>NC_090267.1:456153057-458553057 GCF_040414725.1 Anabrus simplex | reverse complement strand
TCAATTTTGGCTATGATAGGAATGTTAATAACTGCATGGGTGTTTTTGAACCCAGATTTAAACAAGGTAATGCTTATCTCGTAACGTGATGAGTCACAAACAAGAATCCAAACAAGTATCCAAATAAATTCGGACAAATAGACCGAAAAGAAAGATGAAACCTAAATGATGCCCCAAAGACAATCCCAAACAATATTAACAGGAAGATATTTCACTCCTCCTTGATGAATAAAGTTTTGATCCCTACTTTTCCCCATGAATCAACTTAAACACTGAAAATATGATATATTATCTAGAGTTAACATAAATGTAGACAAATATAATGATAATTTAAAGATTTTCAACTATGTTAATCTCAGAAGTCAAGAATTTAAGAATGATCTTTGTAATTTCATACGATTTTCCTTTCTTTATTGCCGATGGATGCATAATATTCCATTTTATAATATATTAGCATGCTAATAAACTAGATATAGTATTGATATTGCGTTTATATTCCTAAAGTAACTTGTAGTACGTAATAGTAAGATAATATATGGATCAATTGAAATTGTTTATGCTAAATACTAAGCGTTGATCAGGCAATTTCCTTAACGTATGGAGACGGAATGACTGGTTGAGCGGATAGCTACTCTTCAACGGAATCTACGACTTATCTAAAGCATATGGGAATATAATGCAAGTAACTTACCCTGAGAAACGAATATGCACCATGTTGTTGTTGCTCGTGTTCATAAATGATATCCCAGTTTACATGTAAATTATCCGTAAATGATATAATACAGAGTCTAGGTATGATTTTCGACCCGATGTTATGGATTTTGTAACCGGAGCAATGTTTCAACAGGTGTATATTTAATTAATGCTCCAACGCGGCGTTATAGAGGAAGTCACCGCGGGAACATTAATAAACCAAAAGGTGCACTGCGGTGTCCGAGTAGTCAGTTCGTGCGCAACCTCGGCCGAGGTAACACGGCAAGCGGCCAAGCGGTGACAGTGAGCTAGTGCGAATGTCATTGCGACTTGTTAAGTGTTCTCGTTACATCCTGGGAACTAGTATCAGTACTAATGTGGCAAATGTGCGTTTGAGAATAGGAATAATAGGCCTACTCTAATGGAAATTCATCGCTGGATAGGAACAGATCTCAAACTTAACAAGGACCAAATTGTAGCAACTGAACTTCATAATGGGGAAAATGCAGTGTATATTAAATTAGTCTCTGTTGTACTGTATGCAAACTTATTGTCCCGGCATGAAGGTGTGAAAGTTTTCCGTCTTTCTAATGGTCTTTCAAATAATGTGACAATTACTGCTGCGGACATCTCGTCTAAGGGAGTGCGTGTCTTCAACTTACCACCTGAAGAAAACAACGAACGGCTTGCCCGCTTGCTGTCAACTTACGGGCTGGTCAAGGACATTCGGGACGAGAGGTGGAGTGTCCCCTACGAATTTTCTGACGTGAGTAAAGGTTGCCGCCTCTGTGGTGTAGTGGTTAGCGTGATTAGCTGCCACCCCCGGAGGTCCGGGTTCGATTCCCGGCTCTGCCACGAAATTTGAAAAGTGGTACGAGGGCTGGAACGGGGTCCACTCGGCCTCGGGAGGTCACCTGAGTAGAGGTGGGTTCGATTCCCACCTCAGCCATTCTCGAAGTGGTTTTCCGTGGTTTCCCACTTCACCTCCAGGCGAATGCCGGGATGGTACCTAACTTAAGGCCACGGCCGCTTCCTTCCCTCATCCTTGCCTATCCCTTCCAATCTTCCCATCCCCCCATAAGGCCCCTGTTCACCATAGCAGGTGAGGCCGCCTGGGCGAGGTACTGGTCATACTCCCCAGTTGTATCCCCGACCGAGAGTCTGAAGCTCCAGGACACTGCCCTTGTGGCGGTAGAGGTGGGATCCCTCGCTGAGTCCGAGGGAAAAGCTGAACCTGGAGGGTAAACAGATGATGATGATGATGATGATGATGATGAGTAAAGGCATTCGTGTTATCAATATTGAACTTAAGTACCCTATACCCACTTACCTAACTGTTAATATCTGTAGGATTCTCCTAACGTATGAGGGCCAAATGAAGTCATGTTTTTTTCTTTACTGCAAAGAAACGACGCATTTACAAGTAGATTGTCCGCATAGTAGAAGCCGACCGGCTTTGAACGTCAGTCAGCCGACATACAGCACTGTGTTGACTGCTTCTGACGGAACTGGTAATATAAATAACATTACTGAGGATAAGGAGCCTCCGTGGCTCAGACGGCAGCGCGTCGGCCTCTCACCGCTGGATACCGTGGTTCAAATCCCGGTCACTCCATGTGTGATTTGTGCTGGACAAAGCGGAGGCGGGACAGGTTTTTCTCCGGGTAGTCCGGTTTTCCCTGTCGTCTTTCGTTCCAGCAACACTCTCCATTCTCATTTCATAGCATCTATCAGTCATTAATAAATCACTTTGGGAGTGGCGACCCCATCGTACTAATGGCCTATATCTGGTTCATTCATTCCATCCCTGACCCGGTCAATGACTGGAAAACAGGTTGTAGGTTTTTATTTTTCATTTTCACTGAGGATGGTGGAGACGTTAGTTCACCAACACTTCCTGGCTTAGAAGACCTTAATACTAAACATGCAGATCTCACAGACATAGAAAACACCAAGGAACCAGCCGTACAGCACATTAACACAGATGAACCATCTTCACATACACAGGATATTGAAGAAGTAGTACTAGAACCTTCCGCTGAGGAAAACACACATACCACAGTGACAGGCCAGAATGTTGAACAGGGACAAGAGGATAGCAAACTTAATGTTAATGCGGCCACCGTAGTGAAATCCCCCTCATGGGCGGAACAGATGGACGTACTAGAAGACAATGAGCCCCAGTTACATAAACTCCTTCCAGTGGACATTCATCATGAGCCTCCCAACTATATGATGCCGTCACACCAACACCAATTAGCGCCTGTAGATGTCACTAAAGACACTGAAGACGATCCTACTAATATTGACATGGTACAGCAAATTGAGTCTACACTAACACATAACCTGAGGACGGACTTATTAGCTGTAGAACAACGGATATTACCTACTGGAAACCTGGACAATAAAACACCCACGCCTATAGTTCCTAAATATTCGTACACTTTACCAACGAAAGCTGCTAGTAAAAATAGTGCTCGAGAGGGAATTAAGCCGTATCGTACACAGCCCCGCAGTAATTCCCGAAGCCGCCGCAAATCTCCCGAGGCTCGTAAACAGATGGATAATGGGACGCACCTTTGATAGGATATTGTGTACAAGGGAGTTGGTTATATTGCTGATGGTACAGATTCTGACTCTCGCTACTGTGAACATTAATGATATACAAAGCCACCTTAAATGTCAAGTGTTTGAACGATTTCCTCGTTCTAATGATATTGACAATTGCTTTTTTTTTTTTTTTTACAAGAAGTCGCACTCCCTGTGTTAACCATATCCTCACTCTTCAACCAATATATAAACATTGGCAATGCTAGTAGGGGAATAGGATTCATTACCCAACACGACCTGGAACTCGAAGATGTGCACAGTCACCCTTCAGGAAGGATCATATCTGGACACATTAATGACACTACGCTAATAAATATTTATGCACCATCAAGGAGCCACAACCGTGTTCAACGTAGGAACTTCTTTCAGAACGATATACTACAACACCTGCATAATATAAAAGAAAAAAAAAACAATCCTCGCCGGGGACTTTAATTGTGTTCAACGAACAGAAAATTCGACGGGGCAAACTTATGAGGCCAACCCTGCCTTGAATGATCTCCTAACCTCATTAAACCCTGATCGATGTTGTGGACAAGTTGCATGTACCCCTTCCCCACTATACCTACATCCAGTATAACTCCTCCTCCCGCCTTGACCGTATGTATGTTTCCCGAAAACTCATTCACCCTAGAACTTACAAGGTGATCCCCGTTAGCTTCACCAATCACCACGCAGTTGTATGTAAAATAAATTTCCCACACAAAGTCTACTATATAGGGAGAGGGTACTGGAAAATGAACTGCTCACTGCTACAGGATGACCAATGCACGGAAGGTTTTCTAAGACTATGGAACAAATGGTTACTTCAGAAATGTTAATATAGCGATAGTGCAGAATGGTGGGACCAGTTAATCAAACCGGGGATAAGAAGACTCTTCAAAAATATTGCGTATCAAAAGGCCCAAGAGAGACGCGATACAACTGACTTCTATTACAGTGTTGTCCGACAGCTCCAGGAGAGGAATAACAATGAGATTACAGATGTTAAAGATAAACTGTTGACGGTATAGCAGAGGACGCTTACAAAATTAAACGTAACCCTGAAGGATCAAACGGCACTACCTGATGAGTTTGCAAGTGTCTATAATATAGCACCGTACACAGCGAGAGCAACAACGCCGATACATTCATAAAATACGATCGTCCGATGAAAGAGAGGTGCAGTCACAAGAAGACATAAGAAGAGAAATTTCCTCATTTCATCAACAATTATATGCCAGGGAATCTATCGATGTACACGAAGTCAATACTTTGCTTCAGTCCTGCGATGCCCACCTTACTCCAGCAAGTAAAGAATTGCTTGGCATGGACATTACCGATGATGAAATTCAAGCCACCATAAAAAGTCTTCCGTCCAATCGCTCTCCAGGAATCGACGGGGTCCCCTATGAATTTTATAAACAGTACTGGTTTATTATTGGCAAGGAATTCTGTGACGTTATCCGCACTATCTTGAAACGTCGTTCCCTATGTAAAATCCACTATGAAGGTATCATGGTTCTCATACCCAAAAAGAAAGGAACCCTTCAGGTGGAGGACTTCAGGCCAGTTACTCTACTATGCAGTGATTATAAAGTACTAACCAGAGTGTTATCCCGTCGTCTGAAGACTGTCCTCATAGATGTAATTGGACCCGAGCAGTGTTGCAGCGCTCCCGGACGTACAATTTTGACGAATCTAAGCACACTACGTGATATCCATCTGTAAACAGACTCTCAGCCGAGTGACCACCTCAGCCTCCTGAATATAGATCTTGATAAAGCATTTGATCGTGTTAGCCATCAGTACCTCTACATCGTTTTAAAGCACTTCCAGTTCCCTGACACAGTGATCGATTACATTCGAATGATAAATTGCCACTCTATATCGCGAATCCTTCTTAACGGATTCCTCTCGACGCCCATACCGATAGAAAGATCAGTAAGACAGGGATGCCCCCTCTCCATGTTACTCTTTGTCATAGGCCTGGAACCATTTATTAGGACACTTCAACCAAAGTTATGAGGATACAGAGTGAATATACATACCTTTTCAATGTGTGTTTACGCAGATGACATATCGATATTAGTCAGAGGTGAACAGGACATTCAACATATCTCTCAAGCTCTCAGCACATACAGCGAAGGTTCAGGGGCGAAAGCCAATCCCAGGAAAACTACTTTACTGAACTTAAACGAAGGGCCCGACATCGTACAGAAGAACTGGTTTAACATTGTTGAAGAAGTGAAGATCCTTGATATTAAATGGACAAAGACTGTGCTTGGTACTTTAGAAACCAACTGGGCTACTGTTATTGCTAATGTTCGGGGTGTGATGATGAACTTTCGTACACGAAATTTGAATATAGCTCAAAGGATTGTGGTGACAAATATCTATGTTCTCTCAAAGGTTTGGTACTTAGCTCAAGTGTTCCCGCTACCCAACAACTTTGAAAGCCAGCTCTCAAAATATATTGGCTGGTTCATCTGGCAAGGCTATTTATTTAGAGTACAACGGGAACAGCTGTATCTCCCATGTAAACTTGGTGGATTAGGACTCATCGCACACGGAACGAAATGCCAAGCTCTACTTCTTAAACATGATATTTCTACATTATTACAGTCAGACAATTTCTCGAAGGCACTGTACAAAGACACTTGACGCCCAGATCACAGTGACTCTAGTTCCTTGCCGAAAATATTTAGAGATCACCAACTGAAAGTCCAAAAATTCATTAGTGAACTCCCGTCTGGAACGAATGCTACTACCAAGACCATCTACACTATGTTACGACGAGCTGTGCACTTCACCCCGCGGATTGAGTCCACGGCACTCTACACCCTCTGGTCAACGGTGTGGGCCAAGTTTAGCCGTATGAAACTCTCGTCACACGCACGTTCCCAAATATACCTTTTTCTAAACAATCTGGTACCAACAGCACAACGTCGCTACCAAATACATCTGGAACAATCACCTTGGTGTACGGTGTGTGGTCAGATGGACACAGTGATACATCGCTTGACAACATGCACACATGCCGTGCGCACATGGAGCTGGTGTGTCGCCTCATGAACCTTCCTCTTGGAGACATCGATGACAGGAAACTGATTCGACTGTCTGTAACGGCCTTTCCTCAGATAAAACAGCAAGCGATTGTATGGCTACTAGGTCACTACATTACATACAATTTGGACAGTGTTGAAGGTGTCATACTACCGGCTCTCTTGTACCACGTAAGGAAAGAGAGATGGAAACTGAGTGAAAGTGGACAGCTAGAAGATAGATATGGCCATTACGTAAACTGTCTTGATATATAATGTGTCTTTGTGTTTTTACGTTTTAGTTTTGAATGAACACCTCGAAGGTATGTCATCATCATCATCATCATCGGTTTACCCTCCAGGTTCGGTTTTTCCCTCGGACTTAGCGAGGGATCCCACCTCTACCGCCTCAAGGGCAGTGTCCTGGAGCTTCAGACTCTTGGTCGGGGGATACAACTGGGGAGTATGACCAGTACCTCGCCCAGGCGGCCTCACCTGCTATGCTGAACAGGGGCCTTGTGGAGGGATAGGAAGATTGGAAGGGATAGGCAAGGAAGAGGGAAGGAAGCGGCCGTGGCCTTAAGTTAGGTACCATCCCGGAATTCGCCTGGAGGAGAAGTGGAAAACCACGGAAAACCACTTCCAGGATGGCTGAGGTGGGAATCGAACCCACCTCTACTCAGTTGACCTCCCGAGGCTGAGTGGACCCCGTTCCAGCCCACGTACCACTTTTCAAATTTCGTGGCAGAGCCGGGAATCGAACCCGGACCCCCGGGGGTGGCAGCTAATCACGCCAAGCACTACACCACAGAGGCGGCACAGTAACTTTTACCTGAATAATTTAGGTAGTTTACTAACAATCTCTGCCTGGAAATAAATTTTCTGTACATGTAAATTGTAGATTTAAAAGTTCGCGTGTACTTAAAAGATTTGCAACACAATAAATTATAATACTCACCAAATTTTCTGTTCTGTTGGTAGCGCTTTCGAGGGATCAAGTTTATATAGCCTACCTACAAATCATGACATACACTGACTATATAACACTACAATACAGGTAATATTTACAGTATTTACAATCTTCACAGTGTTTCGTATTTTACAGCTGTTCATTATGACACCCACGGAAGCAGATCGTGCTATATGACCTGTCTCCGCGGCGCGTAAATTATATGATTCCATTCCGAAACGCGATCGTTTTCTTGGTACGTAAACCTTCTACCCTAGGTATAAGCTACCGAAAATGTTGCTAACAGGTGGTCAGATACTGGAATTATCTTGTATATTTTGGGAGGAATTTGTCCATTATTCACTTCATTGTCAGACGTATGCAAAAGTCTGTGGAGGAAAATCTAATAATAATAATAATAATAATAATAATAATAATAATAATAATAATAATAATAATAATAATAATAATAATAATAATAATAATAATAATAATAATAATAATAATAATAATAATAATAATAATAATAATAATAATAATAATAATAATAATAATAATAATAATAATAATAATTGTTTCGAGGTATCTGTGGAACAGCAGAGGCGAAAGAAGGTGCTGGGTGCAACAGGTCTCAACTACGAAATTAAAGTTAATTTAACATTTAACAAAGGTTATATTTTCTTTTCAAGATTAAGAAATAACAAGCATAACAGGTACTCAGTAGCATATCAGCAAATTAAAAATGTACAATAGCAGTTGGTTAATGGATTTGGGCTTCGAGCCCAGACAAGCAATCCTTGAGCAATGAGCCCAACTTTACCTATGTACAAAGTTTAAAAAAAGGGGCAGAAAACCCCAATCATGCCAAGGAGCACTTGCTCCCGATTACCCAGTAAAGCCTGCTCGAGGCACACAGAAAATACATTTTTAAGAAAGAGCAACCCGCTCTCAAAGTTCAAGCCAATTCAAAGGCCACACCAAACTCCACCTTCAAGCTGCCCTCCGGGCACACAAGGACAGGGGTAATGTTACCCAACCTACTGAGGCCTATTCAATAATTAAAAACAAAAAACAAAAACAGGATAATTATATGGCCCAAAATTCCAACTTGACTGGAGGCGTAACTTGCACTCCTAATACACTTTTACCTACTTGGCACTAGGCCGTATACACAAGGGCTAATCCCATACTAAAGAGGTGACTTGTATAAGAAGACTTTATTACATTTAAAAAAAGAAGAAAATGTTGTGAAAACAAAGTCACCTCAAAACAATAGGAGGGGGAGCTCGAGAGGGTTAGCACTCTCTATCCCAATTTATAGTTAAAGAGCCGAAGTTTTACCAAGTGTCTATTACATTTTAAAGATGGGTTACATGGAAAAAGTTTTCGAACCTGCCCCGAGGGTTAAACTGCTGAGCTAGCGAGAAATGAAGTTATGAAACGGCCATTACCTTATGGATGAACTGCTGCCCGAAGAAAGAGGCGCTTCCCGCCCCCTGCTACGTACTTTACACACTGATAGATGTTACTGAAGTGGCGCGGAGACCTGAAAATCAGCAGTTTATATACCGTCGTGGAAAATTCGAGACTTTTCATGAATTATTACAACCCGCCCACAAAATTTTATTGGGTAATAGCAAAAACTAATACACCAGACGAAGAAGAAACACCTTATTGGTGGAAAATTAATTACAGAAATTTCTCGTTGGTCAACTTCAAAACTGGCGGAAAGAGAAGGGTTATACTGCCAAACCAAACAATGACTGAAAGAAATTTAACAAAGAGCAAACTTATGAACACCAAATTTCTTCAAAAAAGTTCCTTCACTTCGCATTAGGGTGCACATTTGTAGTTCTTACGTAGTGCCATCTAGAAGAGAATGTTTACACTTCTTACTACAGAGAAAACAAAAACAAATCGAAACCGACATAGTTCACAACACTTCAAAATTTACAGTAAAGACATCTTCTGAGAAACTTCAGAATTAATGTGGTCGTTAAAGTTCAGGGTATCTCCAGTAGAAGAGTTTCAACTGGTGCAATGTTTGAATTAGCGGCGTGGAGGTGTACCGCCCGGTACAATAATAATAATAATAATAATAATAATAATAATAATAATAATAATAATAATAATAATAATAATAATAATAATGTGATTGGCTTTACGTCCCACTATCTACTTTTAGGGTTTTCGGAGACGGTGAGGTGCCGGAATTTAGTCCCGCAGGAGTTCTTTTACATGCCAGTAAATCTACTGACAAAAGGCCGACGTATTTGAGCAACTGAAAATACCACCGGTCTGAGCAAGAATCGAATCTGCCAAGTTACGGTCAGAAAGCTGGCCAGCGCCTCAACCGCCTAGGCCACATGGTTCGGCGTGAAAAAATCTCATCTGTGTCATCAGCTCATAGAAAATAGGCGTAGTGAACAAGCGAATGCGAGAAATATAGTGTTCATTTAGTTTTCTGTACAAAACCCTGCGGCAACAGTATGGCGATGAGAAGCATTATTTCGTCCATAAATGTTTTGTTTACCGTAAAATCTCCCCCTTTACATCATCATCATCATCATCATCATCATCATCATCATCTGTTTACCCTCCAGGTTCGGCTTTTCCCTCGGACTCAGCGAAGGATCCCAACTCTACCGCCTCAAGGGCAGTGTCCTGGAGCTTCAGACTCTTGGTCGGTGGATACAACTGGGGAGTAAGACCAGTACCTCGCCCAGGCGGCCTCACCTGCTATGCTGAACAGGGCCCTTGTAGGGGGATGGGAAGATTCGACGGGATAGGCAAGGATGAGGGAAGGAAGCGGCCGTGGCCTTAAGTTAGGTACCATCCCGGCATTCGCCTGAAGGTGAAGTGGGAAACCACGGAAAACCACTTTCAGGATGGCTGAGGTGGGAATCGAACCCACATCTACTCAGTTGACCTCCCGAGGCTGAGTGGACCCCGTTCCAGCCCTCGTAACCACTTTTCAAATTTCGTAGCAGAGCCGGGAATCGAACCCGGACCTCCGGGGGTGGCAGCTAATCAAGCTAACCACCAAATCACAGAGGCGGCTCCCTTTGCATCACGATGGAATTTTGGATCAATGCGCGACCTTCTTTGTCCATTTTCAGTGTAAGTCGACGAAGAACTTGCACCGGTTGAGCTATAATCAGTATTATCGTCACCACTCTCAATGACATAGTCGCTACTTGAAATCGAACTCGTGCTGTCTCTATTGCGACTGTTGAACATTTGCATCAGCTGGGCCCGAACCCTATAAATTCGAGCCTGCAGTACTTATTTCAGGTATGATCCTGTTACTTACGAATTCCCCTTCGTCAGAACTTACTTCACTAATATCACTTTTCTCTCCAGAAAATCCCAACACTTGGTTTATCATGATCCGTAAATCGTCTCCCGCAAACGGTGGGGGCCGGTAATTCCTTTTAGAAATTTTAGCGGAAAACATGTAAGAAAACAATCGAATAGAACAATCATCTCTACAGTTTGGACGGAAATCATAAATTGTGCCTGTATTACGGATGCGTACGGTAATAAATGTTGTGTAAGTCGCGGTAAACATACACTCCAGTCGTGAAGGAAGAAGAAAAGACCGGGGATAATAAATCATTTCACAGTTCTGAGCTGTCATCAGAGAGAGGTCTGTTCAGTATCATAATCTCTAAAAACACCTTCTACAGCAATATTATTACCTGCAAGGGACGGTTAGGCGATGAGCAAAAGCTTCAGCGCGAAGCTATTAGGCCTTAGGTCGTTCTTGCTCGGACGTAAGCTGCGTTCTTTATGCTGCAACTCGTTGGTGACACATTGGTATTGGGAGAACATAGTTCAAAAAATTCACATCAGAGGGCAGACTCATTCAGAATACGCTGCTGGAAAGGAAAAAAAACTTTCGCAGGCAGGCAACTGAGAAAATAAATGTAATTATAATCGGGGAATATATATGCGTTCCCCGCCGAGCGAGCGATTTGTAGCAGCGGATCTCGCCGCATATCCTAGCGAGCGGGATATCGCACAGCAGCTGCGGTTTCCGAGTGGTTAAGGAGTTGGGCTCGAAATACAATGGATTTTATCCCCACAGGTTCGAGTCCTGTCCGCAGCGTTTTTATAAGGAGGACATTTCCACGGAAATGCTAGATATTCATCATTCCTTACTCACACAACGCACAACAGCTGCTGTGTCGCAGTGGTCAAGGAGTTGGACTTGAAATACAATGGGTTTTATCCGCACAGGTTCGAATCATCTCCGCACCGGCTTTTTAAAGAAGACATTTCCACCGATATGCTAGTTATTCATAATTCCTTACTCGATCACTGCCCAGCAGTAATCCAATGGGTTCTACACCCACAGGTTCGAAACCTGATCGCAGCGACATTTTTAAGGAAGACATTTCCACCGATATGCTAGTTATTCGTAATCTCTTACTCACTCACTGCCCAACAGTAATCCAATGGGTTCTACCCCCACAGGTTCGAAACCTGACGTCGGCGACATTTTTAAGGAGGATATTTCCACCGATATGCTAGTTATTCATAATCCCTTACTCACTCACTGCATAGCAGCTGCGGTGCCCGAGTGGTTAAGGGGTTGGAATTGAAATCCAATGGGTTCTACCCGCACAGGTTCGAATCCTGTCCGCAGCGACTATTTTAAGGAAGACATTTCCACCATAATAGGCCTACTAGATATTCATAATTCCTTACGCACTCAACGCACAGCAGCTGCTGTGTCCGAGTGGTTAAGGAGTTGGACTTGAATTACATTGGGTTCTAACCGCACAGGTTCGAATCCTGTCCGCAGCGACATTTCAAGGAAGACATTTCCACGGAAATGCTAGATATTCATAATTCCTTACTCACTCAACGCACAGCAGCTGCTGTGTCCGAGTGGTCAAGGAGTTGGACTTGAAATACAATGGGTTTTATCCGCACAGGTTCGAATCATCTCCGCACCGACTTTTTAAAGAAGACATTTCCACCGATATGCTAGTTATTCATAATTCCTTACTCAGTCACTGCCCAGCAGTAATCCAAAGGGTTCTACCCCCACAGGTTCGAAACCTGATCGCAGCGACATATTTAAAGAAGACATTTCCACCGATATGCTAGTTATTCGTAATCCCTTACTCACTCACTGCCCAACAGTAATCCAATGGGTTCTACCCCCCACAGGTTCGAAACCTGACCGCGGCGACATATTTAAGGAGGATATTTCCAACGATATGCTAGTTATTCATAATCCCTTACTCACTTACTGCAGAGCAGCTGCGGTGCCCGAGTGGTTAAGGGGTTGGACTTGATATCCAATGGGTTCTGTCCGCAGCGACATTTTTAAAGAAGACATTTCCACCGATTTTCTAGGTATTCATAATTCCTTACTCACTTAACACCTTGAGCGGGAGAGCTGTATATACCGCCTCACGCCCAGGTGGGGAGCGATTTCCTTGGTTGGAGAAAATTTTTAATTACTTTATTAAGAACTATCTTAGACTATAATTAACTACTGAGGGACCCTAAGAGGAATATTTACTTGAAAGTAATATCTTTAATTGTTGGAATGTTCTATTATCTTAATTTGTCAATGCCTTGTGAAAGAACGTACTAAGTGCTTTCACACAGTTATACTGAGGTTACTTCGTCCTAATAGCAAAGCTCTGGTTGTTGTTTATACAGTAACTTTTACCTGAATATTTTACGTACTTCACTAACAATCTCTGCCTGGAAATAAATTTTCTGTACATGTAAATTATAGATATAAAAGTTCACATGTACCTAAAGGATTTGCCACACAATAAGTTATAATACTCACGAAATTTTCTGTTATGTTGGTAGCGCTTTCGAGCGATCAAGTTTACATAGCCTACCTACAACTCATGACATAAACTGACTATATTACACTACAATACAGGTAATATTTACAGTATTTACAATCTTCACAGTGATACGTATTTCACAGCTGTTCATTATGACACCCACGGAAGCAGATCATGTTATATGACCTACTTCGGCGTCGCATAATTTATATGATTCCATTCCGAAACGCGATCGTTTTCTTGGTATGTAAACCTTCTACCCTAGGTATAAGATCCGAAAATGTTGCTAACAGGTGGTCAGATACTGTATTTATCTTGTATATTATGGGAGGAACTTGTCCATTATTCACCTCATTATCCGCCTCGGTGGTGTAGTGTTTAGCGTGATTAGCTGCCACCCCCGGAGGTCCGGGTTCGATTCCCAGCCCTGCCACTAAGTTTGAAAAATGGTACGAGGGCTGGAACGGGGTCCACTCAGCCTCGGGAGGTCAACCGAGTAGAGGTGTTTTCGATTCCCACCTCAGTCATCCTGGAAGTGGTTTTCCGTGGTTTCCCACTTCTCCTCCAGGCGAATGCCGGGATGGTACCTAACATAAGGCCACGGCCGCTTCCTTTCCACTTCCTTGCCTATCCCTTCGAATCTTCCCATCCCTACACAAGGCCCCTGTTCAGCATAGCAGGTGAGGCTGCCTGTGCGAGTTACTGGTCATACTCCCCAGTTGTATCCCCCGACCAAGCGTCTGAAACTCCAGGACACTGCCCTTGAGGCGGTAGAGGTGGGATCCCTCGCTAAGTCCGAGGGAAAAACCGAACCTGGAGGGTAAACAGATGATGATGATGATGATGATGATTCACCTCATTGTTAGACGTATGTAAAAATCTGCGGAGGAAAATCTAATAATAATAATAATAATAATAATAATAATAATAATAATATGATTGGCTTTAGTCCCACTATCTACTTTTAGGGTTTTCGGAGACGGTGAGGTGCCGGAATTTAGTCCCGCAGGAGTTCTTTTACATGCCAGTAAATCTACTGACAAAAGGAGGAGGTATTTGAGCAACTTCAAATACCACCGGTCTGTGCAAGAATCGAATCTGCCAAGTTACGGTCAGAAAGCTGGCCAGCGCCTCAACCGTTTAGGTCACATGGTTCGGCGTGAAAAAATCTCATCTGTGTCATCAGCTCATCGAAAATAGGCGTAGTGAACAAGCGAACGCGAGAAATATAGTGTTCTAATTTAGTTTTCTGTACAAACCCCTGCGGCAGCAGTATGGCGATGAGAAGCATTATTTCCACCTTATTTGTTTTGTTTTGTTTTCCGTAAAATCTCTCCCTTTACATCACGATGGAATTTTGGATCAAAGCGCGACCTTCTTTTTCCATTTTCAGTATAATTTGACGAAGAACTTGCACTGGTTGAGCTGTAATCAGTATTATCGTCAACACTCTCAATGACATACTCGCTACTTGAACTGAAATCGAACTCGTGCTGTCTCTTTTGCGACTGTTGATCATTTGCATCAGCTGGGACCGAACCCTGTAAATTTGAGCCTGCATTACTTCTTCCAGGTATGATCCTGTCACTTACGAATTCCACTTCGGCAGAACTTACTTCACTAATATCACTTTTCTCTCCAGAAATCCCAACACTTGGTTTATCATGATATTTGATATTTTATATTTGATATTTTATAATGATTATAATTTATCATGATCAGTAAACCGTCTCCCGCCAACGGTGGTGGCCGGTAATTCCTTTTAGACATTTTAGCGGAAAACATGTAAGAAAACGGATCGAATAGAACACTCATCTCTACAGTTTGGACGGATTTCATAAATTGTGCCTGTATTACGGATGCGTACGGTAATAAATGTTGTGTAAGTCGCGGTAAACATACACTCCAGTCGTGAAGGAAGAAGAAAAGACCGGGGATAAAAAATCATTTCACAGTTCTAAGATGTCATCAGAGAGAGGTCTGTTCAGTTTCATAATCTCTAAAAACCCCTTCTACAGCAATATTATTACATGCAAGGGACGGTTAGGCGATGAGTTAAAGCTTCAGCGCGAAGCTATTAGGCCTTATGTCGTTCTTGCTCGGACGGAAGCTGTGTTCTTTATGCTGCAACTCGTTGGTGACACATTGGTATTGGGAGAACATAGTTGAAAGAATTCACATCAGAGGGCAGACTCATTCAGAATACGCTGCTGGAAAGGAAAAAACTTCTGCAGGCAGGCAACTGAGAAAATAAATGTAATTTTAATCGGGGAATATATCCGCGTTCCCCGCCGAGCGAGCGAATTGTAGCCGCGGATCTTGCCGCATATCCTACCGAACGGGTTAACGCACAGCAGCTGCGGTGTCCGAGTGGTTTAGGAGTTGGACTCGAAATCCAATGGGTTCTACCCGCACAGGTTCGAATCCTGTCCGCAGCGACTATTTTAAGGAAGACATTTCCACCGATAAAGGCCGACTAGTTATTTATAATTCCTTACGTACCTACTGCGCAGCAGCTGTTGTGTGGGAGTGGTTAAGAAGTTGGACTCGAAGTCCAATGGGTTCTACGTGCCCAGGTTCGAATCCCGTCCGCAACGACATTTAAGGAGCACATTTCCACGGAAATGCTAGGTGTTCATAATTCCTAACTCACGCAACGCAAAGCAGCTTCTGTGTCCGAGTGGTCAAGGAGTTGGACTTGAAATACAATGGGTTTTATCCCCACAGGTTCAAATCATGTCCGCACTCACTTCTTGAAGAAGACACTTCCACCGATATGCTAGTTATTCATAATTCCTTACTCAGTCACTGCCCAGCAGTAATCCAATGGGTTCTACCCGCACATGTTCGAATCCTGTCCGCAGCGACATTTTTAAGGAAGCTATTTCCACCGATATGCTAGTTATTCATATTCCTTACGCACATACTGAACAGCAGCTGCGGTGTCCGAGTGGTTAAGGAGTTGGACTTGAAATCCAATGAGTTCCACCCGCACAGGTTCGAAACCTGTCCGCAGCGATTCTTTTGAGGAAGACATATCCACGGAAATGCTAGTTATTATAATTCCTTACTCACGTTCTGCATACAGCTAAGGTTTCCGATTGCTTAAGGAGTTGGCGTTGAAATCGATTTGGTTCTACACGCAAGGGTTCGAATCCTAGGTGCAGCGACTTTTTTAAAGAAGACATTTCCACCGATTTGCTAGGTATTCATAATTCCTTTCTCACTTAACCCCTTAAGCGTGGAGAACTGTATATACCGGCTCACGCCCAGGTGGGGAGCGGTTTCCTTGGTTGAAGAAAATTTTTAATTACTTTATTAAAAACTATCTTAGACTATAATTAACTACTGAAGGACAATAAGAGGAATATTTACTTGAAAGTAATATCTTTAATTGTTGGAAAGTTCTATTACCTTAATTTGTCAAAGCCTTGTGAAAGAACGTACTAAGTGCTTTCACACGGTTATACCGAGGTTACTTCGTCCTAATGGCAAACTCTGGTTTTTGTTTATACAGTAACTTTTACCTGAATATTTTACGTACTTCGCTAACAATCTCTGCCTGGAAGTAAATTTTCTGTACATGTAAATTATAGATTTAAAAGTTCACGTGTACCTAAAGGATTTGCCACACAATAAGTTATAATACTCACGAAATTTTCTGTTATGTTGGTAGCGCTTTCGAGGGATCAAGTTTACATAGCCTACCTACAACTCATGACATAAACTGACTATATTACACGGCAATACAGGTAATATTTACAGTATTTACATTCTTCACAGTGTTACGTATTTCACAGCTGTTCATTATGACACCCACGGAAGCAGATCATGTTATATGACCTACCTCGGCGTCGCGTAATTTATATGATTCCATTCCGAAACGCGATCGATTTCTTGGCATGTAAACCTTCTACCCTAGATATAAGCTTCCGAAAATGTTGCTAACAGGTGGTCAGATACTGTATTTATCTTGTATATTCATCATCATCATCATCTGTTTACCCTCCAGGTTCGGTTTTTCCCTCGGACTTCGCGAAGGATCCCACCTCTACCGCCTCAAGGGCAGTGTCCTGGAGCTTCAGACTCATGGTCGGGGGATACAACTGGGGAGTATGACCAGTACCTCGCCCAGGCGGCCTCACCTGCTATGCTGAACAGGGGCCTTGTGGAGGGATGGGAATATTGGAAGGGATAGTCAAGGAAGAGGGAAGGAAGCGGCCGTGGCCTTAAGTCAGGTACCATCCCGGCATTCGCCTGGAGGAGAAGTGGGAAACCACGGAAAACCACTTCCAGGATGGCTGAGGTGGGAATCGAACCCACCTCTACTCAGTTGACCTCCCGAGGCTGAATGGACCCCTTTCCAGCCCTCGTACCACTTTTCAAATTTCGTGGCAGAGCCGGGAATCGAACCCGGACCTCCGGGGGTGGCAGCTAATCACGCTAACCACTACACCACAGAGGCGGCTTTATCTTGTATATTTTGGGAGGAATTTGTCCATTATTCACCTCATTGTCCGCCTGTGTGGTGTAGTGGTTAGCTTGTCAGCTGCCACCCCCGGAGGCCCGGGTTCGATTCCCGGCTCTGCCACGAAGTTTGAAAAGTGGTACGAGGGATGGAACGGGGTCCACTCAGCATCGGAAGGTCAACTGTGTGGAGGTGGGTTCGATTCCCACCTCAGCCATCCTGGAAGTGGTTTTCCGTGGTTTCCCACTTCTCCTCCAGGCGAATGCCGGGATGGTACCTAACTTAAGGCCACGGCCGCTTCCTTTCCACTTCCTTGCCTATCCCTTCGAATCTTCCCATCCCTCCAGAACGCCCCCGTTCAGCATAGCAGGTGAGGCTGCCTGGGCCAGGTACTGGTCATACTCCCCAGTTGTATCCCCCGACCAAGGGTCTGAAACTCCAGGACACTGCCCTTGAGGCGGTAGAGGTGGTATCCCTCGATAAGTCCGAGGGATAAACCGAACCTGGAGGGTAAACAAATGATGATGATGATGATGATGATGATGATGATGATGATGATTCACCTCATTGTCAGACGTATGTAAAACTCTGTGGGGGAAAATATAATAATAATAATAATAATAATAATAATAATAATAATAATAATAATAATGATAATAATAATAATAATAATATGTTTGGCTTTACGTCCCACTATCTACTTTTAGGGTTTTCGGAGACGGTGAGGTGACGGAATTTAGTCCCGCTGGAGTTCTTTTACATGCCAGTAAATCTACTGACAAAAGGCTGACGTATTTGAGCAACTTCAACTTTGTTTTCCGTAAAATCTCTCCCTTTACATCACGATGGAATTTTGGATCAAAGCGCGACCTTCTTTGTCCATTTTCAGTATAAGTTGACGAAGGACTTGCACTGGTTGAGCTGTAATCAGTATTATCTTCACCATTCTCAATGACATAGTCGCTACTTGAAATGAAATCGAACTCGTGCTGTCTCTTTTGCGACTGTTGAACATTTGCATCAGCTGGGACCGAACCCTGTAAATTCGAGCCTGCAGTACTTTTTCCAGGTATGATCCTGTCACGAATTTCCCTTCGGCATAACTTACTTCACTAATATGACTTTTCTCTGCAGAAAATCCCAACACTTGGTTTATCATGATCCGTAAATCGTCTCCCGCCAACGGTGGGTGCCGGTAATTCCTTTTAGACTTTTTAGCGGAAAACATGTAAGAAAACGGATCGAATAGAACACTCATCTCTACAGTTTGGACGGAAATCATAAATTGTGCCTGTATTACGAATGCGTACGGTAATAAATGTTGTGTAAGTCGCGGTAAACATACACTCCAGTCGTGAAGGAAGAAGACAAGACCGGGGATAATAAATCATTTCACAGTTCTAAGATGTCATCAAAGAGAGGTCTGTTCAGTATCATAATCTCTAGAAACCCCTTCTACAGCAATATTATTTCATGGAAGGGACGGTTAGGCGATGAGCTAAAGCTTCAACGCGAAGCTATTACTTGCTTGCTTCAATGCTTTCATTCCCCACCCTGAAGGGGTGGGGCGGGCCACCTAGAGGGTGTCGCCCTCTCTCTGGCCAAGAGATGCGGGCGGGTTGGGGAGATGTGATGGAAGAAGGAGGTGGGTAAAGGATGTGGAGAGTTAGGAGATGGGAGAGGAATTGTGCCTATGCCTGGGTATTACACAATTGCTTTATTTAAGTCATAAGTACATGATACATAAAACATATATGATTTACAAAAGGGTGTGAGGGATAAGGGGGTGTGCAAGGGGGAGAGATGAAGTGTAGAAGGAAGTGCTGGGGTAAAGGTGCAAGGTAAAGAGATGAAGGCTGGCTGTCATGTGATTAAGTGAAGTGAGGAGAAGTCGAAGGAGTTCAAACGTTGGGATGGTTGGGGGGATGAAACCAGTCGGAGGAAGGGGAGGACAAACTGGTGGAGATGGGTAAACAGGAGGAGGGTCCGGCCGGGGTCGGCGACGAGGAAAGGTAAATCGGGTCGAAGGTTGGGGAGGCGAACGGGAGGGTTCCACACGATGGTGACGGTCATATAGCTTGATCCCATGAGTGATGAGTTGGTTCACGTCTTCGGGCGTCGGCAGGTGGAGGCGAACTAAAAACGTTGGACCATCAGCGTTGTGTATCCGAAGTGCTCGTTGTACGGGCAGGCCTTGCTGACGGAGGTGAGTAGCGATGATGGCAGTAGGAATACTTGGGTCCACCCCGCAAGCAACACAGCTGTAGTTATGAGTACGGTTGGGCGACGGTGGTGGTGATGGTGAATTGGCCATGTTTGTTGAAGTCCCAGTGTTTGTTCGCTCGGCAGGTGGCTGGGAGGTTATACACTGAGGTCTTGGTTGATCAGTGGTGGGAGGGTTAGGGAGTGTAGACATCATAAGGGGTAAAGGATGGGATAGAGTTGTAGTGGTGGTAGGGTGGGTTGGGGAGGTGGATGCAGTGGTGGTGGTGACGGTGGTGGTAGTAGTTGTGGTGGTAACAGGGTTGGTATGACTAGGGAACAACGGTGGCGATGGAGGAGGGGGTGAGGTTACGACGGGCGAAGCAGTTGTAACAGGCGTAGTAGGTTCATCTTCTGGCAGCTGGGCTAGTATATATGATGGAGTAGAGGTCGCTCGGTATCGGTAGCCATGGAGGAGCGCTCCGGTTGCTTGGAGGCGATTGCGGTCGTCTTCAAAGGCAAAATACAGAAGTACATCGGGAGATGGGTCGGGGCCATCATAGAGCCGTGAGGCGCTATGGACGCCGGTCCCGCGGAGGGCAGTCTGGATGTCGTCGTTGGAGAGAGCAAGGCTGACTTCTTCGATGACACAGGTATACATGGTGGGAGGCCGACTTCCAACTAGGTGTCAGGCCGTTATGCGTGTTTGGGATCGGCGGGGTGAAATAGTAGAGGTGTGGAATCACCCGGCCGAACAAAAAGAGACCTTGCGTGGAGAAGCGATTTTCCTCAAGTCGATGGAAGCTATTAGGCCTTAGGTCGTTCTTGCTGGGACGTAAGCTGCGTTCTTTATGCTGCAACTCGTTGGTGACACATTGGTATTGGGAGAACATAGCTGAAAGAATTCACATCAGAGGGCAGACTCATTCAGAATACGATGCTGGAAAGGAAAAAAAAACTTCTGCAGGCAGGCAACTGAGAAAATAAAAGTAATTTTAATAGGGGAATACAGTATATCCGCGTTCCCCGCCGAGCGAGCGATTTGTAGCCGCGGATCTCGCCGCATCTCCTACCGAACGGGTTAATGCACATCAGCTGCGGTGTCCGAGTGGTTAAGGAGTTGGACTCGGAATCCAATGGGTTCTATGTGCCCCGGTTCGAATCCCGTCCGCAGCGACTTTTAAGGAGCACATTTCCACGGAAATGCCAGATGTTCATAATTCCTTACAGACCAGATGCTCACCCGCTGCGGTGTCCGAGTGGTTAAGGAATTGGACTTGAAATCCAATGGGTTCTACCCGCACAGGTTCGAATCCTGTCCCCAGCGACTTTTTTAAAGAAGAAATTTCCACCGATATAGGCCTACTAGATATTCATAATTCCTTACGCACTTACTGCACAGCAGCTGCGGTGCCCGAGTGGTTAAGGGGTTAGACTTGAAATCCAATGGGTTCTGCCCGCACAGGTTCGAATCCTGTCCTAAGAAACATTTTTAAAGAAGACATTTCCACCGATATGCTAGTTATTCATAATTCCTTACTCAGTTACCGCATAGCAGGTACGGTTTCCGAGTGCTTAAGGAGTTGGTGTCGAAATCGAATTAGTTCTACACGCAAAGGTTCGAATCCTAGCCACAGCGACATTTTTAAAGCAGACATTTCCACCGATTTGCTAGGTATTCATAATTCCTTACTCACTTAACCCATTAAGCGTGGAGAACTCTATATACCGGCTCACGCCCATGTGGGGAGCGATTTCCTTGGTTGAAGAAAATTTTTAATTACTTTATTAAAAACTGTCTTAGACTATAATTAACTACTGAAGGAACCTAAGAGGAATATTTACTTGAAAGTAATATCTTTAATTTTGGAATGTTCTATTATCTTAATTCGTCAATGCCTTGTGAAAGAACGTACTAAGTGCTTTCACACTGTTATACCAACGTTACTTCGTCCTAATAGCAAAGCTCTGGTTTTTGTTTATACAGTAACTTTTACCTGAATATTTTACGTACTTCACTAACAATCTCTGCCTGGAAATAACTTTTCTGTACATGTAAATAATAGATTTAAAAGTTCAAGTGTACCTTAAAAGATTTGCAACACAATAAATTATAATACTCACGAAATTTTCTGTTATGTTGGTAGCGCTTTCGAGGGATCAAGTTTATATAGCCTACCTACAAGTCATGACATGCACTGACTATATAACACTACAATACAGGTAATATTTACAGTATTTACAATCTTCACAGTGTTACGTATTTCACAGCTGTTCATTATGACACCCACGGAAGCAGATCATGTTATATGACCTACCTCGGCGTCGCATAATTTATATGATTCCATTCCGAAACGCGATCGTTTTCTTGGCATGTAAACCTTCTACCCTAGGTATAAGCTTCCGAAAATGTTGCTAACAGGTGGTCAGATACTGTATTTATCTTGTATATTTTGGGAGGAATTTGTCCATTATTCCCTCATTGTCCGCCTCTGTGGTGTAGTGGTTAGCGTGATTAGCTGCCACCCCCGGAGGTCCGGGTTCGATTCCCAGCTCTACCACGAAGTTTGAAAAGTGGTACGAGGGCTGGAACGGGGTCCACTCATCCTCGGGAGGTCAACTGAGTAGAGGTGTGTTCGATTCCCACCTCAGCCATCCTGGAAGTGGTTTTCCGTGGTTTCCCACTTCTCCTCCAGGCGAATGCCGGGATAGTACCCAAATTAAGGCCACGGCCGCGTCCTTTCCACTTCCTTGCCTATCCCTTCGAATCTTCCCATCCCTCCACAAGGCCCCTGTTCAACATAGCAGGTGAGGCTGCCTGGCCGAGGTATTGGTCATACTCCCCAGTTGTATCCCCCGACCAAGCGTCTGAAACTCCAGGACACTGCCCTTGAGGCGGTAGAGGTGGGATCCCTCGCTAAGTCCGAGGGATAAACCGAACCTGGAGGGAAAACAGATGATGATGATGATGATGATGATGATTCACCTCAATGTCAGACGTATGTAAAAATCTGTGGGGGAAATCTAATAATAATAATAATAATAATAATATGATTGGCTTTAAGTCCCACTATCTACTTTTAGGGTTTTCGGAGACGGTGAGGTCCCGGAATTTAGTCCCGCAGGAGTTCTTTTACATGCCAGTAAATCTACTGACAAAAGGCCGACGTATTTGAGCAACTTCAAATACCACCGGGCTGAGCAAGAATTGAATCTGCCAAGTTACGGTCAGAAAGCTGGCCAGCGCCTCAACCGTCTAGGCCACATGGTTCGGCGTGAAAAAATCTCATCTGTGTCATCAGCTTATAGAAAATAGGCGTAGTGACAAGCGATTGCGAGAAATATAGTGTTCTAATTTAGTTTTCTGTACAAACTCCTGCCGCAACAGTATGGCGCTGAGATGCATTATTTCGTCCTTATTTGTTTTGTTGTCCGTCTCTGTGGTGAAGTGGTTAGCGTGATTAGCTGCCACCCCCGGAGGCCCGGGTTCGTTTCCCGGCTCTGCCACGAAATTTGAAAAGTGGTACGAGGGCTGGAACTGGGTCCACTCAGCCTCGGGAGGTCAACTGAGTAGGGGTGGGTGCGATTCCCACCTCAGCCATCCTGGAAGTGGTTTTCCGTGGTTTTCCACTTCTCCTCCAGGCGAATGCCGGGATGGTACCTAACTTAAGGCCACGGCCGCTTCCTTCCCTCTTCCTTGCCTATCCCTTCCAATCTTCCCATCCCTCCACAAGCCCCTGTTCAGCATAGCAGGTGAGGCCGCCTGGGCGAGGTACTGGTCATACTCCCCAGTTGTATCCCCCGACGAAGAGTCTGAAGCTCCACGACACTGCCCTTGAGGCGGTAGAGGTGGGATCCCTCGCTAAGTCCGAGGGAAAAAACGAACCTGGAGGGTAAACGGATGATGATGATGATGATTTGTTTTGTTTTGTTTTGTTTTCCGTAAAATCTCTCCCTTTACATCACGATGGAATTTTGCATCAAAGTGCGACCTTCTTTGTCCATTTTCAGTATAAGTTGACGAAGAACTTGCACTGGTTGAGCTGTAATCGGTATTATCGTCACCACTCTCAATGACATAGTTGCTACTTGAACTGAAATCGAACTCGTGCTGTCTCTTTTGCGACTGTTGATCATTTGCATCAGCTGGGACCGAACCCTGTAAATTCGAGCCTGCAGTACTTATTCCAGGTATGATCCTGTCATTTACAAATTTCCCTTCGGCAGAACTTACTTCACTAATATCACTTTTCTCAGCAGAAAATCCCAACACATGGTTTATCATGATCCGTAAATCGTCTCCCGCCAACGGTGGGGGCCGGTAATTCCTTTTAGACATTTTAGCGGAAAACATGTAAGAAAACGGATCGAATAGAACACTCATCTCTACAGTTTGGACGGAAATCATAAATTGTGCCTGTATTACGGATGCGTACGGTAATAAATGTTGTGTAAGTCGCGGTAAACATACACTCCAGTCGTGAAGGAAGAAGACAAGACCGGGGATAATAAATCATTTCACATTTCTAAGATGTCATCAGAGAGAGGTCTGTTCAGTATCATAATTTCTAAAAACCCCTTCTACAGCAATATTATTACATGTAACGGACGGTTAGGCGATGAGCTAAAGCTTCAGCGCGAAGCTATTAGGCCTTAGGTCGTTCTTGCTCGGACGTAAGCTGCGTTCTTTGTGTTGCAAATCGTTGGTGACACATTGGTATTGGGAGAACATAGTTGAAAAAATTCACATCAGAGGGCAGACTCATTCAGAATACGCTGCTGGAAAGGAAAAAACTTCTGCAGGCAAGCAACTGAGAAAATAAATGTAATTTTAATCGGGGAATATATCAGCGTTCCCCGCCGAGCGAGCGATTTGTAGCCGCGGATCTCGCCGCATATCCTACCGCACGGGTGTACGCACAGCAGCTGCGGTGTTCGAGTGGGTAAGGAGTTGGACTCGAAATCCAATGGGTTCTATCCGCACAGGTTCGAATCCCGTCCGCAGCGACATTTAAGGAGCACATTTCCACGGAAATGCTAGTTATTCGTAATCCCTTATTCACTCACTGCCCAGCAGTAATCCAATGGGTTCTACCCCCCTCAGGTTCGAAACCTGACCGCGGCGACATCTTTAGGGAAGCTATTTCCACCGATATGCTAGTTATTCATAATCCCTTACTCACTTATTGCATAGCAGCTGCGGTGCCCGAGTGGTTAAGGGGTTGGGCTTGAAATTCAATGGGTTCTACCCGCTCTACCCGCACAGGTTCGAATCCTGTCCGCAGCGATTCTTTTGAGGAAGACATTTCCACCGATAGAGGCCTACCAGATATTCATAATTCCTTACGCACTTAGTGCACAGCAGCTACGGTGTCCGAGTGGTTAAGGAGTTGGACTTGAAATCCAATGGGTTCTACCCGCACAGGTTCGAATCCTGTCCGCAGCGACATTTTTAATGAAGACGTTTCCACCGATATGTTATTTATTCATAATTCCTTGCTCACTTACTGCATACCACCTACAGTTTCCGAGTGCTTAAGGAGTTGGCATCGAAATCGAATTGGTTCTACCCGCACAGGTTCGAATCATGGCCACAGCGATTTTTTAAAGAAGACTTTTCCACCGATTTGCTAGGTATTCATAATTCCGTACTCACTTAACCCCTTAAGCGGAGAGAACTGTATATACCGCTTTACGCCCTGGAGGGGAGCGATTTCCTTGGTTGAAGAAAATTTTTAAGTACTTTATTAAAAACTATCTTAGACTATAATTAACTACTGAAGGACCCTAAGAGGAATATTTACTTGAAAGTAATATCTTTAATTGTTGGAAAGTTCTATTATCTTAATTTGTCAATGCCTTGTGTAAGTGCTTTCACACTGTTATACCGAGGTTACTTCGTCCTAATAGCAAAGCTCAGGTTTTTGTTTATACAGTAACTTCTACCTGAATATTTTACATACATCACTAACAATCTCTGCCTGGAAATAAATTTTCTGTACCTGTAAATTATAGATTTAAAAGTTCACGTGTACCTAAAAGATTTGCAACACAATAAGTTATAATACTCACGAAATTTTCTGTTATGTTGGTAGCTCTTTCGAGGGATCAAGTTTACATAGCCTACCTACAGCTCATGACATACACTGACTATATTAAACTGCAATACAGGTAATATTTACAGTATTTACAATCTTCACAGTGTTACGTATTTCACAGCTGTTCATTATGACACCCACGGAAGCAGATCATGTTATATGACCTACCTCGGCGTCGCATAATTTATATGATTCCATTCCGAAACGCGATCGTTTCCTTGGTATGTAAACCTTCTAGACTAGGTATAAGCTTCCGAAAATGTTGCTAACAGGTGGTCAGATACTGTATTTATCTTGTATAATTTGGGAGGAACTTGTCCATTATTCACCTCATTGTCCGTCTCTGTGGTGTGGTGGTTAGCGTGATTAGCTGCCACCCCCGGATGTCCGGGTTCGATTCCCAGCTGTGCCACGAAGTTTGAAAAATGGTACGAGGGCTGGAACGGGGTCCACTCAGCCTCGGGAGGTCAACTGAGTAGAGGTGTGTTCGATTCCCACCTCAGCCATCCTGGAGTGGTTTTCCGTGGTTTCCCACTTCTCCTCCAGGCGAATGCCGGGATGGTACCTAACTTAAGGCCACGGCCGCTTCCTTTCCACCTCCTTGCCTAACCCTTCGGATCTTCCCATCCCTCCAGAAGGCCTCTGTTCCCCATAGCAGGTGAGGCTGCCTGGGCGAGGTACTGTTCGTACTCCCCAGTTGTATCCCCCGACCAAGCGTCTGAAACTCCAGGACACTGCCCTTGAGGCGGTAGACGTGGGATCCCTCGCTAAGTCCGAGGGTTAAACCGAACCTGGAGGGTAAACAGATCATTATGATGATGATGATGATGATGATTCACCTCAATGTCAGACGTATGTAAAAATCTGTGGGGGAAAATCTAATAATAATAATGCACTGACTGACGGAGCAAATGCAACACGAAGAAGGAGTGGTCAGAACTTTATACCAATTGCAGGGTAGACTGACGTCACTGAGGTATGCTCATGACGTGAAATGCGCCGCTGTGCTGCGCACGTAGAGAACGATAAATGGGACATGGCGTTGGCGAATGGCCCACTTCGTACCGTGATTTCTCAACCGACAGTCATTGTAGAACGTGTTGTCGTGTGCCACAGGACACGTGTATAGCTAAGAATGCCAGGCCGCCGTCAACGGAGGCATTTCCAGCAGACAGACGACTTTACGAGGGGTGTGGTGATCGGGCTGAGAAGGGCAGGTTGGTCGCTTCGTCAAATCGCAGCCGATACCCATAGGGATGTGTCCACGGTGCAGCGCCTGTGGCAAAGATGGTTGGCGCAGGGACATGTGGCACGTGCGAGGGGTCCAGGCGCAGCCCGAGTGACGTCAGCACGCGAGGATCGGCGCATCCGCCGCCAAGCGGTGGCAGCCCCGCACGCCACGTCAACTGTCATTCTTCAGCATGTGCAAGACACCCTGGCTGTTCCAATATCGACCAGAACAATTTCCCGTCGATTGGTTGAAGGAGGCCTGCACTCCCGGCGTCCGCTCAGAAGACTACCATTGACTCCACAGCATAGACGTGCACGCCTGGCATGGTGCCGGTCTAGAGCGACTTGGATGAGGGAATGGCGGAACGTCGTGTTCTGCGATGAGTCACGCTTCTGTTCTGTCAGTGATAGGCACCGCAGACGAGTGTGGCGTCGGCGTGGAGAAAGGTCAAATCCGGCAGTAACTGTGGAGCGCCCTACCGCTAGACAACGCGGCATCATGGTTTGGGGCGCTATGCGTATGATACCACGTCACCTCTAGTGCGTATTCAAGGCACGTTAAATGCCCACCGCTACGTGCAGCATGTGCTGCGGCCGGTGGCACTCCCGTACCTTCAGGGGCTGCCCAATGCTCTGTTTCAGCAGGATAATGCCCGCCCACACACTGCTCGAATCTCCCAACAGGCTCTACGAGGTGTACAGATGCTTCCGTGGCCAGCGTACTCTCCGGATCTCTCACCAATCGAACACGTGTGGGATCTCATTGGACGCCGTTTGCAAACTCTGCCCCAGCCTCGTACGGACGACCAACTGTGGCAAATGGTTGACAGAGAATGGAGAACCATCCCTCAGGACACCATCCGCACTCTTATTGACAATGTACCTCGACGTGTTTCTGCGTGCTTCGCCGCTCGCGATGGTCCTACATCCTACTGAGTCGATGGCGTGCGCATAGTTTAACCTGCATATCGGTTTGAAATAAACATCAATTATTCGTCCGTGCCGTCTCTGTTTTTCCCCCAACATTCATTCCTTTCGAACCACTCCTCCTTGTTGTTGCATTTGCTCTGTCAGTCAGTGTAATAATATGATTGGCTTTAAGTCCCACTATCTACTTTTAGGGTTTTCGAAGACGGTGAGTTGACAGAATTTAGTCCAGCAGGAGTTCTTTTACATGACAGTAAATCTACTGACAAAAGGCCGACGTATTTGAGCAACTTCAAATACCACAGGTCTGAGCAAGAATCGAATCTGCCAAGTTACGGTTAGAAAGCTGGCCAGCGCCTCAACCATCTAGGCCACATGGTTCGGCGTGAAAAATATCATCTGTGTCATCAGCTCATAGAAAATAGGCGTAGTGAACAAGCGAATGCGAGAAATATAGTGTTCTAATTTAGTTTTCTGTACAAACCCCTGCCGCAACAGTATGGCGATGAGAAGCATTATTTCGTCCTTATTTGTTTTGTTTTGTTTTCCGTAAAATCTCTCCCTTTACATCACGATGGAATTTTGCATCAAAGCGCGACCTTCTTTGTCCATTTTCAGTATAAGTTTACGAAGAACTTGCACTGGTTGAGCTGTAATCGGTATTATCATCACCACTCTCAATGGCATAGTCGCTACTTGAACTGAAATCGAACTCGTGCTGTCTCTTTTGCGACTGTTGATCATTTTCATCAGCTGGGACCGAACCCTGTAATTTCGAGCCTGCAGTACTTATTCCAGGTATGATCCTGTCACTTACAAATTTCCCTTCGGCAGAACTTACTTCACTAATATCACTTTTCTCTGCAGAAAATCCCAACACATGGTGTATCATGATCCGTAAATCGTCTCCCGCCAACGGTGGGGGCCGGTAATTCCTTTTAGACATTTTAGCGGAAAACATGTAAGAAAACGGATCAAATAGAACACTCATCTCTACAGTTTGGACGGAAATCATAAATTGTGCCTGTATTACGGATGCGTACGGTAATAAATGTTGTGTAAGTCGCGGTAAACATACACTCCAGTCGTGAAGGAAGAAGACAAGACCGGGGATAATAAATCATTTCACAGTTCTGAGCTGTCATCAGAGAGAGGTCTGTTCAGTATCATAATCTCTAAAAACCCCTTCTACAGCAATATTATTACATGCAACGGACGGTTAGGCGATGAGCTAAAGCTTCAGCGCGAAGCTATTAGGCCTCAGGTCGTTCTTGCTCGGACGTAAGCTGCGTTCTTTATGATGCAACTCGTTGGTGACACATTGGTATTGGGAGAACATAGTTGAAAAAATTCACATCAGAGGGCAGACTCATTCAGAATACGCTGCTGGAAAGGAAAAAAAACTTCTGCAGGCAGGCAACTGAGAAAATAAATGTAATTTTAATCGGGGAATATATCAGCGTCCGCCTCTGTGGTGTAGTGGTTAGCGTGATTAGCTGCCACCCCCGGAGGCCCGGTACGAGGGCTGGAACGGGGTCCACTCAGCCTCGGGAGGTCAACTGAGTAGATGCGGGTTCGATTCCCACCTCAGCCATCCTGGAAGTGGTTTTCCGTGGTTTCCCACTTCTCCTAACTTAAGGCCACGGCCGCTTCCTTCCCACTTCCTTGCCTATCCCTTCCAATATTCCCATCCCTCCACAAGGCCCCTGTTCAGCATAGCAGGTGATTCCGCCTGGGCGAGGTACTGGTCATACTCCCCAGTTGTATCCCCCGACCAAGAGTCTGAAGCTCCAGGACACTGCCCTTGAGGCGGTAGAGGTGGGATCCCTCGCTAAGTCCGAGGGAAAAACCGAACCTGGAGGGTAAACAGATGATGATGATGAATATATCAGCGTTTCCCGCCGAGCGAGCGATTTGTAGCCGCGGATCTCGGCGCATCTCCTAACGAACAGGTTAATGCAAAGCAGCTGCGGTGTCCGAGTGGTTAAGGAGTTGGACTCGAAATCCAATGGGTTCTACCTGCACAGGTTCGAATCCTGTCCGCAGCGACTTTTTTTAGGAAGACATTTCCACAGATAAAGGCCGACTAGTTATTCTTAATTCCCTACGCTCTTACTCTATAGCAGCTGCGGTGCCCGAGTGGTTAAGGGGTTGGACTTGAAATCCAGTGGGTTCTACCGCGCAGGTTCGAATCCTGTCCGCAGCGACTTTTTTAACGAAGACATTTCCACTGATATGCTAGTTATTCATAATTCCTTACTCACTCACGCCATAGCAGCTGCGGTGTCCGAGTGGTTAAGGAGTAGGTCTCGGAAACCAATGGGTTCTAGACGCACAGGTTCGAATCCTGTCTGCGGCGACTTTTTTAAGGAAGCTATTTCCACCGATATACTAGTTATTCATATTCCTTACGCACATAACGCACAGCAGCTGCGGTGTCCGGGTTTTTAAGGGGTTGGACTTGTAATGCAATGGGATCTACCCGCACAGGTTCGAATCCTGTCCGCAGCGATTTTTTAAAGAAGACGTTTCCACCGATATGCTAGTTATTCATAATTCCTTGCTCACTTACTGCATAGCAGTTACAGTTTCCGAGTGCTTAAGGAGTTGGCATCGAAATCGAATTGGTTCTACCCGCACAGGTTCGAATCCTGGCCACAGCGATTTTTTAAAGAAGACATTTCCACCGACTTGCTAGGTATTCATAATTCCGTACTCACTTAACCCCTTAAGCGGAGAGAACTGTATATACCGCCTCACGCCCTGGTGGGGAGCGATTTCCTTGGTTGAAGAAAATTTTTAAATACTTTATTAAAATCTATCTTAGACTATAATTAACTACTGAAGGACCCTAAGAGGAATATTTACTTGAAAGTAATATCTTTAATTGTTGGAAAGTTCTATTATCTTAATTTGTTAATGCCTTGTGAAAGAACGTACTAAGTGCTCTCACACTGTTATACCGAGGTTACTTCGTCCTATTAGCAAAGCTCAGGTTTTTGTTTATACAGTAACTTTTACCTGAATATTTTACGTACTTCACTAACAATCTCTGCCTGGAAATACATTTTCTGTACATGTAAATTATGGATTTAAAAGTTCACGTGTACCTAAAAGATTTGCAACACAATAAGTTATAATACTCACGAAATTTTCTGTTATGTTGGTAGCTCTTTCGAGGGATCAAGTTTATATAGCCTACCTACAACTCATGACATACACTGACTATATTACACTGCAATACAGGTAATATTTACAGTATTTACAATCTTCACAGTGTTACGTATTTCACAGCTATTCATTATGACACCCACGGAAGCAGATCATGTTATATGACCTACCTCGGCGTCGCATAATTTATATGATTCCATTCCGAAACGCGATCGTTTCCTTGGTATGTAAACCTTCTAGACTAGGTATAAGCTTCCGAAAATGTTGCTAACAGGTGGTCAGATACTGTATTTATCTTGTATATTTTGGGAGGAATTTGTCCATTATTTACCTCATTGTCCGCCTCTGTGGTGTAGTGGTTAGCGTGATTAGCTGCCACCCCCGGATGTCCGGGTTCGATTCCCAGCTGTGCCACGAAGTTTGAGAAGTGGTACGAGGGCTGGAACGGGGTCCACTCAGCCTCGGGGGGTCAACTCAGTAGAGGTGTGTTCGATTCACACCTCAGCCATCCTCCAAGTGGTTTTCCGTGGTTTCCCACTTCTCCTCCAGGCGAATGCCGGGATGGTACCTAACTTAAGGCCACGGCCGCTTCCTTTCCACTTCCTTGCCTATCCCTTCGGATCTTCCCATCCCTCCAGAAGGCCCCTGTTCAGCATAGCAGGTGAGGCTGCCTGGGCGAGGTACTGTTCATACTCCCCAGTTGTATCCCCCGACCAAGCGTCTGAAACTCCAGGACACTGCCCTTGATGCGGTAGAGGTGGGATCCCTCGCTTAGCCCGAGGGATAAACCGAACCTCGAGGGTAAACAGATTATGATGATGATGATGATTCACCTCAATGTCAGACGTATGTAAAAATCTGTGGGGGAAAATCTAATAATAATTGTACCGGGCGGTACACCTCCACGTCGCTAATTCAAACTTTGCGCCAGTTGAAACTCCCCTACTGGAAGAAGTCTGAACCTTATCTAAGATGTTAATTTTCAAGTTTTTCAGAAGATGTCACTATTTGGAAATTTTGAAGTTTCTGAACTGGGTCGTTTTCGATGTATTTTTGTTTTGCCTGTAGTAAGAAGTGTGAACTTTCTCTTCTAGAGGACACTACTGAAGAACTACAATGGGGCACCCTAGTGCGAAGTGCAAGAACTGTTTTTTGGAGAAAATTTGAATTCATAAGTTTGTTCTTTGTTAAATTTCTTGCAGTCATCGTTTAAGTTGGCAATATTAACCATTTCTTTCCCCTTGTTTTGAATTTAGCCAATCCCGAATTTCTTTAATTAATTTATATCCAATCAGGTGTATCTTCCCCAAAGGGGATATGTTGCTTAACCCTAGCCAATAAAATGATTGTGGGCGGGTGTACTCATTCCTGAAACGCCTTGAACTTTCCGCGAGAGTATATAAACTGCTGATTTTCGGGTCTCCGCGCCACTCCAGTAACATCTTTTTGTGTGTAAAGTGCATAGCAGGGGGCGGGAAGCGCCTCTTTCTTCGGGCAGCAGTTCAACTACAAGGTAATGGCCGTTTAATAACTTCTTTTCTTGCTAGCTCAGCAGTTTAACTCTCGGGGCAGGTCCGATGCTTTTCCACCATGTAACCTTTCCCTAAAATGTAAAGACTCTTAGTATCTATTCTCTCTTAAGCTGCATATTGGGATAGAGAGTGCTTAACCCTCTCGAGCTCCCACTCATATTGCATTGAGGTGAACTTATTTTCTTTCTCAACCGTTTCTTCCTTAACGTAATGTAAATTGTTTCATTCTAAAGTCACCTCTTTAGTATGGGATTAGCCCTTGCATTAGCGGCCTAGAGCCAGATTAGGTTTTAAACAAAATGTATTAGGAGTGCAGATCGCCTCCTCTCAAATTGGTATTTTGGAGGCCATGTAATTAACCTTTTCTCACTTAATAGGCCTCAGTAGGTTGGGTATTTTACCCCTGTGTTTATGTCCTTAGAGGACAACTTGAAGGTGGAGTTTTGTGTGGCCTTTTATAGGCTTGAACGTTGAGAGCGGTTTGCTCATTTTGAAATTTGGTTCTGCGTGCCTCGAGGAGGCTTTACTGTGTAATCAGGAGCAAGTGCTCCTGGGCATGAATGGGGTTTTCCGCCCCTCTGTTGAAATTTGTTTTGGGGTAAAGCTGGGCTAATTGCTCAAGTATTGTGAGTTCGGGGCTCGAAGCCCAAATCCTGTAAATACTGTAATTGTACTTTTGTTGCCTTGCTACTCTGTACCTGCCATGCTTGTTATTTCTTGATTTTGCAAAGAAAATATAACCTTGTTAAATTTTAAATTAGCTTTAATTTCGTAGCCTGAGACCTGTTCACCCCCGCACCTTCTTTCACCTCTGCTGTTCCACAGATACCTCGGAATAATAATAATAATAATAATAATAATAATAATAATAATAATAATAATAATAATAATAATAATAATAATAATAATATGATTGGCTTTACGTCCCTATATCTACTTTTAGGGTTTTCGGAGACGGTGAGGTGCCGGAATTTATTCCCGCAGGAGTTCTTTTACATGACAGTAAATCTACTGACAAAAGGCCGACGTATTTGAGCAACTTCAAATACCACCGGTCTGAGCAAGAATCGAATCTGCCAAGTTACGGTTAGAAAGCTGGCCAGCGCCTCAACCGTCTAGGCCACATGGTTCGGGGTGAAAAAATCTCATCTGTGTCATCAGCTCATAGAAAATAGGCGTAGTGAACAAGCGAATGCGAGAAATATAGTGCTCTAATTTAGTTTTCTGTACAAACTCCTGCGGCAACAGTATGGCGATGAGAAGCATTATTTCGCCCTTATTTGTTTTGTTTTGTTTTCCGTAAAATCTCTCCCTTTACATCACGATGGAATTTTGGATCAAAGCGCGACCTTCTTTGTCCATTTTCAGTATAAGTTGACAAAGAACTTGCACTGGTTGAGCTGTAATCAGTATTATCGTCACCACTCTCAATGACATATTCGCTACTTGAACTGAAATCGAACTCGTGCTGTCTCTTTTGCGACTGTTGAACATTTGCATCAGCTGGGACCGAACCCTGTTAATTCGAGCCTGCAGTACTTATTCCAGGTATGATCCTGTCACTTACAAATTTCCCTTCGGCAGAACTTACTTCACTAATATCACTTTTCTCTGCAGAAAATCCCAACACATGTTTATCATGATCCGTAACCAGCTGGAACGACAACTTTCATCATCTTATCATGCCTCGAAGGGCAACATAAAACACCATTCCTCAGTACATAAGGGACAACATGTTCCCCAGAAGAAAGGGTTTCCATTATCGGAGACAGCGTCGGATCTTCACGTTGATATTTCTCAATGTCCCTAAAGAGCATGGGAGCATCTGTTAAGATGGCATTAACCTCAGAGAGTATGGACTCGGGAGGTGATGAACTATCGACCGGTTCATGGGTCTCGACGTCATTGGAAAACATACAGCTGAGTCCGTCTGCGACAACATTTTCGGTACCTCTGATATGCCTACGTCAAATTGGAATGCCGAAATTCGGATAGCCCACCGGGCTATACGACCAGTACGACGCGGCCTACCTAAGACCCAGCTTAGGGCTTGATTATCCGTCTCCAAGTCGAATTTGACATGTTGCAGATAGAGACGGAACTTTTCTAAGGCAAATAAGACTGCCAAACCTTCGAGCTCATAGATGGAATACTTGGCTTCTTGAGCCGATAGAGTCCTAGAGGCATAGGCGATGGGTCGCCTCCCTAATTCAGTCTCTTGAAGAAGGACTGCTGCTACCGCCGACGACGACGCGTCGGTTTGGACGATGAATTTCTTTGAGAAATCCGGCATAGCAAGGACAGGGGCATTACAGAGAGCTAATTTAAGATCTTCAAAAGCGGCTTGTTGAGAAGGTCCCCACTCAAATTTGATGCCTTTCCTACGAAGAAGGTTCAAGGGCGCCGCTCTATTAGCAAAGTTAGGAATAAACTTCCTGAAGAAATTCACCATACCAATGAACCTGGCGATACCTTTGATGTCCTTAGGAGGTTTAAAATCACGGATGGCCTGTGTTCTAGAATGATCGACGGCAACACCATCAGGCGACACAATATCCCCTAGGAATGACATGGAGGGCTTAGCAAAGGCAACCTTGGACAACTTCACGGTTAACCCGGCCTTACGAAGGCGATTAAGAACTTCTCGCAGATGATCTAGATGTTCTTCAAAAGTCTCCGAAAATACGACGACATCATCAAGATAGTGATACAAGTACTCGAATTTGATGTCGGAAAAGACCCTATCTAGCAATCTAGTGAGTACAGCTGCTCCCGTGGGGAGCCCGAAAGGCACGCGGTTGTATTCATACAAATTCCAACCCGTGGCAAACGCTGTAAGGTATTTCGACTCTTCAGCTAGGGGAATTTGATTATAGGCCTGATTCAAATCCAAGATGGTGAAGAACGTAGCCTTACGAAACCATGGAAAACAAGAATGAAGGTCAGGAAGGGGCACAGATTGCAACACCACCTTCCGATTGAGAGCCCTATAATCAATGACAGCCTGAAGCCACCTTGGGGTTTTGGAACTAGAAAAATAGGCGAAGAATACGCCGACTTAGAGGGCCTAATAATACCATCCTTTAACATCTGATCGATGATTTCTTTCAGAGCCTTCATTTTAGGTGGAGATAGCCTATAAGGTGGAAAACGGACAGGAATCGAATCCGTGACCTCAATTTTGTATTCGATCAGGTCAGTAACACCAAGAGTATCGGAGAACACCTCAGGAAACGACTGACACAATTTACGAATACTATCAGCCTGCTCCTCAGGTAGATGTCTAAGGTCTAACAACATCTCATCCTGGGTAGGCGAAATACATGAACATGATGCAGAATTACATTTTAACAAGGGGATTTTACAGTTGGAAGCAAATTTGAATGTGCACGACTTACTCTGAAGGTCGAGCACTAGACCGGAGTGAGAAATGAAGTCAGCTCCCAATATAATGGGGCAAGACAAGTGCTTGGCCACAAACAATTTAACTTTCCAAGTAAATTTAAAAATACGAATTTTGACATATAAGGAGCCTAAAATTTCTAATGGAGAAGAATTAGCCGAAACATATTGAACAGAAGATGAACAATAGTCAGGGAGTTTACAGATAGATTTCAATTTCGAATACCATTGAGCCGAAATGAGTGAACAAACACTGCCTGAATCTAAAAGAGCTGTTACAGGTTCATTATTTAACTCAATTTTGAGAAAAGGCACAGGTGCGGGGGTATCCGCCGCAATCCTAAGACATTCTTTGGGGCATTCAAAAGATAAATTTGAAGACTGAATTTTCCCTGATCCGTCAAAATGTTTACTTGGGGATGAGCCTCGGGAAGGTGGGTTAGTCGACTCAGCCGAACCCACTAGTCACTTATTATTATTGGCGTTGGTGGAAGTTGCACCAGAAGTTGAGCAGGAGGGGGTGCTATTCGAATTTGGGCAATTCTTGGCGATATGTGAGAAAGCCCCACATTTAAAACAGCCTTGTGATGAACCAACTCCATTCTTTGCCCTACTAGATTTGACCAAGGAACATTTATTGACCGGGCGAGTTGGCTGTGCGCGTAGAGGCGCGCGGCTGTGAGCTTGCATCCGGGAGATAGTAGGTTCGAATCCCACTATCGGCAGCCCTGAAAATGGTTTTCCGTGGTTTCCCATTTTCACACCAGGCAAATGCTGGGGCTGTACCTTAATTAAGGCCACGGCCGCTTCCTTCCAACTCCTAGGCCTTTCCTACCCCATCGTCGCCATAAGACCTATCTGTGTCGGTGCGACGTAAAGCCCCTAGCAAAAAAAAAAAGACATTTATTGCGAAGATGGTCAGGCGACCCGCAAGCATAACATTTACGGGGTGTGACAGGTCGGCGAGGTGGAGGCCGGCGATTACTAAAAGAAGGCGGGGGTTCTTTCGCTACACGCAAGGTATCGGCGTATCTAACTCCTTCCGCTCAGACGGCCAATGCTTCAAGTTCAGAGAAGGTTTGCGGGCACGCCGTGAAACACATATATGACCTATAGGATGGTGAAATACCTTCCACAATAGCTTGTACAATCTGATCTTCAGGGAAGTGAAGAGCAAACACCCTAGTATAGAACTTAATATCTTGGATGAAATCTGCCAAATTTTCATCCAACCGCTGTACGCGATAATAGTACTTCTGAATCAGGGATGACCTCGCACGAGCAGGAATGAAATTTGCAAGAAGGTGTGCATGAAAATCTTTAATAGATGACTGTTCAGCAATGGCTCTAACTATTTTGTCCGAGAGAACACCAATTGCATAGGGATAAATTATCTGTAAAATTTGACACGGAGAAAGAGAAAAAACGAAATTCAACTAAAAACCTTAAGAATGAAATTACTTCACTGGTAGTGTTAACAGAAAACTTAGAAATACCTCTGAGCAACATTGCTAATGGATGAGGCAAGCTGCTGAACCCGGGTGACATAGTAGGTAGGGGTTTAAGTGGCAAAGAAGCTAGTTCAGAACGTACATTATTCAACGATGCACGGCGTTCAGGCTCGTTGTCCAATGGGGCAGAGATTTGTTGAGCTCCAACGGTTTTCCTATTGACTTCTCCCTTAGGAGGCTCTTCCTCGCTACCTACGTTCACCGTAGTAGGTTGATCAGTTTTGGGAGGAACTTCCCCAGTTAACAATTGGGTAACCTTACTGGACAATTAAGAAAGATTTTCAAGAACCACACTAGCTTCCTTCCTCTGAACGTCATTCAACTTCAGAGACAACAGATCGTTAACTCTATTAGAAAAATGAAATAACCTGGCTTTCACACGTTTAATTTGATTAGGAGAAGGGTCATTTTCTTCAAAAAAGGTAATTACAGATGCCAGCTCAGTAGTATTGTCCGTGATCGTGGAGAGAGAGTCGTCAATTTCTTTCTCTCCCAAAGTGGGGATGGAAATAAGCAAATCAAGGGACTCTCTAAGCTTATTTGTGTCTACCGCAACCGTGCCTCCCGATTGCACATTTCTAATTGTTAATGCATAGATTAACTCCTCCTTGCGCAAATAGTTGAGATGGAGGACATCGCGAGGGCTGGGCATGATGACATAACAATTTTGAAAAAAAAGGAAAAATCAAAAAAATTCCAGCAACTGAGAAAATTGTTAGAGTTCGAAAGCAAAGCAATGTTTAGCCGTCAAAAGGGGCTAAATTGAGACCCATTCAACCACGCTCTGCTACCACTTGTTACCGTGGTTTGGTGGATTAGCAGAGGTGAAAGAAGGTGCGGGGGAGAACAGGTCTCAAAATACGAAATTAAAGTTAAGATAAAATTTAACAAGGTTATATTTTCTTTTCAAAATTAAGAAATAACAAATAGAACAGGTACTCAGTAGCCGAAACACAATTCGAAAATGTACAATTACAGTGATTACTGGATTTGGGCTCCGAGAGCCAGACACACAATTCTTGAGCTATAAGCCCAATCTTACGATATACAGAATTCAACAAAGGGGCAGAAGACCCCAATCATGCCCAGGAGCACTTGCTCCCACTTACACAGTAAAGCCTCCTCGAGGCGCGCAGAAAACAAAATTTTAGAAAGAGCAACCTGCTCTTAAGTTCGTGCCTATCAAAGGCCACACCAAACTCCACTTTCAAGTTGTCCTCCAAGGACATGAAAACAGGGGTAAAAATACACAACCTACTGCGGCCTATTAAGTAAAGAAACAGGTCAATTACATGGCCTCTACAATACCAATATGAGAGGAGGCGTTCTTGCACTCCTAATACACTTATATAAACCTACTTGGCACTAGGCCGTTACTGCAAGGGCTAATCCCATACTAGAGAGGTGACTTATAGAAGAAGACAATTTACATTACATTAAGGAAGAAACGGTTGAGAAATTAAGTTCACCTCAACGCAATATGAGTAGGAGCTCGAGAGGGTTAAGCACTCTCTATCCCAATATGTAGTTTAAAAGATAGAATTGATACTAGGTGTCTTTACATTATAGGGTAAAAGTTACATGGTAGAAAGGCTTCAGACCTGCCCCGAGAGTTAAACTGCTGAGCTAGCAAGAAAAGAAGTTATTAAACGGCCATTACCTGGTGGCTGAACTGCTGCCCGAAGAAAGAGGCGCTTCCCGCCCCCTGCTACGTACTTTACACACTGATAGATGTTACTGAAGTGGCGCGGAGAATCGAAAATCAGCAGTTTATATACCCTCGTGGAAAGTTCGAGGCGTTTTAGGAATGAGAACACCCTCCCACAAGAATTTTATTGGCTAACCACGAAAACCCCTACACAAGATGAAGAAGAAACACATTATTGGTGGAAAATTAATTACAGAAATTCCTTATTGGTTAAATTCAAAACTGGCGGAAAGAAAGGGTTAATATTGCCAACTTAAACAATAACTGAAAGAAATTTAACAAAGAACAAACTTATGAACACAAAATTTCTCCTAAAACATAGTTATTTCACTTCGCACTAGGGTGCACAATTGTAGTTCTTCAGTAGTGCCATCTGGAAGAGAATGTCCACACTTCTTACTACAGGGAAAACAAAAATACATCGAAAACGACCCAGTTCAGAAACTTCAAAATTTACAAGTAGGGACATCTTCTGAGAAACTTGAAAATTAACACAGCAGATAAAGTTCAGACTTCCTCCAGTAGAGGAGTTTCAACTGGCGCAAAGTTTGAATTAGCGGCGTGGAGGTGTACCACCCGGTACAATAATAATAATAATAATAATAATAATAATAATAATAATAATAATAATAATAATAATAATAATAATAATAATAATAATAATGCGATTGGCTTTACGTCCCACTATCTACGTTTAGGGTTTTCGGAGACGGTGAGGTGCCGGAATTTAGTCCCGCGGGATTTCTTTTATATGCCAGTAAATCCACTGACGAAAGGCCGACGTATTTGAGCAACTTCAAATACCACCGGCCTGAGCAAGAATCGAACCTGCCAAGTTACGGTTAGAAAGCTGGCCAGCGCCTCAACCGTTTAGGCCACTTGGGTCGGCGTGAAAAAATCTCTTCTCTGTCGTCAGCTCACAGAAGATAGGCGTAGTGAACAAGCGAATGCGAGAAATATAGTGTTCTAATTTAGTTTTCTGTACAAACCCCTGCCGCAACAGTATGGCGATGAGAAGCATTATTTCGTCCTTATTTGTTTTGTTTTGTTGTCCGCAAAATCTCTTCCTTTACATCACGATGGAATTTTGGATCAAAGCGTGACCTTCTCTGTCCATTTTCAGTATAAGTTGACGAAGAACTTGCACTGGTTGAACTGTAATCAGTATTATCGTTACCACTGTCACTGACATAGTCGCTACTTGAACTGAAATCGAACTCGTGCTGTCTCTTTTGCGACTGCTGAACATTCGCATCAGCTGGGCCCGAACCCTGTAAATTCGAGCCTGCAGTACTTATTCCAGGTATGTTCCTGTCACTTACTAACCCTTCGGCAGAACTTACTTCACTGATATCACTTTTCTCTCCAGAAAATCCCAATTCTTTGTTTATCATGACCCGTGAATCGTCTCCCGCCAACGATGGGGGCCGGTAATTCCTTTTAGACATTTTAGCGGAAAACATGTAAGAAAACGGATCGAATAGAACACTCATCTCTACAGTTTGGACGGAAATCATAAATTGTGCCTGTATTACGGATGCGTACGGTAATAAATGTTGTGTAAGTCGCGGTAAACATACACTCCAGTCGTGAAGGAAGAAGACAAGACCGGGGATAATAAATCATTTCACAGTTCTAAGATATCATCAGAGAGAGGTGTGTTCAGTATCATAATCTCAAAAATCCCTTCTACAGCAATATTATTACATGCAAGGGACGGTGAGGCGATGAGCTAATGCTTCAGTGCGGAGCTATTAGGCTTTAGGTCGTTCTTGCTCGGACGTAAGCTGCGTTCTTTATGATGCAACTCGTGGATGACACATTGGTATTGGGGGAACATAGTTGAAAAAATTCACATCAGAGAGCAGACTCATTCAGAATACGTTGCTGGTAGGGGAATAAACTTCTGCAGGCAGGCAACTGAGAAAATAAATGTAATTTGAATCGGAGGATGTATCCGCGTTCTCCGCCGAGCGAGCGACTTATTTGTTTTGTTTTGTTTTCCCCAAAATCTCTTCCTTTACATCACGAAGGAATTTTGGATCAAAGCGTGACCTTCTCTGTCCATTTTCAGTATAAGTTGACGAAGAACTTGCAATGGTTGAACTGTAATCAGTATTATCGTCACCACTCTCACTGTCACTCGCCGCATCACCCACCGAATGGGTGGATGCCCTGTAGCTGCGGTGTCCGAGTGGTTATGGTGTTGGATTCGAAATCCGAAGTGTTCTACCCGCACAGGTTGGAATCCTGTCCGTGGGGTCTTTTTAAGGAAGATATTTACACCGATATGCTAGTTATTCATAATTCCTTACTCACATACTCATCATCATCTGTTTACCCTCCATGTTCGGTTTTTCCCTCGGACTTAGCGAGGGATCCCACCTCTACCGCCTCAAGGGCAGTGTCCTGGAGCTTCAGGCTTTTGGCCGGGGGATACAACTGGGGAGTATGACCAGTACCTCGCCCAGACGGCCTCACCTGCTATGCTGAACAGGGGCCTTGTGGAGGGATGGCGAGATTGGAAGGGATAGGCAAGGAAGAGGGAAGAAAGCGGCCGTGGCCTTAAGTGAGGTACCATCCCGGCATTCGCCTGGAGGAGAAGTGGGGAAACCACGGAAAACCACTTCCAGGATGGCTGAGGTGGGAATCGAACCTACCTCTACTCAGTTGACCTCCCGAGGCTGAGTAGACGCCGTTCCAGTCCTCGTACCACTTTTCAAACTTCGTGGCAGAGCCGGGAATCGAACCCGGGCCTCCGGGGGTGGCAGCTAGTCACGCTAACCACTACACCACAGAGGCGGACTCTTACTCACATACTGCCCAGCAGAATTCCAATATATTCTACCCTACAGGTTCGGATCCTGTCCGCAGCGGCATTTTTAAGGAAGGCATTTCCACCGTTATGCTAGTTATTCATAATTCCTTACTCATTGACTGCATAGCAGCTGTTTTGTCCGAATTGTTAAGGAGTTGGAGCCGAAGTGAAATGGGTTCGAATCCTGTCCGCGGGGACTTTTTGAAGAGACATTTCGACGGATATGCAAGATATTCATAATTCCTTACTCACTTAACGCACAGCATCTGCAGTGACCGAGTGGATAAGGAGTGTGTCTTGAAATCCAGTGGGTTTTATGCGCACAGGTTCGAGTCCTGTCCGCAGCGATTTCTTTTTAAGGAAGACATTTCCATCGATATACTAGTTATTCATAATTCCTTACGCACTTACCGCAAAGCAGCTGTGGTGTCCGAGTGGTTAAGGAGTTGGACTTGAAATGCAATGGGTTCCAGCCGCACTGAGTAGAGATGGGTTCGATTCCTATCTTAGCCATCGTCGAATTAGTTTTCTATGGTTTCCCACATCTCCTCCAGACAAATGCCTAAATGCTACTTAACATATTGTAAGGCCACGACCACTTCCTTTCTTCCGCTCCTGTTCAGCACTGTGGGCGATGGCACCAGGGTGAGGTATTTGTCCTTTTCCCCAGTTGTATCCCCCGACCTAAAGTCTCATGCTCCATACACTGCCCTTGAGGCGGTATAGGTGGGAATCCTCTCTGAGTGCGAGGAAATAACCAAGCCTGGAGCAGCGAAGGATTAAGAAAGAAGGGAAGAAAGAAGATAGAAATATTTTAAATTAGGCTATTGATTCTTACTAGCTCCCGTCCCTGGGGTTTAGTGTTTAGCGTGATTATCTGCCACCCCGTGAGGCCCTGGTTCGATTCCCCGCTCTGCCACGAAATCTGGAAAGTGTTACGAGAGCTGGAACGCGGTCGAATCCTGACCGCAGCGGTTTGGATTTCGGAAGGGTTAACCAATACGCCACATACCGATATTTCGTTGCAGAAAGTACTCAAAACGGTGCGGTATCGGAGTGGTTAAGGAGTTCGACTTCAAATCCAATGGATTCGGCCCGCAGCTTCGAAACCTGTCGGCGGTGGTTTATTTTCCAGAATTGTTAACCAATATGGCACCTAATGATATGTCTTTACTGACAGAAATGCTTACACTAGCTGTGTCCGAATGGTTAATGAGAGTGAGGTGGAATCCAATATGTTCTAGCCTCACAGGTTCGAACCCTACACGCAGAAAGTTCTTTTTCAGAATTTTCAATTTATTCCTTACAGACTCCAGTTGTTCATCACGGTCGTACTATCCAATTAATGTGCAGGAAGCGTATCTAACTACAAACACCAGGCTTTTCGGTCTGTATTCTTCCCAGTACTATTGAGGAGCGTAATTGAACACATGATGCTATGGAGGAGAATCCTGCGATCCACAGCATTGCTAATTCCTTCCTCCTATAGATAATGTTACTCGTTCCAAACTCAGGATGGCTCTTATATTTTTTCTAATCTGTTTACTCTCCAGGGTTGGTACTGGAATTTTCGATCTGGGATACAACTGGGAAGGAGGACCTGTATCTCGCCCAGGCGATCTCACCAGTTATGCTGAACAGGGTCCTTGTGGGGGGGGGGGGGGTATGGGAAAATTGGAAGGGATAGACAAGTTAGAGGGAAGTCCGTCTCATTAGTTGAATGATCAGCGTACTGGCCTTCGGTTCAGAGGGTCCCGAGTTCGATTCCGGCCGGGTCGGGGATTTTAATCGCTTCCGATTAATTCTTCTGGCTCGGGGACTGTGTAGGTTTGTCCGTCCTAACACTCACCTCATCATATTCAGTCAACATGCCACACTACCAACCATCACACAATCACGCAATAGTTATTACATCATTCCGTATAGGGTTGGCATCAAGAAGGGCATCCGGCCGTAAAACAGGGCCTAATCCACAAGTGCGACGCAGTACGCACCCGCGACCCCATAGGTGTGTGAAAAGTGGTAGGAAAAGAAGAAGAAGACAAGATACAGATACTCAGGATGGGTCTTATAAAACAATTATAATAATAATATTGGTTTCACCGCCCACTAATTGCTTTTATATTTTTCGGAACCACCGACCTGCTGGCATTTTTCCGGAAAGAATTCTTCTACTGTGCACCTCTCTGGTGTAGTGGTTACTGTGATTAGCTGCCACCCCCGCAGGACGGGGTTCGATTCCCGGCTCTTCCACGAAATTTGAAAAGTGGTACGAGCGCTGGAAGTGGTTTTCCGTGATTTCGCATCTAATCTTTCCATCCCCCCCCCCCTGCAAGGCCCCTGTTCAGCATAACAGGTGAAGTGGCTTGGGCGAGGTTCCTGTCATCCTCCCCAGTTGTATCCCCAACCCAGAGTTTGTAACTCCAGGACACTGCCCTTGAGGCGTTAGAGGTGGGATCCCTCCCTGAGTCCGAGGGAAAAACCACCCTAGGGGGTAAACAGATAAAGAAGAAGAATGCTTTTACTAGCCAGTAAATCTACCGGCACGAGGTTTGCTTATCTGAATACCTCCAATATCACTGGACTTGGTTACGGATCTCCAAACGCACAAATTTTAATTTCCTTAAACATTGCTTCTTAGTAGCAGTCCAATGAAGTCCACTCATGTGGAAGACATTTCAATATTTCCTTAAAATAAGTTGATTTTCTATTTTCGTTTTGTCTTTATTTCTTCATTCTTAATCCGTTTACCCTCCGGGGTTGGTTTTTCGTCGGACTCAGTGAGAGTTGTCAGCACTACCGCCTCAATGGGAGGGTGGGAGATCGGGATAGGGGACACAACTAGGGTGAAGGACCAGGCCCCGATTTCAAGTAGTTAGCGCCCTGGGCAAACGATATTTAGCCGCCCGCCCCTCTGCTTGTTTTCCTGTTCCTCTAGAAAATAAATGTTTACAAATTAAATATTACAGTTTTCAAGATTACAAGTTTTAAAACAGCACATTATGCAAATACAGTTAATTCTCATAATTAAACTTATCAAAACAAATAAAGATAACAGCCAAATAAGGATGAGGCTGTTTTTATTTTTATTTAAAAAGCCGTTGATTCAGTTTGATAGTTTGTATATAAGTAAATAATTTTAAAGTTAGAATAGTTTAAAGTGTTTTATATAGTCTAGTAAAATAATTGGAATAATTTGTGGAATGTCAAAGTAATTTGAGTGTAATGAATTTAAGACGTAATTCACACAGGCCATAATTACTCGATCCGCCGGCCGCCGCCTCTCAAAAACCGGCGCCCTGGGCAAATGCCGAGTCCGCCCATTTGTAAATCGGGGCCTGTGAAGGACTAGTATCTCGCCCAGGGGGATTTACCTGCTATGCTGAACAGGGGCATTGTTGGGGGACGGGAAGGTTGGAAGGGATAGACAACGAAGGGGAAGGGACGCGACCGTTTCCTTACGTTAGGTACCATCCCGCTTCGAGGATGTGTGAGGTGGGAAACGAATCTCCCTTTACTGAGTTGACCTTCCGAGGCTGAGTGCTCCTGAGTCTAGTCCTCCTATCATTTTTCAAATTTCCTGGGAGAGCCGGGAATCGAACCCGGGCCTCCGGAAGTGGCAGCTATTCACACTAAGCACTACACCACAGAGACGGACTACAGTATTTCATTCGACTTAAAATAATATACACAATTCTGTGAATAATCTTTCGTACTTTCAATTTCGTGCGCCTCTCTGGTGTTCTTGTTAGTGTGATTAGCTGCCAACCCCGGAGGTCCGGGTTCGATTCCCGGCTCTGCCGCGAAATTTGAAAAGTGGTACGAGGGCTGGAACGGGGTCCACTCAGCCTCGGGAGGTCCGCTGAGTAGGGGAGGGGGGGGGGTTCGATTCCCTCCTCAGCCATACTGAAAGTGGTTTTCTGTGGTTTCCCTCTTCTCCTCCAGGAAAATGCTTGGATGGTACCTAACTTAAGGCCACGGCCGCTTCCTTCCCTCTTCCTTGTTTATCCCTTCCCAATTTCGCATCCCCCCACAAGGCCCCTGCCCAGCATAGCCGGTGAGGCCACCTGGGCGAGGTACTGGTCATTCCGCCCAGTTGTATCCTTCGACCTAGAGTCTGAAGCTCCAGGACACTGCCTTTGAGGCGGTAGAGGTGGGACCGCTCGCTGAGTCCGAGGGAAAATGCCAACCCGGAGGCTAAGAAAGAAAGAAAGAAAGAAAGAAAGAAAGAAAGAAAGAAGGAAAAAAAGAATTAATATGAAAGGATCCCAATAGACACAACATTGCACAAGTTGCAAAATACTGATAAAGTGTACATATGATAGATAGGCCCTAATATAACTGTTACCGTGTTTTAGCGGTAGGTAGAGGTGAAAGAAGGTGCGGGCTTGAACGGGTCTCAAACTACGGAATCAAAGTTAATGTAAAATTTAACAAGGTTATATTTTCTTTTCAAAATTAAGAAATAAAACAAGTACGGCAGGTACAGAGTAGCAAGGCAACAAAAGGAGCAATTACAGTATTTACAGTATTTGGGCTTCGAGCCCTGAATTCACACTTCTAGGGCAATCAGCCCAACCTTACTTCAAAATAAGTTTTAACAGAGGGGCAGAAAACCCCATTCATGCTCAGGAGCACTTGCTTCAAATTACACAGAAAAGCCTCCTCGAGGCATACAACACTCAATTTTCAAGAAAGAGCCGCTCGCTCTTAAACTTTAAGCCTCTCAAAGGCCACACCAAACTCCACCTTCAAGTTGTCCTCTCAGGACATAGACACAGGGGTAAAATACCCAACCTACTGAGGTCTATTAAGTGAGAAAAAGATTAATTACATGACCTCTAAAATAACAATTTGAGAGGAGGCGAACTTGCGCTCCTAATACGCTTTGTTTAAAACCTACTTGGCACTAGGCCGTTAATACAAGGGCTAATCCCATACTAAAGAGGTGACTTAAGAAAGAAACAATTTACATTACGTTAAAGAAGAATAGGTTGAGAAAAAAATAAGTTCATCTCAAAACAATATGAGTGGGAGCTCGAGAGGGTTAAGCACTCTCTATCCCGATATGCAGTTTAAAGATAGAATAGATACCAAGGGTCTTTACATTTTAAGGAAGGTTACATTATGGAAAAGCTTCGGACCCGCCCCGAGAGTTAAACTGCTGAGCTAGCAAGGAAAGAAGTTATTAATCGGCCATTACCTTGTTGTTGATCGCTGCCGAAGAAAGAGGCGCTTCCCGCCCCCTGCTATGTACTTTACACACTGAAAGATGGAACAGAAGTGGCGCAGAGACCCCAAAATCAGCAGTTTATATACTCTCGCGGAAAGTTCGAGGCGTTTTAGGGAAGAAAACACCCGCCCACAATCACTTTATTGGGTAGGGTACAGCAACATATCCAAGTTGGGGGAAGATACATCAGATTGGTCAGAAATTACTTAAAGAAATTCGGGATTGGCTAAATACAAAACAAGGGGAAAGAGAGGGGTATACAGCCAACTTAAACAATAACAGAAAAAATTTAACAAGAAGCAAACTTTTGAAATAAAAATTTCTCCATAAAATAGTTCTTTCACATCGCACTAGGGTGCACCATTATAATTTTTCAGTAGTGTCCTCTAGAAGAGAAAGTTCACACTTCTTACTACCGGTAAAACAAAAATACATCAAAAGTGGCACAGTTCAAAAACTCCAAATTTTCCACGTAGTGACATCTTCTGAGAAACTTGAAAATTAATACCGTCGATAAAGTTCATACTCCCTCCAGCAGAGGAGTTTCAACTGGCGCACATTTTAAATTAGCGGCGTGGAGGTGTACCGCCCGGTACAGATCTCCCCCCCCAAAGGTTCCACCAGGGGTGACACATGAAATTTGTTTGAAAACAAGGTCCAAGTTTTGATGTTGATATGGAGATTAATTGCAGAAGTATTTATAAGATTTTCTTAATTTGGTTTGATTCAGTTTCAAAATTTTGTAGTTGCTGGTGAAGTAAAGTCTTTATGTTTGTAGAAGTTGAATTCAGAAGGAAAACTTTAATTTTTAAAGTTGAGGAAAATTTTCTAAGTCCACCAAATATTGCAGTAGAATACCCAAGAAAAGGTAGTAAAGTAGAACTGGAGTGTCCATATAGCTGGATATGTACTTCAACGTTGATGATTTTAACGGCCAGACCAGCCGCCACTGCTTGCGTTCAGAGGAGGCCGCCCGGGCCCCTCAAGTACCCTGAGATACCGCTCGCCCGCACTATGAGGGGAGCAGAGGTGTTGAAGCACGCCGCGCCCGCGGTGAACATATACAGGCTGCGGGCCAGAAGCAGGTCGTGCGCCGCACATCAGCCTTGGCCGGGAGGAGAGCTCCGGCTCGCCGTGCACATGTCGTCCTCGCTGGGGTCGAGGGGGCCCTTCCTCTATCCCAGACGCGGCGCAGTGCCGCGCGGCTGCGGGGACACTGAAACATTAAAGTTAGGCGGCAGAATTTTGTTGGACCATCATCTTTTTTGAGGGCACAGGCTTTGTGGAGAGGTTGAGGGGCCAGCGGCGTGCAGATATCCATGGCATTTTATATAAGCAAGCCACAGTGTGTGGAGCAGGAGACGGGAGCGTGGTAATGGCCGTGGTAAGGACAGAATGGCAGTTTAACGGTTCGGGACAGGTTTTACAAAAATGCTTACATATAAAACAAAATATTATAGAAGGGGCAGAATTCCTTAAAAGTGAAAACTCAAAAAAAATATATAACATTCATATTCCTTTCAAAATAATATGAAGCAAGTTAACACAGAAATTACACCGGTTTCACCTGGGACAGGTGAACCCTAAATATCCTCTCGGTGGCTGGATTGCTTAATAACAACGTAACCGGCGTAAGGAAATCAAGAATGACGCACGGCCCATGAAATCTGGGAGCAAGCTTGCCCGCGGGAACAAAATTCTTGACCATCACTTGGTCGCCTACCTTCAAATTGGTGGGTCTCCGTCCACAATCGTATTTTTCCCTAACCTTTTCATGAGAGACTTTGAGATTGGCTTTAGCCTTCTTCCAAAGATCTTTAATGTTGTCCGGATCTATTGTCTCAGGTAGAATGTCACTCAGAGACCAGAGGTTAGAGAGCGGCGTGTTGGGAACAAACTTGAACATCAAAGAGGCTGGAGTTAATTTATGTGATTCATGAACCTTCGAATTCAAAGCAAAAGCTAACCAATGCAGGGACGTGTCCCACCTAGAATGATCTTCATGATGATAGGCAATAAGCGCGGACCTGAGATTACGATTAACCCGTTCAGCCAGAGATGGTTGAGGGTAATAAGCCGAAGTCGTCTCATGAGAGATGGACAAGTCAAAACAGAATTTACGAAAAAGATTTGATGTAAACGCCTTAGCATTATCAGACACAATGAATTGGCACGGACCAAAAGAGGCAAAAATAGAATTTAGGCAAGTAATGGTGGACTGAGCGGTAGCCAGCTTAGTCGGAAATAACCAGGAAAATCTTGTAAAACCATCTACGCATACAAAGATGAACTTGTTGGCATTTCCCTTTGACTGGGGGAAGGGTCCTACATAATCAATATACAGACGTTCCATGGGGCGCGACGCTTGATGCGAAGACAAAAGGCCTACCTTGGTGGACATGGTGGGTTTACTGAGCAGACAAGATTTACAAGCTTTTACTAGTTCACGGATTTCACCGTCCATACCCTTGGAGATGAACCTTTAACGAATCTTTTCACGAGTTTTAAAGATTCCAAGATGCCCCCCTAATGGGGTCTCATGATAGTACTTGAAGATCATAGGCACAAGAACAGCTGGAACAACCTTCATCATCTTATCATGCCTCGAAGGGCAACATAGAACACCATTCCTCAGAACATAAGGGACAACATGTTCCCCAGAAGAAAGGTTTTCCATTATCGGAGCCAGCGTCGGATCTTCACGTTGGTATTTCTCGATATCCCTAAAGAGCATGGGAGCATCTGTTAAGATGGCATTAACACCAGATAGTATGGACTCGGGAGGTGATGAACTGTCGATCGGTTCGTGGGTCTCGACGTCGTTGGAAAACATACGGCTGAGTCCATCAGCAACAACATTTTCGGTACCTCTGATATGCCGGACATCGAATAGGAAGGCAGAAATACGGATGGCCCAACGGGCTATACGACCAGTACGACGCGGCCTACCTAAGACCCAACTTAAGGCTTGATTATCTGTCTCCAGGTCGAATTTGACATGTTCCAAATAGAGACGGAACTTCTCCAAGGCAAATATGACTGCCAACCCTTCGAGCTCATAGATAGAATACTTGGCTTCTTGAGCCGATAGAGTTCTAGATGCATAGGCGATGGGTCGCCTCCCTAGTTCAGTCTCTTGAAGAAGGACTGCAGCAACTGCTGACGACGACGCGTCAGTTTGGACGATGAATTTCTTCGCGAAATCAGGCATAGCAAGTACAGGAGCATTACAGAGAGCTAATTTAAGATCTTTAAAAGCGGCTTGTTGAGAAGGCCCCCACTCGAATTTGATGCCTTTCCTACGAAGAAGGTTCAAGGGCGCCGCTCTATTAGCGAAGTTAGGAATAAACTTCCTGAAGAAATTCACCATACCAATGAACCTGGCGATACCTTTGATGTCCTTGGGAGGTTTAAAATCACGGATGGCCTGTGTTCTAGAATGATCGACTGCAACACCATCAGGTGACACAATATGCCCTAGGAATGACATAGAGGGCTTAGCAAAGGCAACTTTGGACAACTTGACAGTTAACCCAGCCTTACGAAGGCGATTGAGAACTTCTCGCAGATGATCTAGATGTTCTTCAAAGGTCTCCGAAAATACGACGACATCATCCAAGTAGTGATACAAGTACTCAAATTTGATGTCGGAGATGACCCTATCTAGCAGCCTAGTGAGTACAGCTGCTCCCGTGGGGAGCCCGAAAGGCACGCGGTTGTATTCGTATAAATTCCAGTCCGTGGCAAACGCTGTAAGATGTTTAGACTCTTCCGCAAGGGGAATTTGATTGTAGGCTTGATTCAAATCCAAGATGGTGAAGAACTTGGCCTTACGGAACCATGAAAAACAAGAATGAAGGTCGGGAAGGGGCACAGATTGTAACACCACCTTCCGATTGAGAGCCCTATAATCAATGACAGGCCTGAAGCCCCCTTGGGGTTTCGGGACTAGAAAAATAGGTGACGAATACGCCGACTTAGAGGGCCTAATAATACCATCCTTCAACATCTGATCGATGATTTCTTTCAGAGCCTTCATTTTAGGTGGAGATAGCCTATAAGGTGGAAAACAGACAGGAATTGAATCCGTGACCTCAATTTTGTATTCAATAAGGTCAGTAACACCAAGAGTATCAGAGAACACCTCGGGAAATGACTGACATAATTTACGAATACTATCAGCCTGCTCCTCAGGTAGATGTCTAAGGTCTAACAACATCTCATCCTGGGTAGGCGAAATAGATGAACATGATACAGAATTACACTTTAACAAGGGAATTTTACAATTGGACGCAAATTTGAATGTGCACGACTTACTCTGAAGATCGAGCACAAGACCAGTGTGAGAAATGAAGTCCGCTCCCAGTATGATGGGGCAAGACAAGTGCTTAGCCACAAACAGTTTGGTTTTCCATGTAAATTTAAAAATACGAATTTTGACATTTACAGAACCTAGGATTTCCAATGGAGATGAATTAGCCGAAACATATTGAACAGGAGATGAGACATAGTCAGGTAGTTTACAAACAGATTTCAATTTAGAATACCATTCAGCCGAAATAATCGAACAAACACTGCCTGAATCTAAAAGAGCTGTTACAGGTTCATTATTTAACTCAAGTTTGAGAAAAGGGACCGGTGCGGGGGTATCCGCCGCAATCCTAAGACACTCTTTGGGGCATTCAAAAGATAGATTTGCAGATTGAACATTCCCTGAATTTACGACCTGTTTGCCAGGGGCTGAGCCTCGGGAAGATGGATTAGTCGACTCAGCCGAAGCCACTAGTCATTTTTTATTATTGTTGGAAGTTGCACCTGAAGTTGAGCAGGAGGGGGTGCTATTCGAATTGGGACAATTCTTGGCGATATGTGAGAAAGCCCCACATTTAAAACAGCCTTGTGATGAACCAGCCCCATTCCTTGTCCCACTAGACTTGGTCAGTGGACACTTATTGCGAAGATGGTCAGGCGACCCGCAAGCATAACATTTACGGGATGTGACTGGTCGGCGAGGTGGAGGCCGAAGATTACTAAAAGAAGGAGGGGGTTCTTTCGCGACACGCAAAGAATCGGCGTATCTAACTCCTTCCGCTGAGACGGCCAATGCTTCAAGTTCAGAGAAGGTTTGCGGGCACGCCGCGAAACACAAATATGACCTATAGGATGGTGAAATTCCTTCTACAATAGCCTGTACAATTTGATCTTCAGGAAAATGAAGTGCAAACACCCTAGTATAGAATTTAATATCTTGGATGAAGTCTGCTAAGTTTTCATCCAAACGCTGTACACGATAATAGTACTTCTGAATAAGGGAGGACCTGGCCCTAGCCGGGATGAAGTTAGCTAGCAAGTGGGCGTGGAAATCCTCAATGGATGATTGCTCGGCAATGGCTCTTACGATTTTGTCTGAGAGAATACCAATAGCATAGGGATAGATGATTTGCAAAATCTGACATGGGGAAAGAGAAAACAGAAGGGCATGATCGTGAAATTCAACTAAAAATCTTAAAAATGAAATTACGTCACTGGTGGTATTAACGGAAAGCTTTGAGATACCTCTGAGCAACATTGCCAATGGATGAGGCAAGCTGCTAAACCCGGGTGACATAGTAGGTAGAGGTTTCAGTGGCAAGGAAGTTAATTCCGAACGTATATTATTCAATGAGTTACGGCGTTCAGACTCGTTGTCCAATGGGGCAGACATAGTTTGAGCAGCGATGGTTTTCCTATTGACTTCTCCCTTAGGAGGCTCTTCCTCGCTACCTGCATTCATCGGGGTTGGTTGATCGATTTTGGGAGGAACTTCCCCAGTCAACAATTGAGTGACCTTGCTAGATAATTCAGAAATACTTTCAAGCATCGTACTAGCTTCCTTCCTCTGAACGTCATTCAATTTCAGAGACAACAGATCGTTAACTCTATTTGAAAAATGATATAGCCTGGCTTGCACACGCTTAATTTGATTAGGAGAAGGATCATTTTCGTCAAAAAAACTAACTACCGATGCTAGCCCAGTAGTATTCTCGGTGATCGTGGAAAGAGAGTCGTCAATTTCTTTCTCTCCCAAATTGGGGATGGAAACAGGCAAATCAAGGGACTCTCTAAGCTTGTTGGTGTCTATCGCAACCGTGCCTCCAGATTGCACCTTTCTGATAGTTAACTCATAGATCAACTCCTCCTTGCGCAAATAGTTAAGATGGAGAACATCGCGAGGGCCGGGCATGATGACAGAACAATTTTGAAACGGGAAAGGTAAAAAATTCCAGCAACTGAGAAAATTGTTAGAGTTTGAATCAAAGCAATGTTTAGCCGTCAAAAGGGGCTAAATTGAGACCCATTCAACCACGCTCTGCTACCACTTGTTACCGTGTTTTAGCGGTAGGTAGAGGTGAAAGAAGGTGCGGGCTTGAACGGGTCTCAAACTACGGAATCAAAGTTAATGTAAAATTTAACAAGGTTATATTTTCTTTTCAAAATTAAGAAATAAAACAAGTACGGCAGGTACAGAGTAGCAAGGCAACAAAAGGAGCAATTACAGTATTTACAGTATTTGGGCTTCGAGCCCTGAATTCACACTTCTAGGGCAATCAGCCCAACCTTACTTCAAAATAAGTTTTAACAGAGGGGCAGAAAACCCCATTCATGCTCAGGAGCACTTGCTCCAAATTACACAGAAAAGCCTCCTCGAGGCATACAACACTCAATTTTCAAGAAAGAGCCGCTCGCTCTTAAACTTTAAGCCTCTCAAAGGCCACACCAAACTCCACCTTCAAGTTGTCCTCTCAGGACATAGACACAGGGGTAAAATACCCAACCTACTGAGGTCTATTGAGTGAGAAAAAGATTAATTACATGACCTCTAAAATAACAATTTGAGAGGAGGCGAACTTGCGCTCCTAATACGCTTTGTTTAAAACCTACTTGGCACTAGGCCGTTACTACAAGGGCTAATCCCATACTAAAGAGGTGACTTAAGAAAGAAACAATTTACATTACGTTAAAGAAGAATAGGTTGAGAAAAAAATAAGTTCACCTCAAAACAATATGAGTGGGAGCTCGAGAGTGTTAAGCACTCTCTATCCCGATATGCAGTTTAAAGATAGAATAGATACCAAGGGTCTTTACATTTTAAGGAAGGTTACATTATGGAAAAGCTTCGGACCCGCCCCGAGAGTTAAACTGCTGAGCTAGCAAGGAAGGAAGTTATTAATCGGCCATTACCTTGTTGTTGATCGCTGCCGAAGAAAAAAGGCGCTTCCCGCCCCCTGCTATGTACTTTACACACTGAAAGATGGAACAGAAGTGGCGCAGAGACCCAAAAATCAGCAGTTTATATACTCTCGTGGAAAGTTCGAGGCGTTTTAGGGAAGAAAACACCCGCCCACAATCACTTTATTGGGTAGGGTACAGCAACATATCCAAGTTGGGGGAAGATACATCAGATTGGTCAGAAATTACTTAAAGAAATTCGGGATTGGCTAAATACAAAACAAGGGGAAAGAGAGGGGTATACAGCCAACTTAAACAATGACAGAAAAAAATTAACAAGAAACAAACTTTTGAAATAAAAATTTCTCCAAAAAATAGTTCTTTCACATCGCACTAGTGTGCACCATTATAGTTTTTCAGTAGTGTCCTCTAGAAGAGAAAGTTCACACTTCTTACTACCGGTAAAACAAAAATACATCAAAAGTGGCACAGTTCAAAAACTCCAAATTTTCCACGTAGTGACATCTTCTGAGAAACTTGAAAATTAATACCGTCGATAAAGTTCAAACTTCCTCCAGCAGAGGAGTTTCAACTGGCTCAAATTTTAAATTAGCGGCGTGGAGGTGTACCGCCCGGTACAATAACGATAACAGAAGAACGATTATTTTGTACGTCACCAGGCTTAGAAACATAGCTCCTTCTTTCTTTCTTTCTTTCTTTCTTTCTTTCTTTCTTTCTTCCTTTCGTAATCAATTTAACCTCCAGGGTTGCTTTTTCCCTCGGTCTCGGCGAGGGATCCCACCTCTACCACCTCAAAGTCAGTATCCTAGGGCATGAAACAATGGTTCGGGGATACAACTGGGCAGGAGGACCATTACCTCGCCCAGGTGGCCTCACCTGCTATTTTGAACAGGGGCCTTGTGGAACGATGGGAAGGTAGAGACAAGGAAGAGGTTAAGAGGCGGCCGCGGACTTACGTTTGGTATCATCCAATAAGAAACGGAAAACAAGGGAATCACTTCGAGGATGGCTGATGAGGGAATCGAACCCTCTCTGCTCGATTGACCTCCCAACGATGATTGGATACAGTTCCACTCCTCGTGCCACTTCTCAAATTTCGTGGCAGAGGTGGGAATCGAACCAGAGCCTCTTGGGGTGGGGGGAAGCTAATCAAATTAAACACTACGCCACTCAGATTGACACAGATATAAATTAAAAGGAGTAAATGACATTTAAACCTGCTGATTCGAGACTTTGTAAAAGTTAATAGATATCTTTCAGGCCTCACTTATGTTATATAGTTTTTAGTAGTCCTCAAATGAGTTTCAAGCAGATTCCTCGTTGTATTTAAGAGATCATTATAGACATGCGCACTAGTGGGAAGATAAAATAATATGAAAGCCCGTTTCTCTATTACACTGACTGACAGAGCAAATGCAACACCAAGAAGGAGTGGTCAGAACTTTATGCCAATTGCAGGGTAGACTGACGTCACTGAGGTATGCTCATGATGTGAAATGCGCCGCTGTGCTGAGCACGTAGCGAACGATAAATGGGACACGGCGTTGGCGAATGGCCCACTTCGTACCGTGATTTCTCAGCCGACAGTCATTGTAGAACGTGTTGTCGTGTGCCACAGGACACGTGAATAGCTAAGAATGCCAGGGCGCCGTCGACGGAGGCATTTCCAGCAGACAGACGACTTTACGAGGGGTATGGTGATCGGGCTGAGAAGGGCAGGTTGGTCGCTTCGTCAAATCGCAGCCGATACCCATAGGGATGTCTCCACGGTGCAGCGCCTGTGGCGAAGATGGTTGGCGCAGGGACATGTGGCACGTGCGAGGGGTCCAGGCGCAGCCCGAGTGACGTCAGCACGCGAGGATCGGCGCAGCCGCCAAGCGGTGGCAGCCCCGCACGCCACGTCAACCGCCATTCTTCAGCATGTGCAAGACACCCTGGCTGTTCCAATATCGACCAGAACAATTTCCCGTCGATTGGTTGAAGGAGGCCTGCACTCCCGGCGTCCGCTCAGAAGACTACCATTGACTCCACAGCATAGACGTGCACGCCTGGCATGGTGCCGGGCTAGAGCGACTTAGATGAGGGAATGGCGGAACGTCGTGTTCTCCGATGAGTCACGCTTCTGTTCTGTCAGTGATAGTCACCGCAGACGAGTGTGGCGTCGGCGTGGAGAAAGGTCAAATCCGGCAGTAACTGTGGAGCGCCCTACCGCTAGACAACGCGGCATCATGGTTTGGGGCGCTATTGCGTATGATTCCACGTCACCTCTAGTGCGTATTCAAGGCACGTTAAATGCCCACCGCTACGTGCAGCATGTGCTGCGGCCGGTGGCACTCCCGTACCTTCAGGGGCTGCCCATTGCTCTGTTTCAGCAGGATAATGCCCGCCCACACACTGCTCGCATCTCCCAACAGGCTCTACGAGGTGTACAGATGCTTCCGTTGCCAGCGTACTCTCCGGATCTCTCACCAATCGAACACGTGTGGGATCTCATTGGACGCCGTTTGCAAACTCTGCCCCAGCCTCGTACGGACGACCAACTGTGGCAAATGGTTGACAGAGAATGGAGAACCATCCCTCAGGACACCATCCGCACTCTTATTGACTCTGTATAATTCTTATTTATTTATGAACAAACAGGCTTTTCGCCCCATTACATGTTCACCAAGCAATAAGACACAATATCAATAATTATAATAAAAAAAAAATAATAATAAAAATAATAATAAAATAATGATAATAATAATAATATAATAATAATAATAATAATAATAATAATAATAACTAAATACATAATAATATAATAATGATAATAGAGATAATAGGAATAAATAATAACAAAAATGATAACAATTCTGTAGCAGTCCTCGGCTCGAGGATCCAGCAAACTCATCACTTGTCCTTATGCCTACAGCAACTTTCGTCACATTCATTTTCCCTGACATACTCCCGATCAATACCAAAACATCGACAGTCAGCACTTACATTCTAACCAGCCATAACCCAAACAAAAGTCCTCCACGTTCACAACAATAAATAACACAGTCCTAACCCAGCAGAAAATCATAATAACTTACAATCAAATTTCAACACTGGCCTCCCTCCACACTTACCTTAAATACCACTCTTATTTCAATGCATTACTACCTCTCATGTTGCAATTTGCCCATTACTTAGCCATGCTTGATCTCATTTTAAAACCCAAGCCATGCTCAGCATTACATTTGCTATCGCAACCACCACTCATTACGTGTCCTTGTGGATTCAGCACATACGTCATCTTCATTGTCCTCTAACTTACTCTCTGTCCAAACCATAACAACCAACATTCCGCACTCGCCCTTCAATCCATCATACACTACATTTACCAACCCGCACTTAATACAATCATCTCTCCAACTCCAAAAGTTTCAGCAATAAATTAAACCATCTCATTACCAACCATCTTCGCCTATACCAACACTTCTCCCACACCACATTTTGTTCCAATCGATAAATCTAAAATAATTCAGCAATAAATAAACCATCTACATACAAACTCCCGGATTCAGATACCACCTCTTACCCACAATTTCCATTCCCGATCCACCTCATATACCTTCCACAATACACCACTAAATCTAAATTTACAACATCTCAGATTTACAAAGATAACACCGCTTAACACCGCTTCTCACCATATTTCAACCATAGTCCTCAATAACTGCGACCATTTTATACCACCACTTCTCCAACACCTCATTTCAGCAATATGACACATCTTAACTTAATCGTATCTAGATACCAGGCCATCTTCACCTTAAAATACCAAACACTCATATACCATCTCTTCACCAACACCACATTCCAATCTCTACCATCCAAAACTCTTGTCCCTCTTAACACTCACTTAGTTAGCATTAAATAAACCTCCTACCTAACCAAAAGCTAATACAGCTCCCTTCAATACCAACACATCGCTTCATATACCACCTCTCAATCTCATACCACACTATCATGCTATCCTCTCTCTTATATACATCAACAATAAATATACCACTTCACCATTGCCACATTTCAGTCTTCACAAATAATTACCATCATAACCTAATAAATTTATAGTGAATAACAATTACTGACATATCATAAAACTTACCAATCAGCGTCAACTCCAAATATCACAATAAATATATCACTTCACCCTTACCACGTCTCAGCCTTCACAAATTATTTACCCTATTTCAGCCTTCACAAATAGTTACCATCATAACCTAATAAAATTACAATGAATAACAATTACTGACATATCATAAAACAAACAGACCATGCCCTCCTGTCCTCTTACCTAACTCCCCTAACTAAATACTCAGTCCCTATATACACTAAACCATTAAAATTTTAACCTACTCTCTCCTTCCCTTATAGAGATAACTATTCTACCCCCCTATTCCCCTGCCCACCCTCTAACTCACTCTCCTTCATTTTACTCTCGCAGGCCTTTTTTGTCGCACAAAAATACCTGTTCAATTCACCCCCTTTTTCCCATTGTTTAAGAATCCATCTCAGTATTGCGTTCTCATCCCCTCTCCCCAGTATTTCCCGATGCTCGGCACTCAATAATCCATGTCTTAACCCCCTCGTTCCCTCACAGTCTCTTAGCAAGTGAAACTCATCATTCACATCTCCACAAAGTACACACCTTGTCTTATCCCTGCCCTGTAACCAGCCCTTATTCCTTGGCAGACCTAAAAGCCACCACATCATCCCATATCTATTTGACCTATCGACGTATCTAATATTCAACCCTGCTATCTCCTCTATTTTCGTCAAAACACTCAGCGAATTTCTTAGTCTGCTTTCCCCCAATAATTTCTGCCTATGGATATCCCTAATTCTCCTTTCCAGTATTTTCATCCCTCTCACTTCTGTCTTTGACCAAACCTCCCCCCACAGGTGCCCTAATCCTATCCTCTCTAAATACCCTTTTATTTTTTCTAACCATCCACCCTTATACATGCTCTTAAATTGCTGTACATATGCAGCCTGTAAAACTCTCCCACCTTCCTGTCTTTTTAAATTCATCCAATATCTAACTATTCTTTTCACACCCTCTGATTCCAAATCCTCCCCACACATTAATTCCGCCCCTACATTTGCTGTACACCTCGGTAAGCCCATCACTAACTTAGCAAAACTACTAACAATCTTTCTTAGTTCCTCTCTTTTTTCATCCAGCCCCCAAACTTCTGCTCCGTATAATACCCTCCCCACTATTACCGACCTGAACACGAGTCTCAGTGTTTTGTAACTGATCCCCGGGAACTTGAGTAGCAAATTTCTGACTGAGGCTAAGGCTGCCAAGCCTCTATATTTCATTCTTTTGATCTGGTCACTCCAAGTTCCTTTATCATTAAAAATAACTCCTAGATATTCCAGCTTCCTTACCTGTTCCAATCTTTCTCCCTGTATTACCCAATTCCCTTCAATCTTTCTTCTTTTGTTCACCTGTACTATCAATATTTTAGACTTATTTCCATTAATTTTCAATCCCCATTTCCTCGCAAATAGCATCACTGACTCTAAGGCCCTATTCATCGCCCCTGAAGTTAACGTCATCAATAACACATCATCCGCAAATATCAGTCCTGGCACTTCCACACCATTAATTACCGGTACAGCCCAATTTCCTGCCCCAAACCCCTCTAAAATATCGTTTATAAATAAAATAAACAGTATGGGCGATAACTTGCAACCTTGTTTTAAACCCACCTTGGACTCCAATGGTCCACTCATTCTCCCTTCTCCCAATTTTACACAAAACCTGACATCCCTGTATATTCCTTCCACTGCCCTCAACATCTTCTCCGAAATCCCTAGCCTACCTAATTTCTCTCGTAGGGCATCTCTATTTACCTTATCAAAAGCTTTCTCAAAATCTATTGCTGCTACATAAACCGTACTTCTATTCATATTCTTATACTTTTCTAAAATAGTCTTTACTATCATTATATTATCCACTGTTCTTTTCTTTTTCCTAAATCCCCCTTGGTAATCTGTCAAAATTCCATTTTCTTCCGCCCACCCACTTATTCTGTTCGCTAGCACCCCAGTATATATTTTACTCAGAGAATCCAGCAGAGATATACCCCTATAACTGTTCACATCGTTCCTACTACCCTTTCCCTTGTATATAGGGCATATAATTCCTGTTTCCCATTCCCTAGGGTAATTTCCTCCCTCGAATATCCTATTGAATAGTTTCACCATGCCCTCTATCATTATCTCATTTTTACTAATTTCCTTCCAAAACTTATTATTTATACCATTACACCCCCCGGCCGACTTCGCTCTGACTCTGCTTATCACTCCCCGGATTTCCTCTCTTGTGATTTCTTTATCCAAGTCATAAATTGCCACTCCCCTATTACTCCAAATTACTTCTTCTCCCGAACCTCTCAATCTATCACCCCCCTTTTTTCCTAGTAATTCCTCGAAGTGCCTGACCCATTGCACTTCCTCAATACTCGTTCTCTCCATATTCCTTCCACCCTTAATAATTCTATTAATCTTATCCCAGACTCTCTCAAAATTGTTAGTCTTGCAGTCATTATTTATGGCTTCCATTTGTTCCTCTAACCACGTCTTTTTTGTCTCAGAAATTTTCTTTTTATACTCCTTCCTCAATCTACAGAAAAACTCCCTTTCTTGGCTTCCACCTTTCCTTCTATATTCTCCTAAAGCGTCCATCACCCTCCTCCGCAATCCTTCACACTCCCTATTAAACCATTCTTCTCCCTCTTTCTTATTTCCTTTTCTAGCTTTCACCTTCTGCGCTATCATCTTTATTGGATGTAGCAACAATTCCAAGGCTTTATCAGTATCATTCTCTTCTAACGCCCCTTCCCACCCAAATTTCAGAAGATGTAACTCCTCCTTTACTACCCTATTCCAATCCCGGCCCACCTTCTCTGTCCATTTGTACTTATTATAACCCCTCCCTCGTTTATCCTTTGTCTCATTTTCCTTCATTGTACGCTTCTCTACCTCTCTTTTCAGCATAACCCTCACCGGGAAATGGTGTGACTCAATCCAATCTCCTATTTCCATACTTACAACTTCCCCAATCATCCCTTCCGAGCTCAGAACCATATCTATCACACTACCCCCTTTCTCCGTAACATATGTCAATTTCCCCGTCCTGTCACCCTCTATCCACCCATTCAGAATATACAAGTTTCCCACAGCACACATCTCTAGGAGCTTCTCTCCATAACTATTTGTAATTTTGTCCTCACTCCTTCTGCTTTCTAACAAACACATTCCATCCTCCTTACTATAAATTGGGCTCTGTTCTCCTATTCTCGGGTTCCAATCCCCAAATAACAACATATCCTCCTCCCCTGGATACATTCCCCTTATCCTACCAATATCCACCAATAACTCTTCAAAAAAATATTTATTTGCATATTCTGAATTACTAGGATGGCAGTAGACAAAAGCTAGATTTATTTTCTTCCTCCGTCCCTCTCTCTCTCCCAAATTCAATCTCAGCCATATGGTTTCCATCATATCGGTCTCTATATCCTCTACTCTTTCACTAATTTCTTCCCTAATTAGAACTATCATCCCTCCTGGTGCTCGTCCCTTATTCCTCTCTTTTCTTCTATATTTATATTTTATCTCAAACCCCTTCCATGCAATCTCCCTCCCTGTTTCCAACCACGTCTCTAAGAGTGCCACAACATCGAAACTTTCAATTACTTCCCTAACTTTCTTGTTTCCTAATTTGCTCCTTACTCCTTCAATATTCACACATCCTATCTTCCAAAATTGTTATAACTTTCCCTCCCTCCCTTCTAGGTCTCCCACTCTATTCTTACTTCTAGTATTTATCGACCTCTCTCCCTCTGTATCCTCCATCCCTTTACGTACTTTTCCCCATATGTCTTTTAAGCTCTTACTCCTGACTTTACTCATAAGTTTTTTACCTTCTTGTCTATCTCTCTCCTCTTGACCTTTCTTTTTCGCTACACCACTGCACCCTGCACTCACCTCTTCTTGCTGCTCACCCCCACTCTCCCCCTCACTATTTTGGACTTCTGAATCCATCTCCCTTTGTCCTTTCTTACTCACTGCACCACTACACTCTCCTCTCCCAGTTTCTTGCGGTCCACTCTCACCGTCCACTTCTCTATCTTGGTCTTCTGTCTCCCGGATGCACTGCCCATTCTCTTCCGAGATGCCCTGCTCTCCTGCCACGTCCCTCCTCCTCTTCTTTTCTTCTTTCTTCTTCCCATCTTGTCTTGACCTCTCACCACTCTCAGCCCTCTCGTTTTCGTCCATTTCCTTTAGCTTAGAAACTGAATGAACTCTGACCCATCGCCCGTTCGTCACCTCCAACCTCAGACCTCTTATTCGGGCCTTTAGCCCCTGGTTCCTCGCTCTCCAAAGGTGCCTATTCAAGATCTTCGCGTTTTCACTTCCTTCTCTTCCCATGTCTCCTTTCACCCCTCTTTTCCGCCCTTGTAAATTCTTGCTGTTTCTTAACACAGAATCTGCCATTAGGGTTGAGAACAATGTAACCCTAATTGGCCTCCGACCTTTGATTCTACCAACTCTCTCTACATCATCAATGTCTACCTCACTAAAGTTTACCTTCATAACATCCCGTATAGCTTCCACCACCTTAAATATCAGCTCAATCTTGCTCTCTCTCGCCCCTTCCTCAATTCCATATAAAAATATGGCTTTTTTCAATCTCTCCTGCCTGTACCCCTCCGCTTCTTTCTTCATCTTCATCACCTCGTCTTTCAGATGCTTCACTTCCCCTCTCAATAACTCAATTTCTTTCTCGTTATTGACCACTCTCCTGCTCGATTCCTCTGTCTTCGTTTCAAGCCATTTCTTCATGTTCCCTATCTCCCTTCTCTGCTCCTCCATCATGTCCTTTATTTCCTGCACCTTATCCCATTGACACTTTTCCTGCATCACTTCACTTACAACCACCCTGAGTGCGGCCAAATCCTCTGTGCTATATTTTCCACTGGTATTTGGGCCTGGGTTTACTTCCACCCCCCCAATAACCAGTAACACTGCTATCACTGTCACCACCAGCACCGCTTCACTCATTTTCAATCCGTCCGTCACCAATCCATTCCTGACCTCCTTCTTCTGCCTTGCCTGCCATTTCCCAATAGCGGCCCGGTACTGTTCAATGCCAACCATGTTAACAGCACGCACTTCGCTACGCAACCTCTCTCCTCGACTGCTCGAGCTAGACTGTGTATTGACTCTGTACCTCGACGTGTTTCTGCGTGCATCGCCGATCGCGGTGGTCCTACATCCTACTGAGTCGATGCCGTGCGCATTGTGTAACCTGCATATCGGTTTGAAATAAACATCAATTATTCGTCCGTGCCGTCTCTGTTTTTTCCCCAACTTTCATCCCTTTCGAACCACTCCTTCTTGGTGTTGCATTTGCTCTGTCAGTCAGTGTATTTCCAGTGACCTTACAACAGCCAAGCATTTATCAGATGATGGAGTCAACGTCACGACGCTGAGTAATGCAGCCATTAAAACTGCCAGTAATTTTTCAAAGATTTCAAGAATGATCTTAATTTCATTTCAAAAAGTTTCCCCAGGTGAGGCTCGAACTCACAACCCCGGCATTACTCAGTTACTGTCGTATAAGTACCGTGCGCTAACCAATTGCGCCACTGGGGAATACGGGCATTCTGCCACTAGTCCGTATGTCATAAATCTACTGTTATCGTGTTATCGTCAACTGTCGATAGCCATGTTACTGCAGGTCACATTGAGGGGAGCCTGTTTCTTCTGTTTCTTGTAAGCTCACTCGGCTAATTCATAGAATCTGAGATGGAAAACAGTAGAATTAGAACACCGTCCCATCACTTTGTATTGAACCAGGCTGTGGAATCTTGTAAATCTTACCTCGTATGACATGTGGAAGAGAAAGAGATGTTCGGTGCCTCTGCTGGGGACGCCACTCCTAGCATTAAACAGTTACCTACTTTTATGGTAAAATTTCCTGTGGTGCACATCGTTAACGGGACAACCACGTAGAATGAGCAAATATACTTTCCCAGTTCTAGCCGTTTCCCATTCTTCCGTCCCAGAAAACCTTCGATGTGTTAGACGCAGGGTCAGTCAAGTTGCATGAGCCCGTGCACTGCACGGCGCGAGGTGCAAGAGACGACTTCACTAGGTTGGCCAGAGTGCAAACCCCCATTCCTCTTTCTCTACACCTGTCTCACCAGTTCGGCCTGTCTCCGGCTTCTTCACCTTCCCCACTGATTTTTCCCTCATTGGGAAATGGTTATGTGGGGTGAGTTGAGACACTCAGTAGTATGGAAAATGTTGCCGGTGTTAAAATTCGTCTTTCAATATGGTTTGAGCGGACAATATATCTTCTCTAGCTTTTCTTCCTTTTTGTTTGCAATTATACCAATAATATCTGGAAGAAGAGATCGGCTGATAGCAGTTCTGAGAGCGTTCTTTATATTACAATCAGAAATACTCGCACGCAATCTAATTTTCGTACAAGTCGAAACAGAAGAAAATGAAGAAAACTTTGACTTATGCATGTGGAACCAAACAAAGAAATAAACTTGTCTGATTCTCTATGCAGCTTAGGAACATCTTCCTTCGACAAATTTTCGTAGAATTCGAGCAAAGCCTTTGTATTGGAAAATAGATCTTTTTGATGATCACGTAATTATTGTCCCACAGATTAAGCATTTGTCTTTATCGTCACGACTGAGAAGAAATTGGAAACTTCCCACCTCGATTGAAACAGGCTTTCGGAAGTTTTTGCTTCCTTTGAAACAGGTTGCTCCATGATTATGTTGTTGTCTTATTGTTATCTATTTCACTGATAAACAAGCCGTCTACCACCGAACGCTTCGTCGCTCTCAACACGCCACACCATCCGAGTCAAGCTGAGTTGAGCCGAGCCGGACCGATAGATTTTGGGAGTTATTTATTTCTTTATTTCTTTATTTCTTTATTTATTTATTTATTTATTTATTTATTTATTTATTTATTTATTTATTTATTTATTTATTTATTTATCAATTTTTTTGGCGTATGATGAAAAATGTCAACCTATAAACTATTTTCACAACCAGTGAAAGTTGAGTACAAAGTAATTACAAATTATATCTATACATTCAAAGAAAGCAATTTACAAATTTTGAAAGAGCAAGAAGAAAACACAATATATTTACATCACTGTCCACCTATCAACTCTGACAGTTCGTATATACACATTGAGTGCGGGTGATGTACGTCTCACTAAATGTGAATGTCCAAACCCGCCACCCACTTCACTGCTTCGGGTGTTGCTGAGTTGAGGTCTTCCATGGTGCCACTGAGAGCACGGAGTGGACATTCCTGCACTACATGTTTCATTGCTTGTCGAACCTCCCCACAGTCACAGTATGGAGAAACTCACCAGCCCCAGGTGTGTAAAGTAAATGCTGTTTGACCTACTCCACATCTCATGCGATTTGCTCTACTCCAAGTGCAGCGTGGCAGATCTAAGCCTTCCAGTTTTGTGGAAGGTTTATCAATATCCACTATTGCCCGATGTGGGGATAAAGACCACTCTGTTAACCATTTAGAGGTGGGGTTGAAGTCTCTGGATGTTATCTTCACGGCAGTTTTCCAAGCAGGCTGGCGAGATTTAAGGCGTGTACATTTCTGTCTGATATCCTCAATAACAAGTAGATGTTCATTCTTCAGCATTCTGGTCCATAGCTGAAAAAGGGCCTTCAGTCTCCTGATATGTGGAGGTAGTATATTGCTGAGAACCGGTAACCATTGGATCGGTGTAGCACGAAGTGTAGCAGTTATGATCCGCATGGCTTGACGAAATTGTGAATCTACTAGCTGTGTGTGAGCACTGTTAAGCCAGACACCAGAGCAGTATTTTGCTGAAGAAAAGACCAAGGCCAGAGACGGTGTCCTAATGTGTTTCCATCCGCTCCCCAAGAAGTTCCAGCCAGTCGTTGGAGAATGTTATTACGACTTTTTAGTTTGTTGGCGGTTTTCTGCAGGTGATTTTTGTACGGAAGAGACCTGTCCAGTGTTACTCCTAAGTAACTGGGATTGGCACAATATTGTAGTTCAACCTTGAAGAATACCTTTGGATGGTAGTTTGCTTCTGCGTTGTTCAGATGGAATGTAGATGTCACTGTTTTCTGTGGGTTAGGATGAAGATATCATCTTTGGAAGTAGTCATCAAACAATTCAATGCCTCGGTTTAGAACTTTTTCAGCTTCTGCGAAGTTGGGTCGTTGAATTGTAAGGCAAATATCGTCCGCATACATGAACTTTCGGGACACTGTTTCAGGCAGGTCGTGGATGTATAAGTTGAAGAGTGTAGGAGATAGAACCGACCCTTGAGGCAGAACATTATTGACTTTGTGGAAAATGTTTCTGTTGTGTTCTGAGTGAACTTGAAATAGTCGGTTGCTTAACATTCTGTCAATTAGTGTAGTAATTTTTAAGCAAGGAACAGCTTTAATCAGTTTTAGCATAAGACCTTCCCTCCAGACTGTGTCATATGCAGCTGTAAGATCCAAGAATGCAGAGACGCTTTTTAATTCCTCTCAAAACCAACCTCCAGATATGTGGTCAAGGAGAGTACTTGGTCGCTGCAGGCACGGCCGTGTCGAAATCCTGCTTGCTCAACTGGAAGGAATGCTTCGATGGCTGGTGCTATTCGGTTTAGCATCAGTCTTTCTAATAACTTGTAGGTGACGCAGAGTAGAGCTATAGGTCGATAACTTTGTGGGAGAGTTGGATCCTTTCCTAGTTTCAGAAGGGCAATAATTTTTGACTTCTTGAAGATTGGGGGAAGTCTTGCCGACTGAAGTATGGAGCTGAAGAACGCAGCGAGCCATCTTCTTGTAGCTGGACCACAGCTTTTTAGTAGTTCTGGGTAGATTCCATCTAGTCCTGCAGCTTTGCCATTTCGGAGTGATTTTAATCCTTCGTCAACCTCTTGTGATGTGAAAGGTTGTGAATAGGTCGCGTTCGGTTATGTTTCTCGTTTTGCCTGTTTAAACTCAGTTTTGATCCATTTCGTGGTCAGTTTATGCTATGTTGTTTTAAAGGTGGAAACGAGGTGATTTGCTATTGCTTCTACCTTGATTGGGGAATGTTGCTTTGGTGGTATGGACGTGGAATCTAATTTCCGAATAAGTACCATGCTTTCCTGCTAGAATGGGTGAAATTTGTGTCTTTTACAGTCCTTACCCATTTCTCTTTTCTAGCAAGATCAAGTAATTGTAGTAAATCTGTTGCTTTCTCGTAACTGCTATTTTCTTCGAATTCCTTACTCTGTCTGTTGGACTCTTCATTCCATATTTTGGGAGTTTGAGAGGCCCTGTAGTTAGAGCAACGTTAAATCAACACGTAGTTGGAAGTAGCAGAGCGGTGGCCATCGTGACCCTAGATTGCGGGTGGAAAACCGGCAGAGGGAGTTAGACTTTTGAAAGCCGGATAAAATTCAATTTGACACTCCATGCCATTCGCTATCGGTACATAAATGATCTCTGACAACACATTTACTGTTTTATTTATTTATTTATTTATTTATTTATTTACATAAGGCGACACTCCGGAGAAAAAAAAAACGATATTTTGGTTCTTTTGGTGACATTTTTCTTCTGACGGAATTTGAAAGGGTTGAGTCCCTTTTTCTTTGTCACGAAGTTATTCCGTTGAATTCAAACAATTTATCACTGTGGTTAGTGTGATTAGCTGCCACCCCCCGTGGCCTGGGTTTGATTCCCGACTCTGCCACGAAATTTGAAAGGTGGTACGAGGGCTGGACGGGGTACACTCAGCCTCGGGAGGTCAACTGAGTAGAGGTGGGTTCGATTCCCACCTCAACCAACCTAGAAGTGGTTTTCCATGGCTTCCCACTTCTCCTCCAGGAATGCCGGGATGGTACTTAATTTAAGGTCACGGCCGCTTTCTACCCTCTTCCTTGTCTACCCGTTCCAATCTTCCCATCCCCCTGCAAGGCCCCCTGTTCCGCACAGCAGGCGAGGTACTGGCCATCCTCCCCAGTTGTATCCCCCGACCCAATGTCTCACACTCCAGGACACTGCCAATGAGGCGATAGAGGTGGAATCCCTCGATGAGTCACAGGGAAAACGCCAACCCTGGAGGATACACAGATTAACATAGAAAGAAAGAACAACATGAAAGGATCCCAATCGACACAACATTGTACAAGTTGCAAAATACTGATAAATTGTACATATGATAGATAGGCCCTAATATAACAAAAACATAATAACGATTATTTTGTACAGCACCGGGTTAAACCATGGTTCTTTCTTTCTTTCTTTCTTTTTCTTTCTTTCTTTCTTAATCAATTTACCCTCCAGGGTTGCTTTTACCCTCGAACTCGGTGAGGGATCCCACCTCTACCACCTCAAGATCAGTGTCCTGGAGCATGAAACTTTGGGTCGGGGATAAAACTGGCAGGAGGACCAGTACCTCACCCAGGTGGCCGAAACTGTAATGTTGAGCAGGGGCCTTGTGGAACGATGGGAAGGGAAAGACAAGGCAGAGCGCAGGAAGCGGCCGCGGCCTTACGTTTGGTATCATCCCGGTTTTTGCCTGGAGGAGAAGTGGGATGACAAAGAGAACCACTTCGAGGATGGCTGAGGTGGGAATCGAAACCCTCTGCTCGATTGACGTCCCGTGGATGAGCGGATGCCGTTCCAGTCCTCGTGCCACTTCTCGAATTTCGTGGCAGAGGCGGGAATCTAACCCGAGCCTCCGGGGGTGCCAGCTAATCAAATTAAATACTACGCCACTCAGATGGACACAGATATAAGTTAAAGGAATAAATGACCTTTGACCCTGCTGATTCGAGACTTTGTAAAAGTTAATATATGTCTGTCAGGCCTCAATTATATAGGATTTAGTAGTCCTCAAATGGGTTTCAAGCAGCTTCCTCGTTGTATTTAAGAGATCATTATAGACATGCGCACTGGTGGGAAGATAACATAATATGAAAGCCTGTTTCTCTATTATTTCCAGTGACCTTACAACAGCCATGCATTTATCTGATGATGGAGTCAACGTCACAACGCTGAGGAATGTAGCCTTTGAAACTGCCAGTAATTTTTCAAAGATTTCAAGAATGATCTTAATTTCATTTCAAAAATTTCCCCAGGTGAGGCTCGAACTCACAACCCCGGCATCGCTCAGTTACTGTCGTATAAGTACCGTGCGCTAACCAATTGCGCCACTGGGGAATACGGACATTGTACCGCTACTCCGCATGTCCTAAATCTACTGTTATCGTGTTATCGTTGACTGTCAATAGCCATGTTACTGCAGGTCACATTGAGGGGAGCCTGTTTCTTCTGTTTGGGTAAGCTCACTCGCCTAATTCATAGAATCTGAGATGTAAAACAGTAGAATTAGAGCACCGTCCCATCACTTTGTATTGAAGCAGGCTGTGGGATCTTGTAAATCTTATCTCTTATGGCATGTGGAAGGGAAAGAGATTTTCGTTGCCTCTGCTGGGGACCCCACCCCGAAGTAGACTTTCTTCTTCTTTCTTAATCTGTTTGCCCTCCAGGGTTGGTTTTTTCCCTCGGACTCAGCGAGGGATCCCACCTCTACCGCCTCAAGGGCAGTGTCCTGGAGCTTCAGACTTTAGGTAGGGGCATACAACTGGGGAGGATGACGAGTACCTCGTCCAGGTGGCCTCACGTGCTATGCTGAACAGGGGCCTTTTGGGAGATGGGAAGATTGGAAGTGTTAGACAAGGAAGAGGGAAGGAAGCGGCCATGGCCTTAAGTTAGGTACCATCCTGGCATTTACCTGGAGGAGAAGTGGGAAACCAAGGAAAACCACTTCCAGGATGGCTGAGGTGGGAATCGGAACCACCTCTACTCAGTTGACCTCCCGAGGCTGAGTGGACCCCGTTCCAGCCCTCGTACCACTTTTCAAATTTCGTGGTAGAGCCGGGATTCTAACCCGGGCCTCCGGGGTGGCCGCCAATCACACTAACCACTACACCACAGTGGCGGAAACCCCAAAGTAGACATGTTTAAAAAATAATGTAGCAGTTCATTTGTCACAGTTACATTCCTGTCTCTGTTACAAATGTAACGAGGACAAGAAATAACAGGTTACCGAGTAACGACAACAGAATAACATACTAGTGGAAACAGTAACTGGGAAGTGGGAGCTTACAGACACACACTTTCAGCAGTGTAGTGATGCGTGTGCACATGCGAGTGAATTAATGGGAATTCGCAACACAGCTGTAAGGAGACCAGCCTGTCACCAATGAAAGGTGAGTGACGTTGGGCCTTATTTTTAACGGTTACTTTTCACAGTTACTTTATTGTAACAGTGACAGATATAGCAGTTACACAAAAATAACCGTTTGTCACACCTCTACCCCGAAGTCTCAAACAGTTACTCTACTTTTATGGTATATATAATATCGTGTGGCTATTTCTAGCCGAGTGCAGCCCTTGTAAGACAGACCCTCCGATGAGGGTGGGCGGCATCTGCCAAGTGTAGGTAACTGCGTGTTATTGTGGTGGAGGATAGTGTTATATGTGGTGTGTGAGTTGCAGGGTTGTTGGAGACAGCACAAACACCCAGCCCCAGGGCCATTGGAATTAACCAATGAAGGTTAAAATCTCCGACCCGGCCGGGAATCGAACCCGAGACCCTCTGACCCGAAGGCCAGTACGCCGACGAGTCGGACACTTTTATGGTAAAACTTCCTGTAGTGCACATCGTTCACGGGATAATCATACAGCATGAGCAAAGTTACTTTCCCAGTTCTAGACGTTTCCCATTCTTCAGTCGCAGAAAACTTACGATCTGTTAGAGCAACGTTAAACCGATACGTAGTTGGGCGTAGTGGCCTCCGTGTCCCTAGATTGCGAGTGGCAACGCGGCAGAGGGAGTCAGACTTTTGAAGGCCGGATAAAATTCAGTTTGACACTCCATGTCATTCGCTATCGGTATGTAAAAATACTCTGACAACACATTTCTTCTTTCTTTCTTAATCTGTTTAGTCTCCAGGGTTAGTTTTTCTCTCGAACTCAGCGAGGGATCCCACCTCTACCACCTCAAGGGCAGTGTCCTGGAGCGTGAGACATTGGGTCGGGGATAAAACTGCGGAAAATGACCAGTACCTCGCCCAGGCGGCCTCACTGTAACCGCTCAATATCCACTATTCTCAATAATCTAAAACTAGCTGATATTCCCCAACCAATCGTCATCAACCCAGTAACCAACTCAAAGTACCAAAGTCCTACCACCTCTGTCAAAACTCAAACTAACACCACTTACTCCAGAGAAAAATCAATCCAGATCGTATCACCCAAACTACTGAGCAAAGAAGTCCAAACTATCTCCACTGAACTACCATCCCTATCCTCCACCACTCCTGATCCTCTCCCCTCCACCTCTTCTGCTTCAATGCCTGGTATGTCTACAGCTAACACCTCAAACCATCCTGTGCTGACCAAGGATAATCTCAAATCCAAAAGCAAACACAGTAAACTCAAACCTGCGCCTATGACCCCCCCCCCCCCCTCTCAGGTCAGCACCACAGCGTCGAACCCACGCACCGTTGAGCCCATCACTAGTGATTCAGTGTTACAACTGTCTTAAATTAAATCACATTGCTGCCACCTGCAAGGATGCTGCTCGATGTAACAGATGTGGAGATCCACACCGCCTCGCCGACTGTAAGGTTCCCAGAGAACAGCCCAAGTGCGCTAACTGCAACGCTAGCCACGCTGCCTCGTTCCCCGACTGTCCTTACATCAAGAAAGCAATCAAAACCCACTACAAGCACTTCAAGCACATCAAATCCGATAAACCACCACCTCCACTCACAAACCGTAAACTACCCCCTCCCCCTGGACTAAACCTGCCCTCCAGCCCGCTCCAGAACATAAATCTAGACACCTCCACCCTCCTGCAATGAATACTACAATTAATTGCTCTTCAAGCAACCCCTGTAACTCGTACCATGCCTGCCAAGCAATTAATTATAAACTAACCCCCACCATGCATGTCTCCAAGCTATCTCCCGGCCAACCCCTAAACCAAGTAAATCAACCCCGCCATGAACCCCTCTTGCCGGCTCCTCCCTTACTTACACCCCAACTCCGCTAGCATACTTCTACATAATATTCTGACAGTTAAGCAACATTGGGAGTGGTCATCCACTGAATGGGTGACCACCATCCCCCACTCTACATCCACTGGCCGTGTGCCACTATGAATCACTATCCACTCCCTCCTATGGGAAATGATGAAACCCCTGGACACTATATAGATCAGATTCTCATTCTAGGAAACCACCATCCCCACAATAGTTCTGTTCCTACCCACAAAATGTCGAAAGCAGCACTCAAGACCTTCGGGGCGAAGGGCTAAAATGGCACAAACGGATCCGGGCTCCGCCCGCGAATCCCTTGTGACGCGTGGTCTGCCTGTGCTGCTATGTTGAGCTGGGGCCTTGCGGGGGAGGGGAAGATTAGGAGCGATGTACAATGAAGAGGGAAGGAAGCGGCATTTGCCTGGAGGAGAAGTGGGAAACCACGGAAAACCACTTCCAGGATGGCTAAGTTGAGAATCGAACCCACCTCTACTCAGTTGACTTCCCGAGGCTGTGTGGACCCCGTTCCAGACCTCGTACCACTTTTCAAATTTCGTGGCAGAAACGAGAATCGAACCCGGGCCTCCGGGGGGTGGCAGCTAATCACACTAAACACTACACCACAGAGGCGCACACAACACATTTACTGTTTTATTTATTTATTAGTTATTTAAGGCGACACTCCGGAGAAAAAAATCGATATTTTGGTCCTGTTGGTGAAGTTTATTTTCTGACTGAAATTGAAAAGACTGAGTTACTTTTTCTTTGTCACGAAGTTATTCCGCTGAATTCAAACAATTTATCACTGTAATAATGCTTTGTTTGCCAATTGTAATTTTACATTTAAATCCCACGTTTCTCCCATAATATTCTGCCAAATGTAACAAAATTTGTATGGCATATGTATCACAGCCATATTAAGAAACCTGCGTATGGAATGTTTTACTGCAGAATTTTTTCAACTAATAGGGACTTTTAAGCCCAAAATATTAGAACTTAAAAATTACACGTCAGCCTCTGTGGTGTACTGATTAGTGTGATTAGCTGCCATCCCCGGAGGTCCGGGTTCGGTTCCCGGCTCCGCCACGAAATTTAAAAAGTGGTACGAGGGCTGGAACGGGGTCCACTCAGCCTCGGGAGGTCAACTGAGTAGAGGTGGGTTCGATTCCCACCTCAGCCAATCTGGAAGTCGTTTTCCGTGCTTTCCCTCCAGGCAAATGCCGGGATGGTACCTAACTTAAGGCCACGGCCGCTTCCTTCCCTCTTCCTTGCCTATCCCTTCCAATCTCCCCATCCCCCCGCAAGGCCCCTGTTTAGTATAGCAGGTGAGGTCGCCATGGCTAGGTACTGGTCATCCTCCCCAGTTGTATCCCCCAACACAGAATCTGCACCTCCAGGACACTGCCCTTGAGGCGTTAGAGGTGGGATCCCTTGCTGAGTCCGAGGGAAAAAGCCGACCCTGGAGGGTAAACAGTTAAAGCGAAAGAGGAATAAAAAATTACACAAATCAGCTGCTATCCCCAGAGGCCGGGTTCGATTCCCGGCTCCGCCTCGAAATTCGAAAAGTGGTACGAGGGCTGGAGCGGGGTCTACTCAGCCTCGGAAAGTCAGCTGAGTAGAGGTAGGTTCGATTCCCACCTCGGCCATCCTCGGCCGCTTCCCACCTTCTTCCTTGTCTATCCCTTCCAATCTTCCAATCCATCCCCCACCAAGGCACCTGTTCAGCATAGCAGGTGAGGCAGCCTGGGCGAGGTACTGGTCATTCTCCCTGCTTGTATCCCGCGACCCAATGTCTCACGCTCAGGCGGTAGAGGTGGGATCCCTCGCTGAGTCAGAGGGAAAAACCAACCCTGGAAGGTAAGCAGATTAAGAAGAAGAAAAAGAAGAAAACATTACACACATTTTAGTACTGTACCCGTCCAAATGATTCCTTATAAGTATAAATTGGTTTGTCTTATTTCGCATAAATTTAACTTACGTATGGACCAGGTATCAGCTGATAGACAGGCCGTCCCGTTGCGAGCCAAATATCGGAACTGGGTCAAGCGGTCAAGGATACCTGAGTTACGTCACACCGGAGACTCGTAATGCAGCGGAAAGTTGGAGAAGGGGCGAGATAATTCTGGAATAATCTGTATCCTTACAAGAGAGGACGAATCACCTTCTAGTATTTTTCCAACCAATAGAAATCTTAATCCGTAGATTACGTCACCTTTTTACTGGTTCGTTGGTCAAGAGATCGAACAAAAGATTTCCTTGTGGATTTCAGTGGAGAACGTCGAAGGGAGAAGTCGAGTAGAATTCTTACATTATATTACCTCTACTGTCGCAGGTCTTCTTATTGCAGGCATTGAGCCACTATTTCTGACGGCGATAGCAAAAGCTGAACTCACTTTTTTGAAGAATAACAAAGTATCACCAATGCCCATTCGGAATACCATTTTAGAGCAACCTTATCATTTTCTACAGTCTGATCATCCAAGTCTCTTCAAAAACTTCATTTATTAAAAGTGTTCAATTAACCATGCCTGCTTTATTTGCACAGATGGATCTCGCATACCAAGTACAGATGAACAGGACAAAGTTGGATGTGCTTTCGTTGTTCATGAAAACGATTCTGAGGTGTTCTCATCCCAGTACAAACTCTCTTCCATTTGCTCTATTTTCCAGGCTGAACTGTGGGGGATCCAAATTGTGATCGAATGGTGCAAATCTAACAACAAGAAATCTCGGTTATTAAGTGATTCGCAAGCTGCGTTGAATGCGATAAATAACAAATATAATATAAATCCAATAGCTGTAGCTATTAGAACCACAGTTCAACAAAGTCCACACATCTGTTTTGACTGGATTCACGGTCATTGTGGAATATCTGGAAACGAGAAAGCTATGTTCTGGCAAAAGCAGCGGCTACAACTAATTAGGAAATTACTTATGACAAGACGTCACCTAGCTACGCTAAAAACATCATAAAGAAGCACGTAATCCATCAATGGAACAACAGTTGGACTTCTTCCACTAGAAGCCAAGTCACCAAAGAAATATTCTTTCCTGAGGTTTTCAACCGCCTGCAAAATAACGTGTTGGTGCCAAGCTTTGAAATAACTCAATATTTGGCTGGTCATGGCAAATTTGGTTATTATTTTCATCGATTTGGAATCATTCGTCCTGATGGCTACATGGGTGTCTGTGGATCCTCACAAACAGTGGACCACCTACTGTTTGAATGTGCTGCATTTGAAGGAAGAAGGCATGACTTGAACTCTCATTTAAATTATTGCGACATTGCATTATCAAAACCCCTGTATCATTTGTTTAAGAATCCATGCTGTTACTAATATTTTATTAACTTCATCCACTTCATTTTCCGCCGATTAGATACATGAATTCATTTCCATTGCAAAATCGAATATGCATTTCAACTATAACCCTAGTATACTATGTAAAATAGGGTTCCAAACTGCTTTGGATATTCAATAATAATACATTATGTAGTACAGGTCAGTCAGCGAAACATCGAAGACATAAGTCGAGACGAACATTATATTATTCACTGGACGAACGTCGAAAGAAGTTGAGTTGAGTTAGAAGAGTGAGAGAACACAGTATTCTTGCTGGATCCCGACTGCTGCGTATTCTAGTACGTTCTGAAGAAATGTCAAGATATGAACGTGATCGAAGTGATAGGTCTGGAAACTTCGAATGTCCTCTACCTCATTTTGTGAACTTCACTTGAGATATTCTTAATAAGTTTGTATTTGGTTTTTGAATTCGAGAATTATTCCATGATTTCAGAGGAACTATTTCATTACGGAGATATTTTGAATAGTTTAAGCCGTGGAGAAGAGAATATTTCATTCGTTCGTTCGTTCTCTCTTTACCCTCCAGGGTCGGTTTTTCCCTCGGACTCAGCGAGGAATCCCACCTCTACCGCCTCAAGGGCAGTCTTATGGAGCTTCAGACTCTGGGTCGGGGTATACAACTGAGGAGGATGACCAGTACCTCGCCCAGGCGGCCTCACTTGCTATACTGAACAGGGGCCTTGCGTAGGATGGGTAGGAAGCGGCCGTGGCCTTTAGTTAGGTACCATCCATCCCGGCATTAGCCTGGAGGAGAGGTGGGAAACCACGGAAAATCTCGTACCACTATTCAAATTTCGTGGCAGAGCCGGGAATCGAACCCGGGCCTCCGGGAGTGGCAGCTAATCACACTACACAACGGTGGCGGACAGAGAATATTTCTTCGAGTGAAAGTGTAACAACGTATGATAGAGATTACAACAGGGTGTGAGCGAGTAACATTTCGAGTAATTAACGAAGTGTTGAGCCACTGTGGAACACCTAACCTATGGATTAACAAGAAGTAGATACAACACATGTCTGCCTCTACCGCCTCAAGGGCAGTGTCCTGGAGCTTCAGACTCTTGGTCGGGGAATACAACTGGGGAGTATGACCAGTACCTCGCCCAGGCGGCCTCACCTGCTATGCTGAACAGGGGCCATGTGGAGGGATGGGAAGATTGGAAGGGATAGACAAGGAAGAGGGAAGGAAGCGGCCGTGGCCTTACGTTAGGTACCATCCCGGCATTCACCTGGAGGAGAAGTGGGAAACCACGGAAAACCACTTCCAGGATGGCTGAGCCTTCCGAGGCTGAGTGGACCCCGTTCCAGCCCTCGTACTACTTTTCAAATTTCGTGGCAGCCGGGAATCGAACCCGGGCCTCCGGGGGTGGCAGCTAATCACGCTAACCACTACACCACAGAGGCGGACACCATGTGTACTCATTTAACAATACTCTTTCTTTCGGTAGATTCTTCGTAAGATTGAATTTTTTGAGTAATTATTTTCTGCTATTAGTTTGAGCTGTATTTCTTTCTGAAGTCCGCAATAGTTCGGTTTTAAGAATTCATCATTATCATCATCATCATCTGTTTACCCTCGGACACAGCGAGGGATCACACCTCTACCGCCTCAAGGGCAGTGTCCTGGAGTTTCAGACTCTTGGTCGGGGATACAACTGGGGAGAATGAACAGTACCTCGCCCACGCGGCCTCACCTGCTATGCTGAACAGGGGCCTTGTGGAGGGATGGGAAGATTGGAAGGGATAGACAAGGAAGAGGGAAGGAAGCGGCCGTGGCCGTAAGTTAGGTATCATCCCGGCATTCGCCTGGAGGAGAAGTGGGAAACAACGGAAAACCACTTCCAGGATGGCTGAGGTGGGAATCGAACCCACCTCTACTCAGTTGACCTCCCGAGGCTGAGTGGACCCCGTTCCAGCCCTCATACCACTTTTCAAATCTCGTGGCAGAGCCGGGAATCGAACCCGGGCCTCCGGGGGTGGCAGCTAATCACGCTAACCACTACACCACAGAGGCGGACCGGTTTTAAGAATTCTCAAACGAAATGTGATGTATTCATAATAATTCCTTGCACAAGGGCGCCTTCAAATCAGCTGCGTTGTCCGAAAGGTTAAGCAGTTGGACTTGAAATCCAATGGGTTCTACCCGCACAGGATTAAGAATTGTCTGCAGCGGTTTTATTTCTTGAAAAAATCTCAAACTTTATGCTACGTTTTCAATATACTGTAATAACTCACACACAGTGGTCCTCAAGCACCTGCGGTGTCGGACAGCTTAAGATTTTTTGACTAGAAGTTCAATGGGTTGTACCCGTAGAGGTTCGAATCCTGTCCGCAGCGGATGGTTTTTAGGACTTCTCAAACATCGTGCTAGGCATGGATGATAAATCCTTACATGTTGTCGTTTCGAAGCAGCTGCGGTGTCCGAGTGGTTAAGGAGTTGGACTCGAAATCCAATGGGTACTACCCGCACAGGTTCGAATCCTGTTCGCAGCAGATGATTTTTAGGACTTCTCAAACGACGTGCTAGGCATGGATAATAAATCCTTACATGTTGCCGCTTCGAAGCAGCTGCGGTGTCCGAGTGGTTAAGGAGTTGGACTCGAAATCCAATGGGTACAACCCGCACAGGTTCGAATCCTGTCCGCAGCGGTTGGTTTTTAGGACTTCTCAAACGACGTGCTAGGCATGGATAATACATCCTTACATGTTGCTTTTTTTTGCAAGCAGCTGCAGTGTCCGAGCGGTTAAGCAGTTGGACTCGAAGTCTAAGGTGTACTACTCGCACAGGTTCGAATCCTATCCGCAGCGGATGGTTTTTAGGACTTCTCAAACGACGTGCTAGGCATGGATAATAAATCCTTACATGTTGCCGCTTCGAAGCAGCTGCGGTGTCCGAGTGGTTAAGGAGTCGGGCTCGAAATCCAATGGGTACAACCCGCACAGGTTCGAATCCTGTCAGCAGCGGTTGATTTTTAGGACTTCTCAAACGACGTGCTAGGCATGGATAATACATCCTTACATGTTGCCGTTTCGAAGCAGCTGCGGTGTCCGAGTGGTTAAGGAGTTGGACTCGAAATCCAATGGGTACAACCCGCACAGGTTCGAATCCTGTCCGCAGCGGTTGGTTTTTAGGACTTCTCAAACGACGTGCTAGGCATGGATAATACATCCTTACATGTTGCTTTTTTTTGCAAGCAGCTGCAGTGTCCGAGCGGTTAAGCAGTTGGACTCGAAATCCAATGGGTACAACCCGCACAGGTTCGAATCCTATCCGCAGCGGATGGTTTTTAGGACTTCTCAAACGACGTGCTAGGCATGGATAATAAATCCTTACATGTTGCCGTTTCGAAGCAGCTGCGGTGTCCGAGTGGTTAAGGAGTTGGACTCGAAATCCAATTGGTACAACCCGCACAGGTTCGAATCCCCCTCGTGTGTGCTTCTACAATTGTAGGGGGCTAACCTTGGTTACCCTCTTCAATTGAAGATCCTCTTCGCGGTGAGGGGGACTAGTAGCTCCTTTCTTGCGATGCCGAATGGAGCCCTATTGGGTAACCGTTCGGCATACAAGGAGGAGGAAGCTAAAGCACCGCCCAACCCTAAGGTGTAACGCGACCCGTGCCGATGGGGTGCATGGCACATGGGAGATGTGTCTTGAACGGAGCCTTCGAGATACTTGGCGCCTTCTCGAAGTAAGTAGCCTTACCCAGGTATGCGGGGCTCTGCCTGGGCGGACATATATTTCCCTAGCTACTCGTGGGACCTACATGAGTTCCGTAGCCACCCATAAACCGGAGAGCTCTTCTGGGGCCTCCGAGAGAAATACCAGCACAACAACAACCGAAGGGGACTCTTCGGAGATACCCTCGGACAGTTCGACTTCAACAGTTAGAGGGCTCACTCAAGAGGTGGGCAATCTGCAGGTGAAGAAGAGTAAGAAACAGCGCTCTGGCGCTGAAAAGAGGAGATACAAGAAGGCCTTAAAGGCCCGGGAGCAGGCCAAAGAAGGCCTAACTCCTGGGGCTGAGGGGACTTCTACTACCACAACAGCGACAACAGTGGAGGGATCCAATGGGCACAAGAGGCGGGACCCTGAAAAGGGCTCTGCTTCTAGGGCACAGAGGACCCCACCCACTAAGATGCCAGGGGGGAAACGACTTCTGTCGGGGGCAACCCCAGAAGAAGATCGGCAGACCCGCAAGAGACCCAAAGTGGAGTACGCCAGGATAGCTAAAGCTGGGATCAGGATGGCCATAGTACCTGTGGGATATCCTGACCAGCAGCTATCCGAGAAACAGGTGGAAGCTGTGGAAGAGGCTATCACCAATCTGATAGACGAGCTTCCGGAGCAGGGGCCCATTAAGCCTCAGTTCCTGGACTGCTATCTGTCAAGGGGTGTGGCCGTCATCATAGCGGAGAACAATGAAACTGTAGCATGGCTTTCTAGCCTTGTTACAGGTGTACAACCGTGGGAAGGAGCCAGGCTCACAATTGTGGGCATGGACAAACTCCTTTCCTACAAGAGAGTCATGGTCTGGATACCAGGACAACCAAAGGACAATAACGTCCTTTTGGGAAGAATGGCACGCCAGAACCATGGCTTAAATCCCGCCAGCTGGAGGGTCTACGACCGCAAGGAGGAGAAGAGAGGCGTCCGCCTTGTGGTCAGCATGGACTCCAGGGATGTGGAGAAAGTGGTGGGGAAGAAGATCTTCTGCGGGGTGCATGTGGCTACCTTCACATTAGTGGAGGGCAAGCGTGACAAGCAGAGGACCAACCCCACCACAGATAAAACCGAGACCAGCAGGGGGGAAGAGCTGGAGCCCGGACAGGAACCGGGGCCAGCCAAGCCCCAGGATCCATCGCGGGAGACGGAGCTGCAAGTTCCGGAGACCGCATAAGGTAAAGTATTCTATGAAAGTAAAGAATGATTACTTTCATACAAGCAAATATACAACATTGTATAGCGGCCTCTAGGGTACTTAATAGAAGTATCCAGAAAGGCGGGTTTTCGGTCGCCCTGATACAAGAACCCTGGCTTAGACAGGGACATATCATGGGACTAAATTGTGCAGGTTTCACTCTATTCAGTGGAATAGCAGAGGAGAAGCCTAGAGCATGTATATTAGTTAAGGATCATAACGCTTGGGCTATACCGGGTTTCATTACTAGAGACCTAGTAGCAGTCCTAATGAGATATGAAGAGGGCGGACAGCCAAGAGACTTGGTTGTCTGTTCTGCATATTTCCCAGGAGACTCTGAATCTCCACCCCCACCGGAGGAGTTCAAGAGACTGGTGATATACTGTAGGAAACAAGGATTAAACCTCGTAGTGATGTGATGCCAATGCTCATCATAGCATTTGGGGAAGTAAAAATACAAACCGAAGGGGAGAGCACCTCATAGAATTTCTATGTACAGCTGATCTTGAGATCATGAATATTGGTGATACCCCTACCTTCATTAATAATAGGAGCGAAGGGATCATAGATCTTACCCTGGGTTCCATGGGAATCATGCAGGAATTTAAAGACTGGAAGGTCTCTTTGGAGCCTTCCTTGTCAGATCATAGACACATTGTGTTTTATATAGAGGGCTCCATAGAGATCCCGTCTTACAGAAACCCTAGACGAACCGATTGGATATCTTTTAGGGAGGACGTGAGGAGGGGACTGGAGGGAGGACCCTCAAATATAATTAAAAACAAAGAGGAGCTGGAGCTCAGTGTGAGTTTTCTCACACGGACACTGGTTACCTCTTATGAATTAAACTGCCCTATTGTTAAGGCAAAACGAGTAACAGGAAGCTTCAAGTGGAATAGTTATCTTGAACACCTGAGGAGAAATACACGAAGGCTCTGGAATAAATACAGGGAACTTCAGGATCAAGAAAGCCTAGATTCTTACAAAGAATCACAAAGAAGGTACAAGTCAAAAGTCAAGAAGGCTTCTAGGAAATCTTGGAGACAATTTTGTGACTCCATTGAAAGTCAACATGAAGCGGCAAGGCTTCATAAAATTTTAACCTTGGATAGAAGGGCAAGGCTGGGCTCACTCGAGACTCCTTCTGGTGGATACACATCCACAGAGGGGGAGACCCTGAGCTTACTGCTTGATGCCCACTTTCCAGGTTCGGTAATCACGAATAGTGAGGTAGAATCGAGCGGATCCTTCAGACCCGATAAAAGTGGCTGGAGGGAAGCCGCAGAGATTGTTACCCCAAGAAGGGTTAAGTGGGCATTAGAATCCTTTGCCCCTTACAAAAGCCCAGGTGTGGATGGGATCTTCCCGGCGCTTCTTCAGGAGGCGGGGGGGGGGGGGGGTTCCTTATACCATACCTGGTCAGAATCTTTAGAGCCTGTCTCACTATGGGGTACGTGTACTCCTTGTGGCGTCAGGCGAAGGTGGTATTTATACCTAAACCCGGAAGGTCTTCATATACTAGACCTAAGGATTATAGACCCATTAGTCTAACGTCTTTTCTACTTAAGACCTTGGAAAGACTGGTGGATAGACATATCAGGGAGAAAGTATTAAGAGACTTTCCCCTGCATTCTCATCAACATGCATATCAACCAGGGAAGTCGGTTGAGACGGCACTACACCAGCTGGTTTCTAGGCTGGAGAGTGCCTTGGATCAGCAACAACTTGCTGAGCAGTATGCTCATAAAATGGATTATGGCCTCACTGCAGGGCCGTCAAGTTCTGTTTACTCTCAACGCTGTAATGTTGAGAGCTAATATAGACAGGGGGTGTCCACAGGGAGGAGTATTATCACCAACATTATGGTGTCTGGTAGTGGACGAACTACTTACCAGGTTAAATGTTGGAGGAATATACGCCCAAGGCTATGCAGACGACATAAGCCTGATGGCGGTAGGAAATTTCCCCAGTACGGTTTCCGAACTCGTACAGAGCTCTCTACGTAGGGTGGAAAGATGGTGTCACGAGACAGACTTGTCGGTTAATCCCGATAAGACGGAGCTCGTGGTATTTACCAGGAGGAGGAGGCTAGACGGACTGTCAGAGCCTTTCCTATTCGGAAAAAAAATTAGTTAAGACAACCTCGGTTAAGTACCTAGGGGTAATCCTTGAGGCAAGACTGAGTTGGAAGAAACATATAGATCATAAGGTGGATAAGGCTCGCAAGATTATGTGGGCCTGTCGCAGGGCCGTCGGGAAGACTTGGGGCCTAAGACCTAGGGTGGTCCAGTGGCTCTATATCTCCATTGTACGTCCCACGATCACCTATGCATCTATAGTCTGGTGGCCAGGCTCAGAGAGTAAAACTGTGAGCACCAAGTTAAACAGTGTCCAAAGACTTGCTTGTCTAGGAATAACAGGGGCACTGGATACTACACCATTATGTGCAATGGAGGCCATCCTAGTTTTTCCCCCCTTACATTTATATGTTAAGGTAATAGCGGGAATGAGTGCCTATCGCCTTTGGTCACTCGGAGGATGGTCCTTCAAAAACCCGAATAGAGGTCATGCCTCTATTCTTACAAGGCTTCACCAGACTTGCCCTATGGCAATGATGATCGGGGATCTGATGAAGCCTAGCTTTAATTTGAATTATAGATTCACAGTGGTGATACCCACAAGGGATGAGTGGGCCGCGGACGCTGGGGCCCGTCTTAAGTCTGGGGGCTGTACATGGTACACAGATGGCTCGCGGACGGAGGCGGGCACAGGCGCCGGGGTCTGGGGGCCTAAGACAAGGCTCTCCCTTCCTATGGGTAAATATGCTACTGTTTTCCAGGCTGAAGTATACGCAATACTAGCCTGTGCTTTAAATATATGGAAAATGCCTGGACACAGAAGACACATCACTATATGTAGTGATAGCCAGGCAGCGTTAAAAGCACTATGGCGCGGCTGTGAGCTTGCATCCGGGAGATAGTAGGTTCGAATCCCACTATCGGCAGCCCTGAAAATGGTTTTCCGTGGTTTCCCATTTTCACACCAGGCAAATGCTGGGGCTGTACCTTAATTAAGGCCACGGCCGCTTCCTTCCAACTCCTAGGCCTTTCCCATCCCATCGTCGCCATAAGACCTATCTGTGTCGGTGCGACGTAAAGCCCCTAGCAAAAAAAAAAAGCACTATGTGCAGTTAAAACAACATCAAAACTGGTATGGGAATGCCAAAGGATGTTAGATCAGCTGTGTGAGCTTAGCTCAGTTACCTTATTATGGGTTCCTGGGCACACAGGAATCAGTGGAAATGAAGAAGCTGACAAACTAGCGAAACAGGGCTCAATGGGTTCCTTTACAGGACCAGAGCCCTTCCTGGGAGTGTCACTCCGAAGTGTGAGACTGGCAATATCCCAATGGATAAACCAGTCTCACCTAGATATTTGGAAGAGGTTAACCATAGCAAGACAGGCACGTGAACTTATCAAAGGGCCTAGTCAAAGCTATAAAAAGGTCCTAACGAATTTGAATAGGACCAGAATGAGAATGGTAGTTGGATTGTTAACAGGCCACAATACCTTACAGAGACACCTACACATCATGAAAATCACCCACGATCCGATGTGTAGAAGATGCGGTAAGGAGGAGGAGACCTCCGCGCATGTGTTATGTCAGTGCGAGGCTTTTGCAAGCACTAGACATCGATACCTGGGCTCACACTTCGTGAGCCTGGAGGACATCAGGAACGCCAAAATCCGGACACTGGTATCCTTTATAGGAGCACTAGGGCTGGACTAGGCAAACCCGTTCAAGGGGCACAAAGGGTCTTCATAGACCTACGTGTGGAGCTCTGCGAAAACAGGGCTCACCCATTTCTTATCTATCTATCTATCTACAGGTTCGAATCCTGTCCGCAGCGGATGGTTTTTAGGACTTCTCAAACGACGTGCTAGGCATGGATAATACATCCTTACATGTTGCCGTTTCGAAGCAGCTGCGGTGTCCGAGTGGTTAAGGAGTTGGACTCGAAATCCAATGAGTACAACCCGCACAGGTTCGAATCCTGTCCGCAGCGGTTGGTTTTTAGGACTTCTCAAACGACGTGCTAGGCATGGATAATACATCCTTACATGTTGCTTTTTTTGCAAGCAGCTGCAGTGTCCGAGCGGTTAAGCAGTTGGACTCGAAATCCAATGGGTACAACCCGCACAGGTTCGAATCCTATCCGCAGCGGATGGTTTTTAGGACTTCTCAAACGACGTGCTAGGCATGGATAATAAATCCTTACATGTTGCCGTTTCGAAACAGCTGCGGTGTCCGAGTGGTTAAGGAGTTGGACTCGAAATCCAATTGGTACAACCCGCACAGGTTCGAATCCTGTCCGCAGCGAATGGTTTTTAGCACTTCTCAAACGACGTGCTAGGCATGGATAATACATCCTTACATGTTGCCGTTTCGAAGCAGCTGCGGTGTCCGAGTGGTTAAGGAGTTGGACTCGAAATCCAATGGGTACAACCCGCACAGGTTCGAATCCTGTCCGCAGCGGTTGGTTTTTAGGACTTCTCAAACGACGTGCTAGGCATGGATAATACATCCTTACATGCTGCTTTTTTTTACAAGCAGCTGCAGTGTCCGAGCGGTTAAGCAATAGACTCGAATTCGAAATACCTGCACAGGTTCGAATCCTGTCCGCAGCAGATGGTTTTTTAAGAATTCTTAAACTCAATATGCTAGGTATGCATAATAATTCTCTACAAAGACAAGTTCTACCACTGCTGCGGTGTTCGATTGGCTAGGGAGTTTAACTTGAAATCCAATTTGTTCAACCCGCTTAGGTTCGAGTCCTGTCTGCAGCGTTTGGTTTTTAAGAATTCTTAAACACTCTCTGCTTGGTATGCATAATAATAATTCCTTATACAGAGACGCGTTCAAGCAGCTACGCTGTCCGAGCGGTTAAGGAATTGGAACTGAAATCCAAAGGGATATACACGCACAGGTTCCAATCCCGTCGGCAGTGCTTCGTTCTAGAGAATTCTCAAACGAAATTCGAGGTATTCATAATTATTTCTTATACAAGGTGGCCTTCAAAACAGCTGCGTTGTCCGAAAGGTTACGTAGCTGAACTTCAAATCCAACGGGCTGTACTCTCACAGGTTCGAGTCCTGTCCGCAGCGGTTGGTTGAATTTAAAAGTTATCAAACTTTATGCTGTGCATTCAAAATATTACCTTACACACAGTGGGTTTCAACCAGCTGCGGTGTCCGAGTGGTTAAGTAGTTGGAATTGAAATCCAATGGGTGCAACCCGTTCACATTCGAGTCGTGTTCGGAGCGGTTGGTTTTTAAGCATTCTCAATCTATGTGCTAGGTATTCATAATAATTCCTTACAGAGTGATGTTCAAGCAGCTGCGGTTGCGGAGTTGCACAGGTTGCAGTCCTGCCCGCGGCGGTTCTTTTCCGAGAATTCTCAACCGATATGTGAGGTATTCGTAAGAATTCCTTGCAGAGGACGGTTTTCAAATCAGCTGTGGTGTCCGAGTGGGTAATGAGTTGAACTTGAAATCTAATGGTTTTTCCCCGCCAGAAGTTCAAATCCTATCCGCTGCGGTTTGTTGCTGAAGAATTCTTATTCCTTAAGCTAGGTAAGGTAAATCCGGGACAGATGCCGCTCCGGTAGAGATGTCGCATACACTGTAGCTAAAGGTTCCCATCCTTACAGCTAGATGGCAATATGTATGATTTTTCAGTTTCTAAGGAAGAACTACTGTCTGCGAGTGTGACGAAATTTGCTCGTATATTATGCCAATTATAGCCGATATCTTGAGGCGAGTACATGTTTCCTCCTGACAAAGTTTTTCCGTGTGTTAATTTATTATATATTAAGTTGGTTTCAAATGCTTAAATCAGACGTTTTTAGTACAGTAGAAGTCAGAAGCATAACTGTAGTTGAGAGTAAGCTAATTTTGGGCCATGATAGCCTTGAGGTATGACAACAGGAGGGTGCGGCGTCTCTCCCTGATAGTTGGGAGAGTTGCCGCACAACAATCCGGCTGAGATGCCTCATTGTTATCAGAATCGACAAGCGATCTGGAAACATTCAATACCATTCAGAGTGTACTGGTATTTTATTCGAATATTTTATCGTCCCACGATTCGTAATATACATAATCTATTTTTATTGCTTTCATTGGTAACATTATTTTATTATATAAAATAAATAGGAAAATTTAAGAGAGGCTGTTAAAAGACTGGAAGCGAAGGAAATACTGATCAGGGAGGCAGAATGATACTACAGAATTCCGGAACGAACACTGAAACTTAGAATGCAGTCAGGAAATCTGGAGAAAAGCTCTCTGGGTCCAGCAGGTATAGCTACTTCAATAATCACCGAAGTCAAAGTGATATTCAAAAAAGGATGACTGTATCCGGTGTTTGAGTTACAAACAGTGGCTGCATGATTTTTGCTCTACATATAATGACTGTTGCAGCAAAATTGCTAGAGAACAAAGTTTTAAGAAACAATCAGTAAAAACCTGTAAGAGGATAAACATCAGTTTTTGATTCAAGAATCCTGCCTTAGACATGCTTTCAAATTACTGTGTCAGGACAGAATTATTTTCATTATGATTTTGATGTTTCCTTTATATAACAGGACGGCCCCGTGGTGTAGGGGTAGCGTCCCTGCTTCTCGCCCGGAGGCCCCGGGTTCGATTCCCGGCCAGGTCAGGGTTTTTCTCTCGACCTGAGGGCTGGTTCGAGGTCCACTAAGCCTACGTGATTAGAACTGAGGAGCTATCTGACGGTGAGATGGCGGCCCCGGTCTCGGAAGCCCAGAATAACGGCCGAGAGGATACGTCGTGCTGACCACACGACGCCTCGTAATCTGCAGGCTTTCGGGCTGAGCAGCGGTCACTGGGCAGGCCAGAGCCCTTTCAAGGGCGTTAAGTGCCGTGGGGTTTTATATAACACAGTGAAGAATCCATTGCACATTCATAGTAAATCGAAATTAAAATATGATTAATGTTGTAATTTATCAGATAGATTCTTTTACCATTGAATGATTATATTATATGGATATAATTGTCTTGTAGTACGTTCTAGTGTTCGGTTATATTAAAGTTGAAGAAATTGGCTTAAATTTGATTTTGTCACTAATTATTTTACTTGCGGTATCTCTCCCGAGCAAAGTCGGCATCTATACCGGGTTCCAGGGAGAGACGCCGCTGATGCAACAATTCCTTTGTTACTTCCTTGCTACCATTTACTTTCAGTTGCCAATATTTTGTTCATCTCTGATCAAATGTAGATGTTTTCAAATTATGCTCGATGAATATGTAACAATTTTTAAAGTAAATATACCGAGATATAACAAAAGACATAAAAAGTGCGGCAACTCTACCGGAATTACCTTATGCATTTTAATTCTTTGCACAGAGTGGTTTCCAAGCAGGTGCGGTGTCCGATTGGTTAAAGAGTTTGACCCGAAATCTAATGGGTTTAACTCACACAGGTACAAATCCTGTCCGCAGCGGTTGGTTTTTCATCATCATCATCATCATCATCATCATCTGTTTACCCTCCAGGTTCGGTTTTTCCCTCGGACTCAGCGAGGGATACAACCTCTACCGCCTTCAAGGGCAGTGTCCTGGAGCTTCAGACTCTTGGTCGGGGGATACAGTTGGGGAGAATGACCAGTACCTCGCCCAGGCGGCCTCACCTGCTATGCTGAACAGGGGCCTTGCGGGGAATGGGAAGATTGGAAGGGATAGACAAGGACGAGGGTAGGAAGCGGCCATGGCCTTAAGTTAGGTACCATCCCGGCAGAGAAGTGGGAAACCACGGAAAACCACTTCGAGGATGGCTGAGGTGGGAATCGAACCCACCTCTACTCAGTTGACCTCCCCAGGCTGAGTGGACCCCGTTCCAGCCCTCGTACCACTTTTCAAATTTCGTGGCAGAGCCGGGAATCGAACCCGGACCTCCGGGGGTGGCAGCTAATCACGCTAACCACTACACCACAGAGGCGGACGGTTGGTTTTTAAGAAATCTTATACTCGATATGCTAGGTATTCATAGTATTAACTTACATACATGGATTTCCAAGGAGCTTCGGAATCCGGGTGGTTAAAAGGTTGGGCTTCAAATCCAACGGGATCTACCAGCACAGGGTCGAGTCCTGTCCGCAGCGGCTGGTTTAATGTAAGAGTTCTCAAACTTTATGCTATGTCATCATCATCATCATCATCATCATCTGTTTACCCTCCAGGGTCGGCTTTTCCCTCGGACACAGCGAGGGATCCCACCTCTACCGCCTCAAGGGCAGTGTCCTGGAGCTTCAGACTCTTGGTCGGGGATACAACTGGGGAGAATGACCAGTACCTCGCCCAGGCGGCCTCACCTGCTATGCTGAACAGGGGCCTTGTGGAGGGATGGGAAGATTGGAAGGGATAGGCAAGGAAGAGGGAAGGAAGCGGCCGTGGCCTTATGTTAGGTACCATCCCGGCATTCGCCTGGAGGAGAAGTGGGAAACCACGGAAAACCACTTCCAGGATGGCTGAGGTGGGAATCGAACCCACCTCTACTCAGTTGACCTCCCGAGGCTGAGTGGACCCCGTTCCAGCCCTAATACCACTTTTCAAATTTCGTGGCAGAGCCGGGAATCGAACCCGGGCCTCCGGGGGTGGCAGCTAATCACGCTAACCACTACACCATAGAGTTTATGCTATGTATCTATATAAATAAAGTTATAGTGGGTCCACTGTCTGTAATTTCTTTTGTTTTGCTAATTTTTAGATATTTATCCGTTTTAAGTCAACTCAAGACCGAATCGGTGGTTTTTTCGTTTCGTGTCTGTTTGTCTGTTTGTCTGTTCCACCATCACGTCGAAACGGTTGGATAGATCCCATCCGAATTTCTTATTTAGAGTGTACTCATCCCGGGGAAGGTTTCGATATGCATATCATTTTAAAATCTTTGAATAGACGGGTGTTTATAGGAAAGCCAGAACGGTTTTCCTCCATTTTCTCTTATACTATTAATTTTCTGTAAACTCCGTGGACCGTACGTGAAACATCCCTTCATTATAAATAACTTTCGTTCTGTTCATAATTGACCTTACTCTTCAAATGACGGAGAAATTTACCATTTTCTGCGGGTATCATGCTCTGCATTGAGTGACCGACAGACCGGAAAGGAGGTTCAACCTATTCAATACTCAAAAGAAAGAAACGTAGCAATCACATTTCTATTTAAATGGGACCGGTTTCGACCTTAGTCTAGGTCATCATCAGCCATAAAAAACATGTAAAATGTTTATGAATGTTGGAGGTCAGTTTCACACTCTGTTAGGCACAAAGACACGACACTACATTCTGTCCTGCACAAAGTCACAACACTACCAATCAACATGCGAAGATCAAAAAGGCTTGAATTCGCAGACGAACAGATCTGTAGTAGAAAGCCGCCAGCTCCCGGTGACCAGCGCGGCACACTCAAGGTCACGCGCTGCGGCCAAACACCAAAGTAGAGTGGAGAACGTTTCGAAGGTCCAGAACCTGTCACGGCTGCGGGAAGCCAAGTACGTATATAAAAATATACGACGCCAATTAGTACAACCGAATGAGCACCCGTACTCCAGTTAAGTTCTTGGTAAACAGTTGACTTGAAAAAACAATTGTAGAGAGAAGAAAAAAATGTAGTAAAAAGCGCAATATCGAAAAACAAATGAAAACTTATATGCACAGTGCGCTATTTTTAAAAAGAAAAAATTTTTAGGTTATGATTGAAGTAGTCGAAGTTGGCGCAAGACAAAAATTTCTAAAAGAGGAGAATAAATTAAACGAGGAAGAGTGATAGTGAAATAAGAGAAAGAATAAAAGAAATTGAAGTTAGATGGTAATGAGGAAAGATAAGATAGGGAAATGAAGGAGGGGTAGTTTAAGGTGGGTTAGGAGGGTGGGTTATTGGAGGTAGAAAATGTGGGTGGGAACTATGTAAGACATGGAAAATAGAATTGGGGTTTTGGAATTTGGAATTTTTGAGAAGAAGAATTAGGAAGTCAAAAAGGATATTGGGTTTTTCAGAAATGTCGTTTAAATTGAAATTAGGGTTGAAGTACTGGTCAAGGTGGATAAAGCAATTTTCAGTAATGTTTAAGAGGGGGCCTTTGTTAATGATTTTAAGTATGTTTATGTCATTGTCAATACTGGTGAAACTATGTTTGGAGTCTTGTATGTGCTGTCCTATGGCAGAGAATCTGTTGTATTTAATGGCGTTGACATGTTCAGAGTACCTGATATTGAAGTTGCGGCCAGTTTGTCCGACGTAGGAGGAACTGCAGTTGTTGCATTTAAATCTGTATACACCAGATTTAGAAAAAGCATTAGACTTATTTAGAGATTTAGAGTTGTGTAAGATATCAAGACTTCTATTGTTAGTTCTAAAAGAAATTTTCATATTATGTTTTTTAAAGATATTAGTTATTTTATAAGCATCCTGAGTAAAAGTGAAGGTGGAAAAAGCAGTTGGTTTTATTGTGTCTTTAGATAAAGTGGTTTTTGGACGGTGTTTGAATTTTTTGATGATGCGGTTAATGAAGGAGTTGTTAAAGCCATTAAATTTAGCAATGTTGCGGATGGTGTTTAATTCATTATTTAAATCTTTTTTGGACATAGGGGTGTTGAAGGCACGAAAAATTAAGCTGTTATAAGTACATGTTTATGAGCTTGGGGGTGCTAAGAATCTTGTCTTATTGTAGTTGCTGTTTGGGTTGGTTTTCTGAAAATTTTGTAAGATAAAGAAGAAGGATGTCTAGTAATAGTTAGGTCTAGAAAATTAAGAGTTTGGTTGTGTTCTGATTCGAGGGTGAATTTAATGTTAGAGTCTAAGTTGTTGAGATGAAGAAGTGTAGAGGCTGCGTTGGTTGATTCCTCATTTAATATTACCAATGTGTCGTCGACATATCTCGCCCAAAAGAGGATGTTGGAGAAATTATTATTATTATTAATTCTTGTGTTTTCTAAGAAGTCGAAGTAAATTTCAGCTCTGAAATCATTAAAATCATTAACAAAGGCCCCCTCTTAAACATTACTGAAAATTGCTTTATCCACCTTGACCAGTACTTCAACCCTAATTTCAATTTAAACGACATTTCTGAAAAACCCAATATCCTTTTTGACTTCCTAATTCTTCTTCTCAAAAATTCCAAATTCCAAAACCCCAATTCTATTTTCCATGTCTTACATAGTTCCCACCCACATTTTCTACCTCCAATAACCCACCCTCCTAACCCACCTTAAACTACCCCTCCTTCATTTCCCTATCTTATCTTTCCTCATTACCATCTAACTTCAATTTCTTTTATTCTTTCTCTTATTTCACTATCACTCTTCCTCGTTTAATTTATTCTCCTCTTTCAGAAATTTTTGTCTTGCGCCAACTTCGACTACTTCAATCATAACCTAAAAATTTTTTCTTTTTAAAAATAGCGCACTGTGCATATAAGTTTTCATTTGTTTTTCGATATTGCGCTTTTTACTACATTTTTTTCTTCTCTCTACAATTGTTTTTCAAGTCAACTGTTTACCAAGAACTTAACTGGAGTACGGGTGCTCATTCGGTTGTACTAATTGGCGTCGTATATTTTTATATACGTACTTGGCTTCCCGCAGCCGTGACAGGTTCTGGACCTTCGAAACGTTCTCCACTCTACTTTGGTGTTTGGCCGCAGCGCGTGACCTTGAGTGTGCCGCGCTGGTCACCGGGAGCTGGCGGCTTTCTACTACAGATCTGTTCGTCTGCGAATTCAAGCCTTTTTGATCTTCGCATGTTGATTGGTAGTGTTGTGACTTTGTGCAGGACAGAATGTAGTGTCGTGTCTTTGTGCCTAACAGAGTGTGAAACTGACCTCCAACATTCATAAACATTTTACATGTTTTTTATGGCTGATGATGACCTAGACTAAGGTCGAAACCGGTCCCATTTAAATAGAAATGTGATTGCTACGTTTCTTTCTTTTGAGTATTGAATAGGTTGAACCTCCTTTCCAGTTATTTAATTTTTAACATCAATAATTTCAATACGGAACAATGAAATTTTTATCTTTAAATGACCGACAGACCGACAACGAACCTACAGGTTACCATGGCAACGTCTCTGACTGCTTGCCAGCAGAGAAGTAACGTCTTCCCATTTTCCCCATCATGCTTTCTAAATTCGTGGTTGTTCCTAGGGTAGAAGGTAAGAGAGGCGTCAATCGGCCTATCTGCGGGATATTGGCGGAATATCGTTAGAGGTTATAACCGGCCTTGAATAGATTAAGTAATAACACCATTAGTCATCTTCTTATCTGTTTACCTAAGAATCACTGCGCCTACATTTCTCCTCTGTTACCACTTTATTAACTCACACCAGTATAATTTATTGAGGGGCATTTGATTTTCCAATACATTCACTTGGCATTTACATATTTGTCGCTTACCGGCTGCCCTCAGTTATAATCCATTTTCTATTAATTTCAGCTTTCTTAACTGTATTATTTTGTTCCTTAATTACTCCGTATGTGGCCGCCTCTGTGGTTTAGTGGTTAGCGTGATTGGCTGCCACCCCCGGAGGTCCGGGTTCGAATCCCGGCTCTGCCACGAAATTTGAAAAGTGGTACGAGGGCTGGAACGGGGTCCACTCAGCCTCGGGAGGTCAACTGAGTAGAGGTGGGTTCGATTCCCACCTCAGCCATCCTCGAAGTGGTTTTCCGTGGTTTCCCACTTCACCTCCAGGCGACTGCCGGAATGGTACCTAACTTAAGGCCACGGCCGCTTCCTTCCCTCATCCTTGCCTATCCCTTCCAATCTTCCAATCCCCCTACAAGGCCCCTGTTCACCATAGCAGACGAGGCCACCTGGGCGAGGTACTAGTCATACTCCCCAGTTGTATCCCCCGACCAATAGTCTGAAGCTCCAGGACACTGCCCTTGAGGCGGTAGAGGTGGGATCCCTCGCTGAGTCCGAGTTAAAAGCCGAACCTGGAGGGTAAACATGATGATGATGATGAATTACTCCGTATGTACGCGAGTGCTAGAATCTACCGGATATATTTCCACCAAACTTCATATTTAGAATCCACCTGTCCTTGGGTAGGTTTTAGGGCATATATTGTTTATAAATCCCTGAACTGACTGGGGGTTTATACGAAACCGAAACCGTGAATTTGCACTCCCACAAAATATACACAACCAAACTTAATGGAAATCTACCTGCCTTAATGGAAAATAATTTCTAAACCTTTTTTCTCATGTGCATCATTTCGATACGAGGATTAATAAGGGAGATATCATTAACGGACCGTTTTTCGGTACAAGTCCCATCGAACTTAACTCAAGAGCGGGAGCATGTAAAGCGTATTTCTTACAACTTGAAGACTACTGAAGATATTCGAACCAAACTTTGTATTTAGCATCCACCTGTCCAAAGGTAGGTTTTAGAGGTCAATAACATTTCATGTTCCCGGAATGGACTGGTGGTTTATAGGGAACCGAAATTGTGATTTTACTCTTACACAATATATACAGTACAAGACCAACCTGACTGGAAATCGACCAAACTTGATGGAATTCCATGTCTAAAACTTTTTTCATGTGCATTTTTTGTCAGGAGGATTAATAAGGGAGATATCATGAATGGTCAGTTTTTCAGGTTAAGTCCAGCGGACATAACCCAAAAGGTGTTGTACGTGGAGCAGATTCTTTATCTATTTATATAAATAAACTCGTAACGATTGTGTGCTTCTACATCGACTATTTTGGCGCATTTTCGCACAGCTACCCTTTAAGGGTTAATAATGACAATCTGCACATTTTTTGGTTTAATTGCCTGAAAGTCCTAATTTTTACCCTCCTCGCCTAAGATCCAAATTGCGGCATAATCTGCCAGACGAAAGAGAAAATTGAAATTTGACAAAATTATACGTTTTAGCCTGTAACGGACGGAAAATTTCCAAGATCTTTAAAATTTTCACTTTTTATCCCTGAAGAATATCGAAATATGGAGGCAATTTTAATGATGGTGCAGATCTTCGGGAAGTCCTATGACATAATGGATTGCACAATCTCCGTTCAATTTGGAATGGTCTACAACCTTGGTCTTATGACCTTTTGTCGTATCTGTATCCCTTTTACGTTTGCTTTTTTCCTATTAATCGATGTTTAGTAAATTTGGACTTTTCACATGCATAATTCATACTTTCAATCACTTATAGGAAATATAGAATCATCAAACTCCTCACGAAAATTGGCCCACCCAGTAGCCGTAGCTGTCACATAATTATCCGAAAAGTAATGTAATGTGAGATAATCTTACGAAAACTTTACCCTGTTAAACCTTTCTAACTCAATCTGACCCAAGAATAGATGAGACATCATAGGACCAGCCTTTTAGGCCACTAAATCCGGCGTCTTATGGTACAATCCTTTGTCGATATGACGTACGTTTGGCAGCAGTTAATCTGTAAATGAAGGTCTGCAATATTGTAAACACGCATGTACTTTCGTATGTTCATCTATATATATATTCAATGATGACGATTTGTAGCGATCGAGAAAGGGCGTGTCTGCTATTGTAATCAGTACTCCCCACACCGACTTTAACTGGCAGTAGGAATGGGGTTCTTCTCCAACTCCTGTGTAACTGGCATTAGTAAGGAAGGCCTACCATTGTAATGAATAGTTCACTTCTCGATTTGACTTGGAGAAGGCAAGGGAGCATGCAGTTTTGTTTAAAACTCCCCTACCCGATTGTGTTTGGTAGTAGCCAAGGGTGTGCGCAATTATAAAGAAATGTCCTCATGTAAAATGTGACTGGCATTAGGCATAGTGGCCTGCTATTTTGATGGAAACTCACCAACTCTGTGTGACTGGCTGGCAGTAGAAAAAGGGACCTGACATTATAATGATAGGTGCACAACTCAATTTCGACTGATAGTAGGGTAGTTGCCTGCCATTATAATAGAAACTCCTCAACTGTTATCTCTCTGGAAGTAGGAAAGGGGGGGGGTGTCATTGTAACGAAAACTCCCCAAATCGATTGTGACCGCGCAGCAGGCAATGGGGCCTGCAGTTATAATGTAAACTCGATTGTGAATGGCAGTAGGCAAGTGAGCCTGCTATTATATCACAAATCCGTAACAAACACTTTACATTGGAAACAGCGTATGGGGACCTCCCCATGCTGTTTCTCGGATAACGCTAAGAGACATGCAATTTTAAAACAATCTTATTTACTGCACATACAGTATTTACTTCGATTTTTGAATACAATGTAGAATACCGTAGCGAAGTACGGGTACATTTGCTAGTTCAAAATAATTCCTTACACACAGTAGTCTTCAAGCAGCTGCGGTGCCGGTTAGGTTAAGGAGTTGGACTTCAAATCCAACGGGATCTACCCGCACAGGTTCGAGTCCTGTCCGCAGCGGCTGGTTTAATTTAAAATTTCTCAAACTCTATGCTATATATTCAAAATAATACCTTACACACAGTAGTTTTCAAGCAGCTGCGGTGTCCGAGTTGTTATGGAGTTGGGCTTGAAATCCAATGGATCCTACCCACACAGGTTCAAATACTGTCCGTAGCGGTTGGTTTAAGAATTCTCAAATGATATCCTAGGTATTCTTAACTCCTTACACACAGTCGCTTCGTAGTAGCTGAGGTGTCCGAGTGGTTAGGGAGTTGAGCCTCAAATCTGAAAGGTTCTACCCGTCCAATGAGCCTCCGTGGTTCACTCGGCAGCGCGACGGCCACTCACCGCTGGATTCCATGGTTCAAATCCCGTTCACTCGATGTGAGATTTGTGCTGGACAAAGCGGAGGCGGGACAGATTTTTCTCCGGTTACTTCGGTTTTGGCTGTTATATTTCATTCGAGCAACACTCTCCAATATCATTTCATTTCATCTTTAATCATTGCCACAGGGGAGCGCGACAGGCTTTGGCAGCCGGCTCAATTTACATCATCACCGCTAGATGGGGGCTTCATTCATTCAATTTCTGACCCGGTCACTGACTGGAAACAGGCTGTGATTTTCATTTTCTACCCGACCACAAGTGCTTAGATTAATGACACACTGTGCAATACTTAACGCAGGCGCTCCCCTTCCACCACCACCCTCACCAAAATTTGGAGTGATGGTGCATGTACATATTCAACCCACTAAGAAGAAACGTTTTAGGTTGAAATTATACCTCTCCAAACCATTGACGAGGAAAAATCAATCAATCCGTTTTAAAAACGTTTTTTCTTTCTTTCTTAATCTGCTTACCTTCCAGGGTTGGTTTTTCCCTCGGACTCAGCGAGGGATTCCACCTCTACCTCCTCAAGAGCAGTGTCCTGGAGCTTCAAACTCTGGGTCGGGTGATACAACTGGGGAGGATGACCAGTACCTCTCCCAGGCGGCCTCACCTGCTATGCTATACAAGGGCCTTGGTGGGGGATGGGAAGATTAGGAGCGATATACAAGGAAGAGGGAAGGAAGCGGCATTTGCCTGGAGGAGAAGTGGGAAACCACGGAAAACCACTTCGAGGATGGCTGAGGAGGGAATCGAACCCACCTCTACTCAGTTGATCACCCGAGGCTGAGTGGACCCCGTTCCAGCCCTCGTACCACTTTTCAAATTTCGTGAAAGAGCCGGAAATCGAACCTGGGCCTCCGGGGGTGGCAGCTAATCACACTAACCACTACACCACAGAGGCGGACATGTATCATAACTTCATTACAATATCCGAACGAAACAAAATTCTAGTAATACACCTCTTATGTCCGCGTCTGTGGTGTAGTAAATTGTGTAATTAAGTGCCCGGGATCGATTCCCGGCTCTGTCACGAAATTTTAAAAATGGTACGAGGACTCAAACGGGTTCTACTCAGCCTCGGCAAGTCAAGTGAATAGAGAGGGTTCGATTCCCACGTCAACCATCCTCTGAGTGGTTTCCTGTGGTTTCCCAACCTTTCTCCAGGCAAGTGGCAGGATGGTACCTAACTTAAGGCCACGCCCGTTTCCTTCCCTTTTCCTTGACAGTTATCCCTTCCAATCTTCCCATCCTCCATAGCAGATGAGGCCCTCTACGCGAGGTTCTGGACCTCCTTCACTGTTGCATCCCCGACCAAATATGTCACGCTCCAGGACACAGATCTCGAGACGGCAGAAGTGGGTTCCGTCTCTGAGAGTAAACGGAGTAAGAAAGAAGGAAAGAAGAGATATCCTAATAATTATATTTATTTTCTTAACGTGTTTTTTATTCTTGCTTGCGCCCACCTTGCCCAGTCTATACAATTAAAGCCCGGGGTCTGGTTCTGCCCGCACACTTTTTAAATCCCATCTTCAGCGACTTATTTTTAAGAACTGTCAAATGACATGCTAGGTACTGGTAATTCCTTACAGTCTTACTTCGAAGCGGCGGTGATGTCCGGGTTGTTAAGGTGTTGAACTTGAAATCCAATGGGATCTGTCCGTTCCGGTTCGAATCCTGTGTGCAGCGATTACTTGTTTTGAAGTGTTAACTAATACGCCACCTACAGAATATATGCCTGCAGTGTACAAATCTCTGCTTTCTTCATAGGACTGAAGCCATCACTTCTAGAATAGCACAAATCCAACAACCATACATATGAGAAAATCAAATATTCTGTATATTTCTGGAACTATTTATACTGATATTCTGTATGGAGTTAACTAATGTATATACATACAACCTTTTTTCATAAAAGTGAAATACAAAATTCGTTGTTACTTCCTGATTTCGTTTATCTTCCAAGGTTGATTTTACCCTCGGGCTGAGCGAGGGATCCAACCAGTACCGCCTGAAGGGCAGTGTCCTGGAGCATGAGACTTCGGGTCTGGGAATACAACACGGGAGGAGGACCAGTTCCTCGCTGAAGAGGGGTCTTGTGGGAGGATGGCCGTGGCCTTAAGTTAGGTACTGTATCATCATTTGCCTGAAGGAGAAGTGTTAAACCATGGAAACCCATTTCGAGGATGGCAGAGCTGGGAATCGAATCTTTCTGTACACAGTTGACCTCTAGAGGCTGAGTGGACCCCGTTCTATCCCTCGTGCCACTTTTCAAATTTCGTGACAGAGCGGGAAATCGAATCCGGGCGTCTGAGGGTGGAAGCTAATCACACTAACCACTACACCACAGATGCTGGCGGGAAATAAAAATCAAGAGTTTAAATGTCCATTCTTATTTTCTTCTTCTTCTTAATCTGCTTACCCTCCAGCGTTAGTTTCTCCCTCGGACTCAGCGAGGGATCCCACCTATACCGCCTCAAGGGCAATGTCCTGGAGCGTGAGACATATTGTCGGGGGAAACAATTGGGGAGGATGACCAGTACCTCGCCCAGGCGGCCTCACCTGCTATGCTGAACAGGGGCCTAGGTGGGGGATGGGAAGATTGGAAGGGATAGACAAGGAAGAGGGAAGGAAGCGGCCGTGGTCTTAAGTTAGGTACCATCCCGGCATTTGCCTGGAGGAGAATTGGGAAACCACGGATGGCTGAGGTGGGAATTGAACCCACCTCTACTCAGTTGAACTCCCGAGTGGACCCGGTTCAAGCCCTCGTACCACTTTTCAAATTTCGTGGCTGAGCCGGGAATCGAACCCGGGCCTCCGGGGGTGGCAGCTAATCACACTAACCACTACACCACAGAGGCGGATTCATTCTTATTTTCAATTTAATTTATTTAGTCAGTTGACCGTCCAGGCTTGTTTTCTCTCCCGGACTCAGCGAGGGATCTCCCTTATATTATAACTATTCCTTTTTTTTTTTTTTTTTTACAACTTGCTTTACTTCTCACCGACACAGATAGTACCTACTCGACAATGGAATAGGAAAGGGCTACGAGTGGGAAAGAACTGGTCGTGGCCTTAATTGAAGCACAGTCCCAGCATTTGCCTGGTGTGAAAATGAGAAACCACGGAAAACCACCTTCAAGGCGGCCGACAGTGGGGTTGGAACTCGCTGTCTCCCGGATGCAAGCACACAGCTGCGCGCCCCTAACAGCACGGCCAACTCGCCTGGTATATTATTATTTAATCAGTTTATCCTCCAAGGTTGGTTTTTCCCTCGGACTCAGCAAAGGAACCCACCTCTACTGCCTCAAGGGCAGTATCCTGGTGCATGAGACATTCGGTCGAGGATACAACTGGTGAGGAGGACAATACCTTGCCCAGATTGCTTCATCTACTGTGCTGATCACAGTCCTTGTGGGGGATGGGGAGATTTGAACGGATAGAAAAAATTAAGAGAGAGGAAGCGGCCGTGGTCTTAAGTTAGGTACTATCCCGGAATTTGCCTGGAGGAGAATTTTGAAACCACGGAAAACCACTTCGAGGTAGGCTGAGGACGGAATTGAACACCTCTCTACTCACTTGACCTCCCGAGGCTCAGTGGACCCCGTACCAGCCTTCGAACCACTTTTCAAAATTTCGTGGCAGAGCCGGGAATCGAACTTGGATCTTAGGGCGTGGGGTGGCAGCTAATGATACCAACCACTACACCAGAGAGGCGGACTTTAGTGTTTAAAAATGTTTACATTCTTGTTTTTCTTTTTGGGGAGAGAGGCTCTTTTGGAATTTATTGTATTGTAGGTTGTACAAATTCGCAATAAGAAAGGCGGACTTAAGTGTTTTAAAATGTTTAAATTCTTATTTTTGGCGGGCTCTTTTGGAAGTCATTGTATTATAGGTTGTGCAACTTCGCAATAAGAGAGCCCAAATTAAGTTATCAAGGCAAGCCTAAATACAGTATTTCTTCTGGATTAAATGTATTTACAATATTGTGAATAGTACATCGTCTTTTTACTTTCCTAACCAGTATTTATCTCCTTCTGTTTCCCGTATTTCTGCAACAGGTATTCAATGTATCGGTGATGATGCGCATCAATGGATGCTGCATAATTTGCAATGTCTATTGCCTTAGGAGCCTTTATTGGTATGCAATCTTCGTAAGCACATTTAAGCAACCGATGATCAGGAATCCGCTTTTGTCGGAAGTGAAATCTAGGGCTATCTGTGATCAGACCATTTGAAGTATTGCAGTGGCCTTTGCTTGCGAATACATGGCGGATGTAGTCCTAATGTCCACTCGTCAACAAAGAGTGTAAATATTTTACCACGGTGTCGTTGCGGTTCTGAGTTGTACAGGTATCTGTTTGAACATGTAAAACCAAATCAAACCCCATGGCACTACAGCCCTTGAAGGGCCTTGGCCTACCAAGCGACCGCTGCTCATCCCGAAGGCCTACAGATTGTTAGGTGTCGTGTGGTCAGCACGACGAATCCTCTCGGCCGTTATTCTTGGCTTTCGAGACCGGGGCCGCTATCTCACCGTCAGATAGCTCCTCAATTCTAATCACGTAGGCTGAGTGGACCTCGAACCAGCCCTCAGGTCCAGGTAAAATTCCCTGACCTGGCTGGGAATCGAACCCGGGGTCTCCGGGTAAGAGGCAGGCACGCTACCCCTACACCACGGGGCCGGCGTTTGAACATGTGCCGTTTTGAAACTCAACCGCATAAAATGCATCACCTCTACCGATCATCCGAAGAGCAGTAGTTCATGGATCTGTGCTGTTCTGAATATTGAATCCATGACCTTTGGCCTAAGGGTTCAATATCATTGCTTCAATAAAATATCCCTTCGTTGAGAATATTTAAGGCTGCTCTTACATCTTGGTTCTATCCTATATTTGTTACCTCATGCATGTCCATGCACATAGAATCTAAATTAACTACCACTCCAACTTCCTAGTGTGCGCTAAGTACTCCATCAACGTTCCATAGTCTATTCTACCGACTTCCAGCACCAGCAAATTAGCCCCAGGGGGGAGCGCGGATTGGCGTCCGTGAGCCTCTTAGCTAAGTCACGGTATTGCTTCCACTTACGAGTACTAGTGCCAGGCTCCTCACTTTCATCTATCCTGTTCGACCTCCCTTGGTCAATTCTTATCTTTTCCAACAATATTTTCATTTTTCGAAGTGTCGGGTCCCTTCCATCTTTGCTCTCTGATTAGTGTTGTATAGAGGATGGTTGCCAGTTGTACTTCTCGTTAAAACAATAATCACCACCACCTCATACCTCTGCCACAAGCTTTAGTGGAGCTCTTTGGTGATCCAACCAGCGGTGCTGGTGCGACGTACAGCAAATTTTAAAGTTCACACTAATTATTGCGTGTAGAACATCAGATAGTCCACCTCTGTGGTGTAGTGATTAGTTTGATTAGCTGCCAACCCCGGAGGCCCGGGTTCGATTCCCGGCTCTGCCACGAAATTTGAAAAGTGGTACGAGGGCTGGAACGGGGTGCACTCAGCCTCGGGAGGTCAACTGAGTAGAGGTGGGTTCTATTCCCACCTCAGACATCCTGGAAGTGGTTTCCCATGGTTTCCAACTTCTCCTCCAGTCAAATGGTACCTAACTTAAGGCCACGGCCACTTCCTTCCCTGTTCCTTGTCTATCCCTTCCAATCTTCCCACCCCCACCAAGGCCCCTGTTCAGCATAGCAGGTCAGGCCGCCTGGGGGAGGTACTGGTCATTCTCCCCAGTTGTATCCCCCGACCCAATGTCTCACGCTTCAGGACACTGCCCTTGAAGCGGTAGAGGTGGGATCCCCCGTCGAGTCGAGGGAAAACCGACCCTGGAGGGTAAGCAGATTAAGAAGAAGGAACTTCAGATAAAGAGGACATCAGCTAGACCACATTCCTGTACTATTCATAGTATATTTCAATTCAAAAGCATAGAGCAGTGAAAAAATAGTACTGAAGGAAAGTTGAAGCGTGTGCCAACTTTCTGATTTAAAATCTATTGAAAATTAGCCTATAATACAAACAGTGTACTCACTCATCATGAGAGCCTTACACATGAGAATGTCTCATAAAATGTCATTCCGCACTTATTTGAGGGAAACTTTTTGCGTTTTATCGCGGAGTAGAAAACCGAAAAGATGTACTTATCTGTCTTTAAAAATTCGAATACTCTTACAGCATTGACCATATATCACATTTATCGTGATTGCGAAAATCTACCAGCTTGAGACTTCTTTTTCAATCAAGTACACTCTTTAAGAGATGGGCACATAAGGTACGAAGTTGTGAAAAGAATGCTGAACAACGGTTGATGCCTTCATAATGGATTTCTACGCAAGCACTGAATTAGCCGTAGCAAATTCATTTCTCAAGCATAAAGCTATTCACCGTTGCAATGGGAAGAATAAAGTTACTACATTGATTATAGACTCTATCATAACGGACTTCATTTTCAAGAAACATGTACAGAAATTGTGAATTTTCTGGTCATTTTTCAACGTTACCGGCTTGTACCCGATGTGTTAACGAACTGACTCGACCTTATATGCGGTAGACAAAAATGAAATGACTGTATGATACTAAAATTAAACATAACTATTATTTCATATTTTATTTATTCTTTCTTTCTTTCTTTCTTTCTTTCTTTCTTACAATCCTAATCAGTTTATCCTCCAGGGTTGGTTTTACCCTCGGACTCAGCGAGGAATCCACCCGCCCCCCTCTACCGCCTCAGGGGCAGTGTCCGGTAGCCTGAGACCTTGGGTCGGGGGAGGACCAGAACCTCGCCCAGACGACCTGCTATGCTGAACAGGGGCCTTGCAGGGGGATGGGAAGATTGGAAGGGATAGACAAGGAAGAGGGAAGGACGCGGCTGTGGCCTTAACATACAGTAGGTATCATCCCGGCATTTGCCTGGAGGTGAAGTGGGACAATATCTTAAGGAGTAGAGACATAACATTAACAACAAAGATCTTTTTTTTTTGTGCTAGGGGCTTTACGTCGCACCGACACAGATAGGTCTTACGGCGACGATGGGATAGGAACGGCCTAGGAGTTGGAAGGAAGCGGCCGTGGCCTTAATTAAGGTACAGCCCCAGCATTTGCCTGGTGTGAAAATGGGAAACCACGGAAAACCATTTTCAGGGCTGCCGATAGTGGGATTCGAACCTACTATCTCCCGGATGCAAGGTCACAGCCGCGCGCCTCTACGCGCACGGCCAACTCGCCCGGTACAAAGATCTTTATAGTAAGGTCAATGGTTTTTCCAATTGTAATGTACGGATGTGAGACCTGGACCATAAGAAAAGCTGAACGCCGTAGAATAGACTCCTTTGAAATGTGGTGTTGGAGGAAAATCCTTAAGAGTCCCATGGACTGCGAAGAAAACAAATAGGTCAGTTTTACAGCAAATAAAACCAGAGTGTTCTTTGAATGGTCTAATCCTGAAACAAAAACTAAGCTACTTTGGACACATCATGAGAAGACACAATTCATTAGAAAAGATCTTAATGCTGGAGAAGATCGAAGGCACAAGGAGAAGAGGGCGGCAAAGAATGAGATGGATTGATGGCATCACAGACGTACTAAATTCCAGCCTGGAAAATCTTCGGGAGGCAGTGCAGGACAGAAGAAATTGGTGTATTTTAGTTCATGGCGTCATGGAGAGTCGGAATCGACTAAACGAATAGAGAGAGAGAGAGAGAGAGAAGTGGGAAACCACGGAAAGCTACTTCGAGGTTGGATGAGTTGGGAATCGAACCCACCTCTACTCATTTGACCTCCCGAGGCTGAGTGGACCCCGTTCCAATATTCATACCACTTTTCAAATTTTGTGGCAGGGCCGGGAATCGAACCCGGGCCTCCGGCAGTGGCAGCTAATCACGCGGTGACGTGAACGCTACTGATCCACGAAATATCACTGTAATATTTGTCACAATGTGAAAGGTTATCATTGATTTACTCAAATAAAGTCTCAAATCCCAGGTAGATTAAGAAATACCGTCGTTACTAGCAAGAAATATGAATACGTACTTACGAGCTGTAAACAGGAGTCCATCATGTTGCATATCGCTGCTCGCGCCGTCTTGTGTTTGTTTCTTGAGGTCCAGGGCTGGCACCGATGAATGGAAGTGCCATGTCTGTGGATTCTCATTATCTTTGTACATTTGTCTAGCGCGGACAGTTCAAAAAGCAAAATGGAGGTGAACAACATTAAAGATGTTATCGCTTTTTTTGAGGACGAAAATCACCATGTAATAAGGAAATTACAAGACCTAAATCTCGTGCCGAAGCAACCGGAAAATAGCATGATCCCTGGACCAATAGATATATTACTTTATTAAAGGAACAGCACTATTAGACAATTGACAGTTGAAGTGACACGACACCAAAGCATTACCGTGAGCAAAGACATGACACACGAAAGTGTTGTGTTACACACAAACAAAACACGGAAGCCCTGCGACGCAGAAAAAATTGTATATAGCTGTAAGGCAGTAAAGTATGTATTCTGTAAAATTAAATATTTCCATTATTTCTTAATCTACCTGGGATTTTAGACTTTATTTGAGTAAATCAATGATTACCTTTCATATGTGACAAATATTACAGTGATATTTCGTGGATCAGTAGCGTTCACGTAACCAATCACGCTAACCACCACACCACAGAATATTTCACCTTGTGGCAACCTGAAGAAAGACATTCGTGGACGTCGGTTTCTTTCGGATAAGTACACTAAGTGCAAGTGTGGGTGCGCTTGTGGATCCGTCAGCAACCTACCTCTTTCTACAAAACTGGAATTGACCGTCTCGTCTCCCAGTGGGATAAATGTTGGGTTTTTCCCTATTTGCTTTACGTCGCTCCGGCACAGATAGGTATTATAGCGACGATGGGATAGAAAAAGCCTAGGAATGGGAAGGAAGCGCCCGTGGCCTTAATTATGGCCCTTAGCAAAAATTATGGTACAGCATTTGCCTGGTGTGAAAATGGGAAACCACGGAAAACCATATTCAGGGCTGCCGACAGTAGGATTCGGACCCACTATCTTCCGGATGCAAGCTTACAGCTGCGCGCCCCTAACAGCACGGCCAACTCGCCCGGTGATAAACGTATTAACGCTTTTGGTAATTACTTTTGAATAAAAGCATTCCATAGTCACGCTGTAGCGGTTGTTCGGTTTTCATTTGAGTGTCCCTTATAGATATCTTCTTGTCAAGAACCTAATTGAAATTGGTAAAACATACTCATTGCCATTAACAATTAGAGTAAATAACCTTGAAAGATAACACTCACTTTGGAGATAGCACACTGTTGAATGTGGAGTCAGTTCTCGTATTCCCCAGTGGCGCAATTGGTTAGCGCACGGTACTTATACGACAGTAACTGAGCGATGCCGGGGTTGTGAGTTCGAGCCTCACCTGGGGAAATTTTTGAAAATAGATAATAGTTGTTCTGGAGGATTCCGGTCAATTGCACTCGATAGCCATGAATAATACATTCATCTTTAATATCTACTGTACCAGGAGCTACAACTCAACGCCGCACATTCGAAAGAAGCGCCTCTATGAACTCCTCTACACCTCAACCCCGCACATTCGAAAGAAGCGCCTCTATGAACTCCTCTATCGATCAAAACGTGAAATTGCCACTACAGGAATTTGGGACATTAATCTGAAGATGTCATCATCATCATCATCATCTGTTTACCCTCCAGGGTCGGCTTTTCCCTTGGACTCGGCGAGGGATCCCACCTCTACCGCCTCAAGGGCAGTGTCCTGGAGCTTCAGACTCATAGTCGGGGGATACAACTGGGGAGAATGACCAGTATCTCGCCCAGGAGGCCTCACCTGCTATACTGAACAGGGGCCTTGTGGAGGGATGGGAAGATTGGAAGGGATAGACATGGAAGAGGGAAGGAAGTGGCTGTGGCCTTAGGTAGCATCTCGGCATTCGCCTGGAGGAGAAGTGGGAAACCACGGAAAACCACTTCCAGGATGGCTAAGGTGGGAATCGAACCCACCTCTACTCAGTTGACCTCCCGAGGCTGAGTGGACCCCGTTCCAGCCCTAGTACCACTTTTCAAATTTCGTGTCAGAGCCGGGAATCGAACCCGGGCCTCCGGCGGTGAAAGCTAATCACACTAATCACTACACCACAGAGGCGGACAATCTGAAGATGTCACTAGTGAATAATTGAGAAGTTTATCATTTCTAAGTTTCCTGTACATTGAATTTATTTTGTTTTGTTTGGCTGTACATCAAGAAGTTTGGACATTTCTCCATATATGTCATTACAGAAACTGAGGTCATGCACTCTGGTGCAAGGTGGAAGAACTTGTAATTTAAAGAAGTCTTGTGTTTCTAGGTTTTCATAACTGAATCAATGTTCATTTATTTGAATTTGAAAGCGGTCAGTAGCAAAAATGCTTACCTCATTCCTACACGAACTGTCCATACACCACCAATCTTACAAGTGATGTTGAACTGACCAACACAACAAATGCCCCTTATCGGACAAATATCGAAGCTGATATGAGTTTATTGTCACTACGTGTCTCAGACAATGGCGTACAGAGCGCACTATAAACATGTCTGAGGTACCGTGACGTGTGAAATTGTAATATGCAAACATTTTGACATACATTATGTCTAATGGCTGGGGTTCAACGGAAAATTTGCGTCACGAAGTTAACGATACAACATGTGTAACGCGATGTTACCTAGCAACCGTGCAGCCTGTGATGTGAATAATTGATGGATGGCCATGGCTGAGAGACATATTATCAAGAGGGTAGTTAAGAGTACAGGTGGTCGATGTGATCTTGCAGGCTGTGATGTGAAGTGTTGATGGATGCTCATGACTGAGAGACATACAGAACAGTTTTGGGCAGACCGGAACAATCAGTTGTTCCGGAACATTAGGAGCTTGAGGTGGAGTGTTTCGGTACAGTATGCCGGCACACTGGACTGTAACTGCACAGTAGAGAGAACTTCGTGAGGCAACATGACATGCTCCGCTTCAGCGGGAAAGTGCTGCTATACCGGACGTGCTGTGTGTAGTTATGGCCAGCATAAAACTGCACGTAACGTGTAGTAACAGCCGGAACACTGAAATTCGTGCTAAATAATCACGTTTAAAAGCTGTTTTCAGGTTAAGATTTTTTCGTTCAATATGAAATACACATAACACGGTCACAATGGCAGCACATGTGTTTAAAAATAACTAATCCTAGGATATTTTCACCAGATGAATGTATCGGCCTGTATTGTGAGTAATTAGGGCCAGGATAAAACTTCACGGCACGTGAAAAAGCAGTTGGAACTCTGAAATACGCACCCAAGAAATCATGTCTAAATGTTGTTTTTAGGATAAGAATGTTGTTATTCGTTTTGAGATACACCTGTCACAATTACACTGGCAGTAGAATGTCACAATGTTTTTTCACCAATTAAAAATATACTCGCACAGTTGAAGAAACATTCGTCAGTATTCTATTTACGTACATACTATACCACCTGTGAAAATAAAGTTCGGTAAATAGTCCTGTACTATCAGCATAGATGAACAATGCATGACAGTGACCTTACTGTCCTTCGAAATAGTCACCGCCCATAACTATGCTCTGCTGAGATCGGCGATACATGTCCTGGAAACTTTGCAAGAAGTCACATTTCGTTGGATGTCAGAAATATCGTCAAATCTCTTTCCTTTCAAAGCGAGTTTGAGTCGTGGGAACAGGAAGAAGTCTGGAGGATTGAGATCTGGCAAGTATGGGAGGGTGTACAAGTTGCACCACCCCTGTTTTTGCCGTGAACTGTTCGACGATATTTGCTGTGTGTGGGCGAGCGTTGTCATGGACACAAAACCATGAAGCTTGTTGTGCGTACTGGGGTAGTACACTGCGTAGACGTTTCATGGAACGGGTCAAACTTTCAATGTACCGTGCAGCATTCAACGTCGTTCCCTCAGGTCGAAATTCCTTATGGATAATGCCTTGACTATCGAAGGTAATGAGCATCGTTTTGGTGCGTGACTTTTCGGCTCTGACATTTTTACGACGGCGGGATCCCAGAGAACGCCATTCCATGCTTTGCCGTTTCGTTTCCGGGTCGTACCTGAGACACCAGATTTCATCCTCAGTGACAATACAGTTCAGGAAATTTGGTGTCGCATCCGCCGTTTCGACAAGATTCTGTGAAGCCTCTAAACGTGCCTGCTTCTGATCGTCAATCAAGTGATGTGGCACAAGACGAGAACACATTTTCCTTTTCCCTAACTTCTGGGTAACGATTTGTCGCACGGATTCACGGTTAATGTGCAATTCATCCGCTATCATGCGCACAGTTAATTGCCGATCGTTCGTGATTAATGACCTCACCTTCTCAATGTTTTCGTCACTGGCGGCGGTCGCCGGTCTTCCGCTACGGGGGTTGTCAGAAACACTTTCCCGGCCTCATCGAAAACGGGCGAACCACTCGTACACACAGTTCAAGGACAGTGCTTGATCTTCATAAATACGTACCAGCATCGCATGTGTTTCTTTCGGTGTCTTGCTAAACTTGAAAAAAAATTGTACAGTGATCTTTTGGTCGTTCATGTTCCCGTGCGCCGTTCAGAACCAGCGCACTAAACACGCACTGTGTCAAAGAGGCCTTACAGGGCACACACACGATGCTCCACTGAACAACGTTGGGAGCAGGTGGTCAAGACCTGTTGTGTGTCGCCAGTGTTGCCGGATCGAGCGTTCTGACTTCATTCACCGAAATTTATTGTCACAGGTTGTACAAGCGGAACAGGAGGTTAAAAGTAAAACTATACAATCAGAACACGAAAATAAAAATTATGGGATGTTTAAGTTTGAAATGTCTTGTCATTGTGCCGGTTGAGATCCCTTTGCAGACAAAATAGAAGAACATAAATTGCATTTCACTCTGTCCAGTTTTATTCTATTAAAAGTCCTAAACAGGACTCCGATGCGACATTATGCGAAGTTTACCGTCTTTCGTACGGTTATATTATTAGGCTTCAATAAAAACCCTCTTACAAAACAGTTGAAAACAAAACAGAACACATTACGTTGTTCGCATGTACCGAAGGCCGTTGCCGGTGCAACGCAACTTACAGAACAAAGATGATGTGACAGTTGAAAACAAAACAGAACACATTACGTTGTTCGCATGTACCGAAGGCCGTTGCCGGTGCAACGCAACTTACAGAACAAAGATGATGTGACAGAACACGGAACACTCCAGAAAGTGGCGGCACACAGCCGGTATCGACAGTCAGCTAATAGGCGAAGGGCAGTGCATAGTGGCGCTTCTGACGGGATAACGAGTCACTGTCTCAGTCTCGCTTGAGAATGTTTTGGAACAATTGACAATCCGTGTTCCGGAACAGCGGAACATAACCATGCACCGGTACAGTGTGCCGAAACAGGGACTTAGTGCCCAACCCTAATATAGAAGACTCTTGTATCAAAGAGGGCTCATCTCATCATACTCCAGAACACTGATTATTTCGGTCGTGGTAGTTCCATAGGTCCTAATGCAGTTTCTCCATTTCGATGTATGAATCCTGCAATTGGCGAATCTAAACTCCATACAGGTCTCTCGAAATCGATTCTTCCATTGCAAATAATTTAATCCCAGAGGGAAATCTGACACAGTTTTTGAGTACTTTACTACTAAAGGCACATTCAGAATATTACGGCGCGTCAAAACTTAAAATCGAACTGGTTTAAGGTCCAACTAACACAAAGAAGGTTTCCGGCGACGCAAGGATTGAAAAGTGCTAGGATTCGCAAGTAAGCGGCCGTGGCATTAATTAAGGTATAGCCTGGTGCGAAAATAGGAAACCTCGATAAACCGTCTTTAGAGCTGCTGACACGACAGGAGACTGGACTATACGTGCTAGTGTCCCCAAGATGAGATTCAAGGGGAAAAAGGAATTCATTGATGTTGTGACAAAATAACTTGGATAGCAACCAAGAAGGCTTAATATCCTGTTCTAACGTTCATTTGTTTTTAAATGGACAAGATTTCCCGAAGTTTATTGCATATTCATAAATTTGTAAAAAAATTAAAGTAACTTACTTCCGGCTCTGTGGTGTAGTGATTAGTGTGATTAGCTGCAACCCCAGGAGGCCCGGTTTCCATTCCCAGCTCTGCCACGAAATTTTGAAAAATGGGCTGGAAATGGGTCCACTTAGCCTCGGGAACTCAAATGAATAGAGGGGTTCGATTCCTACTTCAGCCATCCTCGAAGTGGTTTGCCGTGGTTTCCCACCTCTTCTCCAGACAATTGCCGGTATGGTACCGAACCTAAGTCCATGGCCGCTTTCTTCCTCTTCCTTGCCTATCCCTTCCAAAATGTCCATCCCGTCAGAAGGTCCCTGTTCAGCACAACAGGCGAGACAGGCTTGCTGGGGTACTGGTTCTCCACCTCAGTTGTATCCACGACCCAAAATCTCACGCTCCAGGACACTGTCCTTGAGGCGATAGAGGTAGGATCCCTGGCTGAGTCAGAAGGAAAAACCAACCCTAGAGGATAAACGGATTAAGAAATAAAGAAAGAAATTCCTCACTTCAACCGACCCTTTTCCTGAGCCAAGCGTTTGCAAGGGTGCATTGCACCTATTCTGAGGAATATTCGTAGGATGCTCATATTTCGAACCTGTGACATTCAGAGGTCCGCCTCTGTGGTGTAGTGGTTAGTGTGATTAGCTGCCACCCCCGGAGGCCCAGGTTCGATTCCCGGCTCTGCCACGAAATTTGAAAAGTGGTACGAGGGCTGGACCACTCAGCCTCGAGAGGTCAACTGAGCAGAGGTGGGTTCGATTCCAACCACAGCCATCCTGGAAGTGGTTTTCCGTGGATTACCACTTCTCCTCCAGGCGAATTCCGGGATGGTATCTAACTTAAGGCCATGGCCGCTTCCTTCCCTGTTCCTTGTCTATCCCTTCCCAACTTCCCATACCTCATCAAGGCCTTGTTCCGCATAGCAGGTGAGGTCAACCGGGCGAGGTACTGGACATCCTCCGCAGTTGTATCCCCCGACCCACTTTCCAGGACACTGCCCTTGAGGCGGCAGAGGTGGGATCCCTCGCTGAGTCCGAGGGAAAAGCCAACCCTGGAGGGTAAGCAGATTAAGAAAGAAAGAAAGAATGACTTTCAGAACGGTTACATTGAACGAAAAATGTTCACGTTTAGGTTGGACACTGTTACTCTCTTGTTCTGTATTATGTAACTTATTCTAGCCATTGAGTTAAACTGGAAGTGGAAAACAAACTCATTCTCATTAACAAGAGTCCCCTTAACAGCAAAACAATTGGAGTAAACGACCTTGAAAGATAACACTGACGTTGCAGATAGTATGACACTAAGTAGGAGCGGTTGTTGTCTTCCCCAGTGGCGCAATTGGTTAGCGCACGGTACTTATACGACAGTAACTGAGCGATGCCGGGGTTGTGAGTTCGAGCCTCACCTGGGGAAATTTTTGAAAATAGACAATAGTTGTTCTGGAGGACTCCTGTGAGTTGCAGTCCATAACCGTGAATAATAAATTGGTTTTGATATCCATAATTTAATTTCCTCAGCGGGGAGCGATAGCTCGTTTATAATTCATTAACCGTGTACTGGAAAGGAAAGTACTCTCTGACTCTCGTGAATTAAGGGTGACCCAGTTTCGTCGAGAATACTTCATTATTATTTATTTTTAAAACTTTGCTATTAAGCTTCGTGTTCCTGTGTGTGTAAGAAATGTAGAAGATAACAGAAATACATTTCGGCTCCTGTTCGCTTATGCAGAAACTTGCTGGGAGAATGCGGGGTCATGTAGGTTTAGTGCATGTACCATGTACAGCTAGCCACCATGTTCGTTTAAAAATTGATTTAATGTATTTTTTTCCAGTCTGGTTTATGTCGCACCGTCACAGATAGGTGTTATGGTGACGATGGGATATAAAAGGGATAGGAAAGCGAAGAAAGTGGCCGTGACCTTAATTAAGGTAGGCCTAAAACCCCAGATTTTGCCTGGTGTGAAAATGGGAAAACAAGGGTTGGAGACAGTGTGGTTTGAACCCACTGTCTCTCGAATTCAAGTTCACAGCGGCGCGAATCTGACCGCACGCCAACTCGTTCGGTATTAAAAATATTCATATTATCCATGTTACATCAATGTTAGTTACAAAACAATGATGACTATTTATCTCACCACTTATCTCTCAATCCCTGTTGTCACACCAGGCAAATAACTTAATGTCCGACTCTGTGGTGTAGTGGTTAATGTGATTAGCTGCCACCCCCGGAGGCCCGGGTTGAATTCCTGGCTCTGTCATGAAATTTGAAAAATGGTAAGAGCGCTGGAACGGGGTCCAGTCAGCCACGGGAAGTAAACTGAGTAGAGGGGAGTTCGATTCCTACCTCAGCCATTCTCAAAGTGATTTTCCGTGGTGTCCCACTTCTCCTGCAGGCAAATGCCGAGATGGTACCTGACTTAAGGCCACGGCCACTTCCTTCCCTCTTCCTTGCCTATCCATTCCAATCTTCCCATCCCTCCACAAGGCTCCTAGATGAAAGAAAAATGAATAGTGACTTCCATTTATTAGTATACTAGCTGAAGAACCCGTCGTTGGCAGGATCGTTTTTTGGTATGTGCAGGATTATGTTCATAAAATACAGAACACCTTGAAAGACTAGATATAGGAAGTTCATATTCACAGGATACATTCATTACTATGTTCTACAGAAACGATTGGCATAATAGTCACCTAGGTTCAGCATGTGACCTGTTGCCTAGTAGGCACGGGTTTCTCATTGGGCACTGACAGCTTGTTCCATGGCTGATGGTATCGACGCGTATAAGGCGCGAATGGCGTCCTGTGGTATAGCCATCCTAGCTGCATTCATCTGGTTCCACAGTTCATCTTTGGTGGTTGGCATTGGGTCAGAGCACCGCACCCATCGTTTCACCATATCCCACACATTTTCGATTGGCCACAAGTCCGGTGATCGGGCGGGCCAGGGCACAGTCTGACATCCTGAGGCAACAAGAAGGCGCGCATTCGTGCAGCAACATGTGGTTGCGCATTGTTTTGTTGAATGTGGCGTCTGGGGTGTCGTACAGGAAGGGTAGCACCCCACACCATTAGGCCTTGATTTGGCGCTGTATGTCTTGTGCGAATGCAGTCAATGTGATGCCTCTTCCCCTGTCAGCGGCGAAACAAAATGCGGCCATCATTTTCAAACAAACATAACCTGGATTCGTCCGAAAAGACTGTCTCTTGCCATTCCTGTACCCAGTGACGTCGTTCCATACACCATTGCAGTCTAGCATGTTTATGCACATTAATCAAGGGTAGGCGGAGAAGTGGACGACGCACAGGTAACCCAGACCGTAATAAACGGCGACGGACTGTCACTCCTTATAGTGTACGATGTGTTACACTGTTCCACTGTTGCGCCAGAACCGAGGAGGACGCAGATCTGTCCTGTCCTGCAATGGATGTGGTGTCGATTTCTCTGGGTGTGGTCTGGGTGGTGGCACCAGACGGCTTTCTGTGAACGGGTACACATCCGTTGCACTGTCGATACACTTCGACGTACACGGGCAGCAATTTCCCGGATGGATGCATCACGTTCTCTCATGCCAATAATGCCCTTCTTTCAAACTCACTCATATGACAGTATGGTCCTTGCATACATCTGCGAGGCATGCTGCACACCTGCTCAAGTCACACTTATCCATTACCTTCGTTTTATAGCGACAACGAGAGCAGCAGGCACATTTTACCAGTCGGTGGTGGTGCGCCGAGATATCAATGTGGAGCTTCAACCTGAGGGCCAACATGGTTCAAATGCTAATTATTTCTTCAGAACATTCTAGTGAACATGTCCTGTGAATATGAACTTCCAGTCTCTAGTCTTTCAAGGTGTTTTGGTTTTCATGAACATGAGTGTATTTTTTTGTCCACCCCTCATGTTGTTCCCCAGATTCTGCGGCGCATAAGTGGACATGCCTCTCCCGGTCAGCCGCTCGTCATGACGTACCTACTCGCTTTCTTGCTCACTGTGGCCCTTTCAGTTTTAGGCTATATTGTTTTTATTGATGATCTTGATTTCATCCCTTCCTTCCGGTATAAAAGAAAGCCAAGTGTCGTGTTCTGAAATTATAGGTCTTCACGTCCAGTGTAAAGGGAATCCTTCTCCCTTTACGATCTTTTCTCATTTCGATAGTCATCTTTACAATTTTTGTTGCCGATATGCGCTGATGAGAACGCGCCTTTTCACCTTAAGACAATCATGATATACTGGTCATCCTCACCAGTTGTATACCCCGACCCAGAGTCTGAAGCTCCAGGGCACTGCCCTTGAGGCGGTAGAGGTGGGATCCCTCGCTGAGTCCGAGGGAAAAACCGAACTTGGAGGGAAAACAGATAAAGAAGAAGAAGACAATCGTAACATAAGCACCACCATTGCCAGTTAACACGACCGAACAATAGTTCCATGTTAGCAATACTCAACAGTCTAAATTATGAAAATGTCTGTTACTACAGTTGGTACGGTAAAACTGTATAATACATAAATAATCGGGAAATTACATTTTCTATAATTTTCGTTATGTGGTATTTATCGATAGGATCTCTAATAACAACAACGATATTCGAAAATTAAATTTTAGGCCTTCCCCTAAACTACCATTGCACCAAGTGTGAATAAAATTATTTATAGCCTAGACTGCATTGCCTTATTCGTCGAACTTAGATGTCGATTTTCATTAAATTCTTTTCAACTGTTTTCTCGTGGCCAGGCGTTGATATGGACTAGAGATCAAAAATTTGAATTCATGAATATCTCTGTTCTCATAGCCGGTACGGTAAAATTGTATAAGACCTAAGTGATCGTATATTGTATTAAATATAACTTTTGTTATGTACTGTAGTGTTCATCGATAGGATCAATAATAACATAGATATTTGAGAATAAATGTTTGCCCTTCCTCTAAACTGCCATTTTTCCCATCCTGAATAAAATTAATTATACCATAGTTTGTAGTGCCTTATTACCCGATGGTACATACCTACTTTCATTAAATTCTGTTTATCTATTCTCTCGTGATGCGTGTACATTTTTACATACATACATAACATAACATACATACTGCACCCGCCCCCTCCCTAAATGGCACCGGCATGGAATCTACAGGGTCGCACATGGGTCAAGAAAAATTTAAAAATAAATAGGCGCTGAACTAAAGTAATCTTAAAGGCGTACAGGGGGGGGGGGAGAAACGGGGCATACTTAACTAAAATGAGAACACATTCGAATTCAAATTTTAACTCATAAACCGGTTTATTCAACCTTGATGATGATGATGATGGGAAATGGCGCATTAAAATACACTAATGAATTACATTAAAATTTATAAATGTTTGTTGTGAATTATTATGTGGACATCTGTCCAATATGCTTGACAGAAATGAGTACGTTTATCGAGAAGCGATGTATCGTGACATGAAACGAATGGAAAATCTTACCATAACACTGAGGCTATATTATCACTAACACATAAAACTAACATGCACCGACAACGTGTCTGAGCAATCCCTACTCTAATGAAAACCTAGATTTCCCAATGAAATGACGTAAAAGAAAAAATGCACTCATATGAAACAACATCTGGGTTCGAACCGACCCTCGCTAATATAGACATTGCCAGGCTGATGGACAGAACCACCACTGACCTTATTTACAACAACACATGACACAGAACACATAAAATCATACATGATATGCAGCAAAATATGTAAGGCACTTTGATCTTCCTTCAGACGCCGTAAACCTCCAATGTCTACGTTGAGCATCGAACTGACAACCTCTTGCGATGAAGACGGGGTCCTGTAATCCCTATCTATATTATACTCGAACAATTAACAATTATTCACTGGCAAACATTAGCATTATCGACCGGGCCACTTGTTAATAAATACACTACTCTGGCGTTTTGATTAAATCACATATTTAGTCGTCAAACAGGTCTCTTTCTCTTCACTTTGAAAGCCCTTCCTTTACATTGGGACAGACACAAAAAACACGACCGGTGGCAGGGGCAGACGAAATGCTCCCTCCTCCACATGCGGTCAACAGCCCTGCCATTAACAGGCGTAACGTTCTCTTTCATAAGGACACAAGACAACTCCACTCGAAAGTACGTCTACAATAAACTGAGGTCTCAAACACTCGCGCAAATCACCTCGAATTCAACACATATTGTCCCAACAGTATCACATCACTTTCACAACGCGGCTCCGGTATTACAATGCTAATATTTGCCCGATTATTATTATTATTATTATTATTATTATTATTATTGTTATTATTATTATTATTATTATTATTCCTGCCGTTCTACATGACTTACCCGCTGCATTAATCATACATGGTCCTCGTGCGGAATCTATTCAGCAATTACAACACAATTTACGTTCTCGCACGGCAATTAACATCTGATTACTGACTGATAATTAATCGATGATCAGCACTTGGTTACCTTACCGTCACACGGCAATACCTTAATTAATTAATTAATATTCACACGGATTGATATTTGACACTCGCACTATGATCACATCCTGGTAAGCTTAATCACATAATCAATTAAAATCACAACGCTCCCTATCTAAGTATTTCAAAGGGGGGGGGGGGGTGTTTGGCTGTCAGTTCGGCCGCTGAGCCTCGTAGTTGCGTGCCTTACACAATATAGTACTTACCGTCTTTACTTGCCATACACTTATCAAAATAATAATTACTCTAATTAATTACTACTCTCACTGCACTCCCCTAAACTCATTACTCCTGGTCTTCTGTCGCAAATAATCAAACAAAATCTCCCAAGAAAGAAATAATTGAATAAATCTCTACCACGTGCAACACTAAAGTATATATTCCCTAAATTATTCACAATCAATTACTCAGACCTGTCGTCGGTTTCTTAAACTAAGAATTAACAACTACGCGCCCATTTCGGCGCTCTATTTCAACTGGACTACATCTTTAAACTTTTATAGCGTCAGCTTACGATAAACATTTCCCATCCCCTCTAGGCATGCCAGATATTAAAAATTAGTACTCATCTCTATCACATGATGACACTTTCGTCAGCTCAGGAGGTCCATCCTGGGCTTACTCCTGGTCCATGGGCACCGCGGTGATTACTTCCATTTCCATACCACCTTGAAGTTGAGGGTCCATGGTTCGTTGCTGGTGCAGCCGCTGGCAGTTAATCCTGTACACACACAACGTCACTGTTTAATTCCACACTCCGGTTAACAGCGTTCAATGTGAACGTCCGGTCACGATCTCGGATACGACTACGTAGTCCGCGGTTAAGTACCGAATCCCGTCTATCTCTCATCCACTATTCAGTCTGCTGCTACGTAAGATTATTATGCTATAGTAATGATAATAATATTACTTTACACATCACAGTTTATAAAAAGTTAACACTGATGTCACGGAGACCAAAACTATACATTGTTTATGCGAATCCTATTATTTCACTCGAAATGGGAGTTAACTTCACTTGAACAAAGAACTAACGAGGGCTTAACCAAGCATAGCTTCGCCGTCGATGAGCCGCGAGTCCCGAGTGACGCTTGTCCCTTACTGCAATGGTTTTTACAAGGGAGCGATACCCCTTCCACTAATTTGCGTATTGCCTATTCACGGCATACTCGAGGTGTAATAGTACGGCTAATCGGTGACCAGTATTTAGTTGATGCGATTGAGACATATCCACTCAATTATCCTTCGGTGGATCTCCTCCAATTAATTAAAATCTGTCCGGCTTCCCCTACCACGCGGGGTGAAGTCCCTCCGTCGAGGACGTGTCATGAGAATAAACAGATGGCCCCAGTACTTTTCCACACAGAAACAACACAATATTCTTTCTTCTTCTGAAAGTTATCCAGAAAGGGGACATTAGACACTCGTAAATAAATGTTCCAGTGACATCTATCCCTTTTAAATCGGGAGACGACTCCATAATTCGAGTTTCATTAATTTTCCAGATCGTAGGTAATTAAGTTGGCCAGTCCGAATCCAAGATGGCTCCTATATTTCGTTTCGAAAAAGTTGGTTTCTCCTCATTCTGTGAGTCTTGCGGAGGGATGTCTTCTCTCGAGTGATGTCACGGGGAATCCCCATTCATAACCCCTCCCGGGACTAGATGAGCTTGCGTTCCGCTGCGGGGCCCCCGCTACACAAAGGATAATATGGCGCAGTAGGTCGCAAACAAAGAAATCTCGTAAAATAACTTTCAAAGACTCAATTTATCTATCTCAATGATATGAATATTAATTAGTCTCGGTGTCACCTGTACTAATGTTATGAATATTAATCAATTTCAGCATTGTTTTCCTTAAATAGCATTGCGTGCGTAATTACGAAGATCAATAGCAACCAAAGGTCCTTGGATCGTGCCCCTGTCGGGTTCAATACATACATACATACATACATACATACATACATACATACATACATACATACATACATACATACATACATACATACATACATACATACATACATACATACAGATGAGTTGACGGAAAATTTAAAATAGCATTTCCTTCTTGCTGTGGACATGACCGATATAGACATAGCATTTTTAAAAATATTCTGAGCTATGTACAGATAAAATAAAACTATTTTATATGTATACATAAAAGTTGTTCCCAAACATGTGCCAAGCTGTTATCAATTACTTCCCTTACCAAGTCAGAAGGTTGAAACTCCTAAACTGTAAACCGTATGACATATATTCATGGGAACTTCTTATGTTGTTTTGGGGTGTGCAATCCACTCCACCCCATCCCTGATTACTTTCTACATGTTTGCGGACACCCTTTATAGTCAAATACAGGGTCTTTATTTATGCTTTGAAGGGACTTTCTCGCTCGACCTTGGCCGCCAGTGACGGTTCAGTTGCCGGCTACCGCGCATGCGTATGTACGGCAGAATACGGTGCACAAAATCATTATCATGCATTATATCACCATTTTTACAGTTTATGCTGAAAATGTTCCCCATGCGCTGCCAAAATAATCGGCATCTCCTAATGAAGTTTCCAGATAATCTACCAACTACTTCAGCACTGATGGATCCAATTTCAACTCATATATTGTATTTACGTTCATCTGGTGTGTGAGGGTTGTTCCCATAAACTACATTTTTTAACATTCCCCACAAATAAAAATCACATGCCGTTAAATCTGGGCTACGAGGGGGCCACAGAATTTTACTTATGATCCTCGTACCAAACACGCTTCTGTAAGGAGATAACGACCTTTACGTCTATTTTTATTGTTTACTGATCCTGTAGGTTTGAATCTCTTGGCCAGTTGTTTTATTGTCCGATTGACAGGAATGGGTCTCCCTGGAAATTTCACTCGAAACTTTTGTCTTGTCCTAGCGCACGATTTTCTGCACTTAATGAAAGTATTATGCAGATATACACGTTCACGTAACGAATATTTCACGTACATTACAGCACTATACACAATCACAATAAAACGCTATACAATACGACATACAGTACGCAGTAGCTTCATTGAACACCCTACTATCTCGGGGTTCAGCTCCCAACAACTGCAGAGTGCCGGAAACCACGCGCGCCAGCGGCCGGTAGCAACCTGTCATCGGCCAGCGATAAAGTCCCTTCCAAGCATAAATAAAGACGCTGTATATGGAGGGGCCGTCCATCTTCACGCTACATCACGATAGTTTTGTGTGCGAAGTCAAACCGCTACCAGTTTAACCCTGTAAGACCGTATGTCTGGAATGTTCCGACATAATGTTTATCCAATAATGAAGTGTATTAACGGAAGATTTTAAGTAGCCAGCGATTCTCGGGCAATACCTAGTATTTAGAGAATGCATGGCCTTCGTAATATTCTTCTTCTTGCGTTCCGGCCTTCTGAGGACCACGTTACAATTTCAGTTCTTCCTCCTTAATTGTTCTTTCCTTTTCCTCCAGTATTATTTCTTTGTTTCACTATGCTTCTTTTCTCTGTCTTCAGTCCACTTTGTGCCTGTTTTCCTTCCTCCCTTGGAATCCTTCCATTTGTAAGACTTTCTTCCTAAACATCTTTCTTTCCAATAATTCTTCTTCTCGTATGTTGTTCCTTTCCAGGTCTTTCTTGACTTCTTGCCTTCTTAATATTATTCTTAGCATGGTTTGGACAGGCAGTCCGCGGACTGTGTTTACAGTTGGAAGACGCATTATTGTATCACGTACATAGAGTGTGCTGAGCATTACTGTATTTCGGAAATGTGCTAGGTTCCAGCTTGAGTTTTGTAAAATAAACGGTTTGAATCTATGAACAGACAGAGATATAGCCATACGTGCCCAGAAAAATAAATACCAGTTGAGGAGTGTGACCAGCTAAACAAATTCGAGTACTGAGGGTTAATGTTCTTATCAGACGATGACCTGTAAAAAAAAAGGCATCGTCATTGACAATTGACGGGTTTCCGACTTTCCAACTTCGTAAAGAAAGTATTAGCAACAGATTGCTGAGAATTGAAAAATCATTTTATTTCTGCATCGGTCGTGCCCACAGTAGGAAGGAAATATAATGTTTAATTTTCCTTCATCTTAATATGTATGTATTGAACCCATCCATCATTCACAGTCATCCAAACCTAAACATACTAGCCACTATAGCTAAGATATATGTTGTTGGGAAAGGAGCATTGTCATCTTTTTATCATGCAAGGCCTTCCAGTTGAGAAGCACGTGTGCTTTACGTAGGTTCATTATAATATTCAGTTCGATTGTTTTGCGAGAGTCGCGACGAGACCTATCCTTGACCCTGCGATCCCTCATCAAGAAGTTAATCTGCTAGTCAATGAACCACACTGAAGCACCCACACAAAACTAGTGTCCAAAGCAGAGAGGCTTAATTTAGAAAGAGACAATTAGCTTCCGAACCCCGCTTCGGCAGTGACACACAATTGGTAGGCTACAAGATCATCATCATCATTATAATTATCATTATCATCATCATCATCACATAAGCCTCCATAGCGTATTGGTTGTCGTTATTATTTGCCGTTTTCTGTAGCCCGGGATCGATTCAGAAATTTAAAATTGTTAGGAGGGATTGTATGAGGCTAAAATGGTAAAAGCAGCGCACCTGTACTGATGATTTTGCTTTGAAAAACTGCATCACCTCGGGACAAGAACACGAATGTACTTTCTTTCCATCATCAAAAAGTTATTCCTTGATGCTGCTTGTTGTTTAAGGGGCCTAATATCTAGACCATCGGTCCAAAACTTATTTCTTGTCACTGCAACTATTATTTTCCTTTTTCTGCTGTCCTCCAGTACATCTTCCATCATATGTTTATGTGGTCTCCCTTTTTCTCCCTTGCATACAATTTTGCCTTCAAACATGTTGATTATGAACTTCACGTCTTTTTTTTAAACTTCTTTATTGATTTCTCTTTCTGTCCAGTTAGGTTTTATAATTTTTCCCCACAACCACGTTTCCATTGCCTCTGAACGTTTGATGTCTTCTGTCAAGAGAGTCAAATACCTTTGCTGGTAAGACCTACAGTAGTGTTTACACTGCACTATGTCTACTGGTATGGGTAGAGCAAATTTGTTACTTTCATTGACCTTTCTCAGTCTCATCCTTGGCTTTGACAATATGAAAGTGACAGGTATGAGCGATGCTAGTAATGCCATTCCTTATGCAGCCAGTCCCTGCTATGAATGGTGTGAAAATGTTGCTCATAGGGTCGGTTGGTGTATGCATTTCAGTGGGCTTGGCAGACTGATATGTAATAACAACTTATTGTTCACTGAGGAAAGCAACGAGAAACTGCCTCACTCCTCATTCAGGGACACCAGGGCCACCTATGACGGCTGCGGGCGGAGTTGTTGAGGTTCAAACCAGCCTCGGGGCTGAGCACTCAACATACATACAAGAGTCCAGCTTTCACAATCATATAGACACACATTCCAAATGAATATCTTTACAAACTGCTACATTATTTCCTTGTTGAGGCAGTTATTTACTAACACATTTCTTCTCACTGTGAAAGCTTGTTGTAATATTGTAACTCTTCTCCTATTTTCCACAGAGGATCTGCTGACTTTCGCAATTAAATTGCCTAGATAACAAATTCTGTTAACTTCCTGTATTGTTTTTCTTCCAAATTTGATGCTGGGTGTTCTATTTGTTTTAATCTGCTAACAGCCATACTTTTAGTTTTATTGATAGTGATATTTAACTCAAATGGTTAAGAAATATACGAGAATTTCTGCATTATTTATGAATCTGCACAATGGACCATGTCGTTGGCAATTTACGCTTCCTTAGGCTTGACACGGCTCTGGAGACAATTTCACTATACCCGTAATACTAAAAGAAGCACTTTGACAGACAGTGCTGAAAGGAGAAGAATTGCAACAGCAATTGCATGGTTTTACCACATTCCTGCATTCCTTTCTGCTTCCCTTCGCCTCTGGTTGACTTGTTTGTTCGTTAGGACCGCTGGGTTCTGCCGTACGTAACTCAGACTCCAAGAAACAAGAGCTGGCTAGCAGGCTTATCTCCATGGCAACCACAGTGGATCCGCCGACGTTTCCATACTCCCTTCTCCCCACTCAGGCAGGCAGTAAACAGATCTTCCTCTAAGAACTGTCAGAACGCATCTTTCAATATCACTACCATAGTTGTTGTCGGGCAGAACTTAATTTTTAAAATGGTTTTCGTGATTCAATGTTCTTTATCAGACATAGAGTTCATAAACCTGTCAGCTACTGGGAGTTCTCGAAACAGTATTGACGCTTCCTCCTCCTTTTTGATATGAACATGTTTTTGTTACTTTAAAAAATTCTAATTGAATCTCAATGGATTACGTGTTAACGAGCAATTTTTCAGCGTTTAGATCTTATTCGTCTGCCACCCTTGACAACCTTACAGTATTCCTTGAGCAGTATTATGGACTGTGATTCCACTTTAAAACCCTGATAACTTTTTTATTTCCCAGTATATTGCAATGCAGTTGAGGTATTCGAATGAGATACAGGAGCAGTGAGAAATGTCACAGGTAATATGGCTTATTATTGAAAGAGTAAAGCTACGAAAATAACTCTTTGCTTGGGTTTTGAACCAGCGCTCTGTACGCAACCACGTACTTTCAACCGCTCTACCAACTGAGCTAACATAAATAGTATTAATGGTAACTAGTAATGCAGTAAATCAACGTATCTTTGATGTTGGGGTTCTTTCTTTTACAAGTTGGTTTAACGTCACACGGACACGGATAGGTCTTACGGCGACGATGGGATAGGAAAGGCCTAGGAGTGGGAAGGAAGCGACTGTGGTCTTAATTACGGTACAACATCAGAATTTTCCTGGTGTGAAAATGGGTAACCACGGAAAAACATCTTGCAGGGATGACGACAGTGGAGTTCGAACCCACTATCTCTCGGATGCAAGCTCACAGCTGCGCGCCCCTAACTGCACGGCCAACTCGCCAGGTATGTTGGAGTTCTGGATTACAAGTAATTGTACGTATTTCTTTAAGAACTACATGGACCTTTATTTAGCGGGGTCGGTGGTTGCAGAGCAGGCTGCGTGGCCTACAAATGGCCAGAGTTTGTCCGCGGTCCGACAGCTCTGTACTCCGATCGACCAACCGAGCAGGAGAGGGGTGGGCACGGTTCTACCGTGGCTCTACGCCACCGTCGACTCTCCTGAGAATAGTTTTCCGTGATTTTCCATTTTCCTGCACTAAGGTAAATGCCGCGACAGTTTCCAGTATAGGCCACGGCCACCAACCCCCTCAGTTTCTGAGAGACAGCGTCACCGTCTGAGAGGCCCACCTCCCTATTCAGGGGAGGAATAAAAACAATTTGGCAGTAGTAGTCATCTAGCGTATGTTTTCTGGTGCCGGGAGTGTCCGAAGATACACTGCCTGAGAAAAAAGTTCAGCGCCCAGAAGGAGTGGTTCACAGTGAATGAAACTACATATGCTGAAAGACCATGTGCCTTTATTCAACTGATTACAATACAGGATGAAAGGGACAAGCCGTTGGCAGTTACAGGTGGAATGCTGGCGTCAGGTCTGTAGAGTGTCGCACCCCACCTGGCTGCAATGCGTGCTCTTGTGCGATTCGAAATGGTGTCAAACAGCCTATGGATCCTCTCCTGAGACAAGTTCGTCCACAGTTGTTGCAGCTGTCTCTCCAGATGCCGCAGATTGGTATTGGGACGGATTTCCCTTCCACGCACGTGTTCAATGATGGAGAGGTCCGGGGGTCTTGCTAGCCACGGGAGGACCTCAACATGCTCTAGGCAGCCCATAGACACACGTGTGACATCTCGCTGTGCCGTCAAAGTCTGCCGAAGCACTATTAGAGGTGACCTAAACACATATCCTATGGTTCCCTACACCATGATGCCAGGGATTACGCCTGTGTGTCTTTCCACAATATGGGCAGGATCTGCCCTCTGCCCTCGATACCACCAAACAAGCACACCAAGGCGTCTGCTCGGGCTTGGTCAGCGGGTAGCCTGTGACAACTCATGTTTATGACGGTTATAAAAATTTCCCCAGGTGAGGCTCGAACTCACAACCCCGGCATCGCTCTGTTACTGTCCTATAAGTACCGTGCGCTAACCAATTGCGCCACTGGGGAACTGTAAGCTGATGATTCTAGTATGTGTATATATACTATTAAAAGTAACACCTCAATGATTATAATACACTTGTCTACAGCTCATTGAAAGCAAATGTGCTCCCATTACGAGGATATCAGGTTTCTTTTGTTCTACAGCTCGCTTATTTCTTCTTCTTCGTCTTAATCTGCTAACCCTCCAGGGTTGCTTTTTCCCTCGGACTCAGCGGGGGATCACACCTGTATCGCCTCAAGGGCAGTGTCCTGGAGCGTGAGACAATGGGTCGGGGGGATACAACTGGGGAGGATGATCAGTACCTCACCCAGACGGCCTCACCTGCTATGCAGAACAGGGGTCTTGTTGGGGGATGGGAGAATTGGAAGGGATAGACAAGGAAGAAGAAAGGAAGTTGTAGTGGCCTTAAGTTAGGTACTATCCAGGCATGTGCCTGGAGGAGAAGTGGGAAACCACGGAAAACCACTTCCAGGGATGGCTGAGGCCCGGGTTCGATTTCCGGCTCTGCCACGAAATTTGAAAAGTAGTACGAGGTCTGGAACGGTTTCGCTCAACCTACGGAGGTCAGCTGAGTAAAGAGAGGTGGGGGTTCCATTGCCCGATTTCCGTGGTTTCCCACTTCTTCCCCAGGCAGATGCCGGGATGGTAGCTAACTTTAGGCCAAGACCACTTCCTTCCCTCTTTTTCTTACCCATCCCTTCCAATCTTCTCATCCCCCACAAGGACCCTGTTCAGCGCAGCAGGTGAGGTCACCTATGAATGGACTGGAACTCACCCCGACCAAATATCTCACGCTCCAGGACACTGCCCTTGAGCGGTGGAGGTGGGATCCCTCACTGGGTTTCGGAGAAGAAACCAACCTGGAAGGTAAAGTGACAAAATAAAAGCCAAGTAATAACTTTTTAGGTGCTTCGGTTACCATTTATTGCAAAATAAACGATAGACTCTATAGGCGCTAACAAATGACTTTTCTCCTCATAATTTGATCTAAAGCAAATTTGTTACTTCACTCTGCATGTTATATTAAAAATTACTCATTTTACGTCCCACTTTTACTGCTTTCGGAGTCGCCGAGGTGCCAGATTTTGGTCCCTCAAGATTTTATTTACGTGCCGGTAATTCTACCGAAACGAGGCTGACGTAATTGAGCAACTTCCATTACCACCAGACTAAGCCGGGATCGAACTCGCACTCTGCAAATTTACCAGTTACAGGAAAGAATAGTCCGCCTCTGTGGTGTAGTGGTTAACGTGATTAGCTGCCACCCCCGGAGGCCCGGGTTCGATTCCCGGCTCTGCCACGAAATTTGTAAAGAGGTACGAGGGCTGAAACGGAGTCCACTCAGCCTCGGGAGGTCAACTGAGTAGAGGTGGGTTCGATTCCCACCTCAGCCATCCTGGAAGTGGTTTTCCGTGGTTTCCCACTTCTCCTCCAGGCGAATACCGGGATGGTACCTAACTTAAAGCCACGGCCGCTTCCTTCCCTCTTCCTTGCCTATCCCTTCCAATCTTCCTATCCCTCCACAAGGCCCTTGTTCAGCATAGCAGGTGAGGCCGCCTGGGCGAGGTACTGGTCATACTCCCCAGTTGTATCCCCCGACCAAGAGTCTGAAGCTCCAGGACACTGCCCTGGAGGCGGTAGAGGTGGGATCCCTCGCTAAGTCCGAGGGAAAAACCGAACCTGGAGGGTAAACAGATGATGATGACAGGAAAGAATATGTATTTACGGAAATATCCTAAACTTATTACAAAATTTAATAAGGTCTGTGAACTCGCTCCGTCTTGGAGAATATTGTTGATTCTAATCCAGAATTCATTGCGTAAGCATTGTTGATCAGCACGTTTTCTTTTTGTTTTTGCACGTTGCTATACGTCGCACCGACACAGATATGTCTTATGGAGACGATGGTATAGGAAAGGACTGGGAACTGGAAAGGAGCGGCCGTGGCCTAAATTTGCCTGGTGTGAAAATGGGTAACCACGAAAATCTATCTTCAGGGCTGCCGACAGTGGAGTTCGAACCCACTATCTCCCGAATACTGGATACTGGTCGCACTTAAGCGACTGCAGCTATCGAGCTTGGTGGCCCATGTTTCAGAAGAATATAAAACCTTAGATGACCTCTAGAAGTTCCATCATCTTCTTCTTAATCACCTTACCCTTCAGAGTTGTTTTTTCTCTCGGACTCAGCGAGGGATCCCACCTCTACCGCCTCATGGGCAATGTCCTGGGTCGGGGGATACAACTGGCAAGAATGACCAGTACCTCGCCAAGGCGACCTCACCTACTATGCTGAACAGGGTCTTGGTGGAGGATGGGAAAATTGAAAGGGATAGGCAGGGAAGAGGGAAGGAAGCGGCCCTGGCCTTAAGTTAGGTACCATCCCGGCATTTGTCTGGAGAAGTGGGAAACCACGGAAAACCACTTCCAGGATGGCTGAGGTAGGACTTGAACCCACCTCTTCTCAGTTGACCTCCCGAGGCTGAGTGGACCCCGTTTCAGCCCTCGTACCACTTTTCAAATTTCGTGGCAGAGCCGGGAATCGAACCCCGGCCTCCGGGGGTGGCAGCTACTCACACTAATCACTACATCATAGAGGCGGCTAGAAGTCCCCATACAAATTCATTACTGTTAACAGGAAATCGAAATCTCTATGAATTGACACGTTGAGTGGTCAAAGTCTTAACTTTTGGTCATCGGCATCTTGAGTTCGATCACAGCCAGGTCTTAGCTCTGGGGCTGGATGGTTGTGCTGTCCCCAGCATAACTCTAACACACTAACACGCAGTTCCTCCTCATACTATTTCAAAAACTTTCCCCAGGTGAGGCTCGAACTCACAACCCCGGCATCGCTCAGTTACTGTCGTATAAGTACCGTGCGCTAACCAATTGCGCCACTGGGGAAGGTCAGCGTGCGTTGGCGAGGTGGCGATCCCATGTAATAACATTGAACGATATCTGTCAAGGTTAAGTATATTTTCTAGTAATTTATTGATGTTTATGAATGTGTTTACGTTACAGAGATCACTGGATAATTCTAAGCTTTGACACCATGGGCCTACTGCCCACGGAACGCGAAATGAACAATTTGTTATACTAAAGCCGGCCTCGCGGTGCAGGAGTAGCAGAAACCCCACAGGTTCAATTCCCGGCAAGGTTACGGACTTTTTTAGCTTCGTCTGTGGGCTGGTTTGAGATAGCGGCCCCGGTCTAGAAAGCCAAGAATAACGGTCGACAGGATTCGTCGTGCCGACCACACGACACCTCGTAATCTGCAGGCCTTTGGGCTGAACAGCGGCCGCTTGGTAGGCCATGGTCCTTGAGGGCTGTTGCAACATGGTGTTTTGTGTGGTTAGAATATCTTCATACACAGTTTATTGCCTGGATGGCCGTGGGTAAAAAGGGGCAACTATGTTAAAGTCCGCCTCTGTGGTGTAGTGGTTAGTGTAATTAGCTGCCACCACTGGAGGCCCGGGTTCGAGCCGCGGTTCTCTCACGAAATTTGAAAAGTGGTACGAGGACTGGAACGGGGTCCACTCAGCCTCAGGAGGCCAACTGAGTAGATGAGGTTTTGATTCTCACTTCAGCCATCCTCGAAGTGGTTTTCCGTGGTTTCCCCACTTCTCCTCCAGGCAAATGCCGGCATGGTACATAACTTAAGGCCACGGCTGCTTCCTTTCTCTTCCTTGTCTATCCCTTCCAATCTTCCTATCCCCGCAAAAGGCCCCTGTTCAGCATAGCAGGTGAGGTCGCCTGGGAGAGGTAATGGTCCTCCTCTCAAGTTGTATCCCCTGACTCAAAGTCTCACTCTCCAGAACATTGCCCTTTAGGCGGTACGTGTGGGATCCCTCGCTGAGTCCGAGGGATAAACCAAACCTGGACGGTAACAGTTTAAGAAAGAAGGAAAGAAACAATCTTAAATCCGTCCGTCTGCATAGCTTAGTGGTCAAAGTCGTAACTTTTCGTCATCGGCATCTTGAGTTCGATCACAGCCAGGTCTTAGCTCAGGGGCTGGGTGGTTGTGTTGTCCCCAGCATAACTCTATAACACACTAACACGCAGTTCCTCCTCATACGGAAGATGCCACGCACCCTCTTGAATTTTTCTCCTTCTTTCCTTCTTTTTTGGAGGCTGCTTCGCCGAGGCGTTAAGGGGGTGCTCGGTTCATCCGGAAGGATGTGGGTTCGATTCCACGTCAGGAGGTCGAAAAGTTAAGAAACGAGATTCCCATTACCGGAGGTGCACATGGCCCGGAAGTTCACTCAGCCTACACCAAAAATGAGTACCAAGATAATTTCTGGGGGAAAAGGCGGTCGGGCGTAGAGGTAACCACCCTACCCCACCAAGTGCCGAGGATACGGATGGTGGAAGCCTCTTGGGGTCCTCACGGACTGTACGGAGATTGCTTTGATTTGCTTCCTTCTTCTTTAATATTCTGTATTTCTCTCTCTCTCTCTCTCTCTCTATCTATCTATATATCTGTCTCTCTCTCTCTCTCTTCTTTCTCTTAACTTCACAATATTTACCACGTCTTAGTTCAGCTACAACAATTTCGTGATATCCTTAGTTCCAACTCTCTCGTCTACCGAATGCACAGGTGATATGACGCTGTTGATGGTGATTCGGTTGGATGGAGACGATAAGCCCGAGCAGACGCCTTGGTGTGCGGGTTTGGTGTTATCGAGGGCAGAGGGCAGATCCTGCCCATATTGTGGAAAGACACACAGGCGTAACCCTGGCATCATGGTGTAGGGAACCGTAGGATATGAGTTTAGGTCACCTCCAATAGTGCTTCGGCAGACCTTGACGGCACAGCGAGATGTCTCAGACATTCTGCGTCCACACGTACTACCTCTTACGGCACAGCACCTTGAGACAGTGTTCCAACAAGATAATGCACATCCACACACAGCACGTGTGTCTATGGACTGCATAGAGCATGTTGAGGTCCTCCCGTGGCTAGCAAGACCCCCGGATCTCTCCATCATTGAACACGTGCGTGGAAGGGAAATCCGTCCCAATACCAATCTGCGCCATCTGGAGTGACAGCTGCAACAACTGTGGACGAGCATCATCATCATCATCATCATCATCATCATCATCAAACTAAAGGGAACGGGGAGTTTACAGGGGCTATCAGAGGTAAACTACGGTACATTAAAAAACTCAGCATTGAAGTGGAAGGGAAAACGGGGAAAGAAAATAGAAAAATAATATTTTTTTACGCACTCCAGGGGTGAGGGATGCATTTAATACATTTCCCAGGCAACGCGGGTTACTGTTCTGTCGTATCGCTCACCAGAATAATAGTAAAAATTAAATGTGGTCGTAGAAAAGGGGTAAAATTAAAATGCACTTTATAAATAACAGCTAAAAATCAAAACCAAGCACAAATGAAACACACGGCAATCTCTTTTATCAATAAAATGTATACCATGGCGCGTCGCTGCACACTACAACACCAAAATCTTCAGTAACAAGTTCTGTGTCCGCCTCTGTGGTGTAGTGGTTAGTGTGATTACCTGACACCACGGGAGGCCCGGGTTCGATTCCCGGCTCTGCCACAAAATTTGAAAAGTGGTACGAGGGCTGGAGCGGGGTGCACTCAGCCTCGGGAGGTCAACTGAGTAGAGGTGGTACCTAACTTAAGGCCACTGCCGCTTCCTTCCCTCTTCCTTGTCTATCCCTTCCAATCTTCCCATCCCCCACCAAGGCCCCTATTCAGCATAGCAAGTGAGGCCACCTGGGCGTGGTACTGGTCATCCTCCCCAGTTGTATCCCCGACCCATTGTCTCACGCTCCAGGACACTGCCCTTGAGGCGATACAGAGGGAAAAAGCAACCCTGGAGGGTTAGCAGATTAAGAAGGAAAAGAAGAAGAAGAAATTTTTTTTTTTGCTAGGGGCTTTACGTCGCACCGACACAGATAGGTCTTATGGCGACGATGGGATAGGAAAGGACAAGGAGTTGGAAGGAAGCGGCCGTGGCCTTAATTAAGGTACAGCCCCAGCATTTGCCTGGTGTGAAAATGGGAAACCACGGAAAACCATTTTCAGGGCTGCCGATAGTGGGATTCGAACCTACTATCTCCCGGATGCAAGGTCACAGCCGCGCGCCTCTACGCGCACGGCCAACTCGCCTGGTAGAAGAAGAAATAAGCGAGCTATAGAACAAAAGAAACCTGATGTCCTCGTAATGGGAGCACATTTGCTTTCAATGAGCTGTAGACAAGTGTATTATAATCATTATAATCATATACACATACTAGAATCACCAGCTCACAGTTCCCCAGTGGCGCAATTGGTTAGCGCACGGTACTTATAGGACAGTAACTGAGCAATGCCGGGGTTGTGAGTTCGAGCCTCACCTGGGGAAATTTTATAACCGTCATAAACATGAGTTGTCACAGCCTACCCACTGACCAACAATCCAGCAACACGCTCTAGAGACTTGCTTATTAGCCACTGCTAACTGCCAGACATTTAGAATTTTGTGGAACAGGAACTTTCTCTTGATTTTCATTGCAATCCTTTCAGCATTAGAGGCATCCTCGTCTATCGATGTTATGAAACATGTCAGCTGTCTTCTCAGTAGATGAAAGCAACATTGGTACCCTTATGCATTCTTCACAGTCTCGCTAACTGGAGTAGCTAATTTTATTCTTTCTTAATCCGTTTACTCACTGGGTACCATCCCGTCATTTGCCTGGAGGAGAGGTGGAAAACCACGGAAAACCAATTCGAGAAAGCCTGAGGTAGGAATCGAACCTCCCCACCCCCCTCTCTCTAAGTTTTCAACCAGCGTATCTCCGTGATCGCACGAAGGTCCTCTCCACAGACAATAACAAAAATACCCGATCCTGCAGCACCATGTGTTTATCCCGTCCTGTACACAGAACAGCAATCTACACGAAATTATTCACCGTTACCGCAGCCCGACAATGGAATCTCTTACCAGTGGACGTCAGAAGCATGTCCAGCAGCTTAGCTTTTAAACATGCCTGTGTCGAAATACTAGGTAAACATGCATGAATCATCAAATTATGACCTGAAAACACCTACTCCTACCGCATCTTCATTATCATTTCCTTCTTCCTTTCACAGATCTTCTTCTTCTTCTCCTTCTTACTAATCCTTCTCTTCACCTCTCAAATGAAGGCGATATTTCGGTGTATTGTAGAAATGTATATATTTTCTAAACTTTTTCTTAAGTAGTAGTTATAATACTCATTATTCATAATTATATTCTTAATGTACTCTACGTACGATTTATATTATATAGATGATTTGATTCTTTAAAAGTGTGGTTACTTTTGTTAATGTTATTACTGTTATTATTGTTCATATTATCATATTATTGTCATCAGTAGTTATTATTAAGTGTTATAGGTTAAGACTGGTTAAGTGTAAGAAAGGGAGTACATCCCAAACTTTGCCAGGATAAATAAAACATTATTATTATTATTATTATTATTATTATTATTATTATTATTATTATTATTAATCAGTTGACCACCCGAGTCTGAGTGGACCCCGTTCCAGCCCTCATACCACATTTCATATTTCGTGGTAGAGCCGGGCGAACGCTAGTGGCAGCTAATCACACTAACTACTACACCACAGAGGCCCGTCTTCTTGTTCTTGTTGTTGTTCTTCTTCTCCTTCTTTATCCGTTTACCCTCCAGGGTCGGTTTTCCCCTCGGACTCAGCGGGAGATCCTACCTCTACCGCCTTAATGGCAGTGTCCTGGAACTTCAGACACTGGGTGGGGGTTACAACTGGGGAGGGTGACCAGTACCACGCCCAGGAGGCCTCACCTATGCGGAGCTGGGACCTTGCGGGGGAAAGAGAAGATTGGAAGGGATAAACAAGGAAGAGGGAAGGAAGCGGCCGTGGCCTTAAGTTAGGTACCATCCCGGCATTTGCCTGTTGGAGAAGTGGGAAACCACGGAAAACCACTTCCAGGATGGCTGAGGTGGAAATCGAACCCACCTCCACTCAGTTGACCTCCCGAGGCTGAGTGGACCCCTTTCCAGCTCTAGTACCACTTTTCAAATTTCGTGGTGGACGATTAAGCAAATAATACGTTTATTATTTGAACAAATTCTAAAAGGTGATGAACACTTAAATATAGGCGCCTACGTAGTGTTGTGGTTAGTGTGATTAGCTGCAACCCCCGGAGGCCTGGGTTTGAATCCCAGCTCTGCCAAGAAATTTGAAAAGCGATACGAGGGCTGGAACGGGGTAAACTCAGCCTCGGGAGGTCAACTGAGTAGAGGGAGATTCGATTACCACCTCAGCCACCTCGAAGTGGTATTCCGTGGTTTCCCAATTCTCCTTCAGCAAATGGTGTGATGAAACCTAACTTAAGGCCACGGCCATTTCTTTCCCTCTTCCTTGTCCATCCCTTCCAATCTTCCCGTACCCCACAAGACCCCTATTCAGCATAGCAGGTGAGGTCACCTGGGCGAGGTACTGGTCCTCCTTTCCACTGGTATCCCCCGTCCCAAATTCTCACTCTCCAGGACACTGCCCTTGAGGCGGTAGAGGTGTGATCCCGCGCTGTATCCGAGGGGAAAACCGACGCTGGAGGGCAAACAGATAAAGAAGAAGAAGAAAAAGAAAAAGAAAATATACGGATTGTATCGCCTGTTCCATTTCCTGTCATGCTTAAAAACGTTTGGTCATTAGCGTGTTTCTTTTCATCAAGCCCTGCTGTATGTCATCAAAAGCCGAAGCAGGAACATGCACGATTATGTACACACGGTTTCAGGAGCTGCAAAATGAAGTGAAGATTTGAAAAGGAAGTACAAAGAACTGCGTACAATTTGACGAACGCTGGGTCTGACGTTTACTTACAGTGAGCCAATTGCAGGGGTATTGTACTCGTTGAGATAACTTTTTTTAAGGGTGTGCAGTATATACATTTCCCGACCCTTCCGGGAATCGAACCCGGGACCCCTGTGACCATAGGCCAGCAAGCTAACCATTTTGCGATGGAGCCGGACATGGCGATGAATGACATCAGTAAAGGAATATGCTTGAGTGGAGCTATCAAAAGTAGGAAAGATCATGATATGAAGAAAAAGTTGGAATTTAAGAAGACAACTTGGGACAAATATTTATTTATAGGAAGAGGAATTAGAGATCGGAATAATGTATCAAGGTAAATGTTTCATAAATTTCCAAGTTCACTGAAATCATTTAAGAAACGACTAGGTAAACAACTGATAGGGAATCTGCCACCTGGGTGGCCGCCATAACATTCAGATCAATGAAGATTAATCGTTTGAAGATGGTTTTCTGTGGTTTCCAATTTTTACACTAGGAAAATGCTGGGATGGCACTATAAGCCAATTAGCTTGGAAAACTGATGAGTAGTCAAATGTCCAACACATTTCTTATTTCTAGAATTATTAATGAATTCGGTCTCAGTCAGATTTGTGATATCCCTACTAGGAATGATAATTTTCTAGACTTAATTTTAGTCTCAAACGAATTACTTGGGAGTGGAGAGTGCGTCAAAACTGAAAATGTAATTTACTCTGATCACCAAGCCATCGAAATCTTCCTGCCTATGTCAAGGACATTTTGCTTCAAACCGCAAGTCAAAGTCATATTTGCGTGAAAGAAAGCTGATTTTTCTTTAATGAGGGACCTTTTATTCCTGTACCTCTGGGATATGATTGAAGAATCCCACTCTTTGGAGCAATTTTTATGACTTACTACATGCGGTCATGAAAGACAGCGTACCATTTCGAAAAATTAACGTCAGAAAATATCCATCTTGGTAAGACTCAGAACTAATCAAGAAAATGAAAGAAAAAGAAAGGGCGAGAAGGAAATACAAAAGATCAAACCAAGAGTGCGACTATGTGCAGTTTTACACATTACGAGGTGATTGTAAAAAACTGCAGCGTGCAAAGTACAGGGACTACGTTAGGTCGGTAGAAGATGACGTCATCCCATGCCCTAAGCGCTTTTGGAATTTTTATTAATAATAAAAGAAAATCTTCCCTTCTGCCTCCCACTATGCTAATAAACGGAACGGAAATCCACGGAGATGATAACATTCTAAACGCATTTGCGTAAACTTTCGGGAAGTACCATTCTCATTCCCAGCCCTGCAATGTAATTTCTTCTCCCCCATTTTCAATAGATCCAGTGTCTGTTCAAACTTCTGTGACAGAAGTGACAGGGATCCAGTCGTCGGTTGATACCTGACATCGTCCTTCGTAAATGTGTTATCCAACTAGCAATACCACTTTGTGAAATTATCAATAAATAATTTAAGTGTGAGTGCTTTCCAGAAGAGTGGGAAAAATGTTATTTAATCCTTATCTTCAAGAAAGGTGATAAGGTGTTATTCGATAATTATAGACCAGTAGTGCTGCTTTCACTTTTATCGTAGGTGGCGAAGAAAGTCATATATAATCGCCTGTATGACTCTTTTAGTCAGTACATAGATCCATCGCAGCATGGATTCGTTAAATGAAGATCAACTGTTACCAATCTGGAATTTTATTTGTTTTCAATTTCAGATGCATTGGACAAGGGTAAATAGGCTGATGTGACATATACTAATTTCTCCAAAGACTTCAACTCTTTACAACAAGAGGCCATGTTGAAGAAGTTGCCAGGGTATGGAGTGTCCAGGAGTATTTTCGAGTGGCTGAAATGTAACTTGACAAAACGAATATGTTTTGTAAAGTCCGAGATTTTGATCTCTAATCCTTGCCAACCTTCATCTGGCGTCCCACAGGGATCACTGTTGGGACCTCTTCTATTTGTTTTGTTTCTGAATGATATTACTACAGTCGTTCAGAGCATTGAATATATCTCGTACACTGACGACTTGAAACTACACAACGCCATAGATGAAGACAGTGATGGCGATTATCTACAAGAAGATTTGAAACAAAAATGCGAGTGGTGTGATAAGTGGTCTCTCAGAGTAAATAAGGTTAAGTGTGGTGTCATGTCATTTATTCGATAATTAACACCTGTATTTTCATCATCATCATCATCTGTTTACCGTCCAGGTTCGGTTTTTCCCTCGGACTCGGCGAGGGATCCCACCTCTACCGCCTCAAGGGCAGTGTCCTGGAGCTTCAGACTCTTGGTCGGGGGATACAACTGGGGAGTATGACCAGTACCTCGCCCAGGCGGCCTCACCTGCTATGCTGGACAGGGGCCTTGTGGAGGGATGGGAAGATTGGAAGGGATAGGCAAGGAAGAGGGAAGGAAGCGGCCGTGGCCTTAAGTTAGGTACCATCCCGGCATTCGCCTGGAGGAGAAGTGGGAAACCACGGAAAACCACTTCCAGGATGGCTGAGGTGGGAATCGAACCCACCTCTACTCAGTTGACCTCCCGAGGCTGAGTGGACCCCGTTCCAGCCCTCGTACCACTTTTCAAATTTCGTGGCAGAGCGGGGAATCGAACCCAGGCCTCCGGGGGTGGCAGCTAATCACACTAACCACTACACCACAGAGGCGGACACCTGTATTTTACAAATATAAATTCAGTGGAGAATTTTTAAATCGTGTGAAGGAGTTTAATGACCTAGGTGTAATACTAAATAATAAGAATGTCTTATCATTTGAGAAACACATCGATACCGAGCTCGATAGCTGCAGTCGCTTAAGTGCGGCCAGTATCCAGTATTCGGGAGATAGTAGGTTCGAACCCCACTGTCGGTAGCCCTGAAAATGGTTTTCCGTGGTTTCCCATTTTCACACCAGGCAAATGCTGGGGCTGTACCTTAATTAAGGCCACGGCCGCTTCCTTCCCACTCCTAGCCCTTTCCTGTCCCATCGTCGCCATGAGACCTATCTGTGTTGGTGCGACGTAAAGCAACTTGCGAAAAAACACACACACATCGATAAAATTATAAAGAAATATTTCAGACTACTGGGGTTTGTCAAAACGAATTGTAAAGATTTCAGTAATACTGCATACCCCAAAACATTGTTCCATGTTGAGATGCTCTCTCGAGTATGGTTGCGCAGTGTGACTCCCGTATCGGAAAGGCCATTTATACCATCTCGAGAGAGTACAGGTAAGGTTCATGAAGTGGATTAGTTTTGGATTTCTGGGCATGTCACTCTCTTCAAGCAGGTATGAAGAATTTGTAAAATTTCTTGGAATGAATACGCTGGTAACGCGCCGAAAATGTGCGAACACAATGTTAGGAACTAAATGCTTGAAGAGTAAAGTGCACTCTCCGGCTATACTGGGGTTGATTCCACTTCATGTTCCAAGCAGGGGAACAAGGCAGAAATGCACATTCCACCTGCCCAAATTTAGGACGGTTGCATATGTAAATTCTTGGTTCATGCAAACACTTAGGATCATAAATCAGTTGGAAGAGTCGTTCGCTACTTTTCACCACCCTTCCACTGCAATTCGGAAAGCTCATCTCAAGGGTGGAATGTGATAAATTTTTAACTGATGTGAATTGTTATGTGAATAAATTGCAGAAAACATGTGAAGGTGTATATCGGTATGTTTGTCAATATATTGTAACAACAGGGGTCGGGTGCCCACAGTTGGGCGTCAAAATGTGTGACAATATGCCCCAAAGTTTCGCCCTAACTTGGACATCAAATATAACAAAACGTGGTGATTGAAAGTGGGCGTCGAAACATATAGCATAATGCACAATAGATTATTTATACGACGGTATCCTAGCAAACCTATCAACACAATAAATTGGTACATCTTACTATTATCGAATATGAATTATTATTTTTATTACAGGATGTCATCGAAAAGCTTTGATTACACAGATAGGGTTGGCATATAACCATAGAACCATGTAAATATCGTATCACAGCTTAGCACCGGTAAAACATAAGATCCATATCTCATAAGGGTAGGTTCTCACGGCAGACATCACCACTTAATACTGAAATAATACCTGAGACAGACAGGCATCTCGCGCAATTGTAGAGATTTAATCTAAGTGAAGGGATTTGAAATAATTTCCTATTGACAAATGATAAAATTAAATACGGGATGGCTGGTTTATATACATGTTTTTTTCATTCTTGTGGAGGCGCAACGTTACATTGTTGAGAGAGTTCGACTATAATGGCGGCATTAACCTTTAGCAATGGCATACTTCAAATATGATAACAGCATGGCCGTGAAATAAAACTGAGTTTACAAAATTATCCTAACGGTAGTCCATGCGAAAGTTTAAATAAATCTTCACGTTATTAAATTAATTATATCCGGGCGAGTTTTGGCCCTGCAGTTAGGGGCGCGCGACTGTGAGCTTACATCCGGGAGAAAATGGGTTCGAATCCCACTGTCTGCAGCCCTGAAGATGGATTTCCGTTGTTTCCCATTTTCACACCAGGCAAATGCTGGGGCTGTACCTTCATTAAGGCCACGGTCGCTTCCTTCCAACTCCTAGGCCTTTCCTATCCCATCATCGCCATAAAACCTATCTGTGCAAAGCTACGTAAAGCCACTAGCAAAAAAAAAAAAAAAAAAAATGATAATAATTGGGACAATCTTAAATTGAACATTTAAAATCTTATGAGAAAGACTTGAAATACCATCAGAAATCGTGGCGTAAATGTTTATAAATATACGACTTGAAACATACCGGTAATAATTATTATCGTATATATATTTTTTCTATTTGCTTTACGTCGCACTGACACATATAGGTCTTATGGCGACGATGGGATAGGAGAGGTCTAGGAAGTGGAAGGAAGCGGCCGTGGCCTTAATTAAGGTACAGCCCCGGCATTTGCCTGGTGTGAAAATGGGAAACCACGGAAAACCATCTTCAGGGCTGCCGACAGTGGGTCTCGAACCCACTATCTCCCGACTACTGGATACTGGCCGCACTTAAGCGACTGAAGCTATCGAGCTCGGATATCGTATATTTATAAGAGTTGTATGATTTATATGACTGAGTGAGTTATTATGTCTGGGTTCGATTAGCAGCTCTGCTGCGAAATTTAAAATGTGGTACGAGGGCTGGAACGGGGTCCACTCCGCCTCGGGAGGTCAACTGACTAGAGGTGGATTCGATTCCCCCCTCAGCCACCCTCGAAAAGGTTTTCCGTGGTTTTTCAATTCTCCAGGCAAATGCCACGGCTACATTCTTCCCTTTTCCTTTCTATCCCATCCAATCTTCCTATCCCACCGCAAGGCCCCTATTCAGAATAGCAGGTGAGGCCGCCTGGGCGAGGTACTGGCCATCCTCCCCAGTTGTATCCCCCGACCCATTGTCTCACGCTCCAGGACACTGCCCTTGAGGTGGTAGAGGTGAGATCCTTCGCTGAGTCCGAGGAAAAAGCCAACCCTGGTGGATTAAGGAAGAAAGAAAGAAAGAAAGAAAGAAAGAAAGAAAGAAAGAAAGAATATCGATACTCTTTAGTTTAAAATTAATATTCCACCCACTGTTCTAACTGAAGCAGATTTCGTTATCAGGCCCCTCGTAAGGAAAGTATATTTACGAAAGTCATAGACTTGATAATATCCATGACCTGGAGACATGCTTGCGGACAGAGGCAGCTAACTTAACATTACACGCTCGCCTTCCCCAGTGGCGCAATTGGTTAGCGCACGGTACTTATAGGACAGTAACTGAGCGATGCCGGGGTTGTGAGTTCGAGCCTCACCTGGGGAATTTTTAAATACTATGATAAGGATGTTACTAAGACCGCTTCCTATTCGTGTTCAGAATTCTTTCTTTCTTTCTTTCTTAATCTGCTTACCCTCCACGGTTGGCTTTTCCCTTGGACCTCTACCGCCTCAAGGGCAGTGTCTCGGAGCTTCAGACTCTGGATCAGTGGATACAACTGGGGAGGACGACCAGCACCTCGCTCAGGCGGCCTCACCTGCTATTCTGAAAATTGGAAGGGATAGACAAGGAAGAGGGAAGGAAGCGGCCATGGCCTTAAGTAAGGTACCATCCCGGCATTTGCCTGGAGAAGTGGAAACCACGGAAAACCACTTCGAGGATGGCTGAGGTGGGAATTGAACCCACCTCTACTCAGTTGACCTCCCGATTCTGAGTGGATCCCGTTCCAGCCCTCGTACCAGTTTTCAAATTTCGTGGCAGAGCCGAGAATCGAACGCGGGGTTCTGGGGATAGCAGCTAATCACAGTAACCACTACACCACAAAGGCGGACGTTCTGAATTCATGAGTACATTATGGATATATCCAATACATATATGAGCAAAGATTTTGAGAGGTTTGCCTGTGATTGCGAGAGGCGGAGTTGCCAAGTCTCATGCAAGCAAGCGTCTGTGCATTAACCAGTGAATCGAAACTTATTTGCATGCTTTCAGCAAGGATCTTTCGAAACTATTTCATTGGGGTGAACTCAACAAAGCAGGACTCACAAAATGTAATGCACTTTTTTCAGATAAGAAATATTTTGTGGCTGACGGGATTTTGTAAGTATATAAGATTACATGACAGGAAATGAGGAAAATAGATGCATTTTATGAAACAAGGTATGCAAGTGGTGCGCCTAAAAAAGACTGTAAAAAACAAGAAACATCATGTAGAATTTTATAGATGGGAAGGAGATATGTAAAACCTATATATACTGTATATATAAAATAGGAATATTTTCTGTACACTGCTCAGAATTAAAAAAAGAATGGTATTTGTATATCATTCATATTCACGGTATCAAGGAAATACACTTTTTAATTGTCCTTCAATTCTGTTTGTTCGTCTGTCTGTCTGTCTGTCTGTCTGTCTGTCTGTCTGTCTGTATGTATGTATGATCTGAATGAGAACCTCTGGTAAAAATACAAATTTATTAAATAAAAGATAAACTTTGGCAAAGCAAAAAAGAAAATCCCTACACAAACAAAGGAATTCGGCTAACATTTCACTGTACATGGATACGTCACTCATAACCCACGGTCAACTATAACCATATTATAATGTAATTCATATGTAAATTTTATCTTATTCACTCAGTTATTCACTCCAAGCCACTAACTAGTGCTTTTATCTATTGAAATTCGTCGGCCTAAGTATCCAATCAATTTATTTTCATCATCAATTATTACCATGAAAAACAACAAACTTGTTACTAAATTCCAAATTCATCCAAATACACCTCATTTAATTGAACTCTTCTTACATCTCATTATCATATACCGACATTAATTTAATCAACTTGTTCCGTTTATAAATCTCGTTTTCTTATATTTGATTATCACCATATTTCAAAATAATAATGTAGTTGACCATTATTACATCAATCATTTTCATTAGAGTGACCTTTGAAATAAAAATAAATTCGAAATACATTCCTCAATATATGAACTCTTTACTTCGTATTCACTCTCCCTTCCATGAATCATTGAAAAATATAAAGTTCTTTCTGAATATAAATTATTGAACCAGATACTGAATAACTACACCGTTATACTTTCAAAATTATTAAATTATTAGAAAAATATTGTTATTAAAATTATTAAATCATTACAAAAGTTCAATCATTAAATCATGAAGCTGTTAGAAATTATTAAATTATTCAAAATGTTATACCTGTTAAAAATATTAAATGTTAAAATTATTAACACATTACATTTATTAAATCATTCTTTTATATCGACTTCCTCCTCTCATCTATGTACACTTAACACGGAACGCGACCGGGCCGATAACTATTCCTGATGCAAATAAATTTAAGTTAACATTTTAATTACCACTACGATATTACTTCACATACACATAATCGGCTGTTTCACGAATACATAAATACACATAAACTTGTAGCGAAGGGACCTAACAAATTTGAATTCCCACCAAAGAAACTTAATCAGCACTGAACCTGTGACAATAGGACAGAACCTTATTGCCTCAAACACAACAACCACTTGAAATAAATTCCCAACATCAAACACAAAGGTTGTAACCACAAATCAAAATTTGTGTTGTCAAATGCATAGTAAATAAATATCACATATGCAACAAAAACAAAATCAGTCATATTGATCATTACCAGGAATATCATGTTCATTGACCTGGCCGGGAATCGAAGTTCCGACTACCTGGATCGTAACATTACAGTGACCTACAATTTCCTATCTTGCAATGGAATACCGCGAATAATATTATTAAATCTTTAAACCTCAATGTGCTGTTCCTAAATCATTCAATCGGAATTATATAATACATTACATTTATTCTTTCATTTTATGACCTAATCAACGTACTTTAATAAATCTCCCTTTAATATACACGCAGAGCAGTACGAAGTCTTATCTGAGAACGCAACTCATTTCTTTATTTTACACGCACGGCAATCTTTCTGTCAACACAGACTAATATCTCTCCGTTCTAATTAACCCCATATGTTCCTCTCATATCTTCCATATAACTGAGATCCCCTAAGGCTATAATATCAATTATTCATGAGCATACAACGCTTTCAATACACAATATTTATCTCACACTTCACATGTCTACTGGTGCAATTCTTACCAGGATTCGTCATAACACATCGAGAAACACTTTACTTCATTTGCCGGCACTATATTCAAATATCTCGTTCCATAATATCACCGGTTCGTTACCTGCTACTAGCGTTCGTATGTTAAAGGTCTTACTTCAAAGCTAATCTCAACTAAATCACAAAAATGAATTATATGTCAGAATACCTATTCCCTCACTGCACATTTTCATTTACTGGTCATATGCATGTTACTTATTGATGAAACGGACTCTAAATATCCACTGTAATGTGCATGACTGGTCACTGGTTCGTATCTTCATGAAGTCAATGAACTCTCTCTCTCTCTCTCTCTCTCTCTCTCTCTCGACGATTAAAATTATCCATGCAGCATGCCACAAACTATCACTAGCCTATCCCTGTGACTATAAACACATACTGATTGCCATCTATTCTAATTAATATATTTACACAAACGAGTATCATGTTAGAAGATCATATCCCAACACACGTTTCTTATTGTTATAAAATATCATATCTCAACATACGTTTCTTATTGTTATAGAAGATCATATCTCAACACACGTTTCTTATTGTTATATAAGATCATATCTCAACACACGTTTCTTATCCTACACATATTCACTCCCCAAGGCATCAGTATTGAAATTTACTCCCTATATCTACCTAACCCTTCCTACATTGAAAAATAAAAAGTGAACTTCATCATTTCATGCAAGAAAAATGATTTACAAATTTAACTACAGCTTATAATATGAATCAGGAGGTAGTTATCGAATCGGCGTTGTTCCATGGTCAGCAGTACAGCATTTTTGGCCCTCAGGTAGCCTCATTATTTGATTCACACCATCATAACGGTAGCGTTAACCTGTGCATAAATGCCTTCCTCGACATCCATGTTCTTCACTCTTGTTTGGTACAACATTGCACACGACATCACTAGCATTTTTACACTAAAATACACACAGAAAAATATACATGAATTATACACAAGTACACATTACACTCTTGTCACAATTTAGTAAATACTCCGTCTCTGAAAACTTCGCGATTTCCGACACGTGGCACTGCAAAGCGTCCCGCGACTTTATACCACTTCGGTCCTTACTGCCAAACGAACAGGTTTATAACGTGAGTAATTATATCTCAAAATTCTTGGTTATTTATACTTCCAATTCTCTAATAAAAATAAATCCAGCGGATCAGTTATGCGTTCTCAATATAGTATGTATTAGGCTGAGAAATGCTCAAAATTCCGTTCCACGGCGAACACCACACATCTCCGTCCGAGTCGTTCCGAACCAAAAAGCAGAGTGAGTTTCCTGGACAGCGCGTGGGTTCCTGTCGTGCGCTTGCCTCGTGGCGTAGAGCTTAGGTAATCCCCTGATCAGTTGCATAACATCCTGCCTTTAATTGGCACATTCGTGAATTACAATAATTTAGTAGGATATACCGTCTTAATGTTCCGATTACGTAGAAGTCTGAATCTTCTTCTATACTATCTCTCTGCGGATTTTTTTTCAAATATTGGAGGGCTTTCATGTTGGCGTCCATATGTTTTTCCTACTCAGCCTCGAGTGCGCTGTGCTTTGATTCGCTGTTCAGAAGTCCTACCAACTTAATTTTTTAATAGCTCTGTCGCAGACTTTCTCTCTCTAGGGTGGAAGATTCCATTGCTTCTCTCTTCTATATATATATAAAATAGCTTGTCCTGACTGACTGACTGATTCATCATCGCCGAGCCAAAACTACTGGACATAATGAAATAAAATTTTGGGGATACATTCATATTAAGATGTAGGTGCTCCCTAAGAGAGGATTTTTGGATATTCCGTTGCTAAGGGGGTGAAAAGGGGGGGTGAAGTTTTAAAATGAGTGCACCTATATCTCAAAACTTTAAAAGTTTACAAATGTAAAAATTGGTATTTAGAATCTTCTTTGAAAATAAGGAAACACGTATTTTTTGTTTTCAGAAAATCCCAATAGGAGGGGTGAAAAAGGGTGAAAATGGGGGAAAATGTGTTGAATGCCTTTAATCAGGATACCGGTACTTATATCTCAGAAACTGAAGATATTACAGACCTGAAAATTGGTACTTTTGATCTCTTTTAAAAATAAAGAAACACGTATTTTTTTGTTTTTGGAAAATCTAATTAATGGGAGGGTGAAAAGGGGTGAATTTTTAAAATTAGTGAATCTATATCTCCAAACTTTTAAAGTTTGCAGATGTAAAAATTGGTATTTAGAATCTTCATTAAAAATAAAGAAACACGTATTTTTTGTTTTCGGAAAATCGCAATAGGAGGTGTGAAAAGGGGTGAAAAAGGGTTTGAATGCCTTTAATGAGGCTACTTATATCTCAGAAACTGAAGATATTGTAGACCTGAAAATTGGTGTTTGGGATCTCCTTTAAAAATAAAGAAACACGTATTTTTTTGTTTCTGGAAAACCCAATTAGGGGGGGTAAAAAAGGGGTAATATTTTAAAATGAGTGTATCTATATCTCAAAACTTTTAAAGGTTATAGGTGTAAAAACAGGTATTTAGAATCTCCATTAAAGATAAAGAAACACGTATATTTTGTTTTCGGAAAATCCTAATAGGAAGGGTGGAAAAGGTTGAAAAAGGGGTCGAATGCATTTCATGAGTCTACTTATATTTCAGAACCTGAAGATATTACAGACCTGAAAATTGGTGTTTGGGATCTCCTTTAAAAATAAATAAACACGTATTTTTTGTTTGTGGAAAATACAATTAATGGGGGGGGGGTGAAAAGGGGGTGATTTTTTAAAATGAGTGTATCTATATCTCAAAACTTTTAAAGTTTATAGATGTAAAAATTGGTATTTAGAATCTTCTTTAAAAATAAAGAAACACGTATTCTTTTGTTTTCGGAAAATCCCAATAGGAAGGGTGTAAAAGGGTGAATAATGGGTTGAATGCCTTTCATAAGGATACTTATATTTCAGAACCTGAAGATATTACAGACCTGAAAATTGGTATTTTGGATCTACTTTAAAAGTAAAGAAACAGGTATTTTTTCGTTTTTGGAAAATCCAAATATTGGGGGTGAAAACGGGGGTGAATTTTTTAAAATGAGTGTGTCTACATCTTAAAACTTTAAAATTTACAGATGTAAAAATTGGTGGTTAGAATCTCCTCTAAAAATAAAGGAACACGTATTTTTTTGTTTCTTTAAGTCCTAATAGGAGGGGTGTAAAAGGGTGAAAAATGGGTTGAATGCCTTTAATGAGGATACACATATCTCAGAAACGAAAGATATTACAGAACTGATAATTCGCATATGGGATCTCCTTTAAAAATAAAGAAACACGTATTTTTTAGTTTTTGGAAAAGCCAATTAATGGCGGTTAAACAGGAGTGACAAATTGGGGTGAATTTTTTGAAAGACTATATCTACAGAATATCTTGGAATCGTAAAATGTTACAGACGTAAACAGTGGGTGTAAATCTCCTGTAAATGTAAAGAAATATAGGTTATTTGTTTTTGGAAACTCTACTTAAGGGGAACCCAAAAGGGGTGAAAATTTAAAATGAGAATTTTTACGGATATCTAAAAAACTTAACATGTTACAGAAGTGAAAAATGGTATTTTTTTATCTCTATTAAACACAAAGAAAAGTGTATTTTTAGTTTTCGAAAATACCACTTGGGTGGTGGGCGGGGGGGGGGGGGTTAAAAGTGACTGAAAATGGTGATGAATTCTTTTAATTAGGCTACTGATATCTCAAAAATGAAGATGTTACAGACGTGAAATTTGATATTTGCAATCTGCTTTAAAAGTAAAGAAACACGTATTCTCGGAAAATCCAATGAAGGGGGGGTGAAAGAATTGAAACATTAGTTGACTTAATTGTATGAGAATACATGCATCTAATACTAAAGTTGTTACAGACGTGAAAATTCGTATTTGGATCTCCTTTAAAAACAAAGAAAAAGGCATTTTGGTGGGGAAACCATCTTGGAGGGCGGGAGTGTAAAGGAGTTGAATTCCTTTCATGAGGACACATAAATCAAAAACTGTAGAAGTTAGAGTCGTGATAATTGGTATTTAGAAGATCCTTTACTATTAAAGAAACAAGTATTTTTTTGCGGGAAAATTCATTTAGGGGGAGGAGAGATTATTGTGAAATGAAGTGAAAAAAAGTAAATTATTTTTATGTGGATACTTATATCTCAAAACTGAAGGTAATAGACGTGAACATTGGTGTTTGGAATCTCCCTTAAACATAAAGAAACAAGCATCCTTTTAATTCTTTTTCGGGGGGGGGGGGGGGGGTTGGCTGTAAATAAACTTAACGGCGGTGGGGTGTAGAAGGAGGTGAGACCAATTGATTTTACTGTTATTAATGTACTTATAAGGATCCTTCGTTGCTCAGGCGGCAGCGCGCCGGCCTCTCACAGCTGGGTTCCGTGGTTCAAATCCCGGTCACTCCATGTGGCATTCGTGCTGGACAAAACGGAGGCGGGACAGGTTTTTCTCCGGATACTCCGGTTTTCCCTGTCATCAGCCATTCCAGCAACACATAATAGTAGTAGTAGTAGTAGTAATAATAATAATAATAATAATAATAATAATATTCCGGACCGTCGTCAAATTGCGGACCGCGATGGAAACGGCTCCTGGACGGGTAATAACTAAGAATGCAGTCCGGTCGCGGGTTCAGTGCCGCCAAGGCACCCAGTATGACAGCACGCCGGATCTCCTGAAGGATTATATCCATATTAAAAATATTATAGGAAAAGATGGCAAAGATTTACGGACTCAACTGACCTGGAGGAATACCTGAGCCTAACCCGGGAAGTACGAAATCGATTGCTGGAAAGGAAGATTTAAAAATGGGAGGAAACGTGCCGTAAAATAATAGATCGGGAATTTTGGTGGATTCTCGCAGAGAACGAGTCAGATCGCGAATTTCGGCGGATTATATATCTAAAACAATAAGCATTCAATTATAAATTTCAGTGTAATACCGTAGCGAAGCACGGGTATCTTGCTAGTGTACAATAAAATGACCATGACACGTGTACTATCTGACTACTGACTTGAGCAAGCGGTATTGCAACATATATCCAGCTACTCGTGTAACTCCACTTCATTATTCCCGTAACTTTCTATCATTTTTAATATTGTAGGCCAATAATATGACCCATTTGTGTTCAGTATGTATGTATGTATGTATGTATGTATGTATGTATGTATGTATGTATGTATGTATGTATGTATGTATGTATGTATGTATGTATGTACATTCATCCCGAGAAAATGGCTAAAGTGAATTTAATAAAAATCGGTACGCAAAGTCGAGGAATGAGGCTCGAAAATCTGGGCTATAAATAATTTTATTCCCGCTGAGTGAAATTGTAGTCTAGGGGAAGGTCTAAAATTTAATCATCAAATATTTTTGTTATTAGTGGTTCTGTCGATAAATACTACATAAGTTAAGTTATATAGAATTAAATTTCCGATCGTTTATGTCCTACATTTTTTCCGATACCTACCGGCTATGATGAAACAAAATGTCGTATGGCTTTTAGTGCCGGGAGTGTCCGAGGACATGTTCTGCTCACCAGGTGCAGGTCTTTTGAGTTGACTCCCGTAGGTAACCTGTGCGTCGTGATGAAGAGGAAATGATGATGAAGACACATACACCCAGCCCTCATGCCAGCGAAATTAACCAGTGATGGTTAAAATTCCCGACCCTACCGGGAATCGAGCCCGGAACCACTGTGGCCAAAGGCCAGCACGCTAACCATTTAGACCGGCTATGATAAAGGATATATTCATGAATTTCGATTTTTTTTTGCCAAGTCCGTATCAGTGCCGAGCCAGGGAGAAGTCGATAAACATAGAAAATGAAAACCTACAACCTGTTTTACAGTCATTGACCGGGTCAGGGATGGAATAAATGAATCTCCCATCTTGCGGCGAGGATAGGAACTGTGCCGGCTGCCGAAGCCTTGTCGCACTCCTCTGGAGCAATGATTAATGACTGACGGATGAAATGAAATGATACTGGAAATTGTTGCTGAAATGAAAGATGACAGGGAAACTGGAGTATCCGGAGAAAAACCTGTCCCGCCTCCGGAACCCAGCCGTGAAAGGCCGATGCGCTGCCGCCTGAGCCACGGAGGCTTTCGATGAACCTAATGTAATGAAAATCAGTATGTATAGTCGTGGAATAAAGCACTATGGTCTAGGCTATAAATAACTTTATTCACGCTGGTTGAAATGGTAGTTCAGAGGAAGGCGCCTAAACTTCAATTTTAAATATGTGTTATTATGTAATGTATTAAAATCTTATTCACAATGTGTGCACGACCTCATCTAAAATTCTATATACAATGTGGAATTCTGTAGCGAAGCACGGGTATAGCAACAATCGGAAATGAACCTGAAAACTACACTTATTAAGTTTAAGAGTGGAAGACACCTGGCAGAACAGCAAAACTGTGTAATATTACAAGAGAAATGTGGGAAAATAAATCTAAATAACGTGAAAACATGGAAGATTTACGCCTAGCTATTAGTGAGTATATTCATGTGGGGGGGGGGGGGTATTTTAGAGTCTACGACTTTTTTTATTTATTTTTATAATTTGCTTTATGTTGCACCGATACAGTTAGGTCTTATGGCGACGAACACACCCAGTTCCAGTCCCAGAGATATTAAACAATTAAGGTTAAAATTCCCTACCCTGCCGGGAATCGAACCCGGGACCCCTGTGACCAAAGGCTGGTGAGAGGGTTGGTGACCGTGGCCTATACCAAGAACTGTCCCGGCATTCAGCTCAGAGTAGGAGAATGGATAACCATGGAAATCCATTCTCAGGACAGCCGACGGTGGGTAACAGATCCTCTCCGTCTCCCGAATAAAGAGGAGCAGAGCCACGGTATAGATGTGGCCACCACTCCCATACACGGTTGGCCGGTCGGAGTGCAGAGCTGTCGGGCCACGGACCAGTTATGGTCACATCTGGGCCGAGACCCACTCTGCTTCCGGCGACGTGTAATTGGAACTCCATTATCAGACATCAATAGGTAGCTAGTTCGAATCCAGCCCGGAGGTTTTCTTTGGACTTTCTATTCGTTAAAATGAGGAGAGACGTATGGTATATAAGATTTTCTCATACCGAGCTCGATAGCTGCAGTCGCTTAAGTGCGGCCAGTATCCAGTATTCGGGAGATAGTAGGTTCGAACCCCACTGTCGGCAGCCCTGAAAATGGTTTTCCGTGGTTTCCCATTTTCACACCAGGCAAATGCTGGGGCAGTACCTTAATTAAGGCCACGGCCGCTTCCTTCCCACTCCTAGCCCTTTCCTGTCCCATCGTCGCCATAAGACCTATATGTGTCGGTGCGACGTAAAGCAACTAGCAAAAAAAAAAAAAAAAAATATCTCATTGTTTTTGCGTTGCGTTTTTCAATCTCTACATCTTCACAGTGTGTTTGAAATGATTGCAATAGCAGCACAAGTTAACAAAGAAGTGAAAAGAACACAGAGTGCAAATGAAGCTGTCATGTATGGAAAAACATGAAAGAAGCAGCTGACAAGATTCTTAACCACAAGGGAATAGGGCGGAATTACGCAACAGGGATGAAAAGTTTAGAAACCAGTCTACCCAGCAGGTATTAAGACAATAAATGCGTTACCACTGTCAATTCTACACACAATAACGATCCTTTTAAATCCCTCTCTCATCCCTCTTTAACAATCTAAACAAGAGACAGGAGTGCGATATACATAGTTCAAAAATTTTGCGGGAACATGTTTTGTAACGTCTCGTACGTGAACATTAATTTGGTAGATGGAGTTTCAATGGTCGTACAGCATACCTTGAGACCTTAGCTACTCACGTTATGTCAAATCGAAGTTGTACTTTTATCTTTAGGCGTAGTCATGCATTAAACTGTCAGGTGACTCCTCAAAACAAAGTGAATAGCGGTGCGCCCGTATGTCGTTGCGAGGTACACATAATACTGTGGTCATTTTGTGACTTCCCCTCTCGGAGAACAATCATCGAACGAGAAATGCAACCAAGCAAGCTAAGGGCGCCAATCTTTAAGTTGAGGACTTAAAGATAAAAATTTATAATCAAGCTTGGACGGACTCTTATCACAGGGGTGCACTAATCATTAAGCAGGAGAATTAGAAATCAAAAGGCTAATTAAGGCAGATTGATTAAAGTGAACTAGAAAAATACTATTTATTATATTTACTATAAATGACGACGTTTTAACGAGAACTGAATTTACAATGGAAAATGAATTTAACAAAAAATTGAATGACTCTACTTCGCGAAAACTTGCAATATCTTTAACTCGCTTGCTCACCATGTAGTCTTGTTCTGCTGGTCCTTGGAAAGCTTCCATCCTTGTAGCTGGAACATCACCGGTCGTCTTTGAGATCTCTTCATCTGCAGCTAAGTACCATTCCTGCCTTGCAAATTGCACCTCCCACTAATTGGAAGATGGCTTCAAAACTAACACTCCCTATTATGCTCTATCCCATATATTGGAGATAAGCCCTAAGTCATAGTTAGAAGAACCACCTTGGGTTATATGGAGAGGATACTCAATTAAGAATCCTTCCAACTTTACTGAAAATGTGCTCTGAAGTTTCATTTCTATCTGGTTTAATACTACCTATTGACTTAGACTGGTTCAAACCGGTCTCGTAGCCGTGCTGTACGTACTTCCTGATGAGAGTGGCTATACACCCCTCATTCAGAATTTCCTAAGTATCGAGACGAAGAATCAAGTAGAAGATCAAGTAGAATAATGTAGAATAATATCGATCAGAAAATCACGTAGAAGATCAGAATGACGCCAAGAGCTCCAACACGCCCTTTTATAACCTTCTCTCGCGCTAATTACAGGTCGCTACACGTGGTCCAATCAGATGACACGTCTCTCCCCACTCCAGATATTAGAGTAGACGGGTCTTAACCATGATATTAACTGTTCTTCTATTAGTCCTTTCACTCAGTATCCATGGCAACATGACGCTCCTTTGAAAATATAGGCGGTGAGCAGTTTGAATAATTCTGGTCGAAATACGGTAGCTTACGTTAGAACGCTTGAACACGTGCTCGCTTTTCCCAGAACTTGGTGTCTAAATTTGTCCTTCCTTCTTCCTCGGTGATGTGGCAAGATAGAGGAAATCTACTGCAAGTTAATTTTAAACTAATGTCGCAAGAATCTAAGTGAATATTAGGATATTCAGCCCTCGTTTACAAGTCGTAGTTACAAAGTAATGACATGATAGTGAGCAAATGATTAAACATGAATTATAATACAATTACATACCAAAATAAATATCATGACGTTAAATTCCTGAATTAATTACACATAATAAAATTAACATAATTACACTGTAACGTCTGGAACGTTACATACGCCCCCATGAGTTCTTAACAAATATCATATGAGTTGAGAACTCACACACTTACTCCCACATTGACTTGAAATACCTCTATTACCTGCCCATTACGAGCGACAGTATTTTCATACAATTAATTATATCTCACTCTTTCCATATCTCTCTTAGACTGCTTACCATTGCGAATGTCTGTTATTTCAGTTCATCTTGAGGTTTAGATACTAAATTATGCCCAACACAAGCAACTTTCCATTTTTGTAAAAAAACAAGATTACCCTGGAGAATATAACATAATATATATATATAATTCAGATTACAAACTCTGCCGAGTGTCTATTTGTCCTTTTACTCCCCATCTTTCCGACATTCTTTGCTAGATAGCAGTAACACGTTCTCTTCCAATCTTTTCCATTAAAACCATGGAAAACAAATGATACAAACAATTTACACTTTTATCACTCTTTCGAATGTTTCAACCTTATCTTGAAGCCGGATGCAATACACTTCACACAAATACACACATGATTTAAGCTCACGGTAAAATTATTGCAAGTTAGAAATGCACATACGGGAAAATTAATTATTTGCCGTCGTCAGCATTAATTAGCCTTCTGTAACATCTCAGAAAACAAATATATAAAATTTCATGGCCTCACATACGGAAAACAGATGATCTATCGTCAATGAACGAGCGTAAATCTACCGCCACACAAACACCTCCCTTGTTTACAAACACAACTAGGAAATACCACCACAATTGAGACGTAAACTCATTCCGTTCGTAGTCTGACATAACAGGTAGCAACTTCCCCGAGTTACTGACCTATATCTCACAATCCGGTTCAGCCACCTCACACGACAGGTATCTCCGTAAACTACTAATGTTATATGAACCATTCATTACGCTCTCGCCATCCGCTAACTTGTAAGCACAGGGTCCTAGTTTTCTATGTACTTTATAAGGGCCTTGATATAAAAGAAAAAATTTCTTTGTTACCTTATCCTCACTATTTGACAACATGGGAACTCTCACCAAAACCATATCACCTACCTCAAAGTTATCAAGTACCTTACGTTTCTGCTGCCTTTTACGTTTATCTCCAGATTTAATCAGGTTCTCCCGTGCCAGTCGGACGTAAAATTCAGCATTACGAGGTGGTTCCTCAGGCAAACCTAACACTCTCACTAGTTCATTCTGAGGCTTACAACCAAAATGAACTTGTGACGGCGTCAATCTCGTGCTTTCATGTTGAACTGCATTGATCCATGTCTCTATGCGGGATAAATGAGCCACCCAGGCTGTATGCTTATCGAACACTAAGCATCTAAACATGCGAGATAACTCCTTCATAACGCGCTCACACATATTGCCCTGAGGGTATCTAATGGATGAATGAACCTGTGTAATACCTAGCTCTCTAATTATGGACTTCCATTTTCTCGAAATAAATTGCGGTCCACTGTCTGATAATATTCTAAGAGGAGTACCTAATTCAGGGATATACTTCTCTTGGATTACACGACTACAAGATTTTCCAGTGGCTTTTCTCATACCGTATAATCTGACCAACTTCGAGAAAGCATCAATAATGACTAAAATATATTGGAAGCCGAACTGTCCCTTTACCACAGGTCCAAATAAATCAGTACACACCAAGTCACCAGGTCTTTCTGAGATTACTGCCTGACGAGGTCCTTCTAATTAGCGGTTAGGAACTTTGCTACGCTGACACAGATCGCAAGTGGAAAGAATTTTTCTTATATCTCTTCCCATCTTGTCCCATATAAAATTCTGTCGGATCTCATACAGAACTTTATTAGCTCCATAATGTCCTAATTCCTTGTGGATAAACCAAATCAATTCCACACGTAGCGCTTTGGGTACACAAATCCCCCAGAGATCCTCGCCACATTTCCTGGCTAGAAACCCGTTAACCAGTTTGTACGTGTGCCTACCATGCGACACAGTGAGCTGCTCTCCTCCCTGAAGTACCGACAAAGGTTCCCGACATACTTCGTCTACCGACTGTTCAACCAATAGGTTACGTAGTCTATTTAGAGCAGTTTCATTTTCTTTAGACAGACATGAACATATAATAATGCCCTCACGTGGCTCTAGAAGGCTACCTTCTTCGCTCAACTTCGGATCACGTGACAATAAATCAGCAAGGACATTATTTTTTCCCTTAATGTGAGTTACCTTAAAATCATACTCTTGTAGGGCGAGTATCCATCTACTAACTCTGTTAGATGATAATTTACACTTGGATACAAAAGAAAGAGCATGATGATCCGTCCTAATTTCAAATTCGGTACCTAAAACATACATCCTAAATTTACTGAGGGAGTATACGATAGCTAGGAATTCAAGTTCCGTTATAGTATAACTCTTTTCAGCAGCACTTAAACCTCTGGAAGCTAAAGACACAATCCCTAAATTACCATCATCATCTACTTGACATAGTGCACCAGCGATACCACAGTGAGATGCGTCCGTCAGCAACACATACTTCCTATCGGGCATGGGGTATCTCAAAACAACCGCCTGCCTGAATCCTTCTTTTAATTTTAGGAAAGCTCTATCATGATCTTGTGTCCATTCCCACTTACTGCCAGCTTTCAATAGTTCTCTAAATGGCTCTAGTAAGTTACCAAATCTCACTACAAATCGTCTGAAAAAATTACATACACCAATATACGATCTGAGCTCCTTAATATTTCTAGGTGTCGTAGTATTCAATATTTTTTCAATTCTTGTGCTCTCAGGCGTCACTCCCATTGCCGATACACGGTGCCCCAAAAAAGTCACCTCTCGTCTACTGAAAACACATTTGTCAAGTTTCAGAGTAAAACCAGCGTACTCTAATTTAGAAAAAACCCTCTCCAAGTGGTCCAAGTGCTCTTCAAAGGTACTAGATCCTATAACCAAATCATCGATATAAATAGTAGCATAATCTCCAGTATCATCTCCCAAGGCAATACTTAGTGCACGAATTAGAGCTGCCGAACTCGTACGGGTCCCAAAAGGAACACGCCTAAATTGGTACAAACTATGCTTATAGCTGAAAGCAGTAAGAGGCCTGTCTTCTGATCTTAAAGGTATCTGCCAAAAACTACTCCTAAGATCTAACGTAGAAAACCAACTCTTACCCTGAAAATTCTGTATCAACTCTTCAATGGTTTGTGATCTCAACTGATCAGCACCAATACGTCTGTTCATCTCCCTGCCATCAATACACAAACGTATTGATCCATCAGACTTAGGCACGACAATTAAGGGATTAACGTATTGACTGTTTGATAATTCAATCACATCGTCTGCTAACATAGCTTGAATTTGATCCTCTACGGCTATAGCATATTTGTGTGGTATCGGATACCGCGGTCCGCTGAATGGACTCTTATCCAGCACAGAAAAAGAATGTTCATACAGATGGGTAACACCAGGTTTCTCGGAGAAAATCTCCACGTGTTCACATAACACTTCAAATAACTTGTCCTTCTGGACTTCATTCAACTGATTTCTACTTACGGCTTCTTTCAAGCCACATATTTTATCCTCATTAATCCACAACTGGCACAACTTCAGGCCCTCACTAGCCTCTTCATTAACTTTAGAAACCTCTCTCATTCTCCACACTGTACTAACTTCCGTTTTCCTCTGAATTTCCTCCTCAAACTTGACCTTGATATCCTCATTATTCCACCTCAAATTTAGCACTAGATCATTGTAATTTAACTGAGCCAATTTTAACGTTAACCAGTCAGATCCCAAGATAAGATCAAATATCAAATGCGGAATTACCAAACATATCTGAACGCTAATAAAATTATTAATACAGATCTGGACAGCTACTTGTTTACAAATTTGCTTAGACTTCTTTCCAACAGCCGTAATGATGAAAGTAGACTTAACAGGCATTTCCTCCAACTGAATACCCTGTTTCACTAATGACTCATACCACTGAGAACTAATACATGATATTTGGCTACCAGAATCAATCAAAACTTTAACCCACGCCCCCCAGACTTTCAATTTAACAACGGGATTGACTACTTTATTACTTGAATCTCCATTATTCTGCTCGGGTTCATACAACAAATCGTCTCTAACATCTAGGTCATATGGTAACACTTTCATGGCAAGACACTTCGCTACCTTCGTACTAGGCTGGAATTCTGACCTAACATTACAGCCTCTAGTTAGTTTAAAGGTTCCCTTTGTGTATTGACGTTGGACTCATTAGTACATTGCTCTGGCCTCCGTTGGGAATTTCCTGTCCTATATTCAGGTGCTCCGCTCCTGCTGTTCTGCTGAGGTCTGAACTGATTGCGAGCTTCGTGATTCTGTATTCTTCCGTTATGTCTCATTCCGTTGTGATGACTAAAGTTCTGACTATTCTCCGTTCTACTGCTAAGGTTACCTAAAGCATCAAAACTGCCTAGTAGGTTCTCCATCTCCTGAATAGTAGCAACTTTTTGCATGCAGGCCGCTTCTCTCACCCTGTCCGGAAAATGTCTCAAAAGTAGTCTTACTACATCAGACCCCTCGGTTGTACCATCTAAATTCTGACAAATCATGACATGTGCCAGGAAGTACTCGGTCATAGTAACTCCCTCATGCTGTTTGTACCTCCAAAATGCCACCCTTTCTCTCTCCCTAGCTTGTATCGCTTCATTCCAGAATTTCTCTCGAAACTTATTTCTGAATTCTTTCAGGTTCGTCATCGTTTGCCTATATACCATGAACCAAGACCGAGTTTCTCCTACAAAAGCATGGTCAATATTTTCCATAACGTCTTCCCAGTCCATAGACCCTTCCTCTAGACGCTTTTCAAACCGTTTTCCTATCATCTTAAAGAAATCTAGCGGGTTCGTTTGTTTCCCATTAAATTTAGGTAGTTCTATTTCCCTAATGTAGCTATTTCCTAGACATTGCCTTCCCGTGAAAACCTGTTTATCCTTTGCCACCTGTTTTAACTGATTTTCTGCTTTCTCCATCCGGCATTCTACATCTTTGTCTCTCCTATCAATTTCTCTCTCCAAATTAACCTGCTTCTCTTTCAATGTCCTAATTTCAATCTTATTCTCTTCAGCTATCGCAAACCTTTCTTCACTTGCCCGTGTCTCATCTTCTATTCTAAGCTTTACTGTGTCAATCTCTTGTTGGACGTGGTCTTTAAATATCCGTATTTCCCCTCTTTGAGTCTCAACTCTCTTATCAATACTAGTGACCTGCCTCATTACTTCCTCCCTAGTAGAGTTGTTTTCCTTCCCCATTAATTCCAGGAATTCACTTCTCTGCTCCTCAAACTTTTCTTCTACCTCTTTCCCTTGCCGTACATATTCGCTTTTCTGGTCCTCTAATCGCTTATTAAAATGTTCATTTTTTACCACCAGATCGCGTAACTGCCTACTGTGTTCGTCCATTCTCCGATTCGCTTCCTCCTTATTTTCCCTCATCTCCCTACTTAATTCAGCTTTAGTTTGCTCTAACTGTTCTTTAAGTTCATATTTAATACTCTCAATTTTAGTGTTATTTTGTTCTACATCTGTTTTAATTTGTTCCAATTCACTTTTAAGCTCAGATTTAGTTTGTTCTACATCTGTTTTAATTTGTTCCAATTCATTTTTTATTTCAGCTTTACTGTCCTCTATCTTACTTAACATTAACTGCATCATTCCCATTAACTGATCATTATTATTACTTTCATTGTTAGTGTTTACTTCCGCTTCGCCCCCCATCCTACTATCATCTGACTCCATACTGACTTCTTTCTGCTTGCCTTCACTCTCCATACTACTTACACTTCTATCTTCAATTTCCTCTACTAGACTACACAACTCTTCCTCTGAACTCAATACATTATTGCCTTTTATCGCCCGTCCACTGCGCAACATCCTCTCCTCTTTCGTCTGATCAGCCATGACCCTTCCCACAATCAAACACTCCTAATGAAACGTGGATATCCAAATTTTGCCCATAATACGAATTCTGATATCGTTACTGTCATTAACTGCTCCGTACTTAATGATTTTCTCGCCACACGTTGGAGCGGCATTTATGTGACTTCCCCTCTCGGAGAACAATCATCGAACGAGAAATGCAACCAAGCAAGCTAAGGGCGCCAATCTTTAAGTTGAGGACTTAAAGATAAAAATTTATAATCAAGCTTGGACGGACTCTTATCACAGGGGTGGGGTGATAGTGCACTAATCATTAAGCAGGAGAATTAGAAATCAAAAGGCTAATTAAGGCAGATTGATTAAAGTAAACTAGAAAAATACTATTTATTATATTTACTATAAATGACGACGGTTTAACGAGAACTGAATTTACAATGGAAAATGAATTTAACAAAAAATTGAATGACTCTACTTCGCGAAAACTTGCAATATCTTTAACTCGCTTGCTCACCATGTAGTCTTGTTCTGCTGGTCCTTGGAAAGCTTCCATCCTTGTAGCTGGAACATCACCGGTCGTCTTTGAGATCTCTTCATCTGCAGCTAAGTACCATTCCTGCCTTGCAAATTGCACCTCCCACTAATTGGAAGATGGCTTCAAAACTAACACTCCCTATTATGCTCTATCCCATATATTGGAGATAAGCCCTAAGTCATAGTTAGAAGAACCACCTTGGGTTATATGGAGAGGATACTCAATTAAGAATCCTTCCAACTTTACTGAAAATGTGCTCTGAAGTTTCATTTCTATCTGGTTTAATACTACCTATTGACTTAGACTGGTTCAAACCGGTCTCGTAGCCGTGCTGTACGTACTTCCTGATGAGAGTGGCTATACACCCCTCATTCAGAATTTCCTAAGTATCGAGACGAAGAATCAAGTAGAAGATCAAGTAGAATAATGTAGAATAATATCGATCAGAAAATCACGTAGAAGATCAGAATGACGCCAAGAGCTCCAACACGCCCTTTTATAACCTTCTCTCGCGCTAATTACAGGTCGCTACACGTGGTCCAATCAGATGACACGTCTCTCCCCACTCCAGATATTAGAGTAGACGGGTCTTAACCATATTAACTGTTCTTCTATTAGTCCTTTCACTCAGTATCCATGGCAACATGACGCTCCTTTGAAAATATAGGCGGTGAGCAGTTTGAATAATTCTGGTCGAAATACGGTAGCTTACGTTAGAACGCTTGAACACGTGCTCGCTTTTCCCAGAACTTGGTGTCTAAATTTGTCCTTCCTTCTTCCTCGGTGATGTGGCAAGATAGAGGAAATCTACTGCAAGTTAATTTTAAACTAATGTCGCAAGAATCTAAGTGAATATTAGGATATTCAGCCCTCGTTTACAAGTCGTAGTTACAAAGTAATGACATGATAGTGAGCAAATGATTAAACATGAATTATAATACAATTACATACCAAAATAAATATCATGACGTTAAATTCCTGAATTAATTACACATAATAAAATTAACATAATTACACTGTAACGTCTGGAACGTTACAATTTGAGCACGTTGAACGTAAACCAGAACATTCCATGAGACATCTTAACGAGGTTCAAGTCGCAAGGGCCGTCACTTTCATCGAGAAAGGGTGAACTTTTCGTCGTGTTGCTGTGGATCTCAATGTCTCTCCGTCGGTTATTCAACGCTTGTGGAATGTGACAGGCCAGTTCACGAGGAGAGTTGGACAAGGTAGTTGACGCATGAAAACCTTACAGGATGACCGATATCTGACCATCTGTGCGTTGTGGCGTCGTTAGCAACTGCCAGAGAACTGCAACAAGACCTCAGGAGGGTCACCGGAATCACGGTGTCTGACCAGACAGTAAGAAACAGGTTAAGAGAAGTGTCCTTACGACCCAGACATCCTGTTCGAGTGCAGCAACATCGTGCAGCTCACCTTCTGTTTGCCCGTACCCACGTCAACTGGCAACTTCGCCAATCGAGACCTGTGTTGTTCACAGACGAGTCCATAGATCCCCTGACACAGCGTGATGGACGTCAACGTGTATGGAGACGTCGTGTGGAGCAGTACATACCAAATGTTGTCCAGGAAAGGGGCCGATTCGGACAAGGATCTGTGATGGTGTGGGGTGGCACCAGTATCGATTGATGGCCGTACGGATCTTGTCGTCGTCCTGGGTGATCTTACCGCTGGGGGGTACATCGAGCAGATACTGCTACAGCATGTGTTGGTTGCTGTATACGGTATCGACCCTAAATTCGTACTCATGCACGACAATGCTAGGGCTCATGTAGCGCGCTGTCTTGCGAGAACTGGACATTGAAGAGATGGAATGGCCAGCAGTGAATCCCGACCTTCATCTCATCGTGCTTGACAGAAGTGTTCATGGGCGTCCTGTTCCACCACAGACTCTCCAAGACCTCCAACAGGCTCTCATTGAAGAATGGGACCAGATACCGCAACGTGACCTCCGTCGACTTATACGGAGCATGCCCCGTAGTTGCCAAAATGTAATAAATGCTCGTGGAGGACATACACCATGCTGAAGCTCTTCAACTGTGTATAAAAAATCCACCCTGAAGGACTGTTATCACTTTGTTTTCGCCCCTATTTGGACATTTCCGTTTGTGTTCTGAAAATGAACGCGATACCATAGATGTTCTTTTGTATACTTCAACGGTAAAGAATAAAGGTTTAGTTGGTAATATACCTGGATGTGAGGTGGCATACGTTCAAAAATATGTTCCCCTAATTGTTAAACTGCGTTAAGAAGTGGTAATTCCAGAGCATTGGAAATACTTAAGTTGTGTATGAAATTGTATATGATGATGCAGGATTTAGAATGTTAAATTAGTAGTATTTTTGTAATAATTTCTTTCCATGGAATTGCTTGTTGTACTCTTATTGTTGTAGTTAAGTGTTGTCGGGTAGTTAGGTTTTAACTTTATCACTTGTATTGTTACGGTAGTAGTAAGCTCGACCTATAGTATTGTAGGCCGTAGTGTTAAGCATTGGAAATACTTAAGTTATGTGTGAATTTTTATACGATGAAGATGGATTTAGAATGTTAAATTAGTACTATTTCTTGTAATATTGTCTTCCGATGATGATGGATTTACAATGTTAAATTAGTAGTATTTCTTGTAATATTGTCTTCCCATGGAATTGCTTGGGGGCTGCCTGGCCGAGGCGGTAAAGGCGTGCTCGGTCCGCCCGGAAAGAAGTGGGTTCGAATCGTAAAATTTAAGAAACGAGATTTCCACTTCCGGAGGTGCATATGGCCATGTGGTTCACTCAGCCTACACCAAAAATGAGTACCAGGTTAATTCCTGGGGGCAAAGGCGGCCGGGCATAGAGCTAATCACTCTACCCCATCATGCGCCGAGGTTAATGGTGGAAGCCTTTACCTTCCACTCCTCCAAAGGCCTTAATGGCCTGTACGGAGGTGACTTTGCTTTTTGCATGGAATTGCTTGCTGTACACTTGTTGTTGTTGCTTGGGTAATTATGTTTTAACTTTACTTTATTATCACACCACTGTCAGTGACCATTGCCACCGGGATATTGCGATGTATTTGTCATTATTATTATTATTATTATTATTATTATTAATCATAGTAATAATTTTTCTTGCTTTCCTTTTCCTTTCTTTATTTCTTCCTTAACTAGGGTATTTTTCCATCGGACTGAGCGAGGGATCCCACCTCTACCGCCTAATGGCTATGTCCTGGAGCGTGAGACTTTGGGACAGGGGATACAACTTGGAAGAATGACCAGTACCTCACCAAGGCGGCCTCACCTGCTATGCTGAACAGGGGCCTTGTTGGGAGGGGGGATCGGGAGAGTGCAAGGAAGACTGGAAGGGATAGACAAGGAAGTGAGAAGGAAGCGGCCGTGGCTTTAAGTTAGGTACCATCCCGGCATTTGCCTAGAGGAAAAGTGGGAATCCTCAGAAAACCACTTCGAGGATGACTGAGGTGGGAATCGAACCCACCTCTACTCAGTTAGCCTCCCGAGGCTGAGTGGACCCCGTTCCAGCCCTCGTACCACTTTTCAAATTTCGTGGCAGAGCCGGGAATCGAATCCGGTCCTTCGGGTGTGGCAGTTAATCACGCTAACCACTACCTCACAGAGGCGGGCATTAACAGGTTTTTTTTTTTTTTTTTTTTGCTATTGGCTTTGCGTCGCATCGACACAGATAGGTCTTATGGCGACGATGGGACAGGAAGGGGCTAGGACTGGGAAGGAAGCGGCCGTGGCCTTAATTAAGGTACAGCCCCAGCATTTGCCTGGTGTGAAAATTGGAAACCACGGAAAACCATCTTCAGGGCTGCCGACAGTGGGATTCGAACCCACTACCTCCCGAAAGCTGGATACTGGCCGCACTTAAGCGACTGCAGCTATCGAGCTCTGTATTAATAGGATAATAATAATAATAATAATAATAATAATAATAATAATAATATTAATAGTAATAATATCTTTAAAGTAAGTTAATATTTAATGGTAGCCGCCTTTTTGTGCTACAACTATTGACTGTGAAAATGAAAATACTCGTAGCTTTCAATTCATAAAATTGTTACTTATTATGTGCACCGGATCTTGCCAGGTGGCGATGATCGTCAAGGCGTCAAGTCTCTACGGTCTGACACCGTGGTTAACCGGTTCGAGTCACGCTGGTGGAAATAACTTTTTCTTCTTCTCCGTAAACTGTTTACCCTCCAGGGTCGGTTTTTCCTTCGGATTCAACGAGGGATCCCACCTCTACCGCCTCAAGGGCAGTGTCCTGGAGCTTCAGACTCTGGGTCTGAGGATACAACTGGGGAGGATGACCAGTACCTCGCCCAGGTGGCCTCACCTGCTATGCTGAACAGGGGCCTTGCGGGGGATGGGAAGATTGGAAGGGATAGACAAGGAAGATGGCCGTGGCCTTGAGTTAGGTACCACCCCGGCATTTGCCTGGAGAAGAAGTGAGAAACCACGGAAAACCACTTCGAGGATGGCTGAGGTGGGAATCGAACTCAACTCTACTCAGTTGACCTCCCGAGTCTGAGTGGACCACGTTCCAGCCCTCGTACCACTTTCCAAATTTCTTGGCAGAGCCGGGAATCGAATCCGGTTCTCCGGGTGTGGCAGCTAATCACGTTAACTACTACACCACAGCAAATGGCTGCTGGAAAAGGATTTGGACCGTGACCAAATTACTGGACCTGGAGGAAAAGATGACACAGGAGGAAGATAAGGAGATAAGTATAGGGAAGAGAGTGGCAGAAAGGCAAGTTATACACAGCAATGTTGGAGAAGACGGACAAGGTGATAAGGAAAATACCAAGGAAAAAAAGAAAGGTGAATGAAGAAAGACAGAGAGTGGAACCTAGTGAAAGAGTGATCGTGAATTGTGAACCCATGGGGTGGGAATAGGAAGGTTTAGGGATACAGCTACGGGCACAACAAGTGAAGAGGTAAATCAGAGAAGTGAATGCAGTGAAGCAAGGGACGTGCAGAGTGAAAAGGACAACGCAGAGGTACCCAGGCAGAGAACTGAACTGTGTGTGAGCAGAGGAAGCAAGTCGGGCTTAGGAAGGAACAAGAGCTTTAGGGACCTATGGGGAATAAAAAAAGAAATGATGAGGGTATTGTAACAAGAAGCAAAAACTCTAATAATGTTAGAAAGTATACTGCTAATAATAAGAGTTGGCGTCTGACATTGCTTAGAGGGAGGTCCGTTTACTGCCTGCCGAGGCGGGATAAAGGGAGTGGCTGTGTGGTTGCCATGGAAACGAGGGTGGGGCGACTGCGGTTGCCATGGAGATAAAACTTCAGGGCAGCTCGTCTTGCTGGGAGTTGCCAAACCTGTCACTGTCACTGATAAGAACCTGATTGTTTGTATAAGAGTGATCGCAAATGGGACGACACCGCCTGGCCAGGTAGTCTACAACAGATCACAGCGGACAGAATGAAGGAGGGAACAAGTGAGCCGGAAGCGAGGGGTAAGAGTTTGTAGAAAGGAATGCTGCAATGTGGCAACATCGTGAAATGGCACGTGCAGTGCTCCTCCCTCCAACCTTACCTGTCAGACGCCAACTTTAGTTAAGTCTAGTATAGTTGTAGTTAATATGTGTGGAGGAGAGATTACAGTGGACATGATGGTGTGACTATAGTGGATAAGCTGTATTTGGTATGTAAGTGATCGGTGGTTTATGGTGAATGTATGATGAGGTGATGATAATTTGTTAGTGAAATGTGCTATGGAGGTGTGTTTAGAGTGGCACGTGGATGGTAATTGTGATGTGGAAGTAATGGTGAGTCGATGATATTAGTTTTGAGGAGTGATTATGATGAAATTGTTGGTGTAATGTGTTCTGGAGGTGTATTTGGGAGGGGGTGAGGAAAGTGTGGAGCTGGAGGTATATATTATTTAGTCGGTCAATGTATGTAGAGATTGAGTATAGTGGATATGTTGAAATTGATGGTGAAACGTGTTCTGGAGATGTGTTTATGGTTGGAGAGAGGATGAGAATGGGGCGGAACTGTTGGTATATTGAGGTAGGTGTTGGTATTTTGAGTAAGCTGTATTTGGTAAGTGATTGGGGGTTTTTGGTAAAAATATGGATGTGTTTGGGAAGTTTGATGAAATTGTTGCCAGGTGAAAGCATTGGTGAAATGTGTCTTGGAGGTGTGCCATTGTGAGAGAGAGAGAGTGAGGCTGAGGTGGAGCGGGAGGTATATATTATTGAGTCGGTAAATGTTGGAGAGAGTATGTTAGTGATACAACGTTATGTGTAAGAAGGGAATACGTTGAAATGTTTGTGCAGAAGTGGTGGAATACGTAATGGCAGAATTTAAGTGCTGAGAGGGAGGAGATCTGATAAGTGATAGTTGTTTATAGGAAGTGTGATTGTGTTTATTTTATGGAGTTGGTAATGGCAAATATAATGTGGATAATGGCTGGGTATTTAAATGAGATTAAGCGTGATGAGATATGATAACTGTAACAGAGTGTAGTAGTGTAAGGATTAAATTGCAACATAAGCGGCTGGTGATGTAAGTCTTGACTCAGCTAGACAGAGTGGGTCAAGTGAGGAATGAAATGTGCAAAGGTTTGCGTGACGAGACAGGAGGGACAAGAAGATCGCTGACATTGGACGTACCATGAGGGGAGGAAGATGACTACTGTGGTGACCTGCATCTTGGGGGTCACGTTTCCGGAGTATCCGAAGGACCTCATGGTATGTCCAAGGAGAATCATGTTTCCTTTTCCTTGATTATTATTATTATTATTATTATTTTGTTTTGTTTATTTACCCTTTTTAATCGTTTATGCCCATTGCATGCCAAGGTCTATGGATCACTAATAAGGGTGTTCATGGCCATATGACAGTGCATATGGGGAATGATTGCCTTTTATTGTCAGTTTATTTTATTTGGATGGTTTTTTGATTGTATGTAGTTTGGGCTATACCAAATTTGAACCGTGTATTGGGTGGAAACCTGTGAGGTTCAATAAATCCAAACAAATCTAAAAAAAAGAAAATCACTACACCACAGAGGAAATAACTGTCACCATGATAATGCTGGCTGACAGGGTAGGAGAAGTGGCGGTATAAAATTTCTAATCACTAGAGTGCGTGCCAAGAGCCTGGATTTAATTAATTCTAAACTTCTCTGAAGTGTTCACGTGGAATGATTGCTCATGAAGCTGTTGATACTGATGTGTCTGTTGGATGGAGACGTAAAGCCTTGAGCAGACTCCTTGGTGCTAGTTGACAGTTGTAGGCTATGTGGCGATACCGTGTGTCCCCCCTCTCCTTTCCTACTGTCATATATCACGCAATTAATTTCATCTCATTAACTTATCTGATGAGGTTGATGTCAGGGAGGGCATCCGGTCGTAACAACTAGCTACGGAAACTCATTTCACTCATACTCGACCCTGTACAGAAACGGGACAAGGGTTGGACGTACATGTGTGCCGGATCTTGTTACTTATCTGTTATACATGTTATACTATTTTATTATCAAAGCTTACGTTCGTTAATTTCTCTGCTGACAGCGCCTGTTCTCCTCTGTGGTGTAATGGCTATTCTCCGGGCCACTTTTTGAGCAGACTAAAGTGGAAGAGAGAGTATAAGCCAGAGGAAGACGCGGGTGAGAGAGGCTGCGCCTACGGTGTTGTCACATGGTAGGAGAGGCCAAGGGAGCACGCGTTTTAGCCTCCTGTCAGCACGAGTTATGGCAATAGTGTCGCCAATGCGGAGCTGCCATACTTATTCAGTAGATGTCTTGACCACGTGGGTGCAGTAACTATCCTAGTTCGTTTAAAACAGCAGTGGTGGTATGTGACTCCATTAATATGAATACGTTATTATATTAATTCCTTCAAATGTGCTCAAGTTACAACCGGTGAGCTGTGCTGTGGTGTACAACTTTCAATCGCGCGCCGGTTTATTTAGCAACCAAGGCGAGTGTGACTTCAGCCTTAGTCTATTCAAAAGTTGGTCCGCAGTATAGTGGATTAACTGCCACCCTCAGAAGCCGGGTTCGATTCCCTGCTCTGCCACGAAATTTGAAAATCGGTGCGAGGACTAGAACGGCGTCTACTCGAGCCTCTGGAGGTCAAATGAGGGGAGGGTTGGGTCGATTCCCATCTTAGCCATCCTCGAAGTAGTTTTTCGTGTTTTCCCAATTTTTCTCCAGGCAAATTCCGGGATGGTACCTAATTTAATGCTGCGGCAGCTTTCTTCCCTCTTCCTAGCCTATCCCTTCCAATATTCCAATATCCTACAAGGCCCCTGTTCATAATAGTAGTTGCGGCCACCTAGGCAAACTACTGGTCCTCCACCACAGCTGTATTCCCCGAACCAAAGTTCCATGCTCCAGGACACTGCCCATGAGGCGGTAGAGGTGGGATTGGTCCCTGAGTCGAAGAGAAAAGCCAACCCCGGACGGTAAACGGATTAGGAAAGAAAGAAAGAAAGAAAGAAAGAAAGAAAGAAAGAAAGAAGGAAGGAAAGGAAATAAATATAGGTAGTTATATATGGACATGGCTAACGATCTCGAATTTTAAAGTGATTATAATATCGGTCGCCTCGTAACGAAAGCACGTTTACTGGAGAAGAGCCAATGACTTGAAAACGTGTTATCCTTGAGAGATAACGTTCAATGTTTGTGGACATAGATAGCTAATTAAAACAGAGAGTTCGTGTTCCCCAGTGGCGCAATTGGTTAGCGCACGGTACTTATAGGACAGTAGCTTAGCGATGCCGGGGTTGTGAGTTCGAGCCTCACCTGGGGAGATTTTATAATTGCAAAAAAGGATATTACTATGACCTCTTGCCGTTTGCTTTCGGAATAGGTGAGCACATTTGGGACCGCGCCAATACGAGAGATTACAAGAGGCGGACGCAGAGAAGTTCTCACCCAAGCGCCAATGCCCCACCTCCGGCACGTTTTAACAAGCATCTTTTGAAATGATTTGACTGGGGTGAAGTCAACAAAACAGGACAAACAAAATGCAATGCAATGCTAGAAGTGGGAAACCCACGGAAAACGACTTCAAGGATGGCTGAATAGGGAATCGAACCTCTGTCTACTCAGCTGAACTTCCGAGGCTGAGTGGACCCCGTTCCAGCCCTCGTACCACTTTTCACATATCGTGACAGAGCCTGCAATCGAAACCGGGCCTCCGGGGAGTGGCAGCTGATGACACAAACCACTACATCGCAGAGGTGGACTACATAGAATTCTAACTGCACTATTATCTGTACATTCAGGTGGCCCCATTCTTAATTTTCAGAACTAAGAACATGCGTGAGTTGCTCCTGTATGCTCTTTCCCCGTGGACCAAGTTTTTGTCGACATCGTTGGCAAGGCAACCATGATGACGACATAACTGATTACGAATATATAAGTTACATAATTTAAGTTTTTGTGTTAGAGGAAAATTTGGTTGGTCCGACTCCTTAGCTAAATGGTCAGTGTACTGATTTTCGGTTAAGAGGGTCCCGAGGTCGAATCCCGGCCAGTTGAAGGATTTGAACTGTGTATGGTCAATTCCTCTGGCTCGAAGAGTAGGTATTTTTGCTCATCTTAGTAAACTTTTCTTAGTTATGCCCATAGCAATTCAACCACCTCGTAACCACGTACCGTAATAGTGAATACGTCCCTCCACATAGAGTCGGTGTCAGGAAGGGCATCCGACCGTAAAACTGGACCAATTCCATCAGGTGATTGCCTCAGTAAATAGAGAAAAATGCAAGAAAGAATAAGCAGAAGAATAGAATAATAATTTGAAGTTATGTTTAGGTCCCACAACTACTTTTACGGTTTTTGAGACGCCGAGGTGCCAGAATTTTGTCTCGCAGGAGTTATTTAACGAACCAGTAAATCTACCGACACGAGGCTGACGTATTTGAACACCTTGAAATACCACGGGACTGAGCCAGAATCGAACCTGCCACGTTGGGGAAAGAAGGCCAGCTCTCTATCGTACAAACTACTCAACTCGACGAGAAGAAACAAAAGAAGAGACGAAGGAGAAGATTTGCTTGGTGGAAACCTGTGTTGTAGCTTACTGATTTGTTCATTAGTGATATTCAGTTCTATTTTTAAACTAGCAGAACGGACCTGTCATTGACGGATCAATTGCTGACGTCACAGTCTTCTATTTGTAACCATCGTTGGCGTGCAAGTCGTCACGTTATGTCTCTGGGAACAAAATCAATTGGTACTCATATCCTTTTTAGGCTATACCGTGTGGAAGAAATTGAAGAAAAAAAACGATGACGATTCGATTAACCTATGCCAATCTTCATCAGGACCATTGACAGACGAAATGGCACTAGTCAAGAAGTCCTTAGGCCTACTATTTGCAACCTGTAAACACTAGGTATCGCAAGCAAAGGCACGTTTTAAAAATATCAACGTAAAATATAACGGGAGTGGTTAGCATTATTAGTTGCTAGGTATGTTTGCTCATCTTAATAAACTTTTCTTAGTTATGCCCATAGCAATTCAACCACCACGTAACCACATACCGTAATAGTAGTAGTCAGAGATCCCTCACTGAGTCCGAGGGAAAACCAACCCTGGAGTGTAAACAGATTAAGAAAGAAGAATAAATATTTTTTAAAAAACAAAAGCTAGTAAAACATGTTCTAATACATTCGTGTTCCTTGAACCCTATGTATTTAGAATTGAAGACTTGTGGAAAGGAAGAAGACAACTTCGGAAACGAAAGACGTATTCTGCTTCGAAATACAATTAGAACATTTTCATCCCATGTTGAGTTCGAGCTTTGCCTTCATAGAGTCTCAAATTATTGTCTTCTGCATATCGGATTTCTTGTTTGACTGGTGACAACTTGTTGCGTAACTCTAATGAATGCGCAGAAGGAGCACCTGATACACCAAGAGAGGCCACATTATTATTCTTTTGGTTTCTGTGTACACCACAACGTTCAATATTGCCTAGTTAATGCAATAATATGAACTTTCCAGTCGTGTTACCTTGAAAAATTCCGAATTATTGATCGAGGATTTTTATTTTTGTTATTAAGTCAGTTTACCGTTCAGGTTTGAGAGAGGTATCCCTCTTGTATCAAATTAACGGCTGTGTCCTAGAGCGTGAGATATTTGACTGGGGAGGAGGGCCAGTACTTCTTCCAGGCGGCCTCACCTGCTATGCTGAACAGAGGCCTTGTGGGGAATGGGAAAATTGGGAGGAATAGGCAAAGAAGAGGGAAGGAAACAGCCGTGGCCTTAAGTTAGCTACCATCCCGGCATCGTTTTGAGAAGAAGTGAGATACCACGGAAAACCTCTTCAAGGATAGCTGAGGTGGGAATCAAAACCCCTCCACTCAGTTGACCACCCGAGGCTGAGTTGACCCCTTTCCAGTCCTCGTACCACTTTTCAAATTTCGTGGCAGGGCCAGGAATCGAACCTGGGTCTCCGGGAGTGACAGATAATCAAAATACCACTGCACCACAGAGGCGGACCAAGTCGTGTTATATGTGAAAAATTCCAAATGAATTTTGATGGAAGTGCTCAGTTAAAATAATGGCAAATTACGTGTCGGTTAGAAATAGAACATAAAAATTAATCGGAGCTATGTAACTGGGAAACAGTATTTTGTCCCAACCCCTCGGCATGACGTAACTACATTAAGACTAGCCCCTGTCACTAATGGGATAGAAACCTGGGATCTCCAGCGGTGCAGCTTGCCATTGCTAACGTGGAGTAGACCTAACTGCACAGCTACGAACGTAGGTCCCACTGAATTTGTGTCCGACTCGTTGGCTGAATGGTCAGCGTACTGGCCTTCGGTTCAGAGGGTCCCGGGTTCGATTCCGGGCCGGGTCGGGGATTTTAAACTTAATTGGTTAATTCCAGTGGCTCGGGGGCTGGGTGTGTGTGGCGTATTCAACATTAGAAATCATCCTAGGTAGGGTCCTCATCTTCACAGATATGCAGGTCGCCTAATAGGCTGTATACTAGAGAAAGACCTGCACCAGGACTTTCCGGAGGCCATACGCCATTAATTAATTAAACTGAATTTATTACAGCGATTCCGTGGTTCACAGAGGAATAGGAAGCACCTGTGTTGTATAGTTGACCAGGGGATCACTTAGAACCAACACTTACTTTAACAAAATGGGAAATTTTATTTCTTTCCTTTCTTAAAATTCATATAAAATAATTTAATCACATAAAAATGAACAGTTGAAATCTAACTTGACGTTTTTCACATTAACAACGACCTCATCAACTTCAACAATTCATTGGACTTAGAAGTCCGTAATCAGGTACAAAATTAATTGGGAGAACTCCCAGTCATTAACTTACATATGATAGAGCATAATTGCTCCGAACTGGTACAATATTATAGGAGTCTCAGCTCCAATGTACAATAGAGTCTAGCCTCAATCAGGCAAATCAGATATTATTTACTAACTCAATTACACTCGGTAACCTCTAGGGTGATCCCACTTTATATTGCTCATACACCGGTTGCCCCATCTATTACAAAGTTTCAGAAACAGTTTTAAGTACTGTTCCTTAAGGGAACCTAAACGTAGCCACGGTTACCCGAAGAACCATAAAGAATGTACAGGGCATAATTACCCATACTACAAGGCCATAAGAATGAAAAGAAAAGGTTACACAAACAGGCCATTAACAAAAGGCAAGGAGCTAAAACACCAACGCACCTTAACAAACATTCCGGAAGATACATAAACCCAAGTGGGCTTTAGGCCCAATTATACAGGCGCTAATCCCATACAAAAAAGGTAACAACAGGGAGAAAAGATTTCTTAAATTTAGAGTTTGAAAACTTTAGTCATCCAGCACAAAGTTGAAGGGGAGAGATCCGAGTGTCACCACCCGTGCTCCATTACATTAACTGCTTTTTAAGTATGGAATATAAATAGAGTCCGATGGCTGAGATGTTGTAGAAATATTGCATATTAGATATCATGAAAACTGCTGAAACATTCCCCTCGAAATACACGCCGGCACAATCATGTGATTAGGTCAATTCTGCTATTACCTTTTAGAGCTGGATGTTCTTCGAGCCGGCCGCATCTCACCTCCTGCCCTCTCTTACTTCCGTCAAGCCGCACTCTCAAAATCCAGAGCAAGTCAGACAAACTGACCCTAAAATGCTTTCTTTAAATAGTTCCCTAGGGGAATACTGATCACTAATATGCTAAATTTCCAAGCACACCCCGGGTTTGATTGACTAGAAAACTTAGTTACAGGCATGTGATAGGCAGATTACATTAGAGGAAGAAAACCAAGTGAAGTGTTGACAACTTCGGTACATAAAAAGGACATAAATGTTTAACAAGTACAACAAAAATATCTTCAGCAATTAATTTTTGTTAGTCAACCAAATATCGTAAGAAACCATTGAAGAAAAACGTGTTTATAAGGTTTTTAAAAGTTCGTATTCACTGACATAGGTGGCCATAGAGAAGGCGCGCAGTTTGAAAAGCCGGAGAAGGTGTCAAGGTGTACCCCTGGTACACAATTACTTTGTAAATCACTCAAATGTGCATTTATTCTAGTGGTTTATAATTATTAATCAATTATATTTTTGTATCTAATTCGAAAATATACCACAGTCTACTTTTATTACGGAGAATTCCGACTAAAAATATTCGAATGGTTTGTTATGAACCCCATAAACATCTGCGATATATAAGGGATACTTTCGACTGAAAGTCTTCGACTATTCACTCGGTAGTATTCGTATCGCCCTACACAGCTTTGAATTTTCCACGTAAACAGAATGTGTTCATGTAATTGATTGTGTAGAACCCTTTGCTGGAACTCAGGAAACATACAGATATACTCCACACGGTCTGCTCGAGTCAGAAGTCAAATGACATCATTGCTGAAATATTTCGTCGTATGATATTAAAGTCTTTGTGGGAAAAATAATCATAATTTGAATGTGGTAGATGGAACTGTTCAGGATAAAACGTTTGCTCTTAGCTGTCATCATGATTTTGCTACCATCTGTTGGCTGATATTATTCTTCATGTTCTAGTTATTCCACAAGTTTGGCTCATATTTGACCCCAGTTTCCATTCCCATCCCTCTTCTTGAATGTTATGTTGTAAGGTAAGGACGTAAAGATCCTCCGTGGCTCAGGCGGCAGCGCGCCGGCCTCTCACCGCTAGGATCCGTTGTTCAATAATAATGTTACTGGCTTTTACGACCTACGGACGCCGAGGTGCCAGAATTTAGTTCCGCAGGAATTTGTTTAAATGCCAGTAAATCTACCGACATGAGGCCGAGCCACTCATCCCGACTGGGTGGTTCGAATCCCGGTCAATCCACGTGAGATTTGTCGACAAAGTGGAGGTGGGACAGGTTTTACACCGGGTACTCCCGTTTTCCTTGTCATCTTTCATTTCAGCAACGCTCTCCAGTATCATTTCATTTTGTCTGTTAGTCATTAATCATTGCCCCAGGGGAGTGCGACAGGCTTCGGAAGCCGGCACAATTCCTATTCTTGCCTCAAGATGGGGGACTTCATTTATTCTATCCCTGAACCAGTCACTGACTGGAAAACAGGTTGTAGGTTTTCATTTTCATTTCAGTAATCATTGCCCTAGAAGAGCGCGACAGGCTCCGGCAGCCGGCACGGTTCCTATCCTCGGCGCTAGATGGGGGCTTCATCTATTCCATTCATGGCCCGGTCGAATGAATGGAAACCGACTGTGGATTTTCATTTTCAAGGTGAGGATGTAATTGCGATATCAACGTACAGCAGCCATGTAATAGTGGCGCTTGTTCGCGACTGGGCAACAGAGATTAGTATCGAAGCTTACGGGAATTTCGGAATTTTATATTTAGATATTTTAAATTTCATAAATTTACTATCGCTCAGAGCTGGTTTCTCATCCTAACTCTGCTATGGATCCCAAATATACCGCCTTCAGGCGAGTGTCCTGGAGCGTGAGACATTCGGTCGGGCATAAAACTGGGAGGGAGGACCAGTACATCGCCCAAACAGCCTCACCTGCTATGCTGAACAGGGGCCTTGTGGGGGGATGGGAAGATTGGAAGGGGTAGGCAAGGAAGAGGGAAGGAAGCGGCCGTGGTCTTCATTTAGGTACCATCCCGACATTTGCTATTTTATTGTTGTTGCTATTTTGCTTAACGTCGCACCGACACAGATAGGTCTTATGGCGACGATGGGACAGTAAAGGCCGAGGAAATTGAAGGAAACGTCCGTGAAAATGGATTAAGATCGGGGGTTCTGGAGGGCCAATCCATGGACGTAACTTCACTGGAATGCTCCTCCAACCACCTGCGTGCCACAACAGAGCGGTAGCATTGTCCTGTTGAAACATGGCATTTCCACCAGGGTACTCTAGGGCCAGAAAGGTATACAGAATATCTGAAGGAAAATCCACATAACGTGCACCTGTCAGCGCTCCCTGCAGCCGGACAATGAGGCCTAATTGCGACCATGAGAACGCCGCCCAGACCAGAACCGAGCCACCTCCCGCCTGAACACAACCTTGTTTACACGCAGGATACATAGCTTCATGGGGCATACGTTACATTCTCATGCGCCCTTCAGCTCGATACAACTAGAACCGGAATTCGTCAAACAATATCACACGCCGCCACTGTTCCATGGTCCATTGCGGATGTTCGCGGGACCAAGCACGTCGCTGAGCTCTGCGTCGAGGTGTCAGCAAAGGGACACGAGTTGGTCGTCGGCTGGTGAAGCCTTTGCGGTGCAGTTTCCTCCTTACAGTCCTGGTAGAAATGAGTCCCTGACTCCCAAAATTCAGCTGGACGGTGATCTGCCTCACACTAGTCCGTCGAGCACCCAGTATGGTTCTGCGCAGGCTACGTGATATCCGTTCGTTAAACACCTGTGGTCTTTCCGTGCGGTGGTTTACGCGGGTGGTAACATCCTCTCTGCGATATTGAAGATCCACCCTCGACACTGTTGACCTCCGAAACCCGAATTCGAATGTACTCTCCATAATGCTATGACCCATGCGCCGTGCGACGATGATCATCCCACTTACCTCGCCCAGGCGGCCTCACGGCGGGGATGGGAAGATTGGAAGGGATGGGCAAGGAAGAGGGAAGGAAGCGGCCGTGGCCTTAAGTTAGTTACCATCCCAGCATTTTCCTGGAGGAGAAGTGGGTAACCACGGAAAACCACTTCGAACCCACCTCTACTCAGTTGACCTCGCGAGACTGAGTGTACCCAGTTCCTGCCTTCGTACCACTTTTCAAATTTCGTGACGGAGCCCGGAATCGAACCCGGGCCTCCGGGGGTGGCAGCTAATCACACTAACCATTACACCACAGAGGCGGACAGGAGACTATTCTCCAAAATTCATAAGATCAAGCCTCTCCAAGGCACAATCTAACTTTAACATAAGGTCAATACAAACAGTTTCTGCGGCCTTGCCCGCTCGACAGTCTAAGTTACATTTAAATTGGAAGCTAAACTTTAACAGGGGCAATAAATGCTCATTATACCTGGCTTTAGTGGAAAAACAAAAGATTAAAGTTATTGGCCGAGAAATAAAATGTCAGGAGGATAACACTTGCTCTCCTTTGAAAAATCACTGGAAATTCTAAAAACCCTATGTGGGCTTATGGCCCGAAGTTATGGAGGCATAGTCTATACTACGGAGATCACTATTGTAGACGGAGAAAAGATTTTAATTTACAAGAGGAAAATTTAAAGGTTTACGAGATCATAGTCACCTCAACACCAAGTTGAAGGGGAATAAAAGAGGGTTCACACTCTTTATTCCCTAAGTTAGACTAAGGTCTTTAGACCAGGTTGAAAATTTACATTGAAAAATTTAAAGAAAGGATTTTGAAACCTTCCCCTCACGTTAGCTTTCTGAGACTATTAAAAACCTACAACCTGTTTTCACCGGGCGAGTTGGCCGTGCGCGTAGAGGCGCGTGGCTGTGAGCTTGCATCCGGGAGATAGTAGGTTCGAATCCCACTATCGGCAGCCCTGAAGATGGTTTTCCGTGGTTTCCCATTTTCACACCAGGCAAATGCTGGGGCTGTACCTTAATAAAGGCCACGGCCGCTTCCTTCCAACTCCTAGGCCTTTCCTATCCCATCGTCGCCATAAGACCTATCTGTGTCGGTGCGACGTAAAGCCCCTAGAAAAAAAAACCAACCTGTTTTCCAGTCATTGACCGGGTCAGGGATGTAATGAATGAAGCAGATATAGGCTGTTAGTACGATGGGGTCGCCACTCCCAAAGTGATTTATTAATGAATGATAGATGCTATGAAATGAGAATGGAGAGTGTTGCTGGAATGAAAGATGACAGGGAAAACCGGAGTACCCGGAGAAAAACCTGTCCCGCCTCCGCTTTGTCCAGCACAAATCTCACATGGAGTGACCGGGATTTGAACCACGGTATCCAGCGGTGAGAGGCCGACGCGCTGCCGTCTGAGCCACAGAGGCACTTCTGAGTCTATTACATGATTAAAAGATGTCTGCCATTACCTTGAGCTGCTGGGCCTTCCGGAGATGAACAAGGCAAGCTCCCTGCCTCCTCTACGAACACACTCTAAACCTTTTGACTGGAAAGATCGAAAGACAACATGGCCCAAAATGCCCAGCTTTTATAGCGCAGAAGAAGTTTCCAGATTTCTGTTGGTTGGTTCAATAAATATAAGAAATCCCACATTGGCTAAAATGTTAAGCAGGCGGAAGGGATAGAAGTGCTAGTAACCTTAGAACACCAAAAACAATCTACAAAAAATCGCTTTTGAAAAACTTGACACAACAAAATTACTTCGAAATTGATTGTTCATCCTTGCACCAGAGGGAGCACATCCAGCTGCCAGTAGAGACATCTGACGATAAACATTCAAATTTCGTATTATATATGGCCTTATAAGAAGCGCTTAGTTTGAATGTACGGAGTTGGTGTTGCTCCGGTACAACAATAATAATAGTCCTGCTGCATGGCTAAGTGGTTAGTGTGCTGGTCTTTGGTCATAGGATTCTCGGGTTCGATTCTCGGCAAGGTCGGGAATTTTAACATTCATTGGTTAATTTCGAGGCTACGGGGCTGGGTGTGTGTGTCGTCTTCATCATCATTTCAATCTTCATCACGACGCGCAGGTCGCCTACGGGTGTCAAATCAGAAGACCTGCACCTAGCGAGCAGAACATGTCCTCGGACACTCCCAGCACTGAAAGCCATACGCCATTTCATTTTATAATTAATAATAATAATAATAATAATAATAATAATAATAATAATAATAATAATATCGTCGCCATAAGACCCATCTGTGTCGGTGCGACGTAAAGCCAATAGCAATAATAATAATAATAATAATAATAATAATAATAATAATAATAATAATAATAATAATAATAATAATAATTGGCAAGGCGAGTGTATGCCCTTGTATCCAGTACCCTTAATTACAAGATTTAGATCAAATTTAACTTTATTAATGTTGTAAAAATTTTCTTAGCAGTCGTAGTAGAGGAGCCCATACTATGTAAAACGTAAAATTAAGGAATTTCTTCAGCTTTGCCGAAAGTTGAAGTGTTAAAAGACCCGGAAAGGTTTCAAATTAGGATTCACGGATAGATCTATCAACTAAAAATCAAATTTCGAAAAAAGGAGTCTAAAAGTCGTTTGTTTCTTTATTCGTTTTCTTTTTTATTCAAATCCAAGCCAAATCAACTTATTTACATACTTATTTCTGTAATGTATTCCTTGGTTTAATACTCTCACGTATTTTTTTGATTTTTTGAAATATGTCCACACCGAATGTAGTTATAAGGGCTTGAGTGACACTCTGCATTGACTCAGATTAGCGCTCATAGCGGTGCTTCAGTGAAACAATGCATTGACTCACGTTAGCGCTCATAGCGGTGCTTAAGTGAAACAATGCATTGACTCACGTTAGCGCTCATAGCGGTGCTTAGGTGAGACTGTGCATTGACTCACATTAGCGCTCATAGCGGTGCTTAAGTGAGACTGTGCATTGACTCACATTAGCGCTCAAAGCGGTGCTTAAGTGAAACAATGCATTGACTCACATTAGCGCTCATAGCGGTGCTTAAGTGAAACAATGCATTGACTCACTTTAGCGCTCATAGCGGTGCTTAAGTAAAACTCTGCATTGACTCACATTAGAGCTCATAGCGGTGCTTCAGTGAAACAATGCATTGACTCACGTTAGCGCTCATAGCGGTGCTTACGTGAAACAATGCATTGACTCACATTAACGCTCGTAGTGGTAGAGAAAGGCAAACTTCTAACCTAATCGACCGGATAACGATGATTAAGAAAATAATTGCCGCCTCTGTGGTGTAGTGGTTAGTGTGATTAGCTGCCACCCCCGGAGGCCCGGGTTCGATTCCCGGCTCTGCCACGAAATTTGAAAAGTGGTACGAGGGCTGGAACGGGGTCCACTCAGCCTCGGGAGGTCAACTGAGTAGAGGTGGGTTCGATTCCCACCTCAGCCATCCTGGAAGTGGTTTTCCGTGGTTTCCCACTTCTCCTCCAGGCGAATGCCGGGATGGTACCTAACTTAAGGCCACGGCCGCTTCCTTCCCTCTTCCTTGCCTATCCCTTCCAATCTTCCCATCCCTCCACAAGGCCCCTGTTCAGCATAGCAGGTGAGGCCGCCTGGGCGAGGTACTGGTCATACTCCCCAGTTGTATCCCCCGACCAAGAGTCTGAAGCTCCAGGACACTGCCCTTGAGGCGGTAGAGGTGGGATCCCTCGCTAAGTCCGAGGGAAAAACCGAACCTGGAGGGTAAACAGATGATGATGATGATGAAGAAAATAATTGTAATTTTTAGGAATAAATAAAGAATATATTCTCATACTTTATTTTATTATAGTCAACTAAAATTCGTAGCTTATATCCCTAGGATGTGTTCAACATTGAGTTGCTTGCCTCAACTGAGGATTTTTTTAGACGTGATGACATGGAACTGATTTCTTGGTTTACTTATCTATTCGTTGTGGTTGCGCGTGGCAACACCGCTACCAAATGTCAGACAGACTCTCTGGCTGTCCCAATTGTAATAGCTCATTTCAGTACCTTTATGCGTCACCAGCCACTACAAGGGTCAATACTTCTTTCTTTCGCCGGGCTGAGTGGCTCAGACGGTTGAGGCGTTGGCCTTCTAACCCCAACTTGGCAGGTTCGATCCTGGCTCAGTCTGGTGGTATTTGACGGTGCTCAAATACGTCAGCCTCGTGTCGGTAGATTTACTGGCACGTAAAAAGAACTCCTGTGGGACTAAATTCCGGCACCTCGGCGTCTCCGAAAACCATAAAAGAGTAGTTAGTGGGACGTACAGCAAATTAAATTATTCTTTCTTTCTTAATCCGTTTACCCTCCAGTATTGGTTTTTCCCTCGGACTCAGCGAGAGATTCCACCTCTACCGCCTCAAGGGCAGTGTGCTGGGTCGGGGAATACAATTGGGATGGACGACCACAATACCTAGCCCTGGCGGCCTCACTTGCTGTGCTGAACAGGGGCCATGTTGGGGGATGGGAAGATTGGAAGGGGTAGACAAAGAAGAGAGAAGGAAGCGGCCGTGGCCTTAAGTTAGGTACCATCCAGGGATTTGCCTGGAGGAGAAGTGCGAAACCACGGAAAATTTTGAGCAAATACATTTATAAACTGCCCACCTCTGTGGTGTTCTTAGTGTGATTATCCGTCACCCCCGGAGGCCCGGATTCGATTCGCGGCTCTGCCACGAAATTCGAAGAGTGGTGCGAGGGCTGGAAAGGGGTCCATTCAGCCTCGGAGGCGGGGGAGGGGTCAACTGAGTAGAAGGCGTTCGATTACCACCTCAGCCATCCAAGTGGTTTTCCGTGGTTTACCGTTTCTTCTTTAGGTAACTTAAGGACATGGCCACTTCCTTCCAACTTCCTTGACTAACCCTTCCAATCTTCCCATCCCCCACAAGTCTCCTGTTGAGCATAGTAGGTGAGGCAGCCTTGGCGAGGTACTGGTCCTCCTTCCCAGTTGTATTCCCGACCTTATATTGCACGCTCCATTACACTGCCCTTGAGGCGGTGGAATTGGTCTCCCTCGCTGAGTCCGGGAAAAAAATAACCCAGGAGGAAAGTTGATTTAATAAATACATTTACCTGTAGAAATGAACTGATGGAAGGAACAATAGAAAGTTAATTAAGGGAGCTTGTCTGAGAGCAACTGGTGAATGAAGTTAGCCGCACAATGGAGAGTCAAGAAATCCAATTCAAGCTCCCAATTGTAGAGATATTCCTACTTTCAGTCGTGTAAACATGTTGTTGTTTCACGCTCTGCTAAACAATAATAACGACGACCCGCTCCTGGCACACACAGTTCTTCTTGCGTCAGTGACCGGACGGAAAATTACGTTCCTCACTGAAAGTTTGTTGTTGACGTTTAATTGAGAGGCCATGGACCTCGCGTTGTCAACAGCCTCGTGTTACTTTGTGCCTTTGGTCGGCTGTGTAATGCAGTTGCTTAAGCACTCATTTCCTGTGCAATATCAAATTTCGACACAGAATTCAAGAGTATCTACTTGCTCGGGGTGTTGTAGAATTGGTCGGATGGTTATAGGAATTTGGAGATCAACAGCTAATTAGTGTGGTCGAACCGGTCCGACGCTAAAATATCAAAACCAAGTATCGAAGAAGCCTTATCGTCCCAATAAAATGCCACGGGATAATATAGTAAGTATATGTAGCGGCTTTTCGTCCATGTCTAATGAGTAATAACTTATAACTTCTTCCTTGGATCTAAAAAGCCTTATCGTTCTCTCATATACCAACTGTCCCAATAAAATGACACAGAATAATATATGAAATATACTGTACGTAGCGGCGTTTCGTCCATGTCTAATAACTTATCATCATCATCATCATCTGTTTACCCTCCAGGGTCGGCCTTTCCCTCGGACACAGCGAAGGATAGAACCTCTACCGCCTCAAGGGCAGTGTCCTGGAGCTACAGACCATTAGTCGGGGGTACAACTGGGGAGAATGACCAGTACCTCACCCAGGCGGCCTCACCTGCTATGCTGAACATGGGCCTTGTGGAGGGATGGGAAGATTTTAAGGGATAGGCAAGGAAGAGGGAAGGAAGCGGCCGTGGCCTTAAGTTAGGTACCATCTCGGCATTCGCCTGGAGGAGAAGTGGGAAACCACGGAAAACCACTTCCAGGATGGCTGAGGTGGGAATCGAACCCACCTCTACTCAGTTGACCTCCCGAGGCTGAGTGGACCCCGTTCCAGCCCTCGTACCACTTTTCAAATTTCGTGGCAGAGCCGGGAATCGAACCCGGACCTCCGGGGATGGCAGCTAATCACGCTAACCACTACACCACAGAGGCGGACCTAATAACTTATAAGGAACTTATAAGGAACTAGGACTCTTTTTCCCGGGTTCGATTCCTGTTAGGGTCGGGAATTTTAACCATCATTGGTTAATTTCGCTGGCACGGGGGCTGGGAGTACGTGTCGTGTTCATCATCCTGTCATGCTTATAACGACGCGCAGGTCGCCTACGGGTATCAAATCAAAAGACCTGCATCTGGCGAGCCGAACTTGTTCTCGGACACTCCCGGCACTGAAAGCCATTCGCCATTTCATTTCACTACTTCCTTGGATCGAAAAAGCCTTATCGTTCTCTCATGTATTAGACGAACAGTCTCAATAAAATGACACAGGATAATATAGTAAATATATGTAGCGGCCTTTCGGCCACATCTAATAACTTACTAATGTAGTGCCCTTTTGGTTAGGTTGGATTAGGTTAAGTTTAGCCACTTTTGAACCGATTGTCTCTTGTCATCTTTTGAATATTTAAATCCCTCAAAAATGACGAACTTCAAGCCCCTGTCACTTAACATGGAGACCATTGTACACAGCACTGAGATTGTCTGATAACAGAGGCAGTTTTTGAGGGGTTGGCGGGTAAGTTAGTAACCCATTCGAGAATTCCTTCCTATACCAGCCATCTACCCATCGGTCCAATTAAACCGCGACCTTTCGCCAAAGAAGAAAAATATGTGTCCGCCTCTGTGGTGTAGTGGTTAGTGTGATTAGCTGCCACCTCCGGAGTCCCGGGTTCGATTCCAGGCTCTGCCACGAAATTTGAAAAGTGGTACGAGGGCTGGAACGTGGTCCACTCAGCCTCGGGAGGTCAACTGAGTAGAGGTGGGTTCGATTACCACCTCAGCCATCCTGGAAGTGGTTTTCCGTGGTTACCCACTTCTCCTCCACGCAACAGCCGCTTCCTTCCCTCTTCCTTGTCTATCCCTTCCAATCTTCCCATCGCCCCGCAAAGCCCTTGTTCAGCATAGCAGGTGAGATCGCCTGGGCTAGGTACTGGTCATTCTCCCAGTTGTATCCCCGACACAATGTCTCACGCTCCAGGACACTGGCCTTGAGGCGGTAGAGGTGGGATCCCTGGCTCAGTCCGAGGGAAAAACCAACCTTGGAGGATAAGCAGATTAGGAAAGAAAAATAAAAAATATATTTGGAATGTTTTGACCATCTGAACATTTCGTACTACCCAAATGCTTGATATCCGTGCTAGTAGACGTACAGTCTTACTAATAAACGGTGTGTAATATTTATGCCAGGTTTATACATCGATTATGTGCAATTGATTACTAATAAACCGTGTATGAGCCTCCTGTGTGTACATCTGCCATAGTTATACACTGAATTGCTTATATACACTGGGACTCTTGTGTAAGCATTGTGTAGCAATGAGTGATGAAAAAGAAACAAGGAGTGATCAGTTTATTCTAGTGGTATTTACTGTCTGCAGTCATATAATCGTGATAAAATACTGAACTACTCATTAAGCACGGATTGAAAGAATGGAATGATTCCCACCTCAGCCATCTTCGAAGTGGTTTTCCGTGGTTTCCCACTTCTCCTCCAGGCGAATGCCGGGATGGTACCTAACTTAAGGCGACGGCCGCTTCCTTCCCTTCTTCCTTGCCTATCCCTTCCAATCTTCCCATCCCTCCACAAGGCCCCTGTTCAGCATAGCAGGTGAGGCCGCCTGGGCGAGGTACTGGTCATACTCCCCAGTTGTATCCCCCGACCAAGAGTCTGAAGCTCCAGGACACTGCCCTTGAGGCGGTAGAGGTGGGATCCCTCGCTAAGTCCGAGGGAAAAACCGAACCTGGAGGGTAAACAGATGATGATGATGATGATGATGATGATGATGATGATGATGATGATGATGATGAAAGAATGGAAAATAACGTAGACTGGACCTATGCTGCTCCGCAGATAACTCGTCTTGATATGCCTGTCGTAGTCTTATTGTTTTACCTGCCCTTTCCAATGGTTTTATGAACTTTTAATAACCAGCGCGTTTGACATGCCACAGTTCGTAGTGAGAATTCATCCATTCTACCGTCATCATGCTGTTTGGAAAAAAAATCTATCCATCCATATATTCGCAATTTTTTATCTTGCAGTTCTTCATGGAAAGCTTGGTATTTTAAATCGCAGTTCTATATAGAACGGTTGTTTTGTGAACTCATACTTTACCGAGCTCGATAGCTGCAGTCGCTTAAGTGCGGCCAGTATCCAGTAATCGGGAGATAGTGGGTTCGAGTCCCACTGTCGACAGCCTTGAAGATGGTTTTCCGTGGTTTCCCATTTTCACACCACTACACCACAGAGACGGACCAGGTGGGATTGATTACAAGGGCCTGGTTAGAAAGAAAGAGGTAGAAACTAGGATGACGTTAGAAACGAGCTATGAAAAATAATGTTGGTCGATAGGTGTCAAGATATCCTACTCTATAGGAGGGAGAAATTAAGAGCTTGGGAATACAGTACAAAAAACAGAATCAATTCCTAATGAGTGCAAAAACAATCTGCGAATCTGAGAAGTAAATGTTCCCCTATACAAAATGTTTCCCCAGGTGAGGCTCGAACTCACTACACCGGCATAGCTCAGTTACTGTCGTATAAGTACCGTGCGCTAACCAATTGCGCCACTGGGGACGACGCGGGTAGAGCGCGTTCTTTCACTCAGTGGTTATCTGCCAAGAATAGGAAAACTTCCCCAGACATTAACTCGCTGCCATACACTGCAAAATAAAAAATTACTTGGACTTTTCCAGCTGGTGTGATTGTGACTCAGCTGGACACACCCTATACAGACAGGATACCCTGCTACACATAAACAGTAGAATGGGATTGCAGCCTACTCTTCTTATGTTACCGAACGAGTTGGCCGTGCAATCAGGGACGCGCAGCTGTGGGGAGATAGGGGGTTCGAACTCCGCAGTCGGTATCCCTGAACATTGTTTACCGTGGATTCCTATTTTCAAACCAGGCAAACGGGGCTGTACCATAATTTAGGCCACGGTCGCTTCCTTACAATTCCTAGGCATTTCCTATCCCATCGTCGCCATAAAACCTATCTGTGTCAGTGCGACGTAAAGCAAAAAAAAAAAAAAAAAAAAATCTCATACTTTAGTCTCTAACGAGCGTGTTTTGCAGGTAGAGCACCTCTTTAAGATACATGGCCTTCGCTATTTCTAGTGTAGCTAGGTTATCCTTCGATAGCTGTTCCCACATAATGTCTAAGGCGTATGTCATGATGTGGTCTGTTTGTACGTAGACTTTTTCCTCTTAGCAGCATGAAAGTTATTAGGAACGCTGTGCCACCTGTTGCATATTTGTGGAAGCTGGGAAAGATTAGAAAATCAGAGAGTATCTACCACGGAACAGTTTTCTTCCGTATTCAGAAGAAGGGTATACTCTCTGCCTTCACACTAGTAATCAAACATGGCTGCATGTAATGCATTACTACGAATGAAAATAACATATAGGCCATATCAGAAAATGAATGAAAGTGTTAGTCGCTTAGCAACCTGATAAATACAGAATGTATTGCGGGTTAGGGTGGGCCTTCGCCTGCAATTATTGGAGTGATCATTTAATGATTTGAATTTACGATCACTCAAAGTTTCCTGAACTTAAAGACCTATCAATATCTCATGATTTACCGGCAGGTAATTCCGGAGAGAATAATATAAAATGAAGCAAATCGGTCCAATAGAAAGTAGGACGGATTTGCCACCCCCGGAGGCGCGGGTTCGATTCCTGGCTCTGCCACAAAATTAGAAAAGGTGGTAGGAGGGCTGGAACCGGGTCTACTCAGCCTCGGGAATTGAAGTGAGTAGATGTGGTTCAGTTCCCACCTCAGCCATCCTCGAAGTGGTTTTCCCTCTTCTTCTCCGGGTAAATGCCGGGATAGTACCTAAAGGCCACGGCCGCTTCTCTCCATCTCCCGTGTCTATCCCTTCCAAGCACACCAGGTGAAGCCGCCTAGGTATGGTACTGGTCACCCTCCCCAGTTGTATCCCCCGACCCAGAGTCTAAAACTCCAGGACCCTGCCCTTGAGGCGGTAGAGGTAGGATCCCTCGCTGAGTCCGAGGGAAAACCGACCCTGGAGGGCAAACAGATAAAGAAGGAATAAATAATTGAAAATATGTACTTTCGAGGTGTCTTCCTGCATTGAAGTGCCATCTATCTATTGCAACTGAACGGTCAAAAGCAAGGAGAGTTTCTCCGTTTTCGGCGATATTCTTCTTCTTACGTTCCGGCCTTCTAAGGACCACGTTACAATTTCAATTCTTCCTCCTTAGTTCTTTCCTTTTCTTCCAGTATTCTTCCATTGTTTTACTGTGCTTGTTTTTCCTGTCTTCAGTCCACTTTGTGCCTGTTTTCTTTTCATTCCTACCTTGGAATCCTTCCATTTGTAAGACTTTCTTCCTAAAAATCTTTCTTTCCAATACTTCTTCTTCTCGTATGTTGTTCCTTTCCAGGTCTTTCTTGACTTCTTGAATCCAGGTGGTAGTTGATTTCTTTTCCCAAAGGTACTTGAAGATTCGTTTAGTTAGTCTATTGTCATCCATTCTGTAAATATGTGCAAGGAATAGCAATCTCCTTTTTCTTATTGTTTCTTATATGTTTTCTATGTTCTGGTAAATTTCATTGTTACTTCTTAATTTCCAAAACTCTGCAATTCTTAGAGGACCTACTATTTTCCTTATAATTCTTCTTTCTAATATTTCTAATTTATCGAGCTTGTAGTTCAGTGCTAGACATTCGCTGGCATAAAGGCATTCTGGTTTCACCACTGTGTTGTAGTGCTTTATTTTAAGTTTTGTTGAAAGCACTTTTTGTTATTTCTTAGTTATACCGTACGCTCTTTCCATCTTTTGTATCCTCTCCTCTATAGCAGATATTTCTAAACCATTTTCTCGAATTGTCTCACCCAAATATTTTAATTTCTTTACCTTTTCAATTCGACCAATATCCGTTACTAAAAACATTGGGGCACTTTTTATATTCGTGAAAAATTTTGTTTTCTCGCCAGAGATTCTCAAGCCTATCATCTTGGCTGTCTTTTCAAGGAGATTGACTTGCATTGCTGCATCTGAAAGGCTTTCTGAAAGTATGGCAAAGTCATCTGCAAATGCTAGGCAATATATTGCAACACCTTTGTTCTTCTTCCCCAGCATGAGTGGCAATATTTTGGATTCTTTCAGTTTGTCATTCCAAATTCTTACAATTTTCTCCATGACACAATTGAAAAGGAGTGGAGATAGACCATCAGCCTGCCTGACACCTGTATTTATTTTGAAAGGTCGAGATATTTCACCCATAAATTTTACTTTCGAGATAGTGTCTGTAAGTGTTTCACGAATTACGTTTGCCAATTTAGTTTTAACTTATGATGATGATGATGATGATGATGATGATGATGATGATGATTATGATTATTATTATTATTATTATTATTATTATTATTATTATTATTATTATTATTATTATTATTATTGTTGTTGTTGTACCGGGTGGTACACCTCCATGCCGCTAATTCAAACTTTGCGCCAGTTGAAACTCGTCTACTGGAGGTAGTCTGAACCTTCTCTACTGCGTAAATTTTCAAGTTTCTCAGAAGATGTCACTACTTGTAAATTTTGAAGTTACTGAACTGGGTCGTTTTCGATATATTTTTGTTTTGCCTGTAGTAAGAAGTGTGGACATTCTCTTCCAGATGGCACTACTGAAGAAATACAATTATGCACCCTAGTGCGAAGTGAAAGAACTATGTTTTGAAGACATTTTGTGTTTATAAGTTTGTTCTTTGTTAAATTTCTTTCAGTTATTGTTTATGTTGGCAATATTAACCCCTTCCTTCCGCCGGGTTTTAATTTAGCCAATCCCGAATTTCTTTAATTAATTTATAACCAATCAGGTGTATCTTCTTCAACTTGGATATGTTGCTTAACCCTAACCAATAAAATTCTTGTGGGAGGGTGTTCTCATTCCTGAAACGCCTCGAACTTTCCGCGAGAGTATATAAACTGCTGATTTTCGGGTCTCCGCGCCACTTCAGTAACATCTTTCAGTGTGTAAAGTACGTAGCAGGGGGCGGGAAGCGCCTCTTTCTTCGGGCAGCAGTTCAACCACAAGGTAATGGCCTATTAATAACTTCTTTTCTTGCTAGCTCAGCAGTTTAACTCTTGGGGCAGGTCCGAAGCCTTTTCCATGTAACTTTCCTTTAAAATGTAAAGACACTCGGTATCAATTCTTTCTGTTTTAACTACAAATTGGGATAGAGGGGGCTTAACCCTCTCGAGCTCCCACTCATTTTGCTTCGAGGTGAACTTATTTTCTCAACCGTTTCTTCCTGTCTAGCGTAATGTAAATTGTCTTCTTATATAAGTCACCTCCTTAGTATGGGATTAGCCCTTGCATTAACGGCCTAGTGCCAAGTAGGTTTTAAACAAAATGTATTAGGAGTGCAGCTTCGCCTCCTCTCAAATTCGTATTGTCGAGGCCATGTAATATTTCTGTTTCTTCACTTAATAGGCCTCAGTAGGTTGGGTATCTTTTACCCCTGTGTCTATGTCCTTGGAGGACAGCTTGAAAGTTGAGTTTGGTGTGGCCTTTGTTAGGCTTAAACTTTGAGAGCGGATCGCTCTTTTGAAATTGATTTTGGGTGCCTCGAGGAGGCTTTACCTTGTAATTGGGAGCAAGTGCTTCTGAACATGATTGGGGTCTTCTGCCCCTTTGTCGAATCTTGTTTTGTTTGGGTAAAGTTGGGCTAATTGCTCAAGAATTGTGAGTCCGGGGCTCGAAGCCCAAATCCTGTGAATACTGTAATTGTACATTTGTTACCTTGCTACTCTGTACCTGCCATTCTTGTTATTTCTTGATTTTGCTAAGAAAATATAACCTTATTAAATTTTATCTTAACTTTCATTTCGTATTCTGAGACCTGTTCACCCCCGCACCTTCTTTCACCTCTGCTGTTCCACAGATACCTCGGAACAATTATTATTATTATTATTATTCATCATCATCTGTTTACCCTCCAGGGTCGGTTTTTCCCTCGGACTTAGCGAGGGATCCCACCTTTACCGCCTCAAGGGCAGTGTCCTGGAGCTTCAGATTCTTGGTCGGGGGATACAACTGGGGAGTATGACCAGTACCTCGCCCAGGCGGCCTCACCTGCTATGCTAAAGGTGGGACATTTTTCGGGGGATACAACTGGGGAGGATGACCAGTAACTCGACCAGACGGCCTTACTTGCTATGCTGAAAAGGGGTCTTGTGGGGGGGGGGGATGGGAAGATTGGAAGGGATAGGCAAGGAAGAGGGAAGGAAGCGGCCGTGGCCTTAAGTTAGGTACCATCCCGGCATTCGCCTGGAGGAGAAGTGGGAAACCACGGAAAACCACTTCCAGGATGGCTGAGGTGGGAATCGAACCCACCTCTACTCAGTTGACCTCCCGAGGCTGAGTGGACCCCGTTCCAGCCCTCGTACCACTTTTCAAATTTTCGTGGCAGAGTCGCGAATCGAACCCGGACCTCCGGGGGTGGCAGCCAATCACGCTAACCACTACACCACAGAGGCGGCATTATTATTATTATTATTTGCACTTTGCTTACTTTGTATCGACAGAGATAGATTTTATGATGCACGGTAGGATACGAAAGGGCTAGGAGGGATTCGGCCGTGGTCTCAAATAAGGTACAGCCCCGTTTGCCTGGTTTGAAAATAGGAATCCACGGTAAACAAGGTTCAGGGATACCGACTGCGGAGTTCGAACCCACTACCTCCCCACAGCTGCGCGTCCCTGATTGCACGGCCAACTCGTTCGGTAACATAAGACGAGTAGGCCGCAATCCCATTCTACTGTTTATGTGTAGCAGGGTATTCTGTCAGTATAGGATGTGTCCAGCCGAGTCACAATCACACCAGCTGGAAAAGTTCAAGTATTTTTTTATTTTGCAGTGTATGGCAGCGAGTTAATGTCTGAGAAAGTTTTCATATCCTTGGTAGACAACCAGTGAGTGAAAGAACGCGCCGTGTTCTCGTCGTCCCCAGTGGCGCAATTGGTTAGCGCACGGTACTTATACGACAGTGACTGAGCTATGCCGGGGTTGTGAGTTCGAGCCTCACCTGGGGAAAATTTTGTACAGGACAACATTTACTTCTCAGATTCGCAGATTGTTTTTGCACTCATTAGGGATTGATTCTGTTTTTGTACTGTATTTCTCCCTCCTATAGAGTAGGAAACTCTGACACCTATCGACAAGCATTATTTTTCATAGCTCGTTTCTAACGTCATCCTAGTTTCTTCCTCTTTCTTTCTAACCAGACCCTTCTTAGTCAATCCCCTAGACAATTTCCAAATACATATATAACAGACCAACATCCCACCTGGCCTGTACGACTTTGATTTCCAACTCTGCAAGACATTTATCACTGGTCTGGTGGGCTGGATCTGTAGTATAATGACCGGGCGAGTTGACCGTGCGGTTAGGGACGCGCAGCTGTGAACTTACACCCAAGAGACAGTGAGCTCGAACCCCACCGTCGGCAGCAGTGAATATGGCATTCCGTGATTTCCCATTTCCATACCAGGCAAATGCTGGGGCTGTACCTTAATTAAGGCCACGGCCGCTTCCTTCCCAATCGTAGGCTTTTCCAATCCCATCGTCGCCATGTGACCTATCTCTGCCGGGGAGATGTAAAATGGCCACCCTCTGAGGCGCATGGGGTCCACACAGCCTTGGCAGGTCAAGTGAATAGGGACTATTCGATTCCCACCCCAGCCATCCTCAAAGTAGTTTTTCGTGATTTCCCACTTCTTCTCCGGGTAAATGCCGGGATGGAACCTAACTTAATGCCATGGCCACTTCTTTCCCTCTTCCTTGTCAATCCCTTCCAATCCTCCCATCCACCCCCCCCCACAAGACCCCTTTTCAGCATAGCAAGTAAGGCCGTCTGGTCGAGTTACTGGTCATCCTCCCCAGTTGTATCCCCCGACAAAATGTCCCACGTACCCGGACACTGGCCTTGAGGTGGTAGAAATGGGATACCACGCTGAGTCCGAGAGATTAACCAATCCTGGAGGGTAATCAGATTAAGATATAAATAAATAAATAAATAAATAAATAAATAAATAAATAAATAAATAAATAAATAAATAAATAAATAAATAAATAAATAAATAAATAAATAAATAAAAAATGGTTAGTGTGATTAGCTGCCACCCCCGGCGGCCCGGGTTCGATTCCCGGCTCTGCCACGAAATTCCAAAAGTGGTACGAGGGCTGGAACGGAGTCCACTCAGCCTCGGGAGGCCAACTAAGTAGAGATGGGTTCGATTCCCACCGCAGCCATCCTGGAAGTGGTTTTCCGTGGTTTCCCACATCTCCTCTAGGCCAATGCCGGGATGGTACCTAATTCAAGGCCACGACCGCTTCCTTCCCTCTTCCTTGTCTATCCCTTCCAATCTTTCAATCTCCCCGCAAGGCCCCTGTTGCATAGCAGGTGAGGCCGCCTGGGCGAGGTACTGCTCATCCTCCCCAGTTGTATCCGTGGACCCAGAGTCTGAAGCTCCAGGACACTGCCCTTGAGTCGGTAGAGGTGGGATCCCTCGCCGAGTCCGAGTGAAAAGAAGACCCTGGAGGATGACCAGATTACGAAGAAGAAGAAACTGCCACCCCCGGAGGCCGGGTACGATTCCCGGCTCTGCCACGAAATTTGTAAAGTGGTACGAGAGCTGGAACAGGGTCCACTCAGCCTCGGGAGGTCAACTAAGTAGAGGTGTGTTCGATTCCCACCTCAGCCATTCTGGAAGTGGTTTTCCGTGGTTTCCCACTTCTCCTACAGGCAAATCCCGGGATGGTACCTAACTTAGGTCACGGCCGCTTCCTTCCCTCTCCCTTGCCTATCTCTTCCAATCTTCCCATCCCCCACCAAGGCCCCTGTTGCTTAGCAGGTGAGGTCACCTGGGCGAGGTATTGGTCATCCTCCGCAGTTGTATCCCCGACCCAATGTCTCACGCACCAGGACTCTGGCCTTGAGGCGGTAGATGTTGGGATCCCTCACTGAGTCCCAGGGAAAAACAAACCCTGGAGGTTAAGCAGATTAAGAAATTAATAAAGAAAGAAAGGAAGAAAGAAAGAAAGAATGGAAGAAAGAAGGAATTAAATTAAATAAATATTTAGTCCACCTCTGTGGTGTAGTGGTTAGTGTGATTAGCTGCCACCCCCGGAGGCCCAGTTCGCTTCCCGGCTCTGCGACGAAATTTTAAAAGTGGTACGAGGGCTGGAACGGGGTCCACTCAGCCTCGGGAGGTCAACTGAGTAGAGGGGTTCGATTCTCTCCTCAGCCATCCTGGAAGTCGTTTTACGTGGCGGTAGAAGTGGGATCCCTCGCTGAGTCCGAGTTAAAAACCGACCCTGGAGTGTAAAGAGATGAAGAAGAAGAAGAAAGAGGAATAAATATTTTAAAATATGTACTTTCGAGGTGTCCTCTTTGATTGAAGTACCATCTATCTATTGCAGCAGTACGATCGAAAGCAAGGATAGTTTCTCCATTTTTAGCGACATTTTTATTATTATTATTATCATCATCATCATCATCTGTTTACCCTCCAGGTTCGGCTTTTCCCTCGGACTCAGCGAGGGATCCCACCTCTACCGCCTCAAGGGCAGTGTCCTGGAGCTTCAGACTCTTGGTCGGGGGATACAACTGGGGAGTATGACCAGTACCTCGCCCAGGCGGCCTCACCTGCTATGGCGAACAGGGGCCTTGTAGGGGGATGGAAAGATTGGAAGGGATAGGCAAGGATGAGGGAAGGAAGCGGCCGTGGCCTTAAGTTAGGTACCATCCCGGCATTCGCCTGGAGGTGAAGTGGGAAACCACGGAAAACCACTTCGAGGATGGCTGAGGTGGGAATCGAACCCACCTCTACTCAGTTGACCTCCTGAGGCTGAGTGGCAGAGCCGGGAATCGAACCCGGACCTCCGGGGGTGGCAGCTAATCACGCTAACCACTACACCACAGAGGCGGCTATTATTATTATTATTATTATTATTATTATTATTATTATTACTATTATTATTATTATTATTATTATTATTATTATTATTATTATTATTATTATTTAAAATGTGCGCCAGTTGAAACTCCTCTGCTGGAGGAAGTCTGAACTTTATTGACGGTATTAATTTTCAAGTTTCTCAGAAGATGTCACTACGTGGAAAGTTTGGAGTTTTTGAACTGTGCCACTTTTGATGTATTTTTGTTTTACCGGTAGTAAGAAGTGTGAACTTTCTCTTCTAGAGGACACTACTGAAAAACTACAATGGTGCACCCTAGTGCGATGTGAAAGAACTGTTTTTTTTTTGGAGAAATTTTTATTTCAAAAGTTTGTTTCTTGTTAAATTTCTTTCTGTTATTGTTTAAGTTAGCTGTATACCCCTCTCTTTCCCCTTGTTTTGTATTTAGCCAATCCCGAATTTCTTTAATTAATTTCTGACCAATCTGATGTATTTTCCCCCAACTTGAATATGCTGCTTATCCCTAAGCAATAAAGTGATTGTGGGCGGGTGTTTTCTTCCCTAAAACGCCTCGAATTATCCGCGAGAGTATATAAACTGCTGATTTTTGGGTCTCTGCGCCACTTCTGGTCCATCTTTCAGTGTGTAAAGTACATAGCAGGGGGCGGGAAGCGCCTCTTTCTTCGGCAGCGGTCAACAACAAGGTAATGGCCGATTAATAACTTCTTTCTTTGCTAGCTCAGCAGTTTAACTCTCGGGGCGGGTCCGAAGTTTTTCCGTAATGTAACCTTCCTTAAAATGTAAAGAAACTTAGTATCTATTCTTTTTAAACTGCATATTGGGATAGAGAGTGCTTAACCCTCTCGAGCTCCCACTCATATTGCTTTGAGGTGAACTTATTTCTCACAACCGATTCTTCCTTAATGTAATGTAAATTGTTCTTTTCTAAAGTCACCTCTGTAGTATAGGATTAGCCCTTGCATCAGTGGCCTAGAGCCAAATTTGGTTTTGAAACAAATACATTAGGAGTGCAGATCGCCTCCTCTCAAATTGTTATTTTAGAGGTCATGTAATTAACCTTTTTCACTTAATAGACCTCAGTAGGTTGGGTATTTTACCCCTGTGTCTATGTCCTGAGAGGACAACTTGAAGGTGGAGTTTGGTGTGGCCTTTGAGAGGCTTAAGGTTTGAGAGCGAGTAGCTCTTTCTTGAAAATTGAGTGTTGTATGCCTCGAGGAGGCTTTTCTGTGTAATTTGGAGCAAGTGCTCCTGATCATGAATGGGGTTTTCTGCCCCTCTGGTAAAACTTATTTTGGAGTAAAGTTGGGCTAATTGCCCTAGAAGTGTGAATTCGGGGCTCGAAGCCCAAATACTGTAAATACTGTAATTGCACCTTTTGTTGCTTTGCTACTCTGTACCTGCCGTACTTGTTATTTCTTAATTTTGAAAAGAAAATATAACCTTGTTAAGTTTTACCTTAACTTTAATTTCGTAGCTTGAGACCTGTTCACACCCGCACCTTCTTTCACCTCTACCTACCGCAAAAACACGGTAACAAGTGGTAGCAGAGCGTGGTTGAATGGGTCTCAATTTAGCCAATTTTGACGGCTAAACATTACTTTGATTCAAACTCTAACAATTTTCTCAGTTGCTGGAATTTTCTGATTTTTTCAAAATTGTTCTGTCATCATGCCCGGCCCTCGCGATGTTCTCCATCTTAACTATTTGCGCAAGGAGGAGTTGATCTATGAGTTAACTATCAGAAATGTGCAATCTGGAGGCACGGTTGCGATAGACACCAACAAGCTTAGAGAGTCCCTTGATTTGCCCATTTCCATCCCCAATTTGGGAGAGAAAGAAATTGACGACTCTCTTTCCACGATCACCGAGAATACTACTGGGCTAGCATCGGTAGTTAGTTTTTTGATGAAAATGACACTTCTCCTAATCAAATTAAGCGTGTGCAAGCCAGGCTATATCATTTTTCAAATAGAGTTAACGATCTGTTGTCTCTGAAGTTGAATGACGTTCAGAGGAAGAAGCGAGTACGTTACTTGAAAGTATTTCTGAATTATCTAGCAAGGTCACTCAATTTTTAACTGGGGAAGTTCCTCCCAAAATTGATCAACCCACCACGATGAATGTAGGTAGCGAGCAAGAGCCTCCTAAGGGAGAAGCCAATAGGATAACCGTTGCTGCTCAAACTATCTCTGCCCCATTGGACAACGAGTCTGAACGCCGTGCATCGTTGAATAATATACGTTCTGAATTAACTTCCTTGCCACTGAAATCTTTACCTACTATGTCACCCGGGTTTAGCAGCTTGCCTCATCCATTGGCAATGTTGCTCAGAGGTATTTCTAAGTTTTCCGTTAATACCACCAGTGAAGTAATTTCATTTTTAAGATTTTTAGTTGAATTTCAGGATCATGCTCTTGTGTTTTCTCTTTCTCCATGTCAAATTTTGCAAAGTATCTATCCCTATGCAATAGGTATTCTCTCAGACAAAATAGTTAGAGCCATTGCCGAGCAATCATCTATTGAGGATTTCCACGCCCACTTGCTAGCTAACTTCATCCCGGCTAGGGCCAGGTCCTCCCTTATTCAGAAGTACTATTATCGTGTACAGCGTTTGGATGAAAACTTGGCAGACTTCATCCAAGATATTAAATTCTATACTAGGGTGTTTGCTCTTCATTTTCCTGAAGATCAGATTGTACAGGCTATTGTAGAAGGAATTTCACCATCCTATAGGTCATATTTGTGTTTCGCGGCGTGTCCGCAAACCTTCTCTGAACTTGAAGCATTGGCCGTCTCAGGGGAAGGAGTTAGATACGCCGATTCTTTGCGTGTCGCGAAAGAACCCCCTCCTTCGTTTAGTAATCCTCGGCCTCCACCTCGCCGACCAGTCACACCCCGTAAATGTTATGCTTGCGGGTCACCTGACCATCTTCGCAATAAGTGTCCATTGATCAAAGCTAGTAGGGCAAATAATGGAGCTGGCTCATCACAAGGCTGTTTTAAATGTGGGGCTTTCTCTCATATCGCCAAGAATTGTCCCAATTCGAATAGCACCCCTTCCTGCTCAACTTCAGGTGCAACTTCCAACAACAATCAAAAGTGACTAGTGGCTTCGGCTGAGTCGACTAATCCATCTTCCCGAGGCTCAGCCCCTGGCAAACTCGTCGTAAATTCAGGGAATGTTCAATCTGCAAATCTAACTTTTGAATGCCCCAAAGAGTGTCTTAGGATTGCGGCGCATACCCCCGCACCTGTTCCTTTTCTTAAGATTGAGTTGAATAACGAGCCTATAACCGCTCTATTAGATTCAGGCAGTGTTTGTTCGATTATTTCGGCTGAATGGTATTCTAAATTGAAATCTGTTTGTAAACTACCTGACTATGTCTCATCTCCTGTTCAATATGTTTCGGCTAATTCATCTCCATTGGAAATCCTAGGTTCTGTAAATGTCAAAATTCGTATTTTTAAATTTACATGGAAAATCAAATTGTTTGTGGCTAAGCACTTGTCTTGCCCCATTATATTGGGAGCTGACTTCATTTCTTACACTGGTCTTGTGCTCGATCTCCAGAGCAGGTCGTGCACATTCAAATTTGCGTCCAATTGTAAAATTCCCTTGTTAAAGTGTAATTCTGTATCATATTCATCTATTTCGTCTACCCAGGAGGAGATGTTGTTAGACCTTAGACATCTACCTGAGGAGCAGGCTGATAGTATTCGTAAATTATGTCAGCCATTTCCTGAGGTGTTCTCTGATACTCTTGGTGTTACTGACCTTATTGAATACAAAATTGAGGTCACGGATTCGATTCCTGTCCGTTTTCCACCATATAGGCTCTCTCCACCTAAAATGAAGGCTCTGAAAGAAATCATCGATCAAATGTTGAAGGATGGTATTATTAGGCCCTCTAAGTCAGCGTATTCTTCGCCTATTTTTCTAGTCCCGAAACGCCAAGGAGGCTTCAGGCCTGTCATTGATTATAGGGCTCTCAATCGGAAGGTGGTGTTGCAATCCGTGCCCCTTCCTGACCTTCATTCTTGTTTTCCATGGTTTCATAAGGCCAAGTTCTTTACTATCTTGGACTTGAATCAGGCCTATAATCAAATTCCCCTTGCCGAAGAGTCTAAACATCTTACAGCGTTTGCCACGGACTGGAATTTATATGAATACAACCGCGTGCCTTTCGGGCTCCCCACGGGAGCAGCTGTACTCACTAGGCTGCTAGATAGGGTCTTCTCCGACATCAAATTTGAGTACTTGTATCACTACTTGGATGATGTCGTCGTATTTTCGGAGACCTTTGAAGAACATCTAGATCATCTGCAAGAAGTTCTCAGTCGCCTTCGTAAGGCTGGGTTAACTGTCAAGTTGTCCAAGGTTGCCTTTGCTAAGCCCTCTATGTCATTCCTAGGGCATATTGTGTCACCTGATGGTGTTGCAGTCGATCATTCTAGAACACAGGCCATCCGTGATTTTAAACCTCCCAAGGACATCAAAGGTATCGCCAGGTTCATTGGCATGGTGAATTTCTTCAGGAAGTTCATTCCTAACTTCGCTAATAGAGCGGCGCCCTTGAACCTTCTTCGTAGGAAAGGCATCAAATTCGAGTGGGGACCTTCTCAACAAGCCGCTTTTGAAGATCTTAAATTAGCTCTCTGTAATGCCCCTGTACTTGCTATGCCTGATTTCTCGAAGAAATTCATCGTCCAAACCGACGCGTCGTCGTCAGCAGTAGCAGCAGTCCTTCTTCAAGAGACTGAACTAGGGAGGCGACCCATCGCCTATGCATCTAGGACCTTGTCGGCTCAAGAAGCCAAGTATTCCATCTATGAGCTCGAAGGTTTGGCAGTTTTATTCACCTTAGAAAAGTTCCGTCTCTATCTGGAACATGTCAAATTCGACCTGGAGACAGATAATCAAGCCTTAAGCTGGGTCTTAGGTAGGCCGCGTCGTACTGGTCGTATAGCCCGTTGGGCCATCCGAATTTCTGCCTTCCAATTCGATGTCAGGCATATCAGAGGTACCGAAAATGTTGTCGCTGATGGCCTCAGCCGTATGTTTTCCAACGACGTCGAGACCCAGGAACCGATCGACAGTTCATCACCTCCCGAGTCCATACTATCTGATGTTAATGCCATCTTAACAGATGCTCCCATGCTCTTTAGGGATATCGAGAAATACCAACGTGAAGATCCGACGCTGGCTCCGATAATGGAAAACCTTTCTTCTGGGGATCATGTCGTCCCTTATGTTCTGAGGAATGGTGTTTTTTGCTGCCCATCAAGGCATGATAAGATGATGAAGGTCGTCGTTCCAGCGGTTCTTGTACCTATGATCTTCAAGTACTATCATGAGACCCCATTAGGGGGGCATCTTGGAATCTTTAAAACTCGTGAGAAGATTCGTGAAATGTTCATCTGGAAGGGTATGGACGGTGACATCCGTGAACTAGTAAAGGCTTGTAAATCCTGTTTGCTTAATAAACCAACCATTTCCACCAAGGTAGGCCTTTTGTCTTCTCATCAAGCGTCGCGCCCCATGGAACGCCTGTATATTGATTATGTAGGACCCTTCCCCCAGTCGAAGGGAAATGCCAACAAGTTCATCTTTGTATGTGTAGATGGTTTTACAAGATTTTCCTGGTTATTTCCGACTAAGCTGGCTACCGCTCAGTCCACCATTACTTGTCTAAATTCTATCTTTGCTTCTTTTGGTCCGTGCCAATATGTTGTATCTGATAATGCTAAGGCTTTTACATCCAACCTATTTCGTAAATTCTGCTTTGACCTGTCCACCTCTCATGTGACTACTTCTGCTTATTACCCTCAACCATCTCTGGCTGAACGGGTAACCGTAATCTCAGGTCAGCGCTTATTGCCTATCATCATGAAGATCATTCCAGGTGGGACACGTCCCTGCATTGGTTAGCTTTTGCTTTGAATTCGGCGGTTCATGAATCACATAAATTTACTCCAGCTTCTTTAATGTTCAAGTTTGTTCCCAACACGCCGCTCTCTAACCTCTGGTCTCTGAGTGACATTGTACCTGAGACAATAGATCCGGCCAACATTAAAGATCTTTGGAAGAAGGCTAAAGCCAATCTTAAAGTGTCTCATGAAAAGGTTAGGGAAAGGTATGATCGTGGACGGAGACCCACCCCTTTGAAGGTAGGTGACCAAGTGATGGTCAAGAATTTTGTTCCCGCGGGCAAGCTTGCCCCCAGGTTTCATGGGCCGTGTGTCATTCTCGATTTCCTTACGCCGGATACGTTGTTATTAAGCAACCCAGCCACCGAGAGGATATTTAGGGTTCACCTGTCCCAGGTGAAACCAGTGTAAATTTTGTGTCAACTTGCTTTATATAATTTGAAAGGAATATGAAGGTTATATTTTTTTGAGTTTTCACTTTTGAGGCATTCTGCCCCTTCTATAATATCTTGTGTCATATGTAAGCATTTTTGTCAAACCTCCCCCGATTAGTTAAACTGCCATTCTGTCCTTACCACGGCCATTACCACGCTCCCGTCTCCTGCTCCACTACACACAGTGGCTCGCATCTGAAATGAATTGCGGCACGCCGCTGGCCCCTCGACCTCTCCACAATGAATGTACCCTGAAATCATTCTGGTCCAACAAAAATTCTGCCGCCTGACTTTAATGTTTCAGTGCCCCCGCAGCCGCGCGGCACTGCGCCGCGTCTGGGATAGAGGAAGGGCCCCCTCGACCCCAGCGAGGACGACATGTGCACGGCGAGCCGGAGCTCTCCTCCCGGCCAAGGCTGATGTGCGGCGCACGACCTGCTACTGGCCCGCAGCCTGTATATGTTCACCGCGGGCGCGGCGTGCTTCTACACCTCTGCTCCCCTCATAGTGCGGGCGAGCGGTATCTCAGGGTACTTGAGGGGCCCGGGCGGCCTCCTCTGAACGCAAGCAGTGGCGGCAGGTCTGGCCGTTAAAATCATCAACGTTTGAAGTACATATCCAGCCATATGGACATTCCAGTTCAACTTTACTACCTTTTCTTGGGAACTCAACAGCAATATTTGGTGGACTTTGAAAATTTTCCTCAACTTTAAAAACTAAAGTTTTCCTTCTGAATTCAATTTCTACAAACATAAAGACTTTACTTCACCAGATACAACAAAAATTTTGAAACTGTATCAAACCAAATTAAGAAAATCTTATAAATACTTCTGCAATTATTCTCCATATCAACATCAAAACTTGAACCTTACTTTCAAACAAAAGTTTATGTTCTTCTGTGTTACCCCTTGGAGGAACTTTGGGGGGGGGGGGGGGGAGGTCTGTACCGGGCGGTACACCTCCACGCCGCTAATTTAAAATGTGCGCCAGATGAAACTCCTCTGCTGGAGGAAGTCTGAACTTTATTGACGGTATTAATTTTCAAGTTTCTCAGAAGATGTCACTACGTGGAAAGTTTGGAGTTTTTGAACTGTGCCACTTTTGATGTATTTTTGTTTTACCGGTAGTAAGAAGTGTGAACTTTCTCTTCTAGAGGACACTACTGAAAAACTACAATGGTGCACCCTAGTGCGATGTGAAAGAACAGTTTTTTTTGGAGAAATTTTTATTTCAAAAGTTTGTTTCTTGTTAAATTTCTTTCTGTTATTGTTTAAGTTGGATGTATACCCCTCTCTTTCCCCTTGTTTTGTATTTAGCCAATCCCGAATTTCTTTAATTAATTTCTGACCAATCTGATGTATTTTCCCCCAACTTGAATATGCTGCTTATCCCTAACCAATAAAGTGATTGTGGGCGGGTGTTTTCTTCCCTAAAACGCCTCGAACTATCCGCGAGAGTATATAAACTGCTGATTTTTGGGTCTCTGCGCCACTTCTGGTCCATCTTTCAGTGTGTAAAGTACATAGCAGGGGGCGGGAAGCGCCTCTTTCTTCGGCAGCGGTCAACAACAAGGTAATGGCCGATTAATAACTTCTTTCTTTGCTAGCTCAGCAGTTTAACTCTCGGGGCGGGTCCGAAGTTTTTCCGTAATGTAACCTTCCTTAAAATGTAAAGAAACTTAGTATCTATTCTTTTTAAACTGCATATTGGGATAGAGAGTGCTTAACCCTCTCGAGCTCCCACTCATATTGCTTTGAGGTGAACTTATTTCTCACAACCGATTCTTCCTTAATGTAATGTAAATTGTTCTTTTCTAAAGTCACCTCTGTAGTATAGGATTAGCCCTTGCATCAGTGGCCTAGAGCCAAATTTGGTTTTGAAACAAATACATTAGGAGTGCAGATCGCCTCCTCTCAAATTGTTATTTTAGAGGTCATGTAATTAACCTTTTTCACTTAATAGACCTCAGTAGGTTGGGTATTTTACCCCTGTGTCTATGTCCTGAGAGGACAACTTGAAGGTGGAGTTTGGTGTGGCCTTTGAGAGGCTTAAGGTTTGAGAGCGAGTAGCTCTTTCTTGAAAATTGAGTGTTGTATGCCTCGAGGAGGCTTTTCTGTGTAATTTGGAGCAAGTGCTCCTGATCATGAATGGGGTTTTCTGCCCCTCTGGTAAAACTTATTTTGGAGTAAAGTTGGGCTAATTGCCCTAGAAGTGTGAATTCGGGGCTCGAAGCCCAAATACTGTAAATACTGTAATTGCACCTTTTGTTGCTTTGCTACTCTGTACCTGCCGTACTTGTTATTTCTTAATTTTGAAAAGAAAATATAACCTTGTTAAGTTTTACCTTAACTTTAATTTCGTAGCTTGAGACCTGTTCACACCCGCACCTTCTTTCACCTCTACCTACCGCAAAAACACGGTAACAATTATTATTATTATTATTGTTGTTGTTGTTATTATGTTTACTTGTAATTTTCTTACTTTGTATGGACATAGATAGGTTTTGTGATGAACGGTAGGATACGAAAGGCTAGGAGTGGGAGGGATGCGGCCGTGGTCTTAATTAAGGTACAGTCCCGTTTGGCTGGTTTGAAAATAGGAATCCACGGTAAACAAGGTTCAGGGATACCGACTGCGGAGTTCGAACCCCCTATCTCCCCACAGCTGCGCGTCCCTGATTGCACGGCCAACTCGTTCGGTAACATGAGAAGAGTAGGCTGCAATCCCATTCTACTGTTTATGTGTAGCAGGGTATCCTGTCTGTATAGGGTGTGTCCAGCTGAGTCACAATCACACCAGCTGGAAAAGTTCAAGTATTTTTTTATTTTGCAGTGTATGGCAGCGAGTTAATGTCTGGGGAATTTTTCCTATTCTTGGCAGATAACCACTGAGTGAAAGAACGCGCTGTGTTCGCGTCGTCCCCAGTGGCGCAATTGGTTAGCGCACGGTACTTATACGACAGTAACTGAGCTATGCCGGGGTTGTGAGTTCGAGCCTCACCTGGGGAACATTTTGTACAGGGGAACATTTACTTCTCAGATTCGCAGATTGTTTTTGCACTCATTAGGAATTGATTCAGTTTTTGTACTGTATTTCCAAGCTCTTAATTTCTCCCTCCTATAGAGTAGGAAACCCTGACACCTATCGACAAACATTATTTTTCATAGCTCGTTTCTAACGTCATCCTAGTTTCTTCCTCTTTCTTTCTAACCAGGCCCTTGTAATCAATCCCACCTGGTCCGTCTCTGTGGTGTAGTGGTTTGTATGATTAGCTGCCACGCCTGGAGGCCCGGGGTCGATTCCCGGCTCTGCCACGAATTTCGAAAAATGGTATGAGGGCTAAAACGGGGTCCACTCAGCCTCGAGAGGTCAACTGAGTGGAGGTGGGTTCGATTCCCTCCTCAGCCACTCTGGAAGTGGTTTTCCGTGGTTTCCCACTTCTCCAGGCAAATGCCGGGGTGGTATCTAACTTCAGGCCATGGCATTTTCCTTCCCTCTTCCTTGTCTATCCCTTCCAATCTTCCCATTCCTCCACAAGGCTCCTGTTCAGCATAGCAGGTGTGGCCTCCTGGGCGTGGTACTGGTCATCCTCCCCAGTTGTATCCGTACCCAGAGTCTGAAGCTCCAGGACACAGCCCTTGAGGCAGTAGAGGTGGGACCCCTCGCTGAGTCCATGCGAAAAACCGACCCTGGAGCATAAAAAGATAAAGAAGAATAGTGAGAAGGAGAAGAAGAAGAAAAACATCCCACCTGACCTGTCTGATTTCGGATCCTGCAATACATTTATCACTGGTTTGGTAGTATAGTGACTGACTCTGGAGGATAAACAGATAAAGAAGAAGAAGGTCCCATCTGGCCTGTCCAAGTTTGTATTCCGACTCAGCAATATATTTATCACTGGTTTGGTGAGCTGAATCTGTAGTATAGTGACCGGGCGATTTGGCCGTGCTGTTAGGGACGCACACAGTGAACTTCCACCCAGGAGATATTGTGTTCGGACCCCACTGTCGACAGCCGTGAATATGGCATCCGTTGTACATTAATTAAGACCACGGCCGCTTCCTTTCCAACCCTAGGCCTTTCCAATCCCATCGTCGCCATGAGACCTAATTGTGTCGTTGTGACGTAAGGCGGCCACCCTCTGGGTCCACACAGCCTTGGGAGATCTACTGAATAGAGGCGATTCGAATTCCACCTCGGCCACCCTCGAAGTAGTTTTCCGTGGCTTCCCACTTCTCAGGGTAAAAGCCGGGATGGTACCTAACTTAAGGCCATGGCCGCTTCTTTCCCTCTTCCTTGTCTATCCCTTCCAATCATCAAATACTCCACCAAGGTTCCTGTTCACCTTAGCAGGCGAGGCCGCTTGGGCGAGGTACTGGTCATCCTTCCTAGTTGTATTCCCCAACCCAATGTCTCACGCTCCAGGACACTGCCCTTGAGGCAGTAGATGTTGGGATCCCTCACTGAGTCCGAGGGAAAAACAAACCCTGGGGATTAAGCAGATTAAGAAATAAATAAATAAATAAATAAATAAATAAATAAATAAATAAATAAATAAATAAAGAAAGAAAGAAAGAAAGAAAGAAAGAAAGAAAGAAAGAAAGAAAGAAAGAATTAAATTAAATAAATATTTAGTCCACCTCTGTGGTGTAGTGATTAGTGTGATTAGCTGCCACCCCCGGAGGCCCGGTTCGCTTCCCGGCTCTGCGACGAAATTTGAAAAGTGGTACGAGGGCTGGAACGGGGTCCACTCAGTCTCGGGAGGTCAACTGAGTAGAGGTGGGTTCGATTCCCTCCTGGAAGTGGTTTTCCGTGGTTTCCCACTTCTCCTCGAGGCAAATGCCGGGATGGTACCTAACTTAAGGCCACGAACGCTTCCTTCCCTCTTCCTTGTCTATCCCTTCCAAATTTCCCATCCAACCACAAGGCCCCTGTTCAGCATAGCAGGTCAGCCACCTGGGTGAGGTACTGGTCAACCTCCCAAGTTGTACCCCCCGACCCAGAGTTTGAAGCTCTAGGACACTGACCTTGAGGCGATAGAGGTGGGATCCGACCCTTGGCGGGTAACCAGGTGAAGAAGAAGAAGTAGGAATCAATATTTGGAAATATGTACTTTCGAGATGTCTTGCTGCATTGAAGTACCATCTATCTATTGCAGCAGTACGGTCCGTTTTCAGCGATATTATTATTGTACCGGGCGGTACACCTCTACACCGTTTATTTAAAAGTTGCGCCAGTTGAAACTCCTCTTCTGGAGGAAGGTTGAACTTTAACTACTCTATTAATTCTCTACTTTCTCAGAAGATGTCACCACGTGGAAAATTTTGAGTTTTTGAACTGTGTCACTTTTGATGTGTTTTTGTTTCGCTTGAAGTAAGAAGTGTGAACTTTCTCTTCTAGAGGACACTACTGAAGATCAACAATAGCGCACCCTAGTGCGGAGTCAAAGAACTAATGTGTTGGAGAAATTTTTATTTCAAAAGTTTGTTTCTTGTTAAATTTCTTTCTGTTATTGTTTAAGTTGGCTGTATTCCCCTCTTTTTCCCCTTGTTTTTGATTTATCCAATCCCGAATTTCTTTTAGTAATTTCTGACCAATCTGGTGTATCTTCCCCCAACTTGTATCTGTTGCGGGGTCCTATCCAATAAAAACATTGTGGGCGGGTGTTTTCATTCCCCTAACGCCTAGAAACTTCCGCGAGAGTATATAAACTGCTGATTTTAGGGTCTCCGGGCCACTTCTGTTCCATCTTTCAGTGTATTAAGTACATAGCAGGAGGCGGGAAGCGCCTCTTTCCTCGGCGGCGGTCAACAATAAGGTAATGGCCGATTAATAAATTCTTTCTTTTCTTGCTCAGCAGTTTAACTTTCGGGGCGGGTTCTAAGCGTTCAACCATGTAACCTTTTCCTAAAATGTAAAAACAACTGGTATCTATTCTATTTTAAAACGACATATCGGGATAGAGAGTGCTTAACCCTCTCGAGCTCCCACTCACATCGTCTTGAGGTGAACTTATTCTCTCAACCAATTCTTCCGTAATGTAATGTAAATTGCTATTAAGTCACCTCTGTAGTATGGGATTAGCCCTTGTAATAACGGCCTAGTGCCAAAGTAGGTTTTAAAATCAAAGTGTATTAGGAGTGCAAGTTCGCCTCCTCTCAAATTGTTTTAGAGGTCATTCAATTAACCTGCTTTTAATTTAATAGACCTCAGTAGATTGGGTATTTTACCCCTGTGTTTATGTCCGTTGAGGACAACTTGAAGGTGGAGTTTGGTGTGGCCTAGGAGAGGCTTAAATTAAAGAGCGTGTGGCTCTTTTGGAAACGGAGTGTTGTATGCCTCGAGGAGACTTTACTGTGTAATTTGGAGCAAGTGCTCCAGGGTTTGATTGGGGTCTTCTGCCCCTTTGTTAAAATTTGTATATCGGAAAGTTGGGCTAGTTGCTGAAAAATTGTGAACTCAGGGCTCGAAGCCCAAACTCTGTAATCCCTGTAATTGTACATTTCAAATTGTGTTTCGGCTACTAAGTACCTGTTCTTTGTTATTACTTAATATTGAAAAGGAAATATAACCTTGTTAACTTTTACATTAACTTTGATTCCGTAGTTTGAGACCCATTCACGCCCGCACCTTCTTACACCTCTACCTACCACCAAAACTCGGTAACAAGTGGTAGCAGAGCGTGGTTGAATGGGTCTCAATTTAGCCCCTTTTGACGGCTAAACATTGTTTGTTCCGAACTCTAACCATTTTCTCAGTTGCTGGAATTTTTTGATTTTTTCCAAGTTGTTCTGTCATCATGCCCGGCCCTCGCGATGTTCTCCTTCTTAACTATTTGCGCAAGGAGGAGTTGATCTATGAATTGACTATTAGAAATGTACAATCTGGAGGCACGGTTGCAGTAGACACTAACAAGCTTAGAGAGTCCCTTGATTTGCCCATTTCCATCCCCAATTTGGGAGAGAAAGAAATTGACGACTCTCTTTCCACGATCACGGAGAATATTACTGGGCTAGCTTCTGTAGTTAGTTTTTTTGATGAAAATGATCCGTCTCCAAATCAAATTAAGCGTGTGCAAGGCAGGCTATATCATTTTTCGAATAGGGTTAACGATCTGTTGTCTCTAAAACTGAATGACGTTCAGAGGAAGGAAGCTAGTACGCTCCTGGAAAATATTTCCGAGTTATCTAGTAAGGTCACTCAATTGTTAACTGGGGAAGTTCCTCCCAAATCTGATCAACCCACCATAGTGAATCCAGGTAGTGAGGAAGCGCCTCCCAAGGGAGAAGTTAATAGGATAACCGTTGCTGCTCAAACTATCCCTGCCCCATTGGACAACGAATCTGAACGTCGTGCATCATTGAGTAACATCCGTTCTGAATTGACTTCCTTGCCATTGAAACCTTTACCTACTATGTCACCCGGATTTAGTAGCTTGCCTCATCCATTGGCAATGTTGCTCAGAGGTATATCCAAGTTTTCTGTTAATACCACCAGTGACGTAATTTCATTTTTAAGATTTCTAGTGGAATTTCAGGATCATGCCCTTGTTTTTTCTCTGTCTCCATGTCAAATCTTGCAAATTATCTATCCGTATGCTATTGGTATTCTCTCCGACAAAATAGTAAGAGCCATAGCTGAACAGTCATCTATTGAAGATTTTCATGCACACTTGCTTGCAAACTTTATTCCCGCCCGCGCGAGGTCATCTCTGATTCAAAAGTACTATTATCGAGTACAGAGGTTGGATGAAAACTTGGCTGATTTCATACAAGACATTAAGTTTTATACCAGGGTGTTTGCTCTTCACTTCCCTGAGGATCAAATTGTACAAGCTATTGTGGAAGGCATTTCACCATCTTATAGGTCATACTTGTGTTTTGCGGCGTGCCCGCAAACTTTCTCTGAACTTGAAGCGTTGGCCGTCTCAGCGGAAGGAGTTAGATACGCCGATTCTTTGCGTGTAGCGAAAGAACCCCCGCCTTCCTTTAGTAACACTCGGCCTCCACCTCGCCGACCAGTCACGCCCCGTAAATGTTATGCTTGCGGGTCGCCTGACCATCTTCGCAATAAATGTCCATTAGTCAAAAGTAGTAGGGCAAATAATGGAGCTGGTTCAGCACACGGCTGTTTTAAATGTGGGGCCTTCTCACATATCGCCAAGAATTGCCCAAACTCAAATAGCACCCCCTCCTGCTCAACTTCTGGTGCAAATTCCACCTATGCCAATAATAAAAAGTGACTAGTGGCTTCGGCTGAGTCGACTAATCCATCTTTCCGAGACTCAGCCCCTAGTAAACAGATTGTAAATGCAGAGAACGATCAGCCTTCAAGTTCATCTTTTGAATGCCCTAAAGAATGTCTTAGGATTGCGGCGGATACCCCCGCACCTGTTGCTTTTCTTAAGATTGAGGTAAATAACGAGCCTATAACAGCTCTCTTAGATTCAGGTAGTGTTTGTTCGATTATTGCGGCTGAATGGTATTCTAAATTGAAAACGGTTTGTAAACTTCCTGACTATGTCTCTTCTCCTGTTCAATACGTTTCGGCTAATTCATCTCCATTAGAAATTCTAGGTTCCTTACTGGTCAAAATCCGTGTTTTTAAGTTTACATGGAAAGTTAAATTGTTTGTGGCCAAGCAATTGTCTTGCCCCATTATATTGGGAGCTGACTTTATTTCTCACACTGGTCTTGTGCTCGATCTGCAGTCTAGGTCGTGCACATTCAAATTTGCTTCTAGTTGTAAAATCCCACTATTAAAGTGTAATTCTGTGTCATGTTCTTCTATTTCGCCTACCCAGGATGAGATGTTGTTAGACCTTAGACATCTACCTGAGAAGCAGGCTGATAGTATTCGCAAACTGTGTCAGTCGTTTCCCGAGGTGTTCTCTGATACTCTTGGTGTCACTGACCTTATTGAATACAAAATTGAGGTTACGGATTCGATTCCTGTCCGTTTTCCACCGTATAGGCTATCTCCACCTAAAATGAAGGCTCTGAAGGAAATCATCGATCAGATGTTGAAGGACGGTATTATTAGGCCCTCTAAGTCAGCGTATTCTTCGCCTATTTTTCTAGTACCGAAACCCCAAGGAGGTTTCAGGCCTGTCATTGATTACAGGGCTCTCAATCGGAAGGTGGTGTTACAATCTGTGCCCCTTCCCGACCTTCATTCTTGTTTTTCATGGTTTCGTAAGGCCAAGTTCTTCACCATCTTGGACTTAAATCAGGCCTATAATCAAATTCCCCTTGCCGAAGAGTCTAAACACCTTACAGCGTTTGCCACGGACTGGAATTTATACGAATACAACCGCGTGCCTTTCGGGCTCCCCACGGGGGCAGCTGTGCTCACTAGGCTACTAGATAGGGTCTTCTCCGACATCAAATTCGAGTACTTATATCACTACTTAGATGATGTCGTAGTATTTTCAGAGACTTTTGAAGAACACCTAGATCATCTGCGAGAAGTTCTCGATCGCCTTCGTAAGGCTGGGTTAACTGTTAAGTTGTCCAAAGTTGCCTTCGCTAAGCCCTCTATGTCTTTCCTAGGGCATATTGTGTCACCCGATGGTGTAGCAGTTGATCATTCTAGAACACAGGCCATCCGTGATTTTAAACCTCCCAAGGACATTAAAGGTATCGCCAGGTTCATTGGTATGGTGAATTTCTTCAGAAAGTTCATTCCTAACTTTGCTAATAGAGCGGCGCCCTTAAACCTTCTTCGTAGGAAAGGCATCAAATTCGAGTGGGGACCTTCTCAACAAGCCGCTTTTGAAGACCTTAAATTAGCTCTTTGTAATGCCCCTGTACTTGCTATGCCTGATTTCTCGAAGAAATTCATCGTCCAAACCGACGCGTCGTCGTCAGCAGTAGCTGCAGTCCTTCTTCAAGAGACTGAACTAGGGAGGCGACCCATCGCCTATGCGTCTAGGACATTGTCGGCTCAAGAAGCCAAGTATTCCATCTATGAGCTCGAAGGTTTGGCAGTCTTATTTGCCTTAGAAAAGTTCCGTCTCTATCTGGAACACGTTAAATTCGACCTGGAGACAGATGATCAAGCCTTAAGCTGGGTCTTAGGTAGGCCGCGTCGTACTGGTCGTATAGCCCGCTGGGCTATTCGTATTTCCGCCTTCCAGTTTGATGTTAGACATATCAGAGGTACCGAAAATGTTGTCGCTGATGGACTCAGCCGTATGTTTTCAGACGACGTTGAGAACCATGAACAGGTCGACAGTTCATCACCTTCCGAGTCCATACTATCTGGTGTTAATGCCATCTTAACAGATGCTCCCATGCTTTTTAGGGATATTGAGAAATACCAACGTGAAGATCCGACGCTGGCTCCGATAATGGAAACCCTTTCTTCTGGGGAACATGCTGTCCCTTATGTTCTGAGGAATGGTGTTCTATGTTGCCCTTCGAGGCATGATAAGTTGATGAAAGTTGTTGTTCCAGCGGTTCTTGTACCTATGATCTTCAAATACTATCATGAGACCCCATTGGGGGGGCATCTTGGAATCTTTAAAACTCGTGAAAAGATTCGTGAAATGTTCATACGGAAAGGTATGGACGGTGAAATTCGGGAACTTGTAAAAGCTTGTAAATCTTGTTTGATCAGTAAACCCACCATGTCCACTAAAGTAGGCCTTTTGTCTTCTCATCAAGCGTCGCGCCCCATGGAACGCCTGTATATTGATTATGTAGGACCCTTCCCCCAGTCGAAAGGAAATGCCAACAAATTCATCTTTGTATGTGTAGATGGTTTTACCAGATTTTCTTGGTTATTTCCGACTAAGCTGGCTACCGCTCAGTCCACCATTACCTGTCTAAATTCTATTTTTGCTTCTTTTGGTCCGTGCCAATATATTGTATCTGATAATGCTAAGGCGTTCACATCAAATCTTTTTCGTAAATTCTGTTTTGACTTGTCCATCTCTCATGTAACCACTTCTGCTTATTACCCTCAACCATCTCTGGCTGAACGGGTTAATCGTAATCTCAGGTCCGCACTTATCGCCTATCATCATGAAGATCCTTCCAGGTGGGACACGTCCCTGCATTGGTTAGCTTTTGCTTTGAATTCGGCGATTCATGAATCTCATAAGTTCACTCGAGCTTCATTGATGTTCAAGTTTGTTCCCAACACGCCGCTCTATATCCTCTGGTCTCTGAGTGACATTCTACCCGAGACAATAGATCCGGACAATATTAAAGATCTTTGGAAGAAGGCTAAAGCGAATCTTAAAGTGTCTCATGAAAAGGTTAGGGAAAGGTATGATCGTGGACGGAGACCCACCCCTTTGAAGGTAGGTGACCAGGTTATGGTCAAGAATTTTGTTCCCGCGGGCAAGCTTGCCCCCAGATTCCATGGGCCATGCATCATTCTCGATTTTCTCACACCGGTTACATTGTTACTAAGCAATCCAGCCACCGAGAGGATATTTAGGGTTCACCTGTCACAGGTGAAACCGGTGTAAATTTAGTTTCAACTTGCTTCATATAATTTGAAAGGATATGAAGGTTATATTTTTTTTTGAGTTCAACTCTTAAGGCATTCTGCTCCTTCTATTTTATTTTATATGCAAGCATTTCTTGTAAACCTCCCCCGATTGTTAAACTGCCATCCTGTCCTTGTCACGGCCATTACCACGCTCCCGTCTCCTGCTCCACCACACTCAGTGGCTGGCTTAGATGAAATGCCATGGATATCTGCACGCCGCTGGCCCCTCAATCTCTTTACATGCCTGTGCCCTTAAAAGAAACATGATGGTCCAACACAATTCTGCCGCCTAGCTTAATGTTTCAGTGCCCCCGCAGCCGCGCGGCGCCGTGCAGCAACTGGAGCCAAGGTCGGGCCCCCTCGGCCCCAGCGAGGACGACATGTGCACGGCGAGCCGGAGCTCTCCTCCCGGCCAAGGCTGACGTGCGGCGCACGACCTGCTACTTGCCCGCAGCCTGTATATGTTCACCGCGGGCGCGGCGTGCTTCAACACCTCTGCTCCCCTCATAGTGCGGGCGAGCGGTATCTCAGGGTACTTGAGGGGTCCGAGCGGCCTCCTTTTGGACGCAAGCTGCAACGGCCGGTCCGGCCATCCAACTTCATCAACATCAACTACATGGACAGTTACTATAAGAGATAACTACATTTGGGAATTCAACAGCAATATTTGGTGGACCGTGCAAAAAATTTTTCTTCACTTCTAAGTATTAAAAGTTTATCTTCAGAAATTCAAATTCTACAAACTTAAAGACTTTCATTCACCTGCAACAACAACATTTTGAAACTGAATTAAGAAATCTTGTAAATGCTTCTGCTATCTATCTTCGTATCAACATCATTACTTGGACTTTGTTTCAAACTGATTTCATGTGTCACCCCTGGAGGAACTTTTGGGGGGGGAGGTCTGTACCGGGCGGTACACCTCTACACCGTTTATTTAAAAGTTGCGCCAGTTGAAACTCCTCTTCTGGAGGAAGGTTGAACTTTATCTACTCTATTAATTCTCTACTTTCTCAGAAGATGTCACCACGTGGAAAATTTTGAGTTTTTGAACTGTGTCACTTTTGATGTGTTTTTGTTTCGCTTGAAGTAAGAAGTGTGAACTTTCTCTTCTAGAGGACACTACTGAAGATCAACAATAGCGCACCCTAGTGCGGAGTCAAAGAACTATTTTGTTGGAGAAATTTTTATTTCAAAAGTTTGTTTCTTGTTAAATTTCTTTCTGTTATTGTTTAAGTTGGCTGTATTCCCCTCTTTTTCCCCTTGTTTTTGATTTATCCAATCCCGAATTTCTTTTAGTAATTTCTGACCAATCTGGTGTATCTTCCCCCAACTTGTATCTGTTGCGGGGTCCTATCCAATAAAAACATTGTGGGCGGGTGTTTTCATTCCCCTAACGCCTAGAAACTTCCGCGAGAGTATATAAACTGCTGATTTTAGGGTCTCCGGGCCACTTCTGTTCCATCTTTCAGTGTATTAAGTACATAGCAGGAGGCGGGAAGCGCCTCTTTCCTCGGCGGCGGTCAACAATAAGGTAATGGCCGATTAATAAATTCTTTCTTTTCTTGCTCAGCAGTTTAACTTTCGGGGCGGGTTCTAAGCGTTCAACCATGTAACCTTTTCCTAAAATGTAAAAACAACTGGTATCTATTCTATTTTAAAACGACATATCGGGATAGAGAGTGCTTAACCCTCTCGAGCTCCCACTCACATCGTCTTGAGGTGAACTTATTCTCTCAACCAATTCTTCCGTAATGTAATGTAAATTGCTATTAAGTCACCTCTGTAGTATGGGATTAGCCCTTGTAATAACGGCCTAGTGCCAAAGTAGGTTTTAAAATCAAAGTGTATTAGGAGTGCAAGTTCGCCTCCTCTCAAATTGTTTTAGAGGTCATTCAATTAACCTGCTTTTAATTTAATAGACCTCAGTAGATTGGGTATTTTACCCCTGTGTTTATGTCCGTTGAGGACAACTTGAAGGTGGAGTTTGGTGTGGCCTAGGAGAGGCTTAAATTAAAGAGCGTGTGGCTCTTTTGGAAACGGAGTGTTGTATGCCTCGAGGAGACTTTACTGTGTAATTTGGAGCAAGTGCTCCAGGGTTTGATTGGGGTCTTCTGCCCCTTTGTTAAAATTTGTATATCGGAAAGTTGGGCTAGTTGCTGAAAAATTGTGAACTCAGGGCTCGAAGCCCAAACTCTGTAATCCCTGTAATTGTACATTTCAAATTGTGTTTCGGCTACTAAGTACCTGTTCTTTGTTATTACTTAATATTGAAAAGGAAATATAACCTTGTTAACTTTTACATTAACTTTGATTCCGTAGTTTGAGACCCATTCACGCCCGCACCTTCTTACACCTCTACCTACCACCAAAACTCGGTAACAATTATTATTATTATTATTATTATTATTATTATTATTATTATTATTATTATTATTATTATTTCTTTCTTAATCTGCTTATCATCCAGGGTTGGTTTTTCCCTCGGACTCAGCGAAGGATCCCACCTCTACCGCCCTCAGGTGCAGTGTCCTGGAGAGTCAGACATTGTGTCTAGGGGTACAACTGGGGAGAATAACCAGTACCTCGCCCAGGCGCCCTCACCTGCTATGCTGAACAGGGGCCTAGGTGGAGGAAGGGAAGATTGGAAGGGATAGACAAGGAGGAGGAATGGAAGCGGCCGTGGCCTTAAGTTAGCTGCCATCCCGGCATTTGCCTGGAGGAGAAGTGGGAAACCACGGAAAACCACTTCCAGGCTGGATGAGGAGGGAATCGAACCCCGTCTACTCAGTTGACTTCCTGAGGCTGAGTGGACCCCGTTCCAGCCCTCGTACCACTCTTAAAATTTCGAGGCAGTGCCGGAATTGAACCAGAGCCTCCGGCGGTGGCAGCTAATCACACTAACCAGTACACCACAGAGGCGGACATTATTATTATTATTATTATTATTATTATTATTATTATTATTATTATTATTATTATGTAATTTGCTTATTTTGTATCGACATAGATAGGTTATGATGAACGGTAGGATACAGAAGGGCTAGGAGTGGGAGGGATGCGGCCGTGGTCTCAATTAAGGTACAGCCCCATTTGCCTGGTTTGAAAATAAGAAACCACGTAAACAATGTTCAGGGATACCGACTGCGCAGTTCGAACCCACTACCTCCCCACAGCTGCGCGTCCCTGATTGCACGGCCAACTCGTTCGGTAACATAAGAAGAGTAGGCCGCAATCCCATTCTACTGTTTATGTGTAGCAGGGTATCCTGTCTGTATAGGGTGTGTCCAGCCGAGTCACAATCACACCAGCTGGAAAAGTTCAAGTATTTTTTTATTTTGCAGTGTATGGCAGGGAGTTAATGTCTGGGGAATTTTTCCTATTCTTGGCAGATAACCACTGAGTGACAGAACGCGCTGTGTTTGCGTCGTCCCCAGTGGCGCAATTGGTTAGCGCACGGTACTTATACGACAGTAACTGAGCTATGCCGGGGTTGTGAGTTCGAGCCTCACCTGGGGAACATTTTGTACAGGGGAACATTTACTTCTCAGATTCGCAGATTGTTTTTGCACTCATTAGGAATTGATTCTGTTTTTGTACTGTATTTCCAAGCTCTTAATTTCTCCCTCCTATAGAGTAGGAAATCTTGACACCTATTGACAAACATTATTTTTCATAGCTCGTTTCTAACATCATCCTAGTTTCTTCCTCTTTCTTTCTAACCAGGCCCTTGTAATCGATCCCACCTGGTCCGTCTCTGTGGTGTAGTGGTTTGTATGATTAGCTGCCACGCCTGGAGGCCCGGGGTCGATTCCCGGCTCTGCCACGAATTTCGAAAAATGGTACGAGGGCTAAAACGGGGTCTACTCAGCCTCGAGAGGTCAACTGAGTGGAGGTGGGTTCGATTCCCTCCTCAGCCACTCTGGCAGTGGTTTTCCGTGGTTTCCCACTTCTCCAGGCAAATGCCGGGGTGGTATCTAACTTCAGGCCATGGCATTTTCCTTCCCTCTTCCTTGTCTATCCCTTCCAATCTTCCCCTTCCTCCACAAGGCTCCTGTTCAGCATAGCAGGTGTGGCCTTTGGGCGTGGTACTGGTCATCCTCCCCAGTTGTTCCGTACCCAGAGTCTGAAGCTCCAGGACACAGCCCTTGAGGCAGTAGAGGTGGGACCCCTCGCTGAGTCCATGCGAAAAACCGACCCTGGAGCATAAAAAGATAAAGAAGAATAGTGAGAAGGAGAAGAAGAAGAAAAACATCCCACCTGACCTGTCTGATTTCGGATCCTGCAATACATTTATCACTGGTTTGGTAGTATAGTGACTGACTCTGGAGGATAAACAGATAAAGAAGAAGAAGGTCCCATCTGGCCTGTCCAAGTTTGTATTCCAACTCAGCAATATATTTATCACTGGTTTGGTGAGCTGAATCCGTGTCGTCTCAAAACTCACGAGTTTCAAAACTCACGAGTCTCAAAACTCACGAATTCCAGGAAGAGGATTAGTACGAACAGGTTTCTCGACCTCGGCCAGTGTCAAAACTCACGACCAGGGCCAGTTTCTTCCACCCTTATAGTGATGGCATAATGGAACACTTTTAATAATAGAATAACTTCTATCCGATTATTTAAATAATCAAATGAATAATCAATTTAAATAATCGAATGAGTTTCAAATATCATTCTGATATATCGCACGGAATAATCGGAAGCGTCATGAATATTTTTTTCGGTGTGTGTCGGGTAGACAATCTATTGAAATAAGCGAATAGATGAACTCTTACGAAAAATAGAAATACACCTTTTTTTAAAAGGAATCTCCAAGTGTTGAAAGTAAATGAGTGGATTACGTGACTTGATCTTTAATATCTCAAAATAAAATTCACCGGGTGAGTTGGCCGTACGGTTAGGGGCGCGGCTGTGAGCTTGTATCCGGGAGATAGTGGGTTCGAACTCCACTGTCGGCAGCCCTGAAGATGGTTTTCCGTGGTTTCCAATATTCACACCAGGTAATGCACCTTAATTAAGGCCACGGCCGCTTCCTTCAAACTCCTAGGCCTTTCCTATCCCCTTCGATGCCATAAGACCTATCTGTGTCGGTGCGACGTAAAGCCACTAGCAAAAAAATAAATATAATTCCTTATTCAATGCCGCCTTCTGGCCGCATAATGGAACTAAGCCCCAGCACCACCAACTGACAGTTCCTTTCAACTAGCAGCGGGCAATATACCTACTTTAATTTTATGTCGTCCGGCTGCATGCATAAATTGTTAGTATGCTGGCCTTTGGTCTAGGGGGTCCCGGGTTCGATTTACGGTCAAATCGGAGATTTGAACTTTCATTAGTTAATTCCTATGGCTTGGGGACTGGGGGTTCGTGCGGTCTTCAGCATTATACTTCATCTTAGGTAGGGTCTCATCCGCACAGACGTCACGGCGTCAATTATAAATGTGTGTGAAAGGTAAAAAATGCACTATATTAGCTTTAAGACAAGAGCAAAATATTTAAACAATAATAACATAATACACGTATGTAGGCAGTTCCGTTTTCTTTCTGTCATCTTTGCGTGTATATATTCATACTAGCAAGATACCCGTGCTTCGCTACGGTATTATACTGAAATTTATAATTGAATGCTTATTGTTTAGATATATAATCCGCCGAAATTCGCGATCTGACTCGTTTTCTGCGAGAATCCTCCAAAATTCCCGATCTGACTCGTTTTCTATTATTTTAAAGCACGTTTCCTCCCATTTTTCAATATTCCTTTCCAGCAATCGATTTTGTACTTCCCGGGCTAGGCTCAGGTATTCCTCCTGGTCAGTTGGGTCCGTAAATCTTTGCCATCTTTTCCTTTAATCATTTTTAATATGGATAAAATCCTTCAGGAGATCCGCGTGGTGTCATATTGGGTGATTTGGCGGCACTGAACCCGCGGCCGGACTGCATTCATAGTCATTACCCGTCCAGGAGCCGTTGCCAGCGCGGTCCGCACATTTGACGACGGTCTGGAACATTATTATTATTATTATGTGTTGCTGGAATGGCTGATGACAGGGAAAACCGGAGTATCTGGAGAAAAACCTGTCCCGCCTCCGTTTCGTCCAGCACGAATGTCACATGGAGTGACCGGGATTTGAACCACGGAACCCAGCTTTGAGAGGCCGGCGCGGTGCCGCCTGAGCATCGGAGGATCCTTATAAGTACATTAATAACAGTAAAATCAATTGGTCTCACCTCCTTCTACACCCCACCGCCGTTAAGTTTATTTACCGCTACCCCCCCCCCCCCCCGCAAAAAAATTAAAAGAAGGCTTGTTTCTTTATGTTTAAGGGAGATTCCAAACACCAATGTTCACGTCTATTACCTTCAGTTTTGAGATATAAGTATCCCCATAAAAGTAATTTACTTTTTTCACTTCATTTCACACTACTCCCCCCCCCCCCTAAGTGAACTTTACCGAAAAAAATACTTGTTTCTTTAATAGTAAAGGATCTTCTAAATACCAATTATCACGACTCTAACTTCTTCAGTTTTTTATTTATGTGTCCTCATGAAAGGAATTCAACTCCTTTACACTCCCGCCCTCCAAGATGGTTTCCCGGCCAAAACGGTTTTTTTTGTTTTTTTTGTTTTGAAAGGAGATCCAAATACGAATTTTCACATCTGTAATAACTTTAGTTTTTATTAGATGCATGTATTCTCATACAATTAAGCCAATTAATTTTTCAATTCTAACCCCCCCTCCCCCCGCTTCATTGGATTTTAAGAGAATACGTGTATTTTTACTTTTAAAGCAGATTGAAAATATCAAATTTCACGTCTGTAAAATCTTCATTTTTGATATATCAGTAGCCTAATTAAAAGAATTCAACACCATTTTCAGTCACTTTAACCCCCCCTCCACCCAGGTGATATTTCCGAAAACTAAAAATACACGTTTCTTTATGTTTAATAGAGATAAAAAAAATACCATTTTTCACTTCTGTAACATGTTAAGTTTTTTAGATATACTGTAAAAATTCTCATTTCAAAATTTCACCCTTTTTGAGTTCCCCTTAAGTGGAGTTTCCAAAAACAAACAAATGTTTCTTTACATTTACAGGAGATTCCAAACACCCACTTTTTACGTCTGTAACATTTTACGTTTCCAAGATATTCTGTAGATATAGTCTTTCAAAAATTCACCCCACTCCTGTTTAACCGCCATTAATTGGATTTTCCGAAAACAAAATATACGTGTTTCTTTATTTTTAAAGGAGATTCTAAATACCAATTTTCACATCTATAACCTTTAAGAGTTTTGAGATATAGATACACTCATTTTAAAATATTACCCCCTTTCACCCCCTCCCTTAATTGGATTTTCCAGAAACAAAAAAATACGTGTTTCTTTATTTTTAAAGGTGATCCCAAACACCGATTTTCAGGTCTGTAGTATCTTCAGTTTCTGAGATATAAGTAGCCTCATTAAAGGCATTCAACCCTTTTTCCACCCCTTTTCATTCCTCCTATTGCGATTTTCCGAAAACAAAAAAATACGTGTTTCTTTATTTTTAATGAAGATTCTAAATACCAGTTTTTTACATCTGCAAACTTTAAAAGTTTGGAGATAGAGATTCACTCATTTTAAAAATTCACCCCCTTTTCACCCTCCCATTAATTGGATTTTCCAAAAACAAAACAATACGTGTTTCTTTATTTTTAAAAGAGATCAAAAGTACCAATTTTGAGGTCTGTAATATCTTCAGTTTCTGAGATATAAGTACCGGTATCCTGATTGAAGGCATTCAACCCATTTTTCCTCATTTTCACCCTTTTTCACCCCCCCCCCCTATTGGGGTTTTCAGAAAACAAAAAAATACGTGTATCCTTATTTTAAAAGAAGATTCTAAATACCAATTTTTACATCTGTAAACTTTTAAAGTTTTGAGATATAGATACACTCTTTTTAAAATTTCACCCCCCTTTTCACCCCCTTAGCGACGGAATATCAAAAAATCCTCTCTTAGCGAGCACCTACATCTTAATATGAATATATCCCCAAAATTTCATTTCTTTATGTCCAGTAGTTTTGGCTCGGCGATGATGAATCAGTCAGTCAGTCTGGACAAGTTATTTTATATATATAGATTTCTGTCTTAAAAATTAGTGTTATTTGTAGTTCTTAGTATTTTAAGTTAAGCAGTGTCATTGTATAAACAAATAATAATGTGTGTGGTTAAGTGCAAGAAAGGGGCAAGAGCCCTAACTTCGCCACAGAAAATAAGGGCTTTTATCTATCTATCTATCTATCTATCTATCTATCTATCTATCTATCTATCTATCTATCTATCTACACCTCGGTCTTTTTCATTCGACAGCCATTATTTTTCCCCTGTGGGTTGGGGTGGCAGAATAACGTCCACAATATCCTTTGTCAGTCGTAAGGGGCGACTAAAAAGGGAAGCGTGAGTCACCACGCACCTCACCCCTCCGGCGGTCCTGCTGTCCGAAGTCGTGAATTTTGAGACTCATTAGCATGTTGACTTTAGATACCGGTTTGTAGTCGTGAGTTCTGATACTATTTGTCACTAACTTTAGCCCGTGAGTTTTGAAACTCGTGAGTTTTGAGACGTAACCAGCTGAATCTGTAGTATAGTGACCGGGCGATTTGGCCGTGCTGTTAGGGACGCACACAGTGAACTTCCACCCAGGAGATATTGTGTTCGGACCCCACTGTCGACAGCCTTGAATATGGCATCCGTTGTACATTAATTAAGACCACGGCCGCTTCCTTTCCAACCCTAGGCCTTTCCAATCCCATCGTCGCCATGAGACCTAATTGTGTCGTTGCGACGTAAAGCGGCCACCTTCTGGGTCCACACAGCCTTGGGAGATCTACTGAATAGAGGCGATTCGAATTCCACCTCGGCCACCCTCGAAGTAGTTTTCCGTGGCTTCCCACTTCTCAGGGTAAAAGCCGGGATGGTACCTAACTTAAGGCCATGGCCGCTTCTTTCCCTCTTCCTTGTCTATCCCTTCCAATCATCAAATACTCCACCAAGGTTCCTGTCCAGCTTAGCAGGCGAGGCCGCTTGGGCGAGGTACTGGTCATCCTTCCTAGTTGTATTCCCCAACCCAATGTCTCACGCTCCAGGACACTGCCCTTGAGGCAGTAGATGTTGGGATCCCTCACTGAGTCCGAGGGAAAAACAAACCCTGGGGGTTAAGCAGATTAAGAAATAAATAAATAAATAAAGAAAGAAAGAAAGAAAGAAAGAAAGAAAGAAAGAAAGAAAGAAAGAAAGAAAGAATTAAATTAAATAAATATTTAGTCCACCTCTGTGGTGTAGTGATTAGTGTGATTAGCTGCCACCCCCGGAGGCCCGGTTCGCTTCCCGGCTCTGCGACGAAATTTGAAAAGTGGTACGAGGGCTGGAACGGGGTCCACTCAGCCTCGGGAGGTCAACTGAGTAGAGGTGGGTTCGATTCCCTCCTGGAAGTGGTTTTCCGTGGTTTCCCACTTCTCCTCGAGGCAAATGCCGGGATGGTACCTAACTTAAGGCCACGAACGCTTCCTTCCCTCTTCCTTGTCTATCCCTTCCAAATTTCCCATCCAACCACAAGGCCCTTGTTCAGCATAGCAGGTCAGCCACCTGGGTGAGGTACTGGTCAACCTCCCAAGTTGTACCCCCCGACCCAGAGTTTGAAGCTCTAGGACACTGACCTTGAGGCGATAGAGGTGGGATCCGACCCTTGGCGGGTAACCAGGTGAAGAAGAAGAAGTAGGAATCAATATTTGGAAATATGTACTTTCGAGATGTCTTGCTGCATTGAAGTACCATCTATCTATTGCAGCAGTACGGTCCGTTTTCAGCGATATTATTATTATTATTATTATTATTATTATTATTATTATTATTATTATTATTATTATTATTTCTTTCTTAATCTGCTTATCATCCAGGGTTGGTTTTTCCCTCGGACTCAGCGAAGGATCCCACCTCTACCGCCCTCAGGTGCAGTGTCCTGGAGCGTCAGACATTGTGTCGAGGGGTACAACTGGGGAGAATAACCAGTACCTCGCCCAGGCGCCCTCACCTGCTATGCTGAACAGGGGCCTAGGTGGAGGAAGGGAAGATTGGAAGGGATAGACAAGGAGGAGGAATGGAAGCGGCCGTGGCCTTAAGTTAGCTGCCATCCCGGCATTTGCCTGGAGGAGAAGTGGGAAACCACGGAAAACCACTTCCAGGCTGGATGAGGAGGGAATCGAACCCCGTCTACTCAGTTGACTTCCTGAGGCTGAGTGGACCCCGTTCCAGCCCTCGTACCACTCTTCAAATTTCGAGGCAGTGCCGGAATTGAACCAGAGCCTCCGGCGGTGGCAGCTAATCACACTAACCAGTACACCACAGAGGCGGACATTATTATTATTATTATTATTATTATTATTATTATTATTATTATTATGCAATTTGCTTACTTTGTATCGACATAGATAGGTTATGATGAACGGTAGGATACAAAAGGGCTAGGAGTGGGAGGGATGCGGCCGTGGTCTCAATTAAGGTACAGCCCCATTTGCCTGGTTTGAAAATAAGAAACCACGTAAACAATGTTCAGGGATACCGACTGCGCAGTTCGAACCCACAACCTCCCCACAGCTGCGCGTCCCTGATTGCACGGCCAACTCGTTCGGTAACATAAGAAGAGTAGGCCGCAATCCCATTCTACTGTTTATGTGTAGCAGGGTATCCTGTCTGTATAGGGTGTGTCCAGCCGAGTCACAATCACACCAGCTGGAAAAGTTCAAGTATTTTTTTATTTTGCAGTGTATGGCAGGGAGTTAATGTCTGGGGAATTTTTCCTATTCTTGGCAGATAACCACTGAGTGACAGAACGCGCTGTGTTTGCGTCGTCCCCAGTGGCGCAATTGGTTAGCGCACGGTACTTATACGACAGTAACTGAGCTATGCCGGGGTTGTGAGTTCGAGCCTCACCTGGGGAACATTTTGTACAGGGGAACATTTACTTCTCAGATTCGCAGATTGTTTTTGCACTCATTAGGAATTGATTCAGTATTTGTACTGTATTTCCAAGCTCTTAATTTCTCCCTCCTATAGAGTAGAAAACCCTGACACCTATCGACAAACATTTTTCATAGCTCTTTTTTTTTTTTTTTTTTTTTTTTTGTTATTTGCTTTACGTCGCACCGACACAGATAGGTCTTATGGCGACGATGGGACAGGGAAGGGCTAGGAGTGGGAAGGAAGCGGCCGTGCCTTAATTAAGGTACAGCCCCAGCATTTACCTGGTGTGAAAATGGGAAACCACGGAAAACCATCTTCAGGGCTGCCGACAGTGGGGTTCGAACCCACGATCTCCCGAATACTGGATACTGGCCGCAATTAAGCGACTGCAGCTATCGAGCTCGGTGAGCTCATTTCTAACGTCATCCTAGTTTTTACCTCTTTCTTTCTAACCAGACCCTGTTAGTCAGTCCCATAGACAGTTTTCAAATACATATTGTGACCGTTCACCATCATGCCATGGAGATGTTAGGAGGTCTGGCTAGTTATATATGCCGTTTTCCGCAACATCCTATGACATATAACGCAGTAGTTAGCATTCTGTATGCTTAACCGGGGTATGATCCGCGACGCGCCAGTCCGGAGGGAGCAGTTTCCCTACGCTGTGACGAGAAGAAGACAGCGCAGTATGGTTAACCTTGAAACCGCGCTCTCTTTCTGAGCGAGTGAGGAGAGATGATGACGCTACGCACGGAGATGGAGGTTTGTTGAGACCGGGCCGAATTAAGGTGTGTTAACCGTTGAAAAATAAATGCCCACTATAAATTCAACACCGCATTCATTAGTACCACTTCACCATAATTTATGAAAAAGAGGAAGAAGAAGAATACTTCTACATGAAATAATTTCCCTAAATTTATAAATCAGGTCCTATTCGAACCAGTGTATTTTATGCTGACTGTCAATGCATATAAACACAATACTTTAAATATGGATCAGTAATGACGCCTATTATACAGTAGTACGCAGATCAGAGGCGACTACTGAAATCCGGCAACATGTGGAAAAAAGTGGGAGATATTGCATGATGAAACATGACGCATGATTTTCCAAAAGGACGCTTTGGAAATTATGAATAACCTACTGATCGCTTTGGTTTCACAGATGTTCAGTAGAAAGTAGAGGTCATGAGCTTTAATTCGATTGTTATCACGTCGCTCAAAAGCTTCGATTACCGGACCCATATTTTCAGCAGCGACATATTTCACTTCCCCCCTGACCATTTTTCCGAAGGTTATAAATATAGCCTGGACCGAGACACTGTATCTCATTCTCATCCGAGTAGCTGCAGTGGTAACACGTTACTTAATTGTCGTCTGTATAGTGGCAGCTCAACATATCAGAAGCGGACTTGGATATCAGTTACTTGGATATCAGTGTATCAAGTGTTGTGCCATTGAAGAAACACATCAATGTGATTTAATATTTTTACGGAATAAGCCGTGTGGTACAAGTTAATGTACATAATTGCCGAATAGAAGCCTTAATTTGGCATTTTCAACTTCATAATCGTCGAAGTTAGTTAATTATGACTTATGGTGCAATCACCAACGGAAGGCAAACACTTCAGGTTATTTAGCGTGGTGAGACAGTTAATTAATATATGTAGGGGCTAATTATTACAGCTCCTGAGCATTTAAGAACGAGTGACATTTAGCAAAAATTAAATAACTGTTCTTGACAACATTAATATTCGCATCCTCCAGGGACATTCGTTGTGATAGTCTGTCTGACGGTCAGGGAATAAATAGTGATTTTTACAAACGTATCACTACTTATGTTAATCTGTTTGAACTTAAGAGTGGATCTTGTTACAAGTAGACCCCCTTTGAAAGTGCATAAACAGTATTTGATAACTTATTCTCCATTTTTCTGTATGTTCGTGAGTGGTCGTCGAACTCAAGACTCGGAGCCTACAAGAGTCGCGCCTCAGTGCCTGCAATCAGCTTTACAAGGATCATCCCGAAATTCAACTGAGAAAACAGCAGTTCGAATCATGGATCGTCGTATGGAGAAGAACCAAGCAGTACTAGGAACAATAATATTCATCATGTTCGTATAAAGATCTAAGATGTACCCCAGATGACAGCAAGCCTTACTCACCAAATGTTAAGTACATACTTCAATATACCCTAAACACGAGATATGCATGCCAACAAGTATAATATTTGTAAATATTAGAATGTCATAATGAAATATTAAATATGTAGGGAACATTATGCGCGTATAATTGGGAAAGATTTATTACTATTAGTTAGGATCATCAAATGATTTTTAAGATAATCATTGATATTTAACAAAATTCATTTGCATGAATTATTATATAGATTTCAAAGTTCTTAGCTTATATGAATTATCTTTGGGAAGAACGGCAAGTTAGCTAGATTTATATTTCTTCGTCTGGTAAAGATCTTCAGAGTAGTTTGGATATAAATGATACTTGGAGATTCGGGTAGTTGTAATCCCGGATAATATTAGATAATGATTGGAGTTGATCTAAATCGAGGCGTAATTAATTTATAATCATATATGAAATTGTGAAAATAATTAACCTGGGTTTTCTCTGTGAATTAATTGAATTGATTGAGATACGATGTTAAGACATGAGAGGGCGAAGCTATAACATGTTTTGTTGTTGGAGAGATAAGGAAGAATAAATAATTATAGCTGTTGAGAGATATAAAATTGGGCTGAATATATAGCCAGATAACGAGTAATAAGAAATAATGGCCTTCAAGTGAATGCATACTTGACAATGAGCCGAGAGGATATGTAAGAGAATTGAAAGGGAGAGTGATGGGTGATTGATTTATGGTATCTTACCCAGGACTAGTCACAGCTGTTATTGTGAAGAAAAGGTAAATGCTGGCCGACCGTACGCCAAGCGAAATCTGCAGTCTCTAGCAAACGATGTTAATGTGCCAAGCTCTTTTCATTTACCAGAGTAATCTCAATCCCATTCTAATTATACGTTGCAAGTGACACGGATAATTTCCGGATTTTGTGAAGGATAGATCCCTTCTCGTACTAAGTATTAATTTAGCCTCTGATTGGAGTCCAAAAAGTTGTACCTTGGAATCCGAAGCCCGTCGGTTCGAATGATGCTGGAGCGAAGATTTAACCAGATATTATGGCTTGGTTAAGCCATATCTTCAAGATGTGTTGTGTAAATATATTTGATATTTATATATATATATATATATATATATATATATATATATATATATATATATATGTTTCTGTGTGTTTTATTATTTCCCAGTGATATGGTGATGGGTTTGATTCCAGCTTTGACTGATTTTCTTTAAATGTTAACTTGTTAGGTAAACCCAGGATACGCACATATATGTTCAGAGTGTATGTTCATCGTAGTGTTCAATGTAAATATACATTTGTCGTGGTCAAATGGATCACATGTTCGATACACGGCAATGCAATCTCGTGTGTATATCAGGTGTGCTTATATTGTGTTATAATTTATTTTCTCCAAATCATGACGGTAGACAAAGGACACTATTTAATATCCAGTTATGATTAACATATGAAGGATATTTGGTTCTCACCCAGGAATCTCGAGTTCGATCCTCGGTACCGGAACCATATTTAATATCCATTTGTGACGAGAGCTTAACAAATGAATTCAGTATCCATTCTTTTTAATATCATGTATCAGTGTATGTTGATCGAATGGTGTACATCAAGAATTAAGTATGCCAAGACAATTTCAAGAAAAGAAGGCATACAGTGTATATAATGTTATCAGTTTATTTGTTTCTTTTATTCATATGTTGAGATACAACATTATTTGTGTGGTTCGTATCATTATAATAAATATGTTTAGAATGCAAGCATTGAACGGAGATTCTTCTCATTTAACAAATATTAGCATATTCCTCTCATATTATGGAATCCTACTTTCATTATTTTAGATAGTGCCTATTTTATTTCTTTATCGGACATTCCATTACCCATATTGCTCTACGAATTCAGCCGGTGATCTTATGAAAGTAGGGAGGATGAGACTTCAAGCCTGGTAAGTGACTTCTGGCGGTTCTCATCGGAATGTTCCATCTGTACGTCTGTTTGTGAAACCAAATTAAGTAATATTGCCTTGATATACCTAATGTAAGCCTTATTTTTGTTGCCCAATTTTTGGGGCCAGTTTCATTTTGTCGCCCAATGTGTTCAGAGCTGGTTCATACTTAATTTGGTGCGACGACTAATGCCCATGGCACGGTTGCATTTTTTTAACGCCCTAACGGTTGCAATATATAGCAGACTAAAATCCCATGTGGCGTGCCTGAGTTTGATTTCCAACTTGCAATACAGCAGTGAAATTGCACCCAGGAGATAGTCCGTTCGAACCCCCCTGTCGGCAGCCGTGAATATGGTATTCCGTGGTTTCCCGTTTTATGGGGCTGTACGTTAATTAAGGCCACGGCCGCTTCCTTCCCAATAGTAGGCCTTTCCAATCCTATCGTCGCCATAAGACCTATCTGTGTCGGTGCTATGTAAAACTGCCACCCTCTGAGGCACAAGGTGTCCACACAGCCTCGGGAGGTCAATTGAACAGAGGCGATCGAGTCCCACCTCAGCTATCCTCGAAAAGGTTCTCTGCTGGAAGTGGTTTTCCGTGGTTTCCCACTTCTTCTCCAGGAAAATGCCGGGATGGTACCTAGCTTAAGGTCACGGCTGCTTCCTTCCCTCTTTCTTGTCAATCCCTTCCTAATCTTCCAATCCCCCACAAGGCCCTGGTTCAGCATAGCAGGTGAGGCCGTCTGGGCGAGGTACTGGCCCTCCTTCCCAGTTGTATACCCGAGCAAATGTCTCAAGATCCAGGACACTGTACTTGAGACAGTGGAGGTGGGATGCCTCGATGAGTCCGGGGCAAGAAACCAACCCTGGAGTGTAAACGGATTAAATAAAAAAATGAGGGGCTCGAACAGGATGCAGTTAGTCTCTGATAATACGTTTATGGAGGGAGTTCACTGTGCGGTACGCGCCTTGTAGATATAGGCATGTATTTAGTAACCACCATTGGCTGCCTTGAAGATGGTTTTCGTCTTTCCTAGCGGCGTAATTGTTTAGCGCACGGTACTTATACGGTATCATCCGGGCCATAAGATTTTGAGCCTCGCCAAGAGAAAGTTTTGTTTTCCTTTTTATATTCGAAGAGGAAGAAAATTGAGGGATAAGGGATCTAGTCAGGGGGCAGTTCTGGAGAAATATAGATGAAGAATCGGTATTCATCACTGCTGATAGAACAGCAGAGCGAATATGTGGAACAGAGAATGGCTAAAGGGAAGGGAGAAGGTAAGAGGAAGCGGAAAGTGTGGAAAGGGACACGCAGAGAGTAGAGGATAGGAAAAGAGGGCCATGAGTGGAGAAAAGGAATGGGGAAGGTAATGGAGTCTAGGAGGGTAGGGGATCTAATGAGGTGGCTGGGGATGAGGATCTGGTACGGGGAACTTTGTTCTTAGGCATGTGGGAAAAGTGTGTGTGTAGGAAAGGGAACCGGAGAAAAGCGATATCCAGCAATTAGATTAAGACAAATGCTGAGGAACAAATGTCGAAAAATGCGAACCTAGCGTGGTAAGTAATATGCAAGCCGCGCAGCTGGTGGATTTACGAACGCTTTAGTCACCCCTAGGAGAAATCAAATCAATGAGTTATTCGATCGTTGCCGTAAATCTACCTGATTTAGTGCGATATCAAACCGCCGCTTTTGAGAAGGGAAGTTGTTTACCATGATTTTACATTCCACCACAAGACGAACGTCAGTGTTGTACCAAGGGCCTGTGTCGTGGTTAAAAGAAGCTTGCAATTTCGACTTTATACATACGTAAATCATTGTATAATTTATAATCAATTTATATTTCATGAGATTAATGCAAGCAATGGACCTGATTCATGTAAGTATAATATGTTTAAACTAATTTATGCTCAACAAACAAGAATATAATATCGCGTCTCTGGTTTCTCAGTTGCAATACTTCATCGCTGTTGATTAAGTTAATATTGGATGTAGAACATTATCTTCCTTGGCTTTATCCTTGAATCTGTCTTGGCATACTCTCTACAACACTGTCAATTAATTTTTGATCCAGTTTTTCCCATTCATCATTGGCGATATTGCTTAAATCTTTCAGGTTACAGGGTTCATGTCTGGTGAACAGTCATCTAACGTCATCCCAGTAATACCGATACGAGACGAAGAAAGTGTTAGCGAGGCGTTTAACCCCTACTGTGTGGAGGTTGAAGTTCAAACCGGAGATAGTTCTGTGAGGTTCTGGAGGTATTTTTCGTACTATGATATGGGCCTACGCATTCAGATCGCGTGAACATGAACTAAGATGTTTAACATTCAACATCTTAATGATGCGTATACTGTGAGCACTCCCATTTTCCAAAATGACAATAGCAGTGTTCACGTGACTGATTTGATGAACACCCGACTAGCTGGCACTCCTCATCTGGCTTGCTAAATTCCCCGATCTTAATCCCACATAAAATGTGTGAGACTATTTGGAACAGGGGGAGAAACGCAGACATCAGGGTGTTATTCTATCGCCCCCGCTCAGAGGGTGAGAGTTGAAAGAAAGGAAACCTGAAATGATATTACTATTCCAGTTTTCATTGTTTGAAGTAGATCACACAATTAAAAATGTGGTCAGCTTTGCTGTAACCTCATCAGATGCAGAACTGGTTGTTCAATTGCTGTCTTAACAAAACACCGTTTTAGCACTGAGCCAGCTGGTCATGCGGTTAAGGGCACGCAGCTGTGAGCTTGCATTCGGATGACAGTGGGTTCGAACTCCACTGTCCCCCGCAATGAACATGGTTTTCCCTGGATTTCCATTTTTACACCAGGGAAATGCTAGGGCTGTACCTTAATGAAGGCTACGACCGCATCCTTCCTAATCCTTTCCAATCCCATCGTCATCACAAGACCTATATGTGTCGGTACGACGTAAATCAACGTATACAAAAAACACTGTTCTAGCTCTTCAGGCAAGCAACTCGATGTTAAAATGATCCTAAGGATAGGAGCTAGGAATTTTAGGTAAATAAAAGGTAAGTACGAGAATGTATTATTGATTTATTCATCATCATCATCATCATCATCATCATCATCATCATCATCATCATCATCATCTGTTTACCCTCCAGGTTCGGCTTTTCCCTCGGACTCAGCGAGGGATCCCACCTCTACCGCATCAAAGGCAGTGTCCTGGAGTTTCAGACTCTGGGTCTGGGGATAGAATTGGGGAGAATGACCAGTGCCTCGCCCAGGCGGCCTCACCTGCTATGTTGAACAGGGGCCTTGGTGGGGGATGGGAAGATTGGAAGGGATAGACAAGGAAGAGGGAAGGAGGTGGCCTTGGCCTTAATTTAGGTACTATCCTGGCATTTGCCTGGAGGAGAAGTGGGAAACCACGGAAAATCACTTCCAGGATGGCTGAGGTGGGAATCGAACCCACCTCTACTCAGTTGACCTCCCGAGGCTGAGTAGATACCGTTTCAGCCCTCGTGCCACTTTTCAAATTTCGTGGCAGAGCCGGGAATCGAACCTGGGACTCCGAATGTGGCAGCTAATCACACTAACCACTACACCACAGAGGCGAAAAATGAAAAGTGCCTGAGGGTATTGAACAAAGGAACACATTACAGAAGGAATTATTTAAGTAAGTTAATTTGGCTAGGATTTGAATCAGAAAAAAAAAGTGTACAAAAAACAAGCGATTTTATGCTGTCTTTCCTAAACTGCATTTAGGCCGGAAGTTATTTTCAAAATTTGTCTTTTTAGTTTCATAGAGATATCCAAGACTCACAATTGAAAACCTTTTCGGGCCCTTTATCCCTTCAAATTTCGGCACAATTAAGGAAAATGCTCAATTTTGCGTTTATCGTAGTATGGGAATCCCTACTTCTCCTGCCAAGAAACATTTTCAGGATTTAAAACACTTGTAGTGCAAAATCGCTTGTGAATTGTACTACACATCTTAGCTTTGTTATCATCCTTATCTTCTACATGATTTTAGTCATACAGAAGAAACTCACCCTTTTATACCAAAGGTATATCTATTGCTGTATAATGACTTTCAGTTAGTTTTCGAATTTAGGAAAGAATCTAGAAATTTATGAAGTTGCTCGAAACAGCCATCGCGTGACAAAGAATATCTTGAACTGCTCACACAAATTACATCACAAAGTGAAGGAATTACACATAAACAATTCAAAACTCCATCATTGATCACGGTACTTCCCACATTTGAGTTCACTGATGATAGTGAATGACCCAATTAAGTATTCTTATTGATTACAACCTCTCCTATGTTTCATCATTCCTTTTATATCTGAAAACGGGGTGATGTAATATTAAAAGTATTCTTTCTTTGTTCAATACTATGAAGGTTAATATCGAATTCGTATTGTAGTAGCTTTAATAATTCATTAAACCGTCCAAACAGTAACTAATAACCACATTAGCAGTTTAATTTCATGTTTTATGAAAGTGTTTAAATTATTGCCTTTCTGTAGACTTCCGACCACGCCCTAAAACTCTTCTTACATCTGTCAAGTTGACCACATTCTCTCATGGCGTGACTATACCAGAATAGCTTATGTATTATTACAGTCTTCTGACCTAGTTTCTCTAGATAACGCCCCATACTGAATTTTATACACGTTATTTTAATGTTCAGTTAGCTGGAAATCATGCAAGGGTGCCATAATCTAAAACAAGGAACGCTCGCAAAATACCTGACTGTTGTATGTATGTTCTATGTTGAGTTCATAGCCCAAAAGCTGGCTTGGAGCCTCGACAGATAGACAACAGACGTCACTGAGGAGACTTGATTGGAAAATGAGGTGTGAGTTATTTCCTGTAGTTTTCCTCACAGCGCTAGTTGGTCCTGTTACTTCGGGAAGGAAGTCCCGCTACAAAACGTATGTTACACGGATAGTGTTTTTACATCAATGCAGGGTTGTAAAGCGTACCGCTATGCTTGAGTGTAAACATCGAGCGATATAGTTAGGTAACTTCGTATAAAAGATTTACCAAATTAAACAATCTTTTAACATGGATATATTTTTTATGGTGAGGTTCCATCTGGAATTAACGCCATCAATTTCTTGACTCTAACTGTAACCATAGCAACAAGTTTTCGTCTATATATATGAGGTCAGTAGCGTCATCTTCTCACTGTGCGTATTTTTTCCTGTAACCTATCAAGTGAACCCCGTTCTACTCCTCAGTCCAGAATTTTAAGAGAATCCTTGAATTGGCCGGGAAACGAACCCAGAGCATTGGCATAAGAGTCAGGTACTCTAGCTCTGCATCACAGAACGGGCGAGTAGCTGCGTTATTTGGAGTCAGCTTCGATTCGAGAGATAGAGGGTTTTTACCTCACTGTCGGCAGCCCTGAAAATGGTTTTCCGTGATATCGCATTTTCACACCAGGCAAGTGCTGAGGCTGTACGTTAATATTAAAGCCACGACCGCTTCCTTGCCATTCCTAACCCTTTCTTGTACCATCGTCGCAGTAAGACCTAACTGTGTCGGTGCTAGGTAAAGCAGTCCGCCTCTGATTAGCTGCCAGACCCGGAGGACCTGGTTCGATTCCCGGGTCTGCCACGAAATTTGAAAAGTGGTACGAGGGCGGAACGGGGTCCACTAAGCCTCGGGAGGTCAACCGAGTAGCGGGGTGTTCGATTCCGACCTCAGCCATCCTGGAAGTCTTTTTCCGTAGTTTCCGACTTCTCCTCCAGTCAAATGCCGGGATCGTACCTAACTTAAGGCCACGGCCGTTTCCTTCCACCCTCCTTGTCTCTCTCTTCCAATCTTCGCATCCCCCCGCAAGGCCCCTGTTCAGCATAGCAGGTGAGGCCGCTTGAGCGAGGTACTGGCCATCCTCCCCAGTTGTATCCCCGACCCAGAATCTGAAGCTCCAGGACACTGCCCTTGAGGCGGTAGAGGTGGGATCTCTCGCTGAGTCTGAGGAGAAACCTATCCTGGAGGGTAAACAGATAAATAAGAAGAAGAAGAAGCAAAGGAAAAGGGGAGGTAGGGGCCGAAATATAAGGTCTTATATTTAATTCGTTAATTTCAGTAGCGTAGCCAGGAATTCAGTTTGGTGGGGAGGGGGCATTAAGGTAGGTCTTTATCCAGAATTTTATTTTGGTGGATGTCCAAAAACGTCCAGAGAGTTTAGGTAGTATAGAATGCGTAATAAGGAAATGTGTATCCTTGACTCCAAGTAAGAGTGGTGGATTCATGCGAATTCCGGAAACTAATATTAATGTACATTATATATTGTCCCCTTCAAATTTGGCCTACGATGAATATTTCATTGTGTATGGAAATAAGAGGCTATCATTCCTTTGTTATGGGTGATATATTTCAAGTTCAGTTTTACGCAGTAGTGTTCGCATGCATAGGACCAGTTTTTACCAGCCGGGGGAGAAGTATTGATTTTTCAATCGACTAGTCAGCTGTATCATGTGACCTACTTGGAATCTTTCAAGGCCAAGATATGTGCAGCGCTTGTGGATTATTCTGGAGAATGCAATTTCTAGAATAGCAGTAACCTATCAGGTGTAAGAACGACGTCCAATTACGAGACGATATTGTGACACGCCTACCTGGTAGAAGGATTAAATACTCGTGTTTTACGAAGAAACGCTCTATTACATTCTGATATTTGGACACTTTGAGACGCTAATACTACGATATTCTACTGATGGTACTCTCAGACATTCTAGCATTCGACGAGAAAAGCAGATTTTCGAAGGCTAAGTTACGCACTGTTCTTCAATAAATTCAACGTGTTTGTGTGCGAAACACAGACTAAAATTTTGTGTTTGTTTCAGCTTTTACCTTTCCAAGAGAGAAAAGGACCGCAGCGTGTTCGTGAACTTCGTCAGAATGTTTCAACTATCATCAGAAGGAGGAACCTACAATTCTACTGATCTGGACTTGGCTGTCATCAGGATGAATTAAAATGCGGGCAACATCTAGCATGGGGAGATAACGACTGGATCAGATGACCAAAAACATGTGAACGAGCAGTTCCAGAACATCGACGGAGATCCACTTTCATCAGACATTTGAGTACCAATTTATAATGCTTTTCCTGTTCATCTTTGCAGAAATAATACTTACTTATTCATTAGTGGTAGTATTTCTATTAGATTTGTAAATTTTAATAATTCCATTCTTCTTTCATATGGGTAATGGTAGTGTTGTTACGTTGAGAGTGTATGAGTTATTGGATTCTATTAGAGTAGTTACACTGTGTGTGCCTTCTAACATGACTCTACATTTCACAACCAACAGCTTAGTGTATTGTTTAAAAATCATTGTCCTCACCGATAAATGATAATTATTTTTGAGACAATTTTCAAATGTTGAACTTGTGTGGGACAGATTCACGGCATATTTAATACACTGACTGACAGAGCAAATGCAACACCAAGAAGGAGTGGTCAGAACTTTATGCCAATTGCAGGGTAGACTGACGTCACTGAGGTATGCTCATGATGTGAAATGCGCCGCTGTGCTGCGCACGTAGCGAACGATAAATGGGACACGGCGTTGGCGAATGGCCCACTTCGTACCGTGATTTCTCAGCCGACAGTCATTGTAGAACGTGTTGTCGTGTGCCACAGGACACGTGTATAGCTAAGAATGCCAGGCCGCCGTCAACGGAGGCATTTTCAGCAGACAGACGACTTTACGAGGGGTATGGTGATCGGGCTGAGAAGGGCAGGTTGGTCGCTTCGTCAAATCGCAGCCGATACCCATAGGGATGTGTCCACGGTGCAGCGCCTGTGGCGAAGATGGTTGGCGCAGGGACATGTGGCACGTGCGAGGGGTCCAGGCGCAGCCCGAGTGACGTCAGCACGCGAGGATCGGCGCATGCGCCGCCAAGCGGTGGCAGCCCCGCACGCCACGCCAACCGCCATTCTTCAGCATGTGCAAGACACCCCGGCTGTTCCAATATCGACCAGAACAATTTCCCGTCGATTGGTTGAAGGAGGCCTGCACTCCCGGCGTCCGCTCATTAACTACCATTGACTCCACAGCATAGACGTGCACGCCTGGCATGGTGCCGGGCTAGAGCGACTTGGATGAGGGAATGGCGGAACGTCGTGTTCTCCGATGAGTCACGCTTCTGTTCTGTCAGTGATAGTCACCGCAGACGAGTGTGGCGTCGGCGTGGAGAAAGGTCAAATCCGGCAGTAACTGTGGAGCGCCCTACCGCTAGACAACGCGGCATCATGGTTTGGGGCGCTATTGCGTATGATTCCACGTCACCTCTAGTGCGTATTCAAGGCACGTTAAATGCCCACCGCTACGTGCAGCATGTGCTGCGGCCGGTGGCACTCCCGTACCTTCAGGGGCTGCCCAATGCTGTGTTTCAGCAGGATAATGCCCGCCCACACACTGCTCGCATCTCCCAACAGGCTCTACGAGGTGTACAGATGCTTCCGTGGTCAGCTTACTCTCCGGATCTCTCACCAATCGAACACGTGTGGGATCTCATTGGACGCCGTTTGCAAACTCTGCCCCAGCCTCGTACGGACGACCAACTGTGGCAAATGGTTGACAGAGAATGGAGAACCATCCCTCAGGACAGCATCCGCACTCTTATTGACTCTGTACCTCGACGTGTTTCTGCGTGCATCGCCGCTCGCGGTGGTCCTACATCCTACTGAGTCGATGCCGTGCGCATTGTGTAACCTGCATATCGGTTTGAAATAAACATCAATTATTCGTCCGTGCCGTCTCTGTTTTTTCTCCAACTTTCATCCCTTTCGAACCACTCCTTCTTGGTGTTGCATTTGCTCTGTCAGTCAGTGTATGTTGAATTTCAGTGTAAAATTCCATCTCACCTATTTCGTTGGATATCATGCGAGTTAGTATCATCTGATCTATTGTCGAACTCAGATTTATGTGGAAATAATATCCAGCACTACTACTGCCAATAATAATAATAATAATAATAATAATAATAATAATAATAATAATAATAATAATAATAATAATAAAATTATAGCTTGGGTTAAACTAAAGATTAAGGGTCGTGAGTTTAAATATTACCTGTTCTTATTGTGAAATGTTGATATGTGCTCAGTTAAGTGGAATATGAGTCTGGAATACGGCGGAATCCTTAGGGATCAATTATTGAATTTATTTGGGAAGTATGTGTTTGGTGTACCATGACTTCTGCAAATGTTAGAGCACGTGTAAAAATGATGTGTGTAAGATTTAAAGTAATAATAATTTTAATCGTGACTCATGAACCATGGGTTCGAGGTGTAAATGTTTAACCTATATTATGTGCGTGTTTGTAGTCGACAATTCTTCTAAATATTAAACCGCTGATTTCTCTGTGACCAACGTTGTGAGAATAAGTGATCGCCCATATCTTATCACATTTTCGTGAGGGTCGTGAGCTGATATTTGACCGATATCGTCATCTTAAGATTCCATGAGCAGCTGATAATAATCAAAATTTAATATTCATATTCTAGAATCCGCTTGTAATATATATAAATAATATTCGTGTGTCATTTATGTGAATGTGGAGTGAGTGTTGTAGTTGTTCTGTGATTTATTGAAATGTGGTTCTGACCTGGCCATGTGCTCACCATGTTGGGCCCAGGTTATTGTCAACGTTGTTTAGGATTATTTAATTTATGTGGATCTAAACCTTTAGTGAATTTTATTTTAAATTTACGTTGAGGCAACACTGAGGTACCAGACACAAATGAATAAGTCTGTACTATTTCCCAAGTGAGGGCAAAGATTCCCATATTTGTAGAGATTGTAAATTTTCTTTTCTTTAAGATGTCAAAGGATAGCATCACGTGTTATTCAGTGAAATGATGATGGAGTTCGTGGAAATAATAATTATGAGAATGTAATTTAATAAAGTCAGGAATAGACATGCTTTAATTAAAATTTCTATTATAAAAATTTTCGAAGCATGGTTCAATGGAACTCACCATAGATTGTGATAATAATGTAAATGAGGCTTATCCACGAAGAGGACGACTTTATTATACAATTTCTGATAGCTTTTTTGGGAAGTCAATAACGCCATAATTAATTAATTTCTTGAGAGAAAGTGAAGTTTTCTTCATGTGAGTGTAGATGTTATCACGAAATATAGGATAACCTTGGATGGCATAGGATCGTTTACGAGCCTTGATAGCTCATTGATATTTAATTTTTTATAACCTGTAAATAATTTCACCATTATTAAGAGGAGATTCTCCCAACATAAATTTAATTTCTTTATTCCAGCCAGATGTAGGTTAATAACAATTTGTTATACTTTTCAGTTAATATTCAGCTTCGAAAGGGTTGGAGAACGACGGTGTTATGTCTCAGGCAATTTGCAGAGAAGAGTTTTGAGTTAAAATCTATCAAAATTTGATTGTTAAATTTTGTTTAAAATTGTGTTTTCAGTGCTAGTTTTTAACTAAATGTCAAACCTGTTGTTTTATATGTCTTTTTGTGTTTGTCGCTAGTCCTTGTATCTTTCCTGCCTTTTAAAAGCAAGCAAAGCCAGACAGCGAACTGTCCACGCCTGGGACTTTCGCTCTCTAGCTGAGCATACCGGGAATAGTTGCTAATTGCTTTACGTCGCACCGACACAGATAGGTCTTATGGCGACGATGGGACAGGGAAGGGCTAGGAGTGGGAAGGAAGTGGCTGTGGCCTTAATTAAGGTACATCCCCAGCATTTGCCTGGTGTGAAAATGGGAAACTACGGAAAACCATCTTCAGGGCTGCCGACAGTGGGGTTCGAACCTACTGTCTCCCGAATACTGGATACTGGCCGCACTTAAGCGACTGCAATACCGGGAATAAAGGGGGAAATATAAAACGCTTAATATAAGTGCATTCGTTAAAATTTCTGGGGTGTCTTGACTCCGTGAAACCCCCTCACCTCAACACCTCTGGATACGCCCTTGTTTTCATCTGCTATTCCCTTCCTAATATAACGGCATTTTTTCATATATTCCGAATACATGTGAAACGAATGCAAGAATAAATAGTTTGAGTAAAGATGCAATATTCTGGTTTAGAAAAAATACGGTAAATTTACTGTAATTTATTGGAACACGAACCAGCCCTCGGATGCAGGTAAAAAACCCTGACTAGGCCGAGAATCGAAGCCGGGTCCTCCGCGAAAGAGGCAGCACGCTACCCATACACCGCGGGGCCAGCTGATTGTTTTTAGGCTTCCCTATTTTAGAATTTGATTTACGACATCCTGCATTCGATTCCCGGCACTGACAGAATTAAGAAAGGCATGGTTGGGGAAGATAGAGCCTTATTTGTGGGTGCAATAGAGTTGCCCTCGAGTCTCCCGTAATCGAAATATCTGTGACCTAGAAGGTATTCACTTCCACGGTCCGTAGTACGAAAGTGGTTCGTTTTTTCTTCTTCTTCTTTATTTCTTAATCTGCTTACCCTCCAGGGTTGGTTTCCCCCTCGGACTCAGAGAGGGATCCCACCTCTACCGCCTCAAGGGCAGTGTCCTAGAGCTTCAGACTGTGTCGGGGATACAACTGGGGAGGATGACCAGTACCTTGCCCAGGCGGTCCCACCTGTTATGCTGAACAGGGGCCTTGCGGGGGGATGGGAGGTTGGAAGGGATAGACAAGGAAGAGGGAAGGAAGCGGCCGCGGCCTTATGTTAGGTACCATCCCGGCATTTGCCTGGAGGGGAAGTGGGAAACCACGGAAAACGACTTCCAGGATGGCTGAAGTGGGAAACAAACCCACCTCTACTCAGTTGACTTCCCGAGGCTTAGTGGAGCCCGTTCTAACCCTTGTACCACTTTTCAAATTTCGTGGCAGAGCCGGGAATCGAACCCGGGCCTCCGGGGGTGGCAGCTAGTTACACTAACCACTACACCACAGAGGCGGGCTCCTTTTTTAAGAAGACAAATTAAATGAAGATTCTACTTCCTCACAAACGAAGAACGATATGGTTAATTTTACGATCAGTTTCAATAATGCAGCCGATTTGTTTTAACAGTACAGAAGCTATGATTTCGATTATTGGATATGATTACATAGTAACAATCAAAACCATTAATATCTATTGAAGATCCTTTACCACACTCGGTAAGACCGGCTTTCTTTTCATATCCGCCTCCCAAGAGGAAGTCGTGTCCACTCTACTGGCCTGGACACTATACTGCACCAACTTAAATTATTTTCTGGGAACGCCACCTAATTCACTCACCATTTAAGTTACAAGAAAAGTCCGAAGAATGGTTGGATACTCAAAATACACCACCATAAATGATGCAGTTATGGCTCAAAAGTACTAATGAAAGATAAGCGGCGGGATCTACGGTTTTAAGTAGAATCCGAATGAACACAACGTGACTTTCTGTTTTAAAAATTTTGCATGCGTCGACTGCAGTTCAAGCCTCGGTCGTCTTGATGAGAAGATAGAGCCATTGGAACTGAGTTATCATGCCCGCCAACTACAAAATATCAAAAATACGGTTCCTAGAAGAAAACCATAATTTAATTTCATCGATTGCAAATGTTAGAAACATTCGCTTTTGGCTTTTTCAATTGTGAAATTACAAAATAGTTACCCGCAATTTTGATGGTACTGTTTGAGATTCCAGTCAGTCCCCGGGCATTTGACAAAATAGACAGACATACCTATAGAACTTACGAACGCATCCGCGATAATGTCTTGCTAATACCTGCTAGTGCTGCTATTGGAATAAAGACTTTTTCATAACTTACCGAGGATGTGAGTTACATAGTTTTGGCTTCTTTATGACAAAACGGCCCATCTTCAAAAATTCATTAATATGGCATAAAATGAGGAATTCACAATCATGTCACAGTCTTCCCAATACTGCAGATTAAATACAGCGCACATCTCTTAGAGCCGGTATTATAATAAAGGTTTAAACTGTTGGTTCATTTTAAATTTCAGTTTATCTGTTAGTCATGTAATAAAACTTAATCTTAAGTTTAACTAGAGATTAATTTTACTGCCACTCATCTACCGTTTAAATTGAAGTTTAAGAATACATAACCTTACAACATGGCAAAACGAATGGATCTTGAAGATAGTTTTGAGGTGTTTGAAGAAATACTAAGCGATGACGAAGAAGTGGTTCAAATTATTGAACGACCACGGGCACTACGAGTTTTCCAAGCAAGGGGACGTCACTTTCATATATGGAATGAAAAATAGTTTTTAAATAGTTTTAGGCTTACAAAACAGACTGTCGTAACCCTATTTCGGCAAATTGGTACTAGAATAAAACATACAACAAAAAGGTAAGAATGTAAAAATGACTTTTTGAACTGTTTGAATGTCAAAAGTGTAAATTTTAGAAAATAAAGTAACTTGCTTCTATTTCAGGAATCATGCTGTCGAACCCCTCAGTCAGCTACTAATAGAATTGCGGTTTTATGCCTTTCGCAGTATGTTTATTAAAATGGGAGATGTCAGAGGAATTCATAAGGCCACTGTTTCACAGACTATATAAATATTTCTGTACTAATTGCATAAGCAATTCTATTTCCTTACAAGTAAAATTAGGACAACGTTTATTGCTTTTATCAGCCATTTTACCTACAAAAAGTAAACAAAACATTATCGATAGTCATCTTTTCTTGTAAGTCACTGCAAAACATTATCGACAGTCAGCTTTTCTCGCAAGTCACTGCTACCAAGATCGTATATTTCTTTCTTTGTTACAGACGTGAAAGTTGGTATTTTGAATTTCCTTTTAAAATAAAGAAACACGTTTTTGTTTTGTTTTCGGAAAATCCACTTAAGGCGGGAGAGGGGTAGAAAGAAGTGAGGAAGAAGAAGTTGAATTATTCTTATGAGTATACTGAAGGGGTTACAGACGTACAAGCATGCAAACTGGTATTTGAATATCCTTTAAACATAATGAAACACTTTTTCCTTTTTGCTTTCGGAAAATCCAATTGAGGGACTGAAAAGAATTGGAAAAGCGGGTGAATTTTTAAAATGAGTACCGGTATATGTAAATCATATGTCGTCCGGCTCCATAGATAAATGGTTAGCGTGCTGGCCTTTGGTCACAGTGGTCCCGCGTTCGGGTCCCGGCAGTGTCGGGAATTTTAACCATCATTGGTTAATTTCCCTGGCACGGGGGCTGGGTGTATGTGTTGTCTTCATTATCATTTCATCCTCATCACGACGCGCAGGTCGCCTACGGGAGCCAAATCAAAAGACCTGCACATGGCGAGCCGAACATGTCCTGGGATCTCCCGGCACTAAAAGCCATACGCCATTTCATTTTACATTATATGTCAAAAAATTAACATGCTAGAGACAAGAAACTTGGTATTTGGGAAGTCTTTTAAAAATACAGGAACCTGTACCTTTTTGTTTTCGGAGAGCACTTAACAGGGGGTGAGAAGTAGTGAAAAATAGTTGAATTATTTTTTATGAGGATACTCATATCTTCGTTCATAATCTGTTTACCCTCCAGGGTCGGTTTTTCGCTCGGACTCAGCCAGGGATCCCACCTCTACCGCCTCAAGGGCAGTGTCCTGGAGACTCAGACTCTAGGTCTGGGGATACAACTGGGGAGGATGACCAGTACCTCGCCCAGGCGGCCTCACCTGCTATGCTGAACAGGGGCCTTGTGGGGGGATGGGAAGTTTGGAAGGAATTGACAAGGAAGAGGGAAGGAAGCGGCCGTGGCTTTAAGTTAGGTACCATCGCGGCATTTGCCTGGAGGAGAAGTGGGAAACTACGGAAAACCACTTCCAGGATGGCTGAGGTGGGAATCGAACCCCCCCCCCATTCTACCGAAACGAGTAAGGCTCTATAAGATGGGTATGCTTAGCCGCCATTTTGGTTCATACATGGGCAATGGGCCTACGTGCGCTCGCTTCGTCATATCGAAGGTATTGCTTTAATCACCGCGTGCAGGGACAGAATAGTGCTATATTTGTGTGGATATTTATTGCATTATGGTGGGTTGTTCTGCACCTAATTGCAGTGATGTCTCTACTGCAGGATGCAGGTTGTTTAGATTCTCTTCTGGTCTGAATTATGCCTCCAATGCCTCTGCTACACCTTCTTCAACTGTTGACTTAAACCTGCATCCAGCTCCCACTGACATTACTACACCCCTTAATTCAGTCACATTGATCATTCAATATTCAGTTCTCCCCCAAAGACCGGCAACAGGAGTTCAACATCCAAACACCACAGTTACAATATTTGTCAAAACTAACTTCATATGACACAACTAATTTGTTTAACGTTGGTGGCATTACAGCAAATGCATTATTGAAAACCAAGATCTGTGGTAGGTCTATATGCAGGGAGAACTATGAGCTTTCTAACTCAAGCACGGAAACATTCGTATTTTTTTATTTAGCTGATCTAAAGAAACCAAATTGTGAAGTTATGGAATTAATTTGCAACTGTGAGGCCTTCTATAGGGACTGTAAGCATTATATAATGTAAAATGGTGCAAATCTTGTAAAGGAGATAATTTTGAATGATAAATGTACCAGTACAATCTTCTCCAATGTGCTGTAATTTAAAAGAAAAATATTGGCAGACACTTCTTCGAAATTCGATCCTATGCTTTTGTGGACTTTAACAAGAATGTACCGTACGGAATGGAATATTATTGTTTTGTAAATACTGTAATAAAAGGAGACAGTAGATTTGTAAAATATTACTTAAATATATATATTTTTAAATGTGCTGCCTGAGCAAGTTAACCAATGTTGCCACCCTTTGAAGTTTACTAAAGTGAGTCGTGTTAAGAAATAATACTAGGCCTACTTCTCCTCAAACCAGAGGAATCTCTGTAAAAAAGAAAACAAAAAATTAAAGAAGCACTTCTAACTTTACCAAAGTCAAATTTTTCAATATTCTCCACAGCTCGTGGGTCACTCGTCTTAAGTCACTGGTAACCGTTTATCAGTGCAGTACTTCAGGTTGGGAGAGATCAGCTATAGAAGAAGTTACTCTATTCCTATTTTCTTCCCGAATATAATTTATAATAACATAACATTTGTTTCACGAATGTTCGGTTGAATAAACTAAAATCCTCTGTTCATTATAACTGCATAACCTGATGAGATTCATAACACTCACCAAAAATTAAGTTTATTTTGCACATAGAATGTCTTTTTTAAATACTGGTAAATAAGAAATGGGACTAAATTTTAGAAGAAAGAAAATAAACTTAAAGAATCCCAATTACTTGGGTGTGTTCGTCTTCGTATATCACATTTGAGCGTTATTTTTTGTTCCAAGAATATTTTTCTTATTATTTCGACAACATTGAAAATAGCGCTGAATCAATTTCACGCAAGTATGAAATACCGACTGAGATCATATGGTATCAAAATCTTATTTCACAATTTATATATCTTCGACACTGACTGATTACCACGTCAAATTTCATAATTTAAGAATGACGGCACCCTATATCAATACCACGGTGTCCCTCATTTCATTTGTCGGTACCGCGGCGCATAGCTTACGAACAACTTATTCTACTTGTCGATAATATAATAATAACAATAAAAACCGATTTATTAGTAATCTATTTTTTCTAATATTTCTCCAGTGATAATATATGCCTAGTTTGTTTGTTTAAAAAGACAAATTATCAACGACCTTGCTTTTACAATCACCGTATCGAGTAAATATTACACAACAATGTACGGAATATACTAATATTTATGTTGAGTAATACTGAGAACGAGTATTTTTACAATATGTTAGTTCAGCATTATTTTCTAGCGTGGAGAACAGTAAAAAAGAGGGATATACAAGGCTAGGGCGGTCAACTGCCCTACCCAACGCAGTGCAGGAATGAACCATAATGGCGGGCGAGCATATCTAGTCTTTAGAGAGCCCTAGAAACGAGGCTGACGTAATTGAGCACCTTCCATTACCACCAGACTAAGCCGGGATCGAACTCGCACTCTTCAAATTTACCAGTTACAGGAAAGAATAGTCCGCCTCTGTGGTGTAGTGGTTAGTGTGATTAGCTAGCACCCCCATAGGTCCGGGTTCGATTCCCGGCTCTGCCACGAAATTTGAAAAGCGGTACGAGGGCTGGAACGGGGTCCACTCAACCTCGGGAGGTCAACTGAGTAGAGGTGGGTTCGATTCCCACCTCAGCCATTCTGGAGGCTGATGAATGATTTATTACTAAACAGAACAAGAACATAATTTAAATTTTCTTATACATGCATGATGCTTTATTTCCTCCTCTGTTAAGAAATATTAAGAGGCGCAGAAGGATGAATTTTTGCCTTACATTGTTATACTGTATTCCCATTATCATCCTATATGATGAGATATTTAATTATGTCAGTGCTTGCAGTGAAACTTCAAGACCTTCAGTATTAGTATAAGTGTATTTCTGCAGCTAGTAATGTACATTTTTTTCATCGCCATTACCTAAGATGTAATTACTCTCTCTTGCTAAACATCAGAATGTCATATAGAACTGTAAAAAAGAGGATACTTTTTTCCCCAAGATGAAAAAACTGGACAAAATAGTCTTACCTTAGAGACCAGTAAAATATCAAAGTACTGTATATTGTTTCGATGAAATGTTATTAACTGTTAATGCAATGTAATATTAATGGTACTATTAGAAATACTCTTTATAGGGGTTAATTCTTGAAATACACGATTGATTGAAGCCGGAAATATTTAATTCATGTACATTGTTTTGTTAATAGATTTCTTGATAATAATTTGTTTCATGGATAGGCCTTGGATTCTTAACAAGTTCACATTTCCATTTGTTTGTGTCGTGTAACTTTGCCAAACTATTCTTTGTACAATTCCTCTCTTTCTTCGTACAGGCGCCTAGGTAAATAACCAGCAAGTCCTTAATCAATAAAATGGAAAAATCGGTATCAGTGCCCTTGTTTCTCAATACTCGTCATCACTTCTTGAATGTAGCTAAGATGTGCAGACATCGTCAGGAATGGTAGGTCGATGTGAACACCGGCACCTGCTTGCTGAAGGAACAGTGAATTTTCTGCAAAGTGGAGACTGTTTGAAGACGAATAGAATGCGGTTTAAATTGCTTTAAATAATATTGATTATTATTTATTACATTGAAAGTCTTCTTTAGTATCCGGCCTCGGTGGCTTGGGTTTGATTCCTGGTACTGTCAGAATTTTACGAATGTTTAAAATAGTACGTGAAGCTCACCTTCGATAGGGGTATGCCTGAAAAGATCTGCTCCAACTCTGGACGAGTGCTTTCAATAAAATACAGAGCTGGTGCACTGGGTTAAATAATATTGCTTATAATGTGATTACGGAATCTAAAAGAAACGCACTGAAAACAGTATTGCTATTATTATTTATTCAATCCGTTTACCCTCCAGGGTTGATTTTTCTCCCGGACTGAGTCAGGGATCCCAACTCTACCACCTCGAGGGTAGTGTCCTGGAGCGTGAAACATTTGGTGCTACCGAGCTCGATAGCTGCAGTTGCTTAAGTGCGGCCAGTATCCAGTATTCGGAAGATAGTAGGTTCGAACCCCACTGTCGGCAGCCCTGAAAATGGTTTTCCGTGGTTTCCCATTTTCACACCAGGCAAATGCTGGCTGGGGCTGTACCTTAATTAAGGCCACGGCCGCTTCCTTCCAACTCCTAGCCCTTCCTTGTCCCATCGTCGCCATAAGACCTATCTGTGCCGGTGCGACGTAAAGCAACTAGCAAAAAAAAAAAAAGAAGAAAGAAAAAGAACATTTTGTTGGGGTAACACTGGGGAGGAGGACAAGTAACGCGCCCAGGTGGCCATAACCGCAATGCTGGAGAGGAGTCTTGTGGATGTTGGGAAGTTTGGAAGAGTTAGGCAAGTAAGAGGGAAGGAAGCGGCGTGCTTCCATCTCGGCATTCGCCTGATGAAAAATTGGGAAACGATAGAAAAGCACTTCGAGGAAGGCTGAGGTGGGAATCGAAGTCCCCTCTGCTCATTTGACCTCCCGAGGCTGAGTTAATCCCGTTCCAGTCCTCGTACCACTTTACGAATTTAGTGGCAGAACCGAGAATCGAACCCGCAAGTCCGGGGATGGCAGCTAACCACTGCACCACAGAGGTGGACGAAAACAGTATTTAAAATTCATTTTATCAGATTGAAGGTATTTAACTTGAGGTAGGTTATTTCTTAAGGAATGTTCCAAATTATATTTATTGCAAAGGTGTTACTTAGTTAATGTATTTTCAAACGAATGGTTGAAATTCTTAAGGAATTTTACCTTCATTCAACATGCCCTATAAAATCCATCTGTGCCTATAAATATATTAAAGAACACGGATTTCTAATTTATCGTGCATCTTTTTAAACGTACGGTACGAGAGTCTTTGCTTCTCTGTTTTCCGGCCACAATAATAGACATACAGAAAGTGTTACTATTTATCTACGTGGTCAGGCATTTATTGCACCACTTCTTTGCAGATGCCACTGTAGTAAAATTTGGCTGGTTGAGCGCCGAACTACCACCAGACAGTGGTCTTCACATCGTCGTCGGAGAGGAAACTCTCGGCTGCCAGGAACACGTGGTGGTGTGAGCCAGGGGCGAGGCTTCCCTGAGAACTAATTGTCATTAAGGTATTCTTGACCATTAGTGAACTCAGACCACCACCACCGCTGAACACTTCCCGAAGCGATGGGAGTTCGTCCCTTGCACCATAGAAAACGATAAACACCTTGCAGATCACACACATGACAACGGCGCATGACGCGGAGCAGTCTAGAGTTAATGCTGGGCCGGTCCAAGAATACCACGTTTCATGGAATGTATACCTCGGATACTCAATCACACTAATATTTCGACTGAAAAAAATAGTGGCAAAGACCTTGTACATGTGCCTTTCATGACCGAAAACGAAACCTCAAATAACCAAGTCATCAACGTCAATACACCTATTTACCCTTCGGACTGACGCATTGGGAAGAACAAGCCGTTTCTTTGCTGTGATTACAGCATCTCACTCCAAGGAGTACTCTCCCACTCACAGATCAAAAATGTAGTTGGCCAATCCCAACAGTCCCTATTGTACAATTTAGCGTCGTAATCTGCAATAACGCAGTGCCGGTAATCTTCTAGTTCAGGATGGCCATATGCCCAGTGTGTAAGGGTTGATGTGTATAGAGGATCACCTCAAAAAGAAGTAATTTCCTCATCAGTATGTGTGCAAATCACACACATGGGAAGTGGCATTGCAAATTGTAATCATTTTCAGAAGAAGCGGGGAGTAGAAATCTATTTATCCCCGAAAGTGACACTATCTCCTTCGCTTTGTTTGGCGCTTGTTTAAAGAGGCCTAACGTCTAGGTCATCGGCCCAATCTCCTTAGCCAAATCTTTGACACTATACTGTGCTGATCTATTATCTGCGCACTTTTTAGCGATAGATTTACACACTAGTGCTGAATCGGTCGACCTCGGCAATCTTCGAGATTCGTACTGGCAACCTTTGAAACACAAACTATGAATCGCTTATGCATCGCTGTGCGACAGCTGGCGTACACTTTACGTACTAGTACTGTTGTTATTTACACTGCAAAGCCAAACTATAGAATTCACTCTAGGAATAAGATTCCCATCGAGAAATGTTATATCATGTTATACAATGTTATATAACGTGTGTGTTACACAATTGTTGGCTTAAGATAACAAAGGTTTAGAAAATTCATATCGATCGATCATATTATCGATTCAATTCAGATTTCATTTCCATTCAGTTGGCAGTACTAACGGAACCGGGAGAGCTCCCTCCTTACTCTTCAAACCCGTACACAAATCTATCGCTAAAAAGTGCGCAGATAAAATAGATTCAGAGTCCACCATTTCGGTACTGATCGTTCTGAATCGTCCTCAGCGCCAGTGACCTATATGTTAGCCCCCTTTAAACAACAATCACGAATCGTTTTCTCAAGTCTGATTGGTCACATCTTTATACTTTCATAAGGGCGTGTGTGTAAATCTCCTAGAAATTGTGCAAGGGTAAAAACTTTCCAAGCAGCAATGGAACGTTGGAGGCACTGTATGTGAAATCGATAAAATATAAACGCTCTCCTTGGCTTCACCTAGAACTGACTCTGAATTACACCATTCAGTGTGTGTCATGCAGGTGTCCGAGTTGCTAAGTAAAAATTGGAAGAAGTTCCTCGTGATACACGGATGTACTTTCAAATTGAATTATGCAGCAAAAAATGGAATGAAGATTAGGAAATGTGTAAATAAGTGAAAATCCAAGAAACGAATGTTATGTTATAAAAACGACGCCGTTAATATAAAATTAATAGAACTAAAACCACGAGCAAGACCCAGCCGTCAACAGGCAAGCAGTTAATAATAATTTGAAAAGAAAATTTGTGGAGGACAGTGACGATTCAACTAAAATGCCTCTGAAAATTTTGAATGGCGAAATGAATCCTGAGTAAGACGAAAACTCCACAAAACAAAACACTTAGTACTTGCAGCACTCCTTCAGAATGGTACTGAGGTGAATACAGCCATAAATGCTAAGAAATCTGAGACTAATAAGCTTGAAGAGTAAACTTTGCTATTTCAGTGCAGTGTAATTCACAATAGGGGCTGCCTGGCCGAGGCGGTAAAGGCGTGCTCGGTTCGCCCGGAAGGACGTGTGTTCGAATCCCCGTCAGGAAGTCGTGAAACTTAAGAAACGAGATTTCCACTTCCGGAGGAGCATATGGCCCTGAGGTTCACTCAGCCTACACCAAAAATGAGTACCAGGTTAATTCCTGGGGGCAAAGGTGGCCGGGCTTAGAACTAACCACTACCCCATCACGTGCCGAGGTTAACAATGGTGGAAGCCTTTACCTTCCACTCCTCCAAGGGCCTTCATGGCCTGTAAGGAGGTGACTTTGCTTTGTTTTGCCTTTTGTAATTCACAATATTCCACTATGTTTACGTAGTAGTAATTGCGAAATAAGAGTTTACATTGTCCCATAAAGTTCAAAATGTAGGCTGTTCTAGTTATTTCGCAGGGGTTTATAAAATATACAGAAGTTCATCAACCTCATCTCTAAACAGTCTGCAATTACTGTCAGATCTGAGGGTCGAGCCTGGAAGCTCAACGTATACAGTAATTTACGACTCAAACTGCCTGACTCAGGCTTCAACTCTACTCAAAGGACAGAATATAAATGCTTTTGCTAGAATGGTACGAAGTTGTGCAGTCTTGAGGACAATTAATGAACTACTCTAGAGGAAAACAAACGGCTAATCTACGGAATCAATCCATTAGTTCAGGATGACTGTCAGTGTACCGCTCATGAACGAACATGAAAATGAGTGGTGGAGATCGCAGTTCTAAGTGACAAAATATGAGATTGTCAGTCTCTCTTAACAAAATAAATATTAACAAAGAGAACGTAAAAATGAAGCGATCCTAATTTCGAACAGTGAAAAACAGTAATAATTAATAAATCTACATAGAGAAAACAAATAAAGGGAACTCATGTTTATTGAGTAACGAAACTCTTGGAATTTAAAAGTACTTGTTATTGCATCCACTTTCTCCAATAAAACGAATGGCGAGTTGAGTTTTCACGTCTTCGGCTAATATGAGATTCAGTCTAAGGGTAGACATGCCATGATTTATACTCAGCCTACAACAAACTAAGAACCCGATGAAGTATTCTTCGATACGACGTACATCACTAAAAACTATTTTCATCGTATTTATCGCTGTAAAGGGAAATCTTCGTCTTACGGCACCATTCGTAATGAACTGAGGCAGCTGTCACATTCTGAACGCCTTCTTCGTAATTTGGTTCGTCTGGAATCACTTCACAGTCACTTTCTGGATCACTTTTACTGTCCTATTGTTTAGTATATATCCACTAATCATCAACTGATCAGGAAAATACCTCATTATCGCCCACGACTTTTAGAACTGTCAAAATACCCGCACAATTAAGCTGATCTTCTTCTTCTTCTGGAAATACGTTTGGAAGTCTTGCTCCTTGACATAAACGGCTGCAAAGTGCCAAAACAAGCACATTTTTAGGAGGCTGTGACAGCTATAAAAAAACAATACTTGGCCTGATATCGTGGAAAAGATATCAACTAATACGGTAGACTCCATGGCAACGTCATATGCCGTCATCGATATATGCGCAAAAATGTTTATGATCGTCTCATGCCGTCATACCCACCAAGAAAGCCAAGCGCGAAAATTTCTAAAGACGTCATACTCATTTAAGGGGTACGGTGGGTAAATCACATTTGTTCTACTGACCTGACAGTGCTGCTTTTAGTGTTGAACGTGCAGATGTAGAGTTTCAATGAACTGGATCAAGCAAAGTGTAGGGGAACAATATGCACATCACACTAAAGACACATTTTTACATTCAACATTACTTTCGCATTCACGCATTCCAGTATCAAAAGCCACACATTTTCAAACGATAACATGGATATGTCAATGTCATAAGCTCCATTTCGTCGAGCATATTGTAACATAAGCTTGTATTTTGGTTCAGGGAATTCATTGTATATCACAGAGTGAAATTCTAATGTATGAAATTCCATAATGTAACTAACAATTTTCTTTTATAATGCGCTTAAAGCCTCTCATATATTTGCTATTGAAGCTGAAGCCACGACTGTATTAGTCTTTTAAATGTTCTCCACTATGCTGTCATAAGTATCTTCTAATGCACTGGGCTTTGGGTGGAGATAGTTCGTATCCTATTTTTCATATTGTAACTAATTATTTCCATTATGTATAATTTCTGATTTGTCTAAGGTAGAAATATTTACCAAAATAGTTGTGGCATACTGACAATCGAAGAAGTATGCAATCAAACAAGTGAAACCACAACACCGCAGCCCAAGTCCTCGACTGTCAGCGCGGCCACCAAAGAGATAAGAGGCGCCTCCCAGCGCGAATCACGCCAACTACGGATGGAAGGGCTTCGATAAAACACAAACACAGAATGGGGAAGCGATGGGATCTGGGCGAGGCCAATAGGTCAACGACCATAACAGAGGATAGAAGGAGTATGGGGTAGAGCAATTTACTATAATGACACTCTCCGTCACACTTAAATGACCAAAATTTAATATAATAAAAAGAAAATAAGTTGGGTAGGTGGTGCATTTTAAATATATAAGAAAAATAAAAACAATTAAGTTTTAAAAAGGGAAAACCAATGACAAGGCTCATTTACAGATTTACTACCAATCATAGTCACCATACCAACAATTACAACTATATTAAAAAATCAATAATATTTTCCAGACGAAATTAACTTCAGTTTTACTTAGAGGTTCATTACAATTTACTGTTCATTACAAATAGCTTGTTCGAGCTCGAAACCATCTTTCTTTAAAGAAGTTATAATAATGATAATTTTCCAAATCATTAATAAGGTGCACCTATTTGCGGGTACGCGCGTCCCAATAAAATTACCCAAATCATATACCAAATGTCTTTGAACAATTAAAAACCAACAGGCATTAAAACAATAAATTATTACATGTTTGAAATTCATCAGTGAACACGGAAGCGTTTCAAATTAAAACATTTAACCGCGTCCCCTAACAGACCGACAATGTCCTCAAGAAACATTAAGGAAGGCAAAACTAAATTAAGAAAGAGCCCACATCAAAAGAAAAACAATGAATGATAGAAGGAAATCAATAATAATAAGGTGGCACAATAATATAGAAGCAATTAGAACTCATCTCGTGACCCAGTTCATCACATCAACAGCATAGGTACGCCATACAACAAAGGACGTCAGCACACCTCGAGTATTGTTACAACTCTCACTACGCCGCGATAATGCAAACTAATCAAACCGTTAACAGAAAAACAAAAGACGGAACATACCCCAACAATGCAATTAAGATGGAGTGTAGCTTTAGATCAGTAATATTAATAAAAATTTAAAGAAAGGAAAATAGAAATATAATAATAATAATAATAATAATAATAATAATAATAATAATAATAATAATTATTATTATTAAACGAGAAAATTAATTTTTAAAAAAGAAAATGGAATTAAATTCAATTCGACGCAAAGCACGCTTCAGTATTCACTTGGGTTTAAAAATCAACATAACGTTACATTAATCTTGAATTTTCAGACACCCTTAGTAGGATAACTATACAACTAGACTACTTAGATAGTAATTACTTTTCCATTTGGTTTCTTTCCTTTCCACGGGGAAGAATTTTAAATTAACAACAACAGATACAGTGATTTAACTTGTCACAGCAGTTAAATTAAGATTAACGATTTATTTATTTAAGAGATATTATATTTTTAACCCTCACCTTGTGATTTATATAACTAATTATTTATAATTGAAAGGCATGATCATTAACCAAATTTCAGCGGCTAAAGAAAATTAATTTATTAATGCGAGTCACCTGCGGAATTCCTCTGCTATGCACAACGGGCAAATGAGTGTCCTGGAATCACTGCTTGGCCGAGTACACACCAAACCATTAATGTGCCACTCGCTGATCACGAGGGTTGCGACCACCGCACTTTCACATTATTTTGTCTGGCAGTATACATTCGAAACGCACCTCATTTACTTATGTCTCTTCTATCTACGCAAAATAGATTTTTTTACTATTTATTTCTTGCTAAAGATTTTAAAGTTATGTATAGTTCATTGAGTTAGTTATAGTAGTTCTTTTTGAGAAAAGGGTGTTACAATTTTTCTTGTACATGCTTGTTCTGAAATCCTTGTTGATCGCAACTCTTTTGGTTTTTGGGAAATGGGTCTATTCTGCTCGTTATGATTGTTCCACATTTATTTTGAGTAGGCCTATGTCATTTTTGTGTTACTGTAGCATTGTATTTTGCTTTCCACATTGTTGTGATACGTCACCCCATGGCGTTACTAGCCAGACACGATTTTGTTCTCACTAATGTTAGGGGGAGTGTCAGTTACGTGGAGTACAGATTGAAAAATCTAATGAAGTGGCAACATCGCCCAGTGCCTAAACGCGGACGCGCTTTAAACAGTCCGGAAAAAATCGCACCGATGCATTCTGCGAGTCACCTGCGGAATTCCTCTGCTATGCACAACGGGCAAATGAGTGTCCTGGAATCACTGCTTGGCCGAGTACACACCAAACCATTAATGTGCCACTCGCTGATCACGAGGGTTGCGACCACCGCACTTTCACATTATTTTGTCTGGCAGTATACATTCGAAACGCACCTCATAGGATGTTAAAGATTTTCGTTACGTGTCCTTTTCAGAAGTGTTCAATGGCTCTTCCACGTGCTCTACCATATAACGCACAACCTGTGCACACATAAGCAGTTCTTCCACTCATTTCGACGACACACGATGGAACACAATAATTCATCCGGGAAAAAGTTACCCAATGAAAGGAATATGTTAGAAGATATTGTATATTCAGATGAGGCCTGGCAAGGAAATGAATGAAAAGTGACTGGCATGAAGAGAAATCACAGACTCAGCAACAGATCACATGAGGTCTAGCAAGAAATATGAATGAAGAATACCTGGCCAAAAGAGAAATCACAGACTCCACAACAGCATCGTAATCAACACTCAAGGAATTATTGAAAATTTAGCATTGGTAGAACTGATGACAAATTTTGTAGAATATCTCTCTGCAATTCAAATCTCCCAGAATACGTAAAAATACTGAGGACAAAAGAATAAATAGAATATAGCCGTGCTGTGGTCACTGACATAGAAGGCGTACTGAGCGATAAGTATTTTAAAAATAAATTATCTTTTCGGTATTGGTTAGAAATGTTGTTGTGGGTATTTTACTTCTTAATTCTGATCAAATGTACACATCTGCAAGAAAACGAGCCTATGATGTCAAAAGTAGCAAACATAGGAATATAGTAAGAGATTTACGGCAATATCATGGGTGAAATTTAAGTCTATATTTGTACTATTTGGAGCCGTGGAAGCTTCGATGTGCAGACAGTCTAGAGTGAAATGTGTTCCTGAAAAACTTACAGCGTGTACGTTCAGTCTGGATATGATACCGAAGAGTCTCACTAGTACGATGTTATGAACCTCCGGAATCGCGGAACACACCTCTAGGCACTCGGCCACGTAAAATGGAGAAGCTCTTGATAAAACTTTTGATCGTCGTCACTGGTGGTGTTGGACATTTTGGATTTCTGACAAACCTCTGTATACTCTCGAATGAGTTTTCGATCATTTTGAAGCCGTTTATATCCCACATGTCGCGGCGATTTGAGAGAGTCAGAAAATTTTCGAATTTCTTCGCAACACAATTTTCTAAAATGTTTTCTATTTCCAAATGTACTTATGAAACTCTTCTTCTTCTTCTTCTTCTTGTTTCCGAATTTGGCCGCCTATGGACCGCATTCAACTTAAGGCTTTCTCTTCTTCTTCTCCTCCTCCCAGAAGCTCTTCATTCTTTCACTTCTGATCTTCCTTTCTTTCTCAGATATGATCAGTTTGGGTCTACATTTTGGTGGTTTCTCCTGGAATGTTTTGATGCTGTCCACTCGACTTTTAAATTCTTTTCTGTTGTGAACCATATGCACTGTAAGTCCACTTTCTATTGCATCTCTTTTTACCTCTTCCACCCACTTTGTCGAAGCTTTTAGTACAGTGATGTACTTGAATATTTTCTTAGTTAGCCGTTTCTCATCCATTCTTTCTAGATGCCTATAGAATTTTACCCGTCGCTTTCGCATGGTGACAGTGATGTTTTCGGTGTATTTATAGAGGTCATCATTTTTTCTATTCCTTCACTCCCCATCAGCATTTTTCTGTGGTCCTAAAATTTTCCTTAAGATTCTCCTCTCCTTTTTCTCTAGATCTTGAAGCTCACCCTTTTTATTCATTGTCAGGCTCTCTGAAGCGTAGAGACCCTCTGGCTTTACCACTGAGCTGTAGTGTCTAAGTTTCGCCTTGTAAGATATTGCTCTTTTGTTGTATCTGTTCTGGGTTAACCTGTAAGCCAATTCTAGTTTTCTAATTCTTGCCCTATCATCTAGGTCATTGGCCCATCGGGTGATGAATAATGTACTGATGTCAGTCTCCTGTTTCTGGATGAAATGGCCCTTCCACTGTAGAACGAAGTGTTGAAGAAACTAGTCACACGTATTTCGATTTTAAAATTTCCACGTTTTTGCATCATTCATCGACCAAACTACGGTTGTGATTATATAATAATAGTAATAAGAATTATGTTATTGGCTTTACATCCCACTAACTACTATTGCGGTTTTCTGAGACGCCGAGATGCCGGAAGTTTGTCCCACAGAAGTTCTTTTATGTGCCAATAAATCTACCGACACGAGGCGTGAAAATATACACGTCTGATTGTATTAATATTCTATTTTTGTGGTTTTCTTTATAGATAATTTCCTTAAATGAGAGCGATTGTTCCTCTCACACTCCAGCGGTGTCGTCAGACAGTCTTATCCGATACAGGCCTGACGGAATATGTACAGTACGAACATGAACATTTATCGAGGATACTTCCATGTGATGATCGTCAGACAACGAGATCTAGATTTTCACGTTGTTGTTGATTTATCTTACACGTTCCTTTACGTATATATTATGGCATTTGTTTGGTGTGAAAATGGGAAATCACGGAAAACCATTTTCAGGGCTGCCGACAATGGGGTTAGAATGCAGACTCACAGATACGCGAGTGTAACCACACGACCAACTCGTTCGGTAAGTGAAGGACTGATGGAGGAAAATGTGTACTGGGAAATTCTGAGGAGAGTTCCAAAGTTGCAACGCCTTCTTACACTTGTTTATATGCTACCAAGCAAAAGTGACGGAAGCGTGCACAGTTCACCAGTGAGGATGTGGGATCGATTCTCGGTCAGGACGCACAAAGGAGTATATCTCGCAAAAAGCTGGCCAAAGGTCGAAAGCATGAACTTGGTCAAATACCGTATCAATTTATATCCCTTTGGAGGTCAATAAATATTACCTCACATATCAGTACTTAGGCTATAGTAACCTCACACAAAAGATCATACCACACAAGCAGTCGGAAGTGAGTCATCGTCTGATATGCTCATGTCCGCTCTTGCTAATGGGAATTCACGGAAAACCATTTTGAGGGCTGCCGACAATGGGGTTAGAATACAAGCTCACAGCAGCACCAGTGTAACCACACGACCAAATCGTTCGGTAAGTGAAGGACTGATAGAGAGAAATGTGAACTGGGAATTTTGAGGAGGGTTGGAAAGTTGCATCTCCTTCTTGCATTTGTTTAGATGCTACCAAGCCAAGGTGATGAAAGCCTGCACAGTTCACCAAGAAGGATGTGGGATCGATTCACATTCACGACGTCGAAATGTTAAGAAAGACGATTTTCGCTTCTGATAGACATATTTAGCACTGAAAATATACAAGGAAACAAGAAAGAAGAAAGTTACTGTCCTTACCTACTGGTTTCCTCGTCGGAATTGGAATAATTTCTGGTTCTGTAGTGGTCTCGTCTGTAACACACATAATTTTTCGTCACAAAGAAAACAAAATTGAATTATACGGGGTATTCGTTATACGGCCGAGCAAGTCATGGTAAGAATGCTGCTTGTAAAGCATTACTAACATTAATCTTCTTTTAGATTGTTTCGTGGAGTGCATATTGAAAACAAGGAATGAAGATGCAACATAGCCCAGTGCGTAAAAGACGCCGTGTTTTAAACTGTCTGGGAAAAGCAAAACGCGCCCTTGCACTGTGTGAGTCATCTGCGGAATTCCTCTGCTATACACAACGGGCAAATGAGGGTACTGGAGTTACTGCTTGGCCGAGAACGTACCAAATGATTACTGTGCCGCGCGCTGATCACGAAGGTTGCCATCTACGCACTTTCACTGGTAATATACATTCGAAACTGCACCTGATAGGATTTTTTACCTTTTGTTTCTTGTCCTTTTCGGAAGTGTTCAATGCCCCTTCGACGTGCTCTACCGTATAACGCACAACCTATATGCACATAAGCAGTTCTTCCACCAATTTCAACGACACACGACGAAACACAACAATTCAACCGGGAAAGTATTAGCCAATGAAAGGACTATGTTAGGAAATATTCTATGATCAGATGAGGTCTGGCAAGAAAAATGAATGAAAATTCCCTGGCACAAAGGGAGATCACAGGCTCAGCAAGAGATTACATTTTTTCTGGCGAGAAATATGAAAGAAAAGTGCCAGGCAAAAAGAGATATAACACGCTAAGCTACAGCATCGTAATCATCACATAAGTAATTGTTAAACATTTAGTATTGGAAGAACTGATGAAAATTTTTGTACAATATCTGTCTGCAATTCTAATCTCCCAGAAGTCGTAAACATACTGAGGACGAAACGATAAATTGAACACAGCCGTGTTTCGGTCACTGACTTAGTACGCGCAATGAGCGATAGGTAGTTTTAAAATAAATTACCTCGTCTGTATTGGTTAGAAATGTTGCTGTCGTCATTTTACTTCTTAATTCTGATCAAGTGTACAAATCTGCAAGAAAAAGCGGATATACAATGAGCCTGTGATGTCAAAAGCAGGATACATAAGAATATAGTAAGAGATTTCCATCAATATCACTGATGAAATTTAAGTCTATATTTGTACCACTTGGAGACGTGGAAGCTCCAATGGGCAGATAATATAAAGTGAAGTGTGTTTTTGCAAAACATACAGCGTGTACGTTCAGTTTCTTTGATATCGAGATATGTAAGTAGTATGATGTTTTGAGCCTCCAGAAGAGCAGAACTATCCTCTAAGCAATCTGACACGTAAATTTGAGAAGCCCTTGAGAAAGCATTTGATCGTGGACATTGGTGGTGTTGGATATTTTGGATTTCTGACAAGCCTCAGTATTCTCTCGAATGAGTTTTCGTTCATTTTGAAGCTGTTAATAACACATATGTCGCGACGATTTGAGAGAGTTCAAAAATTTTCGAATTTCTTCCCAACAAAATTTTCTCAAATATTTCCAAGTACACTTGTGAATCTCACTGACATGAATCGTACGTCTTGCTACGTACACTAAATATTAGCTCGCGGTAATGCTGTTATAGCACCTTATTGTATCACCAGATAGGCCGATGACCTAGAAGGTAGGCCATTTTTTAACAAAAATCATCATCATCGAGCATCACCCAAACAAGTCGTACTGAGGTCAGCCCCTTTTTTCTGGATACAATGGTCCTTTCGTTTTAGAACGAGGTGTTGGAGAAAGCCGTCACACGTATTTCTAGCAATTATATCGATTTAGAACATCCGCGTTTTTGCATCACACATCGACCAAACTACGGTTGTGAAAACATAAGCGTATTCTAAGTGAAAATGTACTTATAAGGTAGAAACTTAGTTCTGATAGACCATGTACTTCTTCATCCACTTGGTGGTTTGTCTCCCGAACGACTGACGGTAAAAAATTCTATTTTTTTTTTGGTTTTCTGTATAGACGGCTTCTAAAAGGAGAGCGAATGTCCCTTTCAATCTACAGCAGTGTCGTCAGTCAGTTTTATCTGATGCAGGTCTGGTGGATTACGCGCAGTACGATCACGAAAATGTATCCAGCACCGGGCGAGCTGGCCGTGCTGTGAGAGTCGTGGGGCTGTGAGCATTCATTCGGGAGATAGTGGGAACCATTCCCACTGTCGGCAGCCCTAAAGATGGTTTTTAGGTGGTATGCCATTTTCACAACAGGCAAATGCTAGGACTGTATCTTAATGTAGGCCAGGCCCGCTTCCTTCATACTGGTAGGCCTTCCCTATCCCATCGTCGCCATAAGACCTATCTGTGTCGGTGCGACCTAAATCAAATAATAAAAGAAGCAAGTCCTTACGTGGCACCGACAGATAGATGTTATGGCATTTGTCTGGCGTGAAAATGTGAAATCACGGAAAAACCTTTTCAGAGCTGCCGAGGGTGGGGTTCGAGCCCACTCTATCTCGGATGCAAACTCACAGCTGCGTGAGTGTGACAGCACGACCAAATCATTCGGTAAGTGAAGGACTGGTAGAGAGAAATATGAACTGAGAATTTCTGAGGAGAGTTGCATTCTTGCATTCTTTTTAGATGCTACCAAGCCAAGGTGATGAAAGCGTGCACATTTCACCAGTAAGGATGTGGGATCGATTCTCTGTCACGACGTCGAAATGTTAAGAAACAGTATTGTCGCTTTTCAGAAATATATATTTATTTTTGTTTTTATTTATTTCATTTCAATATAGACACCTGAGCCAAGGCTATTCTTGGTGCAATGCAAATAAATTACAATGGCAGCTATATTCACAATTTAATATCAAAAGAAAATACAGTAAGTATATAACTTAACATGATGTAATAGATAAGATAGGACGAAGTTTCCTAACCATAATAACCATACTACTTCAAGTATTTAGTTACATTACTCTTGAAGATAGATAAAGGTGTTAACATTTTTATATCTTCGGAAGTGAGATATACATAGTTATAGAAAAATGCCAGAGAGATTTTTGACCATAAGTAGAAGAATAAATCTGATTGTAGTGAAAATATTCAATAAACCAGAAAGAGGAACGTTACTTTCCTTGCCTACTGGTTTGCTAATCGACACTGGAAATCTTCTGGTTCTGTAGTGGTCTCGTCTGTAACACAGGAACATTTTGTGTCACAATAAGAAAAAAAACGAAATTAAATTATACAAGGTATAAATTATACGGCAGAGCAAGTCACGGTAAGATAATACTGGCTATAAAGCTATACTAACATTAATCTTCTTTTAGACTGTTACGCGAAGTGCAGATAAAAAACGAATGAAGTGGCAACATCGCCCAGTGCCTATGAGCGGCCGTGCTTTAAACAGTCCGGAGAGAGTAATTACACCCTTGCACTGTGTGAGTCATCTGTCAAATTTCTCTGCTGTGCACAACGGGCAAATTAGGGTACTGGAGTCACTGCTTGGCCAAGCACGAAGAAAACCCTTAATGTGCTACGCGCTGATCACGAGGGTTGCCACCTCCGCACTTATTATTATTCACTCTGGCAATATATGTTCGAAACGCACCTCATAGAATTTTCAAGATTTGTGTTGTGCTTCTCTTTCACAAGTGTTCAATCCCCTTCTACGTGCTCTACCATATAGCGTACAACCTGTGTACACGTAATCAGTTCTTCCACTTATTTCAACGACACGTGATGGAACACATTTATTCATCCAGGCAAAATTATATCCAATGAAGGGACTAGGTTAGAAAATATGATATATTCAGATGAGGTCTGGCAAGAAAATGAAGGAAAATTGCCTGGCACAAAGAGAAATTACAGACTCAGCAACAGATCACATAAGGTCTGGCAAGAAATATGAATGAAAAGTGCCTGGCCTAAAGAGAAATCACAGGCTCCACAACAGCATCGTGATAATAACATAAGGATTTTTTGAAAATATAGCATTGGTAGAATTGATGACAAATTTTGTAGAACATCTCTCTGCAATTGAAATCTCCCAGAAGGCCTAAACATACTGAAGACGAAAGAATACATAGAACAGAGCCATGTTTCGGTCACTGACGAAGAAAGTGTAGTGATCGATAGGTATTAATATAAATTGTTCAGTTGGAATGGGTTAGAAATGCTGTTGTGAACATTTTACTTCTTAATTCTCATGAAATGCACACATCTTTAAGAAATATTGGATATAAAATGGGTATGTGATATGAAGAGTAGCATACATAGGAATATAGTAAGAGTTTTCCATCAATATCACGGACGAAAATTAAGTCTATATTTGTACCACTTGGAGCCGTGGAAGCTTCGATGGGTGGATGATCTAGATTGAAATGTGTTCTTGCAAAACTTACAGCGTGTACGTTCAGTTTGGCTTTGATATCGAAATATCTCACTAGTATGATGTTATGAGACTCGAGAAGCACGTAACTCTCCTCTAGGCACTCGGCCACGTAACTTGGAGAAGCTCTTGATAAACCTTTTGTACGTCGACATTGGTGGTGTTGTACATTTGGATTTACGACAATCCTCTATATTCTCTCGAATTATTCGTCGATCATTTTGAGCCGTTAATATCCCATATGTCGCGACGATGTGAGAAACTCAGAAAATTTTCGAATTTCTTCGCAACACAATTTTCTCAAATATTTTTTTTTCAAGTATACCTATGAAACTCACTGACATGGATCATACGTCGTACTAACTTCACTAACTGTTATCTCGCGGCAATGCTGTTATAGTACCGTATTGCATCACACGATGGGCCGATGACAAAAATCATCATAATCAAGCACCACCCAACGATGTCGTATTGATGTGAGTCTCTTGTTTCTTGGTAGAATGGTCCTTCCGCTTTGGAACGAGGTGTTGGACAAAGGCGTCACACGTATTTCTACCAATTATTTCGATTTTAAAACACCCACGATTTTGCATCACTCATCGACCAAAGTAAGGTTGGGAAAATAAGAACGTACTCATATATTGATGGAAATCTCTTACTATATTCCTATGCATGCTACTTTCGACATCACAGGCTCATTGTATATCCACTTTTTCTTGCAGATTTGCACACTTGAACAAAATTAAGAAGTTAAATGGTGACATCATTTCTAACCAATACAGACGAGGTAATTTATTTTTAAAATACCTATCGATCAGTGCGCATTCTAAGTCAGTGACCGAAACACGGCTGTGTTCTATTTATCCTTTCGTTCTTAGTATGTTTACGACTTCTGGGAGATAAGATTTGCAGAGAGATATTGTACAAAATTTGTCATCAGTTCTCCCAACACTAAATGTTTAACAATTTATTATGTGATGATTACGATGCTGTAGCTTAGTGTGTGATATCTCTTTTTGCCTGGCACTTTTCTTTCATAATTCTGGCCAGAAAAAAATGTAATCTGTTGCTGAGCCTGTGATCTCCCTTTGTGCCAGGGAATTTTCATTCATTTTTCTTGCCAGACCTCATCTGAACATACAATATATCCTAACATAGTCCTTTCATTGGCTAATATTTTCCAGGTTGAATTGTTGTGTTTCGTCGTGTGTCGTTGAAATTGGTGGAAGAACTGCTTATGTGTACATAGGTTGTGCGTTATACGGTAGAGCACGTCGAAGGGCCATTAAACACTTCTGAAAGGGACAAGAAACAAAAGTTAAAAAATCCTATCAGGTGCAGTTTCGAATGTATATTAGCAGTGAAAATTATGGTGGAAATGCGGAGTTGGCAACCTTCGTGATCAGCGCGCGGCACAATAATCATTAGGTACGTTCTCGGCCAAGCAGTAACTCCAGTACCCTCATTTGTCCGTTGTGTATAGCAGAGGAATTCCGCAGATGAATCACACAGTGCAAGGGCGCGTTTACTTTCACCAGACAGTTTAAAACACGGCCTCATTTACGCACTGGGCTATGTTGCATCTTCATTCCTTGTTTTCAATATGCACTCCACGTAACAATCTAAAAGAAGATTAAAGTTAGAAATGCTTTACAACCAGCATCCTCTTACCTTGACTTGCTCGAGTGTATAATTCAATTTTCTTTTCACTGTGAAAGAAAATGTTCTGTGTTACAGAGGAAGCTACCACAGAACCAGAAGATTTCCCAATGTCGACAACTAAACCAGTAAGTAAGGAAAGTAATGTTCTTCTTTCTTGTTTCTTTCTATATTCTCAAGTGCTAAATATCCCAATGAAAAGTAAAAATCGTGTTTCTTAACATTTCTACGTCGTAGCGGTGAATCGATTCCACATCCTCACTGGTGAACCGTGCGCGCTTTCATCGGCTTGGCTCGTAGCATCTATAAAATGCAAGACGGCGTTGCTTCTTTCAACTCTCCTCAGAAGTTGTCAGCTCACATTTCTCTCCACCATTCCTTCACTTACCCAACGAGTTGGTCGTTTGGTTACACTATTGCAGCTAAGCTACATCATCGTAATCATCACATAAGAAACAGTTAAAAATGTAGTATTGGAAGAACTGATGACAAATTTTGCACAATATCTCTCTGCAATTCTAATCTCCCAGAAGACGTAAACAACTGAGAACGACAGTATAAATTGAACACAGCCGTGTTTCGGTCACTGACTTAGAATGCGCACTGAGCGATAGGTAGTTTTAAAATAAATTACCTCGTCTGTATTGGTTAGAAATGTTGCTGTCGTCATTTTACTTCTTAATTCTGATCAAGTGTACAAATCTGCAAGAAAAAGCGGATAAACAATGAGCCTGTGATGTCAAAAGCAGCATACATAGGAATATAGTAAGAGATTTCCATCAATATCACTGATGAAATTTAAGTCTATATTTGTACCACTTGGAGACGTGGAAGCTTCGATGGGCATGTAATATAAAGTGAAGTGTGTTTTTGCAAAACATACAGCGTGTACGTTCAGTTTCTTTGATATCGAGATATGTAAGTAGTATGATGTTTTGAGCCTCCAGAAGAGCAGAACTCTCCTCTAAGCAATCTGACACGTAAATTTGAGAAGCCCTTGAGAAAGCATTTGATCGTGGATATTGGTGGTGTTGGATATTTTGGATTTCTGACTTTCCTCAGTATTCTCTCGAATGAGTTTTCGTTCATTTTGAAGCCGTTAATAACACATATGTCGCGACGATTTGAGAGAGTTAAAAAAAATTCGAATGTCTTCCGAACAAAATTTTCTCAAATATTTCTTATTTGCAAGTACACTTGTGAAACTCACTGACATGAATCGTACGACGTGCTACGTACACTAAATATTAGCTTGCGGTAATGCTGTTATAGCACCTTATTGTATCACCAGATAGGCCGATGACCTAGAAGGTAAGCCATTTTTTAACAAAAATCATCATCATCGAGCATCACCCAAATAAGTCACACTGAGGTCAGCCCCTTTTTTCTGGATACAATGGTCCTTCCGTTTTAGAACGAGGTGTTGGAGAAAGCCGTCACACGTATTTCTAGCAATTATATCGATTTAGAACATCCATGTTTTTGCATCACACATTGACCAAACTACGGTTGTGAAAATATAAGCGTATTCCACATGAAAGTGTACTTATAAGGTAGAAACCTAGGCCTGACAGACCATGTACTTATTCATCCACTTGGTGGCTCCTCGCCGCCTCTGTGGTGTAGTGGTTAGCGTGATTAGCTGCCACCCCCGGAGGCCCGGGTTCGATTCCCGGCTCTGCCACGAAATTTGAAAAGTGGTACGAGGGCTGGAACGGGGTCCCCTCAGCCTCGGGAGGTCAACTGAGTAGAGGTGGGTTCGATTCCCACCTCAGCCATCCTGGAAGTGGTTTTCCGTGGTTTCCCACTTCACCTCCAGGCGAATGCCGGGATGGTCCCTAACTTAAGGCCACGGCCGCTTCCTTCCCTCATCCTTGCCTATCCCTTCCAATCTTCCCATCCCCCTACAAGGCCCCTGTTCACCATAGCAGGTGAGGCCGCCTGGGCGAGGTACTGGTCATACTCCCCAGTTGTATCCCCCGACCAAGAGTCTGAAGCTCCAGGACACTGCCCTTGAGGCGGTAGAGGTGGGATCCCTCGCTGAGTCCGAGGGAAAAGCCGAACCTGGAGGGTAAACAGATGATGATGATGATGATGATGGTGGCTCCTCTCCCGTACGATTGATGGTAAAAAATTATATTCTTTTGGTTTTCTGTACAGACGGCTACCTAAAAGGAGAGCGAATGTCCCTTTCAATCTACAGCAGTGTCGTCAGTCAGTTTTATCTGATACAGGTCTGATGGATTTCGCACAGTACGATCACGAAAATGTATCCAGCACCGGGCGAGCTGGTCGTGCTGTGAGAGTCGCGGGGCTGTGAGAATGCATTCGGGATATAGTGGAAACCAGTCCCACTGTCGGCAGCTATAAAGATGGTTTTCCGTGGTTTCCCATTTTCACAACTAGAAAATACTGGGGATGGACGTTAATGTAGGCCACGCCTGCTTCCTTTATACTGCTAGGCCTTCCCTACCCTATCGTCGCCATAAGACCTATCTGTGTCGGTGCGACCTAAATCAAATAATAAATCAAGCATTTATCGAACATACTTCCATTTGATGATCGTCAGACAACTAGATATACACCTGCGTCCGCTCAGAAGACTACCATTGACTCCACAGCATAGACGTGCACGCCTAGCATGGTGGCGGGCTAGAGCGACTTGGATGAGGGAATGGCGGAACGTCGTGTTCTCCGATGAGTCACGCTTCTGTTCTGTCAGTGATAGTCACCGCAGACGAGTGTGGCGTCGGCGTGGAGAAAGGTCAAATCCGGCAGTAACTGTGGAGCGCCCTACCGCTAGACAACGCGGCATCATGGTTTGGGGCGCTATTGCGTATGATTCCACGTCACTTCTAGTGCGTATTCAAGGCTCGTTAAATGCCCACCGCTACGTGCAGCATGTGCTGCGGCCGGTGGCACTCCCGTACCTTGAGGGGCTGCCCAATGCTCTGTTTCAGCAGGATAATGCCCGCCCACACACTGCTCGCATCTCCCAACAGGCTCTACGAGGTGTACAGATGCTTCCGTGGCCAGCGTACTCTCCGGATCTCTCACCAATCGAACACGTGTGGGATCTCATTGGACGCCGTTTTCAAACTCTGCCCCAGCCTCGTACGGACGACCAACTGTGGCAAATGGTTGACAGAGAATGGAGAACCATCTCTCAGGACACCATCCGCACTCTTATTGACTCTGTACCTCGACGTGTTTCTGCGTGCATCGCCACTCGCTGTGGTCCTACATCCTACTGAGTCGATGCCGTGCGCATTGTGTAACCTGCATATCGGTTTGAAATAAACATCAATTATTCGTCCGTGCCGTCTCTGTTTTTTCCCCAACTTTCATCCCTTTCGAACCACTCCTTCTTGGTGTTGCATTTGCTCTGTCAGCCAGTGTATATTTATTTTTATTGTTATTAATTCATTTCAATATAGACACCTGAGCCAAGGCTCTTCTTGGTGCAAAACAATATCAAAATAAAATACACTAAGTATATAATTTAACATGATGTAATAGATAAGATAGGACAACGATTCCTAACCATAATTACCATACTACTTCAAGTATTTAGTTACATTACTCTTGAAGATAGATAAAGGTGGTAACCTTTTTATATTTTTTGGAAGTGATTTATACATAATTATAGAAAAATGCCAAAGAGGTTTTTGACCATATCTAGAAAAATAAATCTGATTTTAGTGAAAACATATAATAACCAGAAAGAGGAACGTTACTTTCCTTACCTACTGGTTTGCTCGTCGACATTGGAATATCTTCTGGTTCTGTACTTGTCTCGTCTGTAACACAGAACATTTAGTTTCACAAGAAAGAAAACGAAATTAAATTATACAGGGTATCAATTATACGGCAGAGCAAGTCACGGTAAGATAATACTGGCTGTAAAGCTATACTAACATTAATCTTCTTTTAGACTGTTACGCGAAGTGCAGATAAAAAACTAATGAAGTGGCAACATCACCCAGTGCCAAAACGCGGCCGTGCTTTAAACAGTCCGGAGAAAGTAACCGCGCCCTTCAACTGTGTGAGTCATCTGTCAAATTCCTCTGCTGTACACAACGGGCAAATTTGGGTACTCTAGTCACTGCTTGGCCGAGCACGAACAGTACCCTTAATGTGCTACGCGCTGATCACGTGGGTTGCCATCTCCGCACTTATTGTTATTTTCTCTGGCAATATATGTTCAAAACGCACCTCATAGAAGTTTTAAGATTTTTGTTTCGTGTCCCTTGAGAATTGTTCAATGCCCCTTCGCCGTGCTCTACCATATAACGCACAACCTGTGTTCACGTAAGCAGTTCTTCCACTTATTTCAACCACACACGATGGAATACTTTAATTCATCCAGGGAAATATTATCAAATGAAAGGACTAGGTTAGAAAATATTGTATATATTGATATGAGGCCTGGCAGGAAAATGAAGGAAAAATGCCTGGCACAAAGAGAAATCACAGACTCAACAACATATCACGTAAGGTCAGCAAGAAATATGAAAGAAAAGTGCCTGGCCAAAAAGGAAATCACAGGCTCCACAACAGCATCGTGATCATGACATAAGGATTTGTTGAAAATATTGCATTGGTCGAATTGATGAGAAATTTTGTGGAACATCTCTCTGCAATTCAAATCTCCCAGAAGGTGTAAACACACTGAGGACGAAAGAATAAATAGAACAGGGCCATGTTTCGGTTACTGACGTAGAATGCGTAGTGAGCGATAGGTATTAATATAAATTGTGCAGTTGGTATGGGTTAGAAATGCTGTTACGACATTTTACTTCTTAATTCTCATCAAAAGCGCACATCTGTAATAAACAGTTAATGTAAAATGAGTCTGTGATGTCAGAAGTAGCATACATAGGAATATAGTAAGAGAGTTCCATCAATATACCACGGACGAAATTTAAGTCTATATTTGTATCACTTGGAACCGTGGAAGTTGTGACTACTCCTACCACTACTCTTACACCTTCATCTCTTTCACACAATATACATAACATTTGTTGAGCGCCAGCTGATATAAAAAAACAACACAATTCGGTAGAGCATGCCTCTTATCTCAATTATCTCAAGGCTTGAGGTGATAAACTCACACATCTGGCTATATACAGGAATATGGATCAGGACAATGGTAGATTGCGGTTGCATTTCCACAAATGAGGATTGTACTTCGAAATAGAATAACTTATTATTATGAAAAGATAACTGAATTTATGACTATACTCTACGTCACAATGAACTCGCATTGGCGTACTTTAATTTAACATATATATATATATATATTCAGTGAGACTTGTTGTTACAATCAAAAAGAAAATTTAATCTAAACAAAGAAAGCTATTGGCATGAACTTGAATTGAAATATGATATCTCCGCTGATTACATTCTTCTTCATGTTATTAATGCATAACATGTCTGATGCTGTGATTGCCTGATGTCTGCACACACCGCTGTTGAACTTGAAATTCCTAGAAAAACCTGTGAGCTGAAGTCGGGAGCCGTCTGCTGTTATCTTCTTATATAACCTGGAGTTGACCTACATTCCCCGTACGAGTGTAGTAAGCTCCAATGTAGTTACGTCCACTCAATAGTTTGTAAAAAATTGGAAAATATTATTGAAACACCTTGTGAAGTCCATCCTCACAAGTAGATGATGTTTTATTATCAGCACAGTACCAGTCTCTGCTGGGATCCAACTACCACTCGTCGACCTCTTCGATGATTCTAAGACCTCTTCAAACACACCTCTTAGCTCTGACCAGCACTCTTAGACCACTGACCATCACTCTTCTACATCTCACCACCACTCTTAGACCACTGACCATCACTCTCCTTTTTCTTACCACTGTTGCATCGACTTTTATAACCTCGTGATGACCACTCATCTCCCTACTCTCTGGTCATCCCTTCCACCTCAACATACAGTAGCTGGGGAATACCGACACTTGGTCGAAATCACGTGCCCACGCACTGATGTCATCAATCATGTGTCGTATAAGCTTACCAACGCGGACTGCCGATGACTACCTTGCATGTGTCAGCGGGAAACCTACATTCTCGGTTAAACATAGCCTCGATTGCAAAATACTATGCCAGCTCATCTGGCCAGAGTTACAAGCCACAGCATGAATATTTGAAACCAACAAATCTCACTTATTAATATACAGAATAATTACAAACAAAATTCACTTAACCTATGATTAAATAAAATGATATGCGTGATACCTAATTATTACAGTCTAAATGATGAGAAACAGAATATAAAATCCAATGAATCGGGAGAATAATAATAATAATAATAATAATAATAATAATAATAATAATAATAATAATAATAATAATAATAATAATAATACTGAATGGAATCTGTAACCCTGTTATACGGTTACAAAGTTTCGATGGGCGGATATTCTAGAGTGAAATTTGTTCTTGTAAAACTCAGAGCGTGTACTTTCAGTTTTGCTTTGATATCGACATAACTCACTAGTATTATGTTATGAGCCTCCAGAAGCACGTAAATCTCCTCTAGCCACTCGGCCACGTAACTTGGAGAAGCTCTTGATAAAACTTTTGGACGTCGACATTGGTGGTGTTGTACATTTGGATTTCTTACAAGCCTCTATATTCTGTCGAATTATCCTTCGATCATTTTGAAGCCGTTAATATCCCATATGTCACTACGATTTGAGAGACTCAGAAAATTTTCGAATTCCTGCGCAACACAATTTTCTCAAATATTTTTATTTCCAAGTATACTTATGAAACTCACTGACGTGGATCATACGGCATGCTACTTTCACTAACTGTTAGCTCGCGGCAGTGCTGTTATAGTACGTTATTGTATCACCCGATGGTCAGATGACCTAGGTGGTAGGCCCCCTTGAACAGAAGTCAGCACCACCCAACGACGTCGTATAGATGTGAGTCTCTTGTTTCTGGGTTCGATGGTTCTTCCGCTTTAGAACGAGGTTTTGGACAAAGCCGTCACACGTATTTCTAGCAATTATGTCGATTTTAAAACACCCACGTTTTTCATCACTCATCAACCAAAGTTCGGTTGTGAAAATATGAACGTAATCCACATGAAAATATACTTCTTTGAAAGAAATTTAGGCCTGTTAGATCATGTTCTTCCTCATCCACTTGGCGTTTTCTCTCCCGTACGACTGACGGTATTAAAATTCCACCTTTGTGATTTTCTGTATAGACGGCTTCATAAAATGGGAGCGATTGACCCTTTCGCACTCCAGAAGTGACTTAAATCAGTTTTATCTGATACTGCCTTGACGGTATATGCATGGTACCAACATGAACATTTATCCAGCATACTCCCATTTGATGATCGTCAGAAAACGAGATCTAGATATTCACTTTTTTGTTGATTTGTTTCACAAGGTACTTTACATCGCACCGACAGATAGACATTATGGCATTCTTCAGGTGTAGAAAATGGGAAATCACAGAAAACCATTTTCAGGGCTGCCGACAGTGTAGTTCAAGCCCACTACCTCTGAAATGCTAACACGCAGCTGCGCGAGTGTAACCACACGACCAAGTCGTTGCGTAAGGAAGGAATGATAGAGAGAAATGTGAACTGACAACTTCTGAGGAGAGCTGCAAGAAGCAACGCCTTCTTACATTTTATAGATGCTACAAGCCAAGGCGATGAAAGCCTGCGCAGTTCACCAGAGAATTTATAAAGAGAAAGGAGAACGTTACTTTCCTTACCTACTGGTTTGGTCTTTGACATTGGGATATCTTCTGATTTTGTAGTAGTTTCCTCTGTAACACAGAACATTTTCTTTCACAATGAAGTGAAAATTGAATTATACATGGTACCATCCCGGCATTTTCCTGGAGGAGAAGTGGGAAACCACGGAAAACCACTTCCAGGACGGCTGAGGAGGGAATCGAATCAACCTCTACTCAGTTGACCTCCCCGTTCCAGCCCTCGTATCACTTTTCAAATTTCGTGGCAGAGCCGGGAATCAAACTCGGGCCTTCGTGGTTGCCAGCTAATCACAGTAACCACTACACAACAGAGGCGGACTCTGGGAAGAAATATGTATAAAATTTGCCTGGCAAAAGAAGATATCCCAGGCTCAGCATCAGTATCGTAATCATCACATAAGGAATGGTTGAAAATTTAGTATTGGAAGAATTGATGAAAAAAATTTGCACAATATCTCTCTGCAATTCAAATCTCCAAGAAGTCGTAAATATTCCGAGGGCGAAAGAATAAATAGAACGGAGCCGTGCTGAGGTCACTGACCTAAAGTGCGTACTGAGCGATAGGTACTTTAAAATATATAATCCTGTCGTTATTGGTTTGAAATGTTGTTGTGGATATTATTTTCTTTTTAATTCTCATCAAATGTACAAATCAGTAGTATAAGTCAGGGGTTCTGCGGCCACCTCCAGCTCCGGCTCTCGGGAGAGGCCTCCACCTCAAACCACCTCCATCTCCGCTTCTCGGGAGAGGCCTCCACCTCATTGACTGCGCTGGCTAAGACTGCATGCTTAACCTCACATCCGCCATCTTGGAGGGGATTAACCTTACTTTTTACGCGTAAGGGAGCAGGCCTAACCTCAGGGAGGGGCCTAACCTCAGTTTTACGGCTAGATGATCTTCCTGACGCCTCATAGAGCGAGCTTAACTCCACAGACGCTATCTTGGAGGGACTTAACCTAACTTTTTACGCGCAAGAGAGAAAGCCTAACCTCAGAGCCGCTATCTTGGAGGAGCCTAACCTCAGTTTTAAGGCCAGATGCCCTTCGTGACGCCATTTTGTGTAGTAGGGCAATGGGTATTCTCGAGACGCCATCTTAAGTAGTAGGGCAATGGAGATTAGCGTAAGAGAGCACACCTAACCGCATGGATGAGCCTATCCTAAGTTTTACGGCCGGATGTCCTTCTCGTCACCAGTTGCACAAGATGGCGGCGATACACAGCTTCTTGTGAAGCGGCTTGAGGGCGCTTGCGCAAGATGACTGCTGCTCTTAGGAGACTTCCTAGGGGTGCTTGCGCAAGATGGCTGCTGTACATAGGCTCTTATGAGACGGCCTAGGGACGCTAGCGCAATATGGCGGCTATACACAGGCTCTTATGAAGAAAGCTAGCTTAGAGGCTACTGCACAAGATGGCGGCTGCTGTAATGAAGATCCTTATGCATGCGGTGGAGGGAAATTTGAAATTCCACGTGCTCTTGTTTGTAAGCAAAGCCACGTGCTTTTTGATAGCGGTCAGCGGCCATCTTTAATCAACAGAGCACCGTGCTGCCATTCTTTAGCTACTACCTTTGAAATGTGGTGCGGGCAATTTGAAAAATTCCACGTGCATTTTTGACAGCTCACTGCTGCCATCTTTAAGCAAGAGAGCATCGTGCTGCCACCTTTAGGTACCACCTTAGGTACGTGGTAGCGGACAATTTGAAAAATTCCACGTGTTTTTTTGACAGCTTTCAGCGGCCATCTTTAATCAACAGACCATCGTGCTGCCATCTTTAGCTACTACCTTTGAAGTGTGGTGGCGGGCAATTTGAAAAAAATCCACGTGCTTTTTTTGACAGCTGTCAGCGGCTATCTTTAAATAAGACAGCATCGTGCTGCTATCTTTAGCTACTACCTTTCAAATGTGGTAGCGGGACCCATTTGAAAAATTCCACGCGCTTTTTCGAACTTTTTGAAGCCGTTAATATCCCATATGTCGCGACGAATTGTGAGAGTCAGAAAATTTTCGAACTTCCTTGCAACAAAATTTTCTCAAATATTTCCAAGTACACTTATGAAACGCATTGAGGTGAATCATACGTCGTGCCACATACACTAACCTTTAGCTCGTGGTAATGCTGGGCCGATGACCTAGATGGTAGGCCTCTTTAAACAAAAAGTATCATCATTTTCAAGCATCACCGAAAGACGTCGTACTGAGATCAGCCTCATGTTTCTGGATACAGTGGTCCTTCTGTTTTAAAACGAGGTGTTGAACAAAGTCGTCACGCGTATTTCTAGCAATTATATCCATTTTAAACTTCCACGTTTTTGCATCACACACCGGCTAACCTACGGTTGTGAAAATATAAGCGTATTCTACATTAAAATGTATTTACATGGAAGAAACTTAGGCCTGTTAGACCATGTACTTCTTTATCCACATGGTGGACTCTTCCGTACGACTGACGGTAAGAAATTATATTTTCTTTATTGGTTTTCTGTATAGACAGCTACCTAAAAGGAGAGCGAATGTCCTTTCAATCTACAGCAGTGTCGTCGGTGAGTTTCATCTCATACAGGCCTGACGGAATATGCAGAGTACGAACATGAACATTTATTGAGCACCGGGCGACTTGGTCGTGCTGTTAGGGTCGCGGGGATGTGAGCTTGCATCCGGGGGTTAGTGGGATCGATTCCCACTGTCGACAGCCCTGAAGATTGTTTTCGTGGTTTCCAATTTCACACCAGGCAAATGCTGGGGCTGTACCTTAATGATGGCTACAGCCGCTTCCTTTCCACTACTGGGTATTCCCTATCCAATCGTCGCCACAAGACCTATCTGATTTGGTGCGACGTAAGGCAAATAATAAAAAAAACTTTAATCGAGCATACTTCCATTTGATGATCGCCAGACAACGAGATCTAGATATTATTCACTTTTAGTTGATTTATTTTTCACTATACGTCTGACGGCCGATAGATATTATGACGTTTTTCTGGTGACCATTCAGCCAACGAGTCGGACGTTCGGTAAGTGAAGGACTGATAGAGAGAAATGTAACTGAGGTTTTCTGAAGAGAGTTGCAAAGATGCAACGCCTTCCTGCACTTGTTTATATGCTACGAAGCCAAGGTGATGAAAGCTTGCACAGTTCACTAGTAAGGATGTGGGATCGATTATCGGTCACGGCGTCGAAAAGTTAAGAGAGACAATTTTCGCTTCTTATAGAGATATCTAGCACTGAGAATATAGAAAGAAAGAAGAACGTTACTGTCCTTACCTACTGGTTTGATGATGGACATTGGTATATCTTGTGGTTCTGTAGTGGTCTCGTCTGTAACACAGAACATTTTCTGTCACAATGAAAACAAAATTGAATTACACAAGGTATCCAATATATGGCAGAGCAAGTCAAGGTAAGAGAATGCAGGCTGCAAAGCAATACTAACATGAATATTCTTTTAGATTGTTACGTGGAGTGCAGATTGAAAACAAATAATGAAGTGGCAACATCGCCCAGTGCCTAACAGATGCCGTGTTTTCAACAGGCTGGGGAAAGTATACGCTCCCTTGCACTCTGTAAGTCATCTGCAGGATTTCTCTGCTATACACAACGAACAAATGAGGGTACTGGAGTCACTGCTTGACCGAGCACGTACCAAAACATTACCGTGCCACGCGGGTTGCCATCTCCGCACTTTCACCATAATAATGACTGGCAATATACATTCGAAACGCAACTCATCGGATTTTAAAATGTTTTGTTGCGTGTACTTTTCAGAAGTGTTCAATGCCCCTTCGACGTGCTCTACCATATATCGCACAACCTATGTACACATAAGCAGTTCTTCCACCAATTTCAACGACACACGAAGGAACACAATAATTTATCCTGGAAAATGTTACCCAATAAAAGGACTATGTTAGAAAATATTGTATGATCAGTTGAGGTCCGGCAAGAGAAATTAATGAAAATTGCCTGGCGCTAGGGGAAGTCACAGGCTCAGCAACACATCACATGATTTCTGGCAAGAAATTTGAATGAAATGTGCCCGGCAAAAAGAGATATCACAGGCTCAGCAACAGCATTGTAAGGAACTGTTGAAAATTTAGTACTAGAAGAATTAATGGAAAATTTTGTACAATATCTCTCTGCAGTTCAAATCTCCCAGAAGACGTAAACATACTGATGACGAAGGAATAAATAGAAAAGAGCGTGTTTCGGTCACTGACGTAGAATGCGTACTAAGAGATAGGTATTTTAAAAATAAATTACCTTGTCCGTATCGGTTAGATATGTTGTTGTCGTCATTTTACTTAATTATGATCAAATATACACATCTGCAAGAACAAGTTGATATACAATGAGCCTGTGATACCCAAAGTAGCATGGATATTGCGAGCCACTGCGTCCAGTACGAGCTTAACATAATTCTCCGAACGCTCAATTTATCTCAGGGTAAATCTTTGTGTAGCTCCTCTTAAATGTGAGTTCACCGAGCTCGATAGCTGCAGTCGCTTAAGTGCGGCCAGTGTCCAGTATTCGGGAGATAGTAGGTTCGAACCCCACTGCCGGCAGCTCTGGAAATGGTTTTCCGTGGTATCCCATTTTCACACCAGGTAAATGCTGGGGCTGTACCTTAATTAAGGCCACGGCCGCTTCCTTCCCACTCCTAGTCCTTCCTGTCCCATCGTCGCCATAAGACCTATCTGTGTCGGTGCGACGTAAAGCAAAAAAAAAAAAAAAAAAAAAAAAAAAAAAAAAAAAAAAAAAGAAAAAGTGAGTTCCGGAGAGAGGTGCGACTGCATATAATTTGCTGCTCAGTGTATCGGACGAACGTATCCATCCCCTCGCACCTAACTCAATGCTTAAAGGGTCATAGATCGCACTATCTCTACTTAACATTACACTGTTCTACTGTATCAACCTATAAATTAATACTTCACACATGTTCAATCTTAACCAACTAGTTTATTATCACGATATTGCGCATAGGAGAGAGAAAAAAATGTTTTAGCCTTTGTTCCTTATCTTTGAAATAAAATTAAGATGATTAATTGAATTTATGTACAAGTGCACTCATTAATAACGTTCATTTTCAGTAATGATATGAACTGCATATTCTCAATCATTACTTGATGTCTACAGTCATCCTTTATACATTACAAGTCATGTTCAAAAGAAATAATTAATTTAAAAATCAAAAACATCACTGCTGAAAAGAACACGTATTTTTCCGTCTTTGAGTTTTAAACTTTGAACCAGATCTACTAAATTGTTTATTTGTCATTGTTCTTTCTCTTAATTACCATCGAATGACTTGTCATTCTTATTATCACCTACTGCCATACCAAATCTTGGCACCTACTATCCTAACTGCACGATGTTTAGTAATCTGAATATCAACATATAAACCACCCCCATGGCACTAGAGCCCTTGAAAGGCCTTGGCTTACCAAGCGACCGTCTGCAGATTACGAGGTGTCAAGTGGTGAGCACGACGAATCCCCTCGGCCGTTATTCTTGGCTTTCTAGACCGGGGCCGCTCTCTGACCGTCAGACAGCTCCTCAGTTCTAATCACGTAGGCTGAGTGGACCTCGAACCAGCCCTCAGGTCCAGGTAAAGATCCCTGACCTGGCCGGGAATCGAACTCGGGGCCTCCGGGTAAGAGGCAAGCACGCTATGCCTGCACCACGTGACTGGCACGAATATCAACATATAACTTTCTGATATGAATATCTGAAACTCATTTCTAACTATTATATTTCTTAATTAATTATCGCTTCGGTATAATATTCCAAATTTACCTCTCAATGAAAAGTGTTTTTTCCTTGAAAATTTAGTTATTCCTTTCAAAACAATAGGATAGCTCCATTACAATCTCAGATGTCAATATTATTCATCACAGCAATATACACATAATCTAGTATCTTGTGCAATATCTCCATAGAGTATTTAATATGGGTATTCTCTAATAACGCAACCATATTTTAGTTATAGCAAGGATTATTTAACATGACTTATACGCTTGGGTTAGCTATGCCTACCTTATATTATTATACTCCCTCGAAGTGAATTCTTTCTATGCATATGCTTCATATATACGATCCAGAAACTAAATATACGTATTCTACGTCCATCATTTTATAACATCTGTATCTAATTCCATATCAACTCTCTTCAACGCTTTCTTAATTCTTTATTACAAGCTACATATCATTCAATTAATTCATCCCAACTTGTTAAATCTCATAAACTCTTCTTATATACAATATTTCCCACAACGTATTGTACTTCACTGAACCTTTATTCGCTTCACTGGATCACATTTCATCCCTCAGAATAACAGTTAACCATCTAGTATACTGAGATATTTCTTCACGTTTTGCAACGACAAGGTGTAATTCATATTAGTTGCATATCTCATACCATTACGATGACCAAAAATATGTTTGGTTTCCTACCCCATTTGAGATATCCACAACTCATATATGCATTGCGGTGTTAATCTCTACTCATTCCTGCTATAAATCATGAAGTCTCCATAGCTATCATATTACACAGAATATATACGGTCACTTCTAATCGAGAAACATCGATTATCATACAACTTAACACTAAAAGCTATATTCTGAAATTGCACTTCACTGAATCACTTTACAACTTAAATACACCACTAAAAACACTAATTTCATGATGTACTTATTTCCTAGTTTAATTAAGAACTATAATTTAGTAATCTTCGCTCGTCATTCTCTGGCTTACGAAGATTCTGTAGCCTTCTGAGCTACAACTGCTGTTCTCGACCGGCTGGAACCCATGGACCAGCTGGTCTCCACTTCTACATCAGATTGGTTGGTCGGCCAGTGACACACTCATCTCCAGGTCAGTCCAGTGCGGATCTAGCAGCACATATTAATATTTTTCTCTATTGCGCTTGATTTAACAGAATAAAGTTTTGATATGTACGGGTTCATACCAATTCCTCCACTAGTTTAAAATAGTCTATCAATGTACTTCTTGTCTGTTTGCTAATTAATCTGACTATTTTCAAATATATAATACTGGGATTAGTATAGTTCCAGTATCAATTCTGCCTTAATTTTTATGTGAATTCAAATAATAATTTCGTTTTCTGACGTCTTTCTTCTTGAAATAATTCTCGCCTTCTGTTTATTTGACGATCTTTAATTCCAATAGCTTTTGACGTTACGGTCCTTGTCTGACCACTTACCTCTCTTATTTAATCTTAATCTTCTTATTTTCAGCTTAACTGCTGTTCTTTCGTATTGTACCAGGAACTGTTTTAGCCAGGTTCACTATTCTAAAAGTTAGCGGAATATTTGGAAAAGAACGGCAGTAATATGTGTTCATGTGCCCAACATCTTACGTGAGCTCGATATAAAGTTCCTCGTGGCATGCAGGACACGTCGCGAGTGATGAACCTGCAGGCGACGTCAATGCCATATTTCGTATGCCTTTATCTAGAATGTACGAGAACTAAAATTTACTAACTTATTAACCGATGAAAATACAGGAATGTGCATATCTCATCGTGCAGCTAGTGTTCTGAAGGCAAACATAGGCCAATCTCTGTAAATTCCACCAAGGCGTTCAAGAGATATCAAGCGAGAAAGAAACCATATTTTCTTGTTACGTAGCGATTAACCTTGGCCTTGCGGAATAAAAGCTGACGCTCCGGCCAGAGCAATTCAGTACCGGTACCAATTCTTTGCTCACAGCTGGCTTATCAGTCATGCTGCTCGCGACAATGAAGTCGAACTTAGTATTCATTCTACGGGGACGTTGTGATACTTGTATTATTTTCGACAGCAAGTTGACACTTAGTTTATTTGAACACCAGAGAGAAACCTATGAATTTTCTTGAGAAATTGTTGGACTTACAATTCGTCACGGATATTGGAACTTTGGAAATTAATGTGTTTATAATATTGAAGTTATAACAAGACTTGTAATATTTCCCCAGTATTTTAACTTATAAAATATCTCGATTTCCTTGTGAATAACTTTAATAAACTTGAAGCTAGCACGACTGCTTTAAATTTTAATGGTCATGAAGTTTCAACTTAGAACATGGTGAGTGTAGTTTTGCAACACATTAACTATTTTCAATATTATCAAAGTCTAAAACAACTTTAACTTGTGCATAAAGACTGTTTATTAATTTTCGTAACAGAGTGCACCGTTTCAATCCAATTCATGTGAATGGACTGTTTATGAAGTGTAAATACGCCGTAATACATAACGCAAACTTCGTAATTCAGTGACATTGTGAATTATAGGATTCGAACACGAATACTTAAGGAACTGTGACAGTGAGAGGGAACATTACGCTATTTTACGAGAGAGAGCTAGTTCTTTTCTTTTACTGTGAAAGTGAGTTACGATAAACTGTACTTCGAATGAGAGTCATTTCTGACAATGCGAACGGAGTGCAGTGAATGTAAATATGAACTATGCATAGAAATGTGTTTTTCATTCTCCAATTATTTCAACATACGTACAAACAGGGACAGGTAAAAATAAGAAAAGAAACAGTGCTTCGAAAAATTTCTCATCTATCGAATAGTGATTATTTCTGAAGCCGTTTTAATCAGTTCTAATACCGCAAATAAAATAAAATAAAATAAAATTGTAACTCTAACTGTTACCTGGTCAGATGGACTTTGTTGTGTTAAAGTCACTCTTTTATTAACACGAGAGATTCTGACTCATGACGACGCAGGTCGACGGAGAACGACGCAGATCGATGAATATGACGTAGATGGATGGAGATTGATGCAGATCAACGCGGAACGTGAGCTTGGTACTACGAGGGATGGTTCCCGGTACGCGGTACTATGGGACATCGCGTTGCTTGCTGTTAGCTGAGTTCCAGTTGGTTACTTGCGGAGCAGTATTCAACAGTTCGAGCTCAACAACAAGACATATTACAGGTCATATAAATGTCTTTTCACTCAGAAACACAATTCTCACTCTCAACGGAACCCTTACAGACAATGTCATTGCTGACAAAGAACATCAACTCAATTCAAATCTCACGTACTTAATCTTTTGATGAACAATTATTGGCAGATTATAAACTTTGAAAATTGATGTTTTACAACGTAATGCAATAAATCACTCTCATGAAATGAAATGGCGTATGGCTTGTAGTGCCGGGAGTGTCCGATGGCATGTTCGGCTTGCCAGGTGCAGGCCTTTTGATTTGACGACCGTAGGCGTCCTGCGCGTCATGATAAGGATGAAATGATGATGCAGACGACATATACACTCAGTGCCCGTGCCGGCGAAATTAACCAATGGTGGTTAAAATTCCCCACCCTGCCTGAAATCGAACCCAGGGCCCTTGAGACAAAAGGAGAGTGCGCTAACCATCTAGCCATGGAGCCATTAAAAATACCGACAGACTTTTGGAAGACAGTGTGTTATCACGTTAACTCTCGTAATATCGTATGCTCTCACTTGTTGGAAGTTTAAATTTTCAATTCAGTGTTTTATTTGTAGTGAAGGCGTACAATATACTCTTAATTCGCAATATTCATATAAAGTGCACAATAAGTTACGTAAAATAGGACAATACTTAGAATTTTCAACCGGAATATCGAATTAAATTTCGAGTGTTTTATATATATTTATGACAAAACATATTTGAGAATTTCACGAGAAGAAATTATAGAATATACTTTGTTTAATTTACGTAGAAAACTCACTCTGAAATCACAAATGATAGTAGAAAGGACTTTAGGATTTCGTTAAAGTTGTACAATAACTTACTTTATTGTTTTACATCAAGAAAATCATGATTTACATAACTAGTTAAAAAAATTACTTATTTGGATGACAAGTATTTTTATAGGATCAACACAATTTTTCTATATTTTGTTGTAGGAATTGGAAAAAATTTTCCAATGAATATCTTTGATCACTACAATTCAGCGATATGATATGGTAACATTTCTTACATTGAGTAAGTGGGAGAAAGTTATGATATCTATTATTTCGCATTGCGATCCTTCCTCTCTGTACACGCTCCTAAGGACTAGGCATCCCTTAGAAATATCTCATGCTCTTTGACCCAATTTTTCCTGGTAGAGTATTGAATATTCACTGACTGACAGAGCAAATGCAACACCAAGAAGGAGTGGTTCGAAAGGGATGAAAGTTGGGGAAAAAACAGAGACGGCACGGACGAATAATTGATATTTATTTCAAACCGATATGCAGGTTACACAATGCGCACGGCATCGACTCAGTAGGATGTAGGACCACCGCGAGCGGCGATGCACGCAGAAACACGTCGAGGTACAGAGTCAATAAGAGTGCGGATGGTGTCCTGAGAGATGGTTCTCCATTCTGTCAACCATTTGCCACAGTTGGTCGTCCGTACGAGGCTGGGGCAGAGTTTGCAAACGGCGTCCAATAAGATCCCACACGTGTTCGATTGGTGAGAGATCCGGAGAGTACGCTGGCCACGGAAGCATCTGTACACCTCGTAGAGCCTGTTGGGAGATGCGAGCAGTGTGTGGCGGGCATTATCCTGCTGAAACAGAGCATTGGGCAGCCCCTGAATGTACGGGAGTGCCACCGGCCGCAGCACATGCTGCACGTAGCGGTGGGCATTTAACGTGCCTTGAATACGCACTAGAGGTGACGTGGAATCATACGCAATAGCGCCCCAAACCATGATGCCGCGTTGTCTAGTGGTAGGGCGCTCCTCAGTTACTGCCGGATTTGACCTTTCTCCACACCGACGCCACACTCGTCTGCGGTGACTATCATTGACAGAACAGAAGCGTGACTCATCGGAGAACACGACGTTCCGCCATTCCCTCATCCAAGTCGCTCTAGCCCGGCACCATGCCAGGCGTGCACGTCTATGCTGTGGAGTCAATGGTAGTCTTCTGAGCGAACGCCGGGAGTGCAGGCCTCTTTCAACCAATCGACGGGAAATTGTTCTGGTCGATATTGGAACAGCCAGGGTGTCTTGCACATGCTGAAGAATGGCGGTTGACGTGGCGTGCGGGGCTGCCACCGCTTGGCGGCGGATGCGCCGATCCTCGCGTGCTGACGTCACTCGGGCTGCGCCTGGACCCCTCGCACGTGCCACATGTCCCTGCGCCAACCATCTTCGCCACAGGCGCTGCACCGTGGATACATCCCTATGGGTATCGGCTGCGATTTGACGAAGCGACCAACCTGCCCTTCTCAGCCCGATCACCATACCCCTCGTAAAGTCGTCTGTCTGCTGGAAATGCCTCCGTTGACGGCGGCCTGGCATTCTTAGCTATACACGTGTCCTGTGGCACACGACAACACGTTCTACAATGACTGTCAGCTGAGAAATCACGGTACGAAGTGGGCCATTCGCCAACGCCGTGTCCCATTTATCGTTCGCTACGTGCGCAGCACAGCGGCGCATTTCACATCATGAGCATACCTCAGTGACGTCAGTCTACCCTGCAATTGGCATAAAGTTCTGACCACTCCTTCTTGGTGTTGCATTTGCTCTGTCAGTCAGTGTATAATATTCCGCTATATCTTCTTCTCTCAAAGTTATTTTTGGTATCTTCTACGGAATCTTGCTAATTTCTTTACAATTCTATGCCGCTGACGTCCTCGTCTATCTTAGTTTCACGGCAATTTAGTTGTGTAATACTAAATTAAAGTTTATCTTGTTTCTTAACAGTCCACTTAGCATTTCAAACTTCTTTTCTTCCACAGCCTTCGTGATTATACTCTCTCCGATTTCGGCCCCCTGTGAACTTCTGAAATATTTTGTTTTACATAATTCCGTCTTGCGTGGACTATATATCTACTATGACGCCGTTTATTAACGTGCCAGAAATTGCAATGGGTAGACTACAATAGGAATATAGTAAGAGATTTCCATCAATATCACGGATGAAATTTAAGTCTATATTTGTACCACTTGGAGCCGTAGAATCTTCGATGGGCAGATATTCTACAGAGAAATGTGTTCTTGCAAAATTTTCAGCGTGTACGTTAGTTTGGTTATGATATCGAAGTTCTCACTAGTATGATGTTATGAGCCTGCAGAAGCACGGAAGACTACTCTAGGCACTCGGTCACCTAAAATGGAGAAGATCTTGATAAAACTTTTAATCGTCGATATTGGTGGTGTTGTACATATGGGTTTTTCTGAGAAGCAGTTAATATCTCATACGTCACGGCAATTTCAGAGTCAGAAAATTTTCAAATTTCTTCGCAACACAATTTTCTCAAATATATCCTTTCCAAGTAGGCTATGCTTATGAAACTCATTGACATGAATCATATGTTGTGCCACCTACACTAAGTGTTAGCTCGCGGCAATACAGTTATAGAACCTTATTGCATCACCTGATTGGCCGATGACATAGATGGTAGGCCCCTCCAACAAAAAGTGCACGTATCATCGTTAAGCATCACCCAACGACGTCGTACTGAGGTCAGCCTCTTATTTCTGGATACAGTGGTCCTTCCGTTTTAGTACGAGGAGTTGAACAAAGTCGTCACACGTATTTCTAGGAATTGTTTCGATTTTAAACTTCCACGTTTTTGCATCACTCATCGACCAAGCTACGGTTGTGGAAGTATAAGCTTATTCTACATGAAAATGTACTTATTTAGAAAGAGCCTATGCCTGTTAGACCATGAACTTCTTCATCCACTTGGTAGTTTCTCTCCCGTACGACTGACGGTAAAAAATTCTATTTTTGTGGTTTCCTGTATAGACGGCTACCTAAGAGGAGCGAATGTAACTTTCAATCTACTGCAGTGTCGTCAGTCAGTTTTACCTGACACAGGCCTGACGGAATATGCACAGTACGAACATGAATATTTATGAAGATTACTTCCATTTGATGATCGTCAGACAATGAGATCTAGACATTCACGTTGTCGTTAATTTTTTCAAGTTGATTTACGTCGTAGCGACAGATACACCTTACGGCATTTGTCCGGTGTGAAAATAGGAAATCACGGAAAACCATCGACAGGGCTGCCAACGCGGGGGCTCGAGCCCACTATCTCTTGAATGCAAGCTCACAGCCGTGCGAGTGTAACCGCACGGCCAAACCGTTGGGTAAGTGAAGAACTGATAGAGAGAAATGTGGACTGGAAACATCTGACGAGAGTTACAAAGGTGCAACGCCTTCTTGCATTTTTTGGATGCTACAAGCCAAGGTGATGAAAGCGTGCACAGTTCACCAGTGAGGATGTGGTATCGATTCTCCGTCAAGACGTCGAAATATTAAGAAACACGATTTTCGCTTCTCATATAGGTATTTATCACTGATAATATAAAACGAAACCAGAAAGAAGTACGTTACGTTCCTTACCTTCTGGTTTTCTCGTCGTCAGTGGAATATCTTCTGGTTCTGTAGTGGTTTGGTCTGTAACACGGAACATTTTCTGTCACAATGAAAACAAAATTGAATTATACACGGTATCCATTATACGGCAGAGCATGTCAAGGAAAGAGAACGCTGGCTGTAAAGCAATACCAACAATAATCTTCTTTTAGATTGTTGCGTGGAGTGCAGATTGAAAATAAATAATGAAGTGACAACATCGCCTAGTTACTATACACAGCCGTGATTTAAACAGTTAGGGAAAAGGAAACCCGCCTTTGCACTGTGTGAGTCATCTGCGGAATTCTTTGGCCATGCGTAACGGACAAATGAGGGTACTGGGGTCACTGCTTGGCCAAGCACGTGCCAAGCCATTAAAGTGCAACGCGCTGATCACGAGGGTTGCCATCACCGCACTTTCACAATAACTTTGACTGGCAACGTGCACTCGAAGCTTACCCCATAGGATTTTTAAGGTTTTTTGTTGCGTGTCCTTTTGAGAAGTGTTCAATGCTCCTTCGACGTGCTCTACCATATAACGCACAACCTAGTACACATATGCAGTTCTTCCACCAATTTGAACGACACACGATGGAACACAATAATTTATCCTGGAAAATGTTACCCAATGAAAGGAGTACGTTAGAAAATATTGTACGATCAGATGAGATCTGGCAAGTTAAATGAATGAAAACAGCCTGGCACAAAGCGAAATCGCAGGCTCAGCAATGGATCATATGAGGTCTGGCAAGAAATACGAATAAAAAGGGCCTGGAAAAATGAGATATCGCAGACTCGGCAACAGCATCGTAATCATCACATAAGGAATGGTTGAATATTCAGTATTGGAAGATCTGATGACTAAATATTTTTACAATATCTCTCTGCAATTAAAATCTCCCAGAAGACGTAAACATACTGAGGACGAAGGAATAAATAGAACAGAGCCGTGATTCGGTCACTGACGTAGAATGCGTACTGAGCGATAGGTTGTTTTAAAATAAATTACCTTGTCTGTATTGATTAGATATGTTGTTGTCGTCATTTCACTTCTTAATTCTGATCAAATGTACTCAGCTGCAAGGAGAAGTGGATATACAATGAGCCTGTGATGTCAAAAGGAGCATATATATTGCGCCCCAATGCGTCCAGTAACAGCGTAACAAAATTCTCCGAACGCTCAATTTATCTCAGGGTAAATCTTTGTCTAGCTCCAGTTAAATGTGAGTTACGAAGAGAGGTGTGACTGCATATAATTCGCTACTCAATGTATCGGTTGAACGTCTACAATCCCTCGCACCTAACTCACGCTTAAAGTGTCATAGATCGCACTATCTCTACTTAACATTACACTATTCTCCTGTATCAGCCTATAAGTTAATACTTCACACATGTTCAATCTGAACCATAAAGCTTATAATCATGATATTATGCATAGGAAAGAGAAAAATTAAATTAAGTCTTTGTTCCTTATCTTAAAATAAAATAAAGACCATCAAGTGATTTTATGTACAACTACACTCATTTATAACGTTCATTTTCAGTCCTGATATGAGCTAACTTTATATTCTCAATACTTGATGTCTGCAATCATCCTTTAATCATTACATATTCAGAAAATAATTAATTTAAAAATCAATAACATCACTGCGTGAAATTAACACATATTTTCCGTCATTTTGTTTTAAACATTGCATCACATCCACTAAATTGTTTATTTGTTATTGCTGCTTCCCTTAATTACCATCGAATGACTTGTTAAGCTTACCATTACCTACTACCATACCAAACCTTGGTACCTACTATCCTAACTGCACCATGCTTAATCGTCTGAATATCAACATATAACCTTCTGGAATTCATATCTGAAACTATTTCTAACTATTCTCGTTCTTATTTAATTATCGCTTCGATATAATATTCCAAATTTAACTCTCAATGAAGTGTCTCCTTCCTTGAATATTAAGTTTCTTTTTTCAAAACAATAGGATAGCTCCATTACAATTTCAGCTGTCAATATTATTCATCACAGCAATATATATATCAACTAGTATCTTGTGCACTATCTCCATAGAATATTTAATATGGGTATTCTCTAACAACGCAACCACATTTTAGTTATACCAAGAATTATTTAACTTGACTTATTCGCTTTGGTTAGCTATGCCTACCTTATATTACTATACTCGTTCGATGTGAATGTTTTCTATGCTTTTGCTTCATATACACGATCCAGAAACTAAATATACGTATTCTGCGTCCATTGTTTTATAACATCTCTATCTAATTCCATATCAACTCTTTTCAACGCTATCTTATTTATTCATTACAAGCTACTTATGATTCAATTCATTCATCCCAACTTCTTAAAGTAACCATTTTCTTAAATCTTATAACCTATTCTTATATACAATATTTCCCCACGACATATTATACTTCACTGAATCTATATTCGCTTCACTGGATCACATTTCATCCCTCAGAATAACATTTTAACCATGTAGTATACTGAGATACTTCTTAACGTTCTGCATCGACGAGGAATAATTCCTAATAGTGCATATCCCATCTATGTCATACCATTACGATGGCCAACAAACATGTTTGGTTTCCTAACCCATTTAAGATATCCACAACTCACATATGCTTTGCTGTGTTAATCTCTACTCATTCCTGCTATAAATCATGAAGTCTCCATAGCTATCATATTACACTGAATATATACGGTCACTTCTTCCAATAGAGATACCTCGATTCTCATACAACTTAACATTGAAAGCTATATTCTGAAATTGCACTTCACTGAATCATTTGACAACTTAAATACAACCTTAAAAACAATAATTTCATAATTTACTTATTTCCTAGTTTAATTAAGGACTATAATTTAGTAAACTTAACTCGTCATTCTCTGGCTTACGAAGATTCTGTAGCCTTCTGTGCTAAAACTGCTGTCCTCGATCGGCTGGAACCCATGGATCCGCTGGTCTCCACTTCTACATCAGATTCGTTGGTCGACCAGTGACAAACTCATCTTCTGGTCGGTCCAATGCGAATTTAGCAGCACATATTCATATTCTTCTCTCTTGCGCTAGGCTTAACAGAATTAAGTTTTGATAAGTACAGGTTCATATCAACTCCTCCAGTAGTTCAAAATTAACTATCAATGTACGTCTTGTCTGTTTGCTAATTAATCTGACCATTTTCAAGTATATAATAGTGGGATAAGTATAGTTCCAGTATCAATTCTGCCTTAATTTTTATGTGAATTCAAATAATAATTTCGTTTTCTGACGTCTTTGTGTCTCTTAATTCTTGCTTCTTGAAATAATTCTCGTCTCCTATTTATTTGACGATCTCTAATTCCAATAGCATTTGACGTTACGGTCCTTGTCTGAACACTTGCCTCGCTTATTTTACCTTAGTCTTCTTATTTTCAGCTTAACTACTGTTCTTTCGTATTGGATGTATATATTATTCTACAATATATTCTCTCCCAACAGTTATTTTCGATATCATCTAAAGGAATCTTGCTAAATTCTTTACGATTCTACACAGGTGACGTCTTCGTCTACCATTAACTTTCACGGCGATTTAATTGTGTGAAAATGTATTAAATTTTACCTTGTTCCTTTTAAACAATGCTCTTAGAATTTCAATGTTATTTTCTTCCAGAGCTTTCGTGATTGTACTCCTTTCTCCGTTTCCGGCCCCCTGTGCACTTCTGAATCCTAGTTCGTTTTACATAATTCCGTCTTGCGGAGCTATAAATCTACTTTTACGCCACTTTATTAGGTGCCAGAAAATGCAATGTGCACAATAGGAATATAGTAAAAGATTTACATCAATATAACGGATGAAATTTAAGTCTATATTTGTACCACTTGGAGCCGTGAAAGGTTCGATGGGCAGATAATATAGAGTGAAATGGGTTCTTGCAAAACTCACAGCGTGTACGTGCAGTTTGACTATGATATCGAAGTTCTCACTAGTATGATGTTATGAGCCTGCAGAAGCGCGGAACACTCCTCTAGGCACTCGGCCACGTAAAATGGAGAAGATCTTGATAAAATGTTTGTACGTCGTTATTGGTGGTGTTGGACATAAGAGATTTCTGAGAAGTATCAATAACTTTTCGAATGAGTTTTCGATCGTTTTGAAGCCGTTAATATCTCATACGTTGCGGCGATTTGTGAGAGTAAGGAAATTTTCAAATGTCTTCGCAACACAATTTTCTAAAATATATCTTTTCCAAGTATACTTATGAAACTCATTGACATGAATCATACGTCGTGCCACCTACAATAAGTGTGAGGTCCCGCAATGCTGCTATAGTACCTCATTGCATCACCTGATAGGCCGATGGCATAGATGGTAGGCCCGTCTAACAAAAATATCATCACCAAGCATCATCCAACGACGTCGTACTGAGGTCAGCCTCTTGTTTCTGGATACAATGGTTCTTATGTTTTAGTACGAGGAACTGAACAAAGTCGTCACACGTATTTGTAGGAATTGTTTCGATTTTAAACTTCCACGTTTTTGCATCACTCATCGACCAAGCTACGGTTTTGAAAATATAAACTTATTCTGCATGAAAATGTACTTATTTAGTAAGAACCTATGCCTGTTAGACCATGAACTTCTTCATCCCCTCGGTGGTTTCTCTCCCGTACGACTGACGGTAAAAAATTCTATTTTTGTGGTTTCCTGTATATACGGCTACCTAAAAGGAGGAGCGAATGTAACTTTCAATATACAGCAGTGTCGTCAGTCAGTTTTACCTGACACAGGCCTGACGGTATATGATCATTACGAACATGAATATTTATCAAGCATGATGTGACCGTTCATCACTATATAGGCATGTTAAGAGGTTTAGTCAATCATATACGCCGTTTTCCGCAACATCCTGCAACATATAATGTCGTAATTAGCAGTCTACATGCCGAACCGGAATGTGAATTGCGATACGCCAGCCCGAAGGGAGCAGTTTCCTGCACTGAATCGAGAAAAGGATAATATATTACCGCGGAACCTTGAGATCGCGCTCTCACTTGTGCGAGCGAGGAGGAGAGATGACGCTACGCATGGAAATGTAGGTTGTCAGAGAGTGAGCTGAATTAAGGTGTGTTAAACCCCAAGAAATAAGTATCTTTTACTAATTCAACACCGCATCCATTGGTGCCAACTCACCATAATTAACTAAAAAGAAGGGGAAGAAGAACACCTTTGTCTGAGATAATCTATGGAAATTTATAAGTCAGTTCTCATTCGGAACATCGTATTTAATGCAAATTGTTGATGCATATAAATGCAATACTTTAATAGTGGATCGGTAATGACACCTGTCATATATTGGTACTCAGACTAAAGATGACTGCCGAGATCTGGCAACGTGAGGAAAAAAGTGGGGGTCTTGCGAGATGAACCATGACGCGTGAATTTCTAAAAAGACGCTTTTGAGATTGTGAATGACCCGCTGATCGTATTAATTCAGAACTAAATCTGTATAAAACAGGGGTCACTAGCTATAATTTGATTGCTTTCACGTCGCCGAAAAATTCCGTTTACCGCAGCTCAGTTTCGATCAGGGGCGTGGTCTACCTCCTCCCCGACCACTCAGCCCAGATACTATAAATAAGACCTGGACTTACGTGTTAGTAGTGAACTATGGATATATGTGTATGAAGTGTTGTGTTGAGGAAAAAGACATCAGTGCGATGTAAAATATCGCGAAATAAGCCGTGTGGTACAAGATAAAGTACAGTGGTGATGAATAGAAGTCTTATCTCAATATTTAATCTTTTAAATATCGACGACAGTCAGCAACGGCTCATGATGCAATCATTAGTGAAAGAGCCAACGCATCAGGTTATTTAGAAGTAGTGAGACAGCTAATTACGTTCAGTAATTAACAGTGACCGATCTAAAGCATTTTAAGAGTGAGAGACGTTCAGTAAATTAAAGAACGGTATTCCTAATTAAATTAGTGTTTGCCTACTCCATGGACACTCGTGGTGATAATTAGTCAGACTGTGTGATAAATGGGGAAATGAATAGTGATTTATACAAACTTGCCACTATTTGGACTAATCTATTTAAAGTTATTAGTGGATTCTTTGAAAACACACAAACAGTGTCTATTAACTGATTTTCCCATTTTGCCTGTATGTTCGTGAGTGAGCATCGAAGCCGAGAACTGGAACCTACGAGAAACGCGCCTAAGCGCTTGCAGTCATTTCTTTAGGGTACGTCTAGAGACTCCAATAAGAAGACCACAGTTTAGACATGGATCGTGTCAGGATGAAGAGGAACCAAGGACTATCAAAGAGAGGAGCAGTGATCATGATGGTTTGAAATCTCAAGTGTACCTCGAGATGACAGCAAACCATATCCAGCATTCGATGAGTACATTTAATCTGAATATATTAAACCACGAGATTTGCATGCTAGTAGCAATTTTTATTTTGTAAATATAAAAAAGTTATAATTAATAATATTAAAAGTAGGGAACACTATACGCGTGTGATTGGGAAAAGATTATTTATTATTTTAATTAGGATTTCTTTGTGATTCAAGAATAATCATTGATATTTTAGTGGGCTTATTTGCATGAATTAGTATAAATTCTTAGTGCATATGAAGTACATATTTTGAGAAGAAGAGCCCTTTAGCTAAATTTATAATTTCTTCGTAATGTTACTATCTGGTAAAGATTTTCATAGTAATCTGAATATAGACTATGTGTTTGCTTCAAGGTGATTCCGGTATTAATAAATCTAATATAATAACAAATGATCATTGAAGATGTTCAAACCGAGGTAGTATGTGAATTATATAGATACGCGAGTGAAATTGAATTAGTTCAATAACCTGTGAGAATGGCGTCTGCAACGCCCCTAATAAGTATGAGTAAATGACGATGGTCATAGGGACGAGCGCTTACAAATAAATTTTCAGCAGAGCAAAAAATAAGATAAGACAGTAAAACATACCCAAGGAAATAGACAAGAGGAAGCATGTAGGGACCAGGAGCCTACCCATTTAATGAGAGAGGACGGGATCAGGAAATTGCTTAGCAAACACACCAAGAAATGACACCAGAAATATTCAAACAATTTAAAATAAGATATAATAAATAAATCTTTTTACACTACAATTTAAACCTTTGGATAAAATTTAAATAACTTGAGAAAAGTATTGAACTTACAATTAGCACCCAACATTTAGGGTAAAATAAATATTCAGAAAACCAACGAATAATATAAGTAGAAGGAAATTCATTTCTGATAAATAAAATCATTCATTTCTTTACAAACAACCATTCTTATATACCTATATACTGATGCATCAGGAAAACTACGTAGGTACCATGGTACTCACATGTTTGACGTATTCTAAAATTAAATGAAATTTTAACATTTAAGCCCGAAAGGGGAGAATGGGGTTAGCAAATCGAGGACTGTGACAGCACCCGGTAGAAGAAAATGGCCCACACCAAACCCGGATACGAAGGCAGCACCACGGAACGTGACAGTCAAATCAAGCCACGATTACGAACATGTTACAATCACAAGCTCACACGGCACCGTTTAAAAGAAATATATCCCAAGTTACAATTAATTTTCAATCACCAAACCTTGGTAAACAAACGTAAACATGAGCCACAGTAACATCAGGAAAAGCACGAACAGATCACTTAGCATAACCCAGAACACAATATAGAACCAACTGATTCAGAAGAAAAAAAATCAATACAACGAATAATTTTATGGAGTATAATACACGATACAGTCATCGCGGCAGACACAATGCACACACCCATCACACTAATAATGTTACATAACTGTCAGGCACGAGGAGATAATAACAACAATACCCACACGAAAAGATAAGATAAGGAACCATCCTATTCTCCAGGGGTGTCCAGCCCTCGACCTACTAAACGTTACTTGTATTGTTGAAACTGATAACATTTGTACGATATTACACCAACAATGGAGTGATATTTAATTTAAAGCCCTCAAAAGGAAAGAATATAACTAAACCAGACTCAACTCAAGTATTCACCAAGAAAATTAAGCATAATTCAACTTACCAAAGGTGACTAATAATAATAATAATGTAAAAAAAGATTAAAGAAAATTATAGAGAGAAATGTAGGTGCAGTGTTAGGTCAAAATACGGGCACAGGATAGCCAAAACATGCGACAAGCAACACAATTCGCACAAGGAGACAAGCAGAAACACAAATATACGCCAACAATACAACACGTAAGAAAACGATAAAATGCCACAGTTTAAAGAAAAGCGGCACACGCATACGGGCATTACAAGGAAAATCACAAGCAAAAACACCGAAAGGTAAAGCCCGAGCGAAGAGAATGACAAATTTAAAACAAGGACGCAATAAAAATTTTCAAAATGTTATCTTAGCACAAGGATGGCCTACCGTTATATACCGCACGTACACTTGGAGCAGAACACGGCATCACAAAACTTAGATGTCCACAATGTTCATATTTCACACCAATTCGAATAGAACACACACACGCACAGTAAAATAATATTAATAGCAATGATACATTAAAATACTTACAAGCAGGTCTTATGCCAAGATAAACTCACCTCGTAGTTTGACCTAACATTTATCACTCCACAAGTACAATTAAAACTACCTATATAATTACATATTTACACATTAACACACATATTATACACCAAAATAAAATGTTTAAACTCCCATTACTCGATGTGGTTTTTTGTTTATCATCCAACACCAGTTGGAGTACACATCGTTCTGGTAACAGTCTCCGCAGCCATCATTGCTACAACCAGCCTCCAAGACTTCCTGCGCAGAATACAGCGCTACCAAGTTCGCCGCTAGGCGCGACACCTGGAAGACTAGATACGCGCCCTGGCGAGCAACTGTCACATCACACTCATTAGTACTACATTCAATCTGATAGATAGCGTAGCAGTCCCCGTAGCTGGCCTACAGTGCAATTACACGTTTAGAAACTACACACATAGAGTAACCATACAACGGAAAGTTCATCTCTCCTCGTATAGGCAGAGCAGGTACTTAGTAGCCAAACGTCCAAGGTGCTAGGGCAGATATAATCCAAGTTCACGAAATACGAAGTCTTTCTTAATTTATACTTCAAATATAGTCGAACTCCAGCCTCATATGGACGTGGTAATATAATAGTTCAACACAGTTACTAGGCTGGGAACCCAAGGTCATTAGCAGAGAATAAGAATTACAAGTGTCAAAAATAGACACAATTTAAATAAATGTCCAATAACCGTAGATTGTCGAAGGTATATGATTCAATAAGAGTTTCTATTTTAATAACGCCACACGTCTTTTCTGTAAATTAATAGAACGGATTTGAGATGCAGTGGTATGATGTGGGAAGGAGAGGCTTGTGAAATGTTTGAGATGTTGGAATGATAAAGAATTATAATAATTATGGATGTCGTGATGTAATGAATTAGGCTGAATATATAGCCAGATAATAAATAATAAGAAGTGATGGCTCTCAAATGAATGCGTACATGAGAACGAGCCAAGATGACAGAAAAAAGAAAGAAAGAAAGAAAGAAAGAAAGAAAGAAAGAAAGAAAGAAAGAAAGAAAGAATACAAGGTGTCTTTGTAGCCGCAGAGCAGGACACACTAACCATTGTCATAAAACGGCGGATTTACGATGTAAGGGTTCGCACGATCTGAAGGGAGACTGTGTTGTTCCCATGAGTCTTAACATCTACCTGTAAGCCTTCTTTCATTCACCAATGCAATATCGATTCCATGCTAATGATACGTTATGTGTAATGTTGATAATTTTATGATTTTTCGAAGGATGGATTCATCCCCACTTTATGTACTAAATTAGCTCGTGATAGGAGTTTCAGATATATTACCTCGAAAGCTGATGAACGTGGGTTCGACTCACGTTGGAACCATGGATTTAACCTGATACTATGGCTTGATTAGGCCATATCATCAAGATGTATTGTGTGTTATATGTTTGATATTTTTCTATGTAATGTGTTTACGTGTTTTATTATTCCCAAGTGCTTTATGTGATGGGTTCGATACCAGCGTTGGTTGATTTGACTTTGAATATAATTTGTTAGGTAAACCCAGGATACGCGATGTGTTCAGTGTAATATGTAATTGTTGTGGTCAAACAGACCATGCGTTTGATATACGGCGATGCAATCTCGTATGTAAAAGAAATGTACTAATAAGATGCATAAATTCCACAACCATGATAATTAATTAACGATATGATTTAACGAGAAAGTGCCATCTTTGATAAGCATATTTAAATAATAGATACCATCGAGTATCACTGTTATAGATAAATAAATCTACGTATGTGAAATATGTATATAATATCAGTGCGTATTAATCATATGATTTAAGGTATGCCAAGCGACAACTACAACTGTGAATAAACTGAAAGGACGTTAAGGCAAAATATATACAATTATTGCTTCAGTATTGATTATTTCTTTGTTTATGTGTTGTAATATGACATCATGTCGTGTACTTACCGAGTGATTTTATCAGTATAATAAAATCTTAAGCACATATTCTTAACAAAGATTCTTCTCATTTAATAATATTAGTGTATTCCTGTTACATAATAGAGAACCCTACTTTCGTTAAATTTTATGTACTGCTTATTTTTCTCTTATGAACATTCCATTGCCCATATGCTTTTGAGCTCTAGCCGTTGACACAATGAAAGTAGGGAGGACGAGACTTCGGGCCCGGAAAATGACTTCCGAAGGTTCTCATCCAACAATTCCATTTATATATCTGTTTGTGAAACCGAATTTTATAATTGTTGCCCTGATATGCCCGGGATGGTTACTATACTTCCAACTTATGATCGTCAGATAATGAGATCTAGACATTCACGTTGTTGTTAATTTTTTCAAGTTAATTTACGTCGCAGCGACAGATATATTTTATGGCATTTGTCTGGTGTGAAAATGGGAAATCACGGAAAACCATCTTCAGGGCTGCCAACGGTGGGGCTCGAGACATTATCTCCTGAATGCAAGCTCATAACTGTGCGAGTGTAACCGCACGGCCAAACCGTTGGGTAAGTGAAGGACTGATAGAGAGAGATATGAACTGGGAACTTTTGAGGAGAATTGCAAAGTTGCAACTCCTTCTTGCTTTTTTTAGATGCTACAAGCCAAGGTGATGAAAGAGTGCACAGTTCACCAGTGAGGATGTATGATCGATTCTCCGTCACGACGTCGAAATATTAAGAAACACGATTTTCGCTTCTAGTAAAGATATTTAGCACTGAGAATATAAAAAGAAACCAGAATGAAGTAGGTTACTTTGCTTACCTACTGGTTTGCTCGTTGTCAGTGGAATATCTTCTGGTTCTGTAGTTGTCTAGTCTGTAACGCAAAACATTTTCTGTCACAATGAAAACAAATTTGAATTATACACGGTATCCATTATACGGCAGAGCATGTCAAGGTAAGACAATGCTGGCTGTAAAGCAATACCAACAATAATCTTCTTTTAGATTGTTGCGTGGAGTGCAGATTGAAAATAAATAATGAAGTGACAACATCGCCTAGTGAATAAACACGGCCGTGATTTAAACAGTTAGGGAAAAGGAAACCCGCCTTTGCACTGTGTGAGTCATCTGCGGAATTCTTCGGCTGAGCATAACGGACAAATGAGGGTACTGGGGTCACTGGTTGGCCAAGCACGTGCCAAACCATTAAAGTCCAACGCACTGATCACGAGGGTTGACATCTCTGCACTTTCACCATAACTTTGACTAGGAACCTCCTTTCGAAACTCACCCCATAGGATTTTTAAGGTTTTTGTTGCGTGTCCTTTTGAGAAGTGTTCAATGCTCCTTCGACGTGCTCTACCGTATAACGCAAACCTATGTATACATAATCAGTTCTTCCACCCATTTCAACGACACACAGTGGAACATGATAATTTATCCGGGAAAATGTTATCCAATGAAAGGACTACGTTAGAAAATATTGTATGATCAGATAAGGTCTGGCAAATTAAATGAATGAAAACAGCCTAGCACAAAGAGATATCGCAGACTCAGCAACAGCATCGTAATCATCACGTAAGGAATGGTTGAATATTTAGTATTGGAGGAACTGATGACTAAATTTCTTACAATATCCCTCTGCATTTTAAATCTCCCGGAAAACGTAAACATACTGAGCACGAAGGAATAAATAGAACAGAGGTGTGTTTCGGTCACTGACGTAGAATGCGCACTGGATGATTGATATTTTTAAAATAAATTACTTTGTATTGATTAGATATGTTGTTGTCATTTTACTTCTTAACTCTGACCAAATGTACACATCTGCAAAAAAAGTGGATATACAATGAGCCTGTGATGTCAAAAGTAGCACGCATATTGCGCCCCACAGCGTCCAGTAACAGCATAACAAAATCCTTCGACCGCTCAATTTATCTCAGGGTAAATCTTTGTCTAGCTCCGCTTAAATGTGAGTTCCGAAGAGAGATGCGACTGCCTATATTTCGCTACTCAGTGTATCGGATGGGGCGCACTTAACTCAACGCTTAAAAGGTCATAGATCACACTATCTCTGCTTTACTTTACACTATTCTACTGTATCAACCTATAAATTAATACTTCACACATGTTCAATCTTAACAATCCAGTTTATAATCATGATATTACGTATAGGAAAGACAAAAATTAAATTAAGTCTTTGTTCCTTGTCTTTGAAATAAAGGTCATCCATTGATTTTATGTACGACTCCACTCATTTACAACGTTCATTTTCAGTCCTGATATGAGCTAACTTCATATTATCAATCATTACTTGATGTCTGCAATCATCCTTTAAATCATTATATGTTCAGAAAATAATTTAAAAATAAATAACATCACTGCGAGAAAACCCCCCACATATTTTCCGTCTCTAAATTCTTTGAATCACATCCACTAAATTGTTTATTTGTCATTGCTGTTTCTGTTAATTACCATCGAATGGCTTGTTATGCTTACCGTTACCCACTGCCATACCAAATCTTGGTACTACTATCCTAACTGCACCATGTTTAATCATTTGTATATCAACATATGATCTTCTGAAATTCATATCTGAAACTCATTTCTAACTATTCTGGTTCTTAATTAATTATCGCTTCGACATAATATTCCAAATTTAACTTTCAATGAAGTGTCTTTTTCCTTGAAAATTAAGGTACTCCTTTCAAAACAATAAGATAGCTCCATTACAATCTCAGATGTCAATATTATTCATCACAGCAATATATATAGGTAAAAATGCAATAACCTCATGTCTATCTAGAGGGAATATCGATAAGGCCTTAGACCTACTAGAAAATACCTTACATATCTCAGTGGGAAAGATGCCCCGGAAAAGAATAAGCAAGCCCTGGTTCGACGAGGATTGTTACACCCAAAGAAAGTAACCCTGGAGAAACGCCACAGATGGAGAGAACACAAAACAGAAATAACGCTGAAAGAATATTCATAAGAAAGGAGTAAATACAAGGAATTCATCAGAAAGAAGCGACAAGACTTCATTGTAAAGCAAGAGCTGGAGACAAAACCGTATAGAATGCTTGAACCCCACAGAACGAAAGTGAATCCCACTATACCGATGAAAATATGGGAGGAGCATTTTTCAAGTATATATCAAAGGATCCAAATGGCCGTCATACAGACTCGAACCACGCAGCAGGATCCAATTGTGCCAATCACAGTGGAAGAAGTATGGAATGCATTTCAAAGATGTAAACAAGGAAAAGCGCCAGGTCCGAACAACCTCACAAATGAGCTTCTAAAAGAATCAGTTGTTTAACTGTAGTTATATGGACAGCAATATTCAATGAATGCATCGCACAGAGGAAAATCCCTACGAGGTGGAGGGAATCTACTATCCAGGTGCTTTATAAAGGAAAAGGGCCAAAGGACTCACCAGATTCTTATCGTGGGATAGCCTTCGAATGTGCTCCTTATAAATATTTGCCAAGTTAATATTAGATCGCATCCTACCACAAGCCATGATGTACATACCGGAAGAACAATATGGATTTACTGCCGGTAGATCAACAATCCAAGCAATTGAGAGGGTACTTAGCATCATATGGAATGCTACAACCATAACTGGAGGCTTCGTTTATGCTATCTTCGTGGATTATACTAAAGCGTTCGATTGAGTTAACAGAACCATTCTATTTAGGAAACAATCTTTTATCTTAGGACCAGAGAATCCACTATTGCACTTATTGGAAGATATACTAAGTTCTAACTGGCTTACGGTTAGTGATAAAGTAGGCCGGTCTGGACTTATAACCCAGACTAATGGCGTACTCCAAGGGGACCCTCTCAGTCCAATGCTTTTTAATCTGTTGACTCACGATGTCATCAGTGAGGTGGCCTCGGAAGATATTGCAATGTTCCTGTACGCTGATGACATGATATTGCTATCAAAAAACAGAAAATCCCTGCACCAAGGACTCAATAAGCTAAACGAATGGTCTCTGAGAAATGATCTAGAGATAAATACCAGCAAAAGAAAAGTTATGAAATTTAGGCGAGGAGGAAATATCTCTACAGAAGATGTCTTTGAGTGCGGCAATAACAAACTAGAGCTGGTAAACTCGTATCGTTATTTAGGCTTAACCTTGCAAGTAACTGGGAAGACGTTTACTGAACACATAGAGGAACGTTGCACTGCAGCAATCAAATCCATATTTGAAATAAAGAGCAATGAGAAACTATCAGTAAGATCCGCCCTCATTCTCTTTAACATTAAGATAGCTCTAGTAGCCTGCTATGCCATCCGAAAAATATGAACGCACCTCACTATGGCCAACCTGGGGAGACTGGAAGCTGTGAAAGCCACCTACTTGAAAAGAGCATTACGGCTACACAGAACAGTTCGGACACGGTTAGTGTACAAACTGGTACACACGGACTTTTTCATAAGGGAGATAATGATAAGTAATAATCTAGAATCCACCCCAGCATATGAGGCCCACATCGAACAAAGACAGCAAGAGCTTGCAGCAATAGATCCAGACTTCCATGAAACTCCTGCAATGAACACAGATGTATTAAAAGAGTCCAACTTTGAACTCCGACATGTCTTCACGCGGACTGCAGCGCATGGCTTTCACCACAGAATTTGTCACCAACGAGGTTACCATCATGCTTCACCCAGTTTTCCTGTACGCTTCGCGGCTTGTATTGCCCTCAGTACCACTTGATTGATTGTAAGGAGAGGATAAATTCCCTGAATTTCTATGCAAACGATGATAACTTTCAAGGGACCTTATAACCATTATTTGTTAAAAGTACACAGAGTGTTTAATATTTTAGTATTTAGTGTTTAGTATTTTGTGCACTATTTCCATAGAATATTCAATATGGGTGTTTTCTAATAACGAAACCACATTTTAGTTATAGCAAGAATTACTTAACTTGACTTACAGGCTTGGGTTAGCTATGCCTACCGTATTCTACTATACTCCTTCGATGTGAATTCTTTCTATGCATATGCTTCATATATAAGATCAAGAACTAAATATACCTATTCTACGTCCATCATTTTATGACATCTGTATCTAATTCCATATCAACTCTCCTCATCGTTTTCTTATTTCTTCATTACAATATACATATCATTCAATGAATTCATCCCAACTTCTTAACGTAACCATTTTCTTAAATCTCATAACCTCTTCTTACCGTATATACAATATTTCCCACGACATATTATACTTCACTGAATTTATATTCGCTTCACTGGATCACATTTCATCCTCAGAATAACATTTTAACCATCTAGTATACTGAGATATATCTTCACGTTCTACATCGACAAGGAATAATCCCTAATAGTGCATATCCCATTTATATCATACCATTACGGTGACCAACAAACATTGTAACGTTCCAGACGTCACAGTGTAATTAATTCAGGAATTTAACGTAATGATATTTATCTTGGTATGTAATTTTATTATAATTCATGTTTAATCATTTGCTCACTATCATTTCATTACTTTGTAACTACGACTTGTAAACGAGGGCTGAATATCCTAATATTAACTTAGATTCTTGCGACATTCGTTTAAATTTAACTTGCAGTAGATTTTCCTCTATCTTGCCACATCATCGAGGAAGAAGGAAGGACAAATTTAGACGTCAAATTCTGGGAAAAGCGAGCACGTGTTCAAGCGTTGTAACGACAGCTATTGTATTTCGACCAGAATAATTCAAACTGATCACCGCCTATATTTTCAAAGGAGCGTCATGTTGCCATGGATACTGAGTGAAAGGGCTAGTAGAAGAACAGTTGATATCTTGGTTGGGACCCATCAACTCTAATATCTGGAGTGGGGAGAGACGTGTCAACTGATTGGACCACGTGTAGCGACCTGTAATTAGAGCCAGAAAAGGTTATAAAAGGGCGTGTTGGAGCTCTTGGCATCATCTTCTTAATCTTCTTGATTCTTCTATCTTGTATTTCGCTTTAGGTCTGATAACTTGTCTTATGGTTGTTGTACCATAGTGGACCAGTGTGATAGTTTATCACTTCTACATTCATTACTTCGTTACCACGACGTGGTACTTAGGAATTTCTGAATGATGGGTGTATAGCCACTCTCATCAGGAAGTACGTACAGCTCGACTACTAGACCGGTTTGTACCAGTCTAAGACAATAGGTAGCATTAAACTAGATAGAAATGAAACTTCAGTGCACATTTTCAGTAAAGTTGGAAGGATTGTTAATTGAGTATCCTCTCCACATAACCCAAGGAGGTTTTTCTAACTATGACTTAGGGCTCATCTCCAATATATGGGATAGAGCATAACAGGGAGTGATAGTTTCAAAGCCATCATCCAATTAGTGGTTGATGCAATTCGCAAGGCAGGAATGGTACTTAGCTGCAGATGAAGATATCTCAAAGACGACCGGTGATGTTCCAGCTACAAGGTTGGAAGCTTTTCAAGGACCAGCAGAACAAGACTACATGGTGAGCAAGCGAGTTAAAAATATTGCAAGTTTTCGCGAAGTAGAGTCATTCAACTTTTTGTTAAATTCATTTCCTATTTTAAATTCAGTTCTCGTTAAACCGTCGTCATTTATATTCAATATAATAAATAGTATTTTCCTAGTTTACTTTAATCAATCTGCCTTAATTAGCCTTTTGATTTCTAATTCTCCTGCTTAATGTTTAGTGCACTATCACCCCATCCCTGTGATAAGAGTCCGTCCAAGCTTGATTATAAATTTTTATCTTTAAGTCATCAACTTAAAGATTGGCGCCCTTAGCTTGCATGGTTGCATTTCTCGTTCAATGATTGTTCTCCAAGAGGGGAGGTCACAACATGTTTGGTTTTCTAACCCATTTAAGATATCCACAACTCACATATGCTTTGCTGTGTTAATCTCTACTCATTCCTGCTATAAATCATGAAGTCTCCATAGCTATCATATTACATATACGGTCACTTCTTCCAATCGAGATATATCGATTCTCATACAATTTAACACTGAAAGCTATATTCTGAAATTGCTCTTCACTGAATCACTTGACAAATTAAATACGCCACTAAAAACAATGAAATGAAATGTCGTATGGCTTTTAGTGCCGGGATATCCCAGGAAGGGTTCGGCTCGCCAGGTGCAGGTCTTTCTATTTGACTCCCGTAGGCGACCTGCGCGTCGTGATGAGGATGAAATGATGATGAAGACAACACATACACCCAGCCCCCATGCCATTGGAATTAACCAATTAAAGTTAAAATCTACGACCCGGTCGGGAATCGAACCCGGGACCCTCTGAACCGAAGGCCAGTACGCTGACCGTTCAGCCAACGAGTCCGACACTAAAAACAATAATTTCATGATGTACTTATTTCCTAGTTTAATTAAGAACTATCATTTAGTAAACACAGTTCGTCACTCTCTGGCTTACGACGATTCTCTAGCCTTCTGAGCTACAACTGCTGTTCTCGACCGGCTGGAACCCATGGATCAGCTGGTCTCCACTTCTACATCAGATTGGTTGGTCGGCCAGTGACACACTCATCTCCAGGTCGGTCCAGTGCGGATTTAGCAGCACATATTACTATTCTTCTCTCTTGCGCTAGGCTTAACAGTATAAAGTTTTGATATGTACAGGTTCATATGAACTCCTCCAGTCGTTTAAAATAGTCTATCAATGTTCTTCTTGTCTGTTTGCAAATTAATCAGACTATTTTCATGTGTATAATACACGGATTAGTATAGTTCCGGTATCAATTCTGCCTTAATTTTTTTATGTGAATTCAAATAATAATTTCGTTCTCTGACCTCTTCGTGTCTCTTAATTATTTCTTCTTGAAATAATTCTCGTCTTCTATGTATTTGACGATTTTTAATTCCAATATCATTGGCTTGATGCTTGTTGTTTTAAGGGGCCTAACATCGAAGGTCATCGGCCCCCCCAATAGAATTTGACGTTACGGTTCTTGTCTGAATACTTGCTTCGCTTATTTAACCTTGATCTTCTTATTTTCAACTTAACTACTGTTCTTTCGTATTGAATATATATTGTTCTGCAATATCTTCTTCTTCTCCCAACAGTATTTTCAGGATCTTCTAACGGAATCTCGCTAATTTCTTTACGATTCTACGCAGCTGACCTCTTCGTCTACTATGTTTCACGGCAATTTCTTGTGTAATAATATATTAAATTGTATCTTGTTTCTTAACAGTCCACTTAGAATTTCAATCTTTTCTTCAACAGCCTTCGTGATTATACTCTCTCCGAATTCGGCCCCATGTGAAATTCTGAAATAGTTCGTTTTACATAATTCCGTCTTGTGGGGCTATACATCTACTTTGACCGTACATCAATATCATGAATGAAATTTAAGTTTATATTTGTACCACTTGAAGCCGTGGTTGCTTCGATGGGAAGATAACCTAGAGTGAAATATGTTCTTGCAAAACTTACAGCGTGTACGTTCAGTTTGCCTTTGATACCGAAGTATCTGTCTGGTATGATGTTATGAGCCTCCAGAGGCGCGGAACACTCTTCTAGGCAGTCGGCCATGTAAAATGGAGAAGCTCTTGATAAAAATTTTGATCGTCGACATTGGTGATGTTGGACATTATGGATTTCTGACAAGCCCCCATATTCTCTCGAATGAGTTTTCGTTCATGTTGAAGCCGTTAATATCCCATATATCGCGGTAATTTGAGACAATCAGAAAATTTTCGAATTTCTTCACAACACAATTTTCTCAAATATTTTCCATTTTCCTAGTATACTTATGAAACTCATTGACATGAATGATACGTCGTGCTACCTGCACTAAATGTTGGCTCGCGGCAATGCCTTTATATTACCTTATTGCATCACCCCATGACTGTTAGACCATGAACTTCTAGATCCACTATGCGGTTTCTATTTTTCCTGTATGGAAGGCTACCTAAAACGCGGAGCGAAGGTCCCTTTCAATCTATAACAGTGTCTTCAATCAGTTTTACCTGATACAGGCCTGACGGAATATGCACAGTACCAGCATGAACATTTATCGAGCATTCTTCCATTTGATGATCGTCAGACAATGAGATCGAGACATTCACGTTGTTGACATTTTTTCAAGTTTATTTACGTCGCAGCGACAGATATACTTTATGGCATTTGTCTGGTGTGAAAATGGGCATTCACGGAAAACCATTTTCAGAGCTGCCGACAGTGGGGTACGAGCTCACTATCCCTTGAATGCTGGCTCAGAGCTGCGCGAGTGTAACCGAATGACCAAATTGTTCGGTAAGTGAAGGACTCATAGAGAGAAATGTGAACTGAGAACTTCTGAGGAGAGTTGGAGTTTTGCAACGTCTTCTTGCATTTGCTTAGATGTTACCAAGCCAAGGTGATGAAAGCGTGCACAGTTGACCAGTAAGGATGTGGGATCGATCCTCCGTCAAGACTTCGAAGTGTTGCACACACGATTTTTGCTTTTCATAGAGATATTTAGCACAGCATATATAGAAAGAAACAAGAAAGAAGAACGTTACTTTCCTTACCCACTGGTTTGCTCGTTGACTTTGGAATATCTTCTGGTTCTGTAGTGGCCTCGTCTGTAACAAAGAACTTTTTTTGTCACAATGAACAACAAAATTTGTTTTATACAGGATATTCATTATACGGCAGAGCATGTCAAGGTAAGGGAATGGTGACTGTAAAGGAGTACTAACATTAATCTTCTTTTAGATCGTTACGTGGAGTGCAGATTTAAAACAAATAATGGATTTCCAACATCGCACAGTTCCTAAACGAGGCCGTGTTTTAAACAGTCTGAGGAAAGCAAACGCGCTCTTGCACTTTGTGAGTCATTTGCGGAATTCCTCTGCTATGCACACCGTACAAATGAGGGTACTGGAGTCACTGCTTGGCCGAGTACGTACCAAAGAATTGTCGTGCGACGCTCTGATCACGAAGGTTGCCATCTCCGCACTTACACCACAATTTCGACTGGCAATATACATTAGAGTCCGCCTCTGTGGTGTAGTGGTTAGTGTGATTAGCTGCCATCCCCGGAGGCCCGGGTTCGATTCCCGGCTCGCCACGAAATTTGAAAAGTGGTACGAGGGCTGGAACGAGGTCAACTCAGCCTCGGGAGGTCAACTGAGTAGAGGTGGGATCCATTCCCACCTCAGCCATCCTGGAAGTGGTTTTCCGTGGTTTCCCATTTCTCCTCCAGGCAAATGCCGGGATGGTACCTAACTTAAGGCCACGGCCGCTTCCTTCCATCTTCCTTGTATATCCCTTCCAATCTTCCCATCCCTCCGCAAAGCCCCTGTTCTGCATAGCAGGTGAGGCCGTCTGGGCGAGGTACTGGTCATCCTCCCCAGTTGTATCTCCGACCCAGAGTCTGAAGCTCCAGGACAGTGCCCTTGAGGTGGTAGAGGTGGGATCCCTCACTGAGTCCGAGGGGAAAAACCGGACCTGGAGGGTAAACAGATTAAGATATAAGAGGAAGAATATACATTAGAGCGCACCTCATAATATTTTAAAGATTTTTGTTGCGGGTCAACTTCAGATGTGTTCAATGCCCCTTCGACGTGCTATACCATATAACACACAACCTATGTACACATAAGCAGTTATTCCACCAATTTCAACGACACAACATGAAACACAATAATTCATCCGGGAAATGTTATCAAATGAAAGGACTATGTTAGAAAATATTGTACGATCAGATGAGGTCTGGCAAGGAAAATGAATAAAAAGTGCCTGGCACAAAGGGAAATCGCAGGATCAGCAACAGATCACATGAGGTCTGGCAGGAAATATGAATACAATTGTCCGGCATAAAGAGATATCGCAGGATCAGCAACAGCATCGTAATCATCACATAAGGAATGGTTGAAAATTTAGTGTTGGAAGGACAGATGACAAATTTTGTACAATATCTCTCTGCAGTTCATATCTCCCCGAAGTCGTATACAAGGTTATTCACCTAACATGTTACACGCAAATAACTGCTAAACTATTAAAGATGTCAGCATTCTGTTTTCATATTCGTAAATGGTACGCAGGGTCTCGTAAAATAACGTGCTACTTAGTCTCATGGGGGTGATTAGCAACCGAGATATTGATACTAACTCCATATTTTTAAATGGAACGGCACAAATATATACAGCTGATTTAAAAGTCCATCTGCGTATAAGTTCAAATATGTAAGTATTTTCAAAATCGGACGATTACTTTTTGAGATATAAATAAGAACAGCATGCGCTGTTTTGCATGCCGCATCAGACGGCATGAAGTCGGGCAAGGACATACTGAGGCGCAAGCAGTTTCCTGGGAGTGAGTTCAGCCACAGAATGGGTACCAGGCATGTAAGTACCTCGTATGCATGTGATAGGTTTGCAAAGTGTGTATGACATGCGAACACATGACAGGACAGAAAGGATTGATGTGTTTAAAACGAATAAAATAAGTACTTTGCCTTGAAAGGAATATAACTAAAGCTTTAATTGTCACTGTTTTTAGTGTACAGTTCATACTATTCTATGAGTTGAGAAATAAACATAACACAAAACACCGGAAGAGCTCCTTCTAGAAAAGCAAATGCTCATTGCTGATCGTAGTGAGATGGCAGCAACACTACTATTTATGTTTTATTTTACACGCATTAATCTCCGCAGAGCTCCAGCGCGACTGTAGTAGCGTGCATTCGGAAGAGCGTAGGTTCGAGTCCTGCCTCGTTCAACCTGACATTAATTTTCATGGTGTCCCCTGTTCATCACCAGGCAAATACCGGATAGGTACCTTTGTGATAGGCCACGGCCGACTTTCTTTCCAAATCCTTCCCATTCCCATCCGTCAGAAAAAAAACGCTAAACTGAGCGCAGCCTATTACATGTCAAAACAAAACAATACAACTTTAATCTCCCTTCCCCGTTGTGTGTTCGCCAGTCATACAATAATGTTGCACACCCAGGGTATGTTACGGTACATCACATTATGTTTACAGTACATGCCTGGTATCCGTTCTGCGGCTGGAATCAAGGCCAGGAAGCAGCTTGCGCCTCAATATGTCCTTGCCCGACTTCACGCCGTCTGATGCGGCATGCAAAACCGCGCATGCCGTTCTTATTTATATCTCAAAAAGTAATTGTCCGATTTTGAAAATACTTACATATTTGAACTTGTACGCAGATAAACTTTTAAATCAGCTGTATAAATTTACTTTACAAGACCCTGCAAACCATTTACGAATACGAAAACAGAATGCTGATATCTTTAATGGTTTAGAAGTTATTTGCGTGTAACATGTTAGGTGAATAACCCTGTATATACCGAGCTCTATAGCTGTAGTCGCTTAAGGGCGGCCAGTATCCAGTATTTGGGAGATAGTGGATTCGAGCCCCACTGTCGGCAGCCCTGAAGATGGTTTTCCGTGGTTTCCCATTTTCAACCCAGGCAAATGCTGGGGCTGGACCTTAATTAAGGCCACGGCCGCTTCCTTCGCAGTCCTAGCCTTTTCCTCTCCCATCGTCGCCATAAGACCTATCTGTGTCGGTGCGACGTAAAGCCAATAGCAAAAAAAAGAAGAAAACTTAAACATACGGAGGACGAAGGAATAAACAGAACAGAGCCGTGCTGTGGTCAAAATACACTGACTGACAGAGCAAATGCAACACCAAGAAGGAGTGGTCAGAACTTTATGCCAATTGCAGGGTAGACTGACGTCACTGTGGTATGCTCATGATGTGAAATGCGCCGCTGTGCTGCGCACGTAGCGAACGATAAATGGGACACGGCGTTGGCGAATGGCCCACTTCGTACCGTGATTTCTCAGCCGACAGTCAATGAAGAACGTGTTGTCGTGTGCCACAGGACACGTGTATAGCTAAGAATACCAGGCCGCCGTCAATGGAGGCATTTCCAGCAGACAGACGACTTTACGAGGGGTAGGGTGATCGGGCTGAGAAGGGCAGGTTGGTCGCTTCGTCAAATCGCAGCCGATACCCATAGGGATGTGTCCACGGTGCAGCGCCTGTGGCGAAGATGGTTGGCGCAGGGACATGTGGCACGTGCGAGGGGTCCAGGCGCAGCCTGAGTGACGTCAGCACGCGAGGATCGGCGCATCCGCCGCCAAGTGGTGGCAGCCCCGCACGCCACGTCAACCGCCATTCTTCAGCATGTGCAAGACACCCTGGCTGTTCCAATATCGACCAGAACAATTTCCCGTCGATTGGTTGAAGGAGGCCTGCACTCCCGGCGTCCGCTCAGAAGACTACCATTGACTCCACAGCATAGACGTGCACGCCTGGCATGGTGCCGGGCTAGAGCGACTTGGATGAGGGAATGGCGGAACGTCGTGTTCTCCGATGAGTCACGCTTCTGTTCTGTCAGTGATAGTCACCGCAGACGAGTGTGGCGTCGGCGTGGAGAAAGGTCAAATCCGGCAGTAACTGTGGAGCGCCCTACCGCTAGGCAACGCGGCATCATGGTTTGGGGCGCTATTGCGTATGATTCCACGTCACCTCTAGTGCGTATTCAAGGCACGTTAAATGCCCACCGCTACGTGCAGCATGTGCTGCGGCCGGTGGCACTCCCGTACCTTCAGGGGCTGCCCAATGCTCTGTTTCAGCAGGATAATGTCCGCCCACACACTGCTCGCATCTCCCAACAGGCTCTACGAGGTGAACAGATGCTTCCGTGGCCAGCGTACTCTCCGGATCTCTCACCAATCGAACACGTGTGGGATCTCATTGGACGCCGTTTGCAAACTCTGCCCCAGCCTCGTACGGACGACCAACTGTGGCAAATGGTTGACAGAGAATGGAGAACCATCCCTCAGGACACCATCCGCACTCTTATTGACTCTGTACCTCGACGTGTTTCTGCGTGCATCGCCGCTCGCGGTGGTCCTACATCCTACTGAGTCGATGCCGTGCGCATTGTGTAACCTGCATATCGGTTTGAAATAAACATCAATTATTCGTCCGTGCCGTCTCTGTTTTTTCCCCAACTTTCATCCCTTTCGAACCACTCCTTCTTGGTGTTGCATTTGCTCTGTCAGTCAGTGTATTTCATCATCAACAAGCATCACTCAACGTCGTCGTACTGAGGTCAGCCTCTTTTTTCTGGATACAATGGTCCTTTCGTTTTAGAACGAGGTGTTGAACAATGTTGTCACACGCATTTCTAGCAATTATATCGATTTTAAACTTCCACGTTTTAGCACCACTCAACTACCAAACTACGGTGTTGAAAATATAAGCGTATTCTACATGAAATGTACTTTTTTCGAAGAACCTTAGGCCTGATAGACCTTGAACTTCTTCATTCATTTGGTGGTTTCTCTCCCGTACGACTGACGGTAAACATGTTTTTTTTTTCTTTTTTCTTTTTTTCTGTATAGACAGCTACTTAAAAGGGGAGCGAATGTCCCTTTCAATCTACAGCAGTGTCGTCAGTTAGTTTTATCTGATACAGATCTGATGGAATATGCACAGTACGAACATGAACATTTCTCGAGCACCGGGCGAGTTGGCCGAGCTGTTAGATTCGCGGGGCTGTGAGCTTGCATCCGGGAGATGGTGGGATCGAATCCCACTGTCGGCAGCTCTGAAGATGGTTTCCGTAGTTTCCATTTTCACACGAGGCAAATTCTGGGGCTGTACATTAATGAAGGCCACTCCCGCTTTCTTTATACTGCTAGACCTTCCCTATCCCATCGTCGCCATAAACCTATATGTGCCGGTGCGACGTAAAGCAGATAACAGAAAATAAACATTTATCGAGCATACTTCCATTTGATGATCGTCAGACAACGATATCTACATATTCACGCGGTTGTTGATTTTTTCAAATTGCTTTACGTCGCACCGACAGATAGAGGTTATGGCCTTTGTCTGGTGTGAAAATGGGAAATCACGGAGAACGCTTTTCAGGGATGCCGACGTTGGGGTTCGAGCCCACTATATGTCGAATGCAAGCTCAAAGCAGCGCGAGTGTAACCGCACGACCAAATCGTTCGGTAAGTGAAGGACTGGTAGAGAGAAATGTTAACTGAGAATTTCTGAGGCGAGTTGTAATGTTGCAACGCCTTCTTCCATTTTTTTACATGCTACGAAGTCAAGGTGATGAAAGCGTGTAGTTCATCAGTAAGAATGTGGGATAGATTCTTCGTCATGACGTCGAAATGTTAAGAGACACGATTGTTGCTTCTCATAGAAATATTTAGCACCGCAAATATAGAAAAAAAAAAAAAAGCTGAAAGAAGAAAGTTACTTTCCTTACCTACTAGTTTTCTCGTCGACATGTGAACGTCTTCTGGTTCTGTAGCGGTGTCGTCTGTAACACAGAACATTTTCTGTTACAATGAAAACAAAATTGAATTATACAGGGTATTCAATTTACGGCAGAGCAAGACAAGTTAAAAGAATGCTGGCTGTAAAGCAATACTAACAATAATCTTCTTTTAGATTGTGACGTGATGTGAAGATTGAAAAATCAAATGAAGTGGCAACATCGCCCAGTGCCTAAACGCGGCCGTGCCTTAAACAGTCCGGAGAAAGTAATCGCGCCCGTGCACTGTGTGAGTTACCTACGGAATTCCTCTGATGTGCACAACGGCAAAATTAGGGTACTGGCTTCACTGCTTGCCAGAGCATGAACCAAACCATTGATATGCCACGCGCTGATCACGAGGGTTGCAACCTCCATATTTTCACATTATTTTCTCTGGCAATATACATTCGAAACGCACATCATATGATTTTTAAAATTTTTGTTGCGTGTCCTTTTCAGGAGTGTCCAATGCCCCTTCCATATCTTCTATCTTAATCAGTTTACCCTCCAGGGTTGGCTTTTCTCTCGGACTCAACGAGGGATCCCACCTCTACCGACCCAAGGGCAGTGTCCTGGAGTTTCATACTTACGGTCGGGGGATACAACTGGGGAGAATGACCAGTACCTCGCCCAGGTGGCCTCACCTGCTATGCTGAACAGGGGGCTTGTGGAGGGATGGGAAGATTGGATGGGACAGGCAAGGAAGAAGGAAGGAAGGAAGCGGCCGTGGCCTTTACTGAGGTACCATCCCGGCATTTGCCTGGAGGAGAAGTGGGAAACCACGGAAAACCACTTCGAGTATGGCTGAGGTGGGAATCGAAACCCTTCTACTCAGTTGATCTCCCGAGGCTGAGTAGACCCCGATCCCGCCCTCGTACTATTTGTTTTCAACTTTCATGGCAGAGCCAGGAATCGAAACCGGACCGCCGGGGGTGGCAGCTAATCACATTAACGACTACACCACAGTACTATAATGCTAGGATTTTAAAAATTTTTGGTGCGTGTCCTTTTCAGAAGTGTCCAATGCTCCTTCCATGTCTTCTACCTTAATCTGTTTACCCTCCAGGGTTGGCTTTTCCCTCGGACTCAGCGAGGGATCGCACCTCTACCGCCCCAAGGGCAGTGTCCTGGAGTTTCATACTTAGGGTCTGGGATACAACTGGGGAGAATGACCCGTACCTCGCCCTGGCGGCCTCACCTCCTATGCTGATCAGGGGCCTTGTGGAGGGATGGGAAGATTGGATGGGGACAGGCAAGGAAGAGGGAAGGAAGCGGCCGTGGCCTTAACTGAGGTACCATCCCGTCATTTGCTGGAGGAGAAGTGGGAAACCACGGAAAACCACTTCCAGGGCGCTGAGGTAGGAATCGAACCCACCTCTACTCAGTTGACCTCCCGAGGCTGAGTGGACCCCGTTCCAGCCCTCGTGACACTTTTCAAATTTCGTGACAGAGCCGGGATTCGAACCCGGACCTCCAGGGGTGGCAGCTAATCACACTAACCACTACACCAGAGAGGCGGACCCCCTTCCATGTGCTGTATCATATAACGCACAACCTGTGTACACATAAGCAGCTTTTTGCACCAATTTCAATGACACAGGATGGAACACAATAATTCATCCAGTAAAATATTATCCAAAGAAAGGACCATATTATTAAATATTGTATATTCAGATGAGGTCTGGCAAGAAGTATGAATGAATAGTGCCTGGCCAAACGAGAAATCACAGGCTCCACTACAGTTTCGTAATCATCACATAAGGAATTGTTGAAAATTTAGCATTGGTTGAACAGATGACTAATTTTGTAGATCATCTCTCTGCAATTCAGATCTCCCAGACGACGTAAACATACTGAGGATGAAAGTATAAATACAACAGAGCCATGTTTCGTTCACTGACGTAGAATGCTTACTGAACGACAGGCATTAATATAAATGTCGGTACGGGTTAGAAATATTGTTGTGGACATGTTACTTCTTCATTCTCATCAAATGTACACATCTGCATAAAAAAATGGAGATGACAGTGAGTCTCTATGAGAGTCATAAGTAGCATACGTAGGAATATTGTTAGAGATTTCCATCAATATCTCGCGTAAAATTTGAGTCTATATTTGCACCACATGGAGCCGTGGAAGCTAAGATGGGCAGATAATCTAGAGTGAATTTTGTTCCTGAATACTTACTGCGTGTACGTTCAGTTTGGCTTTGATATTGAAGTATCTCACTAGTATGATGTTATGAGCCTCCAGAAGCGCGGAACTCTCCTCTAGTCACTCGGTCACGTAACTTGGAGAAGCTCTTGATAAACCTTTTGATCGTCCACATTGATGGTGTTGGACATTTTGGATTTCTGACAAGCCTCAATATTCCCTCGAAAGAGTTTTATATCATTATGAAGCCATTAATATCCCATATGTCACGACGATTTGAGAAAGTCAGAAAATTTTCCAATTCCTTTGCAACAAAGCTTTCTAAAAATATTTCCTATTTCCATGTATACTTATGAAACTCACTGACATGAATCATTAGTCGTGCTACGTACGCTAACTGTTAGTTCGTTGTAATGCTGTTATAGTACCTTATTGCATCACCCAATGGGCCGATGACGTAAATGGTAGGCCCCTTTAAACAAAAATCATATCATCAAGCATCACCCAACGACATCCTACTGATGCCAGTCTCTTGTTTCTGGATACAATGATCATTCCGCTTTAGAACGAGGTGTTGAACAAAGTCGTCACACAAATTTTGAGCAAATATTTTTATTTTAAATTTTCCACGATTTTGCATCTCTCATTGACCAAGCTACATTTGTGAAAATATAAACGTATTCCACATGAAAATATAAGGTAGAAACTTAGGCCTTCTTCCTACACCTGGTGATTTCTCTCCCGTACGGCTGACGATATTTTTTTTCTGTATAGACGGCTACCTAAACGAAGAGCGAATGTCCCTTTCAATCTACAGCAGTGTCGCCAGTCAGTTTTATCTGATACATGCCGGACGGAATATGCACAGTACGAACACGAACATTTATCGAGCACGGGGCGAGTTGGCCGCGCTGTTAGAGTCGCGAAGCTGTGAGCTTGCATCCGGGAGATAGTGGGATCGACTCCCACTGTCGGCAGCTCTGAAGATGGTTTTCCGTGGTTTCGCAATTTAACATGAAGCAAATTTTGGGGCTGTACCTTTATGAAGGCCACGGCCGCTTCCTATCCACTCAAAGGCCTCCCCTATCCCATCGTTGCCATAAGACCTATCTGTGTCTGTGCTACGTAAAGCTAAGAACAAAAACAAAAACATACTTCCATTTGATGATCGTCAGACAATGAGATCTAGATATTCACGCTGTTCATGATTTTTTCAAGTTGCTTTACGTCGCACCGACCGATTGATTTTATGGCATTCGCCTGGCGTGAAAATGGGAAATGACGGGAAAGCATTTTCAGTGGCGTTCGAGCCCACTCTATCTCGAATGGATGCTCGCAGCTGCGCGGGTATAACCGCACGACCAAATCGTTCGGTAATTGAAGGACTGGTAGAGAAAAATGTAAACTGTGAATTTCCGAGGAGAGTTGCAAAGTTGCAACGGCTTCTTGCATTTTTTAGATGCTTCGAAGCCAAGATGATAAAAGCCTGCACAAATCACCAGTAAGGATGTGGGATCGATTATCCGTCACGACGTCGATATGATAAGAAAAACGATTGTCGCTTCCCATTGAAATATTTAGCACTGAAAATATAGGAAAACCAGAAAAAAGAACGTTACTTTCCTTACCTACTGATTTGCTCGTCGACATTGGAAAATCTTCTGGTTCTGCAGAGGTCTCGTCTGCAACACAGAACATTCCCTGTCACAAGGAAAAAAAAAAATTATACAGGATATCCATTATACGGCAGAGCAAGTCAAGGTAAAAGAATGCTGGCTGTAAAGCAATACTAACAATAATCTTCTTTTAGACTGTTACGTGGAGTACGATTTAAATAAACTAAAGTGGCAACATCGCCCAGTGCCTAAATGCAGCCGTGCTTTAAACAGTCCGGAGAAAGTATTCGCGCCCTTGCTCTGTGTGAGTCATGTGCGGAATTCCTCTGCTGTGCACAACGGCAAATGAGGGTACTGGAGTCAATGCTTGGCCGAGCACGCAGCAAACCATTAATATGCCACGCGCTGATCACGTAGGTTGCCACATCCGCACTTTTACATTATTTTCTTTGGCAATATACATTAGAAACACACCTCATAGGATTTTTAAGATTTTTGTTGCGAGTCCTTTTCAGAAGTGTTCTGAAAAATGATACGCAATGAAAGGACTTTGTTAGAAAATATTGCATGATCAGTGTGATGTGAAAATGGGAACTAATATTTACTGGACATAACTGAATTATAACATCAAAGCATCTAAGAGTATTTATTTATTCATCTGTCGTGTCGACTTGGGTATCGTGCCGTTATCTATATTATCGGCCATTGTTGGAACTGTTACCTAACTGTGGAGGTTACCAGACCAATTTCATTCAAGTTACTTATCCATTATTGTCACGCATTTGACTGGACTATGTGATGCGCTGAATTATCATTTGTAACTTCTGCGCACCTTCGCGGTGCACGCGTTGAATTATGGGACTGGCGACTCCCCCAGCTCAGTGTGAGCTCGAGTAGTCTGGACGCCGCAACGAGCTAGAAAGAGGACTATTTCTAGCTCGTTGGGTCGCCGCTACACTCCAAAATGGCTGTGTTGTGTGAAGCTCCCAAGTGGACGGCTTGGCGAGAAGGGAGAGCGATTACAATGGAGCCTGACTCCGGTGGTTAAATGATGATGTTAGGGCTAGGCCCTGTTATTCTTTTGAAAGTTATCCAGTGTGCTCCAACCTTAATATTTTCTTAATGTAACATGTAAACTTGGTGCTGCGAGTTAACCGTTATCGGTATGAAAAGTTTCAAGTGTCTTGTAAGTTGGATATCTTAACTCCAAGTAAGTACTGAAAATTATAATTTATTGAAGGGATTCCGTTCGTTCAGACACTAGAGTGAGTAATTTCATCGTGGACATGACCAACATCATAAACGCAACTTTTGGTATAGTGTAACCTTGTAAGCAAAATTTGATATATATTTGAACTGAATCCGTTGGAAAAATAAAATTAATGTAATGTAGGGAGATCGGGATCGCTAGTTATGCGTCTATGAGGTGGTATTTTGTGTAAGTGATTTTATCTTATGGTTTTGTCGGTGTGCATTCTTGCCAACTGTTCTTCTTGATGTTCATAAGGATGATGAATATTATTATTATTATTATTATTATTATTATTATTATTATTATTATTATTATTATTATTATTATTATTATTATTATTATTATTATTATTACTTTTTTCTTTTAGTAATTCATTTCGGTGCGTGTTTTCTCCCTTAATTTTTTCCTGGTTGGTGGTATTTGCTGTCTGATTTTGCCCTATTGCCTTCGTGGCTGATTATTTGTACGTGATTGTTATTGCATTGTTCCGGGCGTTAATTAATGACACCTCATATTCGCATCGTAGCGCAATCCAGGGCCCCCTCTGTTCTAAAGTATGTAAGCCGCAGGGGAATTGATTAACTAAAGCTAATGTAAACTGGTACTATCACCTCTTGGATAAATAATAATTATTATTTTTATTTTTAATAACTTAAAATCTTAAAATTGAAATTTGCTGGTCGAAATTAAGTTTATATGGGGGTCTTCTTTCGTTGTCTTATAACATTTCTCCCATTGTTTGTGTTCCTTGCTTTTGTCTTTATTACGTCATGTCATCCCTTTTTATCTAATCTGATGATACGTTATTTTTTTGGGTGGCTTTGATGATTATAATGGGATCTTGGCTTCGCGTCGGTAACTGGTAGCTCCTGTTGTGTGCTTCAGTGTTCTATTATTATTATTATTATTATTATTATTATGTGCGCACCGTTAATTGTAAATTTCCTTTAATATACTTCATTTTGTTGGGGTTGCTGTGCGCTATTATTTTATTGTGTTTTCATCTAGCTCGTTTCTTTGGTGTAATGTTAATTCGCGGTTGGATCCATTATTTTTTTTTCCTTTTTCATGTGTCGTGTGAGTCTTGTAATTTAGCATTTTAGTAGTGTAGCAAATTTCAATTTTAAAGAGATTTTATATCGCGGGCCCGCATATCGGTTGCAACCAAATTTTAAAATAAATTTTAATCTTTCTGTATGTAAGGTAATGAGTTAGTAATGAATTTTCAAACCTTAATTTTGGTGGAAGCCTATGTTAATGTGAGCTTCATTTCATCTTAATTTCAACTTTGTTTTAAAATACTGTTTCTCTCATTTAGTTTAATTGCATTTTAAATTTTTGGACAAAGATATATCTATATATATATTTATTGTTCTTATTTTATACCATTTTCAAATTACATTTACTTAGTAAATTTTCTTCATTTTAAATTTATCTCGTGTGTCATTTAGTAGCTAGCAATATTCACCTGGCAACCTGTCAAAGTTATGTAAGACCCTGGCCTTTTTATTTCTCGCCTTTGCCCTCCACGCCTCATATTTTATGCTACTGTCCTTACGGTAAGTATTGTGCTTGTTTTCTTCTTGATGTTTGTGCTTTTCATTTGGATGTTTTGTTTACTAATTGGTAAGGTTGCAATCAGATGAGGTCAGGCAAGAAATATGAATGAAATGTGCCTGGCATAAAGAGAAGTCGCAGGCTCAGCAACAGCATCGTAATCATCACATAAGGAATGGTTGAATATTTAGTACTGGAAGAACTGATGGCAAATTTTGTACAATATCTCTCTGCAATTGAAATCTCCCAGAAGTCGTAAACGTACTGAGGACGAACGAATAAATAGAACATAGGCGTGCTGATATCACTGACGTAGAATGCGTACTGAGCGATAAGTATTTAATATATATTTTCTTTTCGATATTGGTGAGAAATGTTGTTGTGGATGTTTTACTTCTTAATTCTCATCAAATCTACATATCCACAAGGAAAATGTGGATATACATTGAGTCCGTGATGTCCAAAGTAACATACAAATGGCACTAGGAATGTTTTGCAATGTGAGTGAACGCATTAGACTTTTTCAAAATAATTTCCACCACACTCGATACACTTCTCCATACGTAGAAACCAGGCACTGAACGAACTCTGCCACTTTTCTTCGGTTACATTTTCACACTCTCGGTCCCATGCTGCCAGTAGCTCCTCGTCGGATGCACAACGCCACCCTTTCAGCTTCAGCTTCACGTCTGGGAAGTGTGCGAAGTCACGTGGGGCAAGATCAGGACTGTATGGAAGATGATCAAGCACAGTCAACCCTGATCTGGCAAGAAAATCCACTGTTACATTAGCACGATGTGCTGGAGCATTGTCGTGATGCAAGAGCCAAGTGTTGAGCCGTGATCTTCGATGGAGCTGCTTGAGAGCCTGGATGACCTGAGGCAGACAAGTCCCACTGTACCACATCGCATTAACTGTGTTTTGTATTTCTAGCACAACCCGAGTCAGGTTGCCCCGCTTAGTGAACAATACTGCAATCATCCTTTCCTTCACTGACCTTGACTTTCGCACAGTCACAGGAGCACCCTCATCTTCAAACAGCCACACCATGTTCTGGGATTTTGTTGGGATTCGTAATAATAAAGCTAAGTTTCGTCACCTCTAATGATGCTATTGACGTTACGCGAAGTCCCAATTTCAAACTGTTTTAGCATTTCTCTGCACCATTTCACTCGATGTGCCCTTTGTTGCTCTGAAAATGAATGGGGCTCCCAAAGGGAACAAACCTTTCTAACATGGAGATAGTCATGTAGAATTGAATGGATAGCTGGTGAATGGATGTGGAGTGTCTCTTCTACCTGCCGATATTCAACCGCCTCTCTTGCTGCAACATGCCTCAATGTTTTCCTCAGTCACTGATTCAGACGGTCACCCAGAAAGAGGATCGTCATCAACAACAAAATTTTGTACCAGCGGAAAATTGTTGTCAGATGTTGACAGTCATTTTCTCCAAGTACTGGTCAACAGTTAATCCACGAACAAATTTGTAGCGGATAATTGCGCGATATTCGCCTTTAGACCACACTGACATCTTTACTTGCTTTCAATCCCAATGCTTGGTAACAACTGGTGTGAAGGTCGCGCCTTGCTGTCTTCTACACCGGTCTTCACCCCTCTATTCATCCTTCACCATAAAAAGGGGTGTCCACGCAACCGTTTTTGCGTATTGCAAAACTTCCCTAGTGCCCTTTACATAGGCATGAAGTAAGAGATTTCCATCAAAATCACGCTTGAAAGTTAAGCCCATATTTGTACCGCTTGGAGCCGTGGAAGGTTCGAAGGCAGGTTATCTAGAGTGAAATGTATTCTTGCAAATCTTACAGTTTATACGTTCAGTTTGGAATTGATGTCGAGATATCTAAATTGTATAATATTATGAGCCACCAGAAGCGCGTAACTCTCCTCTAGGCACTCGGCCACGTAAATTGGAGAAGCTCTTGTTAAACCTTTTGATCGTCGACGTTGGAGGTGTTGCATATTTTGGATATCTGACAAGCTTCAATATTCTCTCGAATGAGTTTTCGTTCATTTTTAAGCCGTTAATATCACATATGTCGCGACGATTTGAGAGAGTTCGAAAATGTTCGCATTTCTTTGAAACAAAATTTTCTCAATATTTCCTATTTCCACGTATACTTATGAAACGCATTGACATGAATCATACGTCGTGCCACCTACACTAACTGTTGGCTCGCGGCAATGGCGTTATAGTACCTTATTGCATCATCCGATGGACCAATGACCTAGATGGTAGGCCCCTGTACAATTTGTAAACAAAAAGTATTAACATCAAGCATCACCCAACGACGTCGTACTGATGTCAGCCTCTTGTTTATGAATAAAATGGTCCTTCCGTTTTAGGATGAGGTGTTGAATAAAGCCGTCGCACGTATTTCTAGCAATTATATCAATTTTTAACTTCACGTTTTTGCATCACACATCGACCAATCTACGGTTGTGAAAATATAAGCGTATTCTACATGAAAATATACTTATAAGAAAGAAACTTAGGCCTGTTAGACCATGAAATATTAATGCAAGGTGCCTGGCCAAGACAGAAATCACGGGCTCCACAACAGCTTCGTAATCATCTTACAAGGAATTGTTGAAAATTTAGCATTGGTAGAACTGGTGACAAATTTTGTACAATAACTCTCTACAATTAAAATTCGTCAGAAGACGTAAACATAATGAGGAAGAAAGTACACTATAGAACAGAGCTGTGTTTCGTTCACTGACGTAGAATGCGTACTGAGCGATAGGTATTAATATAAATTATCCAGTCGGTATGGGTTTGTTACGAATTAGTAGTGTAGAAGGAATCAGTTTCGATATACAGCAATTCGTAAAGGACAAGCAATGACGTAGTAATTGATAAAGATTCATTGACAGGCTATCCAAAGAGAAAAAGGCTGGGACCAATGGGAGGTCGGTGGAAGGAATAAGAAGAACAAAGATAAAAGCTTAATCAAGACAGTGTGTTCTTTCTAGTTGAAAGTTAACCTCAAATCAAACTTAGAATTTCGTAATATGATACATTAATGAAGCAATCATCGTGAATAATGTATATCACAAGAAAATCCCTAGACTATTTACAAACCATAACGTAAGGCAATTCAAACGGACATGGCAAACTGCAAGCCTCGGAGTAACTTAACACAGTTTTCAAAAAAATGAACAAAAGGAGAAGGAAGGCAGAAGAAAGGGGCCAGCACGGGATCACAACAGTGGGAGTCGCCTGAGCACTTTGAGTTGCGGGGTGCAGGACCTATTCATGTTAAAAGTTGTTGAGTCCAGGCCAAATGTTCAATCATTCACAAACTCTTGAAATGACGATTAACTGAAGTTCATATTTTGAGGGAAAATAACACTCATGTCAAACTAAAAGAAAACCGGCCATAGCAACGAAGGTAAGTTCAAAATCCATTAGATAAACAATGATGGTGATAATAATAAACAAAGTACTCTGTTGCTCACCCTATGTAGTAGAAAATAAATGGAGTTTCCCACAAAAAACTGGGAACCCCTTAGACGACCCTCCAACCTCACTCGGTATCAGCGCTGGACTGAAGACCGAGTGAGTGGGCCAGGTATTAATACCACCACAGAAAGTTCGAGAAAGAAACACACAAAACATCGAGAAGCATCAGGCAGTGACGCAGTGGGTGACGTAATCTAGTGGTGAGCCAGTACGCAATGAGCTGTTCAGCAGGGAGGACACAAGGCGAGACAGCAGCGAAGGTACAAGGTCTTTTAGATGAGTGTTAACAGCGGCGAATAGAGGAAGACAAGTGGAGTTCATGTTGACGGGAGCCGTAATTAGGTGAGTGACCGTTACAGGTTAGAAATGTTGTTATGGACATTTTGCTTCTTAATTCTCATCAAATGTACACTTCTGCAAGAAAAAGAGGATATACAGTGAGTCTGAGATGACAAGAGTAGCATACATAGGAATACAGGAAGAGATTTCCATCAATACCACGGATGAAAATTAAGACTATATTTGTACCACTTGGAGCCGTGGAAACTTCGATGGGCAAAGAATCTAGAGTGAATTGTGTTCTTGCAAAACTTACAGCGTGTACATTCAGTTTGACTGTGATATCGAAATATCTCACTAGTATGATGTTATGAGCCTCCAGAAGCACGTAACTCTCCTCTAGGCACTCGGCCGCATAACTTAGAGAAACTATTTATAAAATTTTGATCGTCGACATTGGTGGTGTTGGACATTTCGGATTTCTGACAAGCCTCTATATTCTCTCGAATTATTCTTCGATCATTTTGAAGCCGTTAATATCCCATATGTCGCAACGGTTTGAAAGAGTCAGAAAATTTTCGAATTCCTTGACAGCACAATTGTCTCGAATATTTTCTGTTTCCATGTATGCTTATGAAACTCACTGATATGAATCATACGTCGTGCTACCTACACTAACTGTTAGCTCGCGGCGATTCTGTTATAGTACCTTATTGCATCACCCGATGGGCCGATGACCTACATGGTAGGCAACTTGAACAAAACTCATCAACATCAATCAACAACCTACGACGTCGTACTGATGTCAGTCTCTTGTTTCTGGACACAATGGTCCTTCTGCTTTAGAACGAGGTGTTGAACAAAGTCGTCACATGCACCTCCAGCAAATATTTCGATTTTAAAACTTCCACGTTTTAGCATCACTCATCGACCAAACTACGGTTGAGAAAATATAAACCTATTCACATGGAAATGTACCTATTTGGAAGAATCTTAGGCCTGTTACACCATGTACTTCTTCAACCACTTGCTGGTTTCTCTCCTTTTTTGTTGTTTTCTGTATAGACGGCTTCATAAAATGAGAGAGATTGTCCCTTTCATACTACAGCAGTGTCGTCAATCAGTTTAATCTGACAAAGGCCTGACGGAATATGTACCGTACGCACATGAACGTTTATCGAGCATACTTCCATATGATGGTCATCAGAAAAAGAGATCTAGATGTTCGCGTTGTTGTTGATTTATCTTACATCGTTACTTTACGTCGCACCGACAGATACATATTCTGGCATTTGTCTGGTGTGAAAATGTGAAATCACGGAAAACCATTTTCAAGGCTTCCGACAGTAGGGTTCGGGCCCATTATATCTCGAATGCAAGCTCACAGCGTGCACAGTTCACCAGTAACGATGTGGAGTCGATTCTCCGTCACGACGTCGAAATGTCAAGAGACACGATTCTCGCTTCTCATAAAGATATTTAGCACTAAATATATAGAAAGAAACAAGAAAGAAGAACGTAACTTTCCTTACCTACTAGTTTGCTCATGGACTTTGGAATATCTTCTGGTTCTGTAGTGGTCTCCTCTGTAACACAGAACATTTTCTGTCACAATGAAAACAAAAATGATTTACACAGCGTATCCGTTATACGGTAGAGCAAATCAAGGTAAGAGAATGCTGGCTGTAAAGCAATACTAATATTAATATCTTTTTAGAGTGTTACGTAGGGTGCAGATTTAAAACTATTTTTGCTATTCGTTTTACGTCTCACCGACACAGATAGGCCTTCTGACGACGTGGGATAGGAGGCCTAGGAATGAGAAGTAAGCTGCCGTGTCCTTAATTGAGGTACAGCCCGAACATTTGTCTGGTATGAAAATGGGAATCAACGGAATACCCTCTTCAGCGCTGTCGACAGTGGGGTTCGAACCCACTACCTCCCGGATGCAAACTCACATCTGCGCGCTCCGAACCGCACAGCCAACTTTGCCGATAGAGTGAAAACTAATAATGAAGTGGCAACATCGCCCAGTGCCTAAACGAGGCTGTGTTTTAAACAGTCTGGGGAAATTAAACGCGGAGTTGCACATTGAGAGTCTTCTGCGGAATTTATCTGCTATACACAACGGACATGTGAGGTACTGGAGTCGCTGCTTGGCCGAGCACGTACCAAAATATTACCGTGCGACGTGCTGATCACGAGTATTGCCCTCTCCGCATTTTCACCATAATTTTGACTGGCTGCGTACATTCGAAACGCATCTGATAGGATTATTTATACTTTTGTTGCTTGTCCTTTTCAGAAGTGTGCAATGCCACTTCGACGTGCTCTACCATATAACGCACAACCTATGTACACATAAGCAGTTCTTCCACCAATTTCAACGACACACGATGGAACACAATAATTTATCCTCGAAAATGTTACCCAATGAAAGGACTATGTTAGAAAATATTACACCATTGGATGAGGTCTGGTAAGAAAAATGAATGAAAGTTGCCTGGAACAAAGTGAAATCACAGGCTCAGCAACAGCACCGTAATCATCACATAAGGAATTGTTGAACATTTTGTACTGGAAGAACTGATGACAAATTTTGTACAATATCCCTCTGCAGTTCAAATCTCCCAGAAGTCGTAAACATACTGAGGACGAAAGAATAAATAGAATAGAGCCGTGTTTCGGTCACTGACGTAGATTGCGTTGTGAGCGATACGTATATTAAAAATAAATTACTTTTTCTGTACTGGTTAGAAATATTGTTGCGGTCATTTTACTTGTTAATATTGATCAGATATACACATTTGGATGAAAAATTGGATATACAATGAGCCTGTGATGGCAAAAGTAGCATACATAAAGGGCACCACTGCGTCCAGTAACAGCGTAACAAAATTCTCGGACCGTGTTATTAATCTCAGGGTAAACCTTTGTCTAGATCCGCTTAAATGTGAGTTCCGAAGAGAGTTGCGACTGCATATAAATCGCTACTCAATGTATCGGATGAACGAACGTCTCCATTCCCTCGCACCTAACTCATCGCTTAAATCGCCATAGGTCACACTATCTCTACTTAACGTTACACAATTATACTGTATCAACCTATAAATTAATACTTCACACATGTTCAGCCTTAACCAACTAGTTTATTATCATTATATTACGCATAGGAAAGAGAAAAATAACATTGAGTTTTTGTTCCTTATTTTTGAAATAAAATAAAGACCATTAATTGATTTTATGTACAACTGCACTCATTAATAACGTTCATTTTCCGTCCTGATATCAGCTAACTTTCTATTCCCAATCATTAATTGATGTCTGCAATCATCCTTTCAATCAATACATGTTCAAAAAATATTATTAGGTTGAAATTCAATAAAATCATTGCTGAAAATGACACATATTTTCCGTCTTTTAGTTTTAAGCTTTGAATCAGATCCACTAAATTGTCATTGCTGATTCTCTTAATTACCATCGAATGTCTTGCTAATCTTACCATCACCTACAGCCATACAATATCTTGCCACCTACTATCCTAACTGCACTACTTTTAATCATCTGAATATCAACATATAATCTTCTGAAATTCATATCTAAAACTCATTTCTAACTATTCTAATTCTTAACTAATTGTCGCTTCGATATAATATTCCAAATTTAACGCTCAATGAAATGCCATTTTCTTTGAAAATTAAGTTACTCCTTTCAAAACTATAGGACAGCTCCATTACAATTTCAGATGTCAATATTATTCACCACAGCAATATGTATCATCTGGTATCTTGTGCAAAATCTCCATATAATATTTAGTAAGGTTATTCTCTAATAACGCAACCACATTTAAGTTATATATAGCAAGAATTACTTGACATATACGCTTGTGTTAGCAAAGCGTACCTTATATTGCTGTACCCCCTCGATGTGAATCCTAGCTATGAATATTCTTCATAAAAATATACGATACAGAAACTAAATATACGTATTCTGCGTTCTTCATTTTGTAACATCTGTATCTAATTCCATATCAACTATCTTCAAAGCTTATTTATTTCTTCATTACAATCTACGGTACATATCATTCAATTCATACATCCCAACTTCTTAACGTAGGTAACCCTTTTCTTAAATCTCATAACCTCTTCTTGTATTCAATATTTCCCACCACGCATTGTATCAATAATCGCTTCATGGGATCACATATCATCCCTCAGAATAACAGTTAACCATCTAGTATAGTGAGATACTTCTTCACGTTCTATATCGACAAGGAATGATTCATATTAGTTGCATTGCCCTTCTATATCATACCGTTACGATGACCAACAAACATGTTTCGTTTCCTAACCCATTTAAGATATCCACTACTCACATATGCTTTCAATTTGCTGTGTTAATCTCTACTCATTCCTGCTATAAATCAAGAAGTCTCCATAGCTTTCACATCACATACAATATATACGTTCACTTCTTCCAATCGAGATATATCGATTCTCATACAACTTAACCTTGAAAGCTATATTCTGAAATTGCCCCTCACTGAATCATTTGAGAACTTAAATACACCACTAAAACAATAATTTCATGATGAACTTATTTGCTAATTTAATTAAAAACAATAATTTAGTAAACTTAACTCGTCAGTCTCTGGCTCACGCCGATTCTGTAGCCCTGTAAGCTACAACTGCTGTCCTCGGCTGGCTGGAACCCACGGAACAGTTGATCTCTACTTCTACATCAGTTTGGTTGATCGGCCAGTGACACACTCATCTACAGGTCGGTCCAGTGCGGATTTAGCAGCACATATTAATATTCTTCTCTCTTGCGCTAGTCTTAAAAGAATAAAGTTTTGATTTGTAGATGTTCATATCAGCTCCTCGAGTAGTTTAAAATAGTTCTCAATGTTCTTCTTGTATGTTTGCTAATTAATCTGACTGTTTTCAAATATATAATACTGGGATTGGTATAGTTCCAGTCTCAATTTTGCCTTAATTTTTGTTTGAATTCAAATAATAATTTCGTTTTGTGACCTCTTCGTGTCTCTTAACTCTTTCTTCTTGAAATAATTCTCGTCTTATTTGACGATCTCTAATTCAATAGCATTGGATGTTACGGTCCTTGTCTGACCACTCGCCTCGATTATGTAAAAATAATCTTCTTATTTTCAGCTTAACTACTGTTTTTTCGTATAGATTATATAATATTCAGCTATATCTTCCTCCCTCAAGAGTTATTGTCAGTATCTTTTACGGATTCTTGCTAATTGCTTTACTAATCTATGCAGGTGACGTCTTCGTTTACCATCCAGTATAACGGCAATTTAGTTGTGTAATAATATATGAAATTTTATCCTGTTTCTTTTAAACACTCCACTTAGCATTTCAATGTTCTTTTATTCCACAGCCTTCGTGAATATATTCTCTTTATCCGATTTCGGCCCCCCAGTGAACTTCTGAATCATAGTTCGTTTTACATAATTCCGTTTGCGTTGGCTATGCATCTACTTTGACGCCATTTTGTAACGTGCCAGAAAATGCAATGCGTGAAACAGCAAAACAGTAAGAGATTTACGTCAATATAACGGATGAAATTTAAGTCTATATTTCTACCACTTCGTGCCGTGGAAGCTTCGATGGGCAGATAATCTAGAGTGAAGTGTGCTCTTGCAAAACTTACAGCGTGTACGTTCAGTATCCCACTAGTATGATGTTATTTGCCTCCAGAATAGCGGAACACTCCCCTAGGCACTCGGCTGCGTAAATTAGTGAAGCTCTAAATAAAACTTTTGATCGTCGACATTGGTGATGTCGGAAAATTTGCATTTCTGACAAGCCTCTATATTCCCTCAAATGAGTTTCTGATCATTCTGAAGCCGTTAATATCCCACATGTCGCGGCAGTTTGAGAGAGACTGAACATTTTCGAATTTTTACGCAACACAATTTTCTCAAATATTTTGTATTTCCAAGTATACTCATAAAACACAATGACATGAATTATACGTCGTGCCACCTGCACTAAGTGTTAATTCGCGGTAAAGCTGCTATAGAACCTTATTGCATCACCCGATGGGCCGATGACATAGATAGTAGGACCCTCTAACAAAAAGTATCATCATCAAGCATCACCTAACGACGTCGTACTGAGGTCAGTCTCTTGCTTCTGGATACAATGGTCCTTCCTTTTTAGAACGAGATGTTGAACAAAGTCGTGACACGTATTTCTAGCAATTGTTTCGATATTAAAATTCCACGTTTTTGCATCACTCATCGACCAAACTACGGTTGTGAAATTATAAGCTTATTCTACATGAGAATGTACTTATTTGGAAGAATCTTTGGCCCGTTAGACCATGAACTTTTTCATCTACTTGGTGGTTTCCCTCCCTCCCGTACGACTGACGGTAAAAATGTATATTTTTGTGGTTTCCGGTATAGACGGCTACCTCAAAGGATGATTGAATGTAACTTTCAATCTACAGCAGTATCGTAAATCAGTTTTACCTGATATAGGCCTGACGAAATATTGACAGTAACAACATGAACAAATATCGACCATACTTTAATTTTATGATCGTCTGACAATGATATCTAGATATTCACGTTGTTATTGATATTTTTTCAAGTTGTTCTATGTCGCACCGCCAGATAGATATTACGGCATATGTCTGGTGTGAAAATGGGAATTCACGGAATACCATTTTCAGAGATGCCGACAGTTGGGTACGAGCTCACTACCTCTTGAATGTAAGCTCACACATCGAGTGTGAAACCGCACGACCAACTCGTTCGGTAAGTGAGGGACTGATAGAGAGAAATGTGAACTGAGAACTTCTGAGGAGAGTTAGAGAGTTGCAACCCCTTCTTGCATTTGTTTAGGTGCTACCAAGCCAACGTGAGGAAAGCGTGCACAGTTGACCAGTAAGGATGTGGAATCGAATCTCCATCACGACGTCGAAATTTTAAAAACATGATTTTCGCTTGTCATAGAGATATTTAGCACAGAATAAACAATGAAAGAAGAACGTTACTGTCCTTACCTACTGGTTTGCTCGGCGATTTTGGAATATGTTCTTGTTCTGTAGTGGTCTCGTCTGTAACACAGAACATTATCTGTCACAATGAAAACAAAATTGAATTGTGCAGGATATTCATTATACGGCAGAACATTTCAAGGTAAGAGAATGCTGGCTGTAAAGCAATACTAACATTAATATTCTCTTAGATTGTTACGTGGTGTGCAGATTGAAAACAAATAATGAAGTGGCAACAGTTCCTAAACGAAGCCGTGTTTTAAACAGTCTGGGGAAACTAAACGCGCCCTTGCACTGTGTGAGTGGTCTGCGGAATTCCTCTACTATACACAACGGACAAATAAGTGTACTGGATCCACTGCTTGGCGGAATATGCACCAAACCGTTACTGTGCCACACGCTGATCACGAGGGTTGCCATCTCGGCACTTTCACCATAATTTTGACTGGCAGTATACATTCGAAGCACACCTCATATGATTTTTAAGATTTTTATTGCATGTCCTTTTCAGAAGTGTTGAATGCTCCTTCGACGTTCCCTACCATATAACGCACAACCTATGTACACATAGGTAAACATTGTGAGGAAGAAGGAATAAATAGAACAGAGCCGTGCTGAGGACACTGACGTAGAATTCGTACTGAGACATAAGTATTTAAAATAAATTATTTTTCGGTATTGGTTAGAAATGTTGTTGTGGATATTTTTCTTCTTAATTCTCATCAAATTTACAAATCTGTAAGAAAAAGTAGATATACATTGAGTCAGTGATGTCAAAAGTAGCATACATAGGTATATAGTAACAGATTTCCATCAATATTACTGGTGAAAGTTAAGTCTATATTTGTACCCCTTGGAGCTGTGGAAGTTTCGAAGGCAGATAATCTAGAGTGAAATGTGTTCTTACAAAACTTACAGTGCAAGTTCATTTTGGCTTTGATGTCGAAATATCTAACTAGTATGATGTTATGAGCCGCGATAAGCGCGTAACTCTCTTCTAGGCACTCGGCCACGTAACTGGGAGAAGCTCTTGATAAACCATTTGATCGTCGACCTTGGTGGTGTTGGACCTTTTGGATTTCTGACAAGCTTCAATATTCTCTAGAATGAGTTTTCAATCATTTTGAAGCCGTTAAAACCCATTATGTCGCGACGATTTGAGATATGTCGAAATTTTCGAAATTCTTTGCAACAAAATTTTCTCAACTATTTCCTGTTTCCAAGTATACTTACAAAACTCGTTGACATGAATCATTCGTCGTGCTAAATACACTAACTCTTAGCTCGTGGTAATGCTTTTATAGCACCTTATTGCATCACATGATGGGCCGATGACCTAGATAGTAGGCCCCTTTAAACAAAAAGAATCTTCATTATCAGCCATCACCCAAAGACGTCGTACTGAGGTCAGCCTCTTGTTTCTGGATACAATGGTTCTTCAGTTTTAAAACGAGGTGTTGAACAAGGTCGTCACATGTATTTCTAGCAGTTATATCGATTTTAAACTTCCACGTTTTTGTATCACACATCGACCAAACTACGGTTGTGAAAATATATTCCGCATGATAACTTAGAAACGTAGGCCTATTAGACCATGCTATTCTTCATCCACTTGGTGTTTTCTCTACCGTACGATTGACGGTATAACATTCAATTTTTTTTGTTTTCTGTATAGACGACTACCTAAAAGGAGAGCGAATGTCCCTTTCAATCTACAGCAGTGACGTCAATCAGTCTTATCTGATACAGGCCTGACGGAATATGCGCAGTGATGTCCCCTTCAAATTTGGCTATCTTTAGAATATTTACGACGAGCCGACATTAAAAGTTCTATTGTTCACCGGGAGCTGTACTATTCATCATTTGCAAAGCTGTGTGTGGGCACCGAACTGGTTTTTTCTATCATTCAGAAGGGCGAGGTATTGATCCGTGTTCGACTGAGTGCTGGGTAGATCACATGACGAGCCTGTGTTTCCAGCGTGCCACGCGCGGACGACCTGTGCTGCGAGCAATCTTCGAGATCAGTCACAGCCAATTATAAGAGACCCCGTGAACCAATGATCGTCCTTAAAAAGTACACGCCTCCCGAGCCAAGACTATAAAATGCCAGGTTCGAAGTAAATCGATCTCTACTCCGCTGCTGATATCTACTATCTCTGCTGTCACTCTGCTGTTACTCTGTTGCTGCTACTTTTCATCGTAACCACGTGGAAAGAGAACACTGCCGTGCAAGCAGACATCCGCTCTGCTAAAATTAGTGAAAGTTTATTACCAACTCTTATGGAGTGAATCTCAACATTGGAGATCCAAGTTAAGTTTATTTCTCCACGAGAACATTTAGTAATCCAGCGTGTGTGAACATATTTTAATATTTGTCGTCTAAGTTACAGCCTATACTTCTGGAACGTGACGGAATTCATCCCAGTGAATCGCTGTGTACATCAAGATGGATTATTCCTCTACAATGTGCATCTTAATTTCATCGCGGGACGTCTACTGCCGTGTCTCCATGACTTTCTAAGTATGTGAGGCGCATCTGCTCAGAGAGGGAGACTGACCGGGGAAATGCCGGAATGACTGACTGCAACCTGGAGTCGAACCTCATCTAAAACTTGAGTACCATTTAAATGTTTATTTTCTTTCTCATCTTTGTAAAGCTAGAGGATCTTTCTTCTCTAAATCGTAGCTATATTAGTTCTTGTTGTAGATATAATTATTTCATTTTCCATTTCTTGAGGTGTCATTGTAGTCGAGTTACATGTGTGTGACTGAAATTTGAAACCTATTAGATTAGCTGTGTAGTCTGTCTTTGAGTGAGTTCCCATACATAGGAGTAAGACGTATCTAAAAATCACTGACCACGCGATAAACTTCATATGTTTGCCTGTGATATTGGAATTAATCTGGATTGGAGTTACGGGTAAAATTTGTGAGATAGGATCGAACTTAGTGTCACTTTAAGATCACTTGTATTCTTTAGGATCGAGTCATCTAATTTCACGACATTTCATGAGGACTGGCAGATCTAATAATCACTTGAATAATAATAAAATCAAGTAAAGGTCAGGTTGAAAGATGGAATTAAACCGTCGTGAGCTATAAATTATCTTAGATTCCTTATATGTGAGATTTAATGTGCTCAGTTCATGATGTGCCTGGAATATGGCTGTCCTGCGGAATGTTAATTGAGTAATTTATTAATTGGAGAATTTATTATTGGTGAATGACTTGTTGTGTCTTTGGGACCACAATGTGACTTATTATAAGCGGAGCACACGTTGAATATATTTCATGAATAGGGAGTAATAATAATGCTATTAAGGCTCACGAACGCGATATTTGCGACTTGTAACCCATGTGTTCGTGATGATTATGGAACCTTATTGGAATCTTCAAATAAATTTCAGAAATTTAGATGAATCTCCATCGTTGTTTGAGGAATATTTCAATCCAAGTGATATCACGAATTTCGATCACTAGCCACTATTGAAGAAAGAGCATTTCCATACACGAATTCATCCTCCGGAATCTATTGATGTGACCATGGTAAAAATAATGAATAAATTTATAAGGGCAGGATTCGGTGTAAATAGTGTATATAAAAAGTACGTGTTACCTTGTGTGGATGTGGTGTGTGTGTGTTGTAATTATGAATATTTTCCATGTGTTCGATTGTTTAATATGATTTGATTTGGTCGTGCATCTATGGCAACGGCACAGATTGTGTACAACGTTGTTTGCCACCATGAGGACTTATTTAGCTCACCTTAAGGAAAAATTTGATAAGATTAGTGTCGAGTAAGACTAGACTAGGATTTAATTTGCAATTTCAAAAGATTTAGGTGAAAGATCGTCTCGTTATTTTTCCGCAAAGGCAAGCGATTTGTAAATTAATCTTCAATTAACTCACAGGTGGATGAGAAAATTTTCAATACATTTATATTCAAATTCCAAAATATTTTCAAACTGACTTGAACTTTGAATGCTATGCAAATATAAAAATTAAATGTTCACAAATGGCATAATCAACTTGAATTCAAGTGATAATGAGTAATAATAATAATAATAATAATAATAATAATAATAATAATAATAATAATAATAATAATAATAATAATAATAATAATAATAATTAGTTGGAAGGATAATTATTTAGAGAAATGTGAATTATAATTGCCATGAGAATTATTTAGTGAGATACACTAGTTGGTAAATACGATCGTGTGATGATAAAGTGAAATGCTACCCAGACAAGCTTACGGATTATTAATAATAACACTAATAATAATAATTGATTAATTATAAGATTTTGGAATTGATTTTGATTTTCCATCAAAGCTTCTACCGGTGTTATTGATGAATGTTATGCACTTTAAACACTGAAATTCATCAGAATTCAATATTGACCACGTGTTGAGATGACTATAAATTCATGGAACCTTAGGTTAATTTTTCTGTGGAATAATACGAGGGATAGCTGCCTACTAATTTTGTGCAAATATTTATTGAAGTCTCTGAACTCTTGCAGTTAAGTACTTTAATTTTTAAAAGCAGTAAGGCCTAATTGGTTTTGTTAATTTTCATTCCAGAACAGTAAAGCTGGAGGACGAGGATTACCTTGGTTATAAAGCGCTACATGAAGATCAGACATAATGAAAATTCATTGTAATAAATCCAGCAAGGATATTTTTGTGTTTTTGAACGCTTGTGGTAATAAATGTAAGAGTGTTGTTTTTAAAATTTATTTTATTTTGCTTGGTCGTCACCTCTTTTCCCTTAAATGCCTCTAAAAACGGAAAGCTAGGAACGAACGGTCCACCTCGGGATCTCCCGCTCACTGGCTGGGCTTAGCTCGGCAATAATCGGGGGCAGTACGAACTTAGAAATTTATCGAGGACCGGGTGAGTTGGCCGTGCTGTCAGAGTCGTGCAGCTGGGAGCTTGCATCCGGGAGATAATGGGATCGAATCCCACTGTCGGGAAACCTGAAGATGACATTTCGTGGTTTTCCATTTTCACACCAAGCAAATGATGGGGCTGTACCTTAATGAAGGCCACGACCAATACCTTCCACTCCCAGGCCTACTCTATCGAATCGTCGCCATAAGGTCTATCTGTGTCTGTGGGACGTAAAGCAAAAGATAAAAATATACTTTCATCGACGATGCTTCCATTTGATGATCACAGACAATGAGATCCAAATATTCACGCTGTTGTTGATTTTTTCAAGTTGCTTTTCGTCGCACCAGTAGATATACATTATGGAATTTGTCTGGTGTGAAAAGGGGAAAACTCGCAAAAATGTTTTCAGGTTTGCCCTCGGTGTGGTTCGAGCCCACTATATCTCGAATGCAAGCACACAGCTGCACGAGTGTAACCTCAAGACCAAATCATTTGGTACGTGAAGGACTGATAGAGAGAAATGTGAACCGAGAATTTCTGGGGAGAGTTGCAAAGTTGCTACGACTTCTCGCATTTTTAGATGCTACCAAGCCAAGGTGATGAAAGTGTGCACAGTTCACCAGTAACGATGTGGTTCGATTCTCCATCACGACATCGAAATGTTAAGAAACACGATTGCCGCTTCTCAAAGGAATATTTAGCACAGTATATATAGAAAAAAGTAGAAAGTAGAACGTTACTTTCCTTACCTGCTGGCTTGCTCGTGGACATTGGAATACCTTCTGGTTCTCTATTGGTCTCGTCTGTAACACAGAACATTTTCTGTAATAATGAAAACACAATTGAATTACACAGGGTATCAATTATACGGCAGAGAAGGTCAAGGTAAGAGAATGCTGACTGTAAAGCGATACTAACAATAATCTTCTTTTAGATTGTTAGGTGGAGTGCGGATTGAAAAACTAAAGAAATGGCAACATCGCGCAGTGCCTAAACGTGGCCGTGCTTTAAACAGTCCGGAGAAAGTAATCGCGCCCTTGCACTGCGTGAGTCATCTGCGGAATGCTGTGCACAACGGGCAAATGAGGGTACTGGGGTCACTGCATGGCCGCTCACGTACCAAACCATTAATGTGCTACGCGCTGATCACGAGGGTTGACATCTCCGCAATTTCACCATAACTATGACTGGCAATATACATTCGAAACGGACCTCATAGGACTTTTTTTGCGTGTCCTTTTCAGAAGTGTTCAATGCCTCTTCAACGTGCTCTAACATATAACGCACAACCTATGACACATAAGCAGGACTTCCAGCAGTTTCAACGACACACAATGGAACACAATAATTCATCCGGGAAACTGTTATCCAATGAAAAGTCTATGTTTGAAGATATTGTATAGTCAGATGAAGTCTGGCAAGAAATTGAATGACAACAACCTGTCCAAAAGAGAAATCACAGGCTCCACAAGGGCATCGTTATCATCGCATAAGGAATGGTTGAATAATTAACATTGGTAGAACTGATGACAAATTTCGTATAATATCTCTTTGCAATTCAAATCTCCCAGAAGGCGTAAACATACTGCGGACGAACTAATAATTAGAACAGAGCCGTTTTTGTTCATTGACATAGAATGCGTACTGTGCGATAGGTATTTATATAAATTATCCAGTCGGTATGGGTTAGAAAAGTTGTTGTGGACATTTTACTTCTTAATTCTCATCGAATGTGCACATCTGCAAGGAAAAATGATACACAATGAGTGTGCGATGTCAAAAGTAGCATACATAGGAATATAGTAAGAGATTTCCATCAACAACACGGATGAAAGTTAAGTCTATATTTGTACGCCTTGGAGCCGTGGAAGCTTCGATGGGCAGATAATCTAGAGCGAAGTGTGTTTTCGCAAACTTACAGCGTGAACTTGGAGAAGCTCTTGAAAAAACGATTTGAGAGAGTCAGAAAATATCCGATTTCCTCTGAAGCGCAATCTTCTCGAATATTTTCTATTTCCAAGTACACTTATGAAACTCACCGACATGAATCATACGTCGTGTTACCAACACTATATATTACGTAGCTGGCAGCTATGCTGTTGTAGTACCTTATTGCCGATGAGCTATATAGTAGGCCCTTTTAAACAAAGTCGTCATCATCAGGCAACACCCTACGACTTCGTAGTGATGTCAGTCACTTGTTCCTGGATGCAATGGTCCTTCCGCTTTAGATCGAGGTGTTGAACAAAGTCGTCACACGTATTTCTAGCAAATATTTCGATTTTAAAACTTCCACATTTTTCATCACTCATCGACCAAACTACGTTTGTGAGAATTTGAACGTATTCCGTACGAATGTTTACTTAGTTGGAAGAAAGTTAGGCCTGTTAGACCATGTAATTCTTCATACACTTGGTGGTTTTTTTCTCCCGTATGACTGACTGTATTAAAATTCTATTTTGGTGGTTTTCTGTATAGCCGGCTGCCTAAAATGTGAGCGATTGTCCCTTTCACACTCCTGCAGTGTCGTCAGTCAGTTTTATCTGATACAGGCCTGGCGGAATATGCACAGTACGAACATGAACATTATCGAACATACTTCCATTTGATGATCGTCAAAGAGATCTAGATATTCACGTTGTTGTTGATTTATTTTATACGTTACTTACGTCGCACCGATAGATATAAGTTATGGCGTTGGTCTGGTGTGAAAATGAGAAATCAGGAAAAACTATTTTCAGGGCTGCCGACATTGGGGTTCGGGCCCACTATACCTCAAATGCAAGCTCACGGCTGCGCGAGTGTAACCGCACGAACAACTCGTTCGGTAAGTGAAGGACTGATAGAGAGAAATGTGAACTGACAACTTCTGAGGAGAGTAGCAAAGTTGCAACGCCTTCTTGCATTTGTTTATATGTGACCAAGTCAAGGTGATGAAAGCGTGCACAGTTAACCAGTAAGGATGTGGGGTCGATTATCGGTCACGACGTCGAAATGTTAAAAAGGACGATTTTCGCTTCTCATGTGATATCTGGCATTGACTATATAAAAAGAAACAAGAAAGAAGAACGTTACTGTCCTTACCTACTGGTTTGCTCATCGACATTTGGATAACTTCTGGTACTGTAGTGGTCTCCTCTGGAATACAGAAATTTTCTCTCACAGTGAAAAGAAAATTGAATTATACAGGGTATCTATTATACGCCAGAGCAATTCAAGGTAAGAGAGTGCTGGCTGTAAAGCAAAACTAACTATAAACTCCTTTTAGACTCTTACGTGGAGTGCAGATTTATGAAACAAAATGAATAGGCTACATCGTCCAGTTTCTAAATATGGCCGTGCTTCAAACAGTGCGGGAAAAGGAAACGCGCCCTTGCTATCTGTGAGCCATCTACCGAATTCTTCGGCTATGCACAACGGGCAAAGGAGGGTACTGGGTTCGTTGCCTGGGCCAGCACGTACCAAACCATTAACGTGCCAAGCGCTGATCACGTGGGTTGCCGTCTCTGCACTTTCACCATAATTTGCTCTGGCAATATACATTCGAAACGCACCCCATATAATTTGTAAAATTGTTATAGCCTCTCCTGTTCAGAAATGCACAACATCCCTTCGACGTGGTCTACCATACAACGCACAACCTATGACACATAGGCAGTTCTTAAACCCATTTCAAAGATACACAATGGAACACAATAATTCATCCGGGAAAATGTTATCCAATGAAAGGACTATGTTAGAAAATATCGTATATTCGGATGAGATCTGGCAAGAAAAATGAATGAAATATGCCTGGCACAAAGAGAAGTCACAGGCTCCGCAACAGATCACATGAAGTCTGGCAAGAATTATGAATGAAAATTGCCTGTCAAAATGAGAAATCACAGACACACCAACGGCATCATAAATATCACGTAAGGAATTGTTGAAAATTTAGTACTGGAAGAACAGATGACAAATTTTTTACAATATAGTAGTATAATAGGACAGTTCGGCGGCCACCTCCTCCTCCGGCTCTCGGGAGAGGCCTCCACCTCCCGCGGGAAATTTGAATTTTGGCGGGAAATTTGAATTTTGGCGCGAGATTTGAATTTGTAAACAAAGCCACGTGCTGTTTGACAGCTGTCATCGACAACAACGCATCGCTAACCTCACTGCTGCCATCTTGACGGGCCTAAACCGCAGTGGTACCAACTTAACCTAACTAGCGCGAGATTTGAATTGGTAAACAAAGCCACGTGCTTTTTGACAGACAACAACGCATCGCTAACCTCAGTACTGATATCTTGACGGGCCTAAACCTCAGTGGTACCAACTTAACCTCACAAGCGCGAGATTTGAATTGGTAAACAAATCCACGTGTTTTCTGACAGCCACGTGCTTTTTGACAGACAACAACGCAGCGCTAACCTCAGTACTGCCATCCTGACGGGCCTAAACCTCAGTGCTACCAACTTAAACTAACTAGCGCGAGATTTGAATCGGTAAACAAATCCACGTGCTTTTTGACAGCTGTCATCCGCCATCTTTAAACTACAGAGCACCGTGCTGCCCTCTTTATCGCAGTAGCTGCAAATTCGTCACCTGTCATCCGCAGTGGTGCTATCTCAACAGGGCTAAACCTCAGTGCTACCAACTTAACCTCACTAGCGCCAGATTTGAATCGGTAAACAAATCCACGTGCTTTTTTGACAGCTGTCATCCACCATCTTTAATCTATAGAGCACAGTGCTGCCCGCCTTAGCTGCTTACCTTCGAAATGTGGTGGCGATAATTTGAAAAATGCTTTTTGACAGCAGCCATCTTTAATCCAGAGAGCACCGTGCTGCCCTCTTTAGCTAGATACCTTTGAAATGTGGTGGCAGGCAATTCCACGTGACAGCAGCCATCTTTAATCAAGAGAGCACCGTGCTGCCCTCTTTAGATAGATACCTTCGAAATGTGGTGGCGGCAAATTGAATAATTCCACGTGCTCTTGTTTGGAAACAAACTCACGTGCTTTTTTGACAGCTACCATCCGCCATCTTTAATCAAGGGAGCACCGTGCTGCACTCTCTAGTTGAAATGTGGTGGCGGCAATATGAAAAATTCCACGTGCTCTTGTTTGGAAACATACCTACGTGCTTTTTGACAGCTGTCATCCGCCATCTTTAATCAACACGGCACCGTGCTGCTATCATGCGGGCAATTTCGTCAGCTGTCATTCGCCATCTTTAATCTACAGAGCACCGTGCTGCCCTCTCTATAATATGTAGTAATGGGCAATTTGAAAAGTTCTCTTAGCTATCATCCGCCATCTTTAATCAAGAGAGCACCGTGCTGCCATCTTTAGCTAGATACCTTTGAAATGTGGAGGCGGCAAATTGAAAAATTCCACGTGCTCTTGTTTGGTAAACAAACTCACGCGTTTTTTGTCAGCTGTTATCCGCCATCCCACATCGCAAACCTCAGTGCTACACTCTTTAGGTACATACCTTTGAAATATGGTGGCGGATAATTTAAAAAGAAAAATTCTACAGCAGCCATCTCTCGACGCTAATTGCACCAGATGGTGGCTATACATGACTCCTTAAAGGTGCTTATGCAAGATGGCCGCTATACATAGGTCCTTATGAGACGCCCTTGGGATGCTTGGCAAGATGGCGGTTATACAAGGCTCCTTCTGAGACGGCCAAGGGATGCTTGAGCAAGATGGCGGTTGCTCTTATGAGACGGCTTAAGGGTCCTTGCACAAGATGGCTAGAGACGCCCTAAGGATGCTTGCGCAAGATGGCGGCTATACACGACTCCTTATGAGACGCTTTAAGGATGCTTGCGCAAGATGGCTGCCGCTCTTATGAATAAAGCTAGCTTAGAGGCTAACGTGTCGTGCTAGTTCGATTCATTAAATTTGTGGCTTAAGTGCAAAATGTTAAATATCTCGAAAATGGTACACCGTAGTGTGCCATATCATATATGCCCCAAATATTAATTATATAATATGGTCTAACATTGTGCATCTAATACAAGCAGGAGTCATGATGCGACCTAGAAGTTGCGTAATGCAGTATTCCGTCATCGCGTGACATCAGTAATAGCTTCTTATCTATGCATAGCGACAGTGAATAACTCGGGTATTCCGTATGAGTCAATCGGGGATGCACGAGAGTGTTTGAGAGCGGCCGATTATAAAAGGACCAATCACAGCCCTGGAAGTGATATGGCAGAATGAAGGGATTTACAAAACAAATTAAGTCAGTCTTACCAACTTCTAAATTTACAGTGCTGCACTACTCTTTATTTTATTAGGCAATTTGTTATAAAGCTAGACTCCACGGTTTTTATATGAAATAGAAGCCAGTTAAACATTAAAAGAACTACCTGTAGACAGTTGCAATACTTAATTTGAATTAATAAAGTAATTAACACATTTTTATTGAATCAGCGCTTTGCAGAGTAGTGGGTGAGCAGTAACGTCATCACGCCAGTGGAATCCCCTAAGATATGACTAATACCGGGAGCTTGGTGTATATAGTAGCCTCTGGAAATGGAAAGTCACTCTGCTTTTGAAGTGTGAACCGCGCGGGTTGGTGTTTTTGATATTAAGCCAGTGGTATAGGAAAGTAACTTTTTTTAGTGACCAGTTTGAACATATAAGTAGTCAATTTGTGAAGCTGAAACGTTTTCCTTTATGAAAATATGCATTACATGAATGCAAGTGATAGATTGCAGTTACGAGTGTGCATAGTATATTAACAGAGCAATTACCTTTGCTATATAAATAATATCAGGTATCACGTATGTCAAAGTGCGGTGGTGACACGGGATAATATCAATAAAACGATAGTTACTGTCGATATTTCCGTACCCGTGTATGCGTAATTTGCATACGGTTTGTGCAAATACCGTGTCCGGTACGCGTTCGGTTTCGCGAAGAACTTGTACGAACCGTCGTCATCGTATCGGTACAATTAAATGGTGTGTGCGAAGCACTATTACATAATGATGAAGAGAGAAGAAAAGACTTGCAGAGTATTTGATAACGCCATGCAGTTTGGTGCAATAATGGCGTAATTTGCTGGACGCTGTGGCTTGGAATCATGAAGAAACTGAGACGCTACCAGTTAAGTTCATTTTAATTATAGGCATGCTTATATAGAAGGAATTAGGCTAATTCGATCCCAGTGTAATGTAATGTAAATCTAAATGTCAGTCTTGTTGTGACTGAGCTATGTTGTATTTTTATAGATTAGTGTCATGTTTCAGGGAAATGCATGTTTGGAACCCTGATTTTTATATTTTACTTTATTTCCTTTTTATAAGATGGGAAAGAGGGAAATGATTAAGTGTAGATGAGGATATATATGTCTAAAGGTAACTGTGTATTCCATTTTGGTACAAGATGTAGACTCTTTTAGTATGAAGGCTACACAGCCTAAAGTTTGGTCTGGGAATAAAACTTAGCAAGGTATTTTTTCCTGCATGTAGCACGTTTATAGGAGTACATGGCAGTGATGACCAACGTAAAAGTGCACCGTCGAACTAATATCTTCTAGATCCGCAGAGAGAACTAGCTAATTGGTATTGAGTTATGTTTTTACGAGAAAAAGGCAAGATTAGCCTGAAACTGAGATTACAATGTGTGTTATTACAGGGCGGTCGTGCCTGGAAGTGAATATCGGAAAGATATAATGGTGTCAGCTGCATGAAAAGAGAGAGGTTTGATTTGCCTCAAGTGTTCATTATGATTGTGAGAATCGAACTCACGGACCCCAAAGTGTTAGGCCAGATGTGTTGAGTATCATATCTGTAAGCCGTGTTATATTGGAATATGTAGTTAAGGCCATAGGAATGTGTATGGGTGCCAAAGTGTGAGTTCGAGGCCCTGTGTTAATTAAATGAACAGAGAAGTGAATGGCAGCGTAATTTATGTTTTCAAATATATTAAAACTTCTCAGGCAAGATTTACCAAACCAATTAGTTAGAGTCTTTTTGGCGAAGTAAGGTGTTTCATAGCTGGCGCATTAGAAGTGTTCCGTGATTTATATTACAGCGTGCTTAGTGAAAGATCAACAGACGAATAGCTGAGCCTGGAGTTCGGTGTTCTTTTTATATGAAGGAGTCTAGTATCTTATTGTTTATATTTTAGATATTGAATACACAGATGATATTATTTTTTTTTATTGCATGTCATTACAGGTTTTCTCCGAGAGTGTATTTTGTATTAATTTGTGTTACTTGGATTGTTGTTGATTATGTCATGGCCAGCGTTGAAAAGGATTTATTCTTAAATATGAGTCCGAAACTCATTCTATTGGGAGGTAGGCTTTTAAGCCATCCAATTTATAACTGAACGGTCTGTTAAGTAAATTCAGTGTAGATGTAAGCTAAGGTCCCTGAAATATTGATTTGATGATAAGTGATGTACATATAGTTTTATTATGGATCGGATTTAGCATAATTTTATTCTGTCGCGGTATGTCCTGTAATTATAATTTGAATGATATCCGTCAGGATGCGTTAAAAATGAATTTAACTGCGTAAGTCGAAGCGAAGTGTGAATTTCTTCCCCAGGTCGTTGCGTTTATTTTGTAAATGTTTTCATTTTGAAACGGGACATTGCCCGTCCTTTGTAAATTGGTGTAAATTTATGTTAATTATGTGCCAAACCGAACACGCAGCTCTCCGATTGGCGCCGGTAGACTGTATTTCAGACGGGAACGGTACATATTTATCTCTGGCTTCCGTACGTGGGGCGGATTATCATGTTGATTGGGTAAGCTCCATAGCCAGGATAGCGCATTGTTGTCGCCCATTATCATTGTTATGTCCGGATATTATTATTCAGGAACGGAGTAGTATATTATTTAAATTTGTATTGCTAACCCTGAATGTGCGATTTAATGTTAAAGTAGGCAGACGTTATATATTTGTTAAGGCTATTATATGGAAACTGAAACCACAAATAGTGAAAAACGTCGCACCTATTTGGAGCCAACAGAATGATGCTCTTCGCACACATAGCAAGTGGTTATATAGGCTTTTATAGGATTTTGGAATTCGAAATTTTGGGAATGTCAATAATGGATGCCTGAGCTTTAATATTTATAAATTTAGATAGGTAGAGATAATTTCGAATGGGCGAATGATAGATGATGAAGTCTGAGATTCTTATTTGATACCCGGACGGAGTCATATTAAGTGGCAACCTAACGTAGTAGACAGTTGAGTCTAAGGTCCTGTGTTCAATATTACTAGTTGGTATGAGAATACAAGAAGTCAAAATATATTTAGAAAAAATTAGTAATTACTGAATATATTAAATTACGTTGGGAAAATATCGGCATTTATATTTTTTATATGGTAGATATCGTGCATAGAACATGTTAGCCGATGAGAAAGGCATGTCAAATATTGAATGATTCCATTGGAATTCGTGAACAATAAAATGATTTCACGTGAGGCAGATGCTGTTATATCCTTCAGATATAATTGATCGTAGACATAGCCTGAATAATTTGTTAGTATAGCAAATTTTAAATAGCCAGTGCGTTGGTAGTTTTGTTATTTAGATTCAGTTAGGGACACGAGATAGCCTCAATCTCGGATGGAAAGGATAACTATAGCGGCATTGTTATTGAAGGTTGAAGGTGTATGGACCATTGTATCGGGAAATATCATCCTGTAGCTGGAGATAATATGCAAAATATAGTTAGGCATTGTTGTCTAATGCATAGTTTTGAGCCCATATTAGGAAAAGCCTATATTTATTTAAAATATTTGGGGCTATGGATTACATTTTTTTTAAATACTTGAACACGCGGGGATTTTCTATTGATTGCGCGTGATGAAAACATTATTGACATTCGGTAGGTAGTTTCCGCATGGCGTATTGTAAAGCCATATTGTTTGTTTTCCTTGAGTAACGTAAATCGCTGAAACTGATGAAATTAATTTATAAAACCTGGGGAACACACTTAAAGATTTCGAAAGTGATTCTAGGCCGCGTAGTCGTATTTGATTTGGTATTATGGCAGTAACCTTAGCTGACCTGTTGGCTAAGATGGACTTGGCGGAGAAAGAGGCGAAGGAGCGTGAGCATGCAGCGGAAAGACGTGAACAGGAGCGTATGCAGCAGACTACGGAGAAAATGGACTTGGTGTCTGCGGAAGCGGAAAAACGTGAAAGGGAGCGTAATCAGGAAAACCTGGCTAATATCATGGAAACAATTGAGTTAGCAGCGGTTGAAGATGAAAAACGTGAACAGGAGCGTATGCGGCAGATTACGGAGAAAATAGACTTGGTGACTGTGGAAGCGATAAATCGCGAACTTAAAAACATTAATGAACTTTCTGGTAAAATTGTACAGGGGAATGTAAAACTGGAGGAAAAGATTGATACAGTTCAAAAGTGCTGTCAGGAAGGAATGATACGTTTAGAGAAGCGTATGGATGATATAGAGAATAGAAATGAGGAACAGGTAGACCGGATTAGAAAAACCGTTGAGGAGTTAACTGGCAAAATAACAGATGGAGCCGTAAAGACTGAAAAGCAATTGGAGGAAATGACAAATAGCTTAGAGGAGGCGCGAACTGAGATAGGCAGGAATCGAAGCGCGATCGACCACTTAAGCGAGGCTACAGAAGAAAGATTTTCCAATATTACGGAGGAAATTAGTGCCCAGATAGCCGAAGTACAACGGAAGAATGCGGATCAGTTGGAAGCGAAGTTAGGTGAAAAACAACGGGAAACTGAGTCGAAGATGAGGACGATGGAAAAGGAATTGAGAAAAGAGGTTGTAGGTCAAATTTCAGGCAAGGGTGAAGAGATCAAGAAGATGATTTTGGTAGATAGAGAGAATGCTAGAGTCAATATACAAGAAGTAGGTGCAAATATTGAGGCATGGGCTGAATATTCGCAGAAGAATACGAATAAGTTGATATCTGTGGAAAAGGAAGTACAGTATTTGAAGGATAAAATAGAATTACTTGATCTAAGAACAAATAAGGAGATGGATAAACTGAAGTGTTCAATGCAGAATGATAGTATTGAAAGAGAAGCGAGTCAAGCTAGTGAACCAGCTCTACTTAGCGATCTGTTAAATTTACCAAGACCGGAAGAAAAATCATCTACGCCAAGAGAGACGAATGGAGGCCAAATTTACAACATATTTCATACATCTTCAGAAGATAAACCCCGTAAATTTAGTGGGCTAGATGATAGAACTCCAAGGGCATTTCTTCGAGAGATAGAAGATTATGACAGATGCGAAGGTACCAGCTGATAGAAGATTACGTACAGTTAGCAAATTCTTATCTGATTCGGCTTTAGAATGGATGATGGCATTCCAATATACATTCAGTACGTATGAGGAATTTAAGGTAGCATTCTTAAAGAAGTTCTGGGATGTATATATACAGCAGTCATTACGTATGGAGCTTTATTCAAGAAAATATCCTACTACTATTCCAACAAGGCTTGCTAATTATTTTATTTCCCTAATTATCAAATTCAGAGATTTGGACACACCACCTTCCGAGTCCGAGATGATCGTAGCGATATCTAAACAATTACCGTTGGAAGTGCAGAGAACTCTAATAGCAGCAAATGTTAGAACAGCGACTGAGGCGGAAATGACTTTACGTCAGTTGGATTTAACTTCTACACAAAATCAACCAAGGATCAGACATTCGGAGGCTTTACATACGATTGATTTAACGGAAGATAGAAGTCCACCACCTAAGATTAGGAAGGGAGGTAGAGTGCAAAGTTCAGAAACGCAGACGATATCACAGCAAGCTAGACCAGTTGAAAATGAGCAATCACGGAGAGGTGAATGGAATTTCAATAATTATCCAGATGATAGGAGAGGACAAGGATATACCCACGATAGGAATGATAACGGAGGAAATAATTATTCATATGGAAGGAATGGACGAACATTTAGATATCGGCATAGAGGTTATGCAGGTCAGCGGCGACCTTATAATAGATGGGAAAATAGAAGGAATATGGATTTTCGGAATGATTTGAGACAAAGATCTGATTATCAAAAAAGGAATGCTGAGTCACAGAGGTACGTGACGGATTTGAGAAGTAAACGACAGGACGGAGATCAATGGCAACAGGCCATATAGGGAAACACGAGTGGCCAAAACCATGGTGCAGAGAGCAATGCTTACCGCGAATTCCGGGAAGCAGAACAAAATAAAGGATTGAATCCACATGCAGCAGATTACGATATGAGGAATACTGGAGCCATTAGAAAAATGACTAAATTATAGCAATTGATGAAGTACAAGAAGATGATGACTTAGGAGATGACGAAGATGATGATGACCCAGTAGAAGAAGAGGTGGATCAAGAAGACGAAGAAGAAGCTACCGAGGATGTAAACATGGCAAATATAGAAGACACAGACCCATTACCAGCAGAAATTTGTCATCAATGTGACGGAAATGAACGCAAGTTTCAAGCTCTTTTGGAAATATATTTTGAAGCTCGGAAAGAGAAGGAGAGATTGCTAGCTGAACGTGAACTATTATTATCCGGGAGAATAACTGAAGTGGAGCCATAGTAGTGAATCATAAAAATAAAAATAAAAACGTTTTCACATATTTTTTTACGGGGTATGGGGAGAATGTGCCATATCATATATGCCCCAAATATTAATTATATAATATGGTCTAACATTGTGCATCTAATACAAGCAGGAGTCATGATGCGACCTAGAAGTTGCGTAATGCAGTATTCCGTCATCGCGTGACATCAGTAATAGCTTCTTATCTATGCATAGCGACAGTGAATAACTCGGGTATTCCGTATGAGTCAATCGGGGATGCACGAGAGTGTTTGAGAGCGGCCGATTATAAAAGGACCAATCACAGCCCTGGAAGTGATATGGCAGAATGAAGGGATTTACAAAACAAATTAAGTCAGTCTTACCAACTTCTAAATTTACAGTGCTGCACTACTCTTTATTTTATTAGGCAATTTGTTATAAAGCTAGACTCCACGGTTTTTATATGAAATAGAAGCCAGTTAAACATTAAAAGAACTACCTGTAGACAGTTGCAATACTTAATTTGAATTAATAAAGTAATTAACACATTTTTATTGAATCAGCGCTTTGCAGAGTAGTGGGTGAGCAGTAACGTCATCACGCCAGTGGAATCCCCTAAGATATGACTAATACCGGGAGCTTGGTGTATATAGTAGCCTCTGGAAATGGAAAGTCACTCTGCTTTTGAAGTGTGAACCGCGCGGGTTGGTGTTTTTGATATTAAGCCAGTGGTATAGGAAAGTAACTTTTTTTAGTGACCAGTTTGAACATATAAGTAGTCAATTTGTGAAGCTGAAACGTTTTCCTTTATGAAAATATGCATTACATGAATGCAAGTGATAGATTGCAGTTACGAGTGTGCATAGTATATTAACAGAGCAATTACCTTTGCTATATAAATAATATCAGGTATCACGTATGTCAAAGTGCGGTGGTGACACGGGATAATATCAATAAAACGATAGTTACTGTCGATATTTCCGTACCCGTGTATGCGTAATTTGCATACTGTTTGTGCAAATACCATGTCCGGTACGCGTTCGGTTTCGCGAAGAACTTGTACGAACCGTCGTCATCGTATCGGTACAATTAAATGGTGTGTGCGAAGCACTATTACATAATGATGAAGAGAGAAGAAAAGACTTGCAGAGTATTTGATAACGCCATGCAGTTTGGTGCAATAATGGCGTAATTTGCTGGACGCTGTGGCCTGGAATCATGAAGAAACTGAGACGCTACCAGTTAAGTTCATTTTAATTATAGGCATGCATAGATAGAAGGAATTAGGCTAATTCGATCCCAGTGTAATGTAATGTAAATCTAAATGTCAGTCTTGTTGTGAATGAGCTATGTTGTATTTTTATAGATTAGTGTCATGTTTCAGGGAAATGCATGTTTGGAACCCTGATTTTTATATTTTACTTTATTTCCTTTTTATAAGTTGGGAAAGAGGGAAATGATTAGGTGTAGATGAGGATATATATGTCTAAAGGTAACTGTGTATTCCATTTTGGTACAAGATGTAGACTCTTTTAGTATGAAGGCTACACAGCCTAAAGTTTGGTCTGGGAATAAAACTTAGCAAGGTATTTTTTCCTGCATGTAGCACGTTTATAGGAGTACATGGCAGTGATGACCAACGTAAAAGTGCACCGTCGAACTAATATCTTCTAGATCCGCAGAGAGAACTAGCTAATTGGTATTGAGTTATGTTTTTACGAGAAAAAGGCAAGATTAGCCTGAAACTGAGATTACAATGTGTGTTATTACAGGACGGTCGTGCCTGGAAGTGAATATCGGAAAGATATAATGGTGTCAGCTGCATGAAAAGAGAGAGGTTTGATTTGCCTCAAGTGTTCATTATGATTGTGAGAATCGAACTCACGGACCCCAAAGTGTTAGGCCAGATGTGTTGAGTATCATATCTGTAAGCCGTGTTATATTGGAATATGTAGTTAAGGCCATAGGAATATGTATGGGTGCCAAAGTGTGAGTTCGAGGCCCTGTGTTAATTAAATGAACAGAGAAGTGAATGGCAGCGTAATTTATGTTTTCAAATATATTAAAATTTCTCAGGCAACATTTACCAAACCAATTAGTTAGAGTCTTTTCTGGCGAAGTAAGGTGTTTCATAGCTGGCGTATTAGAAGTGTTCCGTGATTTATATTACAGCGTGCTTAGTGAAAGATCAACAGACGAATAGCTGAGCCTGGAGTTCGGTGTTCTTTTTATATGAAGGAGTCTAGTATCTTATTGTTTATATTTTAGATATTGAATACACAGATGATATTATTTTTTTATTGCATGTCATTACAGGTTTTCTCCGAGAGTGTATTTTGTATTAATTTGTGTTACTTGGATTGTTGTTGATTATGTCATGGCCAGCGTTGAAAAGGATTTATTCTTAAATATGAGTCCGAAACTCATTCTATTGGGAGGTAGGCTTTTAAGCCATCCAATTTATAACTGAACGGTCTGTTAAGTAAATTCAGTGTAGATGTAAGCTAAGGTCCCTGAAATATTGATTTGATGATAAGTGATGTACATATAGTTTTATTATGGATCGGATTTAGCATAATTTTATTCTGTCGCGGTATGTCCTGTAATTATAATTTGAATGATATCCGTCAGGATGCGTTAAAAATGAATTTAACTGCGTAAGTCGAAGCGAAGTGTGAATTTCTTCCCCAGGTCGTTGCGTTTATTTTGTAAATGTTTTCATTTTGAAACGGGACATTGCCCGTCGTTTGTAGATTGGTGTAAATTTATGTTAATTATGTGCCCGGCACATATTAATTTTTTGGCATTTATTTGAGCCATATTTTAATTATTTTCAAATTTTTTTGTTTATCTCGAATTTCAATAATGTTTATTAGTCAATAAATCCATCTTACCCCTTTATTTTGTATTTTATTTCGGAAATATGGTACTGTTTCCCGTTCATATACCCATGGTATTTATTTTATCCTGAGATTTTTAATTTATTTTAGCCCGATGAATTTTTTTAAGAACCGAACACGCAGCTCTCCGATTGGCGCCGGTAGACTGTATTTCAGGCGGGAACGGTACAGTAGAGCAAAACGGACAAAAGGTTTCTGCCTAATACGTAGGTTCGCAGTATGAGGAACATGATAGCATAAGAAAAACATAGTCTAATGATGGGATCAACGGTTCGGTTCCTACTTAGGCCCTTTGGCATTTGCTCTGTTTTAGCTTGTATTGAAGCGAGTCTTCGTAACATGATCAGGTCTAGCTATGGTAGAGAGTATAACGTACCGTGCTGGTTCAATTTATTACATTTGGGGCTTAAATGCAAAATGTTAAATATCTCGAAAACGGTGCATCGTAAAGCAAAACGGACCAAAATTTTCCGCCTAATACGTTGGTTCGCAGTATCAGGAACAAGAAAAACATAGTCTAATGATGAGATCAACGGTTCGATTCCTACTTAAGCCCTTTGGCATTGGCAGCTATCTAATTCTACAAGATGGTGGCTGCTCTTATGAGATACAAGATGGCTTGAGACGTCCTAGGGATGCTTACGCAAGATGGCGGACACAAAATTGTGAGTATACATAGCTCCTTGTGAGACAGCCTAGGGGTGCTCGCACAAGATGGCGGCTACTCTTATGAAGAAAGCTAGCTTAGAGGCTACTGCGCAAGATAACGGCTGCTGTTATGCATGCAGTGGAGGGCAATTTGAAATTCTATGTGATTAATCAACAGAGCACCCTGCTGCCCTCTTTAGCTGAAATGTGGTGGCGGATAATTTGAAAAATTCTTTTGACAGCTGTCATCTTTAAACAATGGCGACTATACATAGGCTGTTAAGGCCTTATCATTCTCCTCCTCCTCCTCCTCCTCCTCCTCCTTCTCTACCTCCTCCTCCTCCTCCTCCTCCTCCTCCGCCTCTTATGTCAAGGCATAGCTTTATATCGAACAAGTTTAAACCTGCATCGCGAAGGCAAACGCGTGCAGCGATAACATTATTGAGCATGTTTAGACTTGCGGAACATAAGAAGAGTAGAATCAAACGCTGTACTCGATACAGCATGTGACCAGAACATTGATTGATGTGTTCAGAACACGAAATAAGTGATCAAGACTAGAATCGAACACTGTACTGAATACATCATGTGTTTAGAACATGTCAGGGGATACCCTTGTTCTATGAAGATCAGATTGAAACATAACAAGACTAGAATCGAACACTGTAATCGATGTTGTTAACTTCAACATGTGATCAGAACATTGATTGATGTGTTCATAACACAAAATAAGTGATCAATACTAGAATCGAACATTGTACTCAATACAACATGTGTTTAGAACATGTTAGGGGGTACCCTTGTTCTAAGAAGATCAGAATGAAACATAACAAAACTAGAATCGAACACTGTACTTGATACACCATGTGATCAGAACATTGTTTGATGTGTTCATAACACAAAATAAGTGATCAAGACTAGAATCGAACACTGTACTCAATACAACACGTGTTTAGAACATGTTAGGGGGTACCCTTGTTCCAAGAAGATCAGAATGAAACATAACAAGACAAGAATCGAACACTGTAATCGATGTTGTTAACTTCAACATATGATCAGAACATTGTTTGATGTGTTCAGAGCAAAAGCACAATTTTAATTATTTGCTTAGTGTAAAATCAAAAACTATGGAAACACACTGTGCACATATTGCGTAGCTAACTCGCTCAGTAAACGATATTGCAAAACTACAACTTCAATGATTTGCCTAGTGTGAAAATCAAAAACACACTGTACACATACTGCACAGCTAACTCGCTCGGTAAACGATATAGCAAAAGTACAACTTCAAATGATTTACCTTCCACCATTCGTCTTGTGTGAAAATCAGTCGAACAAGTTATCGCATAAACATGTAACATGAAATAACAGTCAATCTTTTGGCATGGGTTACAAGCATGTAGCTTATGCGGGAAGAAAAATTAAACAGAACGCTACTGCTATAAGAAATACTCTGCTTACTTTTAAGTCCCTAGCTGTTGAACAAGTTATTACATAAATATGTAACATGAAATATCAGTTCGGAAACATATTGTTTCAATCTGTTGACATGGGTCACAAGCATGTAGCTTGTGCAGGCGAGGGGTACTGTGCAAAATGCTGAGCCGAAAAAAGTAATTGTGATAGGGTATGGAACCCAGGGGTTACGTCTTATCAGAAGGGCAAAAAGATGAAAGGACTCTTCCCCCTCCTTACCGCACATTCCTTGTAGGGCTAATTGGCTAAAGGGCTAATGGGCAAAAGGGCTAATGGGCTAAAGGGCTAATAGGCAAAAGGGCTAAAGGGCTAAAGGAACAACAACCTCATCGATCGCTATCAGCAAGAACGCTTGTACTTTGTTAAGTGTAGAAAATTTCTCTTTATTGGTAAATGGTTTTATGTTCAGAACAAGGAATGGAACCTAGTGATTACGTCTTACCTAATAAAATCCGCGAGGAGCGATGAGTTACGTTTCTCTAACTAGTGTTTGGAACACTGAACTTTTCAAGGTGATAGCAGAGAGGTTAGCAATGTTCTATTGTTGGATTTTAAATTCCGCGTTACAACATGCATAAGGTGGCAGCCTTGAGGTTTACCGCCGTAAAGATGGCAAGAGTGAGGTTAGCGATGTTCTGTTGTTGGCTTTTAAATTCCGCGCTACAACATGCATAAGGTGGCAGCCTTGAGGTTTAGCACCGTGAAGATGGTAACAGCGAGGTTAGCGACGCTCTATTGTCCTTCAAAGTGAGGTTAGGGTGCGTCAAGAAGACAGCTGTCAAATAAAGCACGTGGCTTTGTTTACCAAACAAGAGCACGTGCCTGTGACGTCACGGTCACGTAATCATTCCTTAGCTCTACGTCGTTAAGAGCAGCATTAGGATTAGCTATGTTAAAAAAATCTTGGGAACAGAGCAGCAGTAAAAATAGCCATGTTTAAAAGCGTGTACACATCACGTATCGATTTTTTCATGCATCGACTGTCGCACTAAGCTTCTTCCGCTAGATTGTGCTGCTATCTTGGCATAACTTATACGCATGAACTTAAAGTACAAAGAATAGCCATGTTTCAAAGCGTGTACACATTACCTATCGATTTTTCATGCATCAACTATCGCACTAAACTTCTTCCGCTAGATTGTGCTGCTATCTCAACATAACCTATACGCATGAACTTAAAGTACAAAGAATAGCCATGTTCCAAAGCGTGTACACATCACCTATCGATTTTGCATGCATCAACTATCGTACTAAACTTCTTCCGCTAGATTGTGCTGCTATCGTAGCATAACCTATACACATGAACTTAAAGTACAAAGAATGGCCATGTTTCAAAGCGTGTACACATTACTTAAAGATTTTGCATCATCGACTATCATACTAAACTTCTTTCGCTAGATTGTGCTGCTATCTTAGCATAACCTATACGCATAAAATTAAAGTACAAAGAATAGCCATGTTTCAAAGCATGTACACATCACCTATCGATATTGTATGCATCGACTCTCATACTAAACTTATTCCGCTAGATTGTGCTGCTATCTTAGCATAACCTATGTGCATGAACTTAAAGTACAAAGAATAGCCATGTTTCTAAGCGTGTACACATCACCTATCGATTTTGCATGCATCAGATATCGTACTAAACGTCTTCTGCTAGATTGCACTCCTATCTTAGCATAACCTATACGCACGAACTTAAAGCACAAATAATAACGATGTTTAACAGCGTGTACACATCACCTATTGATTTTGCATGCATCGACTATTTTTTTTACCGCCAGAGTGTACAACGATCGCATATGTGTATTGCTAACGTATGAGTATAAAGTTAAAGCACAAAGAATAGCTAAGTTCCAAAGCGCGTACACATCACCTATTGATTTTGCATGCATCGACTATTGTACTAAACTTCTCCCGCTAGAGTGTACAACGATCGCAATTGTGTGCTACTACTTATCTACGTGAACATAAAGCACAAAGGATAGCGTGTACACATCACGTATCGATGATGCATGCGTCGACTATCGTACTAGGCTTCTTCCGCTAGAGCATGTAGCAATCGCATTTGTGTATTCCTAACCAATGTACACGAACTTAAAGCGCAAAGGATAGCCATGTTTAAAAGCGTGTACACATCACTTATCGATGATGTATACATCGACTATCGTACTAAATTCTTCCACAACTGCGTGTGACCATCGCTTGTGTGTGCTGCAATCTAAACATAACCTATGTGCACGAACTTAAAGCACAAAGAATAGCCAAGTTCAAAGCGTGTGCACATCACCTATCGATTTTGCATGCATCGACATTCGTACTAAACTTCTTCCACTAGAGCGTGCAACAATCTTATAAGTATGCTCCTAACTTAGCATAACCTATATGAAAGAACTTAAAGCACAAAGAATAGCGATGTATAAAAATCTTGTGAAAATAGCAGCAGTAGCAAGAATAGCAATTTTTAAAAGCGTGTACGCAATGCATATTGATTATACATGCATCAACTAGAGTACTAAACTTCTCCCGCTAGATTGTGCTGCTATCCTAGCATAACCTATGTAAGCGAACTTAAAGCATAAAGAATAGCAATGATTAAAAATCTTGTGAACATACCAGCAGTAAAAATAGCTAGGTTTAAAAGCGTATACACATCACCTATCGATGATGCATGTATCGACTATCGTACTAAATTTATTCCGCTAGAGTGTACAACGTTCGCATGTGTTTGTGCTGCTATCTTATCATAGCTTATGTGCACGAACTTAAAGCATAAAGAATAGTTATGTTTAAAAATCTTGTGAACACGGCAGCGGTAAGAATAGCAAGCTTTAAAAGCGTGTACACATCACCTTTTGATAATGCATGCATCTTCTAATCGAGCATGTGACTATCGCTTGTATCTACTGCTATCTTAACATAACCTATGTACACGAACTTAAAGCATAAAGAATAACTATGTGTAAAAAAACCTTGTAAACATAGCAGAGTGTTAACTTCGTAGGTGTAGGCATTGAACATTGCATGCTGACGCAGCATACCACGTGACCGTGACGTCACAGGCACGTGCTCTTGTTTGGTAAACAAAGCCACGTGCTTTTTTGACAGCTGTCTTCTTGACGCACCCTAACCTCACTTTGAAGGACAATAGAGCGTCGCTAACCTCACTGTTACCATCTTCACGGTGCTAAACCTCAAGGCTGCCACCTTATGCATGTTGAAGCGCGGAATTTAAAATCCAACAACAGAACATCGCTAACCTCACTCTTGCCATCTTTACGGCGGTAAACCTCAAGGCTGCCACCTTAAGCATGTTGTAATGCGGAATTTAAAATCCAACAATAGAACATTGCTAACCTCTCTGCTATCATCTTGTAAAGTTCAGTGCTCCAAACACTAGTTAGAAAAACGTAACTCATCGCACCTCGGGGATTTTATTAGGTAAGACGTAATCACTAGGTTCCATTCCTTGTTCTGAACATAAAACCATTTACCAATAAAAATAAATTTTCTACACTTAACAAAGTACAAGCGTTCTTGCTGATAGCGATCGATGAGGTTGTTGCTCCTTTAGCCCTTTAGCCCTTTTGCCCATTAGCCCTTTAGCCCATTAGCCCTTTTGCCCATTAGCCCTTTAGCCAATTAGCCCTACAAGGAATGTGCGGTAAGGAGGAGGAAGAGTCCTTTCATCCTTTTGGCCCTTCTGATAAGACGTAACCCCTGGGTTCCATACCCTATCACGATTATTTTTTTCGGCTCAGCATTTTGCATAGTAGCCCTCGCCTGCACAAGCTACATGCTTGTAACCCATGTCCACAGATTGAAACAATATGTTTCCGAACTGATATTTCATGTTACATATTTATGTAATAACTTGCTCAACAGCTAGGGACTTAAAGGTAAGCAGAGTATTTCTTATAGCACTAGCGTTCTGTTTAATTTTTCTTCCCGCATAAGTTACATGCTTGTAACCCATGCCAAAAGATTGACTGATGTTTCATGTTACATGTTTATGCGATAACTTGTTCGACTGATTTTCGCACAAGACGAATGGTGGAAGGTAAATCATTTGAAGTTGTACTTTTGCTATATCGTTTACCGAGCGAGTTAGCTGTGCAGTATGTGTACAGTGTGTTTTTGATTTTTACACTAGGCAAATCATTGAAGTTGTAGTTTTGCAATATCGTTTACTGAGCGAGTTAGCTACGCAATATGTGCACAGTGTGTTTCCATAGTTTTTGATTTTACACTAAGCAAAAAATTAAAATTGTGCTTTTGCTCTGAACATATCAAACAATGTTCTGATCATATGTTGAAGTTAGCAACATCGATTACAGTGTTCGATTCTAGTCTTGATCACTTATTTTGTGTTCTGAGTACATCAATCAATGTTCTGATCACATGTTGAAGTTAACAACATCGATTACAGTGTTCGATTCTAGTCTTGTTATGTTTCAATCTGATCTTCTTAGAACAAGGCTATCCCCTGACATGTTCTAAACACATGATGTATTCAGTACAGTGTTCGATTCTAGTCTTGATCACTTATTTCGTGTTCTGAACACATTAATCAATGTTCTGGTCACATGTTGTATCGAGTACAGCGTTTGATTCTACTCTTCTTATGTTCCGCAAGTCTAAACATGCACAATAATCTTATCGCTGCACGCGTTTGCCTTCGCGATGCAGGTTTAAACTTGTTCGATATAAAGCTATGCCTTGACATAAGAGGCGGAGGAGGAGGAGGAGGAGGAGGTAGAGGAGGAGGAGGAGGAGAATGATAAGGCCTTAACAGCCTATGTATAGTTGCCATTGTTTAAAGATGACAGCTGTCAAAAGAATTTCTCAAATTATCCGCCACCACATTTCAGCTAAAGAGGGCAGCAGGGTGCTCTGTTGATTAATCGCATAGAATTTCAAATTACCGTCCACTGCATGCATAACAGCAGCCGTTATCTTGCGCAGTAGCCTCTAAGCTAGCTTTCTTCATAAGAGTAGCCGCCATCTTGTGCGAGCACCCCTAGGCTGTCTCATAAGGAGCTATGTATAGTCACCATTTTCTGTCCGCCATCTTGCGTAAACATCCCTAGGACGTCTCAAGCCATCTTGTATCTCATAAGAGCAGCCACCATCTTGTAGAATTAGATAGCTGCCAATGCCAAAGGGCTTAAGTAGGAATCGAAACGTTGATCTCATCATTAGACTATGTTTTTCTTGTTTCTGGTACTGCGAACCAACGTATTAGGCGGAGAATTTTGGTCCGTTTTGCTCTACGATGCGCCGTTTTCGAGATATTTAACATTTTGCATTTAAGCCCCAAATGTAATGAATCGAACCAGCACGGTACGTTATACTCTCTACCATAGCTAGACCTGATCATGTTACGAAGACTCGCTTCAATACAAGCTAAAACAGAGCAAATGCCAAAGGGCCTAAGTAGGAACCGAACCGTTGATCCCATCATTAGACTATGATTTTCTTGTTCCTCATACTGCGAACCTAGGTATTAGGCAGAAAAATTTTGTCCGTTTTGCTCTACGGTGTACCGTTTTCGAGATATTTAACATTTTGCACTTAAGCCACAAATTTAATGAATCGAACTAGCACGACACGTTAGCCTCTAAGCTAGCTTTATTCATAAGAGCGACAGCCATCTTGCGCAAGCATCCTTAAAGCGTCTCATAAGGAGTCGTGTATAGCCGCCATCTTGCGCAAGCATCCTTAGGGTGTCTCTAGCCATCTTATGCAAGGACCCTTAAGCCGCCTCATAAGAGCAACCGCTATCTTGCGCAAGCATCCCTAGGGAGTCTCATAAGGAGCCTTGTATAACCGCCATCTTTCGCAAGCATCCCAAGGGAGTCTCATAAGAACCTATGTATAGCGGCCATCTTGCATAAGCACCTTTAAGGAGTCATGTATAGCCACCATCTGGTGCAATTAGCGTCGAGAGATGGCTGCTGTAGAATTTTTCTTTTTAAATTATCCGCCACCATATTTCAAAGGTATGTACCTAAAGAGTGTAGCACTGAGGTGTGCAATGTAAGGTGACGGATGACAGCTGACAAAAAGCGCGTGAGTTTGTTTACCAAACAAGAGCACGTGGAATTTTTCAATTTGCCGCCACCACATTTCAAAGGTATCTACCTAAAGATGGCAGCACGGTGCTCTCTTGATTAAAGATGGCGGATGATAGCTAACAGAACTTTTAATTGCCCACTACTACATGTCATAAAGAGGGCAGCACGGTGCTCTGTAGATTAAAGATGGCGGGTGACAGCTGTCGAAAAGCACGTAGGTATGTTTCCAAACAAGAGCACGTGAAATTTTTAAAATTGCCGCCACCACATTTCAACTAGAGAGTGCAGCACGGTGCTCTCTTGATTAAAGATGGCGGATGGTAGCTGTCAAAAAAGCACGTGAGTTTGTTTCCAAACAAGAGCACGTGGAATTTTTCAATTAACGTCACCACATTTCGAAGGTATCTATCTAAAGAGGGCAGCACGGTGCTCTCTTGATTAAAGATGGTTGCTGTCACATGGAATTACAAGCCACCACATTTTAAAGGTATCTAGCTAAAGAGGGCAGCACGGTGCTCTTTGGATTAAAGATGGCTTCTGTCAAAAAGCATTTTTCAAATTATCCGTCACCACATTTCAAAGGTAAGCAGCTAAAGAGGGCAGCACTGTGCTCTATAGATTAAAGATGGTGGATGACAGCTGTCAAAAAGGCACGTGGATTTGTTTACGATTCAAATCTGGCGCTAGTGAGGTTAAGTTGGTAGCACTGAGGTTTAGGCCCGTTAAGATAGCAGCACTGCGGATGACAGGTGACGAATTTGCAGCTACTGCGATAAAGAGGACAGCATGGTGCTCTGTAGTTTAAAGATGGCGGATTACAACTTTCAAAAAGCACGTGGATTCGTTTGCCGATTCATATCTCGCGCTAGTTAGGTTAAGTTGGTAGTACTGAGGTTTAGGCCCGTCAAGATGGCAGTACTGAGGTTAGCGATGCGTTGTTGTCTGTCAAAAAGCACGTGGCTGTCAAAAAGCACGTGGCTTTGTTTACCAATTCAAATCTCGCGCTAGTTAGGTTAAGTTGGTACCACTGAGGTTTAGGCCCGTCAAGGTGGCAGCAGAGAGGTTACCGATGCGTTGTTGTCGATGACAGCTGTCAAAAAGCACGTGGCTTTGTTTACAAATTCAAATCTCGCGCAAAAATTCAAATTTCCCGCCAAAATTGAAATTTCCCGCCAAAATTCAAATTTTTTGCGGGAGGTGGTATCTTCTCCCGAGAGTCGGAGGAGGATGTGGCCGCCAAACTGTCCTATTATACTACTCAATATCTCTCTGCAATTCCGATCTCGCAAGCGACGTAAACATACTGAGGACGAAATAATAATTAAAACAGAGCCGGACTGTGGTCACTGACGTAGAATGTGTACTGAGCGATTAGTATTTTGAAAATAAATTATCTTGTTATCGGTTAGAAATGTTGTTGTGAATATTTTTGTTCTTAATTCTCATCAAATGTACACATCCACATGAAAGGGTGGATAAAAATGATCTGTGATATCAAAAGTAGCATACATTCAAATATAGTAAGAGATTTCCATCAATATCACGGGTGAAAATTAAGTCTATATTTGTACCAATTGGGGACGTGGGAGCTTCGATGGGCAGACAATCTAGAGTGAAATGTGTTTTTTGCACGGTCAGTTTGGCTGTGTTATCGAAATATCTATCTAGTATGATGTTATGAGCCTCCAGAAGCGCGGAACTCTCCTCTAGGCACTCGGCCACGTAACTTGGAGGAACTTTTGATAAATGTTTTGATCGTCGACATTAGTGGTGTTGGACATTATGGTTTTCTGACGAGCCTCTGTATTCTCTCCAACGAGTTTTCGATCTTTTTTGAAGCCGTTAATATCCGCTGTGTCGCAACGATTTGAGAGAGTTCGAAAATTTTCGAATTTCTTCGCAACACAATTTTCTCAAATATTTCCTGTTTCAAAGTACACTTATGGAACTCGTTGACATTAATCATACGTCGTGCCACATACACCACCTGTTAGCTCGAGGTAATGCTGTTATAGTACCTTATTGAATCAGCCGATGGGCCGATGACTTACACGGTAGGCCCCTTTAAACGAAAGGTATCATCATCATCAAGCATCACCCAAAGACGTCGTACTGAGGTCAGCCTCGTGTTTCTGGATGCAATGGTTCTTCCGTTTTAGAACGAGGTGTTGATCAAAGTCGTCATACGTTTTCCTAGGAATTATATTGATTTTAAACATCCACGTTTTTGCATCACCCATCGACCTAACTACGGTTGTGAAAATATAAGCGTATTCTACATGAAAATGTACTTATATGGAAGAAAATTAGATCTGTTAGACCATGGACTTCTTCATTCTTTGGGTGTTTTCTCTCCCGTACGACTGACGGTGAAACTTCTATTTTTTTTTTGTTATTCTGTATAGACGGCTACCTAAAAGGAGAGCGAATGTCCCTTTCAATCTACAGCAGTGTCGTCAGTCAGTTCTATCTGGTACAGGCCTGACGGAATATGCTCAGTACCAACATGAACATTTATCATGCACCGGGCGAGTTGACCGTGCGGTTAGAGTCGTGCAGCTGTGAGCTTGCAACCGGGAGATAGTGGATTCGTATGCCACTGTTTGCAGCCCTGAAGATGGTTTTCTCTCGAATGAGTTTTCGATCATTTTGAAGCCGATAATATCCTATATGTCGCGACGATTTGAGAGAGTCAGAAAATTTTCGAATAACGTCGCAACACAATTTCCTGAAATATTTTCTATTCCATGTACACTTATTAAACTCACTGAATTGAATCATACGCCGTGCTGCCTACACTAAAGGTTAGCTCGCGGCTGTGCTGTTATAATACCTTATTGCATCACCCGATGGGCGGATGACTTAGATGGTAGGCCCCTTTAAACAAATAGCAACATCAAGCATCACCTAACGACGTCGTACTGATGTCAGACAATGAGATCTAGCTGTATACGTTGTTGCTGATTTTCTTTCAAGTTGCTTTAATTCGCAACGACAGATGGATTTTATGGCATATTAACGTGCCACGCGCTGATCACGAGGGTTGCCATCTCCGCAGTTTGTTTCTGGATACAATGGTCCTTCGGCTTTAGAACGTGTTGACCAAACTCGTCACACGTATTTCTAGCAATTATTTCGATTTTAAAACATCCATGTTTTTGCATCACTCATCGACCAAACTGCGGTTGTGAAAATATAAACGCAATCTACATGAAAATCTAATTTGGAAAAAAACCTATGCCCGTCAGACCATGTACTTCTTCATCCACTTAGTGGTTTCTTTCCCGTACGACTGACGGTATTAAAATACTATATTTGTGGTTTTCTGTTTAGACGGCTTCCTAAAAGGAGAGCGATTGTCCCTTTTACACTCTAGCAGTGTCGTCAGTCAGTTTCATCTAGTACAGGCCTGACGGAATGTGCACAGTACGAACGAACGTTTATCGACCATACTTCCATTTGATGATCTTCAGAACAATGAGATCAAGATATATACATTGTTCTTGATTTTCTTTCAAGTTGCTTTACGTCGCAACGACAGATTGGTGTGCTAATGGAAAATCACGGAATACCGTTTCCATGGCTGGTGACGGTGGGTTCGAGCCTACTATATCTGCAATGCAAGCTCACAGCTGCACGACTGTAACCGCACGACCAATTCGTTCGGTAAGAAAAGGACTGATAGAGAGAAATGTGGACTGTCAACTTCTGAGGAGAGTTGGAATGTTGCAACGCCTTCTTAGATTCTTAGATGATACCAAGTCGAGGTGATGAAAGCGAGTACAGTTCACCAATAAGGATGTGGGATCAGTTCTCCGTCACGTCGTCGAAATGATAAGAAACACGTTTTTCGCTCCTCATAGAGTTATTTAGCGCTGGAAATATAGAAAAAAAGAAAGACGGACCTTACTTTCCTTACCTACTGGTTTGCTCGTCGACATTGGAACATCTTCTGGTTCTGTAGTGGTGTCCTCTGTAACATAGAACTTTTCTGTCACATTGAAAACAAAAATGAATTATACAGAATGTCCATTATACGGCAGAGCAAGTCAACGTGAAAGAATGCTGGATGTAAAGCAATACTAACATTAATCATCTTTTAGACTGTTACGTGGAGTGCAGACTAAAAAGTAATGAAGCGTCAACATCGCCCAGTGTCTAAATGCGGCCATGTTTTGAACAGTCCGAGGAATGTAATCGCGCCCTTGCAATGTATGCGTCATCTGCGGAATTTATCTGCTATGCACAACGAGCAAATTAGGATACTGGTGACGCTGTTGCGTAGAGCACGTACCAAAATATTAACGCGCCACGCGCTGATCACGAGGGTTGCCATCTCCACACTTTCACCATAATTTTGACTGGCAATATACATTCGACACGCACCTCATAGAATTTATAAATTTTTATAGTGTGACCTTTTCCTAAGTGCTCAACATTCCCTCGACGTGCTCCACCATACAACGCACAACCTATGTACACATAAGCAGTACTTCCATCCATTTCAACGACACACGATGGAACACAATAATTCATCCGGGAAAAAGGTTTTCCATTGAAAGGACTATGTTAGAGAATTTTGGATATTCAGATGAGGTCTGGCAGGTTAATGAATGAAAAGTACCTGTCACAAAGAGAAGTCACTGGCTCAGTAACACATCACATGAAGTCTGTTAAGAAATGTGAATGAAAAGTGCCTGGCAAAGAGTGAAATCACAGGCACAGCAACAGTATCATAATCATCACATAAGGAATTGTTGAAAATTTAGTATTGGAAGAACAGATGACAAATTTTGTACAATACCTCTCTGCAGTTCAAATCTCGCAAGGGACGTAAACAAACTGAGGACGAAAGAATAAGTAGAACAGAGCCGTGCTGAGATCACTGACGTAGAATGTGTACTGAGCGATAGGTATTTTGAAAATAAATTATCCAGTCCTTATTGGGTAGAAATGTGGTTGTGGATATTTTACTTCCTAATTCTCATCAAATGTAGACGTCCGCAAGAAAGAGTGGATAAAAATTCCGTTTTAGAACGAGGTACTGAATAAATTCGTCACACGTATTTGTAGCAATTATTTCGATTAAAACTTCCACGTTTCAGCATCACTCATTGACCTAAGTACGGTTGTGAATGTATAATCGTATTCTACATAAAAATGTACTTTTCGAAGAAACTTAGGCCCGTTACAACATGTTCTTCTTTATTCACTTCATGCTTTCTCTCCCGTACGACTGAAGGTAAGATAATCTATTTTTGTGGTTTTCTGTGTAACGGCTACATAAAAGGAGAGCGAATCTCCATTTTCAATCTACAGCAGTGTCGTCATTCAGTTTTATTTGAGACAGGCCTGACGGAACATGCATATTTCGAACATGAACATTTATCCATCATACTTTCATTTGATGATTGTCAGACAATGAGATCTAGATATTCATGTTGTTGTTGTTGTTGTTGTTGTTGATTTTTTCCAGCTGATATACTTCGCAGCGAAAGATACATTTTATTGCATTTGTTTGGTGTGAAAATGGGAAATCACGGAATACAATTTTCAGGGCTGCAGACAGTGGGGTTCGAGCCCACTATCTCTCGAATGCAAGCTCACAGCTGCGCGAGTGTAACCGCACGGGCAAATCGTTCGGTAACTGAAGGACTGATATTAAAAAATTTGAACTAATAAATTTGAGGAGAGTTGCAGTTGCAAAAATTTATTTTTTGTGGTTTCCAGTGTAGAAGGCTACCTAAAAGGAGGAGCAAATGTAACTTTCTATTTACAGCAGTGTCGTCAGTCAGTTTTACCTGATACAGGCCTGACGGAATATGCACAGTACGAACATGAATATTTATCGAGCATACTTCCATTTGATGATCGTCAGGCAATGAGATCTAGATATTCACGTTGTTGTTGATATTTTTCATGTTGCTTTACGCCGGAAGGACAAATATATTTTATGGCATTTGTCTGGTGTGAAAATGGGAAATCGCGGAAAAAAGTTTTCAGTGCTGCAGACGGTGGGGATCGAGCCCACTATCTCTCGAATGCAAGCTCACAGCTGTGCGAGTGCGACCGCGCGACCGAATCGTTCGGCAAGGGAAGGACTGATAGAAAGAAATGTGTACTGAGAACTTCTGAGGAGAGTTGCAAAGTTGCAACGCCATCTATCATTTTTTAGATGCTACCAAGCCAAGGTAGGATGTGGGATCGATTCTCTCTCACGACGTCGAAATGTTAAGAAACGCGGTTCTTCTTCTCATAGAAAAATTTAGCACTGAAAATAAGGAAAAAACCAGAAAGAAGAACGTTACATTCCTTACCTACTGGTTTGCTCGTCGTCATTGGAATATCTTCGGGTTCTGTAGTGGTCTCCTCTGTAATACAGAACATTTTCTGTTACAATGTAAACAAAATTTATTTACACAGGCTATCCATTATACGGAAGAGCAAATCAAGGTAAGAGAAGGCTGGCTGTAAAGCAATACTAACATTAATCTTCTTTTAGACTGTTACGCACCAGGCGAGTTGGCCGTGCGTTTAGGAGATTGCAGCTGTGAGCTCGCATCCGGGAGATAGTGGGTTCGAGTCTTGCTGTCGGCAGCCCTGAAGATGGTTCTCCGTGGTTTCCCATTTTCACACCAGGTAAATGCCACAGCCGCTTCCTTCCGATTTATAGGTCTTTCCTGTCCCATCGTCGGCATAAGAGCTATCTGTGTCGGTGCGACGTAAGCAACTAGCAAAGGAAAAGACTATTACGCGGAGTGCAGATTGAAAAAAAGATAATGAATTGCAGCATGGCCCAGTTTCTAAACGCGGCCGTGCTTGAAACTGTCCGGAGAAATTAATCGCGCCCTTGCACTGTGAGAGTCATCTGCGGAATTCCTCTGCTACGCACAACGGGCAAATGAGGGTACTGGGGTCACTGCTTGGTCGAGCACGTACCAAACCATTAACGTGCCACGCGCTGTTCACGAGGGATGCCACCTCCACACTTTAACAATAATTTTCTCTGCCAATATACAAACGAAAAGCCCCTCATAGGTTTCTTAAAATTTCCATAGCCTCTCCTTTTCAGAAGTGTTAAATTCCCCTTCGACGTGCTCCACCATATAACGCACAACCTGTGTACACATAATCAGGTCTTCCACCAATTTCAACGACACACGATGGAACACAATAATTCATCCGGGAAAATTGTATCCAATAAAATGTCTATGTTAGAAAATATTGTATATTCAGATGAGGTCTGGCAATAAAATTAATAAAAAACTTGCTGGCACAAAGAGATAACGCAGACTGAACAACAGCATCGTAGTCATCTCATAAGGAATTATTGACAAATTTTGTAGAATATCTCTCGGCTACCAAATGTTCCAGAAGGCGTAAACATACTGAGGAAGAAATAATGAATGAAACAGGGCCTTGTTTCGGTCACTGACGTAGAAGTCGTAGTGAGCCATAGGTATTGATATAAATTATCCAGTCGGTATGAGTTAGAACTGTTGTTGTGGCTTTTTACTCCTTAATTATCATCAAATGCACACATATGAGAGAAAAAGTGGATATTCAATGAGTCTGTGATGTCAAAAGTAGCGTGCATAGTGTGACCGTTCGTGGACGCGCGTGGTTCGAAAATAATAGTAAATTTCTTAATATGCTCAGCTAGAATTCAGTGGTTTTCACAGACTCCACTCTAGGGCATGGCCCTCCGATGAGAAAGCGGTCACATCCTCTCAATAATTAATCAGATGATGATCCTACATCTTATTTCAATATACTAGATTCTCACTTAAATTAGGCAGGAAATAAAAAAACCGCAATAAGAAATTGGAAGGACAATAACTTTAATAAAACAATACTAACTTAATATAATTAAAACAAACTGAATAAGCAAACATATTTGAAAGATATTCTTATGCACTCCCTATCATGCTCTGTTAGAAATCAAGTCCTTCTTGAAAATTATCCACCATAAAATTCAAACATTATCATCACTCATAACTCTCCTTGATACTTCATTTAAATGATTATTAAACACATTGGAAAATCAGTAAATTAAGTCTTCATTTCCTCTTAACTTGTTTGTTCATTCATTATATCTCACTTGTTAACCGTATCTTGTCCTCCCTGCTCTACCTATTTCTATTTGTTTCATTTTGTAAACACCTAGTTAACTAACAATAACTTGAATTTCCTAACGGTCTTTCAATAAACATAAAACCGACTCAAATAAATAACAATAATATCATCATCCCATAATTGGGTGATCGCATGCCATCATCCATCCAACAGCTGCACCTGAAAATTAAGCACTAACTACTGACATATTAAATGACCTAATGCCAGAAGGTCTGCGTCGCGTCTGCACCTCTCCATCATGCTGAAAATAATGCTACTGCATGAAATTGCTACCTCAACCAATGCTACAAGTATTAACACACACTTACAGGTGACAATGATCTCAAAAATTCTAACTACCGTTCGAGTAACTTGTCGAAGATCCTACTTACATGTTCGCTTAACTATTCCGCTACTTATGTTATATCAGAACTGAAATCATGACAGTTCATATGCTCAACAGAAATCTCTTCGAAATGCATTCAATCAGCATTAAATACATCGCTCATTTATCTAACACTCAAAATACGCGGCGGATATACCGTTCAGTAACACCATCCTATCATCTTAATACGTAGACTTTCACGACCACTAAATGACATTATGATAATTATTTGGGGATATTAGGTCGTGTAATAATAAATAAATACCAGCTGACGCGTTTCAATCCTGCGACCAGGATCGTCTTCAGAGCAACAACAAAGCAAAAATGGCTACGGTCTCTCCATAGTAACCAGACTCAAGATAGAGAGACCCTGTTAGAAATATAGTTCATTCCAGGGCCTCCAGAGTCACGGAGAAAGATGTTGACGAGTTAACTATGGAGAGTAGCCATGATCTACTCAGTATATAGCCATCACCTTTGTTAAAATTATTCGGGCGTTTAGCAATTTTAACCAAGGTGATGGCTATATACTGAGTAGATCATGGCTACCCTCCATAGTTAATTCGTCAACATCTTTCTCCGTGACTCTGGAGGCCCTGGAATGAACTATATTTCTAACAGGGTCTCTCTATCTTGAGTCTGGTTACTATGGAGAGACCGTAGCCATTTTTGCTTTGTTGTTGCTCTGAAGACGATCCTGGTCGCAGGAGTGAAACGCGTCAGCTGGTATTTATTTATTATTACACGACCTAATATCCCCAAATAATAATCATAATACCATCCTATCATATTGATCATCTCGAAGAATCAACTTACCAACGCAATACACAATTCAATAAATCATTCACTAATTATGTCGTACCAAATTATAACTTCAGATGGCCCTACATACACCTTATGTCATCACAATATACACCGCATAAAAAAAACCAAATATCCTTTCCTAAATAAACAAGCAAAAGCAATTGAAGAGCTTCACTATTATACATACGAACATCACATAGATCGATTGAATGAACACATCACAACACTCCGCGGAATTACTTACATTAAAGGATCACCACATCGATTATATTTCACACACGGATATACTGAAAAACTTACCTGTAACACTCAAGATCACACATTCGCTTCACAATTATTCCATTGATACAGGAACAACACAGGAAAGATCGCGCCTAACCCCAATATTTACAGACGGCGAGCGAAATTCTAACATATGCGCGGTCGGACAATACAACATTAAATTAACACCATTAGCACGTTAGGTTATTCAAGTTATTCCCTTTACATCACCTGTGTGATATTAATATCTACATCTACCATAAGCAACTACAAGTAAAGCAAAAAGGACAAATGTACGTCTACTCATCATTAGAAGATCCAGTCTTCATTCCATCATGTGGGTAGCGGTGGTCAGGTCATTCGTTCATGCTATCTCGTCTATTTCAGCAGAGCTCGGATCCATCAAGGACCCTGCCAGTTTAAGCACACATTTCCTCCTTATTTATTTCTTGATTCATAACTGTGGATAGCATTACTGGCTTCAATCTTGAAACTTGTACAAGAAACAATTAAAAAGAGTTCACACAGATTTATAATCCCACTTTCATGAGTTGATACTCGCCTACACAAATCAATGCTATATGACGCTTATTAAGCTTATTTAATGCTATTTAGCCCTTCGATCTTAGCAAATTCTCTCAGTTTTCATGCACCAGAGCTATGCTCACTATTTTCTTCCTAACTGGTTTCTTCATGCAAGTATTGTCACAAAACAAAATTCTATCTTCATTATTTTTACAATAATAATAAGGTTGCTTTCCATGAACCACAGAGCCACTATATTAACTTCATTACATATGATTTTGACATTTGAGGAACTCGTCACTGCAATCACTCCTTCTTATCCACAGAGATTCACAAAGGAACACACGCTACGATTGTTTATTCTTCTGGACATGTGATACGTCACACCGTACGCCTACAAGATGGTCAACCGTGTATGATTCCAAGTTATTCCACGGCCTCCTTTGACGTCTTCCGGACTAAATATAATGTCTGACCTTTCTTCCTCTCAGCTGTTGATGTAATTATTTATTGATATCTGCTTGTAACTGAACTGTTCTTTATTCGGTCTGCTATATACCACGGGATTCTGAGCTTGAGCTTCCGATTACCATCCACAAGATCTACCGTAGATTTGCGAGTTGTATCGGCTTTCATATATTATGAACACATAAATTAGCTGTACGTCGACAATTTACATTACTTCCATGCTGTCCACATGCATCTGTTTAACTTATGACTTTCAATGACTCCTTGACATACGATTACACGTCATTGAAAGGTCATAATAGGAATATAGCAAGTGATTTCCATCAATCTATATTTGTACCACTTGGAGCCGTGGAAGCTTCGATGTACAGATAATCTAGAGTGAAATGGGTTCTTGCAAAATTTACAGAGTGTATGTTCAGTTTGGATTTGATATCGAAGTATCTCACTAGTATGGTGTTATGAGCTACCAGAAGCGCGGAACTCCCCTTAAGCACTCGGCCACGTAACTTGGAGTAGCTCTTGTTAAATATTTTGATCGTCGACATTGGTGGTGTAGGTCAATTTGGATTTCTGACAAGCCTCAATATTCTATCGAATGAGTTTTCGATCATTTGAAGCCGTTAATATCTCATATGTCGTAACGATTTGAGAGAAGTCGAAAACTTTCGAATTTCTTTGCAAAACATTTTTCACAAATATTTTCTATTTCGAAGTACACATTTGAAACTCATTGACATGAATCATACATCGTGCTACCTACACTAACACTTAGCTCGTGATAATGCTGGTATAGTTTCTTATTGCATCACCCGATGGGATGATGACTTAGATGGTAGGCCCCTTTAAACAAAAACCATGATCATCAAGCAGCACACAACGACGTCGTACTGAGGTCAGTCTCTTGTTTGTGGATACAATGGTCCTTCCGCCATTGACCGAGGTGATGAACAAAGTCGCCAGACGTATTTCTAGCAACAATATCGATTTTAAACTTACACGACAGGGACGAGTTGGCCGTGCGTTTAGGGACGCGCATGTGTGAGCTTGCAACAGGTAGATATTGGGTTCGAACCCCACTGTCGGCAGCCCTGAAGATTGTTTTCCGTGGTTTCCCATTTTCACACCAGGCAAATGCTGGGGATGTTCTTTAATTAAAGCCACGGCCGATAATTTTCCCATTTCCAAGCATTTCCTCCCCCATCGTCGCCATAAGACCTCTCTGTGTCGGTGCGACGTAAATCAAATAACAAAAATATTTATCGAACATACTTCCATTTGATGATCGTCAGACAATGAGATCTAGATACTCACACTGTTTTTGATTTTTTCAAGTTGCTTTACGCCGCACCGACGGACAGATTTTATGGCATTTGTCTGGTGTGAAAATGGGAAATCACGGAAAAACATTTTCAGGGCCCTGACGGTGAGGTTCGGCCCACTATCTCTCGAATGCAAGCTCAGAGCTGAGCGAGTGTAACCGCACGTCCAACTTGTTCGGTAAGTGATGGATTTTTTTTTTTTTTTTTGGCTATTTACTTTGCGTCGCACCGACACAGATATGTCTTTTGGCGACGATGGGATGGGAAGGAAGCGACCGTGGCCTTAATTAAGGTACAGCCCCAGCATTTGCCTGGTGTGAAAATGGGAAACCACGGAAAACCATCTTCAGGGCTGCCGACAGTGGGGTTCGAACCCACTATCTCCCGATTGCTGGATACTGGCCGCACTTAAGCGACTGCAGCTATCGAGCTCGGTAAGTGATGGAGTGGTAGAGAGAAGTGTGAACTGAGAAATTCTGAGGAGAGTTGCAAAGATGCAACCCCATCTTGCATTTTTTTTAATGCTACCAAGCCAGGTGATGAAGGCGTGCACAGTTGACCTGTAAGGATGTGGGATCGATTCTCTGTCACGACGTCGAAATGTTAAGAAACGCAGTTGTCCTTCTGATAGAAATATTTAGCACTGAAAATACGGAAAAAACCAGAAAGTAGAACGTTACTTCCCTTACCTACTGGTTTGCTCGTCGTTATTGGAATATCTTCTGGTTTTTTAGTGGTCTCCTCTGTAATACAAAACATTTTCTGTCACAATGAAAACAAAATTGAATTATACAGGATATCCATTATACGGCAGAGCATGTCAAGGTAAGAGAATTCTGGCTGTAAAGCAATATTAACAATAGTCTTCTTTTAGACTGTTACGTACCGGGCGAGTTGGCCGTGCGGTTAGGAGCGTGCAGTCGTGAGCTCGCACCCGGGAGATAGTGGGTTCGAGCCCCACTGTCGGCAGCCCTGAAGACGGTTATCCGTTGTTTCCCATTTTCACACCAGGCAAATGCTGGGGCTGTACCTTAATTAAGGCCACGGTCGCTTCCTTCCTATTCCTAGGCCTTACCTCACCCATCGTCACCATGAGACCTATCTGTGTCGGGGCGACATAAAGCAACTAGCAAAAAAAAAAAAAAAAAAAACAACTATTACGCGGAATGCAGATTGGAAAAATAATAATGAATTGCAACATCGCCCAGTTTCTAAACGCGGCCGTGCATTAAAGTCCGGAGAAATAAATCGCGCCCTTGCACTGTGTGAGTCATCTGCGGAATTCCTCTGCTACGCACAACGGGCAAACGAGGGAACTGGAGTCACTGCTTGACCGAGCACGTACCAAACCATTTACGTGCCACGCGCTGTTCACGAGGGATGCCACCCCCGCACTTTAATCATAATTTTGTCTGCCAATATACATTCGAAACGCACCTCACAGGATTCTTAAAATTTGAATAGCCTCTCCTTTTCAGATGTGTTCAATGCCCCTTCGACGTGCTCTACCATATAACGCACAACCTGTGTACACATAATCAGGTCTTCCACCAATTTCAACGACACACGCTGGAACACAATAATTCATCCGGGAAAATTGTATCCAATAAAAGGACTATGTTAGAAAATGTTGTATATTCAGATGAGGTCTGGCAATAAAATGAATAAAAACTGCCTGGCACAAAGAGATAACGCAGACTGAACAACAGCATCGTAATCACATAAGGAATTGTTGAAAATTTACCTTGGTTGAACTGTTGACAAATTCTGTAGAATATCTCTCGGCTATTCAAACCTTTCAGAAGGCGTAAATATGTTGAGGACGAAGGAATGAAATAAACAGGGCCTTGTTTCGGTCACTATCGTAGAATGCGTATTGAGCGATAGGTATTAATATAAATTATCCAGTCGGTATGGGCTTGAAATATTTTTGTGGCAACATAAGGAAATGAATGAACTGGATTAAAGCCTATATATATATATATATATATATATATATATATTTATATATTTAACAATAAAACCACGCTTTCAGCCAAATTTGGCAATTTCAGCAATTTGGCTGAAAGCTTGGCTTTATTATTATATATATATATATATATAGTGGCTGTAATCCTGTTCGTTTATTTCTTTTTGTTAATACAATGAGCCACGTAAAATTACGTTCATTAATGTTGTTATGGCATTTTACTTCTTAATTCTCATCAAATGCACACATATGCAAGAAGAAGTGGATATACAATGAGTCTTTGATGTCCAAAGTAGCATACATAGGAATATACCAAGAGATTTCCATCAATATCACGTGAAAATTAAGTCTATATTTGTACCACTTGGAGCCGTGGAAGCTTCGATGTGCAGACAATCTAGAAAGAAATGTGTTCCTAAAAATCTTAGCGTGTCCGTTCAGTCTGTCTTTGATATCGAAGTATCTCACTAGTATGATGTTATGAGCCTTCAGGAGCGCGTAACTCTCTTCTAGGCACTCGGCCACGTAACTTGGAGAAGCTCTTGATAAACCTTTTGATCGTCGACATTGGTGGTGTTGAAATTTTTGGATTTATGACGAGCCTCTATATTCTCTCGAATGAGTTTTCGATAATTTGGAGGCTGTTAATATTCCATATGTCACAACGATTTGAAAGAGTCCGAAAATTTTCGAATTTCTTCGCAACACAATTTTCTCAAATATTTTCTATCCCCAAGTATTCTTATGAAACTCATTGACATGGATCATACGTCGTGCTACCTACACTAACTGTTAGCTCGAGGCAATGCTGTTATAGTACCTTAATGCATCACCCGATGGGTCGATGACCTAGATGGTAGGACCTTTTAACAAAAATATAATTATCAAGCATCTCCCAACGACGTCGTACTGATGTCAGCCTCTTGTTCCTGGATATAATGTCCTTCCGTTTTAGAACGAGGTGTTTAACTAAGTCGACAGACGTACTTTTAGCAATTCTTGAAACTTAAAAGTTCCTCGTTTTTGCATCACTCATCGATCAATTTTATGTTGTGAAAATATAAACGTAATCTACATGAAAATGTACTTATTTGAAAAAATATTACACCCGTTAGGCCATGAACTTCTTCATCCACTTGGTGGTTCTCTCGCGTACGACTGACGATATTAACATTCGTGTTTTTCTCAATAGACCGCTACCTACAATGAGAGCGAATTTCACTTTCACACTCCAGCAGTGTAGTCAGTCAGTTTTATCTGATACAGGAATGACGGAATATGCACAGTACCAGCATGAACATTTATCAGCTAACTTCCATTGATGATTGTCAGACAGTGAGATCTAGGTATTCAAGGTCATGTTGATATTTTTTCAAGTTGCTTTACGTAGCACCGCCAGATAGATACACGTATTATGACATATGTCTGTGTGAAAATTGGTAATCAAGGAAACCCATTTTCACAGCTGCCAACAGTGGGGTTCGAGCCCACTATCCCTTGAATGCAAGCTCGCGGCTGCCCGAGTGTAACCGCACGAACAAGTAGTTCGGTTAGTGAAGGACTGACAGAGTGCAATGTGAACTGAGAACTTCTGAGGAGAGTTGCAAATTTGTAAGTCTTCTTGCAGTTGTGTAGATGCTACCAAGCCAAGGTGATGAAAGCGTGCACAGTTCACCAGTAAGAATGTGAGATCGATTCTCTGTCATGACGTCGAAATGTTAAGAAACATTATTTTCGCTTTTGATAGAAATATTTAGCAATGAAAATAGAAAGAAAGAATACATTAGAACGTTACTTTCCTTACCTACTGGTTTGCTTGTCGACATTGGAATATCTTGTGGTTCTGTAGTGATCTCCTCTGTAACACAGAACATTTTCTGTCACAATGATAACAAAACTGAATTATACAGGGTACCCATTATACGGCAGAACAAGTCAAGGTAAGAGAATGCTGGCTGTAATGCAATACTAACATTAATCATCATATAGATTGTTACGTGGATTGCAGATTTAAAACAAATAATGAAGTGACAACATCGCCCGGCGCCTAAATGCGGACGCGTTTAAGTCAGTGCGGGGAAATTACCGCGCCCTTGGACTGTGTGAGTTATCTGCGGAATTCCTCTGGTGTACACAAGGTACAAATGAGGGTACTGGAGTCACTGCTTGGCAGAACACGTATCAAACCATTAACGTGCCACGAGCTGATCACAAGTGTTGCCTTCTCCGCGCTTTCTCCAAAATTTTGACTTCCAATATACATTCTAAACGCACCTCATAATATATTTTAAAATGTTTGTTGTTTATCTTCTGCAGAAGTGTTCAATGCTCCTTCGACGTGCTCTACCATATAACGCACAACCTATGTCCACATAAGCAGTTCTTACACCCATTTGAACGAAGCACGATGGAACACAATAAGTCATCCAAGAAAATGTTATCCAATGAAAGGACTATGTCTGAAAATATTGGATATTCAGATGCGGTCTGGCAAGAAAAATGAATGTAAAATGCCTGGCACAAAGATAAATATCTGACTCAGCAACAGCATCGTAATTGTCACGTAAGAAATTGTTGAAAATTTAGCATTGGTAGAACTGATGGCAAATTTTCTACAATATCTCTCTGCAATTGAAACCTCCGAGAATACGTATACACACTGAGGACTTAGAATAAATAGAACAGAGAAGCTCTTGATACAATTTGACACAACTTTTAATCGTCTTCATCGGTGGTACTGGACAGTTATCATTTCTGAAAAGCCTCTATTGTACCGGAAACGGCGGTACGGAACTAAGTCCTCGCAATTAAAACTTAAACTTCGCGCTACGCTGCGGATCAGCAGCAGAAGACAGCCAGGGACAGCGACCAATCTGCATGTGTGACGTAGAGCGGATTGACGTCACGGCCTGCCTCCCCGTGACACAGATAGAGCCTACGTCAGCATCGAATTTTCAAAAGGTTCTTCGGTTAATAACATCCGGCAAGAGACAACGAACAGCCTCAAAATTATCGAAAGGACTTCATACAACAACTCGTCCGTGGAACCAATTCTCAGATTACTACGTTATCCCGATCTTCTGGACGTCGTATGTATATTCCAGAACTTCTAGAATTTCCATCGTGGGAGAAATCGTGGTTCCATGGTGCCGAGAGGAGACTGATGGTAGTACGAGGAGAGCAGCCGGATTTCGAGCACATCACCAGCCTCGATGAGGAAAGAACCATTTCCTGCATATCTGCTGTATGAAGGTGATATAATTTTGAACTTTGTTAATAAATTCATAATTTAAAAAATTCAGAATCATTTCAAGACACCCCTCTTCCTCTGTAAGCACTTCTATCAACGGTAGAAACGGTACACGCCCTGCATCTAATTCATGCTCTTCAAAGTACTGTATTTACTGTTACACTATATTCTCTCGAATGAGTATTCGATCATTTTGAAGCCGTTAATATCCCATATGTCACGGCGATATGAGAGAAACAGAAAATTTCGAATTCTTTCGCAACACAATTTTCTCAAATACCTTCTATATCCAAGTATACTTATTAAACTCATTGACGTGAATCATACGTCGTGCCACCTACACTGACTGTTAGCTCGCGGCAATGCTCTTATTAAAAAAAAAGATACCCGCCTCCCTTAATATCGGAAACCACAGATTAGGGAGAGGGTATTGTTTATTGTAACCGTTTCATAACTTTTGATACAAAATTAGAAAGAGTAACCTGAGATAACTAATGAAATTGTGTTAATAAATGGTAAATTCAATGAATATTAATATAAATACAGATGATTAGAAATTGAACAGAGAAAGAATAACCTGAACTGAATGTTGGAGTTACGTTGATAGATGGCGCTTTGAGAGAAAAACCGAAACATCTATGAATAATATCTTTCAGATTATAAACAACACCTCAAAGAATCTCAATATTGTCTTTACAGACTATTGAGAAAAGGGAAAAAATGAAAATTAGTATTCGGCAATACGGCAGACTAATAGAACTACTACGACAAGGTAGTTCCATACTATACCTTAAGCCTACGTACTTAGACTTCAGCGGAGTTATATTGTCTAGGTTACCTTAGGCACAATTCAGTTCCTGGCTGACATGTATCACATCATTTCCTTCCCTCATTTTCCTACAACATATTCCCCTAATGATGTTAAATAATTTTGCAATTCTCCCCGTGTGCATCCATTCTCTGTTCATTAACTTTACAATTGTATACAGCTGATTTTCGTTCTCAATTTTATTTACATCCTCCTCATCTATAAAGTTCTCTCGTATTTGCTTTGTCATTGAACAATCCTTTATAAGGTGTGCCCATCCCATTTCTTCAGAACATGGTAAACATTTATTTTCATCTCTGTTTTGTCTGTATGCTTTATTTTTATGTATCCCCATTAACCACCATATTATACCCCTCATTCCCTTTTATGTTATAATCTCTACATTTATACTCATTCTCCCACTTACATTACAAAATTCTTCTAATGACCGCTTACTTCTACATTGTGCAGCAATACATTGCCTTTCAATATCCTTAACCCTTAGGACTATATTTTTACATATTCTCTTCTCTATACAGTCCCTTTTCCAGTAATATCCCATTCCTATCGTTTCCAAAATGTCCCGTACCTCATCCACACAGTATCCTTGGTTCTGCCAATGCTCTTATAGTGCCTAATTGCATCACCCGCTGGGCCGATAACCTAAATGGTAGGCCCCATTAAGCAAAAAGTATCATCATCAAACATCATCCAGCAACGTCGTACTGAGGTCAACATCTTGATACAAAGGTCCTTCCACTTTAGATCGAGGTGTTGTACAAAGTCGTCACACGTATTTCTAGCAATTATTTCGGTTTTAAAACTTCCCACGTTTTTGCATCACTCATCGACCAAACAACGGTTCAGAAAATATATACGTGTTCCACATGAAACATACTTATTTGGAAGAATTTTAGGCCTCTTAGACCATGTATTTCTTCATCCACTTGGTGGTTTCTCTCCCGTACGATTGACGGTATTAAAATTCTATTTTTGTGGTTTTCTGTATACACGGCTTCCTAAAATGGGAGCGATGGTCCCTTTTACACTCCAGCAGCGTCGTCAATCAGTTTTTACTGATACAGGCCTGACGGAATATGCATAGTGCGAACATGAACATTTATCGAGCATTCTTCGGTTCGGTGAACGTCAGACAACGAGATCTAGATATTCACGCTATTGTTGATTTTTTTTACACGTTACCTTACGTCGCAGCGACACATAGATATTATGGCATTCGTCTGGTGTGAAAATGGGAAATCACAGAAAACCGTTTTCAGGGCTGCCGACAGTGGGGTTGGAACCCCTACCTCTCGAAGGCAAGCTCACAGCTGCGCGAGTGTAACTGCACGACCAACTCGTTCGGTAATTGAAGGCATGATAGAGAGAAATGTGAACTGAGAACTTCTGAGCAGAGTTGCAAAGTTGCAACGCCTTCTTGCATTTGTTTAGATGCTACCAGGCCAAGGTGATAAAAGCGTGCACAGTTCACCAGTAAGGATGTGGGATCGATTCTCCGTCACGACACCAAAATGTTAAGAAACAAGAAGTTCGCATCTTTTTTTTAAGATGGCGTCAGCGAAGGATGTAAGTGAAGATAGCTCCCAGTTCTCTTGCGAAATAATCGGGAATAAGTGTGGTGTCAATAATAAGCAAGTGAAGAATGGTATCCAGTGTGAAAAGTGTTTAATTTGGTACCATTTTGAGTGTATATGTAGTACTGGTTTTGCTAAAAATGAAGATACTTGGACCTGTGTGAGCTCTGGCGAGAGCAATTTGAATAGCGGTAACAAACCTAGGCCTACAACGGTCAACGAATCGCTGGCGTCTCATTCCTTGTAGGATGGAGGTAATGTTAATGTACTTGTAATTCTCTCTTTATTGCAACAGGATTTACAAGCATTAAAAGCGGAGAATGAGATTTTAAAGGAAAAGGTACGTTTACTGGAATCGAAAGTACCGGTACCAGTAAACACTCAGAACACAGGTGGCTCCGTGAATTCTAGCGCGTGGTGTCAAGTTGCTTCAGATTCTAGGAGGAAAAGTGTACAGTTAAATAAGGACAACTTTGTAATTGACACCAGAAATAGATTTTCAGCCCTGAGGGAAGTAAGCGATACGCAAGGACTTATCCATATGGGAAGCAGTCAAATGTATAGCGCAAAATCCGTTACGAGAAGCGGCAAAGTTAGGCCTAAAATCCCACACAGTGCACCGGCGAAAGTGTCGAACATTCTTATATTTGGTGATAGCCAGGCGAGGGGAATTGAGGAGAAAATGAACAATGAAGATATTGCAGCATCGGCCGTTATCTATCCTGGGGCCCCAATCAAGAAGGTATTGGAAAACACGGAACAAGGAGCAAGAAATCTCGGAAGTCGTGATGCAGTACTGATCATCGGCGGGATGAACGACGTAGCTCACGACGCTAAGAATGTCATTTCTCAACTTAAATGTACACTAGGTAAGCTGACTCACACTAACATCTTTGTAGTGAACGTGCCCCACAGGCATGATTTTATTAGAGACTCGTGTGTGAAGATTGAAGTGGACAAAGTTAATACAGATATGGTTAAAATGTGTAAACATTTTCGTAATACACAGGTACGGTAATTGATAGCAGCAGTTTCGAGAGACACTGTTACACAAAGCATGGCCTTCATCCAAACAATTCAGGTAAACGAAAGATAGCAAATATTGTTCTAGATTTTATTAATCTTCAGATATGTACCGGAAAAAAGGCAAATCACTTGAGTTATAATATTGACCAGGAAAACTAGTAGAAAGAGTCAGTGGTACTTCAAGCTGGCTCAGTCAACTAGAATATGAAACTCAGAAAAGTAAGGAATTTCAAGTTACCCAATTGCAACAGTCAAGTTTTAGGGAGAAAGGGGGTCTGAGATGGCTCCTGGTAAACTCTCAGAATGTAGTAAATAAACAATTAAAATTCGGTACATTGATGGAATCTTATGAGACTGATGTAGTGATAAGAGTGGAATCGTTGTTGAGAGAAGGGGTGGGTAATAGAGAAGTATTTCCAGAAAGGTACACAGTCTATCGTAGAGACAAAAAGGGAGGGGGTGTTTATTCTGGTGAAGGAAACTTATAGTTCACATGAATGGTTTACCGATGAAAGGGATGAAATATTAGGGGTAAAATTAGTTTGTGATAATATGAAGGAAGTGGCAATTATAGGAACATACAGGCCTGGTAGAGAGGAAAGAGACATGGAAATATTTGAGAAAATAATAGATTATACTCATAAAAACAATAATAATGATATGGTAATAATTAGGATAGATCTAAACTTGCCTGAAGTTGAATGGAATGGAGCTGCAAACTGGCAAATAAGTTAATATGGGAGGGAGGATTTACACAAGTAGTACAAGAACCGACTCGTCTCAATAACTTACTAGATGTATTCTTGGTTAAACCGTGGGAAATTGTTGGTAAAACTGAGGTAATTGAAGGAATAGGTGACCATAAGGCTGTAACAATGGATGTAGGACTGGTACCAAAAAGGCTTAATAAGAGGGTCACACAAGACAAGAAATTGTATAGGAAAACTAGAGTTGATGAATTTGGGACTTACCTTAAATCACAATTCAGTTGTTGGATAAGTGAAGGGAGTGATGTGGATACACTTTGGGCTAAATTTAAAGGAATCATTTGGGAAGGGGAGAAGAAGTGTAAAATGACCTCATACAAGGGAAATAAGAAAATTAAAAAGAAAATGTAGAATAGTAAACAGGAAAATCAAAGAGGGTAGGGAGAGTAGAGAAACTAGAAAACAGCTAATGAGGGAACTGAATAGAGTGAAAAAGGAAGCAAAAGAGAATTATATGAATGGCATACTTCAAGAGGGTAATGACCACAAAGGGAAATGGGAAAAGCTGTATTCATATATATCACGAATCAAAAAGGAAAAGGAATCCAATTACTTTTCTTAATATACGTAAATGATTTAGGGAATAATATAACATCAAAAGTAAGATTGTATGTAGATGACATAATTGTGTATAGGGAAATAAATAACATTGAGGATTGTTCAGAATTACAAAGGGACCTTGAGAGTATCCAACAATGGGTTGAAGAGAATAATATGAAGCTTAATGGAGGCAAATCAACTGTTAAAACATTTACAAACAGGAGTTTTAAAACTGAATTTGAATATACTTTGGATGAGGTAGTTATCCCAAAAGATGGCAAGTGCAAATACTTAGGTGTGAGATTTGAAAGTAATTTGCACTGGAAAGAACATGTGGATGACATTGGTGGGAAAGCATACAGATCGTTACATGTCATAATGAGGCTACATAAAGAATGCAACAAAGAATTAAAAGAGAAAAGTTACTTAAGTATGGTTCGTCCATTATTGGAATATGCAAGCAGTGTTTGGGATCCTCACCAAGAATACCTAATAAAAGAAATAGATAGTGTGCAGAGGAAAGCAGCAATATTTGTAACAGGGGATTTCAGGAGAAAGAGTAGTGTATCAGAAATCTTAAAGGAACTTGGGTGGGAAACTTTAAGTAAGAGAAGGGAGAAAACTAGACTTATATGATTATATAGAGCTTATACAGGAGAAGAATCATGGGGAGATATCCATGAGAGGCTTCAGTTGGAAAATAATTATATCGGCAGGACTGACGACAAATATAAAATTAGAAGGAATTTTAGCAGAAGCGATTGGGGTAAATTTTCTGGGAAGGGTGTGAAGGAGTGGATCAGTTTACCAGGGATAGTGTTTGATCCTTTTCCAAAATCTGTACAGATATTCAATAATAGAATAAACAGGAACAGAGAAAATAAATGAAATGTTAGAGGGCATTCGACCAGTGCAGGTTAATGTAAATAAAAAATGTGTGGGAATAAATTAATTCCATCCCCTGGTCTAAGGAGTTTGGACAGCCAAAGTAGGGGACTGCCTGTAGGGGTGAAGTACAGTGGGGACTTCAAGGGCCCTGGGACCGCTACGGTAGCTGTGAAGGCCCAAGGGAACTCTGAAAAGTGGTGGCAAAAGGGGCTCTGGTTAAGACGCAGCAGGTCGTTATACTGCTTAGGTTCCAGAATGGGTAAAAAAAGGTAAATAAATACAATGTAAATTTTAATCTTATACCTGTTGTATAGTATCATTTGAAGCAATTCCACATACTGTAAATCAGTTGACTATATTTGTAAGTAGTACAGGAGATATTATAAGTAGAATGTTAAATTTATTAAGGATGAGCTGTGTGTTTAATAGAAAATATTGTTAGCGTAAATTGTTTAATATGGTATTATAGGAAAAATTTCTTCTCTTGTTAATTTAATATTTAGTGCTTGACAATAATGTATTTTAGTGTACCATTTTGCCACCGAGGTAGACACCTCATTTGCAAATAAAGAGATTTTGAATTTGATTTGATATACAGCACTGAAAATATAGAAAGAAACAAGGAAGAAGAACGTTACTTTCCTTACCTACTGGTTCGCTCGTCGTCATTTGATTATCTTCTGGTTCTGTAGTGGTCTCCTCTGTAACATAGAATATTTTCTGTCACAATGAAAACAAAATTGAATTAAACAGGGTATCCATTATACGTCAGAGCAAGTCAAGGTAAAGGAATGCTGGCTGTAAAGCAATACTAACATTAATATTCCTTAGACTGTTACGTGGAGTGCAGATTGAAAACAAATAATGAAGTGGCAACATCGCCCAGCACCTAAACGAGGCCGTGTTTTAGACAGTCTGGGGAAAGCAAACGCGCCATTGCACTGTGTGAGAAATCCGCGGAATTCCTGTGCTATATACAACGTACAAATGAGGGTACTGGAGTCCCGGCTTAGCCGAGTACGCACCAAACAAATACCATGCCAGGTACTGATCGCGAGGGTTGCCATCTCCGAACATTCACAATAACCTTGCCTGGCAATATACATTCGAAACGCACCTTATAGTGTTTTTAGGATTTTTGTTGCGTGTTCTTTTCAGAAGTGTACAGTGCCCCTTCGACGTGCTCTACCATATAACGCACAACCTATGTACAAATAAGCAGTTCTTCCACCAATTTCAACGACGCACAATGGAACACAGTAATTTATCCAGGAAAATGTTATCGAATGAAAGGACTATATTAGAAAAAATATTATTATAAGATGAGATCTGGCGAGAAAAATAAGGAAAAGTGCCTGACACAAAGAGAAATCACAAGCACAGTAACATGTCACATGAGGTCTGGCAAGAAATATGAATGAAAAGTGCCTGGCAAGGTGAGAAATTACAGGCTAAGCAACAGCATCGCATACTTCACATAAGGAATTGTTGAAAATTTAGTATTGAAAGAACTGATGACAAACTTTGTAGAATATATGTCTGCAATTCAAATATATAATATATATATTATCCAGTCGGTACGGGTTAGAAATGTTGTTCTGGTCATTTTACTTTTTAATTCTGATCAAATATAAACATCTGCAAGAAAAAACCGATATACAGTGAGTCTGTGATGTCAAAAGTAACATACATAGGAATATAGTAAGAGACTTCCATGAGTATCACGGGTGAAAGTTAAGTCTATGTTTGTACCACATGGAGCCGTGGAAACAACGATGGGCAGATAACCTAAAGTGAAAAGTGTTCTTGCAAAACTTACAACGTGTACGTTCAGTTTGTCTTTGATATCTAAATTGTTGTATACAAGGAATCGGTATACAGAAACACAACATAAATTTATTGATTCATTAAGTTTTTACACACTGTGGGATGAGTAGAATACTGACATCGGGGCTCGACTTGGTTACAGGAAGCGGGAGGTGAGGCAGTGCCTAGAGGTGAGACCTCACAACCAGAATTCCGTCCACCTGTTCGATACACATGTTTAAGAGGGATAGCCTCCGTGTTCGACTTGCAGTGTAATCTGGCGTTAGACACTGAGGAGTCCTGGGAAGGAGCGGAATGCAGCTTCTTTTATAGCGCTGGCTGACGTCTCAAGCAAGCGCACTGCAGGAACCTCGTAGAGTCGAGAAAGATCAGGGCTGCGGCTTGTTGCGGGGCTATCAGGCGCAGAGCTGAGATAGCGAAGGACACAACGTAAATATCTTACAAGAATTTTGTTATGATTATGAGACTCCAGCAGCGCGGAACTCTCCTCTAGGCACTCGGCCACATAAATTGGACAAGATCTTGATAAACATTTTAGTCGTCGACATTGGTGGTGTTGGACATTATGGATTTCTGACAAGCCTATATATTCTCTCGAATGAGTTTTCGATCATTTCTAGGCCGATAATATCCCATATGTCACTGCGATTTTAGAAAGTCAGAAAATTTGCGAATTTCTTCGCAACAAAATTTTCTCAAGTATTTCCTATTTCCAAGTATACTTATGAAACTCATTGACATGAATCATACGTCGAGCCACCTGCACTAACTGTTAGCTCGCGGCAATGCTGTTATAGTACCTAATTGCATCACCCGATGGGTCGAAGACCTAGGTGGTAAGCCTCTTTAAAGAAAAAGTATCATCATCAAGCATCACCCAACGACGTCGAACTGGGGCCAGCCTCTTGTTTCTGCATACAATAGTCCTTCCGTTTTAGAAGCAGGTGTTGAACAAAGTCGTCACACGTATTTCTAGCAATTGTTTCGATTTTTTAACTTCCACGTTTTTGCATCAATCATCGACCAAACTACGGTTGTGAAAATATAAGCTTATTCTACTTTAAAATGTACATATTTGAAAAAAAAACCTATGCATGTTAGACCATGAACTTCTTCATCCACTTGGTGGTTTCTCTCCCGTACGACTGACTGTAAAGAAAATATTTTTTGTGGTTTCCTGTATAGACGGCTACCTAAAAGAGGAGCGAATGTAACTTTCAAGTTTCAGTAGTGTCGACAGTCAGTTTTAACTGACACAGGCCTGACGGAATATGCACAGTAAGAACATGAATATTTATCGAGCATATTTCCATTTCATGATCGTCAGACAATGAGATCTAGGTATTCATGTCGTCAGGGCTGCCGTCGGTGCGGATCGAGCCCACTATATCTCGAATGCAAGCTCACAGCTGAGCGAGTGTAATCGCTTGGCCAAATCGTTCAGTAGTGAAGGAATAATAGAGAGAAATGTGAACTGCCAACTTCTGAGGAGAGCGGCGAACTTGCATCACCTTATTGCATTTTTTAGGTGCTACAAGCCAAGGTGATGAATGCGTGCACAGTTCACCAGTAAGGATGTGGGATATTTTCTCCGTCACGACGTCGAAATGTTAAGAAAGACGATTTTCGCTTCTCATAGAGATATTTAGCATTTAGAATATAAGAAGAAACAAGAAGGAAGAACATTACTGTCCTTACCTACTGCTTTGATCATCGACATTTGGATAACTTGTGGTCCTGTAGAGGTCTCCTCTGAAACACAGAAATTTTCTCCCACAGTGAAAAAAAAATGATTTATACAGGGTATGTATTATACGGCAGAGTAAGTCAAGGTAAGAGAGTGCTGGCTGTAAAGCGATACTAATTATAAACTTCTTTTAGACTGTTACATGGGGTGCAGATTAAAAAGAAAATGAAGTTGCTACATCGTCCAGTATATAAACGTGGCCATGCTTCAAACGCGCCCTTGCACTCTGTGAGTCATCTGCGGAATTCTTAGGCTATGCACTACGGACAAATGAGGGTACTGGGGTCGCTGCCTGAGCCAGCACAACCAAACCATTAACGTGCCACGCGCTGATCACGAGGGTTGCCGTCTCCGCAATTTCACCATAATTTTCTCTGGCAATATACATTCAAAACGCACCCCAAATGATTTTGAAAATTTTCATAGCCTCTCCTTTTCAGAAGTGCACAACATCCCTTCGACGTGCTCTACCATACAACGCACAACTTATGACACATAAGCAGTTCTTCCACTCATTTCAAAGACACACAATGGAACACAATAATTCATCCGGGAAAATGTTATCCAATGAAAGGACTATGTTAGCAAAATATCGTATATTCATATGAGGTCTGGCAGGAAAAAATAATGAAATATGCCTGGCACAAAGAGAAGTCACAGGCTCCGCAACAAATCACATGAAGTCTGGTAAGAATTATGAATGAAAATTGCCTGGCAAAATGAGAAATCACAGACACACCAACGGCATCGTAAACATCACATAAGGCATTATGGAAAATTTAGCATTGGAAGAACAGATGACAAATTTTGTACAATATCTCTCTGCAATTCAAATCTCGCAAGGGATGTCAACATATTGAGGACGAAAGAACAAATAGAACAGAGCCGTTCTGAGGTCACTGAAGTAGAATGTGTACTGAGCGATTGTGTATATTTTACTTCTTAATTCTCATCAAATATACACATCCGCAAGAAGGAGTGGATATAAAATGAGTCTGTGATATCAAAAGTAGCATACATTCTAATATAGTAAGAGATTTCCATCAATGTCACGGGTGAAAATTAAGTCTATATTTGTACCACTTGGAGCCGTGAAGCTTCGGTGGGCAGACAATCTAGAGTGAAATGTGCTTTTTGAAAACTTACAGCCTGTACATTCAGTTCGGCTTTGATATCGAAATATCTAACCGGTATGATGTTATGGGCCTCCAGAAGCGCGGAACTCCCCTCTAGGCACTCGGCCACGTAACTTGGAGGAACTATCGATAAATGTTTGATCGACATTGGTGCCGTTGGATATTATGGTTTTCTGACGAGCCTCTGTATTCTATCCAATGATTTTTGGATCATTTTTGAAGCCGTCAATATCACGTATGTCGCAACGATTTGAGACAGTTCGAAATTTTTCGAGCTACTTCGCAACACAGTTTGCTCAAATATTTCCTGTTTCTAAGTACACTTATGAAACTCATTGACATAAATCATCCGTCGTGCCATATACACTAACTGTTAGCTCGCGGTAATGCTGTTATAGTGCCTTATTGCATCACCCCGATGGGCCGATGACTTACATGGTATGCCCCTTTAAACAAAAGGTATCATCATCATCTAGCATCACCCAAAGACGTCGTACTGAGGTCAGTCTCGTGTTTCTGGATAAAATGATCCTTGCGTTTTAGAACGAGGTGTTGATCAAAGTCGTCACACGTTTTTCTAGGAATTACATCGATTTTAAACATCCACGTTTTTGCATCACTCATCGACCAAACTACGGTTGCGAAAATATAAGCGTAATCTACAAGAAAATATACTTATATGGAAGAAAATTAGGCCTGTTAGACCATGGACTACTTAATTCACTTGGTGGTTTCCCTCCCGTACTACTGACGGCATTTTTTTTTTTTGTTTCTCTGTATAGACGGCTACCTAACAGCAGAGCGAATGTCCCTTTCAATCTACAGCAGTGTCGTCAGTCAGTTTTATCTGATGCAGGCCAGACGGAATATGCACAGTACCAACATGAACATTTACACGCACCGGGCGAGTTGACCGTGTGTTTAGAGTCGCGCAGCTATGAGCTTGCATCCGGGAGATAGTGGATACGAATCCCACTGTCTCCAGCCCTGAAGATGGTTTTCCGTGGTATCCCATTTTCACACCAGGCAAATGCTGGGGCTGCACCTAAATTAAGGCCACGGCTACTTCCTTCACACTTCTAAGCCTTACTTATCCCATCTTCGCCGTAAGACCTGTCTGTGTCAGCGCGACGTTAATTAAATAAAAAGAAATATTTATCAAACATAATTCCATTTGATAATCGCCAGACAATGAAATCTAGATACTCACGCTGTTGTTGATTTTTTTGAAGTAGAATTACGCCTGTTCGTCGCCATAAGACCTATCTGTGTCGGTGCGACGTAAAGCCCCTAGCAAAAAAAAAAAAAAAAAAAAGAATTACGCCTCGCCGACAGATAGCTTTTACGGTATTTGTCTGTTGATTAAATGGGAAATAAGGGAAAAACATCTTCAGGGCAGCCGACGGTGGGGTTTGAGCCCACTATCACTCGAACGCAAGCTCAGAGCTGTGCGGCTGCAACCGCACGACCAAATTGTCGGTAAGTGAAGGACTGATAGAGAGAAATGTGAACTGAGAACTTCTGAGGACAGTTGCAAGTTGCATCGCCATCTTGCATTTTGTCGATGCTACCAATCCGGTGTGATGAAAGCGTGCACAGTTCACCAGTATGGATGTGGGATCGATTTTCTGTCACGACGTCGAAATGATAAGAAACTCGATTGTCGCTTCTCATAGAAATATTAGCACTGAAAATATAGAAAAGACCAGAAAGAAGATCGTTACCTTCCTTACCTACTGGTTTGCTCGTCGACATTGGAATATCTTCTGGTTCTGTAGTGGTCTCCTCTGTAACACAGAAGATTTTCTATCACAATGAAAACAAAATTGAATTGTACAGGGTACCCATTATACGGCAGAGCATATCAACGTAAGAGAATGCTGGCTGTAAAGCAATACTAACATTAATCATCCTTTAGACTGTTACGTGGAGTGCAGATTGAATAAAGTAATGAAGTGGCAACATCGCCCAGTGGCTAAACGCGGCCGTGGTTTGAACAGTCCGCCCTTGCACTGTGTGAGTCATCTGCGGAAATCCTCTCCGATGCGCAACGGACAAATGAGCGTACAGGGTCTACTGCTTGGCCGAGCACGTACCAATCCATTAACATGCCACGTTCTGTTCACGAGGAATGCCACCTCCGCAATTTCACCATAATTTTCTCTGGCAATATCTATTCGAAACTAACCCCATAGGATTTTAAATATGTTTATATCCTCTCCTTTTCAGGAGTGTTCAATGCCCCTTCGACGTGCTCTACCATATAACCAACAACCTATGTCCACATAAGCAGTTCTTACACCCATTTCAACGAAGCACGATGGAACACAATAAGTCATCCAAGAAAATGTTATCCAATGAAAGGACTATGTCTGAAAATATTGTATATTCAGATCCGGTCTGGCAAGAAAAATGAACGTAAAGTGCCTGGCACAAAGAGAAATCTCAGACTCTGCAACAGCATCGTAATTATCACGTAAGAAATTGTAGAAAATTTAGCATTGGTAGAACTGATGACAAATTTTGTACAATATTTCTCTGCAATTGAAACCACCGAGAATACGTATAGATACTGAGGACTTAAGAATAAATAGAACAGAGAAGCTCTTGATAGAATTTGAACCGAGCTCGATAGCTGCAGTCGCTTAAGTGCGGCCAGTGTCCAGTATTCGGGAGATAGTGGTTCGAACCCCACTGTCGGCAGCCCTGAAGATGGTTCTCCGTGGTTTCCCATTTTCACACCAGGCTGGGGCTGTACCTTATTAAGGCCACTGCCGCTTCCTTCCCACTCCTATCCCTTCCCTGTCCCATCGTCGCCATAAGACCTATCTGTGCCGATGCGACGTAAAGCAACTAAAAAGAAAGATACAATTTGACACAACTTTTAATCGTCGACAACGGTGGTGTTGGATAATTATGATTTCTGGAAAGCCTCTATATTCTCTCGAGTGAGTATTCGATCATTTTGATGCCGTTAATATCCCATATGTCGCGGCGATATGAGAGAAAAAGAAAATTTCGTATCCTTTCGCAGCACAATTTTCTCAAATACTTTCAATGTACAAGTATAGCCTACTTATTAAACTCACTGACGTGAATCATACGTCGTGCCACCTACACTAACTGTTAGCTGGCGGCAATGCTCTTATAGTACCTAATTGCAACACCCGATGGGCCGATGACCTAAATAGTAGGCCCGATTAAGCAAAAAGTATCTTCATCAAACATCATCCAACGACGTCGTACTGAGGTCAACATCTTGTTTCTTGATACAATGGTCCTTCCACTTTAGATCGAGGTGTTGTACAAAGTTGTCACACGTATTTCTAGCAATTATTTCGGTTTTAAAACTTCCACCTTTTTGCATCACTCATCGACCAAACAACGGTTCTGAAAATATATACGAATTCCACACAAAAATTCACTTATTTTTAAGAAACTTAGGTTTTTTAGACAATGTACTTCTTCATCCACTTAGTGGTTTCTCTCCCGTACGACTGGCGGTATTAAAATCCTATTTTTGTGGTTTTCTGTATACACGACTTCCTAAAATGAGAGCGATAGTCCATTTCACATTCCAGCACCGACGTCATTCAATTTTGACTGATACAGGCCTGACGGAATATACATAGTGCGAACATGACCATTTATCGAGCATACTTCCGTCCGGTGATCGTCAGACAAAGAGATCTAGATATTCACGTTGTTGTGGATTTATTTTACACGTTACCTTACGTCGCAGCGACATGTATATTTTATTCGTCTGGTGTGAAAATCGGAAATCACGGAAAACCGTTTTCAGGGCAGCCGATAGTGGAGTTCGAGCCCACTATCTCCCGAAGGCAGCTCACAGTTGCGCGTGTGAAACCGCACGGCGTACTCGTTCGGTAATTGAAGGCATGATAGAGAGAAATGTGAAATGAAAACTTCTGAGGAGACTTGCATTGTTGCAACGCCTTCTTGCATTTGTTTAGATGCTACCAAGCGAAGGTGATGAATGCGTGCACAGTTCACCAGTAAGGATGTTGGATCGATTCTCCGTCACGACGTCCAAATGTTAAGAAACAGGATTTTTGCTTACTATGGAGATATATAGCACTTAAAATATAGAAAGAAACAAGAAAGAAGAACGTTACTTCCCTTACCTACTGGTTTGCTCGTCGTCATTGGAATATCTGCTGATGCTGTAGTGGTTTCCTCTGTAACACAGAACATTTTCTGTCACAATGAAAACAAAATTTAATTATATAGGATATCCATTATACAGCGGAGCAAGTCAAGGTAAGAGAATGCTGGCTGTAATGCAATAATAACAATAGTCTTCTTTTAGATTGTTACGTGGAGTGCAGATTGAAAACAATGAATGAAGTGCCAACATCGCCCAGTGCCTAAACGAGGCCGTGTTTTGAACAGTCTGGGGTACGAAAACGGGCCCTTGTACTGTGTGAGTCATTTGCGAAATTCCTCTGCTATACACAGTGGACAAATGAGGGTACTGGAGTCCCTGCTTAGCTGAGCACGTACCAAATAATTACCATGCCAGGCACTGATCACGAGGGTAGCCATCTCCGATCATTCACTATAATTTTGACTGGCAATATACATTCGAATCGCACATCATAGTGTTTTTAGGATTTTTGTTCCGTGTTCTTTTCAGAAGTGTTCAGTGACCCTTCGACGTGCTCTACCATATAACGCACAACCTATGTACACATAAGTAGTTCTTCCACCGATTTCAACGACACAATGGAACACTGTAATTTATCCGGGAAAATATTATCCAATGAAAGGACTGTATTAGAAAATATTGTATTATAAGGTGAGGTCTGGCAAGAAAAATGAATGAAAAGTGCCTGACACAAAGAGAAATCACAAGCACTGAAACAGATGTCATGAAGTCTCGCAAGAAATAGAATGAAAAGTGCCTGGTATAATGAGAAATTACAGACTCATCAACAGCATCGTATACATCACATAAGGAATTGTTGAAAACTTAAATTTGGAAGAACTGATGACAAACTTTGTACACTATATCTCTGCATTTCAAATATCCCAGGAGACGTAAACATACTGAAGACGTTAGACGTAGAAGGCCTACTGAGAGATATTTATTTATAATATTTATTATCCAGTAGGTACGGGTTAGAAACGTTGTTGTGGTCATTTTAATTCTGATCAAATATACACATCTGCAAGAAAATTGGATATACTGTGTGCCCATTGCATATTCTGACGTATTTCAAAATGGCGTCAAGTTAAGGTATGGACCACACAGGCCGGAATGGTATGGCAGAGAATCCCAAGATATAAGTCTATAGGAGGCCATGACTAAGTTGGAACAGACGATCTTAAAAGGCTGCGAGAAGAACAGTGCAGTATCAATTGAATTGCTTCGAAAAACAAATAAATATTATATGTAGACTGTTTTACTTATTATCATTCGCACAACGATAATAAGCAGTCTGTACTTTCCTTTCAGAACATCACCGTTAGTGCAGTACTCACATAAACAGGTGACTTATCCGTGTACAAAACTCTGCTATAATTCCTCATACAGACTGATTGTCTCAAGATGTAATAAGTGATTTGGGTGTCTTGTGATATTTTAGCATTGTTATTTAAAATATAAATTGATTTCCTCATACAATTAACAACTCAGGTCATTTACAACCCCAATAAAATCATCCCTAGCACCAAAAATCAAACATCTAGGTATTTTTAATAGTTCTGGAACAACATTATTTTTGTAATATATGCAAATATTGAAGAAAAACTTGTGTACTGATGATTTAGAAAAGAAAGTGTTGGATAAAAGGATATCTATAAGCCAAATGCGGAATAACATCCAAACTCCCATATGTGAAACAAAAGACAGCACTACCGCCAAATACTTTAATACACCGCTACCGCCCAGCGTGTCATATATGGCACGGGCCTTTTCTCGGAAGTTACATGTCGAATAAATAAAATTAAAGCTTTTCTTGGATCTTCACATGCACATTATCCAACGCTAAAAGATGCAAGATGATTTTTTTAAAAAAATCTTGGGCGGATCCAGGTTAAGCCAGCACTGACTTATGTGCGATATGTGTAAATATGACTGATTTTAAAACATCGTTGAAAATAATTTTAAGATAACTTGAGTTCTCTATTCTTTCACTCTTGAATAATTTAATTTCTTATTTTGATGTATTTTTTAATTGAATGAGTTATGATTTATAGATGTTAGCTGTAGATTGACTTAGTAATTAAGGTACTTTTGGTGCGGTTTACTTCGAATCTTGCTATGAATGATTGATTATTATGATGATGCGATATGATGGAGACGTTCATCTGTATTTGTCGCGTGCGGTACCCGTCTTCTCTTCGAACTCACGAAAATTTTAACCATTTTTGCGAGGAATAACCCTGAGATAACATCAGCTACCGGGAAATTTTTACTTGGGTCTTACCTGGACGCAGGATGGGCGCAACAGTGAGCCTGTGATGTCAAAAGTAACATACATAGGAATATAGTAAGAGACTTCCATCAATATCACGGGTGAGAGTTAAGTCTATATTTGTACCATTTGGGGCCGTGGAAGCTTCGAAGGGCAGGCAATCTGGAGTGAAATGTGTTCTTGCAAAACTTACAGTGTGTACGGTCAGTTTGAGTTTGATATCAAAATATCTGACTAGTGTGATGTTATGAGCCTCCAGAAGCGCGTAGCTCTCCTCTACGCACTCGGCCACGTAACTTGGAAGAGCTCTTGATAAAACTTTTAGTCGTCGACATTGGTGGTGTTGGACATTATGGATTTTTGACAAGCCTCCATATTCCCTGGAATGAGTTTTCGATCATTTCTATGCCGATAATATCCCATACGTCGCGGCGTTTTGAGAGAGTCCGAAAATTTTCGAATTTCTTAACAACAAAATTTTTCAAATATTTTCTATTTTCAAGTATACTTATGAAATTTATTGACATGAATCAAACGTCGTGCCACCTACACTAACTGTTAACTCGAGGCAATGCTGTTATAGTACCTTGTTACATCACCCAATGGACCGATGTCTAGGTGGTAGGCCCCTTTAAACAAAAATCATGATCATCAAGCATCACACAACGATGTCGTACTGAGGTCAGTCTCTTGTTTGTGGATACAATGGTCCTTCCGCTATAGAACGAGGTGTTGAACAAAGTCGTCACACTTATTCCTAGAAAATATTTCAATTTTAAAACTACATTTTTTCAGCGCTCATCGACAAAACTACGGTTGTGAAAATATAAACGCATTCTACATGAAAATGTACTTATTTTGAAGAAACTTAGGCCTGTTAGACAATGTAATTCTTCGTCCACTTGGTGGATTCTTAACCGTACGACTGACGGTATTAAAATGCTATTCTTGTGGATTTCCGTATAGACGAATTCCTAAATTGAGGGCGATTGTCCCTTTCACACTCCAGCAGTATCGTCATAAAGTTTTACCTGATACATGCCTGATGGAATATGTACAGTACCAACATGAACTTTTTATCGAGAATACTCCCATTTGATGATCGTCAGACAACCAGATCTATATATTCACGTTTTTGTTGATTTATTTTACACGTTCCTTTACGTCGCACCGACAGGTAGATATAATGGCATTTAACTGGTGTGAAAATGGGGAATCAAGGAAAACCATTTTCAGTGGGGTTCGAGCCCACTACCTCTCGAATGCAAGCTCACAGCTGCGCGACTGTAACCACACGACCAATTCGTTCGGTAGAGAGAAATGTAAACTGAGAACTTCTGAGGAGAGTTAAAAAGTTGCAGTTCTTTATATGCTACCATGCCAATGTAATGAAAGCGTGCACAGTTCACCAGTAAGGAAATTGGATCGATTATCGGCCACGAAGTCGAAATGTTAAGAGATATGATTGTCGCTACTCATAAAGATATCTACCACTGAATATTTAGAAAGAAACAAGAACGAAGTACGTTACTGTCCATACCAACTGGTTTGCTCGTCGTCACTGGAATATCTTCTGGTTCTGTAGTGGTCTCCTCTGTAACACAGGACATTTTCTGTCACAATGAAAACAAAATTGAATTATACAGAGTATCCATTATACGGCAGAGCAAGTCAAGGTAAGAGAATGCTGGCTTTAAAGCAATAGTAACATTAATATTATTTTAGATTGTTACGTGGAGTGCAGATTGAAGACGAATAATGAGGTAGTAACATCGCTCAGTGCCTAAACGAGGCCGTGTTTTAGACAGTCTGGAGAAAGCAAACGCGCCATTGCACTGTGCGAGTCATCTGCGGAATTCATCTGCTATACACGACGGACAAATGAGTCACTGCTTGACCGAGCATATACAAAACCATTAATGTGCCACGCGCTGATCACGTGGGTTGCCCTCTCCACATTTTCACCATGATTTTGACTGGCAATATACATTCGAAACGCACCTCATAGGATTTTTGAATTTTTTTTGCGTGTCCTTTTCAGAAGTGTTCAATACCCCTTCGACGTGCTCTATAATGTAACACATAACCGACTGTTCGTGAACAAAAGCAGTTCTTCCACCCATTTAAACGACATACGGTGGAACACAATAATTTATCCGGGAGAATGTTACACAATGAAAGGACTCTGTTAGATAATATGGTATGATCGAATGAGGTCTGGCAAGAAAAATGAATGAAAATTGCCTGGAACAAAGGAAAATCACAGGCTCAGCAACTGATCACTTGATTTCTGGCAAGAAATATGAATGAATAGTGCCTGGCAAAAGAGATATCACAGGCTCAGCAACAGCATCGTAATCATCACATAAGGAATATTTGAAAATACAGTACTGGAAGAACTGATGACAAATTTTGTAAAATATCTCTCCTCAACTCAAACCTCCCAGAAGACATAAACATACTGAGGACGAAAGAATAAATCGAACAGAGCCGTGTTTGGGTCACTAACGTAGAATGCGATCGATAGGTATTTATAAAATAAATTACCTTGTCTGTGTTGGCTAGATATGTTGTTGTCGTACTTTTACTTCTAATTCTGATCAAATGTGCAGATCTGCAGTAAAAAGTGGATATACAATCAGCCTTGATGACAAAAGTAGCATACATAGTGCGCCCCACTTCGTCCAGTAACAGTGTAACAAAATTCTCCTACCGTTCAATTTATCTCAGGCTAATTCTTTGTCTAGCTCTGCATAATATGGGTTCCGAAGGGAGGTGCGACTGCATATAATTCGCTACTCAATGTATCGGATAAATATCTCCATCCCCTCGCCCTAACTCAACGCTTAAAGGGACATAGATCGCTCTATCTCTATTTAACATTACACTATTCTACTGTATCAACCTATAAATTAAAGCTTCACACATGTCTTATCTTAACCAACTAGTTTATTATCATGATATTACGCATAGGAAAGAGAAAAATTAATTTAAGTTTTTTCCTTATCTTTGAATAAAATAAACGACATCCATTTATTTTATGTGCAACTGCACTCATTAATAGCGTTCATTTCCAGTCCTGATATGAGGTAACTTTATATTCTCAATCATTACTTGAAGTCTGTAATCATCCTTTAAATCTTTCCGTATTAAAATAGAAATTAAGTTAAGAATCAACAACATCACTGCATAAATAACACATACGTTTCGTTTTTGAATCTTAAACATTGAATCAGATCCACTAAATTGTTTATTTGTCATTGCTGCTTCTCTTAATTTCCATCGAATGACTTGCTAAGCTTACTATCACCTACTGACATACAAAATCGTGGCACCTACTCTCCTAACTGCACTATGTTTAATCATCTGAATATCAATATAACACCTTCTGCAATTCATGTCTGAAACTCATTTCTAACTACTCTAGTTCTTAATTAATTATCGCTTCAATATAATATTCCAAATTTAACTTTCAATGAAATTTCATTTTTCTTGAAAATTAAGTTACTCCTTTCAAAACAATAGGATAGCTCCATTACAATCTCAGATGCCAATATTATTCATCACAGCAATATATATATCATCGAGTATCTTGTGCACTATCTCCATAGAATATTTAATATTGGTATTCTCTAATAACGCAACCACATTTTAGTTACAGAAGAATTATCTATATTGACTTATATGATTGGGTTAGCTATGCCTACCTTATATTACTATACTCCCTCCATGTGAACACTTTCTATGCATATGTTTCATATATATTGCACGATCCAGAAACTAAATAAACGTATTCTACGTCTATCATTTTATAACATCTGTATCTAATTCCATATCAACTCTCTTCAACACTTTCTTATTTCTTCATTACAACCTACATATCATTCTGTTCATACATCCCAACTTCTTAATGTAACCATTTTCTTAAATCTCATAACCTCTTCTTGTATATAATATTTCTGACGTCTTATCATACTTCATTGAATCTATATTCGCTTCGCTGGATCACATTTCGTCCCTGCGAATAACATTTAACCATCTAGTATACTGAGTTAAATCTTCACGTTCTACATCGAAATGGAATAATTCATATTAGTTACACATCCCTTCTATATCATACTGTTATTATGACCAACAAATATGTTTGGTTTTCAAACCCATTTAAGATATCTACGACTCGCATATGCTTTCAATTTGCTGTGCTAATCTCTGCTCATTCCTGCTATAAATCATGAAGTCTCCATAGCCATCTCACTTCTTCCGATCGAGATATATCGATTATCATACAACTTAACCTTGAAAGCTATAATCTGAAATTACACTTCACTGAATCACTTGACAGCTTAAATACACCTCTAAAAACAATCATTTCATGATGTACTTATTTCCTAATTTAATTAGGAACTATCATTTAGTAAACTTAGCTCGTCATTCTCTGGCTTACGACGATTCTGTAGCCCTCTGAGCTACAATTGCTATCCTCGGCCGGCTGGAACGCATGGATCACCTGGTCTCCAATTCTACATCAGATTGGTTTGTCGGCCGGTGACCCAGTCATCTTCAGGTCGGTCCAGTGCGGATTTAGCAGCACATATCCTTCTCTTTGCGCTAAGCTTACCAGAATACAGTTTAGATATGTACAGGTTCATATTAATTCCTCCAGTAGTTTAAAATGGTCTATCAACGTTCGTCTTGTCTGTTTGCTAATTAATCTGACTATTTTCAAGTATATAATACTGGGATAAGTATAGTTCCAGTATCAGTTCATCCTTAGTTTTCAAGTGAATTCAAATAATAATTTAGTTTTCTGACGTCTTCGTGTCTTTTAATTCTTTTTTCTTGAAATAATTCTCGTCTTCTATTTATTTGACGATCTTTAATTCCAATAGCATTTGATGACATGGTCCTTGTCTGACCACTTGCCTCGCTTATCTATCTTAAACTTCTTATTTTCAGCTTAACTACTGTTCTTTCGTTTTGAACATCTAATATTCCGCTATACCTTCTTCTGGCAACAGTTATTTTCAGTATCTTCTACCGGAATCTTGCTAATTTCTTTACGATGCTACGCAGGTGACGTCTTCGTCTACTATTCGGTTTTACGGCAATTTAGTTGTGCAATAATATATTAAATTTTATCTTGTTTCTTTTAAACAATAGACTACACGTAGCATTTCAATGTTATTTTCTTCCAGAGCCTTCGTGATTATACTCCCGTTATTCGATTTCAGGCCCCTGTGAACTTATGAATCATAGTTCGTTTTATATAATTCCGTCTTGCGTGGGCTATGCATCTACTTTGACGCCATTTTATAATGTTCTAGAAAATGCAATGGGACAATAGGAAAATAGTAAAAGATATACACAATATAACGGATGAAATTTGAGTCTTTATTTCTACCACTTGGTGCCGTGGAAGCTTCGATGGGCAAAAAATCTAGAGTGAAATGTGTTCTGGCAAAACTTAGAGCGTGTACTTTCAGTTTGGATTTGATATCTAAGTATCACACTAGTATGAAGTTATGAGCCTCCAGAAGCATGGGACACTTCGCTAGGCACACAGCCACGTAAATGGAAAAGCTCTTGATAAAACCTTTCATCGTCTACATTGGTGGTGTTGGACATTTGGGATTTCTGAAGAGCCTCTATATTCCCTCGAATGAGTTTTCGATCATTTTGAAGCCATTAATATCCCACATGTCGCGGCGATTTGAGAGAGGCAGAAAATTTGCGAATTTCTTGGCAACAAAATTTTCTCAAGTATTTTCTATTTCCAAGTATACTTATGAAACTCATTGACATGAGTCGTACGTCGTGTCACCTGCACTAACTGTTAGCTCGCGGCAATGCTCTTATAGTACCTAATTGCATCACCCGATGGGCCGACGACCTATGGGGTAGGCCTCTCTAAAGAGAAAGTATCATAATCAAGCATCGCCCAATGACGTCGAACTGGGGTCAGCCTCTTGTTTATGCATACAATGGTCCTTCCGTTTTAGGAGGTGTTGAACAAAGTCGTCACACGTATTTCTAGCAATTGTTTCAATTTTTAAACTTCCACGCTTTTGCATCACTCATCGACCAAACGACGCTTGTGAAAATATAAGCTTATTCTACTTGAAAATATACATATTTGGAAAAACCTATGCGTGTTAGACCATGAACTTTCCCGTACGACTGACGGTAAAAAAATATTTTTTTGGTTTCCTGTATAGACGGCTACCTAAAAGGAGGAGCGAATGTAACTTTCAATTTACAGCAGTATCATCAGTCAGTTTTACCTGATACAGGCCTGACGGAATATGCACAGTACGAACATGAATATTTATCGAGCATACTTATATTTGATGATCGTCAGACAATGAGATCTATATATTCACGTTGTTGTTGATTCTTTCAAGTTACTTTACGCCGCACAGACAAATAGATTTTATGGAGTTTTTCTTGTGTGAAAATTGGAAATCACGGAAAACCATTTTCAGAGCTGCCGACGGTGGGGTTCGAGCCCACTATATCTCGAATGCAAGCTCACAGCTGCGTGAGTGTAACCGCTTGGCCAGATAGTTCGGTAGTGAAGGAATGATAGAGAGAAATGTGAACTGTGAACTTCTGAGGAGAGTTGATAAGTTGCAACACTTTCTTGCAATTTTTAGGTCCTACAAGCCAAGGTGATGAATGCGTGCACAGTTCATCAGTAAGGATGTGGGATATTTTCTCCGTCATGACGTCGAAATGTTTAGAAAGACGATTTTCGCTTCTCATAGAGATATTTAGCATTTAGAATATAAGAAGAAACAAGAAAGAAAAACATTACTGTCCTTACCTACTGCTTTGATCATCGACATTTGGATAACTTCTGGATCTGTATTGGTCTCCTCTGAAACACAGAAATTTTCTCTCACAGTGAAAAGAAAATAGAATTATACAGGGTATCTATTATACACCAGAGCAAGTCAAGGTAGGAGAGTGCTGGCTGTAAAGCAAAACTGAATATAAACTTCTTTCAGACTGCGACGTGGAGTGCAGATTAAAAAAAATAATTGAAGTGGCAACATCGTCCAGTTCCTCAACGTGGCCGTGCTTCAAACAGTGCTCGAAAATTAAACGCGTCCTTGCACTCTGTGAGTCATCTGCGGAATTCTTCGGCTATGCACAACGTAAAATGAGGGTACTGGGATCGCTGCCTTGGCCAGCACGTAACAAACCATTAACGTGCCACGCGCTGATCACGTGGGTTGCCGTCTCCTCACCTTTACCATAATTTTCTCTGACCCCCATATGATTTTTTAATTTTTTATAGCCTCTCCTTTTCAGAAGTGCACAACATCCCTTCGACGTGCTCTACCATACAGCGCACAACCTATGACACATATGCAGTTCTTCCACCCATTTCAAAGACACATAATGGAACACAATAATTCAACCGGGAAAATGTTATCCGATGAAAGGACTATGTTAGATAATATCGTATATTCACAAAGAGAAGTCAAAGTCTGCGCAACAGATCACATGAAATCTGGCAAGAATTTTGAATGAAAATTGCCTGGCAAAATGATAATCACAGACACACTAACAGCATCTGAAACATCACATAAGGAATTGTTGAAAATTTAGTATTGGAAGAACAGATGAGAAATTTTGTACAATGTCTCTCTGCAATTCAAATCTCGCAAGGGACGTAAACATACTGAGGACGAAAGAATAAATAGAACAGAGCCGGGCTGAGGTCACTGACGTAGAATGTGTACTGAGCGATAAGTATTTTGAAAATAAATTATCTTGTTATCGGTTAGAAACGTTGTTGTGACTATTTTACTTCTTAATTCTCATCAAATGTACACATCCGCAAGAAAGAGTGGATATAAAATGAGTCTGTGATGTCAAAAGTAGCATATATTCTAATATTGTAAAAGGTTTCCATCAATATCACGTGTGGCAAATAAGTCTATACTTGTAGCACTTGGAGCCGTGGAAGCTTCGATGGGCAGACAATCTAGAGTAAAATGTGTTTTTGCAAATCTTACAGCGTGTACGTTCAGTTTGGCTTTGATATCAAAATATCTAACTGGTATGATGTTATGGGCCTCCAGAAGCGCGGAACTCTCCTCTAGGCACTCAGCCACTAAAATTGGAGGAACTCTTGATAAAAGTTTTGATCGTCGACATTGGTGGTGTTGGACATTATGGTCTTTTGACGAGCCTCTGTATTCTCTCCAATGAGTTTTAGATCATTTTTGAAGCCGTCAATATCCCGTATGTCACAACGATTTGAGAGAGTTCGAAAATTTTCGAAATTCTTCACAACACAGTTTGCTCAAATATTTCCTATTTCCAAGTACACTTATGAAACTCATTGACATGAATCATAGGTCGTGCCACATACACTAACTGTTAGCTCGTGGTAATGCTGTTATAGTACCTTATTACATCACACGATGGGGCGATGAATTTAAACAAAAGGTATCATCATCATCATCATCAAGCATCACCCTAAGACGTCGTACTGAGGTCAGCCTCGTGTTTCTGGATGCAATGGTCCTTCCCTTTTAGAACGAGGTGTTGATCAAAGTCGTCACACGTTTTTCTAGAAATTACATCGATTTTAAACATCCACGTTTTTGCATCACTCATCGACCAAATTACGGTCGCGAAAATATAAGCGTATTCTGCATGAAAATCTATATATATAAAATAAGAGTTTTGTCTGTACATTGCTCAGAATTTGAAAAGAATGGTATTTCTGTATCGGTCATGTTCATAGTAACAAGGAAATGCACTTTTTACTTTTCCGTAATTTCTGTCTGTCTGTCTGTCTGTCTGTATGTATGTATGTATGTACACGCATCACGAGAAAACGGCTGAAGAGAATTTAATGAAAATCAGTATGTGAAGTCGGAGGATGAGCCACTATAATGTAGGCTATAAATAATTTAACTCACGCTGAGGGAAATGGTAGATTAGGGGAAGGCCTAAAATTTAATTCTCGAATATTTATATTATTAGTGGTCCTATTGATAAATACTGCGACCTGCGACAACGGTGTTTTTCTATTCATCTTGCCCCAAGTATGGGCGATAAATTTAATGCAACCTTTGGTGGTATCTCAGCCCTAATTCTTACCAAGTTCCACACTGGACTGATAAAAGTATAGGTATAACCATCGCGCTGTACTTCCATTCAACTCACCTCATGTTGTGGTACTAGATTAATATGATGTTGCCCGCGCAATATTCCTACTTAATTGATACTAATTAACTATCCGAAATTGGGGATGGATATACAGATCAAGCGCGGTGGTTGCAGGACAATATTAAGTCAATATCTCAGGGTAAAAACATCTATACATATTCAAAAATACTATTTACTTTCCCAAGTTCCGTTGAAGAGGGTGTATATTTCAATAAGTCACTCATTTTTCTCCAAACTCCTACCGTAGAATCAATATGAGCCTCTGAATATCATGATTTCCGAAATACCAGTCTAAACATATCCTTACAACTAATCTTCCTATCTCTACCTTTGAAAATAAACGCTTGAATAATCTTAAAACTAATTTATTAGCATGCCAATACTATAACTAACAAAATAATGACCATCTCTGGTAATAGAGGAAAATAAATTCGAATATCACATATTATCTTTCTTGACAGCTCAAATTAATGAATCAACATAATTAAAATTGGGCAGATATCTTTAATTCATTTGGGCAATTATTATTTTGCTGCGTGACCACATTTCATCATGGGACAATTAGGATTTACTCTTTATTAAAGGAGGGAGTGGTCTTTCTTTCCTTTAGGTCTATTTGCAGTATTCTTTGGGATTGGTTTGGGAATTGCGTCTTTGACTTGTTTATAGCATGAGATAAGTAACTCTTTCCAATCATGGCTTCAAAATGCCATCTTAAGTACCTAAAAGAAATTAATCCTAACCATTAATATTAATTCCAACATCCTTATATATTAAAAATATGTGCCAAAATAAAATCAAATATCTTCATTTACGAGTGCCATCTCCAGGTTCTTCAATCATCATAACCTGCCAGAATCGTACAGATCAATTAAATATTATGTGTATTTTCAATTAAAATGACTCTTTCTACTGCCTACCAATTTTACCATTTTCAGGTTAACGCGTGCTCCAATACTGTATATTCACTATGTGAGACAAATATATTACTAGGCGACTGTATTTCTTTCCCATATACACTTCAAATACATGTAAATTACGCTTAACCTATCTCCATATTTCATTTAAGTTCGACCAATCGACCATCTAACCTCTTTACTACACTTAATATTCACGTATCTAGGCTTTAATTCCACTGCTTGCCTCATTTTAAATCACAACATAACTGTGGCTAAGCATAAATTCGCACCTATTTCCCTCAATCATTTACTTACACAATACCTATTCAACATCTCAAATCTCCAACAACATATTATCATTCATGTTTCTAATTACTGCGATTCCTCCGCATTCAATCAATATCTCTACTCAACTTCTTCATAATGACTACTACGTCGCAGTAAAACACTTCTTTTACCTTAATATATTTTCATAACATCGCAAGCTGCTACTATTTATTCCAACTCATCGTAAATATGGACGATATTGGTCTAGTTATTCAATCTGGTCATTGGGTAGCCTAGGTTTATTATTATTATTACACTGCACTTTCATATCTTAGCCTTGCCTAGCTTAATATACGACGTACTCTTAAACATATTGGTTCAAAAACATCCTTATTCACTTCCCGATACTGCTCACATTAACCTCAGATCAAGCTTATGAGCACGGCAGTATATTACTACACATAAATAATACGTATCTGTGGTTATTTTCTCCGGCATATGCCTTAGAGTTCACATATTGGCACAAACAGGTCATATCTTTGGCACTTCAGCATTCCTACAATTATACTACACTAAATGAAATACTTTATAGTTAAATTTCTTAAAATGTTACTTATCTCAAGCCATTTTAGGTTTGACGTTGCTTTCTTCTTCCTCCTCACGGCATCTCGGAACGTCTAGCCTTTGCACTGGATTACGTCAAGCTGGATCTCTAGGTCGCCAAGCTTGAGCTTACGATGATCTGGTCAGCCTTCCTCCATCGCTTTACGCTCGCTCCATTTCGTACCCAATTTCCATGCAACGAAACGATATTATTAATTTAACAGAATACATCTTAATTCTCCGTATATATAGCTCTTCCAAGGACTTTGTCTAATTGCATTTATATTTCTTATCCTCTCTAGATAAAGCTCAGAATTAATTAAGTTATATTCTTATAAATTGGTTCTTTCTTGGTAAAATCTGTTGCCTGAATAATGTTTTTTGAATCTTATAGATGGGTTATACGGATTATTTGAGGAACTCTGGCCGTTTACTAAGTCAGTTTAGGCCTTATTTACGATTGCCGTATTCCGACACCTCTTCATCGGCACAGTATTTGAAATGTATTATACGTGCTTCCCTGCCGTTAAACGTATTTTTCAGTAGTTTGTTTCTAGATTCTTCCTTCGTATGGACTCTGATATGGTTGTATTGATTATAATAGTTGTTCTTCTGATTAGGTAATTGCAATTCACAGTTCGTTTCTGATGAAATCTTATTGCCAAGGTAGATAATAATAGAACGTTTTTCCAATTTTTTTTACGTACAATGGTTCATTTTTCATAGAGTTTCCTTTCCATCTCGCCAGGCACTGCCTCCTAGTTGCGGTCAACTTGTCACAAAAAGTTATTCCGTGCATTCTTAACGCTTGAATCTGATCTGCGCCATTTTTCTTCCGGTCTATCTTCATGTCAACTGACGTCAATTGTAACGTAATGGTACAATACTGTACAACGAAAGTTGTATAGAATTAAATTTCTGATCATTTATGTCATACATTGTTACCGTACCGGCTTAAATAACACAGATATTCATGAATTTGTATTTTTGTTGCCAAGTCCATATCAACGCCGAGCCACGAGAAAATGGGTGAACAGAATTTAATGAAAGTCGGTATACAGAGTTGGGGAGTAAGAAAGTACAGTCTAAGTTATAAACAATTGTATTCGCCCTGGATAAAATTGTAGTTTAGGGGAAGGCACCTAAAATTTAATTTTTAAATACCTATGTTATTGGTCCTATCGAAAAGTACTACATAACAAAAGTTATAGAGAATACAATTTCGACCATTTATGTTTCATTCAGTTTTACCGTACCGACTATAATAAGGGTGGTATTTCAGAGGCGAAAGGAAACTAAATATGAAGGCCTACAATACTGAAAGCTCATAACATTGATCAACAATAACATTATATTGACCATTGTTTGTTGTGATGTTCTTCGTCTCTTATGCTGCCGCTCAACTCAGATAAATGGGATTACTGCTGCGTAATAACAGCCTGACTGAATATTGGCGGGAAATAGCTGGGGAGATGTAAAACTTTCTCCTTTAACGTGCCATTCCTCTGGTTCACACATTTTCTGATACTGCCGGTACGTAACACACTGGTTCATCATAGTATTCCAGCTGTTCGATCCCTTCTCTGACGCGGTGGTTTGAATGAGCAGTGTGCATACTCAAGGCAGAGGCTCAGTTAGTAGTAGTAGTTGTTGTTGTTGTTGTTTTTGTTGTATGACCCGGTCTAGAATTACAATTTAGGCCTATTCCAAATTCTAGCGCCACAATTCACTAAATAACTCAAAATTCAACCCTGGAAAGAGCCGGTTCTTAAGAAAAGGTCCGTTCTCTTCACTTTTATTAAATTCTACATTCATTTTATTCTAAATTAGCAATGAAGATGGGGTTTCTCCTCTGGCTTGGAGGAAAAATTTACCTCCATGTCAGATAGATGTTTCCGCCACCTGTGCAGTGAACTGAGATTTCCCGACTCATCGGGTACTCCTAGGAAACAGATTAGTAAAAGGGCATATTTTTTGCCCTGGGAGTCTCTACAATTCGACACCCCCACCCGGCTGAAATAAGACGAAGTGTGTTCACGGCCTTCTGCGGCTTGGTCATTCCAGCTTTCGAACTTTGGACTGTTAGATCAGCAGCGTAGTACTGTTCGTTAAAAGTGAAAAAATATGTGGTGTTTCATTTGATCGAATATTTCATATGAAAGCATTGCTCTTAATCGGCCATTCCTACTGACGTCTTTGTAATGACCTATGTTCATTTCAGTTGGGAAATACTAAGACGGTCTTTCTGAGGATGTATAATGAAAACTCCTCAACCTGATTGTGACTAATGGTAGGCAAGAGGGCTTACCATTACAATGAAAATTCCCTAACCCAGTCTTCATGTGAGAAAAGATGTTTGGCGACTTCCCCGTCGGGTTTCTGGGGTAACGTTAAATGCTATGCAATTTAATACAATCTTGCTCACAACGTGTACACTATCTAATCTAGAGTTCGGTATACAATGTAGAATTCCGTAGCGAAGCACGGGTTCATCAGCTAGTGTACTTATATGGAAAAAAATTAGGCCGGATTAACCATGGACTTCTTCATTCACTTGGTGGTTTCTCTCCCGTACTACTGACGGTAAAAATTCTTTTTTTTTTTTTTGTTTCTCTGTATAGACGGCTACCAAAAAAGGAGAGCGAATGTCCCTTTCAATCTACAGCAGTGTCGTCAGTCAGTTTTATCTGATACAGGCCTGACGGAATATGCACAGTACCAACATGAACATTTATCACGCACCGGGCGAGTTGATCGTGCGGTTAGAGTCGCGCAGCTGTGAGCTTGCATCCGGGAGATATCGGAATCGAATCCCACTGTCTGCAGCCCTGAAGATGGTTTTCTGTGGTATCCCATTTTCACACCAAGCAAAAGCTGGGGCTCCGGCCGCTTCCTTCACACTGCTAGGCCTTCCCTATCCCATCTTCGCCGTGAGACCTATCTGTGTCGGTGCGACGTTAATAAAAAAGAAATATATATTTATCGAGCATAACTCCATTTGATGATCGCCAGACAATGAAATCTAGACACTCACGTTATTGTTGATTTTTTTAAGCACCGTAGCTTTACGCCGCGCCTACAGATAGATTTTATGGCATTTGTCTGTTGATAAAATGATAAATAAGAGAAAAACATTTTCAGGGCTGCCGACGGTGGGGTTCTAGGCCACTATATCTCGAACGCAAGCTCACAGCTGCGCAAGTGCAACCGCACGACCAAATCGTTCGGTAAGTGAAGGACTGATAGAGAGAAATGTGAACTGAGATCTTCTGAGGGCAGTTGCAAGTTGCAACGCCATCTTTCATTTTTTCGATGCTACCAAGCCGAGGTGATAGAAGCGTGCACAGTTCACCAGTAAGGATGTGGGATCGATTCTCTGTCACGACGTCGAAAATTACGAAACGCGATTGTCGCTTCTCATAGAAATATTAGCACTGAAAATAGAGAAGAAACCAGAAAGAAGAGCGTTACTTTCCTTACCTACTGGTTTGCTCGTCGACAGTGGAATATCTTCTGGATCTGTAATGGTCTCCTCTGTAACACAGAACATTTTCTGTCACAATTAAGGCAAATTTGAATTTTACAGAGTGTCCATTACACGGTAGAGCAAGTCAAAGTAAAGAGAATACTGGGTGTAAAGCAATACTAACATTATCCTTCACTACTTATGCCTACTAGGCTAATTCCTGGAGGCAAAGTTATCCGGTCACTTAGTGCCGAAGTTGAGGTATTCAAGGGTCGTCATAGCCTGTAAAGAAAAGAAAAAACCGAACCCCATTGCTCAACGGCTCCGAATAGGCATGGCCTACCGAGTGACTTCTGCTCTGCTGATCTCGACTGCCTGCAGATTATGAGGTGTCGTGCGGTCAGCACGGCGAATCCTCTCGGCCGTTATTCGTGTCTTCTTAGACGGAGGTCTCCATCTCACCGTCAGACTGTTCCTCAACTTTAATCACGTAGATTGAGTGGACCTCGTACCAGCTCACAGATACAAGTAAAAACCCTGTCCTGGCCGAAAATCGAACCCGGCTTTCCGAGTAAGAGGCAGGTCGTACACAGCGAGGCCGACTGTCATAGCCTCTAACGTAAGGAGATAGATTTGCTTACCTTTGGTTAGCTTTCTTGCATTCGTTTGAAATTGTATATCGTTGCTCGTATATCAAAGCTATTGGAGAATGTAAATGTACACCAGATTATTCAATAGCCATAGTCTTGCCTATGGACGGTATTAATTGGCCTAAACTTAATCAGAGATAGCTAAGAGATTAATTTTAATTAAAATGATCGTAGATTGGCTGAGATATTCCTTCAGCTCAATATATTCAATTTCTTCGAGACGTTGTGACGGAGAATCGATCCCACGTCCTTACCTGATGTGATTTGTTGCTGAGCCTGTAATTTCTCTTTTGGCCAGGCACTTTTTACTCATAATTCTTGCCAGACTCATGTGGTCTGATGTGGATCCTGTGATTTCTCTTTGTGCCAGGTACTTTTCATTCATTTTTCGTGCCATACCACATTTTCTAACATAGGCCCTTCATTGGATAATATTTTCCTGGATGAATTATTGTGTTCCATCGTGTGTCGTTGAAATGGGTGGAAGAAGGGCTTATGTGTACATAGGTTGTGCGTTTTGTGGTAGAGCACGTCGAAGGAGCATTGAACACTACTGAAAAGGACACGCACCAAAAGATTTAAAAAACTTATGAGGTGCGTTTCGAATGTATATTGCCAATCAAAATTATGGTGAAAGTGCCGAGATGGCAAACCTCGTGAACAGCACGTGGCAAGGTAATGGATTGGTATGCCTCGGCCAAGCAGGGACTCCAGACTTCTGTACTTTCAGCGCTAAATATCTCTATGAGGAGCGAAAATCGTGTCGACGGAAGGACGTGGGTTCGAATCCCCGTCAGGAAGTCGTAAAATTTAAGAAACGAGATTTCCACTTCCGGAGGTGAATATGACCTTAAGGTTCACTCAGCCTACACCAAAAATGAGTACCAGGTTATTTCCTGGGGGCAAAGGCGGCCGGGCGTAAGGCTAACCACTCTACCCCATCACGTGCCGAGATTAACAATGGTGGAAGCCTTTACCTTCCACTCCTCCGAGGGAGTTCGTGGCCTGTACGGAGGTGACTTTGCTTTGCTTTACCTTGTACCTTAGATGGTGAGTGAATGCAGTGGCGTACCCAGAAAACCATTTCAGTGGGTGGGGTATAAGTCCAGGTCAGTAGCGTGGATACAACTTTTCCTTGGAAGGGGTTGTGAAAAGATTTTTTTTAAGTTTTTTATTTCGAATTTGTTTTACGTCGCACCGTATGTCTTATGGCAACGATTGGAAAGGAAAGGGCTAGGAGTGGGAAGGAAGCGGCCGTGGCCTTAATTAAGGTACAGCCCCAGCATTTGCTGGTGTGAAAAAATGGAAACCACGCAAAACCATCTTTAGGGCTGCCGGTAGTAGGGCTCGAACCCACTATCTCCCGGATGCAAGCTCACAGCTGTGCGCCCCTGAGCGCACGGGCAACTCGACCAGTGGATATGAAAAGAGCGCCGGTCATACCGAGTGCGGTGAGGTATCTTCAGTAGATATTGATATTTTTGGTTGTTACAATGTAATTATATCCAACAATCGAAATCGTAGCTTCTGTACTCTTAACATAAACCGGCTGCACTATTGAAACTGTTCGTAAAATTGATAATATCGTTCTTCGTTTGTGAGGAAGTAGAATATTCATTTAATTTGTCTTCTTAAAAGAAAGGAACCACTTTGGTACTACGCCCCGTGATTGATGACTGAATGTTGCGTCCTTATCAAAAGCGCTAAGTCTACGTTTCAAACATCGGGTGAGTTTCTTGTAATCGAAATTTATAAGAGTTATGGTCAATAGTCAGCTGTAGTCTTTCGATGCGGCCTGTTTGGAACGAGTGCTATTACACCTTTTTTCATCCGATCGATGTTCCTTCCCGGTTCAAGAGTATTATTTAAAGCGTCAATGAGTTAATTCTTGATGACCGGCCACATCAGAGCATAGAATTATTTTCCCAATCCATCTATCCCAGGAGATCTATTTGACGCGCTTTTCATGACGGCCTGGTACACTTCTTCTTCTTCTGTTAACAGCATAATAAGTTGTGTGACTGAGAAGCCGTACTCGTCCTCGTCAAGAAAACTGGTCTTGGTGATCCCCGTACAAGTTTTCAAAGGAGCGTACAATGGTGTCTGAAATTTGTGAGTGCCCTTGGATCGTCCTTCCTCTTCAGAGTAAGTTTATGAATGCATTTCTAGGACATGCTCGTATTAGATGATAAACTGAAGGCTTTTCTTCACTATTACATTGATTGTCTCGGGCGCGTATTTTTAGTCATTCTTGGTACCTCCGGTACAATGTCAGCAACTGGGCCCTTACTTGTTTTATTCTGTTATAAATCATTGAGTTGGTAGGGTCTTCTGTATATAGCTGGCGTGAACATTGATAGTAAAAGTCAATTGTATGCCTATACATGCGATGGCGCTGGAAACTGTACGCCTTCATGAATTTTATAACTCGGGGTTTCGCCTGTAACAGCCACCACTCCAATGTGTCTTTATATAGGTTTATTTGTCGTCTCTACCGTTGCCATTCTGTGGAAAATTGTTATTGTAACTCTGTATCCAGTAATATAATTTGATTAATTTCCACGAGCCTCTTCCACGGGCTGGGTCTAGAGCTGGTTGCTATAACTTGCATATGTATGCACAATGATTAGAATATTTCGAAGGATATACATCCACCTCGCGTACTTATCCCTGCAAAATTTTGCTAACATAAATTATATCTAATCGGGAGGCTCCTGTGTTGTAGAAGTAAGAGTATCAGGCAGATTGCGGCCTTTTCAATTCCGAAGTATCAAGTATCTTTCAATTGTAGCCCTTGTAACAAAGCAGCCAAAGCTGGACAACTTTGATAAGAACCAGTTTTGTTTTTCGTTGACATGACGGCATTAAAATCGCCCCCAAGTATCATGATGCCTTGGAACTCCTTGAATAAGAGGAAGGATATCTATTGTAAGAAATTGTCGTCTTTCAGGTCTGGCCTGCAAATCTGAAGGTGCACAGACATTTTAACAATCAGTTGATCTCTAACACGTATGCTGATCCCTCGCGCGTTCAAGAGAAAGTTAGGGTCAGAGTATGGGATGCTGTCCTTAATGAATATAGCGGTACCTCGTTTATTCTCATTTACATTCACAAGAGTTTCTTAGCCAGGAATGGGTTGCAGATCGATTGATGCAACTTCCTGTGGTAGAGCAATATCAATGTCCTGGTCTCGGATGAATTGTTTTAGTAGAAGTTGCTTATTAACAGTTTGTATACAGTTTATATTCAGTGTAATTGTCGTACACGTTAATAACATTGCCGTAATAATAAAAGTGGTTAGTCTATGTTCCATGTTCAGCATCGATCACCTGAACAGCCTGAGGAATGTCTACTTTTTTAATCTTGGGTCCTTAGGGCTTGTGTATGGCTGCGTTGTCTTATGTGTGGCCTATTTTCAGGACCGTACTGTTTTTAGTTTAGACGGGTTCTTCACCGGAAGTGTAGTTTCGATAGAAGGCGAGTTACTGATCTCCCACCCAGTGTTTTGTGACTCTTTCTCTTCGACGTTGTTGTCTACATTCTGTAACCATCCATTCAGAGATGCCTTGCGTTCACCAGTCTCTCCTGTTGGTGAGTATTGTGGTATATCAAGGGGTGACTGGTTACGTGTCCTATCGGAGATATTCTGCATGGAATCTTCACTGGACTGAGTTGACATTTAACTTGTGTGCCTGTCATCTATCTGTGTGTTCTCAATATATTTTCTGTATGAATTTCCGCATCGATGTAAATAATGTCCTGTTGTCTCACATCAGAACTACTGAAGTTGATTATTTTGTTGTGATTCATGTTGTGATTCTTGCTCCCGGGACATGTTTGCCTGCATGAGCGGCCGCAGTGCCTCCGAGATTTGTTTATGTTCGTGCACCTGGGACTTGCTAACCGGCTCTGTGCTGTGTTGTGACTCTCTAGTGTCTGGGGTGTTGAATGCAACTTTCTCTTTCTTGTGGTTTATCTTGTAATGGCGTATTCGGTAACGGAGGGAAATCTGCATTATCTAGTTGTCTCTGCTCTTCGTCTTGGCTAATACTGGATGAAACCACCGATGGAGATAGTGGTTGACTAGCCGTACGAAGTTTTTCCAGTCGTATCATAGGGTATGAGTGCCATGGACATGCACAAGGAGGTGATCGGGGGCATTTACATATCGCGCACATCTTTTCTTATCCGTCGCAGATAACTTGACCTCGAAAGCCTTCTACTGTAATAAAGGATGGAATTTGTTGTTTTAATTCAATATGAATTTGTCTCATTCCTTTAGCAACAGGGAGTTTGTAGTGTTGGGACCAATATTCATCCATTATCCTTTTAACAATACCATACTTGGAGAAATGGGTGCAAATTGTTTTGTTAGGAATTCCTGGAGGAATGTTAAAATGTATGACTCTTGTAGCCTCTGTGCCGGCTTCAGTTATTTCCACTGGAACCCGTTCACCATTAAACAAGAAAACACTACTTTGTCCAGCACAGTTATTTAAAAATCGAACTATTATATTTCGTAAGATTACCTTTATATATACTGAGTTTGTGGTGGCGTCTAGTTGTAGACCTTCAATGTATCTGATACCCGTACTCAACCCTCTACCCTTCCTGCCCTTGAAATGTGGCACCGGCAAAAGAATCCCAGGGTCGCTGAATAGGTACTACCCACAGAGACATATTCGAATAGTATAACTAACCTTAAATTATTAAGCAGGAAGGATAAGACAGAAGATAAATAAAAAAATGTGAATGAGTAAAAACATAGATGTATTAAAATAAAAGAATAAACTTTGGCAAAGTAAAATTTCTACACAAATAAAAATCAATTCGGACTATACATGGATACGTCATTCATTACCACCGTCAACTCATATGTAAGATTGGTTTAATTTACACAATTATTTACTTTAAGTCATTCCCTAATATCACTATCTATTAAGAATTTGTCAACCTAAGTTATCAAATCAGTTTTTTTCCATGTCAATTATGACCATGAAAAACCAACAATCTTGTCCATGAATTCAAAGTTCATCCAAATGCATCTCACTTAATTGAGTTCTTATTACATCTCATTATCATTTACCAACAATTACTTTAATCAACTAATTCCTTTTACTTAATTCATCTCGGTTTTTATTATGTTTGGTTGACACCATATTTTAAAAACATAATGTAGTTAACCATCATTACATCCATTACTTTCGTCAGAGTGACCTTTGAGATAAAAAAATTCAAAATACATTCATCTATACAGGAACCCATTAATCCGTATCCACTTTCCCTTTTATCTATACATCATTGAGAAAATGTGAACATTTGAACTAGAGACAGAATCACTAGATCATTATATTTTCAAAATTATTCACTTATTAAGTTATAAAAATCGTGTTATTATTATTAAATTATTTAAATTATTTGAATAATTTCGATCATGGAATCGTGAAGGTGTTTGAGATTATTAAATCCTTACATTTGTTAAACCATTCATGAAATCCGCAATTTATTAAATTTAAATCATTAAATCATTAGTGATCATTAAGTCTGAGATCATTACATCATTAAAAAGAATTAAATCTGATATCATTAAAATTATTCATTCCTCAAACTTGTTAAATCATTCTTTTATATCGGATTCCTCCTCTCATCTATATACCGTTAACACGGAACGTGACCGAATCGATAATTACCCCTGACACGAATAAATTTAACTTACTATTCTATTTCACATACGCATAATCGGCTGTTTCACTAATACATAAAATAATCACAAACCCTGTAGCAAAGGGACCTAAACTAAATTGAAATTCCACCAAAACTTAATGTACACTGAATCTATGACAATAGGACAGAACCATATTGCCGCAAACACATCAACCACAATGAAATGAATTCACAACATCAAACAAAGGTTGTAACAGCAAACCAGAATTTTTAATTGCCAAATGCAAAGTAAAATACACATCACATATGCAAAATCACAAAATCAATCATATGCATAATTACCAGGGATATCATGTTCTTTGACCTGGCCGGGCTTCGAACTCCGATCACCTGGATCGCAACATTATAGTGACCTATAATGTTCTATCTTACAATGGACCGTCACGAAATATATTTAATATCCTAACTTTAATTTGCTGTTCTTAAATCACTCAATCAGAATTATATAATAAATGACATTTATTCTTTCATTTTATGACCCTAATCAACGCAGTTTGAATCTCCTTTAATATGCATGCCTAGCAGCAACGAACGTCTTATCTCTGAGCACAACTCATTCACTGTTTATATCACTGACACGGCAATCTTTCCGTCACCACAAAATGAATATCTCTCCGTTCTAATTAACTCCATGTGTTTCTCTTAAATCATCTTTCGTATAACTGAGCCTTCCGGGGCGACAATAACAATTATTTATAAGCATTCAACGCTTTCAATACACATTATTCATTCCATACTTCACATGTCTAATTTCGCACTCCTCACAGGATTCGTAACATATTAAGAAACACTTTACTTCACTTTGCCGGCGCTATATTCAAATATTACGCTCCACAATATCACCGGTTCATCTCATGCTACTAGCGTTCGTATCTGAAAGGACTTACTTCGAAGCTAATCTCAACTAAATCTCAGGTGAATTACATGACAGAATACCTATTCCCTCACGGCACATTTTCATCTACTGCTTAAAATATATGTTACTTATTGATGAAACAGACTCTAAAATCTCACTGTAATGTGCATGGCTGATCAACGGTTCGTATCTTCACGATGTCAATTAATTCTCTTTCGACGATCTTAACTTAACTTCATGCAGCATGCCACAACTATCCTAGCCTATCCCCATGACTATAAAACACATACTGATTGCCATCTATGCTACTTAAAATATTTACACACACGGATGTCATATTAGAAGATCACACATTATAAAAGATCATATTCCAACACCCGTTTCTTATTACCATAGAAGATCATATTCCAACACACGTTTCTTATTATTACAGAAGATCATATTCCAACACACGTTTATTATTTTACACAAATCACTCCCCCAAGGCATCAGTACTGGAAGTTATTCCCTATATCTTGATAACCCTTGCTACAATAAAAATATAAAAAATGAACTTTCCATGCAAGAAAATTATTTACAAGTTAAAATACAGCAGATAGTGCATAAGCGAAATATAATGAATCAGGAGGTACTTATCGAGTTCAGCGACGTTCCCCGTTCAGCCGCACAGCATATTTGACATCAGGTAGGTCCCATGATGTGGTTTATTCCATCATAATAGTAGCATTAACATGTGCACAAATGCCTTCATCGACATCCATGTTCTTCACTCTTGTTGGTTTTAACATTTCACAGGGCTTCACTCGCATTATTACACTAAAAATACACAGAAAAATATACATGAATTACATATAAGTACACATCACACTCTTATCACAACTAAATAATACTCCGTCTCTGCAAAACTTCGCGATTCCCGACACGTGGCACTGCAAAGCGTCCCGCGACTTGATAACGTTCCGGTCTTTACTGCCCAACAAAAAGTTGATAACGTGAGACTTTCTTCTCCCAATTTCTTGATTATTTACACTCTCCAGTATCTAATTGAAATAAAATCCATCGGATCCAGTTATACTTTATCAATGGTTAAAATTATTAGGCTGATAAATGCTCAAAATTCTGTTCTACAGCGAACACCATACACCTCCGTCCGAATCGTCCCGAACCACAAAGCAGAGTGCTTCTCCCGGACAGCGCGTGGCTTCCTCCTATACGCTTGCCTCATGGCATGGAGCTCAGGGAATCCCCTCATCAGTTGTGTAATATCCTGTCGTATACAGCTACATTTATAAATTGCAATAATTTATTAGGAAATATCGTCTTAATTTTCCATCTATATAAGAGCCTGAATTTTCTTCTAGATTATCTCCCGACAAAATTATGCCAATATTGGAGGGCTTTCATGTTGGCGTCCATATTTCTTTTCCCATACATCCTCGAGTGTGCTGCGCTCTGATTCGCTACTCAGAAGTCCTACCAACTTAAAATCTGAGCAGCACTGTCACAGTCCTTTCTCTCTCTAGCGTGGAATATTCCATTACTTCCATATTGTGAAATCAAATGAACCTGCCACGTGGACTCTCTGGCTACAAGCTTAAACAAGCGCAATTGCAACACATATCCGGCCTCTCATGTAACTTCACTCCATTCTTCCCGTAACTTTCTATCATTTTCAGTATTCTATGCCAATGATATGAGCCGTTTGGGTTCAATACAATCATAGTAAGAAGTATTCGCACACTTAATAATGAAACAAGAATACTTTACTTAGTACATTTATTGTCATGTACGTTGTATAACATCAATAGGTTAGCTTTCTGTACACTATTTAAATATATATACATTATTAAACATAAAATCGATAGACTTCTCTGTCTTTAACTTAATACATAAATGAAAATACAATGATTTCATAGTCATAAAACGTATTCGTTCAGTCCGATTTTACTGTCATTCCCCACAGATTTTAGTGCGCGTTTAGTATTTTTTTGCCAATCCTTTTGATTTTACAATGGCTTCAAGCCGGCTAGGCATTGAATGAATTACTGTAGCTTGGAGGTGAAGGTGGACTCAGTCTTACCCCATTCTTCCAAAAGAGCCATTTTCAAAGCTGGCTTTGATAACATATTTCTTGCGCTCACTCTCTCGTTAAGCACACACATGTTCAATCGGATTCATATCTGGGGATTGGCGGGATGTTACCATATATTTAGGTGTGTTGTATAAAATCCACAATCGTGCATAAAGGGCCGTATGTTTTGGATCATTATCCTGCATGAATACATTATTACCCAGAAGTACATTTTTTCGGCATTAGATGCTGGATGTTTCTTCAAAATGTCAATATAGTTTTTACGGTCAATCTTTCCATCTATGAATTCTAAGGAACCTGCTCCAGCTGAGATCGGTCATGCACCTTGAAACCATTAAACAACCCCCACCATACTTCATGGAAGGAAGAAGATCTTTTCTTCGAGGTCTGTGTTCGTATTCCTCCTCACCCTTTTGCCATGTTCTTGAAAAACAGTGAGTTTACTTTCATCCGTAAATATAACTCGATCCCAGAATTCTAGGGAAGCATGTTTATAGTCCGTAGCATATTGTAGTCTTTTCTTCTTATTTGCTGGGGTAATTAAAGGTTTTCGCCTGGCATTTCTACAATGATAACCATTCGTATGTAAAAACTATTGAATTGTGAAAGCACAGATTTTAAGTTTTAAATCATGTCATAGTTCAGACCTCAGTTTTGCAGCGCCGATTCTAGGATTTTTTTAACTTTACTAAGGATTAGTATTTTAGTTCGATCGCCTAGTTTGCATGGACGTCCATATCAACGTGCATTTTTGAAAGATTTTCTCTCACCATACCCGTCAATAATTCCCTGAATTGTAGATCTTGGTCTCTTCACAAGTTTAGATATTTCCGAGAGCAATTTACAGGAATTATGAGCCCGGATTATAATTCTTCTCTCTTCTTCTGTTGTTTCTTTCATTTTGCGGCCCATCTCACTGATTTACTGTATCACTTGTTGTTTAGAACGACTGAAGTACTTGATGATGATGATGTTTGTTGTTTAAAGGGGCCTAACATCTAAGGTCATCGGCCTGACTGAAGCACAACTGACTTGGTACAAGACGTGATCTTTACTAATTACCTGCGTTGCAAGGGATGTCCTCAAGGACTTCGATGTGATGATAAACCACCTGTACGAATACTTTTTACGCACCTATATTTCGAACTTATTGGATAGCGCGTTTGTTGAAATAAACATTTCTAAAGTACTATTGTTATTTCCGGTACTTATACATATTCATGTTAGGCGAAATACCTAAATATAGAAAAGTAGTGCAATTTCTAGCATCCAATGGAATATGCGTCAAATACAAACAACAACATTCCTTAATGTTTAAGATGTAGGCTACGTATACTTTTTCCCATGACTGTACATGAATCTCGGCTGCAGATGGACGAGTTTGATTCCGTTGAAAGGTACACTTAAGCGTATTCCTCCTGATTTGTTGCATTGTTTTCCTTACGGGTACTGTTTACATTTTCACTAGTTAAGTACTTTAAGTGTTCAAACGTCAGTAAATGGTACGATACTCCAACACTTCACTGTTATACTTCACATGGAGCGCAGTATAACCAGTCGATCTGCTCCGGCCACTGCTTGGACGGAATGCGATCACCTGGACGAAAACTACCGAAGCGTTTAAAGATAACTGTATGATGCGGTGTCCTTTGTAAGGGATCTCTTTCAGATGTGCCAATGACGTCGGATCATAAAGAAAGTGCTTCACATTAGGCAACTGAGAACAACACGTGATCTGAACGCCAGGCGTTTCATTGCACATATTGAATCACTATAACTTGTGCACGTTGAATATTATATGTGATTATGATTAATTCTTTGTCCCACGTTTCTTAATTATTAATATTTTTGGCTTTACTTCCCAGGAACTACTTTTACGCTATTCCGAGACGCCTATTACCGTTCTTTTCACAACGTGGTGGGTTCGCCGATATGAATTGTATCGCACATGTGGATCTGAACCTGTCTTACGGCCGAGTGATCTTACTGACGCCAACCCTATATGGAGAGATGTATTCACTATTGTATGTTCGATGATGGCTGCTAGTGTAATGTGATGTGTGTCTATGAAAATAATAATATTGGTATACATACAAACATTCAGTCCTCGAGTCCGTGGAAATAACCACACACGATTAAAATCCCCAAACATAACATGAATCAAACCCGGAACCCTCTGACGATTCAGCCTGGGAATCGGACGTGACTATAATGACTATGGTGTGAATTATTGCAGGTCATGTAGGACTGAAATAAATGCATAAAAGTATTTTAGTACTATCAGCCCTTCGGAGACATGACTCAATATCGGCCCGCTGATGTCCTCGATTATGCAGAAGGTGATTTTACCTGTTCTTATATTATAGCATTTCAGTGTCAACGAAAGTGTTAATAAACATTATGGTTCTATACATTGAAATTATGATATGAATTAAATTATTATCTATTAATTTATCATTCAACCTAGTCCACTGAAATTTGTTTGGTTCACCCCATTCAATTCTCTTGTCATAACGAATATTCATATGTTGTTCATTCGTTTATGAATTCATAATAAAATACTAATCAGATATACATATTCTTGTTCAAAGAGGTGCAAGTTTGAAATTAAAAGTCAAAAAATCAAAATTTTGGTCCTATCCGCGTCCATCTGCCCTTAAGAGTTATAAAAGATCACATTCGTCACCTTCTTCGTTACTGGTAACAAGCTTGTGTCGATGAACCTCCGTTTTCACAACTACGTAAAGTTGTTCAGTTATATTTATTGCTTTTGAGGTGGAGGAATAAAGAATTTCACACTGACAAGTGCAAGAAGTGCGATTTTGATGTCTTCCTAAATAACTCTCTCAACAAATACTTTGTCTGAAGGACAACATTAATCAATAACTTACTCTGTGTCTGTCCCCATGTGTTGGCTGCATAGAAATTCCTGGATTAAGATAAATTTTCCCGGTGAGCTTACAGGACTTAACCCGGCACCGGGCGCGTGGTGAAGGAATCCCTCATTCATTGGGTTCGTCATGTCCCACTGCCCATTGGTTTTTCGGACGTGTCTGTCTTTCAAGGTATTCCAAGTTCATTATTTTCCACATCAGTCTGCAACTGTTTCACGTTGGTGAAGATTCTTTACTTTCTTTTGCGGTGCATTGTTGTCATCCTTGCAGTTCAGTGAGATTTCCCCTCACCTTGCGCCTTGTAATGTTGGTATTTCTGGCATTATTAAATACTGACTCTATTTTGAATATATTGAACTAAGGGTGATGAAAATGTGCGGAAACTGTTATAATGGATAGATTAAGAGCAAAAGTAGATGAACAGAGGAGGAGAAGCAGGTGAAGATTTAGATGAAATTATTGACAATTCATAATGTTGAAATGAATTGAAAAAATAGCAAGTGAGTTTTCTGAAATTGAAACGAAACCTGTTGTTTCAGATTCTGGCCAAGTGGTACGAAATAGACCACTATACGCAGGGAAAGATGGATGAACCACGTGAGATGTAGGATCTCAAAATGGCACATACAACTTGGCATAGGAATCTCGTAAGACATCTACCAGTTGTCAGAGAACAAGAACGAAATGTAAATTCGGCAATGGAAGCATGGCATTTATTTTTCCCTGAAGAAAGTATAAAGTAAGTTGTACATTATACCTATCTCAAATTCTCATAAATGCGTGAAAGAGTCACCCGTGAAGGAAATATTCGTGATACTGATTGAAAAGGTAGAGTTCCCTACGTTTGTAAGTAAAATATTGTAAAGCTACAACAATTCTTACGAAAATATATACAGACAGCTTTACTTAACCGATTAAATCTAAAACTGTGCTATAAAGGCGGTTTATCCTCATTTTTTTCAAGGCTGAGGGAAAAATCTCACCATGCGCCCCCTTCCGTTTCTAGTAACCCCGCGCCATGTGTCGGGTTAATAAATGACCACCGTGGTATTGACAACGATTCTAACTTTAATGGAGACTTTTCCAATTTGTATAAGAAAACACTCTAAAGCCATACACATAATTATTACCTGGTTTTGGTGAATGTACAGTAGCAATGCCTACCAGTTGTACCATCTCCGAACCATTGTAGGAGCTAAGGCCTTGCACGAAGTCGACATCAATTTTAAACGTCTTTCCCTGCGGCGAGCTTGTTATTCTTTTGACCTGTAGAGTGAAATATATTCGTAAATTATATATTACCACAACTCCACGTTCTAAGTATTAAAAATAAATTATATGTGGCAAAACAAACAGTACTTAATTGGTAAGTTGTATGTTTTAATGACGTCATTGTAACGTGTATCTAACTGCATATGTTCAAAAGTTGCATCCTCACGTCTCATACGTTGTTCATAACTGTCCTGTAGATTGTGGAGCATGTTCATGAACAAAGGCTGCACAGAGGACACAAACATGACTGCATCTTCGCTCGTAATTCGGAGCATGCTGAAATAATTTGTTGTCCGTAAGATAACACACCTAGGATTGTTTCCGAATTACGAAAGAAGATATACCAGTTGGCATTTATTTTGTGGTAAAAGGTGTTTATGCATACTGCCATAGCTGGAATGTGGAATTAAAAACTTGCGTGGGTAGCAACGAACCGATTAGTCAATAGCATTACCACAAGGTAGCACTCATGATGAACTGGTGTGCCATCTGGTGAGGAATGAACGTACCATTTCCAGTCCTATTATAACGTCTAAATTCAAACCTCATTCTTTGAGAAGCCTTTCTCGTGATCAGTCGAGATTCTCTCCTGAAGACGCAGAGCAATGTTCTCCGCGAAACGTAAACAATATCACCTAATTTTCTCGACACGGGATAAGCCCAAAAGCCTATATTATGTCCATAAGAACGGGCCGTGAAAGCGCTAATGGCAACGAAGATTGTTTTGCTTGTCGCTCCCGAAGCTGACGAAACAAGACACGAGATACCCGCAAGTACGCTTTAGATAGCGTTCGGAGAATATTTAGCAGGGTACATTTTACGCAAAGAAAGGAAAAAACAGAAAAATGTAGTGTCTGGCCAAAAATAACTTTTCTTGTCTTCATTTTCAGAGGGAGCCAATATCCGTCATTTTTGAAACTTTGTCAGTCTGCCTGTCATTATGTTTAAGTTGAATAAACATAAAAAAAGTCCTAATTCGTTTTCCACGAAAATTGCCGGTATTAAAGTAGGGGCTGCAGAATTTCCCCGGAATTGTTCCTATGTGAGCCTGTTCACTAAGATCTTTAAAATTAATTTCCTTACTTTCGCACCTCGTTAAATATAGCACATATCCTTTAATTTTATATATGTATCATTTGAAGGTGCCAGTACTTGCGTTTCTTACCTACTGTGCAGTTATATGATTACTTTCAGTATTTTTCTATGGATTGATTGCATGTGCCACTTATAAATCGCTGTAATTCTTTTGCGCTTTAGCTTCTCATCCGTGGAAATCAAAGTTTACAGTGTTTACCAGTTCTATAAATACCCATACAAACTAATATTCACATGTGCAAAGTCTCAGGCAAAACCTAGTCCTTCATGTACGCCGAACGATGTGAATTACACGCCAGATCATAGTGCTCTTACGTGTTTCTAATCGTAGTGTACTATGCACAACGACGTAATGTACATAAAGAAGAGAAAGGAAAATAACAGTACTTAAATCGATGCTGCCAGGGAAAAGCAGTGCGTCAGAAAATGACTTATACACCTCTACCCTAGATAGATATTAACTTGTTTACTTGTACTTTTAGGACAAAATGAAATACTTGACACATAGTTTAATTCTGACTTATACCACTTAGACCAAAGATCGAAATCCCTCCCTCGGCTCACACCGTGTACTTATCTTACGTTAAACATTTTCTGACTTATACTCGTTTTCCTTGGCAGCCTAGAAATATAACAGAAATGGCGTTTAAACACCACAGTTTGTTTTCAAACTTCCTTTCTCCATCATCTCGTCATGTCGCTCACTTCGATGCTTATTTATTAAGGAGAGTGTTTTAAAAAATACACTAGTGAAAATGAAAATCGTAACAGCTCTAAGGAATGGAGCATTCGTCTTGGTATTGGAGTAATGGAATGATTGACCTCCCGTTCCTTGGGAGGTCTTGTTCTGTTTTAAATAAGTGTTTCTTTGTTGATAATAATCTTCAGTATTCGAGGAACATAATGCATTCAAGTGTCATTAGTTTTGAATTAAAAGAACAAATCATTATGATTTTATGTATGAAATTAATAAAATGACTTTATTGTAGCAAATAACTGTTTCGTACCGAACAACTTGCTGATACACAAACTTATATATTTTGTTCATGCAATAATAAACTCACTTTTGACATTTATTCATGGATGCAGTACTTTTCCATCCATCTCTTGGCACAGGCCAGAGCAAAACATAGCTTCCACTGAAATCCCAGTCCCATTCATGGTTGTGACAATATGGAAGCTGTTGATGTATGATTGGTGCTGAGTAATGATACTCGTGCATCTGATAGTTACGGTGTTCTTGATAGGGTCACTTGTGCTACAATAGCACTTTCTGGCCCAGTGAGGAAAGAAATGACAGACCACATCACTTCGCATCATGTCTAGTACGCCTCATTTTGGCGCTGTCCTTGTTTGTGGCGTTTTCCCTATAACCATTTAGCCTTTGGTGATGTTATTTGAGGATACAACCAACATTCGGGCTGATGAACTGACAAAGAAATAGACAGACATGCACAGACAGACAATAACAAAACTAGTTTTGTTTTGAAATATATTCCAGGAGAAATAGATGCAGGTCCATAGCATGACGTTCCTTTTAACAAATTTGCAACAATATTTATTTTGTAAGAAAGAAAATTAGGCCTAATGAGCCTTTCTTGCTTAAAACAAATGTTTAAGTAAAAATGTTATAGTTCTGAAATAAACTTCTCTGCGAGTCTTCGAAATTTGAATATGTTCTCCTGAAAATTTTCGTTATGTAATCCTTTCTTCCCTTGTACTCTTTACTTATGTTCAGTCATTCACTCGTCATTTATTGTCCTTTCCCCTTTCTTTGCTACTCGAATTAACTGTAAAAGAACTATAATGAATAAACTTCTTGAACTAGCTATATTGAACGTTCTGTAATAGAGAAAACCTGATCATTCTTCCTCCATTCGTTCTCTCTCACAGGAACATCTCGTGGCCGAACAGCACCTGTGAGAACAAGCCTCGTATTTTAAGGGAGTTACATATTTTTAAATAATGCAAAAACTGAATGCGAGTGAGGAGCTTACTATTGCCGGTGTAAGGATTTAAGTACAGTTCTCACCTTTGCTCGGTGTGAAAATTGTGAAACATACCCTCCTACATTCAAGCCTAACAACGTTGTTGTTTGAACTCACATTTACCGAATCAAGGTTACACTTACGTGGCTGGCACTATAGCACTATAGAGCCAACTTGTTGTCTCCTTCAGCTAGATCTTTCTTCCATGTAAAACGATGGGTAACATTTGGCGTTAGTACAGGACTGGATAATTTTATACCATAATGCGAGTGGGAGCTAACCCACAAATTGTTATAAAATGAGTTATTGACATATTTGAGTATTACTGTTATATATTTATTAGCCCAAAATATATGAATTATTAGTATCCACTTCTACTCTCCCACTGAACAAAATGAGATTTTGGAATATCTTTGAATGACAATCTTGCAGTGCGAGAGAGAGAGGTTTGCCAAGCGGTAGCATTACGCCAGCTAGTGGTAGCCAACAGCACACGCGTTGCAGTCACATGTTTTGTTGCAAGCAGCAACTTCAAAGCTAGCTAACCCTTTGTTACCCACACCTACCATATGACAACAGTTACTTTACAGAAACGATATTATACTGAACACCGTGCTATTTTAGCCCATATTAGCCATTTGGATATCTTTTCTTCGAAATAATTGTTTTTCTGAAGTTGGTAACACTGTTAGAGCTCCGTGTCTTCTGTTTAAGTCTCAACAGCTGTTTCAAACATGGAATGTGAATTACTATTAATACTTCGTTTTAAACTGTGAGTAAAAAGATTATTTGAAGCATGAGTCATTAAATGATATTAGAAACATGTCAGTAAAAGACTATAAATTATATTTTTACTATGAATGAAGTCATATCTCTAATGTATTTTACCGTAATTGGTTCCTAAATAATTATTGCCATATGGCAACTACAGTCATTGGAGGTTAGGTAATACACATTTGTTTACTTCTAGATTTTCATACCCTTATCTCATATAATTCAAGTTTCTTGACGAATGTACTGTGTACTGTAAAGTTTTATTATTTCTTTATAAGTACATATAGGTCATTCATATTAAAACTAAGGTTACGAGTTATTTTCTGACGTAGTCACATAACCTAACAAGAGATGTTTTCTTGGCAGGACCCCAACCTCCCACTGTCACATGAATGAGGCAGTAATTCCTGATGGGGAGTTATCAGATGTTGATATTGATGGTGATGACCCTGAAACAGTGGAACAGAATATTGTTCGCAGGAGCGTTACAACTGATGAACCACCAAATTCAGTAGATATGACTGCACTGACTCATAGGCCCAATCTCCTGCAGTTGATAATCTTGCTGTAATAGACATTTCTGGTACCAACTGTTCACCTACACAACTGCAGCAAACATCCAGAGATTCAACATCAATTGACAAAATTAAAGTTTATCCAAAGTGGAGAAAAGTCGATTTTGATTCTCATATTGCTCTTGGAAAGGTATGGTCCCCGGACCTCCACTTGAAGACCTTTCTCCTTTAGATTATTTTCGAAGTTTAACTTCCAGTAACATTGCATTTTTATTGCTGAACAGTCCAATTTATATTCTCATCAAAAGGATTGTGCCACACCTAACATAACATCAGAGGAAATTGAACAATTTTTCGGTATATTATTGTACATGGGTGTTGTATCAATGCCACAGTATCGCATGAACTGGTCATTTGAATGTGAATTTTCTGCTATATCTGATGTAATGAACAGAAATAGGTTTGAATCGATTTGTAGATATTTTCACATAGCTGACAAAGCAAAATCCAAACCTGCCAATGATCCTGAACCTGACAAATTTAAAGTAAAACCTTTGATTAATCATTTGAGAGACAATTTATTGACCATTCCACCTGAAGAAAATCAAGTTATCGATGAACAAATTATTCCTTTCCAGGGAAGGAGCCAATTAACGCAATACATAAGAAATAAACCTCAGAAGTGGGTGTATAAGGTTTTTACAAGGGTAAGTTCGAGTGGCATCGTGCACTTTTTTGAGATATATATAGGTTCAGGTACCTGTGAGGATTTTGGACTGGGTTTATTGGATAATATAGTGATGCAGCTGATTGAATATCTACCGGAGGGACAAAATTTCAAATTGTTTATTGACAATTGGTTCAATGCAGTCCCATTGTTAGTAACTTTGAAGCAGGCAGGAATATTTGGCTTAGGTACAATCAGATCAGATCGAACAATGAAGGGTCCACTAAATGATGAGGAGGTTTTGAAAGCTACAGGGCGTGGTGAATATGACTTCAGAGTCGATACATCTAATGACGTTGTGATTGTTAGATGGTATGACAACAAATGTGTTCAGCTAGCATCAGCATTTTGTGGTTCAGAACCTAGCGGCCATTGTATACGCTGGTCACAGAAAGACAAAAACTCTATCACGGTGAAATGTCCTGCGATTGTCAAAACTCTTAACATTTTTATATCCGGGATAGATTTAGCCAGTATGCTTACGGAGATTTATCGCATCTACCTAAGATCAAGGATATATGCGCATTGTATATTGGGTGCTGAATTCTGCAGTTGTCAATGAATGGCTACTGTACAGAAAGCACCGTTCACAGAAAAACATTACATCAGATGAAATGTCATTTTTGAAATTTCAGACTGTGATTGCGAAATCACTCACAATTGCAGGAAAGTCACAAATGAGGAAAAGAGGTCGACCGAACTAAGAGTTGCAGCCTACTGTGAAAAGAGGGCCAAAAGTAGCTATGCCGATTTCTGATGTGAGGTTTGATGGCTTGTGCCACTGGCCAGTTTATATTTTAAAAAACAGAAGTGTAGGAACTGTAAAGTGGGTTTCACCACGGTGATGTGTAAGAAGTGCAAGGTTGGCTTATGCTTGAAAGGGAATAATGACTGCTTCTTGCCTTTTCACAATCGTTAGTTACAATTCAGAAGAACTAGGACGACATCATATTTAGTATTCAACTGTAAATATAATTTTAATTTTTTTCAATGTTTTACTATAATAATTGATGTGCTTATTGCGATATATTCAAGTGTAATTTTAATTTTAACTTTTTCATTGTGTTCCTATATTTATTGATGTGTTTATTATGATGTGTACCAATTGTGATATAAGAATGTGGAATTTAGTGTGTGCCTATTATTTTGACACCATGCCCCAAAGCTGGGATATGGCTACAATAATTACAATGGGAATTCCTTCGAAATGGTCATACTATCTTATTTGAGAGCCAAGTAACACAATAAGAACAGTGAAAAATTTTTTTGTTAAGAAAAATAATTCAGGATAGAAAGGGCTAAGAAACTGACGTGCACATTTGTGCAGGACATGAAATTTTGCAAACTTTGTGTTATAATGATTATGTCAAAAACGATCAAATCCTGGCTTTGTCTAATTTAAAGAAAACTACTCTTCCGGAAGAAGTTAAGGTTTTGAACGAAAGTATAGGACGAATTTGGAAACACAGAACATCAACAGATTTCAACTCCACCACACCTTATTCACACTTACAAAATTCAGAGTGCTTCTATCCTGTTGACAGAAAGATTGCTGCTGCGAAACACAGGACATGATGTACCTTGAAACCATCATACCGTGTACCGTGCTCTTCAAACAGACACTCAAGGTGCAAACAGAGAGGAGGAGCAGGAGGATACAGACGGCAGAGAGTGAGCACAGTATAGGCTGCTAGAGTAGGTGTGACTTGAACACCGGACATTATTAGTAAACTATTAGTAAGCCAATTTTAAAACAAGTAATTATGAAAACTGGGCTTTTGTAAAAGTAACTCATTTTTTAATTTCAATTTTCAGGTTTGGCGAGAAGTAATGGATATTAGAATACGATTTCATTTTCCTATATTTGTTGGACTGTAAATAATTGTATGATACAAAAATATGACTGTTAATGAGCTCACCTTCACACCATAAGGACAAATGCAAAACTCAAAATATCTCAGTTCCACGTCTGTGTTGGTTAGCTACATAGCTCCCGCTATTAACTAATTGTATTATCATCTAGTACTTGCCGTCGATATCCAGTGACCCGCTATGTTACGTTCAGTGTGCACATACAGAGCGATCATTGGTGTGATACGGCTGACATCATCCCACACTTGAGTAGCGCTGTTAAAAACCGGAGATCCAAGTAGCAGCAGAAGTGACTACGGAAAAAGAACATTTGAAGTAATTACAACCAAATATAAGGTTTATTCAAATGAAACAGAGACAGAGCTGCAAACATAACAAATAATTGACGGGATTGTCAAAGAGGTGACAGCACTGCATGGTTTGGTGTTTTCAGCAACAGTTAACGAGGTCAGTCTGAGATAATCGTCCGCTAAGGAAAAGAAAATTTTAAATCAATATTCGTGTTTAATGGCGACGTCCAAATGAATATAGCGTGATATGATCCAATTCTTGTGCATAGAAGGTGCCTTGAATGGTAAAACTGTTACAAAGTGTACTTGTGTTCTACCCTAAAGAATATATACACGCCGTCAATGTAGCAATGGACAGTCGAGACTGTTTTCGCTGGGGTCTTACGGATCACCCTCCTTTCAGCCATGATCTCTCTCCTTGTGTCAGGTCACTTCCTTGTTATTCTGAAGAAATCACTGCATATTAAACGTTTTTCCACCGATACAGCGTATCTTGATTATGTGGATGAATGGTTGACCCAGCAGCCATCAACTTTCATTGTGGAGAACCATATTCAGCATTGGCGCAGATGCATTAACGGTGGGAGTCATTGTCCGCAGTCTCTCAACCTGTCATCAGTATGCTGCCGGTTTGATACAATGTGTGTTGTCTAATTCATACAGTGTAAGTTTCTAGACACCAGTCCAAGTTTCAACTGAACAATCTTGCAGCTACTGCAACCAAAGTGTTAGGGTGTCGGACGCACCTGTACTAAGTGTTCGTGCGAGTCTGATAACTCTGTTATTGAGGTGGCTCTATTAGTATTATACTGATTGTGGAGAAAGAATATATGTTGTACCAGAAATGCCGTACTTTGCAGCTTGAAGAGCATGAGATGAACTCAAGCGTGTACTGCACCCATCAGATGAGTCTGATTGGCGAATTAAATTAATTATACATAAAAGGAGTGGATAATAATTTCCATATGCGCTATGATAATTATATTATTGGGACATTCAAGAGGCTGAGTGCGTAAGAACAAAGCTTCAGTAGAAACCCACGCTTCTTTTCTTTCTAGAACAAATCGTTATCTTGGAAACACCTGGCGTTGCATCAGCTTTGTAACTACGCAGTAACAGTGGAAAAATGCCGTGAAAGAGTGAGACAGAAAATGACGAGCGGAACTACCAGATTTCCCTTGGTTTGAAATGGACTCGTCCATAAAATTGAACATCGTATGTATGCTCCGATCAGGTCACAGTATTTGAATATTTTTAAATGTAGCGGGACGAAATTGTGTGTAACTTATCTGCAGTCCAGACCAATAATTAAAGAAGATTTTGGTCACAGCAAGATGTCGGTATTTATGGAAATTTTTTTGGAACAAGCTAATAGCTTATTGAAAATAAACTGGAATAATTACGTATTGGATTGCTGGGTAGCTACGCGACTGTGAAGCCCCTGCCATCATGGATTGTGTTAGGCAGTGTACAAGGAGATGTAATCCAGCTGACGCCACCGATCTTACTAGAGAAATTACGAACAATTTCACGAGCACACTACTTTAATGTGTTGGCGAGCAGTTATTGAAATTTTGTGTGGAAGCCACTTCATTTATTAAGCAATTTTATTTGGGAGCTGTTCCAGTGCCGCCAGTGCGGATTTTTAGGTGTCAAAGTTTGTATCATTCCGCCAAGTAGTACGCCAACTTCTTTGAAGCTGCAGCTCTGAAGCCTCAGTCATCATCGGGAGTGTCGTTGTGTTAAGACGTGTTGGGGACACAGCTCCTCAGTTTAAGTAGTGTTCTAACGAACAAAGAGCTTTCACCAATATATTCAGGCAAAGTTAAGTTTATAAATACTAGTTGCTTATGAAAGTGTTTTATAAGAACATCATCGAACTAAACAACAGTTTAAGGTATTTTATGTCAGATTTACGTATTACTGAAGTAAGATTTGGAACTACGCAATAGTTGAGTCCTTTGTACGCGACTTTAGTATGCTAGTCCGTACGAGAAGTTCAACGTTAAAACAGTCAGAGAGACTACAGTAGATTTGGAACATTTTGTTTGCTACTGGCAATAGTTAGTCAGCTGTTAGAACGGTTCTCCAAAGGGGAATATACTTTCTCTCTCTCTACCCGTATTGAGGTCAGGGTCGGAGGCGAAACCCCACACACAGCCGTTTCTTTGCGAAGATACAAGGGGGTGTTGAATCTACAGAGTACTTTCACTGCGCGTGAGATAAACATGGAAGAATGTCTAGGATGATGAATTACATTTCCAATTTTATGCATTCGAGCACTGTATAGGCTGTATATATATACCAGAAGTGTTTCGTATTATAATAATTTTGTATCAGTGTTATTATAGAAAAAGGAAACCATGTGTAAATGTGTAAGTGACAGTGAGAGTTAGTAAGTAAGCGAATCTGGATATTGCAAGAATGAAGATGGAGATAAAATATTCTGTCATGAGTCTGTAAACTACCATGGCCGCTCTCTCTGACGGTGACAGCAGGTTGCTGATAATGTGAGTACTGTCCTCATGTTATTTGTAGAATCTAAAACCTTCCTTTAATATAATCTAGATGTAAGAATGCCCGAGTAGTTAGTGTAGGAGTCCCGGGAACACAGCCAAATAATTTAGGGTATTTTATCACCATGATGTGCTTAGATGGTATCTTTATTTTTATTATTATTATTATTGTTTGTAACGTATGTACGAAACACAATTTTAACCACTTACCTTGTCACAAACATATTTACTTCGAGTTATTTCAAGGGATCGTCGTTTGTAAAATAATAATAATAATTATTATTATTATTGGTAATTAAATATATATATTTTTTGTATGCAGATTAGCATATTGTGGTGCAAAGATGATAATATGGTTAATATTGAAAATCATGATTTATGCGGTCACTACCAAAAATTCACGATTGATGATAGTGATAGTTATTTCTTTCATATAAAATTAAATTCTTTTTTGTGTGCGCAGCAAGTACCGTGTAAAATAATTGGGTGAGCAATATTAATAAATAATTTCTGTTTGTGTAATTAAAGTGTTGTCGAGTAAATATGCACGATGTTGGGTGATGATAAAATGTAAGCGATTTTTGGTAAGGTCCGCATACAGGAGACATGACGTTATTTGTACAGGAAAAATGAGATATATTTATAGTGTAGCAAGTTGACTGAAATGAAAGAGGTCAGCGTGACAGCTGAGAGATATTACTGAAATGAAAGAGGTCAGCGTGACAGCTGAGAGATATTACCGGCAGAATGGAGCCGAAGGGATTTAATATGAGACAGTCAAGGATTATTATGTATGTGTAGGGACCTAATAATGTGCATACGAGTAAACTGGAACACAACATCGTTCGTTGATATATATATAAAAAATTTGGTACATTTGACTACTATTGAAATGTTATGTTATTGCATAGAGAACACCCAATTAATTTAGTATGTATGCTTGCTATAGCTCACTTTCTGGTACTACTTTTCTAGGACACCACGTAGTTATTATTATTGTTATTATTATTATTATTAATAATAATAATAATAATAATAATAATAAGTTATAGCTATTATTTTTTGTTGTTTACTACGATCCTTATTAACATAACGAGATGCATTTCAGATTGTCAGGATATTTTGTTATGTGTGAACCACAAGAACAATTGATCTGGGCTGTGGTCAATGGTTATTTCAGCGAATTAATATTTATTTGGACGCTGAAATAAACCAACAATTATTGAGACACGTCGTATAAATATGTGACAATAGGGTATTCTTTTGGAAGAATTTATGGAAGATGTTGAATCCTCATTGTATATTTTGTATATAATTAGCGTTAATTTACACGATAGGCTATTACTTTTGGCTGTGTTTTTCCTGCTTGGTGTAAATATTAGGATAAGTTAGGAGCTATTTTTATTCACATGGGAGAGTACATTTCTCTGACATTATATAATTAAGATAGGGAAAATGCTCGCGCATAGTGTAAAGCAAAGTTTTAGATTCTAAAGCAACAACAACAAATATACAAGGAAATTATGAGGTTACTGTACTCGAATATTTAATTTAACATTTTCGCATTTGTAGAAGAACATGTTATGTAACACGAATTGCATATGGGAAGTACAGTAACGATTTGATAAATGAATTTATTATTGTTATTATTATTAATTTTGGGATACATGTTTCAGGCAGCTAATGTTATCGTCTTTCCACAGTGAACAAAATTTATATTCTACTAATTGTAACAATGTCATGGTAAAAGAAAAATGGTTGTAAGCAAAGAAATGTAATCAGTTCTGTAAATGAAAGTAAAAGTATTAACCAGTGAAATGAATTGTTGAAATGTGAATGTTCTGAGTCAAAAGACTACACATACACAGTGGTATTGAGTTAGTTTGGACACAAGTGGCTACTTTTCTTTATTTTTAGAAATTATTATTATTATTATTATTATTATTATTATTATTATTATTATTATTAATAGTAATATTATTTTATTATTATTTCAGTATGTTACCAGTATATTTAACAGTTTGATTTGAAGGCCTAAATAATCATGATATCAAGTATTGATGATGGTCAGTTATGTATTAAATAGATTAATTAAATGGTAATTAAATTAATTAAATATTAATATTTGTATTTTTATCGTAACTTCAAAATGTTTGGTAATCAATTTTGTTGGATCCAGAGAAACATTATTAGAATTTCTGAGCATTGGTTTATGGATAGCTGTTACATTTTCAGTTATTATTATTATTATTATTATTATTATTATTATCATCATCATCATCATCATTATTACACTGACTGACAGAGCAAATGCAACACCAAGGAGGAGTGGTTCGAAAGGGATGAAAGTTGGGGAAAAAACGGAGACGGCACGGACGAATAATTGATGTTTATTTCAAACCGATATGCAGGTTACACAATGCGCACGGCATCGACTCAGTAGGATGTAGGACCACCGCGAGCGGCGATGCACGCAGAAACACGTCGAGGTACAGAGTCAATAAGAGTGCGGATGGTGTCCTGAGGGATGGTTCTCCATTCTCTGTCAACCATTTGCCACAGTTGGTCGTCCGTACGAGGCTGGGGCAGAGTTTGCAAACGGCGTCCAATGAGATCCCACACGTGTTCGATTGGTGAGAGATCCGGAGAGTACGCTGGCCACGAAAGCATCCGTACACCTCGTAGAGCCTGTTGGGAGATGCGAGCAGTGTGTGGGCGGGCATTATCCTGCTGAAACAGAGCATTGGGCAGCCCCTGAAGGTACGGGAGTGCCACCGGCCGCAGCACATACTGCACGTAGCGGTGGGCATTTAACGTGCCTTGAATACGCACTAGAGGTGACGTGGAATCATACGCAATAGCGCCCCAAACCATGATGCCGCGTTGTCTAGCGGTAGGGTGCTCCACAGTTACTGCCGGATTTGACCTTTCTCCACGCCGACGCCACACTCGTCTGCGGTGACTAACACTGACAGAACAGAAGCGTGACTCATCGGAGAACACGACGTTCCGCCATTCCCTCATCCAAGTCGCTCTAGCCCGGCACCATGCCATGCCTGTACGTCTATGCTGTGTCGATATTGGAACAGCCAGGGTGTCTTGCACATGCTGAAGAATGGCGGTTGACGTGGCGTGCGGGGCTGCCACCGCTTGGCGGCGGATGCGCCGATCCTCGCGTGCTGACGTCACTCGGGCTGCGCCTGGACCCCTCGCACGTGCCACATGTCCCTGCGCCAACCATCTTCGCCACAGGCGCTGCACCGTGGACACATCCCTATGGGTATCGGCTGCGATTTGACGAAGCGACCAACCTGCCCTTCTCAGCCCGATCACCATACCCCTCGTAAAGTCGTCTGTCTGCTGGAAATGCCTCCGTTGACGGCGGCCTGGCATTCTTAGCTATACACGTGTCCTGTGGCACACGACAACACGTTCTACAATGACTGTCGGCTGAGAAATCACGGTACGAAGTGGGCCATTCGCCAACGCCGTGTCCCATTTATCGTTCGCTACGTGCGCAGCACAGCGGCGCATTTCACATTATGAGCATACCTCAGTGACGTCAGTCTACCCTGCAATTGGCATAAAGTTCTGACCACTCCTTCTTGGTGTTGCACTTGCTCTGTCAGTCAGTGTATTATTATGATTATGATTATGATTATAATTGTTATTATTTTATCTGCCTTTTAATGAAGCTTTCCAATAAAAATATACAAATTTGAGATAGTGTGGAGGCATATTATCAATCTCTCAAGGTAATTAAGTATATATTTTATTAATATAATTATTTTTATTAATTAATCATTATTATGATACATGTGTTTATTTACATATTTTCTAAAATATTTTATTGCAGTCTACATTCAATATTATAGATGACTACTGATGTTTCAACGGTTGATTTGAGTTAGCCACTAAAATTTTTTTTATTCAGATAATATTTATTATTATTATTATTATTATTATTATTATTATTATTATTATTATTATTATTATTATTTTTATTATTGGGGTCCACCAATTTTTTTTATAGGAACACTGTCACTCTGTGAGTATGTACAAACACACTGGTATGTATGAATTTCATGAGCTAATCTGGTAATTAATATTCCATCAAAATTTTATAATTAATTAATTATTTATTTTGGAATTAATTAACGATATGGTCAGGTATTTATTTTGGTAATTATGATTTGGAACAATGTAATAATGTAACGACATGGTATTAATTTAAAATTTATTTCATATTAATGGATATTTAGGGAGTTTATCTTCATTTTCTTTGAGTTTGGTCAATAAATTTTCTTTTTATACACAAAATGAAAAATCAGTCTGTGTCATAATTTATATGTGTAGACTATCCTTTATGTGGTATCCCTATGTATCCTTATTTGACGACGGGGACTGATCGCGCCTGGGATGGAGACCTCGCATCTTCGGTGAGTATATTTTTTCTAGGGGCAGCCCTGGCAACGTTGGATATCAGGTAAACACCGAAGAAGCTCTGCAAGGGTACAGTACGGTACATTCAATTGGATCGGTTACAGAGAGTGAGATGGTTTTGCTACGAATGAAGTTTATGTCTATTTTAAACTGTTGATTTATTAAAGAAAGTCCAGATTATATCACTCAGGACAGTTGGAGATCAGTTATTCAGGATGTGCTTCCGTCCTACTGCGTGCGATGTCCCGCGTCCAACCGCTGCTCCTCCCCTCCTCACCATGGAACACCTCTCGGCACCATGAAACCATGTATGAATCCCTCGAGGGCTGTTCTGGACGGTCTTGAATTTCCAGATGTTCTGGAAGGTCTCGGAGTTCAATTTGTAAGGTTCGCTCGCGTGGAATAATAGAGTAAGTACATGTATAAGTCCCCTGGACTTGTAGAATGGACGGGTAGGGAGGTGTAGTTAACAATAGATATTCACTCTTGCCATGAAGGGATTAAAGAAATTGTGATATTCCGTGTTGAATGTCAATGGAATCACACACGAGACACTTCCTTAAGTGAACTGCACTAGTCTCTGACTTGAGACGAACTCAAATAAGATGTTTGCAGCCGAATATTAATGGAATCAAATTTGCCCACTTCCTAATATAACTTACACTTGTGGAACGAAGCACAAAAGAAACAAATGTAATTAGTGATCTAAATGTTTGGACAATTGAGGACACAAACACTCGTCAAATCCTCCAGGATTTCACGATCACTTTGATTCTATTTACAGTTATTTGGAGAGTTTATTCATTGAAATGAACACTTCTAGGTTCCATAGGCATATTATTTACAATGAGATTAATTACAATCACTCAACTGGGTGTTAGAAGTAAAATGCCTAACGTGTAAAATTAGTTCCGTTCACACGTACATATTTACAGTTATATACGATACTGTTAAAATGCAAGCTTTTGAGCGAAACTACTCCCCTTCATTCGCACGATTGTTTCTAAAGACGTAGAATAATATTCTTAACTCAATTTCTGAATAGGGAAAATTGGTTTCGTTCACACAATATCCTGCGTTCACAAATAATGTGAGACTAATTCACACGAGACTAGCTCTGTCAAGTCAAGAGAGTTACTAGTATTGGTATTAGTATTAGCGTTAGTATTTATTGAACAAAACAGGCCTTCGCCCCATACAGTGTTCAACATCTTAATAAGCATGAGAAAAATGTATAAATTCCCCCTTTTAAAAGCAATGACGGAGTAACCATATAGTATTTAGGAACAAAAGACCTACGGTCAACTAACTGCCGGAGAGCCGTTGGCCTTTGGAGTAAACCAGATCTACCTTTATAAATAATGGTAAGTGTAGTATAGTGGGCCTTGCACGCAATGATCATTGCCCAGTGAAGCCTATAGATGGCTATAGTAGGCTCCCCGTGCAACGATCATCCCGCATATGAGTCTGGTGGTTACCAGATGTTAAATGATGTCAAGTGGCGTGAGGTTTCTCACGTTACTATTATATAACAGGGATGATCAGTAGTGCTAACCGCTGGGTGGAATTTGATGCTAACCAGAGAAATTAAAAGTAAGAAAGGTTGCACATCCTGTTGAGGTTACGCAACTTGTAGCGGTAAACTACATTAATGAAAACTGCCATTGCCTGCCATACTTGACCCTGATCCACATTAACGTTGCCTCAGTTAGGTAGTCTGGTTTTCAATACCACTACCAGCTAACATAGACAGCCTCCTACTTTCTGCTAGGTGTATTATTTTTCTGCTGCCTCAGGTCCGTCCTCAATACAGTTTTAATTATTTCCACTAAAGTGTTTACATGTCCAATTCTTAAATCACTATCACATGCTGACTTCATTTTTCTTTCAGAAAGAAAGTTACTAATATTTTATTTATTCGTGAAAATTCTAAGTATCGATTCACAGTTTATGAACGTAAGAATTGTAGGTTCTGGTATATAAGATTTTTGTCACTTGAAAATGTTCAAAGCATCGCACTCGCTAACTGCACGGCTAGTCCGTAAACAGATAAATATAACAATTTTTTGCAGAGTATCTAAGTCTTCCACTTTATAACTTCGACGCTTCGCAGCACTGGCAATCACCAGCAACCAACAATACAGATTCGACTGTGGGACAAGACTGATTTGTGTGCAATTCTCGCGTTTCTTTTGTACTGAAGACGCGAATGGCATAGCTGTTTCATTCCTCTCAATAACTTTCTTAACTTTCTTAATCCGTGGGGGATTTTAATGAAACTAGGTACTATTGGAGGTTACAAAAAGTGATGTTACTCTCATATTCGTACTCTAATTAATATACGAGTTATTAAGGGTAGAATATATGGAATGTTCTATGAATGACGTAACTTAGCCATGGCGAGTTGGAGCTGGCTCCTACGTCACTCGCCACTTCACCGGTGTAGCCTGCTGCTTGGCGCGCGGCGCATATTTTACTGTTTGAAATAATTTAACCAATTCTAGACCAGCGTTTATGGTAAATCTCCCCCTCCTTAGGGTTAAAAGGAAATTCGACAAGGATTTTTTTTAAATTTTCCCTTTTGAAGTATTTCTTCAAGTTTGCCGAAATATAGATTCCATCGACGCTACAATCCAGCTCAGTAAATCTGTAAGCTCCGTTGTCGAGTATTTCAGCTATCTTGAAGGTTCGTATGTAAAGATGATAGAACATGACATAAATGCGGAGTTTACGACGCGAGACAGCAGGTTTTCTAATTAAAATCAAGTCACCAACTTGTAGAGGTTGTCTAAAAGTACGATTTGTCTTTCGAATCTCCCTTATTTATGCAGCGTGTAGAAGCCTTTCTTCAGTTGTTGTCACAAGAGACTGGTGGGTAATTGCTGCATTTTGAGGTGCTGGCAAAATCTGATAGTACGGTCTATCAAGTATAAGATTCTTATGCACCCTCATAGGGTTGTCTTGGATAGACTCGTGAGTAGTCGAGTTGACTATTCTCTGCATAACGGGGAGAGGCTCGACCCATTTCCAATGCTGTGATCCGCAGTGTAGTTGGCAAAACCGTGCAATTTCCCTCATTACCCGTTCTGCGGGATTTGCTTTCGGGTACCTAGTGGAGTTCATGATAAACTTGATTTCAAGCTCTTCTAAGACCACTTGGAATTCCACTGATGTAAATTGTATCCCATGATCGGTTAAGAGAATTTCCGGTCTTCCCATTTCCTGGATGATGTTCCTTGTGATTCTTCTGAGCATATCTCCAGCATTCGCCTTTTCAACAGGTAACAACATCGTATGCTTAGAAAAGACGTTAACAATGACGACGGTGTGCCAATTGCCACAGGCAGCTTTAGGTAGAGATCCATATTGGTCCAGAGCTAGAATCTCACCTGGTTTATCAGCGATCAAAGATCTTCGGAACTCTCTTAACAGCCTGTTGTTGGGTATGATACGCAGGAAAACATCACAGTTGCTAATGATGTTGCGTACGTCACGTGTCAGGTACTCCCAAATAAACCCTTCCGTAATAAGCAACATCACGTTATTTGTTCCAGCATGTCCGGAGATGGTGTGGCAGTGTTACACAATGTCTGACCTTATCTTCGGAGGAGCATAAATTCTATGTTAGGTCCCTGAATGACCGAAATATTTATGAAACAATTCATGATGTAACAAAATGATCGCTCTATGCGCGATATGCGAGGATAGTCATCATCGTGGACAGGAATCGAAGCCTTGAAAAAGCGAGTAAGTTCATGGGTCATCCTATCTCTTCCTTGCGCTTGAGGAAGATTTTTAATTTTCCTCAACATTTCTCCATCTTTTCCACTCATAACTTCTACTGTATGGGCTGTGATCACATCTACCGGATTGCGGCTTAACGCATCAGCCGAGATGTTTATCCTCCAGGGCCTGTGAACTACAGTAATATTAAATTGTTGTATGAACAGCGCCCAAAGGGTTACTCTCTCGCCGGTTCTGTCAGAGGACATAAAAAATGTAAGAGCCCTGTGATTAGTGTAGATGGTTGCAGGATAACCAAAGACGATCTTCTTCCAATAGAGCAAGGAATGGACAATAGCAAGTGCTTCCAGTTCGTTGATAGTGTAAGACCTTTCATGTGATCTCAGCTTTCGGCTCATGACAGATATAAATGTTCTCACATCGGGTTCTTCAGGATTCACGTGCTGCAAAGCCGCACTGTTCTCAAAAAGCTAGCATCGCTCTCTTACACAAAACGGCCACTCGACCATTCTCCTTGAACGTCCTCTTGGTCGCAATAAATGCCTTTTCGCAGTCCCTCGACGATTTCCATCGATTATTCTTTCTCAACAACTGTTGCAAATGTGCCACCGTCCTAGAAAATTTGGGGCAGTGATGAGCGAAGAACTGTCAGAGTCCTAGAAATTGTCTAATGTGTTTCATCTTAACGGGTTTCGCGAAATCTAAGGTGCATTGAATCTTAGCCGGATTAGGCTTAATCTCTTCTCCACTAATGAGGTGACCCAAACATAGTAATTCAGTTTTGAATAATTGGCTCTTTCGGGCGATTATCTTAAAAATATCTCGCCTTCAATTTACGTAACGTAACCCTTTGTGAATATCTTCGATGCGCTGATCTGTGGACTCAGAAGCGATGAGGATGACGTCTTCATACATCGCAGCGATGGCTTTGATTTCATCCGACGGTTGAGCTTCCAGAGCCCTATTAAGTACCGCTCCTGAATTCTTATTCCGAATGGAATTCTGTTAAAGGCATGGGTGATATTTTCAAACATAAATCCAGTTAACTTCCGGAATTCTGTTAAAGGCATGGGTGATATTTTCAAACATAAATCCAGTGAACTTCCGGCTTTCTTCGTCTAGCAAATTATGAAAATAACATGAAGTCATATCCATGGTTGAAAATAGTTTCATCCCATGAAGTTTCCTTATGACATCCCGAAGTAAAGGAGGGCGGTCATATTCTAAGACTAGCCTGTCATTTAATGCCCGAGCATCAAGGCATATGCATAGGCTGCCATTTTGTTACCTGTCAATTTCAAGGGGATTAATGAATGGAGTGACGTATTTGGAGATTATACCGTCGCTTTCCATTTGTTTAATTATTATCCTAGCTTCATTCGTATATTTTTCAGGAACTGAATGCGGTCGCTTTTTATAGGGAGAATTATCCTTAACATTCAGATGATATATGAAGTCCTTAACCGTTTGCCGTTCCCCTTTTAAATGTGGATGCCGGGCAGTTTTTACGGTGTTTTCTGACAGAGTCCTTTAAATCCCAATAGGCGAAGCAGCATAACTGCCAACATTTAAAAGAAAATAACTAGAAGTCAAACGAATAAATATAGAAATGTAATTTCTTTTGTATTTCGTTCCTAAATGATTAGTGGATATAAATGTGTACACACCCTAATTTTGAATATCCATATTTCGCTCCTGATGGTATTTCAAAAAGCCCCCCGTCCTGCACAGTGGTAGCTCGCACTGCTTACATTTGAATGTTGTTTGTTTGCCTCTCCCAGAACCCCTGGTTTATCGTTAAATACGTCTGGGTAACTCTTGAAAATTTCTCGTGTTGTCTCTGCCACTTCTGAGTCGAACTCTGGGCTTTCAGCCGCAATTGTGAGAAAAGTGAAGTAATCACGTCTTACGTTATAATCATCATGGATGATGGGCAATTCCAGGCCCTCGACGGCTCCTACCTCATATTGAGTATCTTCGATAGACGGAGCATCGCTCATCTTGCCTTCGGTTTCCTCTCCTGGGGTATCAAACCCCTGGTACCTCGCATTTTTATAATTAACTAACTGCAACTCTGCAGAGTTGACGTAAAAGAACCTTATCAAATCGGCAGCGTAATCAATTATTCCTTCATATTCTACAAGAAAATCACATCCCAAAATGACGTTGAACTTCATCTGAGTTAATACCAAAAGTATGTGTTGAAATTGGACACCTTCAATTTCAAACTCCACAAATTCCTGTAATTTGAATTTGATACTTTTATCTGGTGCAACTCCCTATGCTTTCACTTGAGCGACACTATTTTAAGTACATAATCTTTCCCCTTTACGTTCTCTATCATTTTGTCAGAAATTAGGGAAGTCTGTGCTACAGAATCTATCAAACAAATAACATTGATAAGGCTTATTTTAATGCTGATGACCGGAAAACTAAGCTGTATTTTTATTGTGCTGGTATGGAGTATTATAAAATAATATTATGTATCAGCTTGATACCAGGAATACCGGGCGAGTTGGCCGTGCGCGTAGAGGCGCGCGGCTGTGAGCTTGCATCCGGGAGATAGTAGGTTCGAATCCCACTATCGGCAGCCCTGAAGATGGTTTTCCGTGGTTTCCCATTTTCACACCAGGCAAATGCTGGGGCTGTACCTTAATTAAGGCCACGGCCGCTTCCTTCCAACTCCTAGACCTTTCCTATCCCATCGTCGCCATAAGACCTATCTGTGTCGGTGCGACGTAAAGCAAATAGCAAAAAAAAAGATACCAGGAATACATTACGAGGCGAAACGATACGTCTGAAAGAAATCCCATATCAAAGGGTGCAGTATAAGTAAAGCATCAATGACATAATAAAGAGATTGCCTAAAAACAGAAGTGGTGGACAAGTACTTGGACCACCTTGATTATATTATATTTCCTTTCCAACTGTATATAGCAATATGAAATGAAGACTGAAAGAATTTGGACTTGAAGGAAATGCAATCATACCTCTCATTTATACCGGTGGAACTGAATCAAACACGTGGCATACAATATTCTTGGACAATTAATTTACATTCCTGAAACTGCCTTCAAAGGAAATAAGAGCAACACGGACATTTTAAGAAAATCAGAAAAAGAAGTGCCCTCTTCAAAGAAAGGCGGGCAGGAAGAAGAAGAAGGATACAATACGACTGCAGGAGTTTTGGTGATGCATTTCAGGTGCGCTGGAATTACAACAATGTTGTCATTGCTGGTAGGAACAACAAACAGATGGAGATAAGCAGTGCATCAAGGTGGTCCAAGGCACCTCTCCACCCCTTCGGATTTTGGCAATCTATTGCACCTCGTCGACCGTCATACCCCGTGGTGACTTTCTCTATTTGCCACTCGCATGGGTGACAATTAATGCTCATAACGGGGTACATTATCCGTATCGTGCCTTTTCCCAATACTTTATCATAAACTCCGGCTAACAATCCATTATCTAATGTTAGGCGGCCAAATAAATATAATGAATTCCCGCACACTTCAAGTTATCATGCGGATGGGAATGAGACATGAGTGCATCATCCTAACTCTGTGACCTTATATGAATATAAGTATCCAGTCTTGTCCTAACATTTGAATATTTCATCCCATGCGATATAAATACTCCTTCGCCTCCATCGATTTTTTACTTATTTTGTGAAATATCACTTACTTTTCATGTTATGATATCAATTACATATATATTCGCTGCACGATACCTCTCAGCGATAAAAATTGTGGTAAAAAATATATATTCCCCTTTTTTTACGTGGACTAAACTGAAGGTAATGCACAGCCTCACCCCCAAGTTCATTCGCAAACCATCACAGCTCAATTGTAATCCATGACTAGAAAAACCCTAAGTTCATTTACCAATCAACTAGTTCGTATACCTCCAAATAGCTCTACGAATTATGAAATAAATAAATAGTACGAATTCCAATCAAAGTTCTTATCACCTAGTTTATTGAAAAATAAAATGATAGTACTTGGAAAATAGTAAAGAAAAATCATCTACATGCTCGTTTGTATTCACTGGATTCCGATCCCTAAACAAAATATTGTAAATATTTCTTAAAGTATTATCTGAATATCATTAATAATAATATTAATTACCATTTAAATATCTTTCAAATATCAATTATCGATGCTATAACATCTTGTATTACTGTAGAAATAACATCTAAGTATTATTCAAATTTAGGTTAAATATCAAGAATGATGTTTACATATCGTTCAACTGTCCTTTAGAATCATTATACCATATTAAAAAAACCGTAGAAATATTTTCAAAATATTATTTAAATCCCAACTAAGTGTCCTCAATTTTCTCAAATGAATTAAATATCTTTCCTCAAGAATTTCTGACATAGCGTAAGCAACATAAGCGAGTTCCAGAAATCATGGCTTAAAGATTGCCATTCATTATCATACTGTCGTAAATCACCTCAAAAATAAATATTATGTCTATTAAATAAACTTAAATATCCATAATTTTTCTTAAAAGTGTGTAGGAGTAACCTAATACAACATTAATGTGTCAACAAGCAAGTTATTCAACTGATAGTGTCATACCATGATTCAAAAAACAATCATCTATCTGCGAAAGATTTCGAATAAAATCGTAAATGAAGGTCATCTATTCACGGACGGTAGTTTTATAGATCATGAAGACATTTCCTAGTTCCAATCATGTCTTTGACGGGAAATCAACTTGAAGTTAGCCTAGCATGTGAAATATTTCTAGAAAAATACTAAGTTTCTCTCGTAAATACGTTACTTCTAGGATATACTCTCGATGATCGTACACCATAAACAGCCTGTAAGTTTAAAAACCTCATATGGTCGTATTCATATTCCATTTAACCCAACATGACATGCTACCGTATGTATCACGTGACAATAACAACAACATTAACCTAATATCGGCGTTACGCTGCATAAATTCCCCCAATTATTAATATATGCTCGTATTTTCGCCATATACGCAGCTTACGTCTCATAATTCCTCATACATCATCTATACTACCATAAATCCAACCTATATTCTTGTGCACAATATCCTCATTCCATTGTACATATCAACAATCTCATTCAATTACATCATTTACTGCTCTACGAGTGTCACGATGTACGTATATTCCACTAAACACAATATCATAACATGTCATAAGTTTACGATATTAAATAACACAAGTAACTACATTCCTCCTGCAATTAAAGGCATGTATTAATAATTCAGGCTATGTTACTCACGTTTTTATGACGATTAAACATTATGTCATTTCCTTCTGTCTTAGAGTACGATCTCATTTCGTTCAACATTGTATTAAGCTTGATTTGCATTATAAAAACGTATAATCCTGTCACAACGTTGTAATACTGATTTTCAAAGCTTTCCTCAAGTAAACAAACATTCCTATTCCGTTCTGTTCGTGAAGTTGATTTGGGCTCGTTATTTTACCCAGACACAATATTGTATTATATTTGTATTAGTTCTACACGCGCACACAATTAAACATTCCTATACATGGAGTATAAATTTTTGGTTTGTCAAAGACTACCTAGATCCGAGTTCTCAAACGATTACATGGATTATTTTTCAAAGACACTATTCATGGAGTTATAACTCGATGAACCAGATATTAACCTTGCTGTACAAATATTTCAACTTAAACACACACTATTATTCGCACAAATCTAATAATTTAACTACGTAAAATAACTATAAGGAACTCCACTTATCTTGCTTCCGCTATTCCGCTGGGCTGGATTTCATCCTGGGTCTTCTTTGGACAGCATCTCGCGTTCATGTGCTCGTCATTGCTGGTAACTGGACTCGGGCTTCGGGCATGCAGAACGGTTGGCTAGGGTTCCTCCTGATTTTGACCCCATATCCTTGAATTACTCAGCCATGATATCTCCGTCGATTACATGCAATAAAAACATATTGAAGGTCGTCATTAGATATATATTTCAATTATGAACTGAACAATCCCGGGTATATTCTCTATCTTTTTAGCAAACACTAAGAAGGTGTAATATTTTATATAGTAGTCAAAATGTTTTCTGCTTGACGCTGATTTTAAAATGTAAACTGGCGACTTCTCCTGCGAGATCAGATCTTCCTTCCTTACTCTTCTTCCGCGCCAGATATTAATAATTCGTATTTGAAATTTAGTGAAATTTTCTTTACGTTTCGCATATGGTCGTAACTGTATTAATAACAATTCTCTTCTCCAGCTTCAATCCCTTCTCTTTTTGTATATAATCTCGTTCGATACTTCGTTCCGAAATTGACTTCTTTAAGTTTTTTAAGTGACTCGTTTTTTTCAGCTCGGGATAACAATACAATTTTTTTCACGGCCGCATGGATTCGTTAGGTCTGTCCGTCTCAAGATTTATTCACGGCCTACTCGACTTGACATAGGGCCTATCTGCAGTTTTTTCTCGACGTGTTCACGGCCGCATGGACTTCTCAAGTCCGATCGTCACAACTGTATTCCGCGGCTTATTTGATTCTTTATGTATTTTTCTAGTAATATATTCTTTTTTTCATACAATTTTCATCATTCCATCGCGATGCATGGCAACTGTCAGCGATATAACTGCCGTTCATGACGCAAAGTGGGCAATGAAATGGTACACTATTGTGTCATTGATATTTTGATTCGGGATTCATTTCAGACGTATCGTTTCGCCTCCTAATGTTTTCCTGGTATTCCAAAGAAGTAGCGCCTGGTAACCCTTCATACTTATTTCGATTTTGAACGTACTAAATTGCCTCTCTCCATTTTTTTCAAGTTCCGCCCTTTGGGAATCTCTGTCACAGTTTTGGTGTATTTGTAAATTTCCTCCTTGACTGCCCACGTTCGTATGTTGTCCTTCCTTCATACAGACGTCTCCTGAACCTCCTATAACGATACGGTGTTATTCTCTCAAATTCCCTCACTTCTTGAGGTTCGAAGTTCGAGATTCGGTCTAACGTGTGCCTTAAGTTCTACAGGATAAGCTGTAACATATTTTGTCTTGCTTGGTTTCGGTAAAATCTGCGTATGGGCAGTATCATGCCTCCCCGGAACATCATCTACCTGTTCCAGATCTTGCCGCTACCAAGATTTCCTGCACATTCGATGGAAATTGCAATGTCACCACCTGTATTATTTCTGTTCTGATGGGGGAGGATCAATGGATTTCATCTTCTTTTAGAAATCAAAAAATCGGAATAATGTGAAGAATTTGCAACTGTATTATATTTCCGATAATATAATTAGTTTAATTAAATGTTGAGTTTGCGCATTCCAATATCTTTTGATTAGTACCTCTTTAAACACGTAGTAAGTCCTTATATTAAATTTAAACCTCGTTATTGCCCGTCCTTCTCATAAACTGGACGCTATACGTAACTGACGATCGGGACTTCTCTGCAATTTTGCTGGAAATATTCTTCCATATTAAGAAGGAACTCCTTTGACGTATATTCCTCCTTCCCGGAAAATTTCATTGGTTTATCTTCCGATAACCTGATCACTGAAGAAGTTAGGTATTTATTCACTAACTCCTTTGAAATTAGGTGATAATACGTCCTTTTCTATCTAAGTTACTTTGTTGTTAAACAATCCCCTTCTGGATTTGTGTAACAGTTTGTCAGTTGAGTGATACTAGTATTGCTTGCAGCAATGCGATTTTCATAGTTAATATCGAGTTGAGTCATACTAGCATTCATTGCAATGAGAAACTTAATTGCTCCTTGCAGTTCAAGTTTAATATCCTTGACTTGCCCTCGTATTTAATTTTCGACTTCCTTCACTTCCTTTTACTTCTGTTACATCGCGACCTACACGAGTAATTTTAGAATGGGCGCTATCTAACTGAGACTTTGAATGTTTATCAGCTTCTTCTTGCTGAGTTTTCAGTAGGTCGTTACTTAATCTATTGACATTGATTTTGATGGAATTATGGATAATGTCTTAAATGGACGCTATCTCAGCGTGTGCAAGTGACAACTTTTCATGAGACTTCATGAAGTCTGCCTTTAACCTTTCTACATCTTTCAGCATCTGTTGAGAAGTAGGAGAGGCAGCTTTCAAGACCTCCACCACTTGGGTTTTAATATTCTCCCTTATGGCTTCTAAGTCACGTGTAAGTCGTTTTATTAATTTCCGTGAAATTTGATTCCATTTTTTGTGTTGGACTCGGTAAATCGTTTTTCGATTTCGGTACCAGTTTGAGTAATCCTACGTTCTAGATTGACAATAACTTCTGCTAACTTAGAGTCAATCCCGTTTTGGACTTGTGTAACAGTTTGTTAGTTGCGTGGTATTTGTATTGCTTGCAGCAATACAATTATCTAAGCTGAGTCATTCTAGCATTATTGCAGCATTAGATTCCCTGAGCAGAGTGGTTCTATTTCCTAAATTGGCATTAGATTTATTGAGTTGAGCAATGCGACCTTCTAAGTTACCCTTAATGTCCAATGGTTTAAAGTTCAACTAGGAATGTTCACTCAAAATAATTAACACACTAGAAAAATCAAAGTTCAATATTGTCTCTGAATTACTAGCCTAGTATTGTGCCTCATATGAATGTATACTTGTACTTACTTTGAAATTTCTTGAAAACACTAAGTGTTTACTTGAAAGTTCACTCAATTATTGAATATTATTGTATGATTTCTCCAAGTAAATTGAGTCACTTTATGCTATTTGCTTCAAGTGAATGGAACCTTAAAGCCTTGGTCGCCACTTTATTACTCTTGCTCCAAGCCTACGGGGTCGGGTATGAGGTAAATGAGATGGAATGAATGACGCGATATATGACAGTAGCGAGGGAGAGGGTGTAATCCGGTGCCGGCACATACTATACTCCTGTCGAGTAGCATCAAAGGGTTCACTCAAGGCTTAACGTCACCATCCGACGGACGAATCACAATCAACAGCATCATATGCCGTCACTCTATATGAGCACTGTGCAGAGGTTTGGAATTTAATCCAGGCTTTTGGCACGCATTCTAATGATTAGAAATTGTATATCACACCTCCCTTACCCTGGCGGCCAACATTCAGATGGCGAATTTATTCTCGACCAGCGGGTCTTGAACCAGCTAACCGCGGCCTGTATAATAATAATAATAATAATAATAATAATAATAATAATAATAATAATAATAATAATAATAATAATAATAATAATAATAATAATAATAATAATAATAATAATAATAATAATAATAATAATAATAATAATAATAATAATAATAATAATAATAATAATAATAATAATAATAATAATAATAATAATAACTAGTTGCACCGTGCCGCTCCGCAGCATTTCATATAAATTTTGTAGGTCAGTTACCTCGTCTTGTTATGCCTGTCGCAGTCATATTGTTTTGGCGGCGCTTTCCATCACTTTTATGAACATTTAATAGGTACCGATAATGTGGTTTATAACAATTCTTTCCATACAATATTCTCTGTGCTTTGACCATTCGTTTTCAAACGATCTTGCCCGAAATTGTGCTGTGTCTGAATACTGGTAGGTAGACAGAAACCTTTTTCAGGAGTTTGTCCCTCCGCTTTATTAATCGTCATACAGAAAAGTAGTCGACTTGATCCTTCCCGTCTGTACGTACGTCGACTGTTTTGTCTTAGCAGCATGTAAGTTCTGCCATATGCGGTATATATGTAGAAGGTGGCGAACGTCAGAGATCATAGAGATCTAGCAGAGAATAGTATTCTTCCATGATCAGAGGAAGAGTATACCTTCTGGCTTGACAGGTAGTAATCAAACATGGCTGCATGTAATCACATTTCTAAGGATGATAATCACATATATCAGAATATTAATGAAGTGTTAGTCGCCTAGCAACCTGATAATTATATAATATATTGCGGGTTAGGGTAAGCCTTCGCCTGAAGTTATTGGAGTGACCATTTACTTATTTGATTTTGTGTTGGCTGAACTTAGAGACCTATCAATACTTCATGGTTCACCCGCAGGTAATTTCGGAGAGAATAAAACAAAAATGAAGCAAATAGGTGCAACAGAACTGTCAGACGGACTTGCCAGATCTGTTTTTAGTGAACTCTTTCAATATATACTAATATTATAAAGAGGAAAATTTTGTATATTTGTTTGTAACGGATAGGCTCAAAAACTACTGAAACGATTTTAAAAATTACTTCACATATAGAAAGCTACATTGCCAGTGAGTAACATGGGCTTTATTTTATTTTAAAAACAATTCTAGGGAGGGGGGGCATCGGGGGAGATATACAAACATAAAAATCATAGGTTAATATATTCGAAATTGAATTTGTCCTACAAGAACGAGAGAAAGCTCATTTTAAGCCCCTTGACGCAAAAATCAAAACCGGGTAAGCCCTATGGACCCGAAAACCATGTTTTAAGGCCCTAAAACCAACCGTTATGGAGATATGGGCACCACACTCTAGGAATCGCATAAAGAAATGAACTGCCAAAACCAAGGCAACGTCAGCTCCAGTATTCTTACAGCAGCGAGATTATCTACAATATATCACAAAAACCTAACATGTTACAAACATGAAAATCGGTATTTGGAATCCCCTTCAAAACTAAAGGAATACAAAGTCCTGTTTTCTGAAAATCCACCTAAGGGGCGAGGGGGGAGGGGGTGAAAAGAAGTGAGGAAGGAGTTGAATTCTTTATATGAGGATACATATATCACAGAAACTGAAGATGTTACAGGCTTTAAAACTGGTACTTGGAATCTCTTTTAAAAATAAATGACAAACTTTTTTTTTGGAAAATAAAAAAAGCGGGTGAATTTTAAAAGTGATTATCTTCTTCTTCTGCAGTTTTTCCCACACCTGTGCTGTTTCTGGTGAGAACTGTGTCTCACATGTGAATTTGACCCTGTTTTACGGCTGGATGCCTTTCCTCATGCCAACCATATGTGTAGGGATGTAATTACTATTGCGTGTTCCTGTTGTGGTTGGTAATGTGGTGTGTTGAGTGAATATGAAGAGGAGAGTGTTCGGACAAACACAAACAATCTGTCCCCGAGCCAGAAGAGTTAATCACATGCCATTTAATTCCCCGACTCAGCCCGCAATCGAACCCAGAACCCTGTAAACCGAAGGTCTCAACGTTGACCACTCAAGCAAGAAGTGGGGCAGTTTTAAAAATAAGTATATCTACAGTATTATCTCATAAGCTTAACATGTTACAGACGTGAAAGTGGTATTTATAATCTCCCTCAAAACAAAAAACACGTAACTTACTTATTTTTCGGAAAACCAACTTAAGCAGGAGATCGAAAAAAGTCAAGAGATTCAATTCTCTTTATGAGGTTACTTATATCTCAAAAACTAAGATGATACAGAAGTGAAAATTGGTATTTGAAATCTTCTTTAGAAATACAGAAACCCTTTCTTTTTTTCGACTTAAAAGGGGGTTGTTTCTCACATGTAGAGTTCCATGTCGCATGTTCCAGATTTAGCTCAGCCAGTAGCTTGGTCATCTTAGCCCCCAAAAGGCAACGCCAAAAAACATGGTTTACAGAGAGGTTCTGGAGTAAATGATATGCAATTTTACGGCGAGTTTTTATACTTTAGGAATTTTCAGAAGTTCAGTACCGAGGAACAATTGATCATGGAAACTATTTTTTTTTCGCACGAATGCAGGGTCTACCAGGCAAACAGGCAAACAGAACTATACATATGGGAAACGGGAGTGTAAGGTGCTGTGAAATACGTGGATAATGCCGTGTGGGTTTACCAAGTGTAGGATATAAAATGAGGAAACGGCCCCTGTGCTACATGATGCTCATTCTCAGAGAGTGAACCGTCAAAGCAGTCCACATCTGTCAACAAATCACTGCCAATGGTGCTGGAAACGTCCGATTCCAGTCACCTCACCATGTGTGAATTGTGCAATCTCATGTTTCACTACGTTGGGAATGTCCTATCGTGTCCCAAACCATCTCCCATGCAATAGTTCTTTCACTTTGGAGGATGAGGTCACAATCTCACAGAGACTTCCGCACGTGGTACCCACCGTGGTGCAATTTTCCGTAGATCTTCCCGTACAATTCTGTGGATGGTTCGTTCTTCAAGGCCTTTTTCGGCATATAACTCAAGTAGTGTCCATCTTTTGTCCACGTCCATGCACTGGATAACTACGGCACGTGACACAGCAGTCCGGACACTAGCAGGTCTTCCGGACGGTTGCACGTCGCTGCTTGTTTCACGTCCGTCACGGTTCTTCACGGAAAGGCATTACTTCTCTCAGCTTTTACAAGCTCTGTATGACATTATTAGGCATTGCGACCAGTCTGATGTACGCACGCTGTTATTTCCTTGTCACCTCGCTTTTTAAATGAAAAATCACGATCACTGTATTGAAAGGACGGAAGATCAATAATCGGCGAAATACATCGCATACGCATCAAAACCAAAGAGTAATGGTTCCAGGACATAAAAAAGAAAGTAGTTGTGAACCACCTATAACACCAATTTGAAAGCTAGTATTGTCTGGGGAACCGTTAGTTTTATGAAGCACACACAATCGAACTACATTATTTCTTAATTGTTTTAACATTCAAATGAATGTGAAATATTCAACAAAGTCGAGGCCTTTTACGCGAACTTTTTGAAATTATTTTCTGCCGCTTCTACGAAACTTATTTTAACTTGCAGTCGATTCAGTCTATTGCTGAATTGTTTGGATTAATGTTTAACATCCAAGTTCGTTTTACTGTAAGATGACGGGAAAACGATGATAAACCTATCATGCTCATCAGATTATAATAACATCTCCTAATACTTCACCATGCCTTTGCTGGTGGGACCTAGTGTTTACAGTGCACTATGTCTTCTGGTATGGGCTAGAGCAATTTTGTTACTTTCAGTGATCTGTCTCAGCTTTATCCTTGGCTTTGACAAAATGAAAGTGACTGAGGTATGAGTGATGCTAGTAATGCCATTCCTTCTGCAGCCAGTCCCTGCTATGAATGGTGTGAAAATATTGATCATAGGGTCAGTTGGTGCATGCATTTCAGTGGGCTTGGCAGACTGATATGTAATAGCAACTTCTGGCTCGGTGAGGAAAGCAACGGGAAACTACCTCACTCCTCATTTCCCTAGTACGCCTCTTCAGTGATGCCTAGGCCATCTATGACAGCTGATGGTGGAACTGTTGAGGATCCAGCCAGCCTTCGGGCTGAGGACTAAACTTACATACCACACTTCACCTGCATATGTGAGAACTAATATCCTAATATCGTGAGGTTGTGACCCTCTGACCTAGTTGGAGTCACAGACTAGGTCACCAATGTCCAGTGGATAGGACATTACAGTCACTAATTCTTACTACTACTGTAGTTTAGATCCAAACTGTTGTATATTCTTATCAGAAATCAGTCACCCACGTCAAGTAATTATGTGAGTTTAATGATATAATAATATGAATTTATCCATTTGTAGATACACCGTGTAATTCCTACGTTATCAATATTTACTAGCAAATGTACCCGCGCTTCGCTACGTTATTCTACATTGTATACGGACATCGAAGTAAATTACTATACATGCAGTGACTAATACTTTTTAAATTGCATGTCTCTTAGCGTTATCCAGAAACACCAGGGGAGCTTGCCATGCGATGTTTCCAATGTAAAGTGAGAGTTGCGGAGTTGTGATGACAACGGTAGGCTCACTTGCCTACTGCTATTTACAAACGGGTAGGTAAGTTTTCATTATAATGGGAGGCCCTATTACCTACTGCGTGGTCACAATAAATTTGGTGAATTTTCGTTACAATGGCACGCGACCTTTGCTACTTCTAGACAGAATACAGTTGAGGAAGTTTTATTATAATAGCAGGCACCTTCCCTGATGCCAGTCAAAATTAAGTTGTGCTGTTATCATTAAAATGACAGGCCCCTTATTTTAATTACAGTCATGCCGATTTGGTGAGTTTCCATAATAATAACAAGGCCAATATGCCTACTGCCAGTCACGTTTTAGATGGGTTAATTTTGTTTCTAATTTCAGGCATACTAGCCTACTCTAAAACACAACGTGTTAGGGGAGTTTAGAAAAAAATCATGCTCCCTTGACTTCTGCCAGTCAAATCGAGAAGGGAATTATTAATTACAATGATAGTCCCTCCTTACTATTGCTAGTTACAAAGGAGTTGGAAAAGGATCCCATTCCTATTGCCGGTCAAAGTCGATGTGGAGAGTAGTGATTACAATAGCAGACGCCCTCCTGCTGAGAGCCACTATCAATGTAAAATATTAATTATAACGGCAAACACACGCCTTCTACATCGTTACAAATTACTTCAATGAATATATATATTTTTGCATACGACGTATATGCATGTTTACATTATTGCAATCCTTCATTTACATATTAAATTCCTGCTAAACAATACATCATAACGACACACGGATTGTACCATAAGACGCCTCATTTATCGTTCTAAATGGCTGGTCTTAAGATATTTTCTCCTGTATGAACTATTTATGTGTAAAATTGAGTGAGGGACGTTGAATAGGGTGAAATTTCGGTAAGGATTTCCCACAGTAATAATATGACAGCTACAAATGTTGAATTCGGCTCACGTATGGATACTGCGTCTGCCGATGTTCATGTAGAATTAGATGATTCTATCTTTCGTATTAGTGATTCGAACTACGAATTATACAAGTACAAAGAGCAAAATATAGGTGTAATCGAGAATTAGAGACAAATCTAATATATAAGGGATAGAGGTACGACGAAACGTCATAGGACCAAAGTTGTAGATTACACCAAATTGAACTGAGATTGTGCCATCCGTTTTGTGATACGACTTACCGTTTAACCACGAAATACGAAGGTCTGCACCGACATTAAAATTGCCTCAATATTCTTATATGTTCGCCACATGCCATATTATTAGCATGCAGTGGGGTAGCAGTAACAACCAGTGTTAAATTTCTCTGTTACTATTAGATGTGACGAGAAAATGAACAAAATATACCGGATGTTACGTAAAATAAATTTCCGGTGTTTTGTCCTTCATGCGTTTTCACCGTGAGAGAAAGAGCACCGACATATTCGTGGTTATTATATTTTCACGAACTTGTTATTTCCGGGTATATTAGCTCTATCTAAGAAGTATACATTACAATTATTATAGCACACCTAAAGACAATCATTTACGTGTGATACTTTTCTTTTACAATCTGCTTTACGACGCACCGACGCAGATACGTCTTATGGCGATGATGGGGTAAGAAAAGACTAGGAGTGGGAAGAAAGGAGCCGTGGACCTAATTAGGGTACATCCCCAGCATTTGCCTGGTGTGCATATTGTTCATTTTTACTGTAAATTATAATTCTCTACCGGGAGGTACACCTCACCCCCGCTCATTCAAAAGAAGCGCCTTAATGAACTTTATCTATCCAACAAACGTGAAACTGTTATTACATGAAGTTGGGACATTAATCTGAAGGTGTCACTGATGAATAATTGAGAAGTTTATCATTTCTAAGTTTCCTAAACTGATCGGATTTATTTTGTTTTGTTTTGCTGTACATCAAGAAGTTTGGACATTTCTCCATAGATGCCATTACAAAACCGGAGGTCATGCACTCTGGTGCAAGGTAAAAGAAGTTGTTATTGAAAGAAATTTTGTGTTTATGGGTTTTCTCAAGTAAATTAACTTTCATTTATTTTTTATATATTTCGATGTTTGCAAAACTTCTTTCTCATTCCGCCAGTTTTGAATCTGGCCAATAAGAATTTTCTGTAATTATTGTTTAGCCTATCACAGGCTTCTTGTTGCTTTTTCGGTGTATCTTTTGAATTTGCCAATAAAATTGAGCGGGTGTGTCCGGACTATTCCAGAATCCTCTCGAACAATCCCCTCGGGTATATAAGCTGTGGCTTTTCGGGCTACCTTGTCTCATTGATCGTCGTCTTTCTGAGTGTTTGTGTTAAGACAGGAGGCGGGGCGCCTCACTCTTCGGCAAGCAGAACAACAGCCAGGTAATGGCCACCAATATTCTATCTTTCTGGCTGTCTCCGCAAACTTATCCGAGGGGAAAGTTCGAATTTCTAACTATGTAACCAACCTTTTCTAATGTGTAAATTTTCGTTCGGTCAATGTAAAATTCCATAAAGTCTTTAACTGTAAATCGGGGATAGAGAGTGCGTTACCCTCTCGAGTTTCCCTTCAACTTGGTTTGAGGTGACTACGATTTTGTAACTGTTCTTCTTTCCTGTAATGTATTAAATTAACACTCATTCGAGTCACCTCAGTAGCTTGGGATTAGCCCCTGTATCATTGGGCCGAGAGCCCCGTTAGGATTTTATTCTTCATTATCTAGGGGTGCAAGTATACGCCTCCATTCATTTTGTGTTCGGGCCATTAATGTAACCTGTTATTCTTTTTCCACAAAGGTCCAGTAGGTTGGGTAATAGATACCCCTGTGTAAAAGAAACTTAAATTGTAAATTGTGCCTAGAGAGACCAGAGATCGTAAGGTTTTGTGTAATGTTGCCTTAAGTGGGCTGTTGAAATTTGGTCAATGTTGGAAAGCATGTAAGCTCTTTCCTAAGTTTACTGTAATATTGAGAGGTGCCTTTGGAAAACCGTAAATTGTTACTGTTGGAGCCAAGTGTTCGTGAACACTGTGTATTGGGAGACATCATTCTTTATCTGAAATTTGTAAATTTGGAGACTGAAGCTCGATGCTTGTAATCTGAGGCTTGAAGCCCAAAATTGTTACGTTCCCTTTTCTGGGGGTTTCTATTTTACTATCCAAAGTTGTAATTGTTATTTCACTAAGTGAAAGATTATTAAGTTTGTTTTTTGAAAATAAATATAACCTTTCAAAGTTTTAATTCCATTTTTGATATTATAATAAGACCCATTCAACACCAGCAGTTTCTTTCACCTCTTTCTGCTCCACGGATAACCCGGGAACAATTTCATTGCCAATCCATCAATCAGTCACCAATTATCTATAGTTAGGTCTGTCGCCCACGTGGCAGATTACCTATCAGTTCTTTATCTAATCTGTTCTTAAATGGTTGATCAAACATCTCCTTTGATAAATGATTCCTATTCCTAATACCTTTTCTTATAAACGAAAATTTTCCCCAATTTCCCCCCTTGAATTCCAACTTTTATGATTATATGATCTTATTCTTTTTACTTTTAAGAACTCCACTCAAGCTAATGTCATTCCAAGCCATCTCTCCACTGACTATAGCAAATTCGGATATTGTCCATCATTTTAGGCGTTTCTGCATTGATAAAAACCATCAGCTATACCAATTACATGATCATATTAGAAGATCTGTATAATAACCCGCCTTATACTAAGCATATTATAAGACTTTCCAGCATTGAAGTCAGGATTATAAATCAGATCTGAACGCTGTCGGTAGCAGTAGTATAGAGTCCAAAATAACTCATCTCTGATAAAACTTTCTGTCACATTTCATCCATCTCCTTAACCCGTACGTCAATTAGCGTGTGAGTTTCCTAGCCATTACTTGTACTGCTGACAAATTAGACAGTGCATTCTATTTTGAGTGTCCCAGACATGCATTTCCTTTGACTTGCTTCACAATTTCTTTTATAGCTCCCTTTACAGCTTAACATTCTCTCACAGAATGAAGAAAAACATAAACATTGTTAGACTTGCGTCATTAATAGTTACAAATAACAACTTTTACCCAACGCTTAATATCGGCCGGAACGGGCCGGAATGGCACTACGTCACCTCTCAGGGTATTTTTTTCGCACTTCGTTTTTAAGGAGATTGTCAATACAATTTTTTAATATATATTTCACACTGTTTTTTCACAAGTTTTAAAATATCGAAACTTGTGGTATTATGGGCGGAGAGAGGGGAGACGTATGGTTGAAAAGGGAAAAAAATATGTGGGCATGTTTTCCGGCACTTAAGAGTTTAGAAATTAAGCCCTACTTTTGGTCTAATCCACTTGTTGTACCACTCGCTGGACGTGTGAACCTTCAGGGCCGAATGCTCGAAATGTTCGTTTAACACGTTAAAGCGTAATTATCTGGCAAATTGTTAAAGTTACGAAGAAAATGCATCCATTCTCTTTTGTAGGAAATTTAATTATAAGTCTTATATGCCTGCTCATTTTTTGATCTGACACTTTACCCTTTATTTCGATTTTCACCTGCTGGAATGTGCGTCAAAAACACATAGAGGTATTATTCCCTGGAAGAGTGTATGAATTTGCGGGAAAATGTATAGGAGTGTTTCTGATGAAATCTAATTAGACTTGATGGGCTCTATTTTAGTAGACGTAACAGTTCAGGCAGCACAATTTTTCCGACTTGCTCTGTGCATTTTAAAACGTCCTACTCTCCTGATAAGCAAAGCATACAGTGATTTATAGGAAATAAGCTTTAAATGATGAAATCATTGCTGAGATCGCTTGGATGAGTTCCTTGATCGTCCTTAACATACAAACAACAAACTCACAAACTTCCCTCGTTATAACTTTAGTATGGATTAGCAACAAAATATGATTCTATAGTGCTTGTTGGTAGAAATTGGGAGTAGTGATATTTATTTAAATTTTGTAACAAGTAATTCAGTTGGTCTTCAGTAAATTACGCTTTCTAGGTTAAGTAGGCTAGCTAGGTGTACCTTGTTTCGAATTTAGGTTTAGGAAATACTTTAGGTAATAATATAAACTTTAAAAATATTTGTAAATATCTGTAGGTTCGTTGGTTATACTTAACAAAGGCAGATTATCATAAGGAATAGTACCGTAACTTAAGCAGCAACTTCTCCGGTATTTCGTATAGATATCCGTTCAGACTATCGCGAAGGTAATAATTTGCTACATTAAAAAGCGCGATACGCCTGTAAACTTCCATTTAAAAAGAAGTTAAAGAGATTACACGGTATAGTTAACAGTCGTTGTATTGTTATTGATTATTGTCGCTCCTCATATTGAAATATTGCATTGTTGGCTTGAGTCGTGAACAAAGGGTGTAGTGTAGTCAAGTAAATATAAATAAAAATCAGCTGACCTTGTATTCCATTCATTTGTACTTCTGAGTAGGTAGTTAAAGTATCCGTAATTTATATTTCGCTCCCTCGATCTTTCAGTATTTATGAGCGGTTAGCTAATAATAATAAAGTTCATATATCCCAGTAATTGCAGTTCAAGTCCCTGGAGTAGTAGTAGTTTTGATAAAAATATTTGAGAAATTACTGTAGACAACCTCGTATTTTTCAGTAGGCCTAATTAAGGACACTTTTATTCTCCGTCCCGTGGAGTAGGGAAAATAATAGTAATCCACCAGCTGTAATAATCACATAACCACATTTCAGTAGAATTGTAGTGAAGATAAGGTATAATATATTAGATAGTATCTTGCCAGTTATATTCGTGTTTTTCTTCGTGTACGGCAATCCTTTCGATACTTAAGCATTTAACCAAACGCAGTGTAGTGTAGTGTAGATACATTGTAGTATAGATACAGTACATTTAGATAGTGCCGTATCCTGCCTGCTATATTCGTGTGTTATTTTTCGTGTGTATCTATTAGACCGTAATACTAATAATAATTTGTCTAAGCATTTAGCTTCGTTGGTAATCTTTGAGTACAGTAGTTCTTGCAAATTTCATTTCTGTTGTGCTTAGTTTAGTGACATACGGTTCGGTACCGGTATCGTAATTAGGATACGTCTGAATGTAGTTTAAAATTACTGTAGTGTACTGTACAGTAGTATACGAGTAATATCCTATTAGAATTTAGTGTGATTATTTTATTATTGTAAAATATTTGTGTAGTACTGGTGTAGTAGAGGTATCCGTAGAAACTCTTACTAAAATACTGTTGTAGTAATTGGAATAGGCTTAATTGCAGTTTGGAATAGTGTAGTTCTTGTGTAGGCTATTACTTTCGATATTCAGTAATTAACAGCAGTTTTTATCCTGTCAGGGGTTGTAGGATAAAAAAAATAGAGCACGACTAAGTAATATTATAGTGTAGTCGTAAATTAATTACCTTATTGTTGTGTACTATCCCAGACAATATATCCCTCCGTTCATTTATTTTTTGCAAATAAGTTATTTTATTTTTAATTTCATTTTTTCCCCGTAAAGAATGGCTAAGGAGCGCGAGTGTACTTACTGTGGGTGTAGCGAGGCATTGAGGGGTATGAGGGAGGAGTTGGAAAGTTTGAGGGAGATAATTTGGATTCTCACAGAAGACAGGAAGGAAGATAGGACACCCTCAAACAATGTACAGGTTACAGTAGGTGTACAAGAGGGAGGGGAAGGAAAGGGAGGAGTTGTAGAAGACAGGTGGTCTAATGTTCTAAGGGGAAGGAGATTGCAGGCTAAGGGCTCTATTCAGGATCACAATTCAGGACAGGTGTCTGTGCGAAATCGGTACGAGTCACTCCAGGTAGAACAACAGAGGGAAGATGAGGGAGAGGGAACTGTTGGTGAGATGTGTGGAAGTAGGAGGAAGGGAAAAGGTAGGAAAAGAAAACGTAGAGTAGAGGATAGGAAAAGACAGGTGGAACAGGGTCATGGGAAGGAGAAAAGGGAGGAGGAAGTAGCTTCTGCAGCTATCAGGAAAGATAGGTTTGACCAGGAGGGGAGGGCATCAAATGAGGTGGGTAGGGTTGAGGCTCTGGTCATGGGGGATTCCATCGTTAGACACGTGGGGAAAGTGTGTGGAGGAAAGGGTACCAGGGTAGAGTGGTTTTTTTTCTTGCTAGGGGCTTTACGTCGCACCGACACAGATAGGTCTTATGGCGACGATGGGATAGGAAAGGCTTAGGAGTTGGAGGGAAGCGGCCGTGGCCTTAATTAAGGTACAGCCCCAGCATTTGCCTGGTGTGAAAATGGGAAACCACGGAAACCATTTTCAGGGCTGCTGATAGTGGGATTCGAACCTACTATCTCCCGGATGCAAGCTCACAGCTGCGCGCCTCAGGGTAGAGTGTTATCCAGGAATTAGGTTGAGGCAGATGTTGAGGAAAGTAGAAGAGAGGGAGGAGGGGAAGGAGAAGGTGGTAGTGTTTCACGTTGGTACCAACAACGTAAGGCAAGCTGATATAAGTACCAACATAGTTGGAGATGTGTGGGATCTGGTAAATGCAGCACGGGTGAAGTTTAAGAAAGCGGAGATTGTTATTAGTGGAATACTGTGTAGAAGGGATACTGACAGGAGGGTGATTGGGGATTTAAATGAGACTATGGAGTGGGTATGTGGGAAACTGGGAGTGACATTTTTATATCCTAATGGGTGGGTAGGAGATAGGGATCTGCGCTCAGATGGCCTTCATTTAAACCGCAGTGGTACGTATAAGTTAGGAAATTTGTTTGGAAGGGTAATAGGGAGGTACATTCAGGGAAACGGGATGGCCTAGGGAGTGGTGATAAGGGAACACGGAACTGGAAATCAAGTAGGGATGACATAAAATTGTTAGTGTTGAACTGTAGAAGTATTGTAAGGAAAGGAATAGAATTAAGTAATTTAATAGATATATATTTACCAGATATTGTAATAGGAGTTGAATCATGGCTGAGAAATGATATAATGGATGCAGAAATTTTCTCACGACACTGAAGGATAGGAAGGGTGGGAGGGGGAGTGTTCATTCTGGTGAAAGAAGAATTTGTAAGCTACGAAAAAGTTAAAGATGAGACACATGAAATTCTAGGTGTAAGGCTCATTTCTAAAGATAATAGGCAACTTGATATATTTGGAGTGTACAGATCGGGAAAGGGTAGCACTGACGCGGATTCGGAATTATTTGATAGGATAGTCAGCTATGTGGGAAACGACATGGAAAGAAATGTGATTGTAGCGGGAGATCTGAATTTGCCAGATGTCAATTGGGAAGGAAATGCGAACGACAGGAAGCATGACCAACAAATGGCAAATAAGTTAATATGGGAAGGACAGCTGATTCAGAAAGTGATGGAACCAACCAGAGGGAAAAATATCCTGGATGTCGTGCTGATAAAACTAGATGAGCTCTATAGGGAAACTGAAATAATAGATGGTATTAGTGATCATGAAGCTGTTTTTGCGGTAGTTAAAAATAAATGTGATAGAAAGGAAGGTCTTAAAAGTAGGACTGTTAGGCAGTACCATATGGCTGATAAAGCAGGTATGAGGCAGTTTCTAAAAAGTAATTATGATCGGTGGAAAACGGTAAATAAAAATGTAAACAGACTCTTGGATGGGTTTAAAGAAATTGTTGAGGAATGCGAAAACAGGTTTGTACCATGAAGGGTGGTAAGGAATGGTAAAGACCCACCTTATTATAATAGAGAAATAAAGAGACTAAGAAGGAGGTGCAGACTGGAAAGAAATAGAGTTAGAAATGGCTGTGGAAGTAAGGAGAAATTGAAGGAACTTACTAGAAAATTGAATCTAGCAAAGAAGGCAGCTAAGGATAACATGATGTCAAGCATAATTGGCACTCATACGAATTTTAGTGAAAAATGGAAGGGTATGTATAGGTATTTTAAGGCAGAAACAGGTTCCAAGAAGGACATTCCAGGAATAATTAATGAACAAGGGGAGTGTGTATGTGAGGATCTTCAAAAGGCAGAAGTATTCAGTCAGCAGTATGTAAAGAGTGTTGGTTACAAGGAAAATGTCGAGATAGAGGAGGAGACTAAGGCCAAAGAAGTAATAAAATTTACATATGATAACAATGACATTTACAATAAGATACAAAAGTTGAAAACTAGAAAATCGGCTGGAATTGATCAGATTTCTGGGGATATACTAAAGACAATGGGTTGGGATATAGTACCATATCTGAAGTACTTATTTGATTATTGTTTGGTCAGAGGAGCTATACCAGATGAATGGAGAGTTGCTATAGTAGCCCATGTGTATAAAGGAAAGGGTGATAGACATAAAGCTAAAAATTACAGGCCAGTGAGTTTGACATGCAATGTATGTAAGCTTTGGGAAGGCATTCTTTCTGATTATATTAGACATGTTTGCGAAATTAATAACTGGTTCGATAGAAGGCAATTCGGTTTTAGGAAAGGTTATTCCACTGAAGCTCAACTTGTAGGATTCCAGCAAGATATAGCAGATATCTTGGATTCTGGAGGTCAAGTGGACTGTATCGCGATTGACCTGTCTAAAGCATTTGATAGGGTGGATCATGGGAGACTACTGGCAAAAATGAGTGCAATTGGATTAGACAAAAGAGTGACTGAATGGGTTGCTATATTTCTAGAAAATAGATCTCAGAGAATTAGGGTAGGTGAAGCTTTATCTGACCCTGTAATAATTAAGAGGGGAATTCCTCAAGGCAGTATTATCGGACCTTTATGTTTTCTTATATATATAAATGATATGAGTAAAGGAGTGGAATCGGAGGTAAGGATTTTTGCGGATGATGTTATTCTCTATAGAGTGATAAATAAGTTACAAGATTGTGAGCAACTGCAGCGTGACCTCGAAAATGTTGTGAGATGGACAGCAGGCAATGGTATGATGATAAACGGGGTTAAAAGTCAGGTTGTGAGTTTCACAAATAGGAAAAGTCCTCTCAGTTTCAATTACTGCGTTGATGGGGTGAAAGTTCCTTTTGGGGATCATTGTAAGTATCTAGGTGTTAATATAAGGAAAGATCTTCATTGGGGTAATCACATAAATGGGATTGTAAATAAAGGGTACAGATCTCTGCACATGGTTATGAGGGTGTTTAGGGGTTGTAGTAAGGATGTAAAGGAGAGGGCATATAAGTCTCTGGTAAGACCCCAACTAGAGTATGGTTCCAGTGTATGGGACCCTCACCAGGATTACCTGATTCAAGAACTGGAAAAAATCCAAAGAAAAGCAGCTCGATTTGTTCTGGGTGATTTCCGACAAAAGAGAAGCGTTACAAAAATGTTGCAGTGTTTGGGTTGGGAAGAATTGAGAGAAAGAAGAAGAGCTGCTCGACTAAGTGGTATGTTCCGAGATGTCAGAGGAGAGTTGGCGTCGAATGACATTAGTAGACGAATAAGTTTGAATGGCGTCTATAAAAGTAGGAAAGATCACAATATGAAGATAAAGTTGGAATTCAAGAGGACAAACTGGGGCAAATATTCATTTATAGGAAGGGGAGTTAGTGATTGGAATAACTTACCAAGGGAGACGTTCAATAAATTTCCAATTTCTTTGAAATCGTTTAGGAAAAGGCTAGGAAAGCAACAGATAGGGAATCTGCCCTAAATGCAGATCAGTATTGATTGATTGATTGATTGATTGATTGATTGATTGATTGATTTTGAAAAATTGAAATAAGCCAGTGTCGATCTTTATTATGCACTTCTCTCAAACGATATCTTATGGTGCTACAATGTACACAATATTTAACAATAAACTGCACATACTGCATGCAAAGAAAAAGCAAAGTAATCTCCTTACAGGCCATGATGGCCCTTGCCACTTGGTGCGGGAGAGCAGTTAGCTCTACGCCCGACCGACCTTTTGCCTAAGGATTAAACTGTTACTCGTTTCTGGTGTAGGCTGAGTGAACCTCAGGGCCGTGTACACCTCTGGAAGTGAAAATATTGTTTCTTAAATTTTTCGACTTCCTGACGAGTAATCGAACCTACGCGTTTTCTGGCGACCCGCCTCAGCCAGACAGCCCCTACACACATCCACACTAATAATACTAAAGTGTACATAGTTATTAAAACACATGAAAGGAAAATATGCATCCTAGGATGAAGAAAGTTGTCTTAATTTGTGAAAAAAAGAGAAAAGGAATAGGATGAAACTAAGCAACAATTCTTCTTCTTATTCTTTATAAGTTTACCTCCAGGGTCGGTTTTTCCCTCGGACTCAGCTAGAGATCCCACCCCTGCTGCCTCAAGGGCAGTGTCCTGGAGCTTCAGCCTCTGGGTCGGAGATACAACCGGGGAGGATGACCAGTACCTCACCCAAGAGGCCTCACCTGCTATGCTGAACAGGGGCCTTGCGGGTGGATTGGGAAGATTGGAAGGGATAGACAAGGAAGAGGGAAGGAAGCGGCCGTGGCCTTCAGTTAGGTATCATCCCGGTATTTGCCTGGAGAAGTGCGAAACCTTGGAATACCACTTCCAGGATGGCTGAGGTGGGAATCGAACCCACCTCTACTCAGTTGACCTCCTGAGGCTGAGTGAACCCCGTTCCAGCCATCGTACCACTTTTCCAATTTCGTGGCATAGCCAGGAATCGAACAATGGCGTCCGGAGGTGGCAGCTAATCACACTAACCACTACACCACAGAGGCGGATACTTAGGAGTACACGGAATGAAATAACAAAACAGTGGGAAAAGAATCCATTTACACTCACCATAATTCGTCCAAGTATTTCTTCCAACATTTCTACTTAAATACCTATTCGGATGCGGTGTCGAATATCTTCTGCGAATTGAACTAACAACAAAAGATATTGTAGAGTGTGAATCTGTGATTTGGTATTTTGAGGTTTGCGTTAGCTGCAGCTATGATCGGGATATATGAATGTACGGTACAAGAGAAGCTGGAATGAATCTCTGAGATAATAGCGTGTCTGCTTTTATGTTATTTTATGGAGGAGAAGCAAAGCGTAATAGCTATGACGCTGGATTAGTTCAAGATAATTTAGCTCATGGAATGCAAGAGTTATACGATAACATCTTCGAATGTTCATTATAAAATATAAATGCACTTCAGGTCCACCTGGTTCCTCGTCGCTCATATACGAGTACAACCACGATGTTTAAACAGTTTGCATGAAAGACATCACGCGTAGAATGTGTTTTTATAACAAGGAAATGACTCACAAATTTAAAAAATATTATTTATGTAAGTTTATTATCCGAATTTACTAATTCTTTTTAGAATCGTTCACTTATCGAAGTGTTAACTATCAAGGGATTAATCTCAGATGTTATCATTTTATTAATATTGCACAATTAATTACAATATGTACATAATTATTACTTGTATTAAGATTTGATGTCCGCCTCTGTGGTGTAGTGGTTAGCGTGATTAGCTGCCACCCCCGGAGGCCCGGGTTCGATTCCTGGCTCTGCCCCGAAATTAGAAAAGTTGTACGAGGGCTGGAACGGGGTTCCTCAGCCTCGGGAGGTCAACTGAGTAGAGGTGGGTTCGATTCCCATCTCAGCCATCCTAGAAGTGGTTTTCCGTGGTTTCCCACTTCTCCTCCAGGCGAATGCCGGGATGGTACCTAACTTAAGGCCACGGCCGCTTCCTTCCCTCGTCCTTGCCTATCCCTTCCAATCTTCCCATCCCTCCACAAGGCCCCTGTTCAGCATAGCAGGTGAGGCCGCCTGGGCGAGGTACTGGTCATACTCCCCAGTTGTATCCCCCGACCAAGAGTCTGAAGCTCCAGGACACTGCCCTTGAGGCGGTAGAGGTGGGATCTCTCGCTAAGTCCGAGGGAAAAACCGAACCTGGAGGGTAAACAGATGATGATGATGGTGATTAAGATTTTATTCTAATATGTAGTTTTTGTTTTTCCTAATAGCATTTAAAGTACAAAAAAAAATAACCAAAGATCAACGGAACATATAAAATTCAAAGAGTACTAGATAATAAAACGGAATTAATACACGAAAATTACAAGCAAAATTTAAAACTGGGAAGACGTGTAAATAAAATGGAGAAATATAACAAATACACTCTTGTTCTTATAACATGGAACACCTTTAAAGACTAGAGATACGAAGTTCATATTCACAGGAGACGTCCACGATAAACATTTCGGTCACCTAGGTTCAACATGTGGCCTGTTGCCTAGTATGCACTGGGTCCTCTATGGGTACTGATAACTTGTTCCACGCGTGATGGCACTGACGCGTATAAGGCACGAATGGCGCCCTGGGATATAGCCATCCATGCTGCATACACCTGGTTTCACAGTTCTTCTTTGGTGGTTGGCATCGGGTCACAGCGCTGCACGCGTCGTTTCACCATATCCCACATATTTTCGATTGTCGACAAGTCCGGTGATCGGGCGGGCCAGGGTAACGTCTGACATCCTGTGACAACAGGAAAGCACGTGTTCGTGCAGCATCATGTGGTCGCTCATTGTCGTGCTGAAATATGTCGTCTGGGATGTCGTGCAAGAAAGGGTATGGTTACGGGTGGCAGGATGTCATTCGCGTAGAATAAACTGGTCACAGTGCCCTGGACACACATGAGCTGTGATTTGTGGTTGTACCTAACAGCACCCCACACCATAAGGCTTTGATTTGGGGCTGTATGTATTGTAAGAATGCAGCCAATATGATGCCTCTGTCTGCGGCGAACCAAAATGCGGCCATCATTTTCAAACAAGCAGAACCTGAATTCGTCCTAAAACACGATCTGCTACCATTCCTGTCCCCAATGGCGTCGCTCCATACACCATTGCGTCTAGCATGTTTATGCACATTAACCAAAGGTAGGCGGAGAAGTGAACGACGTGTCGGTAACCCAGACCGTAATAAACGGTGACGAACCATCACTCCTGATAGCGTACGATATGTTACACTGTTCCACTGTTGCGTCAGAGCCGAGGAGGGCCCAGATCTGCCCTGCAATGCTATTCGGATGGTGGTCTGAGTGGTGCAACCAGATCCACCACGTCGTGTTCCACGGGCTTCTGTGAGCCATTCTGTACACACCCGTTGTACTCCCGACACACTTCGTCCCACACGAGCAGCAATTTCCCGGCCGGATGCATAAGGTTCCCTAATGCCAACAATTCACCCTCTTTCAAAATAACTCATTTGACGGTACGGTTCTAACGTACGCCTGCGAGGCATGCTGCACGTCTGTTCAAGGCACACTGATCTATTACCTTCGGTTTATAGCGACAGCAAGAGCCGCAGGCACATTTTACCAGTCGGTGGTGGTGCGCCGATATATCGATGGGGACCTTGAACCTGAGGGTCGACATTGTTCAAATGCTAATAATTTCTTCAGAACATACTAATGCACTTGTCCTGTGAATATGAACTTCCTATCCCTAGTCTTTCAAGATGTTGTGGTTTTTATGAACATGAGTGTATATTATAACACTTCAGAGCATTTTGTTGGAAGTAAATTGTGCTATCAGTCGCTATTCTGAGACCAAGTTGACGGATTTCATTCCACGTCAGTCTTGAGAGAAGAAAAACTACATCACCTTGGCGTACCCACAAGTAGTAAAATTTGTTACTGGGACATAAATATATTATTACTAGCAAATGTACCCGTGCTTCGCTACGGTATTACACACAGTAAACGGATATCGAAGAAAATTACTGTATGATTTTTTTAATTGCAAGTGTAGATAAGGAATCTACTTCACGTATAATACGTTTTGAACTACAGTATGTCCGCTGGACTTAGCCTTCAAAACATACCGTTCATCATATCTCCCTTATTAATCCTCCTATCGAAAAAATGCACATGAGAAAACATTATTTTAGAAATGGATTTCCATCAAGGTTGGTCGATTTCCAGTAAGGTTGGTCTTGTATATATTGTGGGAGAGTAAAATCACTCTTTCGGTTCCCTGTAAATCCCCAGTACATTCCGGGAATTTGGAATGGTATCGACCTTAAAACCTACCTGTGGAGAGGTGGATGCTAAATACGAAACCCTTCACTGCATACTGTTGCCCTCAGGCACCTGTATAAATGGATGCAGATTGTGGACAGAGGTAGTTTACGGCACACTTTCAACTGTACAGTCAATTAAACACATGTACAGACGTGCACATTAATGGTGTCCCGACATAAACAATCAACACTGCCCCACTCCAGTACTGAAAGAAGGGGAGAGAGTGAAGGGGTAGTGTCGAAGGCACAATGACTCACCTTCTCGCTTAACGCATTGCTGCATGGACTGCATGCAGACAGCCCGCTACAAGACTTCGTTGTGATCGAAATGGGCACAGTGGCGGATATATTGAAGTACAGCATTAGGTTACCTACTCGTCCGGCCCCGCGGTGTACGGGGCAACGCGTCCGGCCGCCCCGGGTTCGATTCCCGGCCGGGTCAGCGGGTTTTAATTGTAAATGATTAATATCCCTGGCCTGGGGACTGCGTCTTTGTGTCGTCCTTAACGTTCCTCACATTCAACACTCAACACTTCCGCAATTCCAATTACATGCAGGTTCATCTATTGTGCAAGTAGGTGCAAAAGAACTCTATAGGTCGACGCCCCGAACAAATAGCATTTTAACATAAACAATTAAAAAAGTAACCTACTCTGATAATTACAGTATTAAGAGGTAAAGGAGGTTTTTAACCGAAAAGTAGTTAGGAATATTTTGTAGCTGCGTTATATCGGGTCTACCAATCCTTCTTCACCTCGTTGCTGCCATATTTCTATCCGTCTCCAAACTGTCTTAAGACTGCATGGTATTGCTTGTGCTATTGCTTGGGGGACCATGTGAGCCTCCCACATGGCAATAATACGGCCTCGATTAACCTGTGATAGGATAGGAGCCATCTTATTACAATGTTACAGTATAACGCCGGAATACATACACTGTGTATTCAGCACTACCTGTTCACTCCCTTCCCCTCATCTTCAGTACTGGAGTGGCCTTCAACACTATCCCTTTACTCTCTCCCCTCCTTTTCAGTACTGGAGTGGGGCAGTGTTGATTGTTTATGTCGGGACACCATTAATGTGCGTGCGTGTACCAGTGACGCCTAGTTTTATTTTTTACATAACATATGACAATACAGCCCTAAACCAAAGGTACTCCTTCCACTCCGTCAACGTCCACGCGTACCAACCACCGTTTATTTTACGTGGGTCCTCCCCATCGCAAGCCACAGGCTTCAGAAGCATCTCTGTCTCAGCCTCAAAGACATTACCGACCTACGGTCGTGCACGTATACTTGCGCCTTGCAATACGTACCCATGGCCAGTAGGCATTGCAGTATAGCACTGGAATATGAACAAGAGGAGCAGTCGTAGAACAACTTGTTAAAAGAACTATTCTTATATAACGCCAAGTTCAAACGTTTTACGCCACTGTCGACAGCCGTGAAAGCAATTTTCCGTGGTTTTCCATTATCATACCAGTTGAATGCTGGGCTACGCTCACCTCCTTCAAACTCCTATCCTTTTTTCTCCCATTGTCGCCCATCTGTGTTTAAAAGAATAACAGTGATTTTCCAATAGAGTTAATCGGTTTCCGTCCGGGATCGAACCGGGGAACTCCCGCGTGTGAGGTGGATGTGATAACCACTACACCACGAAAACAACCGCGCGTCTGCTCATGTACAGGAAGTATTCAAGCTGTAAAGTAAAGCTACACTCTTGCATTCTTTGATGTTCAGTGTTAAGCAAACGTGTAAACTTTTTTGTTTGTGGAACATCTGTGTTCCATATTAAATTATAGCAAGAAATTTCCGGTGGCCGGGAAATTGATCCAGAGGAGATAGAAGGTCTAGGATCATTAGATATAACAGCAGGCGTAAAGCAACTTGTTTAAGAAACTATTCTTATAGAATTCCAACTCTTCAAAGTGTTTGAGTCCACCTCTGTGGTGTAGTGGTTAGCGTGATTAGCTGCCACCCCCGGAGGTCCGGGTTCGATTCCCGGCTCTGCCACGCAATTTGAAAAGTGAAACGAGGGCTGGAATGGGGTCCACTCAGCCTCGGCAGGTCAACTGAGTAGAGGTGGGTTCGATTCCCACCTCAGCCATCCTAGAAGTGGTTTTCCGTGGTTTCCCCACTTCTCCTCCAGGCAAATGCTGGGATGGTACATAACTTAAGGCCACGGCCGCTTCCTTCCCTCTTCCTTGCCTGTCCTATCAAATCTTTCCATCCCTCAACAAGGCCCCTGTTCCGCATAGCAGGTGAGGCCGCCTGGGCGAGGTTCTGGTCATTCTCCCCAGTTGTATCCCTCGACCCAATGTCTGAAGCTCCAGGATACTGCCCTTGAGGCGGTAGAGGTGGGATCCCTCGCTGAGTCGAGGGAAAAACCAAAACTGGAGGGTAAACAGATTAAGAAGAAGAAGAAAATTGTTTGAACGAAACTGTCGGCAGCCCTGACCATAATTTTCTGCGTTTTCCGAAATTCGCATCGCGCGAATGCTGGCCTGAACCTCTTCAGTGGCACATCCGAGAAACTCTCGTTTAGCTGCAGTGTTCATTTCACGATCGCCCAATAATTTCTCGGGTTCTGTAATCTCTTTGGAAAATGTTTTTCAGCATTATGAACAGATAGCGGGAGATAGCTGTATTGATGAAGCCTCAGGCCTAAAATATGCCATATCTTCTCTACTTTACATATACAATCTCTGACCAGCTGAGGAGGTAAACAGAAATGGCGAACGCGAAAATGAAGGGAAGTTTGTCTGAATGCGGTGTGTATGTGATTTAAGTGTCAGTTTTGGATAAGTATATAATTGTTTCATAAGATGTATGAATTTGAGAGGGAGACCTTTTAATGCAAGCTACGACATAGCGTGAGATCAACAGCGCTTGGAGGGGAGCCGGGAGGAGATAGTCTTGTGGGGAACCATCATTTAAAATAATAAGATCATGTTGTTGAGAGGCTGTGAGGAGATGAGTCCCCTTAGAGGTATCCATAATACTGTTGTTAAGGTCCCCGAGAAAAATAACATGTGACAAATAATCGAATTGGGTATAGAATTGAGATCATTGTGATTCGGAAATAAAAATATCAGGTGGGCAGTAGATATTAATAAATTGTAAGTTCTTGTATGTGATTCCTATTGCAAAAGTATTGGGGATGAAATAAGAGATTTGTAGTATACGATAAGGAAGGGTATGATGGGTGAAGATCGGTACACCTCCACAACCTTGACAATCCTGTCGTTCAATGTGATATCCTGAGATATGAACCGCACCCCTCCCTTACCGATAATATACGACATAATACAATACGCACATCGGGAGATTCAAGGCGTGAACCACGACTAGGAAAGGCAAAGACATAGCCCTGAACTGGAAACGTCCCTCATTAACAATGCACAACAGGGATGAAACTAACTACTAGCAATAACATTAAAATAAATTTAAATGAGGCTTTATTAATATATAATTTCTCAAGGAAAAAGAAAATGAAGCCGCCAATAGAAAAAATAATAAAGGGAAACATACTTGTGTTCATTTGGTTCAGTTGAAGTAGTAACATAAATGCGTGAGCACAGCATTTCTCAAACACCAAAATTAATATTTAATTTACGACGTGCTCTCCGTCTCAATTATAATTTCACTACATACTTAGTCAATCTGAAAACAATCCACACGGATTTGTTTGGTCGTTCTTTCCACGAGACAAATTACATTGTTTTACATACGCGTCCATCAAACTCCATCATCATCTCGACAACAAAAGCTATAGAAAGATAAGATACCCAAGCATCCCGGAGAAGAAACACAGAGCAAATATAATAGAGGAATGCAGGTATCGGGATGGCCGAGAGAGAAAACATCACTGGACCAAGGAACAATATTCAAATCCAAAGAGAAACGCAGGCATACGCATCACCTGAATTTAAGTAAACAAACATGACGGCCTCGTGAGCAAGCAAACGGTCAAACCAGAGACCAAGGCAAAATAATTAACACTGTACCGAAAAAACAAACACAAGGCACGGAAACAAAATCAAAAGAAAAAATTAAACTGATCGATACATCATCTTTTTACTCCCCACACTCACGAACACACACCCAAACATTCAGATATTGCCGGTATCTGCCAACAATGCGAGCAGTAGCTCCATTCAATAAGTTGGTCACAAACTCATGTAGTATCACTCTCATGGTCACAAACAAAGGTCTAACACATGTCAGAGTAACGTGCACGACGCAAATATTTCATCAGCAGGATAATAGGGACCCATTGGTTAAGCATAAGTCCGCCAGCTTACGCACTGCGTACGACACGAATGGATCTCCGCGTCGACACGCAGGGCATACATTCATTTGATGGCAAAATACATTAGAATGCAGTGCACATAAATAGAATTGATCAGAGACCCAGTTACCCACATCTCACCATCACAATAACATCAACAAACACCCGGTCCATTCACGCCGCAGAGCAGAAAGACGCATATCAATCAGCTATGATTAAATGCACAAGAAAAACACGAGATCATCATAGAACCAATATAAATGCAAGGATCACCATACCTGCAATATCAGCCGTCAAATTAAAAAGAAAGATGGCTGTATAGGGTAAGTTTAAATCGACTAAATACCCATCTATAGCTCAAAAAGGCCACTCCGATATGTGTGGAGTCCATTTTATATTCCTCTCTCATAACCACAACAAACATTCGAGTCAAGGAGATAAAGTTACAGACTCGCCGGAAAGAATGACCCTCCGTGTTCACAACTGAGGGTGCTGCCCTCTGTAGTACAACCTTGGAAATAGTTAAGTCAATCAAGCTAAAGCTGATACAAGCTCTTAGCAATACGGGAAACATCGCTTTTTACGAACACGCTATATTAGCATGTCTCAGATACGAAAATTGACATGGGGCGATAACCAGGTCTCTTGTATTGCGAGAATTTGCGGGGAGGTCTCTTGAATAATTAATTGCAATTCCTAGCGTTCCATTGTATGATGTTGACCATATACATTAATGATATGGGATATACAGTCACATTCCCAGTCGCCAATCATCACATGGGCTCCCTCAAGGGGATGTAATAAGTGGGCTAATTCTTGCTCCTTATATGAGTGACCTTGAACAAATTATCTTACAATCACCTAGATTATTAGTATATGCGGATGATATTGTTTTATATTTCTCGCATAATAGTATAGATGCGTGTAAAAACCGTTTATCTAGTGTCATGAGTAAAGTTTTCACCTGGCTCAACCTACATCATTTAAAACTTTCCAATACGAAAAGTGCGGCGATGCTTTTTACACCAAAACGCTCTTGTGACAGCTCCCCTACCACGATTGACGGATATGAAATTCCTTTCACCACCTATCATACCTACCTAGGCATTACAATTGATCATAAACTTAATTGAAAGATCCATATAAATAATTTACGACAAAAAGCTAACGGGTATATCAAAATATTGAAAACAGTTACACGACGTAATTGGGGATCAGATCCTATAACTGCTCTTTCCTTATATCGCGCGACCATAAGGGCATAATTTGATTATAGTGCAACTATAATTGACACTGCACCCATTTCCACTTTACAACACCTTGATACTTTACAGTATCAAGCTATACGTATCTGCTTAGTTGCCCTTCAATCTACACCCATTAACGCATTACTTGTAGAATCGGGCGAACATTCACTTTTAATTCGCGGTCAAATGATAGCCAAAAATTTCATCCTTAAAAAATTCGCCCTTTTGAATTCCCCACTCATTCTAAAACTACAACGTTTGAATGAATATTACAATACAAAACCTCCTACAAATGCGCGAGTGCCAGCACTATATTTTGCATACAAGGAATTACATATCTACCGCACTTCCTTATTAGAAACTTTTTTTTTTTGCTAGTTGCTTTACGTCGCACCGACACAGATAGGTCTTATGGCGACGATGGGAGAGGGAAGGGCTAGGAGTGGGAAGGAAGCGGCCGTGGCCTTAATTAAGTTACAGCCCCAGCATTTGCCTGGTGTGAAAATGGGAAACCACGGAAAACCATTTTCAGGGCTGCCGACAGTGGGGTTTCGAACCTACTATCTCCCGAATACTGGATACTGACCGCACTTAAGCGACTGCAGCTATCGAGCTCGGTTTATTAGGAACCCCTACTTTGCCTATGTATTACTTTTCCTATGATAGTCTTTGTTACAAACCTCACATTATAATACCCAGTGCGGAGAATTTTCCAGGACTTTCTCACTCGACGCAAAATATTACACCCAGGTATAAAAATACAAAGTACATCTTACGGATTGTGGTACTGACATTTACACTGATGGATCCAACACTAAACAGGGAGTAGGAGCTGCACCCTTTGTTTCCAACACCTTTGTTACCGAACGTTATCACTTACCTCAAACTTTCTCCAGCTACTCCGCTGATTATTCGCGATCCGTCAAGCGTTAATTTACATTAAAAACCACCCCTTTTCAAAGGCAACCTTATATACTGATGCATTAAGCGTGTTACAATCACTAACGTCCTGTAAATCATCATTTAATTGGTACTTGCTCAATGTCAAACATCTTATTTATCAACTGGAATAATCTGGAGTTTCCTTAACTTTAGTATGTACCCCTGGACATTTCGGAATCATAGGTAATGAACAAGCGGATTCTGCAGTAAAATACGCGACCCATCTTCAGACAGACCCTATTAATGTAGTCACCCCCCCCCCTCCACGGACTATTATAATCTTCTCAAGGACTCAGCCAACCATGCTTGGCAACAGGAACGATGTAACTCTGCCCGACATAAAGGAAAATGTTATTATCAACTTCAAACTCACATACCTACTAAGTCTTGGTATACACTAGGTTCATACACTAGACGAAACATTACCAACAATAACCCGGTTACGTTTTAATAATGCCCTTACCCCTGAATATAAATATCGCTTTCATCTCACCACACTATCACACTGCATATGTGGAGATCGAGATGGTGACATTAACCACCTACTTTTCCAGAGTCTTGTTTATTCTTCCGCACGGAGAATATTTTTTAGAACGATTAGCACGCATAAACACCCCCTTCCTAACCAGTGTTTCTAGTATATTGCTTGACCCCAACCCTGTAATGATTCAGATAATCAATAGTTTTCTTGATGACTCCCGCCTAACGTTGTAAACATTACAATATTGCATTGGTTTCCTTGTAAGCTATTCTGCTCCTGCTTCCACTTGTATTCTGTTTATATACACGTATCACTTGGATGGGATAACGATATACGACTATCTGATTCAATGACATGGATATGATTTCTGCCCTCGAGAAGTCTGTGTATGAATATCGGTCCTTCGATGTTTTTAGACCAAGTCGACCGTGTTATAATGTGTCTATTTTTTTAAAGTCGTGTTTCTGTGACTGGGCGACACGTCAAGAGTCCATAAACTTCCAGAAGAAGAAGTTTGTATGAAGACAAAATGAGGAACTAGATCAAAGAGGAATCTGTAAGTGACATTAGTATTTCTGATAGTAGCAATAATGAGTCTATTGATTTTTCAGATGATGACCTTCTTAGTAATTCTAGTGAAAGTGAAGAAGATATTACGTCAGAAGCTAAGATGATGATACATTCGTGTGGAAAAAGTGCAAGCCTGGGGATAATGTGAGAATTAATATAATTCCATTTCTGGGAAATCCTGGTGTGAACTGTGAGGTTTGGATTATTACCAGAGGTGAGTACGATTACTGTTTTGGTTCTAAAGGATGAACTTGTAAAATCGACAGTGACACAAAAAAATTGTTGTCCCTACGCTAAAAGTACATTGAAAAACTTGTAAATAATTCTCCGCATGCAAGGGCTCAGTTATAGGGGAAAAACTCTTGCAAAATTTGGCAGTTTATTGCGTTAGTGTTGTTGATGGGAATAATACAAAAGCCTGAAATGAAAATGTATTGCTCACAAGACAGTATTCTCAAAACACATTAAGAAACCTTATCACAGGCCTACTGTAAAAAAGTGTAAATAGAGTGTAAGGTAAGTTCTTATTAACCTTTAATATTATATATATATATATATATATTTACTCACTCCTTGTTTCCTAAAATTGAACAATTTCCTCTGAAAAATCCTCACTTTTATGGCATAGGAGGTCTGCCAAAACCCGCCATTAACGGGGTTAATAAGGGTCACGGGTGATTCCTTCCGAATCCTCGGCTTTTCCTATCCAATCGACACCAGATGATCTTTCTGTGTCGGTTCGAGTAAACCACATTTAAATAAAAGGGAATTCAAGCTGTAGTTTTCAAGTGAGGATAACCTGCTTCCGCCCGGGATCGAGCTGGGGATCGAGACGGACAAACACTACACCACGAAAACAATTGCTTCACTTTCTTCATCATCATCGCCATCTGTTTAACCTCCAGGGTCGGCTTTTCCCTCGGACTCAGCGTGGGATTCCACCTCTACCGCCTCAAGGGCAGTATCCTAGAGATTCAGACACTTGGTCGGGGATAAAACTGGGGAGAATGACAAGTACCTCAGCCAGGCGGCCTCACCTGCTATACTGAACAGGGGCCTTGTGGAGGGATGGGAAGATGGGATAGGCAAGGAAGAGGGAAGGAAGCGGCCGTGGCCTTAAGTTAGGAACCATCCCGGCATTTTCCTGGAGGAGAAGTGGGAAACCACGGAAAAGCACTTCCAGGATGGCTGAAGAGGGAATGGAACCCACCTATACTCAGTTGACCTTCCGAGGCTGAGTAGACCCCGTTCCAGCCCTCGTACCACTCTTCAAATTTCGTGGCAGAGCCGGGAATCAAACCAGGGCCTCTGGGGGTGGCAGCTAATCACACTAACCACTACACCACAAAGGCGGACAGCTTCATTTTTTCAAAGAATGTATGCAATGTGTAAGCAAAGACTGCTTTGTAGCATTCATTGATGTGGAATGTTAAGCACACGTGCAAACTTGTTAGTCTGAGGAAAATCTATTTGTTACACGTTCAAGTAGCGCGCAAAATGTCCTCTACCCTGGAAATTCAACAACCGGAACAAGTAAAGACCAGAGTCATCAGAAGTAACAGCAGCCGTAAAGCGATTTGTTAAAGGAACTAATCTTATAGAACGAGAATTTCAAAGTATTTGAACGCCAAAGTCGGAAGTCCTGATGATAATTTCCCGTGGTTTACTACTTTCTCGCCCACTTCATTCACACTCCTAGCCTTTTCACCTCCCATTGCCGCCATAAGACCTATCTGTGCTGCAGAATATATAATTTAAAATGCGATTTTTCTATTAAAAAAACAGTAGCTGTTGTAGCCCAGGATCGAACCGGGGACCTTTCACGTGTTAGGCGAATGTGATAACCACTACTGCACGGACACAACCGCTCGATTTCTCATTTACAGAATGTATTAGGCTGTAAACTAAAGCAACTTTGTAGCGTTCTTTGATATGCAGTCTATACGTGTAAACGTGTTTGTGTGAGGTACATGTATTTGTTACACTTTAAAGTAGGAAGCGATACTTCCAATGCCCTGGAATATGAACCAGATAAGTAATTAAATTCTTGGACTTTCAGATTATTTTTTTTGCTAGGGGCTTTACGTCGCACCGACACAGATAGGTCTTATGGCGACGATGGGATAGGAAAGGCCTAGGAGTTGGTAGGAAGCGGCCGTGGCCTTAATTAAGGTACAGCCCCAGCATTGCCTGGTGTGAAAATGGGAAACCACGGAAAACCATCTTCAGGGCTGCCAATAGTGGGATTCGAACCTACTATCTCCCGGATGCAAGCTCACAGCCGCGCGCCTCTACGCGCACGACCAACTCGCCCGGTAGACTTTCAGATATAACCGCAGTCGTAGAACAACTTGTTAAAGGATATATTCTTATACAACGCCAGTTTCAAACGTTTTACACCACTGTCGACAGCCGTGAAAGTAATTTTCCATGGTTTCTCATTATCATACCACCGAAATGCTGGGCCACGCTCGCCTCCTTCACACTCCTAGCCTTTTTTCTCCCATAGTCACCTATCTGTGTGCGAAAGAAATCAAACAGTGGTTTTCCAATAAAATTAAGCTGTTTCCGCCCGGGATCGAACCGAGGACATTCCGCGTGTTACGCGGATAGTTATAGCCACTACACCACGAAAACAACCGCGTGTGTTCTTATTTACTGAATGCATTCAAGCTGTAAACTAAAACTACTTTATAGGATTCTATGATGTGCAGACCTCCCGTAAGTCCAACCCCTCGTTCACGTCGTGTGGTGGGCAACGGCATGAACTAAGGGATTGTCTGCAGGGGTGATGTACTGCGGGGACTGTCTGTGCCCCATGACCGCTACGGTAGCTGTGAAGGCCCTACAGGAACCCTGAAAAGTGACGCTAACGGGCCTCTGTTGAAGTATCAATGGCAGATGCGGCGGAAGAAGAGACTTTTGGAACGGCAAATCTGGCAGACTAAGCAACCCTATTCCCGTGGGGTTTAATGAAACAAGGGGGACCACTGGCTTGTGGTGAAGAGCGATCTTCAAAGGCTAAGGGAGACAACCCCTACAGAAAGCAGCAGGCTTGGAGGCTTAGGTGGCAGTCCCACCACCAAGCTCGGGTTGCTGGGGGCTAATAACTCGCACAGCCTTAAATATAAACTATTAAAGAAACCTAAGTGAAACACAACCGGATGGATAAGTTGACGACTTTTGGCATGAAACGGAAAACGAGAATAGGTTTTTGGAATATCAGAACCCTGACAGAGAGCAGTAAATTGAAGCAAGTGGCTAAAGTGATGGAGGAATACAGGCTGGATATCCTTGGATTAAGTGAAGTACGGTGGCCAGACTTCGGAGAAATACAGACTCTTAATTGGTGCACATTCCTGTATTCTGGGCAAATGGGGGAGGATGCAAAACATGGAGAAGGTGTAGGATTTCTAATGAATGAAACTGCAAAGAGGAGCCTTCCTGATTGGAAACCCATCTCAGAAATACTGATGGCAGCTCGATTCAAGACCCAGGTTCGCAATGTGACTGTGATCCAGTGTTGTGCTCCCTTAGAAATATCATAGATTAAAAAAGGAGGAATTCTACTGCCAGCTAAATGAGACTATTAAGAGAGTGGTAAAGAGGGATATTATTCTTGTGATGGGGGATTTAAATGCAAATGCGCAGGAAACTCTTTAAGTCACTAGCTAACGATATCCCACAACCTCCACAGCCTGTAGTCACACGTTGGGGTACGTGGATCAATGCGTGCGAGTACTACAGCGACAAATTTTTAGCAGTGAAGCGAGTGATAAACTCTCTAGAAGCCCAAGACGCTAGGGCTATCGAAATCGCCCAAGATACACTGACTGACAGAGCAAATGCAACACCAAGAATGAGTGGTCAGAACTTTATGCCAATTGCAGGGTAGACTGACGTCACTGAGGTATGCTCATGATGTGAAATGCGCCGCTGTGCTGCGCACGTAGCGAACGATAAATGGGACACGGCGTTGGCGAATGGCCCACTTCGTACCGTGATTTCTCAGCCGACAGTCATTGTAGAACGTGTTGTCGTGTGCCACAGGACACGTGTATAGCTAAGAATGCCAGGCCGCCGTCAACGGAGGCATTTCCAGCAGACAGACGACTTTACGAGGGGTATGGTGATCGGGCTGAGAAGGGCAGGTTGGTCGCTTCGTCAAATCGCAGCCGATACCCATAGGGATGTGTCCACGGTGCAGCGCCTGTGGCGAAGATGGTTGGCGCAGGGACATGTGGCACGTGCGAGGGGTCCAGGCGCAGCCCGAGTGACGTCAGCACGCGAGGATCGGCGCATCCGCCGCCAAGCGGTGGCAGCCCCGCACGCCACGTCAACCGCCATTCTTCAGCATGTGCAAGACACCCTGGCTGTTCCAATTTCGACCAGAACAATTTCCCGTCGATTGGTTGAAGGAGGCCTGCACTCCCGGCGTCCGCTCAGAAGACTACCATTGACTCCACAGCATAGACGTGCACGCCTGGCATGGTGCCGGGCTACAGCGACTTGGATGAGGGAATGGCGGAACGTCGTGTTCTCCGATGAGTCACGCTTCTGTTCTGTCAGTGATAGTCACCGCAGACGAGTGTGGCGTCGGCATGGAGAAAGGTCAAATCCGGCAGTAACTGTGGAGCGCCCTACCGCTAGACAACGCGGCATCATGGTTTGGGGCGCTATTGCGTATGATTCCACGTCACCTCTAGTGCGTATTCAAGGCACGTTAAATGCCCACCGCTACGTGCAGCATGTGCTGCGGCCGGTGGCACTCCCGTACCTTCAGGGGCTGCCCAATGCTCTGTTTCAGCAGGATAATGCCCGCCCACACACTGCTCGCATCTCCCAACAGGCTCTACGAGGTGTACAGATGCTTCCGCGGCCAGCGTACTCTCCGGATCTCTCACCAATCGAACACGTGTGGGATCTCATTGGACGCCGTTTGCAAACTCTGCCCCAGCCTCGTACGGACGACCAACTGTGGCAAATGGTTGACAGAGAATGGAGAACCATCCCTCAGGACACCATCCGCACTCTTATTGACTCTGTACCTCGACGTGTTTCTGCGTGCATCGCCGCTCGCGGTGGTCCTACATCCTACTGAGTCGATGCCGTGCGCATTGTGTAACCTGCATATCGGTTTGAAATAAACATAAATTATTCATCCGTGCCGTCTCTGTTTTTTCCCCAACTTTCATCCCTTTCGAACCACTCCTCCTTGGTGTTGCATTGTCACTGTCAGTCAGTGTATGTATTCAGCTGACGATGTGCAGGGTAAGTTGGCATACATTAAGGCAAATTTAAGCTCCCTGCCTTCAGCTATTACACGACTTCAGGAGAGAGGTGTGACAATCGAACAAGCGACAGCTTTGGTGAGAGCAACGCAGGAAAATTTGGAAAATGTGCATGGTGCAGTTGGCGAGTCGGTATTGCGGAAACTAAAATCTGTTCTTGACAAAAACACAGGATACAAGGTTTTGTGCTCAGTCGTCCGGGTACTCACTGGGGAAGATTTCAGCGTAGTGGATATTGAAGAAGAGCTGTCACCATGTGATTTAGCGCACTTCAAGTGCGCACCCCTCGCATCTGTGGACGTCGAAAGGAGCTTTTCGAGGTACAAGAACGTATTGGCCGACAATCGACGTTCTTTTACCTTCGACAATCTACGGATGGTCACAGTTATCTGAGGTAAATATTAAAACCTACACATTATGGCATTACATATAGCTTTACAGTTAAATCTGCAACCGACGGCGATTACGATTATCTTTATAGGAACGTTGTTTTCCTTTTCAGATCATTTCTCTTTATGGAGTACCTGGTGTCAGAAGATCTTCGTACCGGTACATTTTATTTCTAAGGAAAACTGAGATTCAAAAACAAAGAACTGAATTGCTACGTAAAAATTAGAGAAGTCCGCCTCTGTGGTGTAGTGGTTAGCGTGATTAGCTGCCACCCCTGGAGGTTCGGGTTCGATTCCCGGCTCTGCCACGAAATTTGAAAAGTGGTACGAGGGCTGGAACGGGGTCCACTCAGCCTCGGGAGGTCAACTGAGTAGAAGTGGGTTCGATTCCCACCTCAGCCATCCTCGAAGTGGTTTTCCGTGGTTTCCCACTTCTCCTCCAGGCGAATGCCGGGATGGTACCTAACTTAAGGCCACGGCCGCTTCCTTCCCTCTTCCTTGTCTAGCCCTTCCAATCTTCCCCATCCCCCGCAAGGCCCCTGTTCAGCATAGCAGGTGAGGCCATCTGGGCGAGGTACTGGTCATTCTCCCCAGTTGTGTCCCCCGACCAAGAGTCTGAAGCTCCAGGACACTGCCCTTGAGTCGGTAGAGGTGGTATCCCTCGCTGAGTCCGAGGGAAAAACCGAACCTGGAGGGTAAACAGATGATGATGATGATGATGATGATCAATATTGTTCATATCTAGAAACGTTCATAATTTAGTTTCAGACAATAAATACTTGGGATTTTTAGGTCACGTTTTGTTCGTTTTTAGGACATTATTTGATAATTTTAAGGTCATTTTAAAGGTCATTTTTTAGCATTTTTAGGTCAACAAAATCCGGTCCGTGGTAGTCAGTGTGTAACAAAAGCTGCTTTGTAGCATTCATTGAAGTGGAATATAAACCCTTTACTGCATACTGTAGTTCTCAGGCAACGTATAACTTTTCACCTGTATAAATGGATACAGGTTGTGGACAGAGCTAGTTTTACGACACACCGGCAAATGTACAGTAAATTAAACACATATACCAGTCAAGATTTTTTTTTTTTTACATAACATATGACAAAACAGCCCCAAACCATAGGTACCCCTTTCACCAGGTCAAAAGTCCACGCGTACAACCACCGTTTATTTTACGTCGGCCCGCCCCATCACATAACCACAGGCTTCAGAAGAATCTCTGGCTCAACCTCAAAGAAGTTAGCGCCTATGGTCGTGCAAGTATGCTTACGCCTTGCAATTCGTACCCTTGGCCAGTAGGCTGTAAAGCACTGGAATATGAACCAGGGGAGCAATTAAATTCTAGAACCTCCAGATATAACAGCAGTCGTAGAACAACTTGTTAAAAGAACTATTCTTATAGAACGCCAATTTCAAACGTTTTACGCCACTGTCGAGAGCCCTGAAAGCAGTTTCCCATTATCACACCAAGTGAATGCTGGGCTACGCTCGCCTCCTTCAAACTTTTACCCGTTTTTCTCACAATTGCCGACTATCTGTGTTGCTAATAAATTCAAACATTGGTTTTCCAATAAAATTAAGCTGTTTCCGCCCTGGATCGAGCCGGAGACCATCCGGGTGAGAGGCGGATGTGAATAACCACTACACCACGGAAACAACCGCATTTTTTCGCATTTACAGAATATATTCAAGCTGCAAACTAAAGCCGCTTTGTAGCATTCTTTGATGTGCAGTGTTAAGCAAACCTGTAAACTTTTTTTTCTTTTTTTTTTCTTTGCTAGTTGCTTTACGTCGCACCGACACAGATAGGTCTTACGGCGACGATGGGACAGGGAAGGGCTAGGAGTGGAAAGGAAGCGCCCGTGGCTTTAATTAAGGTACAGCCCCAGCATTTGCCTGGTGTGAAAATGGGAAACCACGGAAAACCGTTTTCAAAGCTGCCGACAGTAGGGTTCGAACCTACTATCTCCCGAATACTGGATACTGGCCGCACTTAAGCGACTGCAGCTATCGAGCTCACTACTTTTTTTCCGTGGAACGTCTGTGTTCCACATTAAATTAAAGCGCGAAATTTCCGGTGGCCTGGAATTTGTACCAGGGGAGCTAGTAAGATCTAGAGTCAACACGTGTAACAGCAGTCGTATAACAACTCGTTAAAGGGGCTATTTGTATAGAAGTCCATCACATAACCATAGGCTTCAGGAGTACCTCTGGCTCAACGTCAAAGACATTAGCGACATATGGTCGTGTAAGTTGTACTTGCGCCTTGCAGTACGTACCCATGGCCAGTAGGCAGCAATTAAATTCTAGAAACTTCAGATACTACAACAGCAGCCGTAGAACGACTTGTTAAAGAACTATTGTTATACAACGCCTATTTCACACGTTTTACACAAATGTCGGCAGCCGTGAAAGCAATTTTCCGTGGTTTCCCATTATCATACCACGTGAATGCTAAACCACGCTCGCCTTCTTCACACTCCTAGCTTTTTCTCCCATTGTCGCATTTCAGTGATGCTCAAAAAATCAAGACAGTGGTTTTCCAATGTAACAAAACGGTTTCCGCCCGGTATTGAACAGGGGACCTTCCGCGTGTGAGGGGGATGTGATAACCAATTCAACACGGAAACAACCGCATGTCTTGGCATTTACAGAATATATTCAATTTGCAAGTCAAAGCCAGTTTTTAGTACTTTTTTGATGTACAGTGTTAAGCAAACCTTTACACCTTTTTGTCTGTGGAACGTTTGTATTCCACAATAAATTAATGCGCGAAATTTTCGGCGGCCTGGAATTTGAACCGGGGGAGCTAGTAAGACCTAGAGTCATCACATATAACAGCAGTCGTATAACAACTCGTTAAAGGGCCTATTTTTATAGAATTCCAACTAATTACAAGTGTAAACTAATTAGTTTGAGTAGGAATTATTTCTTACCTTAAGGTATTTGATCGCCAAAGTCAGAATCCCTGATGAAAAATTCGATTGGATTACTACATTCCCGCCTGCTTTATTCACAGTCCTAGCCTTTTAATCTCCCATTGCCGCCATAAGACCTATCTGTGTTGCAGAATATATAATTTAATATGTGACTTTCCAATATGAAATTAGTTGTTTCCGCCCGGGATCGAACCGGGGAACTTCCGCGTGTTAGGCGGATGTGATAACCATTACACCACGGAAAAAAAGGCTTCTTTTCCAATTTACAGATTGCATTCAAGTTGTCAACTAAAGCAACTTTGTAGCATTCATTGATGTGCCGTGCTAAGCACAAGTGTAAACGTGTTGGTCTGAGGAAAATGTATTTGTTACAGCTATTCTTTTTTTTTTTTTTAGGCTAGCTGCTTTACGTCGCACCAACGCAGATAGGTCTTATGGCGACGATGGAACAGGGAAGTGCTAGGAGTGGGAAGGAAGTGACCGTGGGCTTAATTAAGGTACAGCACCAGCATTTGCCTGGTGTGAAAATGGGAAACCACGGAAAACCACCTTCAGAGTTGCCGACAATGGGGTTTGAACCTACTATCTCCCGAATACTGGATACTGGCCGGACTTAAACGACTGCAGCTATCGAGCTCTGTGCTTAAAGTAGGGCGTGATACATCCAGTTCCCTGGAATGCGGACCAGAGGAGCAATTAAATTCTAGAACTTTCAGATACTATAACAGCAGACCAAAAACGACTTGTTAAAGGAACTATTCTTTTAGAACGCCAATTCCAAACGTTTTACACCACCGTCGGCAGCCGTGAAAGCAACTTTCCCTGGTTTCCCATTGTCATACCAGGTAAATGCTGGGCCACGCTCGCCTTCTTCACACTCCTAGCTTTCTTCTCCCATTGACGCATACAGTGTTGCACAAAAAGCAAACTGTGTTTTTCCAATGGAAATAGCGTTTTCCGCCAGCGATTGAACCGGGGACCTTCCGCGTTTTAGGCGGATGTGATAACCAATACACCACGGAAACAACCGCGGGTACTCTCATTTACAGAATATATTCAGGATGTAAATAAAAGTTACTTCGTAGCATTCGGTGATGTGCAGTGTTAAGCACATGTATTTGTTAGAAATTAAAGTAGGGCGCGATACTTCCAGTGCCCTGGAATATGGACCAGAGGAGCGATTATATCCTAACAGAATATTTCGTACGTAATCTGTTTACCCTCCAGGGTCGGTTTTTTCCCTCGGACTCAGCGAGGGATCCCACCTCTACCGCCTCAAGGGCACTGTCCTGGAGCTTCAGACTCTGGGTTAGGGGATACAACTGAGGAGGATGACCAGTACCTCACCCAGGCGGCCTCACATGCTGTGCTGAACAGGGGCCTTGTGGGGGACGGGAAGTTTGGAAGGGATAGACAAGAAAGAGGGAAGGATGCGACCGTGGCCTTAAGCTAGAGGTACCATCCCGGCATTTACCTGGAGGAGAAGATGGAAACCATGGAAAACCACTTCCAGGATGGCTGAGGAGGGAATCTAAACCCCCTCCACTCAGTTGACCTCCTGAGGGTGGGTAGACCCTGCCCCAGCCCTCGTACCACTTTTCAAATTTCGTAGCAGAGCCAGGATTCGATCCCGGGACTCCGGGGGTGACAGCTAATCACGCTAACCACTACACCAAAGAGGCGGACGTAAACTAATGTATGTTTTTATTTAATGCGCACTACAGGATTTCTAATCCCAATTACAGTGGCAGATGTTTACATGTGTTTCTTTTTAATGTTTCAATCAGTATAATAACCTAATAAGTCCGCCTGTGTGGTGTAGTGGTTAGCTGCCACCCCCGGAGGCCCGGGTTTGATTCCCGGCTCTGCCACGAAATTTGAAAAGTGGTATGAGGGCTGGAACGGGGTCCACTCAGCCTCGGGAGGTCAACTGAGTAGAGGTGGGTTCGATTCCCCCCTCAGCTATCCTCGAAGTGGTTTTCCGTGGTTTCCCACTTCTCCTCCTGGCGAATGCCGGGATGGTACCTAACATAAGGCCACGGCCGCTTCCTTCCCTCTTCCTTGCCCATCCCTTCCAATCTTCTCATCCCTCCACAAGGCCCCTGTGCAGCATAGCAGGTGAGGCCGCCTGGGCGAGGTACTGGTCATTCTCCCCAATTGTATCCCCGACCAAGAGTCTGAAGCTCCAGGACACTGCCCTTGAGCGGTAGAGGTGGGATTCCTCCCTGTGCCCGAGGGAAAAGCGACCCCGGAGGGTAAACAGATGATGATGATGATGATGATGATGATGATGATGATAACCTAATATCTAAACTACTCTAATATTATATTTACGTTGAGAAAGAAATAATGTTGACCGCCTCTGTGGTGTAGTGGTTAGTGTGATTAGCTGCCACCCCCGGAGGTCCGGGTTCGATTCCCGGCTCTGCCATGAAAATTTGAAAAGTGGTACGAGGGCTGGAACGGGGTCCACTCAGCCTCGGGAGGTCAACTGAGTAGAGGTGGGTTCGATTCCCACCTCAGCCATCCTGGAAGTGGTTTTCCGTGGTTTCCCACTTCTCCTCCAGGCGAATGCCGGGATGGTACCTAACTTAAGGCCACGGCCGCTTCCTTCCCTCTTCCTTGCCTATCCCTTCCAATGTTCCCATCCCTCTACAAGGCCGCTGTTCAGCATAGCAGGTGAGGCCGCCTGGGCGAGGTACTGGTCATACTCCCCAGTTGTATCCCCCGACCAAGAGTCTGAAGCTCCAGGACACTGCCCTTGAGGCGGTAGAGGTGGGATCCCTCGCTAAGTCCGAGGGAAAACCCGAACCTGGAGAGTAAACAGATGATGATGATGATGAAGAAATAATGTTACTTATCTAATCCTTACAAGAAACAAGTAGATAATAATCACAATTTCGTACCAAAACTATTCTAATATTATATTTATAATGAGAAAGGAACAGTAGTTCACAAATAATCTAATTTAATCTTTACCTGAAAGAGTAAAATAAAAAATAAAAATTGTAATCTCATATCTAAACTATTATTGTCTTCTAGTTCTAACACTTATAATTACGTTTATGGGCTAGGGCTTAATGTACAATGTTTATAATACATTTTGTGGTTCAAATCATCATTACAAATTAGAGAGTTTTCGCGGAGATGCTGAACTGTTGTAAAAACAGGTCTAGAGGTACACAGAAGTCTAAAGAATTATTTTTCTGAACTGCACTGTTGTAGACATTGCATAGCCTGTAGAGTGGGGAATTTTTGTGAGCGGTTGTTCTGACATTTTTGTTATGAAAAGTTACATTTGTCCTCGCATTAAAGCGGGGCACGTGGAAGCTCAAGAGGCATAAAAAGTCAGGGTTGTCAATAATAGAATTCACAATTTTGTATAGAAACTTCATGTCAACCTTTTGCCTCCTCATTTTCAAGCTTTCTATTTCAAAATTTAGAAGTTCTTTGTATGCTATGTGTGGATAATTACCGGTTTTTTTGAAATGTAATTATTTTAAATATCTCTTTTGGATTTTTTCGATCTGTGCAATATATATTTTGTTTGCCGGATTCCATATAACGCTTGCGTATTCTAATTTGTTCCTGACGAGAAAGCTGTAGAGGTGTATTCAGGTTTTTAGGAGTTTAAAGGGTTTGGCATTCCTCATCACAAATCCTAAAGTCCTGTATGACTCAGCAACTACCTTCTGTATATGTGGGGTGAAGGTGAGTTCTCGGTCTAATAATATCCCGAGGTCTTTAACCTCATTTACTGGTTTCAGGTCATCGTAACCTAGTTTATAGTTAAAGGAAACACACGTTTTATTTCGAGTGAACGACATGGATACACATTTATCTACATTTAGATATAATTGATTTTCAGTCGTCCATTGTATTAAATTACTTAAGTCAGCCTGGAGAAGTTCGCAGTCTTTAATGGCGAGAATGGATTTGAATACCTTAAAGTAATCGGCGTACAAGAGAGAGTCCGAGAATTTTATTCGTTCAGGTAAGTCATTGATTAGCACCAGGAACATCCGCGGCCCTAGATTCGAGCCCTGTACTATTCCTGAATGTACAGGGTATTCTCTGGATGAGTTTCTTTGATAAGTTACATACTGCTTTCTATCACTTAGGTAGGAGCTGAAAAGACATTGCAATGGGTAAGATAATCCAAGCATATTTAATTTTTTTTAGCAGTATGTCGTGTTCAATTTTGTCAAGGGCCTTTTCGAAATCAGTAAATATTGCATCTATCTGGCTACCACTATCGAGTTCTGTGGATAATGATTGTGTAAAATTTATGATATTTTTTACTGTAGATCGTCCTCAAATAAATCCATGTTGCTGTTCTGATATTAAAGGTCTTGTATAGACTGTGAGTCTACGACATAAAATAAATTCGAAAACCGTGCCTATAGCTGAAATAATTGATATTGGTCGGTAGTTTAACATTGGATTACCAGATTTAAACACAGGACACACTCGGGACAGTTTCCATACTGTGGGAAATACGGATGGGATGTTTTGAGAATTAAGTTATAAATGAAGAGGAGAAGATATTTCAGTACATCTTTGCAACCTTTTATAACATACGGCGGTATCTGATCTGGTCCCGCTGAAGACTTTGGCTTGAGCTTCTTTAACGCTAGTTCAACATCCTCTACAGTAATGCTGTCAATATGGATATTGCCAGTGGTTCCTGATGGAACGTTTGGAATATTATACTGAGCTCTATCTTGGGAATATACAGACCGAAAGTACGTTGCAAATCCTTCCGCAATGTTCCTATCATTCTCTAATACTTTAGAGTCGTATTCATAGGTATTGCGATTATTGTTGTTTTTTCTTTTATTCTTTACCCACGTCCAAAAGGTTTTGGTGTTCTCAGTGATAACCTGCTCTACAATTTTTAAATAATCGTTATATGAGGATTTAATTGCCGACTTAGTTTCGGACCTTAACGTTTTAAATTGCCTATTGTAATATTCTGAAAGGTGCTTCCGTTTTCGGTAGTATTCTTTCTCTTTCAGTTTTTGTTTTATGCTCTCTGTGAACCAAATTCGGTATGTCCTGACTTTCCACGAGCCGCTTTTAGGAACAGTCTCATTTAACACTGCGTAAATTTTAGAATAAAGACAGGCTACTGCTTTGTCTACATCAGTGCATTCGTACAGGTCTTTCCAAATAAGATCTCTTAGTCCTGTGAACAAGTGTTCAAATTTAGCTTTTTTGAAATTATAAGTATTTTGAGCTTCCCTTTTTCAAATCCACGGTTTGGAGTGATATGTACTCCTATTTCTAGGGCGGGGTGATGGGAGTCCTCAGGTAGCAGCGGATCAGTGTTCTTTTTACAGGTGACATTCGTTATTGTCTGACTGGCGAATACTAAATCCAACGTTTTACCGTTACTATTGGCAACGGAATTATAGGAATTCAAGTCGTGTAAACTGAGGAAGTATTTTAGTTCTTGGGTTTGTCTCGTTAAATTTAAGTCACTGTTTTCATTAATTACTGTTGGCATGTTAAAGTCCCCAGTAATGATTACATTACTATCCATTATTTCATAGTGAGATTCCATCCACCTAAATACCTCACAATGAACTTCTAGTTTTGCGCTTGGAGGAACGTACACGTTAGTTAGATACCAGACCTTTCTCCGAATATTCACTTTCAGAAATATCCCCTCGAAGTGTTCAGTTGTTTGCTCAACCTTGAGAACAGGTAATCCGCTACTAAGTGCAATGATTACCCCCATCTCCCCGCCCCGTTGAGCCCCTTACTCTGTCAGCACGGTATACTTTGTACTTATTAAACAGACCTCGCTATCATAGACACTAGCATCTAGCCAGGATTCAGTGAGCATTATAACATCGAAATTATTACTAAGAATATTTACATAGTTTAGTCTTAAGACCACGTACATTCTGGTAATAAATGGAAAGCCTACTCTTCTCCATCACAATTACAATTTAGATAGGTCATCCTGGTTATTTATAACAATGGCTCCAGACCCTTGGGTCTTGCGTATTTTAATTATGCCATTCCTTACCCAAATGTGAGCGTAATTCTTCTCCCTCCGGACTGCACGGGCCTGGAAGAGCAACTTCTTCTTCTGAGGAGACAGACTCTCGTTTACATATATGATGTTCTCACCAGGAAATCCTAACTGTTTGTTGGAGAGATTTTGCTTCACTCGCCTCAGCTCCATGAAGTGGTCCTTGTCCGTTCTTCTTACAAATTTCACTATGATCCCGCAGTGTTTCTGGTTTGGTGCCTTAGGGAGTCGATGGCAAGCATCCACCATTTCTTCTTTAAGTTCTATGCCCAACGCACGCCCGACTTTCTTTACCATGTCTAGACGGAATTCATTCGGTATATCCGGAATCCCATGTATTTCGATGGTATTCCTTCTCGTATACTGTTCAGCTTCCCCCACACGGATTTCTAAGGAATTTATTTTATCCTTCAGAACATGATTTTCCTGGGTGAGGTTTTCTATATCTTGAAAACACTGTTCCATATCTTTTTGTTGTTTCGAAATCAGAATTATGAACATCTCTTTATTGCCCACCTTAGTATCCACCAAGACAACAAAACACACAGAAACAAACAAAACTGTAAGCAAACAATATCTAATCTATGTCTCTTAAAACTACATAACCTAACTAATTTGGTGGCGTAGCCCAGGCGGATCCCCATACCATGGGCTGCGCCACCCTACCCTAAACTAACAAAATCTACTATATTTCTGTTAAAACTACTTAACTCTATAAAACAACTTATTCCATACTTAAACTAATTTCGTGGTGCTGCAGAGGCGGATAGCCGGACCATAAGCTGCACCACCCTTCACTAAAAATAAAAATTCTGCTCCCTACAACTAACTAACACAAGAAAAAAGAGACACCTGACTGATCGCGGTATCCCCTGGTAATGAGGGAACCCGTTCCCGCCATGATACCGCTCTCAGCCACACTCGTGGATTAGATGCCATCCCCACCTAAACCTCTATGACAATGTGTTTCCCTCCCATTCTTTGCGTGGCGAATCGCCGAGGCGGAAACCAGACCATCCAGCGATTCGTCAAGCTCTTATCTATTGTCCCGCCTACGAATCTGAGTCGTCTTGTTACACATTGCCTACTCTCATCTTGAACCTCCATTTTCTCTATGTGCGGACATGTTTGTTTATCACACCTTGGGATGGGTCTTTCACACCCCATCTTTCCCCTTATATTCCCCCCTCCCTCTCTTTTTCACATCTTTCAGACTCTCTTCTTCACTTACACCTAATCATTTACCTTATAATAACTTATCCACTATATTGTCAACACTATGTCTTAGAGTTTTTTTTTATACACCATTTAACAACACTGGGCTGTCAAAGTTTTACAGTTTACTTATTCCTCGCCGATCTTTCATCTTATTTATATCTCTTAGATTTTTAACCCACTAATTAATTATACATTTATTTAAATTGCCAATTTCAATACACCTGTTTACCCTGCTTAATTTTTTCTATCCACTATGATCTAATGTTAATCTATTTCACATTTTTTGCACCGAACTTGGCCACATATCAATAGTTCTCTTACTCATCATAGTTCTTCCCTCATATTTGCATCACTTAGTCTAAAAAAACACTCACTATTACACATTTCTATACATACCCATTTTAGTTAGCACACTTCTTTCTTATTTTCAAGCCTAAATATCATTCACAATTTGTACATTCTTCATATTTCCAACACTATAGTACAATCCTCTTCTTTGGCACTCATTATCTGGAACATAACACCTTCCTATTGTTTACTTAATTTTTTTACAAACCTAGCTCTAAACAAATTTAAATATTTTGATATATTTGTTCCTTTTTCCCATTCTCTGCATACCCATGCCGTCATCTTATGACACTTTTCTAATTTTTCTATCTCCTTCTTATTCAACACTTTCATTTTTAGCTCTTCTGATTCACTACATTTAGAAAATACATGCATATGCGACCATCCCTCCCCACATAAGATACATCTAACCATATTTTCTCGTCCTATCCATCCGATTTTTTTTGAATACCCATAACCCACCAGTATAATCCTCTTTTACCACTTCTACCCTGAAATTCGGTTCTTGGGTTCGTAATTTCTACTAATTTGTTTAATACTGATAATGAGTCTCTTTCCCTATATTCCATTATTAAATTCTGTCTTTCTATATCAGCCACGCTCTTTTCTACCATTCTCAATACCCAATCTTTCCTCTCTCCCCATATTTCCCACCTTTCTTCTAATCCTATCCTTCGTAACTTGTTTTTGCATTTATTTACCCAGTACTCTTCGTTCTCCATACTTTCCTTCTTCGTCTGGGGAACGTATGTATTCCACATTAAATTCATGCGCGAAATTTCCGGTGGGCTGGAATTTGAACCAGGGGAGCTAGCAAGATCTAGAGTCATCACATGTAACAGTAGTCGTAGAAAAATTGGTTAAAGAGGCTATTTTTATAGAATACCAACTAAGCACACGTGTAAATTAATTAGTCGGAGTAGGAAGTATTTCTTAATTTTAAGTATTTGATCACCAAAGTCGGAACCATGATGAAAATTTCGCATGGATTACTACTTTCTCGCATGCTTTATTCACACTCCTAGCCTTTTAATCTTCCATTGCCGCCATAGGACCTATCTGTGTTGCAGAATATATCTTTCAAAATGTGACTTTCAATTATAAAATTATTTGATTCCGCCCGGGACCGAACCGCGGACCTTCCACGTGTTAGGCGGATGCGACAACCATTACACCACGGAAAAAATGCTTGATTTCCGATTTACAGAATGCATTCATGTTGTCAACTAAAGCAACTTTGTAGCATTCACTGATGTGCAGTGTTAAGAACAAGTGTAAACGTGTTTGTCTGTGGAAAATGTCTTTTTTACAGCTTGAAGTAGGGCGCGACACATCCAGTGCCTAGAATATGGGCCAGAGGAGCAAATAAATTATAGAACTTTCAGATACTATAACAGCAGACGAAAACGACTTGTTAATGGAACTATTCTTATAGAACACCAATATCAAACGATTTACACCACCGTCGGCAGCCGTGAGAGCAACTCTCATTGTTTGCCCATTATCATACCAGGTGAATGCTGGGCCTCGCTCGCCTTCTTCACACTCCTAGCTTCATTCTCCCATTGACGCCTACAGTGTTGCACAAAAAGCAAAGAGTGTTTTTCCAATGAAAATAGCCTTTCCCGCCAGGGATTGAACCGGGGACCTTCCGCATGTTAGGCGGATGTTATAACCACTACACCACGGAAACGACCGCGTGTAGTCCCATTTACAGGATATATTCAAGTTTTAAACAAAAGCTACTTTGTAGCATTCGGTAACGTGCAGTGTTAAGCACATATATTTGTTAGAAATTAAAGTAGTGCACGAAACTTCCAGTGCCCTGGAATATGGACCACAGGAGCAATTATATTGTAGAACCTTCAGATACTCTAACAGAAGCCGCAGAACAACTTGTCGAAGGAACTATTCTTATAGAACACCAAATTCAAACGATTTACACCACCGTCGGCAGCCGAGAGAGCAACTCTCCGTGTTTGCCCATTATCATACCAGGTGAATGCTGGGCCTCGCTCGCCTTCTTCACACTCCTAGCTTCTTTCTCCCATTAACGCCTACAGTGTTGCACAAAAATTAAACAGTGTTTTCCAATGAAAATACCTGTTTCGGCCCGGGATTGAACCAGGGACCATCCGCGTCTTAGGCGGATGTGATAACCACTACACCACGGAAACGGCCGCGTGTAGTTTCATTTACAGGATATATTCAAGATTTAAACAAAAGCTACTTTGTTGCAATCGGTGATGTGCAGTGTTAAGCACATGTATTTGTTACAAATTAAAGTAAGACACGAAACTTCCAGTGCCCTGTAATATGGACCACAGGAGCAATTATATTCTATAACCTTCAGATACTCTAACAGAAGCCGTAGAACAACTGGTCGAAGGAACTATTGTTATAGAATGCCAATTTCATACGTTTTATACCGCCGTCGGCCGAAGTGAAAGAATATCGTGGATTCCCATTATCATAGCACGTGAACGATGGGCCCCGCTCGCCTTTTTCACACACATAACCTTTTTCTACCATTGTCACATATTAGTGTCGCACAAAAAAACCGGTGGCTTTCCTGTAAACTGAGCTGCTTCCGCCCTCGGTCGTACCGGGTTCCCTCCCCGTGTAAAGCAGATGCGATAACCACTACACCACGGAAACAACCGCACGTTGGGGCATTTACAGAACACATTCAAGCTGCAAACTAAAGCCAGTCTGTAGCATTCCTTGATGTGCAGAGTTAAGCAAAGGTGTAAAGTTTATGTCTGTGGAACGTCTGTGTTCCACACTAAATTAAAGCGCGAAATATCCGGTGGCCTGGAATTTGTACCAGAGGAGCTAGTAAGACCTAGATTAAACACATATAACGACAGTCGAAAAACAACTTCTTAACCCTCTACTGCATACTGTTTCCCTCAGGCAACAAATAACTTTTCACTTGTATAAATGGATAAATATTCTAGACAGAAGTAGCTTTATGGAAAATCCTCAACTTTACAGTCATTTAAAGACATATACCAGTGATGCCTACATTTTCATATGTACTGTACATGACATAAGCCAAAACAGCAATACAACCAAAGGTAGACCTTCCACATTGTCAACATCCACGCGTACCAACCACCGTTTATTTATCGTGGGCGCTCCCCATCACAAAACTACAGGCTTTAGGATAGTGGGCAGGAATTAAATTCCAGAAATTTCAGAAACTGTAACAGCGGCCGTAGAACAACTTGTTAAGAACTATTGTTATAGGACGCCAATTTCAAACGTTTTACTCCAATGTCGGGAGCCGTGATAGTAATTTCCCGCTTTTCCCCAGTATGATACCACGTGAATGCTACACCACGCTCGCCTTCTTCACACTCCTAGCATTTTTCTCCCATTGTCACCTATCAGTGATGCACAAAAATCAGACAGCGGTTTTCCTATGTAAATAAGCTTTTTCCGCCCGGTATCGAACCGGGGACCTTCCGCGTGAGAGGCGGATGTGATAACCACTACACCTCGGATAAAACCGCATGTCTTGGTATTTACAGAATATATTCAATCTGCAAATTAAAGCCACTTTGTAGCATTTATTGATGTGCAGCGTTAATAAACGTGCAAACTTTCTTGTCTGTGGAACGTATGTATTCCACATTAAATTAATGCGCGAAATTTCCGGCGGCCTGGAATTCGAAAAATGGGAGCTACTAAGATCTAGACAAAGACGGAACCCTGATGAAAATTTCGGGTGGATTATTACTTTACCTGCCGGGCTGAGTGGCTCAGACGGTTGAGGCGCTGGCCTTCTGACCCCAACTTGGCAGGCTCGATCCTGGCTCAGTCCGTTGGTATTTGAAGGTGCTCAAATACGTCAGCCTCGTGTCGGTAGATTTACTGGCACGTAAAAGAACTCCTGCGGGACTAAATTCCGGCACCTCGGCGTCTCCGAAAACCGTAAAAGTGTAGTTAGTGGGACGTAAAACAAATAACATTATTATTATTATTATTCTTACTACTTTACCGCCTGATTTATTCACACTCCTAGCCTTTTAATCTTCCATTGCCACCATAAGACCTATCTGTGTTGCAGAATATATAATTTAAAATGTGACATTCCAATATGAAGTTAGTTGCTTCCGCCCAGCATATAACCGCGGACCTTCCACGGGTTACACGGATGTCATAACCATTACACAACGCAAAAAACTGCTTGATTTGCAATTTACAGAATGCATTCATGTTGTCAACTAAAGCAACTTTGTTGCATTCGTTGATGTGCAGTGCTAAGCACAAGTGTAAATGTGTTTGTTTGTGGAAAATGTCCTTTTTACAGCTTGAAGTGTGTCGCGATATATCCAGTGCCATGGAATATGGACCAGAGGAGCAAAGAAATTATAGAATATTCAGATACTATAACAACAGACGAAAACGACTTGTTAATGGAACTATTCTTATAGAACACCAATATCAAACGATTTACACCACCGTCGGCAGCCGTGAGAGCAACTCTCCGTGTTTGCCCATTATATTCCAGAAATTTCAGAAACTATATCAGCGGCCGTAGAATGACTTGTTAAGAACTATTGTTATAGTACGCCAATTTCAAAAGTTTTACACCAATGTCGGGAGCCGTGAAAGGAATTTCCAGCTTTTTCCCAGTATGATACTGCACCCTTGCAGAGCTCCTTCGGTATTGACTGGATGTCAAATCTTGCCTCGGCTGCCCTAAAAAAAAAAAAAAAAATAAAAAAAAAAAAAAAATAAAAAAAAATACTTACCGAAGGTCTATGAGATCCTCTTCTCAGATCAGTCCCCCATCGTCAAATAGGGATGCATAGGGACAGTGCTTAAGTAAAAAATTACTCACTATATTAATTATAACACAGACTGATTTCAATTTAAGTGTGTATAAAAAATGTTATTGATAAAATCAAAAAAAGTGAAGATAACTTTATTAAAATGTGAAATAAATTTTGTTAATAGCATGTCATTACAGTATGAGACCGCACAAACAAAAAATTTTCTTAATAACACACATGAACACTTCATTTATTAACTTCAAAACAATATTTATAATTAATTATTTAATTTTTATATCAAATAATAATTACCCGATTTGTTTATCAAATTTTTTGATATTAGTGTAAGTGTACACATTACCAGAATAGTAGCGTTCATATAACATGTGGATCAATAAATAGCAATAATAATAATAATAATAATAATAATAATAATAATGGTAATAATAATAATAATAATAATAATAATTGTACCGGGCGGTACACCTCTACACCGTTTATTTAAAAGTTGCGCCAGTTGAAACTCCTCTTCTGGAGGAAGGTTGAACTTTATCTATTCTATTAATTCTCTACTTTCTCAGAAGATGTCACCACGTGGAAAATTTTGAGTTTTTGAACTGTGTCACTTTTGTTGTGTTTTTGTTTCGCTTGAAGTAAGAAGTGTGAACTTTCTCTTCTAGAGGACACTACTGAAGATCAACAATAGCGCACCCTAGTGCGGAGTCAAAGAACTATTTTGTTGGAGAAATTTTTATTTCAAAAGTTTGTTTCTTGTTAAATTTCTTTCTGTTATTGTTTAAGTTGGCTGTATACCCCTCTTTTTCCCCTTGTTTTAGATTTATCCAATCCCGAATTTCTTTTAGTAATTTCTGACCAATCTGGTGTATCTTCCCCCAACTTGTATCTGTTGCGGGGTCCTATCCAATAAAAACATTGTGGGCGGGTGTTTTCATTCCCCTAACGCCTAGAAACTTCCGCGAGAGTATATAAACTGCTGATTTTGGGGTCTCCGGGCCACTTCTGTTCCATCTTTCAGTGTATTAAGTACATAGCAGGAGGCGGGAAGCGCCTCTTTCTTCTTCAGCCGTTCAACACCAGGTAATGGCCTATTAATAACTTCTTTTCTTGCTAGGTCGGCAGTTTAACACTCGCGGCGGGTTCGAAGCATTTCCATCATGTAACCTTTTCCTAAAATGTAATTACTCTTTTCATCTTTTTCTTGTAAAGCTACATATTGGGATAGAGAGTGCTAACCCTCTCGAGCTCCCACTCACATTTGTTTTGAGGTGAACTTATTTTCTCAAACTATTCTTCGTTTATGTAATGTAAAGTGTTCTTCTCTAAGTCACCTCTGTAGTATGGGATTAGCCCTTGCGTTAGCGGCCCAGAGCCAGATTAGGTTTTAAAAACAAAGTGTATTAGGAGTGCAAGATCGCCTCCTCTCAAATTGTTATTTTAGAGGTCATGTAATCAACCTTCTTTTCATGTAATAGACCTCCGTAGGTTGGGTATTTTACCCCTGTGAATACGTCCTTAGAGGACAGCTTGAAGGTAGAGTTTGGTGTGGCCTTGTGATAGGCTTACAATTTTGAGAGCGGATCGCTCTTTGAAATTTGTTTCTGTATGCCTCGTGCAGGCTTTATGTGTAATGTTTGGAGCCAGTGCTCCTGGGCATGAATGGGGTTTTCTGCCCCTTGGCTAATTTTTTTTTTGGAGTAAGGCGGGGCTGATTGCCCAAGAGTTATGAAGTAAGGGCACTGAGCCCGAATCCAGTAATATTGTACCTACTTTTTTGCTACTCTGTACCTGTTATGATTGTTATCTCTTGTTTTTGAAAAGAAAATATAACCTAGTTAAATTTTAAATTAATTTTACATTGCACGTTAATTTCGTAGCTTGAAACCCATTCACACCCGCACCTTCTTTCACCTCTACCTACCACGGATATCTCCGTAACAAGTGGTAGCAGAGCGTGGTTGAATGGGTCTCAATTTAGCCCCTTTTGACGGCTAAACATTGCTTTGATTCGAACTCTAACAATTTTCTCAGTTGCTGGAATTTTTTGAGTTTTTCAAAATTGTTCTGTCATCATGCCCGGCCCTCGCGATGTTCTCCTCCTTAACTACTTGCGCAAAGAGGAGTTGATATACGAGTTAACTATCAGAAATGTGCAATCTGGAGGCACGGTTGCAATCGACACCAACAAGCTTAGAGAGTCCCTTGATTTGCCCATTTCCATCCCCAATTTGGGAGAGAAAGAAATTGATGACTCTCTTTCCACGATCGTCGAGAATATTACTGGGCTAGCATCTGTAGTCAGCTTTTTTGATGAAAACGATCCGTCTCCTAATCAAATTAAGCGTGTGCAAGGCAGGCTGTATCACTTTGCAAATAGAGTTAATGATCTGTTGTCTCTAAAGGTGAATGACGTTCAGAGGAAGGACGCTAATACGCTCCTTGAAACTATTTCTGAATTGTCTAATAAGGTCACTCAATTGCTAACCGGCGAAGTTCCTCCCAAAACTGATCAACCCGCCACGGTGAATGTAGGTAACGAGGAAGAGCCTCCTCAGGGAGAAGTCAATAGGATAACCGTTGCTGCTCAAACTATCTCTGCCCCATCGAACAACGAATCTGAACGCCGTGCGTCATTGGGTAACATCCGCTCTGAATTAACTTCTTTGCCATTGAAACCTTTAACGACTATGTCACCTGGGTTCAGTAGCTTGCCTCATCCATTGGCAATGTTGCTTAGAGGTATCTCTAAGTTTTCCGTCAACACCACCAGTGATGTAATTTCATTTCTAAGATTTCTAGTGGAATTTCAGGATCATGCTCTTGTTTTTTCTCTTTCGCCATGTCAAATTTTGCAAATTATCTATCCGTATGCTATTGGTATTCTCTCTGATAAAATCGTAAGAGCCATTGCCGAGCAATCATCTATTGAGGATTTCCATGCCCATTTGCTAGCTAACTTCATCCCGGCTAGGGCCAGGTCCTCCCTGATTCAGAAGTACTATTACCGTGTACAGCGCTTGGATGAAAACTTGGCTGATTTCATTCAAGATATCAAATTCTACACTAGGGTGTTTGCTCTGCACTTTCCTGAAGATCAGATTGTGCAGGCTATTGTAGAAGGTATTTCGCCATCCTACAGGTCATATTTGTGTTTCGCGGCGTGTCCGCAAACCTTCTCTGAACTTGAAGCATTGGCCGTCTCAGCGGAAGGAGTTAGATACGCCGATTCTTTGCGTGTCGCGAAAGAACCCCCGCCTTCCTTTAGTAACACTCGGCCTCCACCTCGCCGACCAGTCAATCCCCGTAAATGTTATGCTTGCGGGTCGCCTGACCATCTGCGGAATAAGTGTCCTCTGATCAAGTCAAGTGGGACAAGGAATGGAGCAGGGTCATCACAAGGCTGTTTTAAGTGTGGGGCCTTCTCACATATCGCCAAGAATTGCCCAAACTCAAATAGCACCCCCTCCTGCTCAACTTCTGGTGCAAATTCCAGCTATGCCAATAATAAAAAGTGACTAGTGGCGTCGGCTGAGCCGACTAATCCATCTTCCCGAGACTTAGCCCCTAGTAAACAGGTTGTAAATGCAGAGAACGACCAGCCTTCAAATTCATCTTTTGAATGCCCTAAAGAGTGTCTTAGGATTGCGGCGGATACCCCCGCACCTGTTCCTTTTCTTAAGATTGAGTTAAATAACGAGCCTATAACAGCTCTCTTAGATTCAGGCAGTGTTTGTTCCATTATTTCGGCTGATTGGTATTCTAAATTGAAATCTGTTTGTAAACTCCCTGACTATGACTCATCTCCTGTTAAATATGTTTCGGCTAATTCATCTCCATTAGAAATTCTAGGTTCCTTACATGTCAAAATTCGGGTTTTTAAATTTACATGGAAGATCAAATTGTTTGAGGCCAAGCGTTTGTCTTGCCCCATCATATTGGGAGCGGACTTCATTTCTCACACTGGTCTTGTGCTCGATCTCCAGAGTAGGTCGTGCACATTCAAATTTGCGTCCAATTGTAGAATTCCCTTGTTAAAGTGTAATTCTGTATCATGTTCATCTATTTCGCCTACCCAGGATGAGATGTTGTTAGACCTTAGACATCTACCTGAGGAGCAGGCTGATAGTATTCGCAAATTGTGTCAGTCGTTTCCCGAGGTGTTCTCTGATACTCTTGGTGTTACTGACCTTATTGAATACAAAATTGAGGTCACGGATTCGATTCCTGTCCGTTTTCCACCGTATAGGCTATCTCCACCTAAAATGAAGGCTCTGAAAGAAATCATCGATCAGATGTTGAAGGATGGTATTATTAGACCCTCTAAGTCAGCGTATTCTTCGCCTATTTTTCTAGTCCCGAAACCCCAAGGAGGCTTCAGGCCTGTCATTGATTACAGGGCTCTCAATCGGAAGGTGGTGTTGCAATCTGTGCCCCTTCCCGACCTTCATTCTTGTTTTTCATGGTTTCGTAAGGCCAAGTTCTTCACGATCTTGGATTTGAATCAGGCCTACAACCAAATTCCCCTTGCCGAAGAGTCTAAACATCTTACAGCGTTTGCCACGGACTGGAATTTATATGAATACAACCGCGTGCCTTTCGGGCTCCCCACGGGGGCAGCTGTGCTCACTAGGCTACTAGATAGGGTCTTTTCCGACATCAAATTTGAGTACTTATATCACTACTTGGATGATGTCGTCGTATTTTCCGAAACCTTTGAAGAACATCTAGATCATCTGCGAGAAGTTCTCAATCGCCTTCGTAAGGCTGGGTTAACTGTTAAGTTGTCCAAGGTTGCCTTTGCTAAGCCCTCTATGTCATTCCTAGGGCATATTGTGTCACCTGATGGCGTAGCAGTCGATCATTCTAGAACACAGACCATCCGTGATTTTAAACCTCCCAAGGACATTAAATGTATCGCCAGGTTCATTGGCATGGTGAATTTCTTCAGGAAGTTCATTCCTAATTTTGCTAATAGAGCGGCGCCCTTAAACCTTCTCCGTAGGAAAGGCATCAAATTCGAGTGGGGACCGTCTCAACAAGCCGCTTTTGAAGACCTTAAATTAGCTCTCTGTAATGCCCCTGTACTTGCTATGCCTGATTTCTCGAAGAAATTCATCGTCCAAACCGACGCGTCGTCGTCGGCGGTAGCTGCAGTCCTTCTTCAAGAGACTGAACTAGGGAGGCGCCCCATCGCCTATGCATCTAGGACTCTCTCGGCTCAAGAAGCAAAGTACTCCATATATGAGCTTGAAGGTTTGGCAGTTTTATTTGCCTTAGAAAAGTTCCGTCTCTATCTGGAACATGTCAAATTCGACTTGGAGACAGATAATCAAGCCTTAAGCTGGGTCTTAGGTAGGCCGCGTCGTACTGGTCGTATAGCCCGTTGGGCCATCCGTATTTCTGCCTTCCAATTCGATGTACGACATATCAGAGGTACTGAAAATGTTGTTGCTGATGGACTCAGCCGTATGTTTTCTAACGACGTCGAGACCCATGAACCTGTCGACAGTTCATCACCTTCCGAGTCCATACTATCTGAGGTTAATGCCATCCTAACAGATGCTCCCATGCTCTTTAGGGATATCGAGAAATACCAACGTGAAGATCCGACGCTGGGTCCGATAATGGAAACCCTTTCTTCTGGGGAACATGTCGTCCCTTATGTTCTGAGGAATGGTGTTTTATGTTGCCCATCGAGGCATGATAAGATGATGAAGGTTGTCGTGCCAGCGGTTCTTGTGCCTATGATCTTCAAGTATTATCATGAGACCCCATTAGGAGGGCATCTTGGAATCTTTAAAACCCGTGAAAAAATTCGTGAAATGTTCATTTGGAAAGGTATGGACGGTGAAATCCGTGAACTTGTAAAAGCTTGTAAATCTTGTTTGCTTAGTAAACCCACCATGTCCACCAAGGTAGGCCTTTTGTCTTCGCATCAAGCGTCGCGCCCCATGGAACGCCTGTATATCGATTATGTAGGACCCTTCCCCCAGTCAAAGGGTAATGCTAACAAGTTCATCTTTGTGTGCGTAGATGGCTTTACTAGATTTTCTTGGTTATTTCCGACTAAGCTGGCTACCGCTCAGTCCACCATTACTTGCCTAAATTCTATTTTTGCTTCTTTTGGTCCGTGCCAATACATTGTATCTGATAATGCTAAAGCTTTTACATCAAATCTGTTTCGTAAATTCTGTTTTGACTTGTCCATCTCTCATGTAACTACATCTGCTTATTACCCTCAACCATCTCTGGCTGAACGGGTTAACCGTAATCTCAGGTCCGCACTTATTGCCTATCATCATGAAGATCATTCTAGGTGGGACACGTCCCTGCATTGGTTAGCTTTTGCTTTGAATTCGGCGGTTCATGAATCACACAAATTTACTCCAGCTTCTTTGATGTTTAAGTTCGTTCCCAACACGCCGCTCTCTAACCTCTGGTCTCTGAATGACATTCTGCCCGAGACAATAGATCCGGACAACATTAAAGATCTTTGGAAGAAGGCTAAAGCTAATCTTAAAGTATCTCATGAAAAGGTTAGGGAAAGGTATGATCGTGGACGGAGACCCACCACTTTGAAGGTAGGTGACCAGGTTATGGTCAAAAATTTTGTTCCCGCGGGCAAGCTTGCCCCCAGATTTCATGGGCCTTGTATCATTCTCGATTTTCTTACGCCGGTTACCTTATTGCTAAGTAATCCAGCCACCGAGAGGATATTTAGAGTTCACCTGTCCCAGGTGAAACCGGTGTAATTTCTGTGTTAACTTGCTTCATATTATTTTGAAAGGATATGAAGGTTATATTTTTTTTTTGAGTTTCACTTTTAAGGCATTCTGCCCCTTCTGTAATATTTTGGTTTTAGATGTAAGCCTTGTGTAAAACCTGCCCCGACCCGTTAAACTGCCATCCTGTTCTTGCCACGGCCATTACCACGCTCCCGTCTCCTGCTCCACCTTACACTGTGGCTTCATAATAGTAAATGCCATGGATATCTACACGCCGCTGGCCCCTCAACCTCTCCACAAGCCTGTACCCTCAAAGAAGATGATTGTCCAACACAATTCTGCCGCCTAGCTTTAATGTTTCAGCGCCCCCGCAGCCGCGCAGCGCCGTGCAGCGACTGGGAAGGGGGATGGGCCCCCTCCTCTCCAGCGAGGACGACATGTGCACGGCGAGCCGGAGCTCTCCTCCCGGCCAAGGCTGATGTGCGGCGCACGACCTGCTACATGCCCGCAGCCTGTATCTGTTCACCGCGGGCGCGGCGTACTTCAACACCTCTGCTCCCCTCATAGTGCGGGCGAGCGGTATCTCAGGGTACTTGAGGGGTCCGAGCGGCCTCCGTTGGACGCAAGCTGCAACGGCCGGTCTGGCCATCCGACTCAATCTACATCAACTACATGGACAGTCACCATAAGCAATAACTACACTTGGGAATTCAACAACAATATTTGGTGGACATTGCAAAATTTTTCTTCACCTTTAAGTATTAAAAGTTTATCTTCAGAAATTCAAATTCTACAAACATAAAGACTTTCATTCACCTGCAACAACAACATTTTGAAACTGAATTAAGAAATCTTGTAAATGCTTCTGCTATCTATCTTCGTATCAACATCATTACTTGGACTTTGTTTCAAACTGATTTCATGTGTCACCCCTGGAGGAACTTTTGGGGGGGGAGGTCTGTACCGGGCGGTACACCTCTACACCGTTTATTTAAAAGTTGCGCCAGTTGAAACTCCTCTTCTGGAGGAAGGTTGAACTTTATCTATTCTATTAATTCTCTACTTTCTCAGAAGATGTCACCACGTGGAAAATTTTGAGTTTTTGAACTGTGTCACTTTTGATGTGTTTTTGTTTCGCTTGAAGTAAGAAGTGTGAACTTTCTCTTCTAGAGGACACTACTGAAGATCAACAATAGCGCACCCTAGTGCGGAGTCAAAGAACTATTTTGTTGGAGAAATTTTTATTTCAAAAGTTTGTTTCTTGTTAAATTTCTTTCTGTTATTGTTTAAGTTGGCTGTATACCCCTCTTTTTCCCCTTGTTTTAGATTTATCCAATCCCGAATTTCTTTTAGTAATTTCTGACCAATCTGGTGTATCTTACCCCAACTTGTATCTGTTGCGGGGTCCTATCCAATAAAAACATTGTGGGCGGGTGTTTTCATTCCCCTAACGCCTAGAAACTTCCGCGAGAGTATATAAACTGCTGATTTTGGGGTCTCCGGGCCACTTCTGTTCCATCTTTCAGTGTATTAAGTACATAGCAGGAGGCGGGAAGCGCCTCTTTCTTCTTCAGCCGTTCAACACCAGGTAATGGCCTATTAATAACTTCTTTTCTTGCTAGGTCGGCAGTTTAACACTCGCGGCGGGTTCGAAGCATTTCCATCATGTAACCTTTTCCTAAAATGTAATTACTCTTTTCATCTTTTTCTTGTAAAGCTACATATTGGGATAGAGAGTGCTAACCCTCTCGAGCTCCCACTCACATTTGTTTTGAGGTGAACTTATTTTCTCAAACTATTCTTCGTTTATGTAATGTAAAGTGTTCTTCTCTAAGTCACCTCTGTAGTATGGGATTAGCCCTTGCGTTAGCGGCCCATAGCCAGATTAGGTTTTAAAAACAAAGTGTATTAGGAGTGCAAGATCGCCTCCTCTCAAATTGTTATTTTAGAGGTCATGTAATCAACCTTCTTTTCATGTAATAGACCTCCGTAGGTTGGGTATTTTACCCCTGTGAATACGTCCTTAGAGGACAGCTTGAAGGTAGAGTTTGGTGTGGCCTTGTGATAGGCTTACAATTTTGAGAGCGGATCGCTCTTTGAAATTTGTTTCTGTATGCCTCGTGCAGGCTTTATGTGTAATGTTTGGAGCCAGTGCTCCTGGGCATGAATGGGGTTTTCTGCCCCTTGGCTAATTTTTTTTTTTGGAGTAAGGCGGGGCTGATTGCCCAAGAGTTATGAAGTAAGGGCACTGAGCCCGAATCCAGTAATATTGTACCTACTTTTTTGCTACTCTGTACCTGTTATGATTGTTATCTCTTGTTTTTGAAAAGAAAATATAACCTAGTTAAATTTTAAATTAATTTTACATTGCACGTTAATTTCGTAGCTTGAAACCCATTCACACCCGCACCTTCTTTCACCTCTACCTACCACGGATATCTCCGTAACAATAATAATAATAATAATAATAATAATAATAATAATAATGATAATTGCAATAATACTGATGTGAATGAAATTAATTGTGGCTAACACCAGTTAATCGTCGGATTACTATTTGTCATCTATGGAAATAACAAGATAATAACAAATATTTCTAAGATATGCAAATAAATAAACATGTTGGTAATAATTAACTAATAAACTTAATGATATTACTGAAATGCCTTATAACTGCTTAAAAGAACTCAAAAATGTCTCCACAATGTATCACAAATGCCTGTATAAAATTTTGGAAAGCCAAAATGAAAATGTGATAAAATAGTAATAATACTAATAATAATAATAACTAAAATAATATGATGATTCTCCGTAAATCATAGTCCAGAAATGTTATTAATAACTCCCCAAATAAAAAAATAAAAAAATTTACAACCAAACTTACTAGAAGTAACTGTAAAAATATATTTATTTTTAACTAATTAAATTGCAATCAAATTAATTAATTAATTATATAGCTGACCATTATAAATCATTTATATTATGACTCCAAATATTCCAACCCCACAATATTAAATGAATTGGTAACGCATTGAAATAATAATAATATTGCTATAATAATATTAATAATAATAATAATAATAATAATATTAATAATAATAATACTATAATTTAATGAATATTTTTAGTGGCTATCGTTAAATAAATCCTTAAGAATATTAATAATTGTACACCAAATTCAATACTGTTGATAACAAAATGTTAGATAAATTGGATAGAAAAAATATAAAAATGTTAATATTGAATTAATCATTAAATCCACAATTGACTGTCTCAAATGATTAATATTATACTCATAAGGCCTTACAAATAACCTGGAGACAAAGAATATTCAGAAATGTACCCCAGGTGGTAAACAATCCACCCCCACACAGTCTGGGGCAAGCAGGTCATCGGATTCTGGGGAACCTGCACCTTCATGCTTCCCACTTCTATCTAATTCTGCTAAACGACAACCAAAGAAAAACATTGAGTACTTTGCTACAATAAATATTAATTCTCTACTGAAGGTAGGTAAGCTCAAACAAACGCTTGACGTGCTGGAAAAGTACAAGGTTATGATAGCAGCGCTACAAGAGACTCGGTTTACCGACGAGGATACAATAGAGTCCGGAGTGTACAGAATCTACAAGGGGAAACCTGGTGAAAGAGTTATCAAGACACTTCCACAATTTGGTACTGGGTTCGCGGTACACCACAAGATGGTTGACCATATTTTAGATTTCACTTCACCTAACGGAAGGACCTCCGCGTTATCCTTCAGGTCTCGTAATAGAGCATACACAATCGTAAATTTCCACTCACCCACGAATGACACAGACCGTTCAAACCTGGAAAATGTAGAACAATGCTGGGCCACTTTAGAAGAAACTCTAGATATGATCCCTTCCCACCATTCCATCATACTCATGGGAGACTTCAATGCACAAGTCGATAAGGAGTGGAAGTACCGAAAGATAGTAGGCCATTATCCAGCCCATAAGAGAACAAACAGAAATGGAGAACGTCTCATTGAACTCTGTGACAAGTACAACTTAGTCCTGAAATCAACAGCCTTCAAACATCTACCTAGAAAGGCCAAACATGGAGGAGTCCAAATCCTATGCTTGGTGAATTCCAGTTAGACCATGTTGCTATAGCACGGCAACATCATACAGACATACAGAACGTCAAGGTATTACGAGGAACCAACATAGATTCTGATCACTACCTTTCACTTGTTAAGATTAATATGCAACCCTTTAGAAAAACACCAACTCTCCAAAGTACCCAGTTTCAACACTCTGCGACTGCACGATGAGGATTGTGATTTTCAGGATACCCTCAGGAAGAATACAGAGAAAGAAGGATGGCGTTGCTGGATGCCGCTCAAGAAACTATCCCTGCCTCATCAACCAAAGGCAAACACCCATGGTGGAGTTCAAAGTGTTTTGAGGCTATAGAAGAAAGGCGCAAAGCCTGGACTAGGTGGAACCAACATACAACTGAAGCCAATTATGAAGCCTTCCTCATGCAAAGAAAAGCCACAGCTAACACCATCCGCAGTGCCAAGAGAAATTACCTCAGGAGCCTAATGAAAGAGGCTGAAAATAATTTTCAGAGAAACAACTCAAGAGACCTGTACAAAGGACTTAAGAAGCAAACGACCCAGTACACAGCTCCTACCCTCATCCTCCACGGGCCAGATGGAAAACTTCAACTGAACAATAAAGACTGCACTAAAACTCTTGCAGATTATTTCCAGAAGCTACTAAACGCAGAGGAACCTAAAGAAAAGCTTATTTTCCATGAGCCTCCACACAGGAACCCTGATTCTCAACCACCTACAAGAGAAGAAATAAAGGACATCATCGCTGGTCTCAAGAACAACAAGGCTTCAGGTGAAGACGGCATAGTTGCCGAGATATGGAAACATGCAGATGACCAGTCTTTGGAGAGCATCCATCAAATTATAAAGGACATATGGACAACAGAGTCCCTACCCGAAGGATGGACGTCTGCCGTGATTCACCCCCTCCACAAGAAGGGAAGTAAGACAGATCTCAACAATTATAGAGGTATTTCCTTGTTACAAATTACCTACAAGGTCCTCTCTGTAGCCCTGCTTAATAGAGTCACCACACAGCTAGACTCACAGTTAGGTGAATACCAAGCTGGTTTCCGTAAGACTAGATCTTGTCCAGAACAGATACACAATCTTAAGACAGTTCTCAATTACAAAAGCCGAGGTGGACATCCCTGGGTGGTGGTCCTAGTAGATTTTCAGAAAGCTTATGACTCTGTGGACAGAGACACCCTTTTCTCCATACTATGGGAACTTGGTCTGGATGGGAAGACCCTACGATTGATTCAAGCCACTCTGAGGAACACGACGTCCAAGGTCAGGTTCAGAGGTGAACTATCTGAAAGCTTTCCAATCAGAACAGGAGTTAGACAGGGTGATGGTCTCTCCTGCATTCTCTTCAACTGTGTCCTGGAAAAGATCATTAGAGAATGGAGAACTATGCTACCACCGGGAGCTGGACTGAAGCTTGGGTACAAGAGAGACAACATCATTGTCCCGTGCCTAGCCTTTGCCGATGACCTCATTCTACTGGCAAACAATATAGAGGAGGCTACCTACAACTTACAGAGTCTTTATTGTGTAGCAGTTAAGACTGGTCTGAAAATCAGCATCCAGAAGACTGAATTTATGACCAATATCAAGGAGGCCCCTTCTACAATTCCTCTCACAGACGCTACCATACGAAAAGTACCTGCGGTTAAGTACTTGGGAGAATGGATCTCTGCGAATCAGAGCGAGAACCCAGCCATAGATGCCAGATGTACCAAGTTTGAAAGGGCTTATCACTCGTGTCGTAGTATCTATTCATCTAAGTGCCTCTCCAAGAACCTCAAGCTCAGACACTACAACTCGGTAGTCAAACCATCTGTTCTGTATGCTTCTGAGTGCCTTGTAATGGCTAGGAAGAGCCCACTCAAAAAGCTGGAGTTAAAAGAGAGGAAGATCCTGAGGAGGATATTAGGACCAATCAGAGAGGAAGGGGGCACTTACAGAATCCGCCATAATAATGAACTGTATGAACACCAGGAGGATATCGTCACGTCTATAAGGAAAAGGCGCCTGACCTTTTATGGACACTTGGCCCGTCTGGATTCCGAAAGACTCACCAAAAGGATATTCACAGTAACAGGAAGAGGCAAGGCTTCTAAGAACAAATGGATCACGTCAGTTAAGTCAGATATGGAACAACTAGATATCCCACCGGGACAAACTCATGACCGACTACTGTTCCGTCAAGCCATCCGACACGGAGCTTTCCCAACGTCCCTTACGAGTAAGAAGACTACAGGAACTAAGTGGACCGAGGAGAGAAAGCTGGCTCATAGTCAGCAAATGAAGGAGTATTGGAAGAAGAAGAAAGCAACAACTTTACCCAAGAGTAGATACGAGCTCCGTGGTCCTCAGTAGGCCTAAACGACAAAGAATAATAATAATAATAATAATAATAATAATAATAATAATAATAATAATAATAATAATAATAATAATAATAATAATAATAATAATAATAATAATAATAATAATAATAATATTTTAACCTGACATAGAAATACAGTTGCGCCGCCTCTGTGGTGTAGTGGTTAGCGTGATTAGTTGCCACCCCCGGAGGTCCGGGTTCGATTCCCGGCTCTGCCACGAAATTTGAAAAGCGGTACGAGGGCTGGAACGGGGTCCACTCAGCCTCGGGAGGTCAACTGAGTAGAGGTGGGTTCGATTCCCACCTCAGCCATCCTCGAAGTGGTTTTCCGTGGTTTCCCACTTCACCTCCAGGCGAATGCCGGGATGGTACCTAACTTAAGGCCACGGCCGCTTCCTTCCCTCATCCTTGCCTATCCCTTCCAATCTTCCCATCCCCCTACATAGCAGGTGAGGCCGCCTGGGCGAGGTACTGGTCATACTCCCCTGTTGTATCCCCCGACCAAGAGTCTGAAGCTCCAGGACACTGCCCTTGAGGCGGTAGAGGTGGGATCCCTCGCTGAGTCCGAGGGAAAAGCCGAACCTGGAGGGTAAATAGATGATGATGATGATGATAGAAATACAGTTACTATCAATCCACCATCCTAATAAACCATAATGTGTTCGTATCTGGTACCTTAGAACATTCATTTTACCATAATACATACCATTGGTAACGAAAATTTCATTAATAGAGCTTACTGAATTTTCTTCATTTATAAAACAATATTTGCCATGATAGATTATAATTCAACGAAATACCTGATTCACTGTGTAAAGGCGTAAACATCATTCTTCCAAAACAGATTTTGTGATATTAATAATAATAATAATAATAACATTGATCAGAAAGAAAGTGTTACTGACTTCTCATATGCAATTCATAATTTTAAATATCTTCTTTCCAAGTACACTAAACATTAATTTTAAACCTTAGAATTCAGTAACATGTAACTCAAGCGACGGACATGGGTTGTTGCTGTATGAGAATCTAAAGCTTTGTTTCACCATGTATGCGAGTGTATATCCTAATTAACTTAACTTAATCCGGAGAGAAATATACTCTCCCACTTGAAATAAAATATACTCTAAATTACTCTACTATGTACACCACGCGAGATACACGGCCAGAAACAATAACCTAGTGCATAAATTATTGCTAATATATACATAAAAGATACATTGACAAATCCTCATATCGTTATCCTCATACCAAATTATTGATTTATTTCAGCGTCCAAATGATTATATTTCGCTGAAAATTGACCACAACTCAGAACAATTATTACCGTGGTCCACACACAATAGAATACCCTGACAGTGTAATAAAAATGCACCTAATAATGCTAATAAGGATCGTGGCAAAAATAAAATAAAAATATTTTTGTAATAATAATAATAATAATAATAATAATAATAATAATAATAATAATAATAATAACCATTTGTGGTGATCAACGAAAGTAGTTCCTACTAGCAAGCCCTAGCAAGCATTCACAATAACTCAATTGGGTGTTCAGTGTTGCCAACGTAATATTAAAATTGCACTCAAACGTGTATGATAACTTCTATCTCTGTACGCGATATTGTGTCACAGTTAAAGTAGTATAAACATCATTTGGTCCTTTCGAATCATACATTATCTTTGACTGGCTTATTTTCCCACTACATTTCTCATTATGGAGTCATTTCCACTTCAATCTGCATGTATTCATTAACATCTCAGCTATCATGCTGGATACCTTTATTTCCAGTCAAACTACAGAATATGTTCACCATATTTCTTATTTTTCCTTAGCAAATAATGTCATGTATCAATATATGATCTTAAATATGGACCTTCCAACATCTGAACAGCACTTCAACTACTCGAACCAAAATTAATTATTAGTACTGTCCACCCAACTGTTTAATTATGGTACTTGCCACAACAAAACAAAAAAGAAATATATATGTATTCGTCACTGTCGACCAACCAGAAATTTTCGACAGTAACTCTCATAGATGTGGTTTCATCATTAATTCACTTCATCATTCATCTACCACGGTGTCTACGTCTGCATTTAACAAATAGAATATAAGTATATATATATATAAATTATTTATAATAATAATAATAATGCAAATATACAAAAACCGCCTATTTTAATTACCTCAAAATAAATATATTTTAGACGATACCAGAGGATGAAACTTACTTCCAGCCTATTGTTACAGATGATATTAATAATAATAATAATAATAATAATAATAGCTACACTGATCATGAAACGAATTACCCTAAATATCTGGCTATGTTCTCGGGCCTTCTTACTATATCACAGTCACTCGCATATTTTTTTACATCTAGATATTTTTATTAAAGAAAAGCTTTAGATTCTACTAGAAATATGAGATTGGTACTCACATTATCGGCACCTCAGCGTCACCCGGACTTGAAGCGGTCATGTTGTTTTATAGACTCATGACAGACATATTAACACCATTCGTCATTCTTCCAGTATCAATTATTTGCTTTTGTAGTAATTATCACCAGTATTAACACATTTGCACACGCTTTCTCTTGATGATAATACTGATATAACAACTTGTTATAACACTCAACACTAAACGTTTATAATATATGTACAACACACGCAGTGCTCAAATGCCTGGTAACTTAAGCATGATTTACCGTACTGTGCGCTAGTTCAAGTTTACTTCTGGTGCAGTGAAATCTTTCGCGGTATCTGCACTCCCTGTGTATTTACAAAGCAGCTGTGTAGGGTCTTGCCTCTCCTCGACCTAAACCCATGTAGATAGTCAAAGTGTGTCCTTTCCACACAACGTTCCAACCACCAACTGATTGCTCCTAGTAGCAGGCGCAAATATTCTCCACTCACTTACAGTTCCGTGCCTACTAGAATGTCAAGTTTCTTTTACAGACTACCATATTACAGTCATGTTGTACGTGATGTAATTACTGTGCAATTTCAAGTCTCACCTCAACAATATGTAGATTGAACATTATAAAATATGTTAATATGTTAATCAGCTCAATAATATGATTACAAACACTTTCCAATTCAGCTTATACTTATAAAACTTGATTTCACCTCAATATATTGGTGAATGCACTTAACTCAACGCAACATTACCCGAAGATGGAGCGAAGTTTTAAAACACGTCTGGTCACAAGGAGACTCCGTATGCTGACTGACTAGCGGAAAGCTGCTTCTCGGGGATGTTTGGCGCACTTATCGGCGTAAGAATACCAATTTTGACACATAAAATCCCAACTAAAATAGTGCTAGGGTAGCTCCGATATAAAGTTACTAAAAAATGAAATGCCTTGCACACAAAATTTCCATAATTGCTTGTTACCACCATGATGCATCGTGATTTTAGAACTGTTCGTAATTTCTCTCACAGTATAGTTGTCGTCAGCTGGACTATATCTCATCCTGCGCTACCGAACCAAGCTCCACGCTGGCAAGGGACTTCCACTCTTGTTGCCACCCAACATCTGAGTACGCAAATGTTTCAATCTATTTCCAACAAGCCATTAAGTTGGTCAAGAATTATTTCAGTAAATATTGACATCCTATTGTGACACAATCTTCATTAATTATTGGCCTGGATTATTAATGAGCTACATACAACTTAGTCGCGCTACTTTTGAAAAAATTTGAATTCAGTGATCTGATTGGAGCACACATTACGTTATTCAATTGTATGGACGGGTCTATTCCAAATCAAGGGAATTCAGGTAGTTAAGACCGCGATCTTTTGTCTCTCTCATTCCCAGTACTCTTCCATTACTGCTGCGTAATTTCCAAAGCTGATGCTAAAGCAGGTGTTCCAGAGATATCAATTTATTTTTAGAAAAGAAAGGAAGCGTGGGCTTCTGCTAAAGCTTTGTTCTCACGCACTGGCTACTAGAAAATTCTAATGACGTCCTTTGTCTTGACCTACCTGACTATTACTATTTGTTATTAAATATAATTAATAAAATCAACCAATCAGACTCATCTGATGGGTGCAACACTCTCCCACTTGAAATAAAATTTTTGAGTGTAGCGAGAAAATTTTTCTTCTCAATGATTATGGTGTAACTTTTGTTAATTACTTGCAACCATCATTGAGTCTGTACTCCTTATGATCCATTTGCCTTATGCATGTTACTTCGGATCTCTTGATTTTCCTGAATAAGTTGTATCTGTTCCTCAATTAAATAGTCTACAATACTCTGTAAAATTTTCTTCAGTTCCATTTGCTCTAGCAGGCATACTGGACAGGCATTTCTTCTCTCTTCTCCCTGGCGTTGGGCTGAATTGGAGATGTCTTCATCTTATAAATCTCATGTTTATTCCGTATTGGCTCAACACAACTAAGGTTAAGTTAAGAGTAAGTTCCCACCTTCCAATACTTAACAATTTCTATATAATAGACTTATTAATTACATAATATAATCCATATAACCTCTAGTACATGTTTCGTTCCGATATGGAACATCTTCAGCTAAAATTGGTAAAATGGCAAGACAATTAAAATACATTGATGTTAAGATGATACATAAGCTAAAAGATATGATAAAATGGCTCGAAAATTAAAACATATGATAAAGATGATGAGATAAAGTTCATTCATGTTGGTTAAAAACACAACAAGTCAGTTTTCAAGTGGCGAATTAAAAACAGCGATAAGGTTCTTCATGTTGGAGGCGTGTACATTTTGTCAATCTTGAAAATAAATTGAAGAATACAGGATTTTCTTATATGTGATTTATCGGGGAAATCTTGATAAAATAACCGTAGTTGAAGTTGAGTTTGGTAGGATTATTAAAATGTGTCTGAAACGAGAAAAGGAGAAGTGAAATAGAAAATATTTTGAGGAGAAAACCTTGTTAAAAATGTATGTTCGCGAGAAAGAAGGATAATAGAGTTGATTACCTTAAAGACAATCTTGTCGTATTTAACGTCCTCCCTTACGCCGTGTTGTTAACTGACTGAGTCCTGTGTACGTGTGTGAGGTGCTTGCGGTGGGCGGGGAGTATTGGAGGGAGAGGTAAGTGACGTGAGGAGAGCGGGTGAAGTGTTGCGTAGGGTGGAGCTTACTGAGGAGAGGTGTTGTGATAGGCTAGGGGAAACGGACGGAAAGGTAGGGGGACAATTATGTAAGGTGGAGCTGTTCGGAAGGAGGTGTGTTGGTTGTTAGTAACTTAGTAACCATGAAATAGAAGAATTTATGTTACTCCTAGAATTCACACTTAACAATAATTATTTTTCCTTCAATAACACAGTATACCAACAAAGTGGTCTTCCTATGGGATCTCCAGCGTCAGGTATCCTTGCTGAAATATACATGGATCACTTAGAAAAACATAAAATTTTAAATGATGAAAAAGGCATCATTATCTGGCTAAGGTTTGTCGACGACATCTTCGCAATTATAGATGAACAAATCAATAGTAGCACTAATTTATTAGACCAAATCAACAGTTTGGACCCTTTCATAAAATTTACATTAGAAACTGAGAACAATAAAAAACTAAATTTCCTTGATTTAACAATCGAAAGGAAAGAAGAAAAGTTGGCCTTTACAATCTTTAGAAAACCGACTCAAACTATAAATACCATACGAAAAGATTCATACCATCCTGAGGCACATAAAAAGAGTTCCTTTTTAAGCATGTTAAACAGAGCCTTCAACATTCCCTTATCTAAAAACGACCTCCAAAAAGAAATTAATCTCATTTATAAAATAGCGATAAGCAACGGATACACAAAACACTACATAGATAGATTAGTGAATAAAATGAAGAATAAACCTCAAACGCAGCTAGTAAAAGAACATAAAAAGAAGAACTTCGCCACCTTTACTTATAATAACGGGAATATTTACCAGATTACTAACATTTTTAAGAAATTTAATTTCAATATTGCTTTCCGCACCAATAACAACAATCAACGGCTAATTTTCAATCACCAAAGCATTGCAAGTAATAACAAATATTTAAATTCCGGGATATATAGGCTTAAATGCTCAAATTGTGCCACTTCTTATATCGGACAAACAGGCCGCAATTTCTCAGTAAGATACCAAGAACATATTAATGCCGAAAAACACAGGAAGTACTCGGCCATGAGTCTTCACATGACCGAATATAAACACAATTTTACATCGATAGAAAGGGACTTAACCATTCTACAAACGCTAAACAAAGGTAAATTAATGAATATCCTTGAAAATATCTATATTGAAATTGATCAGAAGCGAAATCCCAACCAGAATGTTAACGAAATTACGGAAAACATAAATATATTATTAGAAGAGGCTACTAATTTAGACTCGTCCAGAAAAACCATCAAAAAGAATCCCAACAAACAACCAACACACCTCCTTCCGAACAGCTCCACCTTACATAATTGTCCCCCTACCTTTCCGTCCGTTTCCCCTAGCCTATCACAACACCTCTCCTCAGTAAGCTCCACCCTACGCAACACTTCACCCGCTCTCCTCACGTCACTTACCTCTCCCTCCAATACTCCCCGCCCACCGCAAGCACCTCACACACGTACACAGGACTCAGTCAGTTAACAACACGGCGTAAGGGAGGACGTTAAATACGACAATATTGTCTTTAAGGTAATCAACTCTATTATCCTTCTTTCTCGCGAACATACATTTTTAACAAGGTTTTCTCCTCAAAATATTTTCTATTTCACTTCTCCTTTTCTCGTTTCAGACACATTTTAATAATCCTACCAAACTCAACTTCAACTACGGTTATTTTATCAAGATTTCCCCGATAAATCACATATAAGAAAATCCTGTATTCTTCAATTTATTTTCAAGATCGACAAAATGTACACGCCTCCAACATGAAGAACCTTATCGCTGTTTTTAATTCGCCACTTGAAAACTGACTTGTTGTGTTTTTAACCAACATGAATGAACTTTATCTCATCATCTTTATCATATGTTTTAATTTTCGAGCCATTTTATCATATCTTTTAGCTTATGTATCATCTTAACATCAATGTATTTTAATTGTCTTGCCATTTTACCAATTTTAGCTGAAGATGTTCCATATCGGAACGAAACATGTACTAGAGGTTATATGGATTATATTATGTAATTAATAAGTCTATTATATAGAAATTGTTAAGTATTGGAAGGTGGGAACTTACTCTTAACTTAACCTTAGTTGATGTCTTCATCTGCAGAAATAAGGGATGTCTTCTCTTCATCTGATGATGGATCTATTTCCTCCATATCTTCTTCTTCCTCTTCGGAATAGACGTCACCTGCTTCTGATGATTCCTCATAGTGTTCTGCAATGTTGACTTGCGGTGGAACTCCATTTCGCGGTGGTCTATAAAGTTTCAAATTTGAAGCATTGAAAATGACTTCGTTGTTCCTGTCCAGATCTGTTATCTTGTATGCATTGTTATTAAAAGTTTGAGTGACACGATATGGACCTATGTAGAGTGGTGAAAATTTAGCATAATATTTAGCTGCAGGTACAGAAGTAGCTGGACGTCGGATCAATACAAGTTCTCCCACTCTCAGCGGACGATGGGATCTTCTTCCCTGAACTCTCCTCAAGCGACGCTGCGCTTGTTGTCGCAGATGTTCGGCTACCTCCCGTATTCTTATTTCTGGAGCAGGTTGTGCATCCACTGGGCTATCCACGACAGCGTGCCAAGGCCTAACGGGGTATTGATTTAAATGGACCACTGATGGTATAGTTCCAGTTGCTTCATGGACTGTGTTGTTGATGCAGTCAGTAATTATTGGCAACAGTTTCACCCATTTAGCATGTTCATTAGGGATATAGATCCTACAAAATTTCGAAATAACCTTCATAACACTCTCGGATGGGTTACTCTGAGGATTTCTAATGGAACTCATGATATGCTTTATGTCTAGCTCCTGGAGAATAGCTTTAAATTGAGCTGAAGTAAATTGAGGCCCATGATCAGTTAATAAACTTAAAGGTTTTCCCATGCCAGGAATTATATTCCGAGTAAGGCATCTTGTAAGCAATTTAGTATTTGCCTTCTGCATGGGAAATAGGGTAGTAAATTTTGAAAATACGTCCATTGTCACTAAGATATACTGTTTCCCCTGGTGGACTTCGGAATTGGGCCAAAAATATCCATTGCGTACAATTCTTTTGGTTTACTTGGTAGCAATGGAATAGGCATTTGCCTAATAAGGTATGAATTTGCCTTAACCCTTTGACAAATGTCACAAGTAATGATGGCTTCTCTTACAGATTTTCTAAGATTTTTCCAAATAAAGTTCTCTTGAATGGTAGCCACTACTTTATCAATTCCACCATGTCCTGTAATCCGGTGAACGTGCCAAATGATATCTTCCTGGAGATGAGATGGAATTACTACCCTTAATTTTGTATGATCCCTGTCCAAATATCTGACCAAAAGATTATTTACGACTAGGTACTCCTCGACCTCTTTCTGAATTTCTATATAATTAGGTTCCCCTTGTCGAATTCTTCCCTGGAGAAAGTCAATTAATCTGCCCAAAGTAGCATCTGCCTGCTGATAGCTAGTTAACTGACTCAAATGAAGCAAGACTTCCTGATCTTCCTGTACGAGGTCAACATAATTTGCTTGCTCCTCTTCTTCATTAGGATTTCTGCTGAGAATATCTGCAATAATGTTTTCTTTACCAGGGCAGTGCTCTATTGTGAAATTAAACTGTTGCACATATAGAGACCAGCGTGAGACTCGTTGACTAGAAATAGCCGTTTTTAACATAAATGTAAGTGCCTTATAATCTGTCCTGATCTTTACTGGGAAACCATATACTATTTTCTGCCAGTGTTGCAGCGCCTGAACTATAGCCAACATCTCCAATTCCGTAGTGCTATAGTTGACTTCATATTTCCTCAATTTTCTACCGTAAAATGAAATATATCTTTTGACCTTTGGTGGCTACTCATCTTCTTGGAATAATACCGCACCAATTCCAACGTTGGAAGCATCCGTCTGCAGTACAAATGGTAACTCAAAGTCCGGGTAAGATAGCTTGATACTTCTGGAGAGCAACTCCTTTGTTCGCTGGAAAGACATCTCCGTGGCATCCGTCCATCGCCACTTATTGTTCTTGTGCAACAATTCCTGCAACGGAGCCACCACCTCAGTATAATTAGGACAATGGTCCGCGAAGAATTGGCACATACCCGGGAATTGCCTGATATGCTTAATCTTCCTGGGCCTCTGGAAGTTACTAATGGCCTCTAATTTAAGTGGGTTGGGTCGGATCCCCTCACCATCTATAATATGCCCTAGGAAAAGTATCTCTGTTTGGCAAAAGTGAGATTTCTTTAAACTGACCTTGAATCCCGTATCAATTAAATTTTGGAACAGCATGCTGACCCGGTGTAGATTTTCCTCAAACGATGTGCTTGGGATAATGATGTCATCGATGAACCTGGTTGTAAATTCTTTAACAACGTCAGTCACGTTTCTATCCAGGGCTCTTATAAATGCTGCGCTGCTATTCTTCAGGCCAAAGGGGAGACGTTCAAAGGTATACGTATGTTGGTCAAATATAAAGCCAGTGAGTAATTTTGATTTCTCCTCAAGTTGAATGTGATGAAAGGAAGAGGTCAGGTCTACACCCGTAACCATGCTCATGCCCTTGAAACGACGGATGATATCCTTAATTGGTGGCGCTTGATCATTTTCCGGAATTAGCTTTTCATTTAATTGTCGTGCATCCAAGCAAATGCGCAGCAACCCGTCTGGTTTAACAACTGTGACTAAATTGTTTACAAAAGGTGTGACTCTCTTAGCTATAATTCCATTTTCTTCCATTTCCTTTATGATCCTTTTTACCTCCTGGTAATGTGTTTCGGGGATTGGGTATGGTTTCCTCTTGTATGGACGCCAGTCTGTTACATTGAGAGCGTATGCAAAATTCGAAATTTTTCCCATCTTCGAATCAAAAACTTCCTGATACTTTATAAGCATATCCCTCAACTGTTGTTTTTGTTACCTTGTACCATTGAATTCAACCACCTTGATATCAATTAATTCTTCTAATTCTGATTGAATTTCACTATTAAAAATATGCTGAAAAATTTCCTCGTGATCCAAAATATGCTCTATCTCTTCAATGTCTGCACAAGCCTGATCTACACAGTTCATTTCCTCGCTCATGCCAATCTCTTGACTCATTTGTATATTGAACCCATGACCTTTGTGCCCTAAGAACATTATGCATAAATCGACAATCATTTAAAAGTTGGATTCTTGATAGCATGGATTTGACACGTGACGAGGGGGTGATTACCTTCGGTCCCACGCTCGAGGGTACGTGACGTCAGCCACACGTTTCAACGGCGGAAGAATCTCAAGTCATTTTTGTGAACTATTTCAAAGCGCGTGTATATGGCGTGACCAAGCCAAGTCAAAAAATATAGTGCCTATCAAAGGGGGTCAATCATCTCACAAATCGAACCCGTAAAAGTTTTAAATGTCCATGAACACTACCGCCAGAAATGTAGCAAGCATGTAGTCACTTTCAAAACTCTTGAAATTACAGTTTAGGTAAGTCAGAAAATTTATAGAAATTTTCTTGGCGGCAAAGAGAGAGATCCGAAGAGATGGGGTAATTGCTATAAATACGAAGGGACGCCATGACGAAGTCTCCTTCTCCGGCATTTGTGATACAAAGCGGACGGAAAATTGTTGAGCTGCTCTGCGAAATCAAACAACGAAAGTAGACTGAGTTCAACTGCAGATTTTAGCCATTGCGGCTAAGTCTTGACTCCATGAGGAGATAGTTTTCTTAAGTGAAATAATTGTACCAGATAGGACGGTCAAAGTACTGAATAAATTCTAATGTGATTAAGTAATTCGTGTGCGTAAATAATTATAGTCCATCGTGTGCACTCAGCAAACAAGTGAAGGGTATTTTTTATGCTTTATTCCAGGAAACCTGAAGATATTTAAAAATGGTTTGTAAAGCCATTAATGTAAAAATGGCTAAATAAAATGCCAGGGTCGCAGGTGAGCCCTATGACGAACACTGGCGTGACGACATGAGGTAGGTGACTTTCCACCTTACTACCTCTTATATCTTGTCTCATGATCTCAAAAGTGTATTTGAATGGGGATATACGACGCAGTGGTCACCCTACTAAGTTTGTAAATGTGAGAATACGACTAAAAGAGTCATTTGTTTTATTTTCCACTTGGATAAATTTTTGAAGTCTTGCGAGTGCCGTATAATGTTGTAAAAAGTTATTGAATAGGGTTCCGAAGTGATATCACGTCCAATGTAGATCGTCATCCGTGTGAAGTGTACTGCCTATATTTTGTGATGCCAAATTAAGATGTTTATTCGACGTAAAAATTTTCTGTCTGCAGTTTGACGTTAATAATAATAATCCATGGTCACTCATTTTCAATCGAGTGGAAGCGCGTTGTCAGGTGAGAACCTAGGGTGATGAATTTGGTCACGGAGAGAAACGTTTTTTTATGCCCATTTTAAACTGTGTCTGACTGACAATAAAAAGATCTAGTAGAATGTTTCAGTCATTTCTCGTAAAAATCAAGTTATTAAATACGATATCATTTATGCGAAGTTATTCATGATTAATGCATTGTGCGATATTAGACGTCGGGATTTCTAGTGAGGATTTTATTCCAGTTCTTTGTCGATGATAATTGTGGAGCTGGGAAACAGAGGTTAGTTTTGTTGATATGAGATTTGTGAATCAGGTTGGACCTGTCATTGAAGCCGGGACATGGAAGCCCGAGGAATGTTTTATATGAGTTGAGATGAGATGTGCGAATCAGGTTAGAGTCCTGTCATTATAATGTTGGGAATGGAAATAAATTCATAGAAATCCATAGCGGTATTAATTGGCGACGCGTATAATTAGTGTGGTTATCTTGAAGCTTAATCTGTGCATTTTGTTGGTTAGAATATCATATTTGTTTAATTATTTCGGCAGAGTTTAAAGAGAGCATTTTGAGAAGCCAGTCAACTGTGAGTAAACCAGGTGTTTCATGTAACTGCCAAGCGAACTTGGGGGATGAGAGGCCTCAGCTGTGATAATGGGACACGCGTGGAAATGAGATTGTATTTCTCGGCCAGGGAAAACGTTAAAATGCTGGATTTAGTTCAAATTCATAGCCGGTAATGATCTGAGTATTGTGAAATACTGTAATTGGGGACGTAATGAACATTTGAAATCACGAACTTTGAGTATAAGGAACAGAGTAACCAAATTCAGGGTTGTCCAAAATATAGAGCGATGGTTGTGATGATCGGTTTGTCTGTGAGGGGTGTGCAAAATTCATAATGGTATGACGAGAGATGGCATCGTAATTATATGGCGAGTTGTTTGATTTGTACGTAGATTCATAGGATATCCAAGTGTTAATAACGTTTAGGACTAGATTCCATTTTAAAGCGTGAAATCATGAGACAAGATATATAACTGGACATGAATTATGTAACAATTCTTTTCCAGCCAGACAAACATCACAATATTGAATTCACATCACAGCTGCGTAGGAATTTGTGAAGAAACCAGAGTCCGCGGAGATAAAATTTGTTGTTCGTTAACATTTCGTCAAATCATTTAAATTTATTTAATTATTAAATTCAGTGAAACCACATTTTGAAATAACTTTAATCAAGCGAATAACTTGGAGATGCATTCTGGAAATTTTAGTTTGTTTTCTGGGGAATATAAAAAATAAAGTAACTATTAGAGGGACATATCCGAAGGAAATGGATTTTACTGCCACAAAGTCTGTGAGCATTGCTATTGTTGTAATTATTGAACTTTGATTGATTGAGCAGTGAATGTGCTGGGATAGTAAAGTGGAAACTTTGGTCATCAACCGATGTAACTTAATTGTGTTCAGCCTTCAGCCTAGAAACTTGGATGGTCAGGGGGTCATCAACCTCAGTGACTTAGATTAGGGCCATATGCCATTGTAGCATCATTCTCCTTGCGGTCATCATCCACAATGACTTTAAAGTAACTTAGGAGATTAGATGTCGGTCCATGACATAGACGCAGGTCACATCGATTCAATTAAGGGTCCATGCCGTAGAACCACTGTGTGGCACACACCAATTGGACTGCCTTGATTTTACCCAGAGTCCAGAGTTCGTGTTACGAGGGCTGGACCATAACGAATCACTATGATGGTGCATGTGGTCTCACATGGAAGCCGAATTTAAGGATTTCCAGACTTTCCTTTCTTAAATAATTAATAATTGAGACAATGGTTTGTAGTATGAATGCCCGTCAGGCAGTTACGTTAAAGTCTCACACCAGTGTTCTGACGTTTATGTAAAAATGATTGTGGTGTCCAGTGGACACAATTGACTTCTATGATACCGGTGAAATATCAGAATGCTTCAGAATTTTCCTGAATAAATAGGAATCTTTTAAACAGACCTTTCATTCCAGTAGATAGATTAGAATTACTGAACCCTACCTTTACCTCAGCAAGTGACGAAGAACCCGATACGACCCAAGAGACAGATCTCATGAGCTTTACTGATAGGTAAGAAAGGTAGGTATCCCTCTATATGGACCTAAAGGGTTCAATATGTTCATTGCCATCTACTTTGCGAAATTTGATAATGTTGCGTGCCAAGTCTACCACAGCATTAGTTTCCCTTAAGAAGTCTGCTCCCAGGATGACGTTATAATTCATCCGCGACATAATGACAAACGGATGTGTGAAGGATGAGTTCCCAACCTGAATATCTAAAAGTGTTTGTGACTTGCAAGTTGTAGTTTTGTCTGGCACAATTCCTCTAATTTTTACGGCCGATACTGGTATTTCTGGTAGGTTATGCCTTTCTTTCAAATCATCAAATAACGTTCTAGAAATAATGCTAATAGTGGCGCCGGTATCAGCCAATGCCCTTGCCTGCATGCCATGTATCCGAAAATTAATAACAAGTAGTTTCCTAACTTGTGTTGCTTCCCTTTTGATTGCGTCTTCTAGCAGGTCGGATGGTTCAACAACCCAAGAGTCTACTTGTGCTACCACCCATTCATTTGCATTTTCATCAATCAAGCCAGTATCCTTCTGTTTAGATGGAGTTATCAATTCAAATTTGGCGGTTTTTTCTTGATTGTTACCCCCAGGTGGGTAAGATTGAGCCATTGGATTTAGTGACTGTTGACGTGGACCTTCCTGCTCCCTTGCTCGCTGAAACTCAATACTTTCCGCTCCAGTGAGATCGGGATTCAAATCTTGCCTATCCAAAGCTTGTTTCCATTTCTGTTGTTCTTGCTGCTGCTCTCGTAGTTCCTGCACATATCTCTTCTTTTCGTAGTTGCGCTATTCAGGATCCCTATAACCATATCTCTGCGTCTGATGATCATTCCACCTTTCTCTCTGATTATATCTCTGATATGGCCGACTTCTGTTTCTACTTTGATATCTACTTTGATCCTTATTCCAGTATCTTCTTGGATATGATCTTGGATAGTTATAATTTTGCTGATACTGTCGATGTTCATAGAATTCTCGACCACTTGATGTTTTCCTTTCATTTGGTAGTCGTCTTGGAATTGCACCAGTATCTTGTCCTTTATTATCCTGTTTACCGTTGGACTTCACAGCGTCGATTACAAATGCCCTGTGCTCTGTACCCTTAGCTTGCCTCGGCGTGCTCATGTTTATAGTATTATCCAGCTGTCGCAAAATTCCTTCAGCTTCCTCAGGACTTTGTACTTTGGCTGTGATCATCATTCGCTGTACATCCGGAGGAAACTGCTTCACTATAGCTTGTACCAACTCCTGCTGACACGGAGGGTTATCTAGCTCCTTCATCTTGACCAGCTGATGTAAAAATAGTCACTGTATCGCGTGGGCATGCTAGAATTGTACTTCCTTGAGTACAACTCAAGCCGTAAATTCTGCTGTGCGTCACTCCCCCAAAAGCGATTCAGAAATGCTTTTTCAAAATCTTCGAAAGTTTCAAATAAGAATCTGAAACCGATAAACCAGTTTTTGGGAGAACCCTCGAGATATCTTTCTGCGATTCTTAACCTCTTTTCTTCAGGTATTTGCATCTCCTTAAAGTAGGCCTTAAGATCTCGCAGAAACATCTTCGGAGTTAACGAGCCACTTCCGTTAAACTTTCGCTGTTGTTCATCTGTAATCTTAAGTACGTTGATAAGATTCGCCGGTGTGGCCACTGTCTGCCCACCTTCAACCGAAGTTAATGGAGTACTGGATTCTCTGTTTATCAACACATCCCGGAAAGGATTAGTATCTGCCATCTTCTGTGTTGTCGTGGTTTGAGCTAACTGTTTCTTGATTTCGGCTTGGTCCTCTGTTATGAATTTTACCAATGTTGCTAAGTTATCACTTTGTACTTGCAATTGGTGTACCTCATTATTCAGAACTTCTTTCATTTCTTCTCTAACCCCTTCTTCACTAGTGACCAAACCTTTATCTAACCGCTCCCATTTACTGTTCATGTCCACCTGCCATTCAACTATATCTTCTTTCATGCCAGCGAATTGCTGTGTCACCCTTTCCTGGTCTGCTACCCGGTTGGCCTCGACTGTTTTAAAGCCCTGGTCCAACCTTTGCATGGTTTCTTGCACTTTAGTACTAACCGCCGTAAGGTTATCACGTGTCTCCTCTCAACCTGATTGACCCTATCTTCGACCATAACGATCTTTTGTGACATCTTTTCACACTGAGCTTGCACCTCTTCTTTGGTCTCTTGTAAACTATTTGTAAATGAGATGCTTATATCGCCTATCTGTTTAATTAATTGCTTATGTGCAACGGCTAAATTATGCAACTCCTGCTTAGTGTGTGCCCTATTTGACTCACAGAGCTTTAACAAATTTTTTTGATTGTCTAGGAATTCCTTTCTCAGTTCGCCCTGACTACTAACAATTTTACCATCAAGTGTCTCCAACATAGCCCGCGTATCCTCTTGTTTTTCGGAAAAACTATTAGTAATTTCGTCCTTGAGCACTGTTTGACTACTCTCTAAGCTTTCTGTTAAGTTCCTAGTAATTTCGTCCTTGAGCACTGTTTGACTACTCTCTAAGCTTTCTGTTAAGTTCCTAGTAATTTCGTCCTTGAGCACTGTTTGACTACAACAACAACAACAACAAATGTCCCATTTTTTACATAAAAATAAATATTATTAGCATATACTCAATATGTAACACATATATGAAATTCTGCCTTTTACACAGTGTTCTAAGTTTCAGTCTGGTCATTTAAATAATCCTAACATTGACTTACCATTGTACCTGTAGACAACAGTCTGGCTCAGCGTTTGGGCCGCCATAAAAACTTTATTCTACTATCTACCTATGCACCCTTGCAGATCTCCTTCGGAATTGACGGGATGTCAATCTTGCCTCGTCTGCCCTAAAAAAAAAAATACTAACCGAAGGTGTATGAGAACCTCTTCTCAGGCGCGATCAGTCCCCCGTCGTCGAATAGGGATGCATAGGGACAGTGCTTAAGGAAAAAATTACTCACAATGTTAATTATGACACAGACTGATTTCAATTTAAGTGTGTATATAAAATTTTATTGATAAAATCAAAAAAGTGAAGATAATTTTATAAAAATGTGAAATAAATTTTGTTAATAGCATGTCATTACATTATGAGACTGTACAAATAAAAAAAATTCTTAATAACACACATGACCACTTCATTTATTAATTTCAAAATTTTTAATAATTCATTATTTAATTTTTATATCAAATAATAATTACCAGATTTGTTTATCAAATTTTTTGATATCAGTGTAACTGTACACATTACCAGAATAGTAGCGTTCATATAAGATGTGGATCAATAAATAACAACAACAATAATAATAATAATAATAATAATCTAATATTAATAATAATAATAATAATAATGGTAATAATATTAATAATAATGATAGTAATAATAAAAGTACTGATGTGAATGAAATTAATTGTGGCTAACACCAGTTAATCGTCGGATTACTATTTGTCATCTATGGAAATAACAAGATAATAACAAATATTTCTAAGATATGTAAATAAATAAACAGGTTGATAATAATTAACTAATAAACTTAATGATATTACTGAAATGCCTTATAACTGTTTAAAAGAACTCAAAAATGTCTCCACAATGTATCACAAATGCCTGTATAAAATTTTGGAAAGCCAAAATGAAAATGTGATAAAATAGTAATAATACTAACAATAATAATAACTGAAATAATATGATGATTCTCCGTAAAACATAGTCCAGAAATGTTATTAATAACTCCCCAAATAAAAAAATAAATTTTTTTTACAACCAATACTGTAAAATTTTAACTAATTAAATTGCAATCAAATTAATTAATTAATTATATAGCTGACCGTTATAGATCATTTATATTATGACTATAATTTTCCAACCCCACAATATTAAATGAATTGGTAACGCATTGAAATAATAATAATATTGCAATAATAATAATAATAAAATAATAATAATAATAATAATAATAATAATAATAATAATAATAATAATAATAATAATATAATTTAATGAATATTTTTAGTGGCTATCGTTAAATAAATCCTTAAGAATATTAATAATTGTACAACAAATTCAATACTGTTTATAACAAATCATTAGATAAATTGGATAGAAAAAATATAAAAATGTTAATATTGAATTAATCATTAAATCCACAATTGACTGTCTCAGATGATTAATATTATACTCATTAGGCCTTACAAATAACCTGTGAATTACACTGGTAAGATATTAAATAGTAAGAACCAATAATAATAATAATAATAACAATAATAATATTTTAACCTGACATAGAAATACAGTTACTATTAATCCACCATCCTAATAAACCATGATGTGTTCGTATCTGGTACCTTAGAACATTCATTTTACCATAATACATACCATTGGTAACGAAAATTTCATTAATAGAGCTTACTGAATTTTCTTCATTTATAAAACAATATTTGTCATGATAGATTATAATTCAACGAAATACCTGATTCACTGTGTAAAGACGTAAACATCATTCTTCCAAAACAGGTTTTGTGATGATAATAATAATAATAATAACATTGATCAGAAAGAAAGTGTTACTGACTTCTCATATGCAATTCATAATTTTAAATACCTTCTTTCCAAGTACACGAAACATTAATTTTAAACCTTAGAATTCAGTAACATGTAACTCAAGCGACGGACATGGGTTGTTGCTGTATGAGAATCTAAAGCTTGGCTTCACCATGTATGCGAGTGTATATCCTAATTAACTTAACTTAATCCGGAGAGAAATATACTCTCCCACTTGAAATAAAATATACTCTAAATTACTCTACTATGTACACCACGCGAGATACACGGCCAGAAACAATAACCTAGTGCATAAATTATTGCTAATCTATATATATAAAATAACTTGTCCTGACTGACTGACTGACTGACTGACTGATTCATCATCGCCGAGCCAAACCTACTGGACATAAAGAGATGAAATTTTGGGGATATATTCATATTAAGACGTAGGTGCTCGCTAAGAGAGGATTTTTGGATATTCCTTCGCTAAGGGGGTAAAAACGGGGGTGAAATTTTAAAATGAGTTGCTCTATATCTCAAAACTTTAAAAGTTTACAGATGTAAAAATTGGTATTTAGAATCTTCTTTAAAAATAAGGAAACAGGTATTTTTTTGTTTTCAGAAAATCCCAATAGGAGGGGTGAAAATGGGGAAAAATGGGTTGAATGCCTTTAATCAGGATACCGGTACCTATATCTCAGAAACTGAAGATATTACAGACCTGAAAATTGGTACTTTTGATCTCTTTTAAAAATAAAGAAACACGTATTTTTTTGTTTTTGGAAAATCCAATTAATGGGAGGGTGAAAAGGGGGTGAATTTTTAAAATGAGTGAATCTATATATCCAAACTTTTAAAGTTTGCAGATGTAAAAATTGGTATTTAGAACCTTCATTAAAAATAAAGGAACACGTATTTTTTTGTTTTAGGAAAATCGCAATAGGAGGAGTGAAAAGGGGCTAAAAAGTGGTTGAATGGCTTTAATGAGGCTACTTATATATCAGAAACTGAAGATATTACAGACCTGAAAATTGGTGTTTGGGATCTCTTTTAAAAATAAAGAAACACGTATTTTTTTGTTTTTGGAAAATCCAATTAATGGGAGGGTGAAAAGGGGGTGAATTTTAAAATGAGTGAATCTATATCTCCAAACTTTTAAAGTTTGCAGATGTAAAAATTGGTATTTGGAACCTTCATTAAAAATAAAGGAACATGTATTTTTTTGTTTTCGGAAAATCGCAATAGGAGGAGTGAAAAGGGGCTAAAAAGTGGTTGAATGCCTTTAATGAGGATACTTATATATCAGAAACTGAAGATATTACAGACCTGAAAATTGGTGTTTGGGATCTCCGTTAAAAACAAAGAAAGACGTATTTTTTTGTTTCTGGAAAATCCAATTTAGGGGGGGGGGTGAAAAGGGAGTAATATTTTAAAATGAGTGTATCTATCTCAAATTTTTTAAAGGTTATATATGTGAAAATTGGTATTTAGAATCTCCTTTAAAAATAAATAAACACACGTTTTTTTTCGTTTTTGGAAAATCCAAATATTGGGGGGTAAAAAGGGGGGAGGGTAAATTTTTAAATGAGTGTGTATACATCTTAAAACTTTAAAATTTACAGATGTAAAAATTGGTAGTTAGAATCTCCTCTAAAAATAAAGGAAAACGTATTTTTTGTTTCCTGTAAATCCCAATAGGAGGGATGTAAAAGGGTGAAAAATGGGTTGAATGCCTTTAATGAGGATACATATATCTCAGAAACGAAAGATATTACAGAGCTGAAAATTTGTATATGGGATCTCCTTTAAAAATAAAGAAACACGTATTTTTTAGTTTTGGAAAATCCAATTGATGGCGGTTAAACAGGAGTGACAAATTGGGTGAATTTTTGAAAGACTATATCTACAGAATATCTTGGAAACGTAAAATGTTACAGACGTAAAAAGTGGGTGTTTGTAATCTCCTGTAAATCTAAAGAAACATAGGTGATTTGTGTTTGGAAACTCCACTTAAGGGGAACTCAAAAGGGGTGAAATTTTAAAATGAGAATTTTTACAGTTTATCTCAAAAAACTTAACATGTTACAGAAGTGAAAAATGGTATTTTTTATCTCTATTAAACATAAAGAAACGTGTATTTTTAGCTTTCGGAAATACCACTTGGGTGGAGGGGGGGGGGGGTTAAAGTGACTGAAAATGGTGTTGAATTCTTTTAATTAGGCTACTGATATCTCAAAAATGAAGATGTTACAGACGTGAAATTTGATATTTGCAATCTGCTTTAAAAATAAAGAAACACGTATTCTCGGAAAATCCAATGAAGGGGGGGGGGTGAAAGAATTGAAAAATTAATTGAATTAATTGAATGAGAATACATACATCTAATAAAAACTAAAGTTGTTACAGACGTGAACATTCGTATTTGGATCTCCTTTAAAAACAAAGAAAAACGCGATTTGGGGGGAAACCATCTTGGAGGGCGGGAGTGTAAAGGAGTTGAATTCCTTTCATGAGGACACATAAATCAAAAACTGAAGAAGTTAGAGTCGTGATAATTGGTATTTAGAAGATCCTTTACTATTAAAGAAACAAGTATTTTTTGCGGGAAAATTCACTTGGGGGGGGGGGGGAGTAGTGTGAAATGAAGTGAAAAAGTAAATTAATTTTATGGGGATACCTATATCTTAAAACTGAAGGTAATAGACGTGAACATTGGTGTTTGAAATCTTCTTTAAACATAAGAAACAAGCCTTCTTTTAATATTTTTTTTTTGGGGGGGGGGGTTGCCGGTAAATAAACTTAACGGCGGTGGGGTGTAGAAGGAGGTGAGACCAATTGATTTTACTGTTCTCAATATACTTATAAGGATCCTCGGCAGCGCGCCGGCCTCTCACAGCTGGGTTCCGTGGTTCAAATCCCGTTCACTCCATGTGACATTCGTGCTGGACAAAACGGAGGCGGGACAGGTTTTTCTCCGGATACTCCGGTTTTCCTGTCATCATCCATTCCAGCAACACATAATAATAATAATAATAATAATAATAATAATAATAATAATAATAATAATAATGTTCCGGACCGTCGTCAAATGTGCGGACCGCGCTGGAAACGGCTCCTGGACGGGTAATGACTAAGAATGCAGTCCGGCCGCGGGTTCAGTGCCTTCTAGGCACCCAATATGACACCACACCGGATCTCCTGAAGGATTTATCCATATTAAAAATGATTATAGGAAAAGATGGCAAAGATTTACGGACCCAACTGACCGGGAGGAATACCTGAGCCTAGCTCGGAAGTACGAAATCGATTGCTGGAAAAGAAGATTGAAAAATGGGAGGAAACATGCCGTAATCTAATAGAAAACGAGTCAGATCGGGAATTTTGGTGGGTTCTCGCAGAAAACGAGTCAGACTGCGAATTTCGGCGGATTATATATCTAAAACAATAAGCATTCAATTCTTAATTTCAGTATAATACCGTAGCGAAGCACGGGTATCTTGCTAGTATATACATAAAAGATACATTGATAAATCCTCATATCGTTATCCTCATACCAAATTATCGGTTTATTTCAGCGTCCAAATGATTATATTTCGCTGAAAATTGACCACAACTCAGAACAAATATTACCGTTGTCCACACACAATAGAATACCCTGACAGTGTAATAGAAATGCACCTAATAATGCTAATAAGGATCGAGGCAAAAATAAAAAAGATATTTTTGAATAATAATAATAATAACCATTTGTGGTGATCAACGAAAGTAGTTCCTACTAGCAAGCCCTAGCAAGCATTCACAATAACTCAATTGGGCGTTCAGTGTTGCCAACATAATATTAAAATTGCACTCAAATGTGTATGTGTATCACGCTAACCACTACACCACACAGGCGGACATAAGACATAACATAAGACAAAACAGCAATACAACCAAAGGTAGACCGTCCACATAGTCAGCATCCACGCTTACCAACCACCGTTTATTTATCGTGGGCGCTCCCCATCACAAAACCACAGGCTTTAGGAGTACATCTGGCTCAACATCAAAAACATAGCGACTATGGTCGTGCAAGATGTACTTGCGCCTTGCAGTATGTACCCATGGATAGTAGGCAGGAATTAAATTCCAGAAATTTCAGAAACTGTAACAGCGGCCGTAGAACAACTTGTTAAGAACTATTGTTATAGTACGCCAATTTCAAACGTATTACGCCAATGTCGGGAGCCGTGAAAGTAATTTCCCGCTTTTCCCCAGTATGATACCACGTGAATGCTACACCACGCTCGCCTTCTTCACACTCCTAGCATTTTTCTCCCATTGTCGCCTATCAGTAATGCACAAAAATCAGACAGCGGTTTTCCAATGTAAATAAGCTGTTTCCGCCCGGTATCGAACCGGGGACCGTCCGCGTGTGAGGCGGATGTGATAACCACTACACCACGGAAACAACCGCATGTCTTGGCATTTACAGAATATATTCCATCTGCAAACTAAAGCCAGTTTTGAGCATTTTTTGATGTGCAGCGTTAAGCGAACGTGTAAACTTTCATGTCTGTGGAACGTATGTACTGCACATTAAATTAATGCTCGAAATTTCCGGCGGCCTGTAATTTTAAAAATGGGAGCTAGTGAGATCTAGACAATGTCGGAACCCTGATGAAAATTTCGCGTGGATTACTACTTTCCCGCCTGCTTTATTCACACTCCTAGCCTTTTAATCTTCCATTGCCGCCATAAGACCTATCTGTGTTTCAGAATATATAATTTAAAATGTGACTTTCCAATATGAAATTAGTTCACCCCGCCCAGCATATAACCGCGGACCTTCCACGGGTTACACGGATGTGCTAACCATTACACAATGCAAAAAACTGCTTGTTTTGCAATTTACAGAACGCATTCATGTTGTTCACTAAAGCAACTTTGTTGCATTCATTGATGTACAGTGCTAAGCACAAGTGTAAATGTGTTTGTCTGTCTAAAATGCCTTTTTTACAGCTTGAAGTAGGTCGCGTTATATCCAGTGCCATGGAATAAGGACCGGAGGAGCAAATACATTATAGAACATTCAGATACAAAAAAGCAGACGAAAACGACTTGTTAATGGAACTATTCTTATAGAACAAGAATATAACACGATTTACACCACCGTCGGCTGCCGTGAGAGCAACTCTCCGTGTTTGCCCATTATCATACCAGGTGAATGCTGGGCCTCGCTCGCCTTCTTCACACCTACAGTGTTGCACAAAAATTAGACAGTGTTTTTCCAATGAAAATTGCTGTTTCCGCCCGGGATTGAACCGGGGACCTTCCGCGTGTTAGGGGAATGTGATAACCACTACACCACGGAAACAACCGCGCATAGACTCATTTACAGGATATATTCAAGCTTTAAACAAAAGCTACTTTGTAGCATTCGGTGATGTGCAGTGTTAAGCACATGTATTTGGTAGAAATTAAAGTAGGGCGCGAAACTTCCAGTGCCCTGGAATATGGACCACAGGAGTAATGATATTGTAGAACCTTCAGATACTATAACAGAAGCAATAGAACAACTGGTCGAAGGAACTATTGTTATAGAACGCCAATTTCATTCGTTTTTCACCGCCGACGGCCGCCGTGCAGGAAACTTCCCGTGGATTCCCATTATCATAGCACGTGAACGATGAGCCCCGCTCGCCATTTTCACACATCTAATATTTTTCTGGCCGCCTCTGTGGTGTAGTGGTTAGAGTGATTAGCTGCCACACCCGGAGGTCCGGGTTCGATTCCCGGCTCTGCCACGAAATTTGAAAAGTGGTACGAGGGCTGGAACGGGGTTCACTCAGCCTCGGGAGGTCAACTGAGTAGAGGTGGGTTCCATTCCCACCTCAGCCATCCTGGAAGTGGTTTTCCGTGGTTTCCCACTTCTCCTCCAGGCGAATGCCGGGATGGTACCTAACATAAGGCCACGGCCGCTTCCTTCCCTCCAAACTTCCCATCCCCCTACAAGGCCATGTTCAGCATAGCAGGTGAGGCCGCCTGGGCGAGGTACTGGTCATACTCCCCAGTTGTATCCCCCGACCAAGAGTCTGAAGCTCCAGGACACTGCCCTTGCGGCGGTAGAGGTGGGATCCCTCGCTAAGTCCGAGGGAAAAACCAAACCTGGAGGGTAAACAGATGATGATGATACCACGTGAATGCTACACCACGCTCGCCTTCTTCACACTCCTAGCATTTTTCTCCCATTGTCACCTATCAGTGATGCACAAAAGTCAGACTGCGGTTTTCCAATGTAAATAAGCTGTTTCCGCCCGGTATCGAACCGGGGACATTCCGCGTGTGAGGCGGATGTGATAACCACTACACCACGGAAACAACCGCATGTCTTGGCATTTACAGAATATATTCAATCTGCAAACTAAAGCCAGTTTTGAGCATTGTTTGATGTGCAGCGTTAAGCGAACGTGTAAACTTTCATGTCTGTGGAACGTATGTACTGCACATTAAATTAATGCTCGAAATTTCCGGCGACCTAGAATTTAAAAAATGGGAGCTAGTGAGATCTAGACAATGTCGGAACCCTGATGAAAATTTCGCGTGGATTACTACTTTCCCGCCTGCTTTATTCACACTCCTAGCCTTTTAATCTTCCATTGCCGCCATAAGACCTATCTGTGTTTCAGAATATATAATTTAAAATGTGACTTTCCAACGTGATTAGCTGCCACCCCCGGAGGTCCGGGTTCGATTCCCGGCTCTGCCACGAAATTTGAAAAGTGGTACGAGGGCTGGAACGGGGTCCACTCAGCCTCGGGAGGTCAACTGAGTAGAGGTGGGTTCGATTCCCACCTCAGCCATCCTGGAAGTGGTTTTCCGTGGTTTCCCACTTCTCCTCCAGGCGAATGCCGGGATGGTACCTAACTTAAGGCCACGGCCGCTTCCTTCCCTCTTCCTTACCTATCCCTTCCAATCTTCCCATCCCTCCACAAGGCCCCTCTTCAGCATAGCAGGTGAGGCCGCCTGGGCGAGGTACTGGTCATACTCCCCAGTTGTATCCCCCGACCAAGAGTCTGAAGCTCCAGGACACTGCCCTTGAGGTGGTAGAGGTGGGATCCCTCGCTAAGTCCGAGGGAAAAACCGAACCTGGAGGGTAAACAGATGATGATGATGATGATGATGATGACTTTCCAATATGAAATTAGTTCACCCCGCCCAGCATATAACCGCGGACCTTCCACGGGTTACACGGATGTGCTAACCATTACACAATGCAAAAAACTGCTTGATTTGCAATTTACAGAATGCATTCATGTTGTTCACTAAAGCAACTTTGTTGCATTCATTGATGTGCAGTGCTAAGCACAAGTGTAAATGTGTTTGTCTGTCTAAAATGCCTTTTTTACAGCTTGAAGTAGGTCGCGTTATATCCAGTGCCATGGAATAAAGATCGGAGGAGCAAATACATTATAGAACATTCAGATACTAAAACAGCAGACGAAAACGACTTGTTAATGGAACTATTCTTATAGAACAAGAATATAACACGATTTACACCACCGTCGGCAGCCGTGAGAGCAACTCTCCGTGTTTGCCCATTATCATACCAGGTGAATGCTGGGCCTCGCTCGCCTTCTTCACACCTACAGTGCTGCACAAAAATTAGACAGTGTTTTTCCAATGAAAATAGCTGTTTCCGCCCGGGATTGAACCGGGGACCTTCCGCGTGTTAGGCGGACGTGATAACCACTACACCACGGAAACGACCGAGCACAGTTTCACTTTCAGGATATATTCAAGCTTTAAACAAAAGCTACTTCGTAGCATTCGGGGATGTGCAGTGTTAAGCACATGTATTTGTTGGAAATCCTCCTCTGTGGTGTAGTGGTTAGCGTGATTAGCTGCCACCCCCGGAGGCCCTGGTTCGATTCCCGGCTCTGCCACGAAATTTGAAAAGTGGTATGAGGGCTGGAACGGGGTCCACTCAGCCTCGGGAGGTCAACTGAGTAGAGGTGGGTTCGATTCCCACCTCAGCCATCCTGGACGTGGTTTTCCGTGGTTTCCCACTTCTCCTCCAGGCGAATGCCGGGATGGTACCTAACATAAGGCCACGGCCGCTTCCTTCCCTATTCCTTGCCTATCCCTTTAAATCTTCCCATCCCGCCAAAAGGCCCCTGTTCAGCATAGCAGGTGAGGCCGCCTGGGCGAGGTACTGGTCATTCTCCCCAGTTGTATCCCCGACCAAGAGTCTGAAGCTCCAGGACACTGCCCTTGAGGTGGTAGAGGTGGGATCCCTCGCTGTGTCCGAGGGAAAAGCCGAACCTGGAGGGTAAACAGATGATGATGATGATGATTTGTTAGAAATTAAAATAGGGCGCGAAACTTCCAGTGCCCTGGAATATGGACCACAGGAGCAATGATATTGTAGAACCTTCAGATACTATAACAGAAGCCCTAGAACGTCCATTTCATTCGTTTTTCACAGCCGACGATTGCCGTGCAGGAAACTTCCCCTTGATTCCCATTATCATAGCACGTGAACGATGGGCCCCGCTCGCCATTTCCACACATCTAGTATTTTCCTACCATTGTCACATATTATTGTTGCACAAAAAAGCAGTGGTTTTCCTGTAAAAAAGAACTGTTTCCGCCCGGGCTCGAACCGGGGACCTTCCGCGTGTAAAGCGGATGTGATAACCACTACACCACGGAAACAACCACATGTCTGGGCATTTACAGAATATATTCAAGCTGAAAACCAAAGCCAGTGTGTGGCATTCCTTGATGTGCTGTGTTAAGCAAAGGTGTAAACTTTATGTCTGTGGAACGTCTGTGCTCCACACTAAATTAAAGCGCGAAATTTCCGGTGGCCTGGAATTTGTACCAGAGGAGCTAGTAAGACCTAGATTAAACACTTATAACGACAGTCGAAAAACAACTTCATAACCCTCTACTGCAAACTGTTTCTCTCAGGCAACATATTACTTTTCACTTGTATGAATGGATAAGGGCCGCCTCTGTGGTGTAGTGGTTAGCGTGATTAGCTACCACCCCCGGAGGCCCGGGTTCGATTCCCGGCTCTGCCACGAAATTTGAAAAGTGGTACGAGGGCTGGAATGGGGTCCACTCAGCCTCGGGAGGTCACCTGAGTAGAGGTGGGTTCGATTCCCACCTCAGCCATCCTCGAAGGCGAATAACTGGATGGTACCTAACTTAAGGCCACGGCAGCTTCCTTCCCTCATCCTTGCCTATCCCTTCCAATCTTCCCATCCCCCTGCAAGGCCCCTGTTCACCATAGCAGGTGAGGCCGCCTGGGCGAAGTACTGGTCATACTCCCCAGTTGTATCCCCCGACCAAGAGTCTGAAGCTCCAGGACACTGCCCTTGAGGCGGTGGGATCCCTCGCTGAGTCCGAGGGAAAAGCCGAACAGATGATGATGATGATGATGATGATAAATGGATAAATAGTTTTATGGACAATCTTAACTTTACAAGCATTTAAAGACATATACCAGTGATGCCTACATTTTCATTTATACTGTACATAACATAAGCCAAAGGTAGACCTTCAACATTGTCGACATCCACGCGTACCAACCACCGTTTATTTATCGTGGGCGCTCCCCATCACAAAACCACAGGCTTTAGGAGTATTCCCCGACCAAGAGTCTGAAGCTCCAGTACATCTGGCTCAACATCAAAAACATAGCGACATATGGTCGTGCAAGTTCTACTTGCGCCTTGCAGTATGTACCCATGGATAGTAGGCAGGAATTAAATTCCAGAAATTTCAGGAACTGTAACAGCGGCCGTAGAACAAGTTGTTAAGAACTATTGTTATAGGACGCCAATTTCAAACGTTTTACGCCAATGTCGGGAGCCGTGAAAGTAATTTGCCGCTTTTCCCCAGTATGATACCACCTAGTCCGCCTCTGTGGTGTAGTGGTTAGCGTGATTATCTGCCACCCCCGGAGGTCCGGGTTCGATTCCCGGCTCTGCCACGAAATTTGAAAGTGGTACGAGGGCTGGAACGTGGTCCACTCATCCTCGGGAGGTCAACTGAGTAGAGGTGGGTTCGATTCCCATCTCAGCCATCCTGGAAGTGGTTTTCCGTGGTTTCCCACTTCTCCTCCAGGCGAATGCCGGGATGGTACCTATCTTAAGGCCACGGCCGCTTCCTTCCCTCTTCCTTGCCTATTCAGTCCAATCTTCCCATCCCTCCACAAGGCCCTGTTCAGCATAGCAGGTGAGGCCGCCTGGGCGAGGTACTGGTCATACTCCCCAGTTGTATCCCCCGACCAAGAGTCTGAAGCTCCAGGACACTGCCCTTGCGGCGGTAGAGGTGGGATCCCTCGCTAAGTCCGAGGGAAAAACCGAACCTGGAGGGTAAACAGATGATGATGATACCACGTGAATGCTACACCACGCTCGCCTTCTTCACACTCCTAGCATTTTTCTCCCATTGTCACCTATCAGTGATGCACAAAAGTCAGATTGCGGTTTTCCAATGTAAATAAGCTGTTTCCGCCGGTATCGAACCGGGGACCTTCCGCGTGTGAGGCGGATGTGATAACCACTACACCACGGAAACAACCGCATGTCTTGGCATTTACAGAATATATTCCATCTGCAAACTAAAGCCAGTATTGAGAATTTTTTGATGCGCAACGTTAAGCGAACGTGTCAACTTTCATGTCTGTGGAACGTATGTACTGTACATTAAATTAATGCTCGAAATTTCCGGCGACCTGGAATTTTAAAAATGGGAGCTGGTGAGATCTCGACAATGTCGGAACCCTGATGAAAATTTCGCGTGGATTACTACTTTCCCGCCTGCTTTATTCACACTCCTAGCCTTTTAATCTTCCATTGCCGCCATAAGACCTATCTGTGTTTCAGAATATATAATTTAAAATGTGACTTTCCAACGTGATTAGCTGCCACCCCCGGAGGTCCGGGTTCGATTCCCGGCTCTGCCACGAAATTTGAAAAGTGGTACGAGGGCTGGAACGGGGTCCACTCAGCCTCGGGAGGTCAACTGAGTAGAGGTGGGTTCGATTCCCACCTCAGCCATCCTGGAAGTGGTTTTCCGTGGTTTCCCACTTCTCCTCCAGGCGAATGCCGGGATGGTACCTAACTTAAGGCCACGGCCGCTTCCTTCCCTCTTCCTTACCTATCCCTTCCAATCTTCCCATCCCTCCACAAGGCCCCTCTTCAGCATAGCAGGTGAGGCCGCCTGGGCGAGGTACTGGTCATACTCCCCAGTTGTATCCCCCGACCAAGAGTCTGAAGCTCCAGGACACTGCCCTTGAGGTGGTAGAGGTGGGATCCCTCGCTAAGTCCGAGGGAAAAACCGAACCTGGAGGGTAAACAGATGATGATGATGATGATGATGATGACTTTCCAATATGAAATTAGTTCACCCCGCCCAGCATATAACCGCGGACCTTCCACGGGTTACACGGATGTGCTAACCATTACACAATGCAAAAAACTGCTTGATTTGCAATTTACAGAATGCATTCATGTTGTTCACTAAAGCAACTTTGTTGCATTCATTGATGTGCAGTGCTAAGCACAAGTGTAAATGTGTTTGTCTGTCTAAAATGCCTTTTTTACAGCTTGAAGTAGGTCGCGTTATATCCAGTGCCATGGAATAAAGATCGGAGGAGCAAATACATTATAGAACATTCAGATACTAAAACAGCAGACGAAAACGACTTGTTAATGGAACTATTCTTATAGAACAAGAATATAACACGATTTACACCACCGTCGGCAGCCGTGAGAGCAACTCTCCGTGTTTGCCCATTATCATACCAGGTGAATGCTGGGCCTCGCTCGCCTTCTTCACACCTACAGTGCTGCACAAAAATTAGACAGTGTTTTTCCAATGAAAATAGCTGTTTCCGCCCGGGATTGTACCGGGGACCTTCCGCGTGTTAGGCGGACGTGATAACCACTACACCACGGAAACGACCGAGCACAGTTTCACTTTCAGGATATATTCAAGCTTTAAACAAAAGCTACTTCGTAGCATTCGGGGATGTGCAGTGTTAAGCACATGTATTTGTTGGAAATCCTCCTCTGTGGTGTAGTGGTTAGCGTGATTAGCTGCCACCCCCGGAGGCCCTGGTTCGATTCCCGGCTCTGCCACGAAATTTGAAAAGTGGTATGAGGGCTGGAACGGGGTCCACTCAGCCTCGGGAGGTCAACTGAGTAGAGGTGGGTTCGATTCCCACCTCAGCCATCCTGGACGTGGTTTTCCGTGGTTTCCCACTTCTCCTCCAGGCGAATGCCGGGATGGTACCTAACATAAGGCCACGGCCGCTTCCTTCCCTATTCCTTGCCTATCCCTTTAAATCTTCCCATCCCGCCAAAAGGCCCCTGTTCAGCATAGCAGGTGAGGCCGCCTGGGCGAGGTACTGGTCATTCTCCCCAGTTGTATCCCCGACCAAGAGTCTGAAGCTCCAGGACACTGCCCTTGAGGTGGTAGAGGTGGGATCCCTCGCTGTGTCCGAGGGAAAAGCCGAACCTGGAGGGTAAACAGATGATGATGATGATGATTTGTTAGAAATTAAAATAGGGCGCGAAACTTCCAGTGCCCTGGAATATGGACCACAGGAGCAATGATATTGTAGAACCTTCAGATACTATAACAGAAGCCCTAGAACGTCCATTTCATTCGTTTTTCACAGCCGACGATTGCCGTGCAGGAAACTTCCCCTTGATTCCCATTATCATAGCACGTGAACGATGGGCCCCGCTCGCCATTTCCACACATCTAGTATTTTCCTACCATTGTCACATATTATTGTTGCACAAAAAAGCAGTGGTTTTCCTGTAAAAAAGAACTGTTTCCGCCCGGGCTCGAACCGGGGACCTTCCGCGTGTAAAGCGGATGTGATAACCACTACACCACGGAAACAACCACATGTCTGGGCATTTACAGAATATATTCAAGCTGAAAACCAAAGCCAGTGTGTGGCATTCCTTGATGTGCTGTGTTAAGCAAAGGTGTAAACTTTATGTCTGTGGAACGTCTGTGCTCCACACTAAATTAAAGCGCGAAATTTCCGGTGGCCTGGAATTTGTACCAGAGGAGCTAGTAAGACCTAGATTAAACACTTATAACGACAGTCGAAAAACAACTTCATAACCCTCTACTGCAAACTGTTTCTCTCAGGCAACATATTACTTTTCACTTGTATGAATGGATAAGGGCCGCCTCTGTGGTGTAGTGGTTAGCGTGATTAGCTACCACCCCCGGAGGCCCGGGTTCGATTCCCGGCTCTGCCACGAAATTTGAAAAGTGGTACGAGGGCTGGAATGGGGTCCACTCAGCCTCGGGAGGTCACCTGAGTAGAGGTGGGTTCGATTCCCACCTCAGCCATCCTCGAAGGCGAATAACTGGATGGTACCTAACTTAAGGCCACGGCAGCTTCCTTCCCTCATCCTTGCCTATCCCTTCCAATCTTCCCATCCCCCTGCAAGGCCCCTGTTCACCATAGCAGGTGAGGCCGCCTGGGCGAAGTACTGGTCATACTCCCCAGTTGTATCCCCCGACCAAGAGTCTGAAGCTCCAGGACACTGCCCTTGAGGCGGTGGGATCCCTCGCTGAGTCCGAGGGAAAAGCCGAACAGATGATGATGATGATGATGATGATAAATGGATAAATAGTTTTATGGACAATCTTAACTTTACAAGCATTTAAAGACATATACCAGTGATGCCTACATTTTCATTTATACTGTACATAACATAAGCCAAAGGTAGACCTTCAACATTGTCGACATCCACGCGTACCAACCACCGTTTATTTATCGTGGGCGCTCCCCATCACAAAACCACAGGCTTTAGGAGTATTCCCCGACCAAGAGTCTGAAGCTCCAGTACATCTGGCTCAACATCAAAAACATAGCGACATATGGTCGTGCAAGTTCTACTTGCGCCTTGCAGTATGTACCCATGGATAGTAGGCAGGAATTAAATTCCAGAAATTTCAGGAACTGTAACAGCGGCCGTAGAACAAGTTGTTAAGAACTATTGTTATAGGACGCCAATTTCAAACGTTTTACGCCAATGTCGGGAGCCGTGAAAGTAATTTGCCGCTTTTCCCCAGTATGATACCACCTAGTCCGCCTCTGTGGTGTAGTGGTTAGCGTGATTATCTGCCACCCCCGGAGGTCCGGGTTCGATTCCCGGCTCTGCCACGAAATTTGAAAGTGGTACGAGGGCTGGAACGTGGTCCACTCATCCTCGGGAGGTCAACTGAGTAGAGGTGGGTTCGATTCCCATCTCAGCCATCCTGGAAGTGGTTTTCCGTGGTTTCCCACTTCTCCTCCAGGCGAATGCCGGGATGGTACCTATCTTAAGGCCACGGCCGCTTCCTTCCCTCTTCCTTGCCTATTCAGTCCAATCTTCCCATCCCTCCACAAGGCCCTGTTCAGCATAGCAGGTGAGGCCGCCTGGGCGAGGTACTGGTCATACTCCCCAGTTGTATCCCCCGACCAAGAGTCTGAAGCTCCAGGACACTGCCCTTGCGGCGGTAGAGGTGGGATCCCTCGCTAAGTCCGAGGGAAAAACCGAACCTGGAGGGTAAACAGATGATGATGATACCACGTGAATGCTACACCACGCTCGCCTTCTTCACACTCCTAGCATTTTTCTCCCATTGTCACCTATCAGTGATGCACAAAAGTCAGATTGCGGTTTTCCAATGTAAATAAGCTGTTTCCGCCGGTATCGAACCGGGGACCTTCCGCGTGTGAGGCGGATGTGATAACCACTACACCACGGAAACAACCGCATGTCTTGGCATTTACAGAATATATTCCATCTGCAAACTAAAGCCAGTATTGAGAATTTTTTGATGCGCAACGTTAAGCGAACGTGTCAACTTTCATGTCTGTGGAACGTATGTACTGTACATTAAATTAATGCTCGAAATTTCCGGCGACCTGGAATTTTAAAAATGGGAGCTGGTGAGATCTCGACAATGTCGGAACCCTGATGAAAATTTCGCGTGGATTACTACTTTCCCGCCTGCTTTATTCACACTCCTAGCCTTTTAATCTTCCATTGCCGCCATAAGACCTATCTGTGTTTCAGAATATATAATTTAAAATGTGACTTTCCAATATGAAATTAGTTCACCCCGCCCAGCATATAACCGCGGACCTTCCACGGGTTACACGGATGTGCTAACCATTACACAATGCAAAAAACTGCTTGATTTGCAATTTACAGAATGCATTCATGTTGTTCACTAAAGCAACTTTGTTGCATTCATTGATTTGCAGTGCTAAGCACAAGTGTAAATGTGTTTGTCTGTCTAAAATGCCTTTTTTACAGCTTGAAGTAGGTCGCGTTATATCCAGTGCCATGGAATAAGGACCGGATGAGCAAATACATTATAGAACATTCAGATACTAAAACAGCAGACGAACACGACTTGTTAATGGAACTATTCTAATTGAACACGAATATAACACGATTTACACCACCGTCGGCAGCCGTGAGAGCAACTCTCCGTGTTTGCCCATTATCATACCAGGTGAATGCTGGGCCACTCTCGCCTTCTTCACACCTACAGTGTTGCACAAATATTAAACAGTGTTTTTCCAATGAAAATGGCTGTTCCCGCCCGGGATTGAACCGGGGACCTTCCGCGTGTTAGGCGGATGTGATAACCACTACACCACGGAAACGACCGAGCATAGTCTCACTTAGAGGATATATTCAAGATTTAAACAAAAGCTACTTTGTAGCATTCGGGGATGTGCAGTGTTAAGCACATGTATTTGTTAGAAATTAAAGTAGGGCGCGAAACTTCCAGTGCCCTGGAATATGGACCACAGGAGCAATGATATTGTAGAACCTTCAGATACTATAACAGAAGCCCTAGAACAACTGGTCGAAGGAACTATTGTTATAGAACGCCAATTTCATTCGTTTTTCACCGCCGACGGCCGCCGTGCAGGAAACTTCCCGTGGATTCCCATTATCATAGCACGTGAACGATGGGCCCCGCTCGCCATTTTCACACATCTAATATTTTTCTACCATTGTCACATATTAGTGTTGCACAAAAAAGCAGTGGTTTTCCTATAAAAAAGAGCTGCTTCCGCCCGGGATCGAACCGGGGATATTCCGCGTGTAAAGCATGTCTGGGCATTTACAGAATACATTCAATCTGAAAACCAAAGCCAGTGTGTTGCATTCCTTGATGTGCTGTGTTAACCAAAGGTGTAAACTTTATGTCTGTGGAACGTCTGTGCTCCACACTAAATTAAAGCGCGAAATTTCCGGTGGCCTGGAATTTGTACCAGAGGAGCTGGTAAGACCTAGATTAAACACATATAACGACAGTCGAGAAACAACTTCATAACCCTCTACTGCAAACTGTTTCCCTCAGGCAACAAATTACTTTTCACTTGTATAAATCGATAAATATTCTAGACAGAAGTAGTTTTAATGACAATCCTAAACTTTACAGTCATTTAAAGACATATACCAGTGATGCCTACAATTTCATATATACTGTACATAACATAAGCCAAAACAGCAATACAACCAAAGGTAGACCTTCCACATTGTCAACATCCACGCGTACCAACCACCATTTATTTATCGTGGGCGCTCCCCATCACAAAACCACAGGCTTTAGGAGTACATCTGGCTCAACATCAAAAACATAGCGACATATGGTCGTGCAAGTTGTACTTGTGCCTTGCAGTATGTACCCATGGATAGTAGGCAGGAATTAAATTCCAGAAATTTCAGAAACTGTAACAGCGGCCGTAGAACAACTTGTTAAGAACTATTGTTATAGGACGCCAATTTCAAACGTTTTACGCCAATGTCGGGAGCCGTGAAAGTAATTTCCCGCTTTTGACCAGTATGATACCACGTGAATGCTACACCACGCTCGCCTTCTTCACACTCCTAGCATTTTTCTCCCATTGTCGCCTATCAGTGATGCACAAAAGTCAGACTGCGGCTTTCCAATGTAAACAAGCTGTTTCCGCCAGGTATCGAACCGGGGACCTTCCGCGTGTAAGGCGGATGTGATAACCACTACACCACGGAAACAACCGCATGTCTTGGCATTTACAGAATATATTCCATCTGCAAACTAAAGCCAGTTTTTAGCATTTTTTGATGTGCAGCGTTAAGCGAACGTGTAAACTTTCATGTCTGTGGAACGTATGTACTGCACATTAAATTAATGCTCGAAATTTCCGGCGACCTGGAATTTTAAAAATGGGAGCTAGTGAGATCTAGACAATGTCGGAACCGTGATGAAAATTTCGCGTGGATTACTACTTTCGCGCCTGCTTTATTCACACTCCTAGCCTTTTAATCTCCCATTGCCGCCATAAGACCTAACTGTGTTTCAGAATATATAATTTAAAATGTGACTTTCCAATATGAAATTAGTTCACCCCGCCTAGCATATAACCGCGGACCTTCCACGGGTTACACGGATGTGCTAACCATTACACAATGCAAAAAACAGCTTGATTTGCAATTTACAGAATGCATTCATGTTGTTCACTAAAGCAACTTTGTTGCATTCATTGATGTGCAGTGCTAAGCACAAGTGTAAATGTGTTTGTCTGTCTAAAATACCTTTTTCACAGCTTGAAGTAGGTCGCGTTATATTCAGTGCCATGGAATAAGGACCGGAGGAGCAAATACATTATAGAACATTCAGATACTAAAACAGCAGACGAAAACGACTTGTTAATGGAACTATTCTTATAGAACAAGAATATAACACGATTCACACCACCGTCGGCGGCCGTGAGAGCAACTCTCCGTGTTTGCCCATTATCATACGAGGTGAATGCTGGGCCTCGCTCGCCTTCTTCACACCTACAGTGTTGCACAAAAATTAGACAGTGTTTTTCCAATGAAAATAGCTGTTTCCGCCCGGGATTGAACCGGGGACCTTCCGCGTGTTAGGCGGATGTGATAACCACTACACCACGGAAACGACCGAGCATAGTCTCACTTAGAGGATATATTCAAGATTTAAACAAAAGCTACTTTGTAGCATTCGGGGATGTGCAGTGTTAAGCACATGTATTTGTTAGAAATTAAAGTAGGGCGCGAAACTTCCAGTGCCCTGGAATATGGACCACAGGAGCAATGATATTGTAGAACCTTCAGATACTATAACAGAAGCCCTAGAACAACTGGTCGAAGGAACTATTGTTATAGAACGCCAATTTCATTCGTTTTTCACCGCCGACGGCCGCCGTGCAGGAAACTTCCCGTGGATTCCCATTATCATAGCACGTGAACGATGGGCCCCGCTCGCCATTTTCACACATCTAATATTTTTCTACCATTGTCACATATTAGTGTTGCACAAAAAAGCAGTGGTTTTCCTATAAAAAAGAGCTGCTTCCGCCCGGGATCGAACCGGGGATATTCCGCGTGTAAAGCATGTCTGGGCATTTACAGAATACATTCAATCTGAAAACCAAAGCCAGTGTGTTGCATTCCTTGATGTGCTGTGTTAACCAAAGGTGTAAACTTTATGTCTGTGGAACGTCTGTGCTCCACACTAAATTAAAGCGCGAAATTTCCGGTGGCCTGGAATTTGTACCAGAGGAGCTGGTAAGACCTAGATTAAACACATATAACGACAGTCGAGAAACAACTTCATAACCCTCTACTGCAAACTGTTTCCCTCAGGCAACAAATTACTTTTCACTTGTATAAATCGATAAATATTCTAGACAGAAGTAGTTTTAATGACAATCCTAAACTTTACAGTCATTTAAAGACATATACCAGTGATGCCTACAATTTCATATATACTGTACATAACATAAGCCAAAACAGCAATACAACCAAAGGTAGACCTTCCACATTGTCAACATCCACGCGTACCAACCACCATTTATTTATCGTGGGCGCTCCCCATCACAAAACCACAGGCTTTAGGAGTACATCTGGCTCAACATCAAAAACATAGCGACATATGGTCGTGCAAGTTGTACTTGTGCCTTGCAGTATGTACCCATGGATAGTAGGCAGGAATTAAATTCCAGAAATTTCAGAAACTGTAACAGCGGCCGTAGAACAACTTGTTAAGAACTATTGTTATAGGACGCCAATTTCAAACGTTTTACGCCAATGTCGGGAGCCGTGAAAGTAATTTCCCGCTTTTGACCAGTATGATACCACGTGAATGCTACACCACGCTCGCCTTCTTCACACTCCTAGCATTTTTCTCCCATTGTCGCCTATCAGTGATGCACAAAAGTCAGACTGCGGCTTTCCAATGTAAACAAGCTGTTTCCGCCAGGTATCGAACCGGGGACCTTCCGCGTGTAAGGCGGATGTGATAACCACTACACCACGGAAACAACCGCATGTCTTGGCATTTACAGAATATATTCCATCTGCAAACTAAAGCCAGTTTTTAGCATTTTTTGATGTGCAGCGTTAAGCGAACGTGTAAACTTTCATGTCTGTGGAACGTATGTACTGCACATTAAATTAATGCTCGAAATTTCCGGCGACCTGGAATTTTAAAAATGGGAGCTAGTGAGATCTAGACAATGTCGGAACCGTGATGAAAATTTCGCGTGGATTACTACTTTCGCGCCTGCTTTATTCACACTCCTAGCCTTTTAATCTCCCATTGCCGCCATAAGACCTAACTGTGTTTCAGAATATATAATTTAAAATGTGACTTTCCAATATGAAATTAGTTCACCCCGCCTAGCATATAACCGCGGACCTTCCACGGGTTACACGGATGTGCTAACCATTACACAATGCAAAAAACAGCTTGATTTGCAATTTACAGAATGCATTCATGTTGTTCACTAAAGCAACTTTGTTGCATTCATTGATGTGCAGTGCTAAGCACAAGTGTAAATGTGTTTGTCTGTCTAAAATACCTTTTTCACAGCTTGAAGTAGGTCGCGTTATATTCAGTGCCATGGAATAAGGACCGGAGGAGCAAATACATTATAGAACATTCAGATACTAAAACAGCAGACGAAAACGACTTGTTAATGGAACTATTCTTATAGAACAAGAATATAACACGATTCACACCACCGTCGGCGGCCGTGAGAGCAACTCTCCGTGTTTGCCCATTATCATACGAGGTGAATGCTGGGCCTCGCTCGCCTTCTTCACACCTACAGTGTTGCACAAAAATTAGACAGTGTTTTTCCAATGAAAATAGCTGTTTCCGCCCGGGATTGAACCGGGGACCTTCCGCGTGTTAGGCGGATGTGATAACCACTACACCACGGAAACGACCGCGCATAGTCTCACTTACAGGATATATTCAAGATTTAAACAAAAGCTACTTTGTAGCATTCCAGTCACGAGCGAGACATCGGGAAGTGCGGACGTGTGAATGAGCTGAGGTGCGCAATATGGGAATTACGATACAGCAATACAGGCTAAGAATTGGAAGATGGCATGTTGCAAAGCAGTGTTGGAAGGAAGGTGGAGTTGAGAGAGGAAGAGAAATTAGTGGTTATAAAGGACTGTTGGAGATTATGTTGTGTGCGACGGTTATTGCGACGCTGCTGGTGGTAGGATGTATAGAAAAGAATCCGGGTCCAAACCAGGGACCGTTCGGCTGGGAGGAGCTTGAAGAGATCAAGAGAGTGGTGAAGGAAGCAAGCAAAGGAGAAGACATTAAGGAAATGATGCAAGAACACTAGGCAACCCAAATGAAGGTGATGAAGGACTTAAAAAGTTTTATAAAAGAAGAAATTGGAGGTGTAAATGACAAGTTAGCGGAGTTAGAAGATGAGGTAGTGAGCTTGAAAAAGAAGGTGGTGGTACTGGAAGAGAAATTAACAGCAATGAAGAGAGAAGTGAGGTTAGCGAGGAACGAATCGGCAAGAAAAAATGTGTTTGTGTATGGTGTACCTGAGGAAGGAACAGAATCAAAAGTGGAATTAGTATTGAAAGTGGTGGACATAGTTTCGAACAAAATGAAGATAAACTTTTCTGAAGTTGATATAGATGATATATATAGAGTGGGAAGGAACAAGGGACATAGGCCGGTGAAGTTAAGATTAATATCAACCCTGATGGCTGATATACTTCTGAGGAATGCTGGAAATTTGAAAGGATCGAACATTTATTTGAAGCCTGAGATAGAGAAAGAAGATAGGATGCGGTTGGATGTCTATAAGCGGCATATGTGGCGTGCTAGAGCGGAGGGATTGCGAGTCAAGATAGTGGGGAGGTGTCTGGTTACTTCAGGCAGAAATTGGTCGCGATCGTGGACACAGGAGGAACTGCTGAGGATGGAAAAATGTGAGGAGGAAATGAGTTGCAGAAATCGAGAGCAGGGCGACATCAGTGCGGAGAAGGAAGAGGGAAGAGGGGAATGCGGTGTCAGCGGGCAGGTAGCGAAGACAGCAGAGTCCTTGGCGAGTTAGAACAGCCCAAGCAGGAGTGAATCAACAAGTAGGACTCTAGACCGAAGTGAAGTGGATACAGGTAGTGAAGAGGTGACGGGAAGGGAAAGGAGTCAGGGTAGTGACTTAACCTCCCCAAATAGGAATAATGCAGAAATAAACCTGGAGAGAAAGCAGGCGTTAAATAAGGCGAGATCCTTAAGTTTAAAAGATCTATGGGGTGGGAAAAAAGGCTCTGGCACGGAAAAGGGGAAGGATGGGGGTGAGAAGAAAGAGAGGGATGGGGTGGAGCCAAAAGGAAGAATCACGAGAAGTAAGGGGGGAAGTGGTGAAATGCAGAAGTATAGGGAGGGAGGGGGAGGAAATAAATAAATAGATATGGTGATAGGGATGCTGAATATTGAGGGGTTGATGGGGAAGTTAGGGAATAAAGAAATTGTGGATTTAGTGAAAGATTTTGAGATTATTGCTCTAGTAGAGACGTGGGTTGAAATTACATGGGACGGTTATAGAGTAGTTAACGTGTTAAGGAAAAAAATAGGGAAGAGGGGCCGAAACCCAGGGGGCATAGTAGTTTTAATAAGAAATGAGATAGCTGAATGGGTGGAGACGTTACAGACTAGGGTAGAAGGGGTAGTGTGGTTGAGAGTAAAAATGGGGAAGGGGGCAGCGGAAGCAATTTGTCTGGCACTGCTTTATAACCATCCGAGCGATTCAGTGTATGCAAATAAACATTTTTTTGACGAACTGATTGAAGAAATAAACACAATTAAAGGAATGTATGTAGAAGATGGGATGATTTTATTGGGGGATTGGAATGCGAGAGTGAGCAATAGAGTACCGGTATACGGGAAAGAAGTAAAAGTAGACGAGATACTGCAAAGGAAGAGTAAGGATCATCATCATCATCATCATCTGTTTACCCTCCAGGTTCGGTTTTTCCCTCGGACTTAGCGAGGGATCCCACCTCTACCGCCTCAAGGGCAGTGTCCTGGAGCTTCAGACTCTTGGTCGGGGATACAACTGGGGAGTATGACCAGTACCTCGCCCAGGCGGCCTCACCTGCTATGCTGAACAGGGGCCTTGTGGAGGGATGGGAAGATTGGAAGGGATAGGGAAGGAAGAGGGAAGGAAGCGGCCGTGGCCTTAAGTTAGGTACCATCCCGGCATTCGCCTGGAGAAGAAGTGGGAAACCACGGAAAACCACTTCCAGGATGGCTGAGGTGGGAATCGAACCCATCTCTACTCAGTTGACCTCCCGAGGCTGAGTGGACCCCGTTCCAGCCCTCGTACCACTTTTCAAATTTCGTGGCAGAGCCGGGAATCGAACCCGGACCTCCGGGGGTGGCAGCTAATCACGCTAACCACTACACCACAGAGGCGGCAAGAGTAAGGATAATGTTGTAAATAGTTATGGAGAAAGGTTATTAGAGTTATGTGCTCTAGAACATTTATTCATTTTAAATGGGTGGATGAAGGGGGATAGTGTGGGTGATTTGACGTATATTACAACAAATGGAGGGAGTGTGGTGGACATAGGAATAAGCTCAGAGATAGCGTTAAGGAGAATAATAAGTTTTGAGGTGTTAGAATATGGGTTGACAGAACATATGCCTATCAAAATAAAATTGAGAACTTTGGTTGCTGATGAGAAGGGAAAGATGGAGGAAAGTAAGGAGAGGTATAGGAATGGAGGATGGAAGTATGTATGGGATGATAATACTAAAGAGAAATTAAGACGGCATTTGAAAGAGGAGGGAGATATATTAAGGGTAGGAATTGAAAGGGCGGTAGAAGGGAATGATATGGATAACGTGTTAAAATTAATTGAACTCCCTGTATGGAGGTTGGGGAAGAAAGTGAGGAGAAGGGTAGAGGGAAAAAAGAATAAAATGAATGGATGGTTTGATGAAGACTGTAGGAGAAAACGTGAGGTTGTACTGAGAGCCCTAGCGGAGTTTAGGAAGGAGGGTATGCAAGAAAAAAGGAAGGAATATTGTAAATTGAGAAGGGAATATAAGGAGGTATTGAATGAGAAGAAAAGAGGATGGAAGGAGGCGGAAGCTGAAAAAATAAATATATATTGTAGAGAGAAGAAATTTGAGAGGATTTGGGAGTCAATAAACGAGATCAGAAGAACGAAACCAGAGGGGAAGGGGGATAAAATAGGAGAAAACGAGTGGGTTAGGCATTTTAAAAGGCTTTAGAAGGGGAGAGGAAATTGGGTAGAGAAATAGACAAGTCACAAATTGGAAGGGAACTGGAAGTAGGCATTACAATATTGGATGGGGAGATAACAAGGCAGGAGGTAATTACAGTATTAAAAAATGCTAGACCCAAGGCTGCAGGAGGTGTGAATGGTATTTCCAATAGTGTATGGAAAGAGGTAGGGGCAAATGAACCGATGTTGAGAGGGATTGTGAAATTCTTTAATAGGTTGCTGGAAACGGGGAAATTTCCTAGAGAATGGAGGATGGGGGTATTATGTCCTATTTATAAAAATAAAGGAGCTAGTAGTGATCCAAACAACTATAGAGGAATTACACTCCTAGACTCGCTGTCAAAGGTGTACACAGGGGTTTTGGCGAATAGGATAACAAATTGGGCGGAACAGTACGGTAGGATATCTGAGTTCCAAAATGGATTTAGGAAAGGATGTAATACAGTTGATAATGTTTGGATTCTGGACACTTTGATTACAAAGTATGTGAGGATAGCAGGGCGTAAATTATTTATAGCAGCGATTGACTTAGAAAAAGCCTTTGATACGGTCAGTAGGGAGGCGCTATTTTTGAGATTAGGAGAGGTTGGAATGTCGAAAAAAATGAGGGTGGCAATTGAAACTATTTATGAGGAAGTGTTTGTGATGATTAAATTGCAGGATGGAAGGTTGAGTAAGTGTTTTGAATCGAAAAGCGGGGTGAGACAGGGATGTAAGCTATCCCCGATATTATTTATATTATTTATAAATAATATTTTAGAGGGTCATGGTGGAGACGCATGGCATTGCCCTTGGGTAGGGAAAATGAAGATTCCGGGGTTGCTATTCGCGGATGACCTATTGATTTTGGCTTTGACGGCAAATGGTTTGCAAAAAGGGTTGGACAAGGTAGTTGAATATACTAGGAAATGGTCTCTCAGAGTAAATGTAAGAAAGACTCAGATATTGGTGTGTAGGAAAAGGGGTGGGAGAAAGAATAAGGAAGTTTGGAGGCTGGAGCAGGAAGAAATTAAACCAGGGGGAAAAATTGAGTACCTAGGTGTAATAATTAGTAAGAATGCTTCTTGGAAAAATCAGTGTAAGAAGGCAAAACTTAAAGGAAGAGGAGCGCTTGCGGTAGTAGGGGTATTAGAAAAGAAATTTCCAGACGTTAAATACAAAATTCAGAAAACGGTGTTTAAATCACTGGTAATGGGCAAAATGCTATTTGGGGCTGAAGTATGGGGAATGGAGGAAGACAGGAGTGAACTAAACCAGGTGGTGGCGAAATATAACAAGATCATGATGGACCTACCGAATTGTACAGCCAATGCCGGGGCCAGATTAGTCTGTAAAGAATCGATAGAGGTTGAAATAGCTAAGAGGGTGTTCAAGTACTGGATTAGATTGGAGGAAGGGAAGGGTGGGGCGTTAGTACAAGAAACGTTTAATTTTCAGAAAGGTATGACAAATGAAGGTTACTGGGTGAATAAGTGCAAAAAATGGTTACAAAAGATTGGATTGGGGGTATATGGAGAGGTCTGGGGGGATGGTAGGAATAAATGGGTATGGGAAAGGATAAAGGGAAGACTACTAGATATTGAAAGACAGAGCTTAATAGGGGAATGTAGAGAGAGAGTCTCTTTATCAGTATTAAATAAATTGGTGGAAGTAATAAACCCGAAAACGGAGTTTGAGGGTAGAAGGGATAAGAGAGGTTTGTATTGGTGGTTATTGGGTGTTCCGAGGAATAGGGGTTGGGTAGGTAGTGAGAATAGGGATAGATGTGTGTTATGTGGAGAGAAGTGGGAGGACCTGCATATTTTTAATCAATGCCGACCTTTGGCGGAGATAAAGATCAAACTACTAAGTAAGAAGGAGCTGCATATGGTAGGGGAAAGCTATAAGATAACATCTTGGTTATGTAGAGAGTGGGAGAAAGGAACGAATATAACGAAATTCTTAAATGTGGCCAGAGCTATATTTATAAAGAAATTGAGGGAGTAACAGGGGTTGTGCAGATAATGTGGTTCGTGCTGAGGGAGAAAGGGGGAAGGCATTTTGCTCAGAGGAATGGATATCCGCCCTGAGCAAATGCGGGAAGGGTATCATGGTAATCATGATATCAGAAGAGGGGGCTGTAGTGTTAGGGGAAAGGGGGAGAGCACCTTGCCCTATGGAAAGGTGATCCGCCTGGGGCAAAGGGAAAGCCCGAGAAAATTAGGTAAGCGTGGAGAAAATGGGAGGTTGAGTAGGTTTGAGGGTAGTGTAAAGCTGAGATGGAAGTAAAAAAAAAAAAAGCGAGTTGACTGAGTGAACTAATGGACTTGGAATGGAGTACTGTCTGTTGGTGTGTAAATGAGGAGTGAAAAAAATGGATTGTTTGTGAGGAGGAAGTATAAAGAAGGTATATGTGATAGAATTGAGAGAGGTTAAGTGGGAATGTAGTTAAGGAGAAAATGTTGGCAGTATGGAAATTATGAAAGTAGGTAAAAAAAAATTAAATGGTGTAGATGCCTTGATGAAGGGTGTAAAATAGAGGGATTCTTGATGTTTATGTATTAAGTTTAATGTGTAATAGTAATTTAGATAGATTAAGGGGGACAGTAGTTAAGGAGAAAATGTTGGAAGTATAAAAATTAAGTCTAACAGTTTGAGGCAAGTGTGGTGTTGTAGATTGTGAAGACTGAGTGAACTGATGGACTTGGAATGGAAACTGTCTGTTTTGTGTGTAAGTGAAAAAAAATAATAATTGTTGATGTTTAAGTCTTAAGTTCAAGAAGGTGAGATGTAGTGGGCGGGAATAGTGCGAGAGAGGAGAAGGTGGCGTATCAAGGGAAGAGGGAGGGTTTGGGGCTTGACCCAACCCAAAGAAGCTAGGCTTTAGCATGTCTGCACGGCAAGAAAAGAAAAAGAAGAGGGAAGGTAGTGAGCTGACAATGAACAGAGAAGGTGTGACGTATATAGCGGAAGTGTGTGACAAGCCATGTGATGGGTCTGGTTTCCGCCAAGCTGGCTTGGCACACATGGTAGGTAAGGAATACATTGTCAGCAGGTGTAGGTGAGAAATAAGATCAGTTCTCACGTGGCGAGGCTGGTCCCTGCGATCAACGGGTTGGTGGGCATGTATTCCATACCAGGGCTGACGCAGAGGCCAGTCTACAATTTTTTTTCTAGGTGGTTGGTAGGAATAGGGGAATAGGGAAATAGGGTAATTTGTATTGCGGTGCTTCCTGCACGTTTGCCGGCTATCCGCGTGCGTGTGGGAGGACACTGAGTAGATTTAGAGGTAAATAATTTAGCTAAGTAGTTTTAGGAGAGATGTAGTGCCTAGTGTTTGTTTGTTTGTTCTTTTTGTTTTTGGGTTTCGCTCTGTCTGTCTTTACTACCTGTAAAGCCGATGGTGTATTCTAGGGTGGGTAATAAAGATATGTATGTATGTATGTACTTTGTAGCATTCGGGGATGTGCAGTGTTAAGCACATGTATTTGTTAGAAATTAAAGTAGGGCGCGCAATTTCCAGTGCCCTGGAATATGGACCACAGGAGCAATGATATTGTAGAACCTTCAGATACTATAACAGAAGCCCTAGAACAACTGGTCGAAGGAACTATTGTTATAGAACGCCAATTTCATTCGTTTTTCACCGCCGACGGCCGCCGTGTAGGAAACTTCCCGTGGATTCCCATTATCATAGCACGTGAACGATGGGCCCCGCTCGCCATTTTCACACATCTAATATTTTTCTACCATTGTCACATATTAGTGTTGCACAAAAAAGCAGTGGTTTTCCGGTAAAGAAAAAGCTGCTTCCACCCGGGATCGAACCGGGGATATGCCGCGTGTAAAGCATGTCTGGGCATTTACAGAATACATTCAATCTGAAAACCAAAGCCAGTGTGTGGTATCCCTTGATGTGCTGTGTTAAGCAAAGGTGTAAACTTTATGTCTGTGGAACGTCTGTGCTCCACACTAAATTAAAGCGCGAAATTTCCGGTGGCCTGGAATTTGTACCAGAGGAGCTAGTAAGACCTAGATTAAACACATATAACGACAGTCGAAAAACAACTTCATAACCATCTACTGCAAACTGTTTCAATCAGGCAACAAATTACTGTTCACTTGTATAAATGGATAAATATTCTAGACAGAAGTAGTTTTATGGACAATCCTAAACTTTACAAGCATTTAAAGACATATACCAGTGATGCCTACATTTTCATATATACTGTACATAACATAAGCCAAAACAGCAATACAACCAAAGGTAGACCTTCCACATTGTCAACATCCACGCGTACCAACCACCGTTTATTTATCGTGGGCGCTCCCCATCACAAAAACCACAGGCTTTAGGAGAACATCTGGCTCAACATCAGAAACATAGCGACCTATGGTCGTGCAAGTTGTACTTGCGCCTTGCACTATGTACCCATGGATAGTAGGCAGGAATTAAATTCCAGAAATTTCAGAAACTGTAACAGAACTTTTGTTATAGGACGCCAATTTCAAACGTTTTACGCCAATGTCGGGAGCCGTGAAAGTAATTTGCCGCTTTTCCCCAGTATGATACCACGTGAATGCTACACCACGCTCGCCTTCTTCACACTCCTAGCATTTTTCTCCCATTGTCACCTATCAGTGATGCACAAAATTCAGACTGCCGTTTTCCAATGTAATTAAGCTGTTTCCGCCCGGTATCGAACCGGGGACCTTCCGCGTGTGAGGCGGATGTGATAACCACTACACCACGGAAACAACCGCATGTCTTGGCATTTACAGAATATATTCCATCTGCAAAGTAAAGCCAGTTTTGAGCATTTTTTGATGTGCAGCGTTAAGCGAACGTGTAAACTTTCATGTCTGTGGAACGTATGTACTGCACATTAAATTAATGCTCGAAATTTCCGGCGACCTGGAATTTTAAAAATGGGAGCTAGTGAGATCTAGACAATGTCGGAAACCTGATGAAAATTTCGCGTGGATTACTACTTTCCCGCCTGCTTTATTCACACTCCTAGCCTTTTAATCTTCCATTGCCGCCATAAGACCTATCTGTGTTTCAGAATATATAATTTAAAATGTGACTTTCCAATATGAAATTAGTTCACCCCGCCCAGCATATAACCGCGGACCTTCCACGGGTTACACGGATGTGCTAACCATTACACAATGCAAGAAAACTGCTTGATTTGCAATTTACAGAATGCATTCATGTTGTTCACTAAAGCAACTTTGTTGCATTCATTGATGTGCAGTGCTAAGCACAAGTGTAAATGTGTTTGTCTGTCTAAAATGCCTTTTTTAAACCTTGAAGTAGGTCGCTTTATATCCAGTGCCATGGAATAAGGACCGGAGGAGCAAATACATCATAGAACATTCAGATACTAAAACAGCAGACGAAAACGACTTGTTAATGGAACTATTCTTATAGAACAAAAATATAACACGATTTACACCACCGTCGGCTGCCGTGAGAGCAACTCTTTGTGTTTGCCCATTATCCTACCAGGTGAATGCTGGGACTCGCTCGCCTTGTTCACACCTACAGTGTTGCACAAAAATTAGACAGTGTTTTTCCAATGAAAATAGCTGTTTCCACTACACCACGGAAACAACCGCATGTCTTGGCATTTACAGAATATATTCCATCTGCAAACTAAAGCCAGCTTTTAGCATTTTTTTATGTGCAGCGTTAAGCGAACGTGTAAACTTTCATGTCTGTGGAACGTATGTACTGCACATTAAATTAATGCTCGAAATTTCCGGCGACCTGGAATTTTAAAAATGGGAGCTAGTGAGATCTCGACAATGTCGGAACCGTGATGAAAATTTCGCGTGGATTACTACTTTCCCGCCTGCTTTATTCACACTCCTAGCGTTTTAATCTTCCATTGCCGCCATAAGACCTATCTGTGTTTCAGAATATATAATTTAAAATGTGACTTTCCAATATGAAATTAGTTCACCCCGCCCAGCATATAACCGCGGACCTTCCACGGGTTACACGGATGTGCTAACCATTACACAATGCAAGAAAACTGCTTGATTTGCAATTTACAGAATGCATTCATGTTGTTCACTAAAGCAACTTTGTTGCATTCATTGATGTGCAGTGCTAAGCACAAGTGTAAATGTGTTTGTCTGTCTAAAATGCATTTTTTACAGCTTGAAGTAGGTCGCTTTATATCAAGTGCCATGGAATAAGGACCGGAGGAGCAAATACATCATAGAACATTCAGATACTAAAACAGCAGACGAAAACGAATTGTTAATGGAACTATTCTTATAGAACAAGAATATAACACGATTTACAACACCGTCGGCTGCCGTGAGAGCAACTCCCCGTGTTTGTCCATTATCATACCAGGTGAATGCTGGGCCTCGCTCCCCTTCTTCACACCTACAGTGTTGCACAAAAATTAGACAGTGTTTTTCCAATGAAAATTGCTGTTTCCGCCCGGGATTGAACCGGGGACCTTCCGCGTGTTAGGCGGATGTGATAACGACTACAACACGGAAACGACCGCGCATAGCCTCACTTACAGGGTATATTCAAGATTTAAACAAAAGCTACTTTGTAGCATTCGGGGATGTGCAGTGTTAAGCACATGTATTTGTTAGAAATTAAAGTAGGGCGCGAAACTTCCAGTGCCCTGGAATATGGACCACAGGAGCAATGATATTGTAGAACCTTCAGATACTATAACAGAAGCCCTAGAACAACTGGTCGAAGGAACTATTGTTATAGAACGCCAATTTCATTCGTTTTTCACCGCCGGCGGCCGCCGTGCAGGAACCTTCCCGTGAATTCCCATTATCATAGCACGTGGACGATGGGCCCCGTTCGCCATTTCCACACATCTAATATTTTTCTACCATTGTCACATATTATTGTTGCACAAAAAAGCAGTGGTTTTCCGGAAATGAAATAGCTGCTTCCGCCCGGGATCGAACCGGGGACCTTCCCCGTGTAAAGCGGATGTGATAACCACTACAACACGGAAACAACCGCATATCTGTGTATTTACAGAATACATTCAAGCTGAAAACCAAAGCCAGTGTGTGGCATTCCTTGATGTGCTGTGTAAAGCAAAGGTGTAAACTTTATGTCTGTGGAACGTCTTTGCTCCACACTAAATTAAAGCGCGAAATTTCTGGTGGCCTGGAATTTGTACCAGAGGAGCTAGTAAGACCTAGATTAAACACATATAACGACAGTCGAAAAACAACTTCATAACCCTCTACTGCAAACTGTTTCCCTCAGGCAACAAATTACTTTTCACTTGTATAAATGGATAAATATTCTAGACAGAAGTAGTTTTATGGACAATCCTAAACTTTACAGTCATTTAAAGACATATACCAGTGATGCCTACATTTTCATATATACTGTACATAACATAAGCCGAAACAGCAATACAACCAAAGGTAGACCTTCCACATTGTCAACATCCACGCGTACCAACCACCGTTTATTTATCGTGGGCGCTCCCCATCACAAAACTACAGACTTTAGGATAGTAGGCAGGAATTAAATTCCAGAAATTTCAGAATCTGTAACAGCGGCCGTAGAAAAACTTGTTATGAACTATTGTTATAGGACGCCAATTACAAACGTTTTACTCCAATGTCGGGAGCCGTGAAAGTAATTTGCCGCTTTTCCCCAGTATGATACCACGTGAATGATACACCACGCTCGCCTTCTTCACACTCCTAGCATTTTTCTCCCATTGTCGCCTATCAGTGATGCACAAAAATCAGACAGCGGTTTTCCAATGTAAATAAGCTGTTTCCGCCCGGTTTCGAACCGGGGACCTTCCGCGTGTGAGGCGGATGTGATAACCACTACACCACGGATACAACCGCATGGCTTGGCATTTACAGAATATATTCCATCTGCAAACTAAAGCCAGTTTTTAGCATTTTTTTTATGTGCAGCGTTAAGCGAACGTGTAAACTTTCATGTCTGTGGAACGTATGTACTGCACATTAAATTAATGCTCGAAATTTCCGGCGACCTGGAATTTTAAAAATGGGAGCTAGTGAGATCTAGACAATGTCGGAACCGTGATGAAAATTTCGCGTGGATTACTACTTTCCCGCCTGCTTTATTCACACTCCTAGCCTTTTAATCTTCCATCGCCGCCATAAGACCTATCTGTGTTTCAGAATATATAATTTAAAATGTGACTTTCCAATATGAAATTAGTTCACCCCGCCCAGCATATAACCGCGGACCTTCCACGGGTTACACGGATGTGCTAACCATTACACAATGCAAGAAAACTGCTTGATTTGCAATTTACAGAATGCATTCATGTTGTTCACTAAAGCAACTTTGTTGCATTCATTGATGTGCAGTGCTAAGCACAAGTGTAAATGTGTTTGTCTGTCTAAAATGCCTTTTTTACAGCTTGAAGTAGGTCGCTTTATATCCAGTGCCATGGAATAAGGACCGGAGGAGCAAATACATCATAGAACATTCAGATACTAAAACAGCAGACGAAAACGAATTGTTAATGTATCTATTCTTATAGAACAAGAATATAACACGATTTACACCACCGTCGGCTGCCGTGAGAGCAACTCTCCGTGTTTGCCCATTATCATACCAGGTGAATGCTGGGCCTCGCTCGCCTTGTTCACACCTACAGTGTTGCACAAAAATTAGACAGTGTTTTTCCGATGAAAATAGCTGTTTCCGCCCGGGATTGAACCGGGGACCTTCCGCGTGTTAGGCGGATGTGATAACGACTACACCACGGAAACGACCGCGCACAGCCTCACTTACAGGATATATTCAAGATTTAAACAAAAGCTACTTTGTAGCATTCGGGGATGTGCAGTGTTATGCACATGTATTTGTTAGAAATTAAAGTAGGGCGCGAAACTTCCAGTGCCCTGGAATATGGACCACAGGAGCAATGATATTGTTGAACCTTCAGATACTATAACAGAAGCCCTAGAACAACTGGTCGAAGGAACTATTGTTATAGAACGCCAATTTCATTCGTTTTTCACCGCCGGCGGCCGCCGTGCAGGAACCTTCCCGTGAATTCCCATTATCATAGCACGTGAACGATGGGCCCCGCTCGCCATTTCCACACATCTAATATTTTTCTACCATTGTCACATATTATTTTTGCACAAAAAGCCGTGGTTTTCCTGTAAAAAGTAGCTGCTTCCGCCCGGGATCGAACCGGGAACCTTCCGCGTGTAAAGCGGATGTGATAACCACCACACCACGGAAACAACCGCATGTCTTGGCATTTACAGAATATATTCCATCTGCAAACTAAAGCCAGTTTTTAGCATTTTTTTATGTGCAGCGTTAAGCGAACGTGTAAACTTTCATGTCTGTGGAACGTATGTTCTGCACATGAAATTAATGCTCGAAATTTCCGGCGACCTGGAATTTTAAATTTGAGAGCTAGTGAGATCTAGTCAATGTCGGAACCCTGATGAAAATTTCGCGTGGATTACTACTTTCCCGCCTGCTTTATTCACACTCCTAGCCTTTTAAATTTCCATTGCCGCCATAAGACCTATCTGTGTTTCAGAATATATAATTTAAAATGTGACTTTCCAATATGAAATTAGTTCAGCCCGCCCAGCATATAACCGCGGACCTTCCACGGGTTACACGGATGTGCTAACCATTACACAATGCAAAAAACTGCTTGATTTGCAATTTACAGAATGCATTCATGTTGTTCACTAAAGCAACTTTGTTGCATTCATTGATGTGCAGTGCTAAGCACAAGTGTAAATGTGTTTGTCTGTCTAAAATGCCTTTTTTACAGCTTGAAGTAGGTCGCGTTATATCCAGTGCCAGGGAATAAGGACCGGAGGAGCAAATACATTATAGAACATTCAGATGCTAAAACAGCAGACGAAAACGACTTGTTAATGGAACTATTCTTATAGAACAAGAATATAACACGATTTACACCACCGTCGGCTGCCGTGAGAGCAACTCTCCGTGTTTGCCCATTATCATACCAGGTGAATGCTGGGCCCCGCTCGCCTTGTTCACACCTACAGTGTTGCACAAAAATTAGACAGTGTTTTTCCAATGAAAATACCTGTTTCCGCCCGGGATTGAACCGGGGACCTTCCGCGTGTTAGGCGGATGTGATAACCACTACACCACCGAAACGACCGCGCATAGTCTCACTTACAGGATATATTCAAGATTTAAACAAAAGCTACTTTGTAGCATTCGGGGATGTGCAGTGTTAAGCACATGTATTTGTTAGAAATTAAAGTAGGGCGCCAAACTTCCTGTCCCCTGGAATATGGACCACAGGAGCAATGATATTGTAGAACCTTCAGATACTATAACAGAAGCCCTAGAACAACTGGTCGAAGGAACTATTGTTATAGAACGCCAATTTCATTCGTCTTTCACCGCCGACGGCCGCCGTGCAGGAAGCTACCCGTGGATCCCCATTATCATAGCACGTGAACGATGGGCCCCGCTCGCCATTTCCACACATCTAATATTTTTCTACCATTGTCACATATTATTGTTGCACAAAAAAGCAGTGGTTTTCCGGTAAAGAAAAAGCTGCTTCCGCCCGGGATCGAACCGGGGACCTTCCGCGTGTAAAGCGGATGTGATAACCACTACACCACGGAAACAACCGCATGTCTGTGTATTTACAGAATACATTCAAGCTGAAAACCAAAGCCAGTGTGTGGCATTCCTTGATGTGCTGTGTAAAGCAAAGGTGTAAACTTTATGTCTGTGGAACGTCTTTGCTCCACACTAAATTAAATCGCGAAATTTCCGGTGGCCTGGAATTTGTACCAGAGGAGCTAGTAAGACCTAGATTAAACACATATAACGACAGTCGAAAAACAACTTCATAACCCTCTACTGCAAACTGTTTCCCTCAGGCAACAAATTACTTTTCACTTGTATAAATGGATAAATATTCTAGACAGAAGTAGTTTTATGGACAATCCTAAACTTTACAGTCATTTAAAGACATATACCAGTGATGCCTACATTTTCATATATACTGTACATAACATAAGCCAAAACAGCAATACAACCAAAGGTTCCACATTGTCAACATCCACGCGTACCAACCACCGTTTATTTATCGTGGGCGCTCCCCATCACAAAACCACAGGCTTTCGGAGTACATCTGGCTCAACATCAAAAACATAGCAACATATGGTCGTGCAAGTTGTACTTGTGCCTTGCAGTATGTACCCATGGATAGTAGGCAGGAATTAAATTCCAGAAATTTCAGAAACTGTAACAGCGGCTGTAGAACAACTTGTTAAGAACTATTTTCAACAGTATGATACCACGTGAATGCTACACCACGCTCGCCTTCTTCACACTCCTAGCATTTTTCTCCCATTGTCGCCTATCATTGATGCACAAAAATCAGACAGCTGTTTTCCAATGTAAATAAGCTGTTTCCGCCCGGTTTCGAACCGGGGACCTTCCGCGTGTGAGGCGAATGTGATAACCACTACACCACCGAAACAACCGCATGTCTTGGCATTTACAGAATATATTCCATCTGCAAACTAAAGCCAGTTTTTAGCATTTTTTGATGTGCAGCGTTAAGCGAACGTGTAAACATTCATGTCTGTGGAACGTATGTTCTGCACATGAAATTAATGCTCGAAATTTCCGGCGACCTGGAATTTTAAATTTGAGAGCTAGTGAGATCTAGTCAATGTCGGAACCCTGATGAAAATTTCGCGTGGATTACTACTTTCCCGCCAGCTTTATTCACACTCCTAGCCTTTTAATCTTCCATTGCCGCCATAAGACCTATCTGTGTTTCAGAATATATAATTTAAAATGTGACTTTCCAATATGAAATTAGTCACCCCGCCCAGCATATAACCGCGGACCTTCCACGGGTTACACGGATGTGCTAACCATTACACAATGCAAAAAACTGCTTGATTTGCAATTTACAGAATGGATTCATGTTGTTCACTAAAGCAACTTTGTTGCATTCATTGATGTGCAGTGCTAAGCACAAGTGTAAATGTGTTTGTCTGTCTAAAATGCCTTTTTTACAGCTTGAAGTAGGTCGCGTTATGTTCAGTGCCATGGAATAAGGACCGGAGGAGCAAATACATTATAGAACATTCAGATACTAAAACAGCAGACGAAAGCGACTTGTTAATGGAACTATTCTTATAGAACAAGAATACAACATGATTTACACCACCGTCGGCTGCCGTGAGAGCAACTCTCCGTGTTTGCCCATTATCATACCAGGTGAATGCTGGGCCTCGCTCGCCTTCTTCACACCTACAGTGTTGCACAAAAATTAGACAGTGTTTTTCCAATGAAAATACCTGTTTCCGCCCGGGATTGAACCGGGGACCTTCCGCGTGTTAGGCGGATGTGATAACCACTACACCACGGAAACGACCGCGCATAGTCTCACTTACAGGATATATTCAAGATTTAAACAAAAGCTACTTTGTAGCATTCGGGGATGTGCAGTGTTAAGCACATGTATTTGTTAGAAATTAAAGTAGGGCGCGAAACTTCCAGTCCCCTGGAATATGGACCACAGGAGCAATGATATTGTAGAACCTTCAGATACTATAACAGAAGCCCTAGAACAACTGGTCGAAGGAACTATTGTTATAGAACGCCAATTTCATTCGTTTTTCACCGCCGACGGCCGCCGTGCAGGAAACTACCCGTGGATTCCCATTATCATAGCACGTGAACGATGGGCCCCGCTCGCCATTTCCACACATCTAATATTTTTCTACCATTGTCACATATTATTGTTGCACAAAAAAGCAGTGGTTTTCCGGTAATGAAAAAGCTGCTTCCGCCCGGGATCGAACCGCGGACCTTCCGCGTGTAAAGCGGATGTGATAACCACTACACCACGGAAACAACCACATGTCTGTGTATTTACAGAATACATTCAAGCTGAAAACCAAAGCCAGTGTGTGGCATTCCTTGATGTGCTGTGTAAAGCAAAGGTGTAAATTTTATGTCTGTGGAACGTCTTTGCTCCACACTAAATTAAAGCGCGAAATTTCCGGTGGCCTGGAATTTGTACCAGAGGAGCTAGTAAGACCTAGATTAAACACATATAACGACAGTCGAAAAACAACTTCATAACCCTCTACTGCAAACTGTTTCCCTCAGGCAACAAATTACTTTTCACTTGTATAAATGGATAAATATTCTAGACAGAAGTAGTTTTATGGACAATCCTAAACTTTACAGTCATTTAAAGATATATACCAGTGATGCCTACATTTTCATATATACTGTACATAACATAAGCCAAAACAGCAATACAACCAAAGGTAGACCTTCCACATTGTCAACATCCACGCGTACCAACCACCGTTTATTTATCGTGGGCGCTCCCCATCACAAAACCACAGGCTTTCGGAGTACATCTGGCTCAACATCAAAAACATAGCAACATATGGTCGTGCAAGTTGTACTTGTGCCTTGCTGTATGTACCCATGGATAGTAGGCAGGAATTAAATTCCAGAAATTTCAGAAACTGTAACAGCGGCTGTAGAACAACTTGTTAAGAACTATTGTTATAGTACGCCAATTTCAAACGTTTTACGCCAATGTCGGGAGACGTGAAAGTAATTTCCCGCTTTTCACCAGTATGATACCACGTGAATGCTACACCACGCTCGCCTTCTTCACACTCCTAGCATTTTTCTCCAATTGTCGCCTATCATTGATGCACAAAAATCAGACAGCGGTTTTCCAATGTAAATAAGCTGTTTCTCCCGGTATCGAACCGGGGACCTTCCGCGTGTGAGGCGGATGTGATAACCACTACACCACGGAAACAACCGCACGTCTTGGCATTTACAGAATATATTCCATCTGCAAACTAAGGCCAGTTTTTAGCATTTTTTTTATGTGCAGCGTTAAGCGAACGTGTAAACATTCATGTCTGTGGAACGTATGTTCTGCACATGAAATTAATGCTCGAAATTTCCGGCGACCTGGAATTTTAAATTTGAGAGCTAGTGAGATCTAGTCAATGTCGGAACCCTGATGAAAATTTCGCGTGGATTACTACTTTCCCGCCTGCTTTATTCACACTCCTAGCCTTTTAAATTTCCATTGCAGCCATAAGACCTATCTGTGTTTCAGAATATATAATTTAAAATGTGACTTTCCAATATGAAATTAGTTCACCCCGCCCAGCATATAACCGCGGACCTTCCACGGGTTACGTTACACGGATGTGCTAACCATTACACAATGCAAGAAAACTGCTTGATTTGCAATTTACAGATTGCATTCATGTTGTTCACTAAAGCAACTTTGTTGCATTCATTGATGTGCAGTGCTAAGCACAGGTGTAAATGTGTTTGTCTGTCTAAAATGCCTTTTTTACAGCTTGAAGTAGGTCGCTTTATATCCAGTGCCATGGAATAAGGACCGGAGGAGCAAATACATCATAGAACATTCAGATACTAAAACAGCAGACGAAAACGACTTGTTAATGGAACTATTCTTATAGAACAAGAATATAACACGATTTACACCACCGTCGGCTGCCGTGAGAGCAACTCTCCGTGTTTGCCCATTATCATACCAGGTGAATGCTGGGCCTCGCTCGCCTTCTTCACACCTACAGTGTTGCACAAAAATTAGACAGTGTTTTTCCAATGAAAATAGCTGTTTCCGCCCGGGATTGAACCGGGGACCTTCCGCGTGTTAGGCGGATGTGATAACCACTACACCACGGAAACGACCGCGCATAGTCTCACTTACAGGATATATTCAAGATTTAAACAAAAGCTACTTTGTAGCATTCGGGGATGTGCAGTGTTAAGCACAAGTGTAAATGTGTTTGTCTGTCTAAAATGCCTTTTTTACAGTGTTGTATGTCCGGCGCTCCCTTCTCGCTCCGCCAGCCAGCTACACGCGCGCCAAGTGTCATTCTTCTAGCCTCGACGCGCAGCCCTCAGTGCGCGTGCCTGAACCATGGTGTGTGTACTATAAAGAGGAACTCCCAGCCTGTCCAGATGCCCACTTGCCCCGGTGTCCAGCTCCAGAATACACCCTACGTCGAGCACGGAGGCTACTCCTCTTGAAAATGTGCTTCGGCTAGGTGGACTGAATTTCTGGCAGTACGAGGTCTCACCTCTTGTCACCGCTCCTCTTCCGCTGCCCATATCCAGTCATACTATTACATACCGTTATATTTTCCTAATTAATGCAAGCTCCCTTGGTTTCGCCAAGTAAGAATTCTTCCAACATTGAACTTGCTTTTATGAACTCAGCAAGGAAGGACTTTCCAAATATTTATGTCAGTACTTCTGATAGTTTTCGACTATCGACTTTTCATATCACGAGGACTATCTTTTCTAGATAGTAGTGGATGTAAATACTGCAAACTTGTATATAGTGTACAAAAGATAGACTCTTTCTCAAGATTCCTAATTCATTTTGCTTCAAGTTAAATTTCATTTTATTTGTGTAAATAGTGTATTTTGCATTTGAAGCGAATAATAAAGTTGTGTTTTGTAAATCTCAATCTTGGTTACAACACAACTCTATGGCGACGAGGTAAACAAACAGAACGCAACAGACACTCCAATTCATCGGCCCCAGTCACCAACTCTGTGGCGACAGGATAATAACTTGCAATTCATCCACTCCTTCACAACGAGGTACAGCAAACTCAGTGCCCTCATACACTTAGACATTGGCGACGAAGTCAATCAGTGCTCAGTGTGTCGCCCACTCAACAGACATTCCACAGCTCTCTGTCGTGCGCTCCACCTGTGTGGCACGCTCCAGCGTGTTTGCTTGCTCTCTCTCTCACTCTCAGCATATACCGGTCAAGGTCGCGCCTACAACCAGTTCTGACACACAGCTCTCCTTGCTCTTTATTGCACGCATATCGCAATGGCTACAGCTGAGCAACTCGCTACGGTATTCCAAGCCTTACAGCAGCAACAACAACAGTTTATGCAACAACAACAGGCAGCATTAATTCAGGCTATTCAAGCTATTTCTGTCTCTACACAGCCATCAGCTATTCCTCCGTTCTCTGCTTTTGATCCGGCTAAGGAAGAATGGTCAGTTTATTTAGCACGCTTACAACAGCATTTCATCAGCCATTCTGTCACAGATGATCAACGCCGCCGCGCACTATTTCTTAGTTCGGTTGGCAATGCTACGTGTAAATTACTACGTAAATTAGGTCCAGAAGAAAACCTTTCTGAGGTACCATTCGCACAGCTCCTGGCCTGTCTCACTGAACATTATGCCAAAGCTCCTCACATAGTGGCTGCTCGCTATAAATTTTTTCAGAGCAGAAAGCAACCCCATCAGACACATACTGAATGGATAACTGAATTGCGTGGTCTAGCTAAACCCTGCCAGTTCATATGCTCCAAGGACGGTTGTGGTTCACCCTATACTGATTCTCTCATTCGGGACATGGTAATTTTACATACTCCTGAGGACAAGATACGTTTTGACGCTGTCAAGCAGAGTAACCCTTCTTTAGAAGACGTCCAGCGTATTGCTACGGTTTATGAGCTTACTACCAAGACTGCCGCAGCCATAGCTTCTCCACACGAAGTTGCTCAAGTCTCGACTCAGGCCCGCAAGTCCTCTGCTGCAGTGAACCGTCCAGATAAGGCGCTCTCTACCAAGCATTCTCGCCCGGTTCCCTCTCGTAATGTTACAAGGAAGCCCAATTCTAAAAGCACCTCGAAACTCCTGCCTTCCTGCCGAGGCGGTTTCAAGCATCATGAACGTCGTGACTGTCGTTTTTTCAAAGCCACTTGTGAACGATGTAATAAACTTGGACACATTAAGACTGTATGTCGGAGTTCGCTCCGCCCTGCTAAGACTCCTGCAGCACGCCCGAAGCATACAGCCCCGCCAAGACATGGAAGTTGATCAGATCAATCTTATTCTTCCCACAAGGAATTCTCACAAGATCATCGTTCCTCTCTCATTCTCTACTCGATCTGTCGAATTTCAATTAGACACTGGATCACCTGTCTCTATTATTAATCTGGCTACCTACCATGACTTAGGTTCCCCTTCATGCTCTCCAGCTGACATCCAGCTTGTGACGTTTAACAAAAAGAAAATTGACATTAAAGGTCAAATCCAGTTTCAGGCTAGTTATAAAGGAATTCAGAAGGCCATTCCTCTTCTCGTAGTTAACAACTACACTGCATCCAACATTATGGGCATGGATCTATTTAACTTATTTGGTTTCCAGATACATGACAACATTAACGTTGTATCTACATTGCATCCTACTTCTGACGTTACCGATCTCCTAAAGCAGTTTCCTGAAGTCTTCGACTCTCAGCTCGGAACAGCAAAAGACTATACAGCTCACATACAGCTGAAATCCGGAGCTAAGCCTCGCTTCCTCAAAGCACGTCCAGTACCCCTAGCACTTCAAGACCCGGTCACGAAAGAATTAGAAAGATGGATACAAACTGGCATTGTGGTACCAGTTACTTCTAGTCAATGGGCTACTCCACTAGTGGTAATCAAGAAACCTGATGGTAATGTTCGACTTTGTGGCGATTTTCGATCTACAGTCAACGCACAACTCGACACAGATATCTTTCCTATTCCACGTCCAGAAGACTTATTCCGTCGTCTCGCTGGTGGACAATTCTTCTCTCGAGTTGATCTTAAAGAAGCATATCTCCAGCTACTTTTAGACGAAGACTCTAAGAAATTTCTAACACTCAACACTCCTCTCGGACTGCTCCAGCTCCAGCGGCTCCCATTCGGTGTTTCATCCTCAGCGGCTATTTTTCAGCGCTATTGAGCTCAACTCACTGCCTCCATTCCCGATTGTGCTAACTACCTGGATGATATTATTGTTACGGGAAAAGATCATCAGGAACATCTAAACAATCTACGCCTCCTTCTACAGAAATTGAAAGACAATGGCCTACGAGCGAATCTCGCTAAATGTACATTCTTTCAGCCTCAAGTTCACTACCTAGGACATATACTTGATAAAACTGGAATTCGCCCTAGTGCACAGAATGTCTCAGCTATCGTCAACATGCCAGCACCTCAGAACCTCAAGCAGCTCCAGTCCTTCATAGGCAAAGCAAACTACTATAATAAGTCATTCCCCGCTTCGCTACAGTGGCAGCTCCATTAAACGCTCTACGTAAAAAAGGTGTTAAATTTCAATGGACTCCGCACTGCCAACAGGCATGGAAAACCATCAACAACGCCTTAATTCAAGCTATACAACTCACTCTTTTTCAGCCCGACAAGCTCATCACGCTAGCTACTGACGCTTCAGACTACGGTGTCGGTGCCGTTCTCTCCCAGAAGGATCGTCATGGACGGGAACGCCCCATCGCTTTCGCTTCGAAAACACTTAATGACCATCAACGTCGATACTCACAGATAGAGAAAGAAGCTTTAGCCATCATCTTTGGTATTCGCCGTTTCAATGAATATCTCTATGGCAACCATTTCCTGATCATTACTGATCATAAGCCTCTCGTACACTTATTCCATCCTGGTAATAAGATCCCTGAAAATTCCCTCAGAAAGCTTCAAAGATGGTCCATGTTCCTTTCTGATTATTCCTATCAGATTGTCTATCGAGCCACATCCCAGCATTGTAATGCTGATGCCCTCTCACGCTTACCAGTTGGTCCTGATACTGCCTTCGATTCTCAAGAATCTGAATGTCTTCAGTTGGATATAGAACTTGAAGATACTGTCTCTAGTTTTCCTATTGATGCTACCTGCATAGCTAAAGCTACGGATACGGACAGTACACTTGCTACTGTGCGTACTTACATCCGCAACGGTTGGCCTCTTCAGAGCAATCTTCCCGCCCACCTTGCACCTTATCATCGTATGCAGCATCGTCTCACGACTCGTGCTGGAGTCGTACTCCTAGAAGCAGGCACCATCTTCCGAGTGGTTATCCCACTTAGCCTACAGAAACAAGTTCTCGAATTATTACACCAAAGCCATTGGGGTATATCCCGAACGAAGCAACTAGCACGTCAACACTGCTACTGGCCCGGTATTGATGCCGCCATCGAAAAGCTCATCCGTCATTGTGAACAATGTCAACTGAATCAGAACGCCCCGTCTTCTGATCTAGCTTCATGGCCTCCTGCTACTACTCCATGGGAACGAGTTCACATCGATTTCGCAGGTCCTTTCCTCAATTCCATGTGGTTAATAGTCATCGATTCACTATCGCACTTTCCATATGTAGTGGATATGCATTCGACTACTACGACCGAAGCTACCATTCGTGCTCTACAGAAAATATTTACTACAGAAGGCTTACCTTAAGTACTCATTTCGGACAACGGACCTCAATTTACAGCTACTGCTTTTAAGAAATTTTGTACATATAATGGCATTCGTCATATCCTAGCACCGCCTTTTCACCCCCAATCTAATGGTGAAGCTGAACGCTTTGTACAAACATTGAAGAGAAGTATGAAAAAAGCTGTCTCTTCAGGCTTAACTAAAGACCAAGCATTGCTCCAACTCTTAAGCAACTACAGAAATCTGCCCGGCGCTGATAATATCACTCCTGCACAGAAGCTCCATGGACGACCTCATAGAACTTTACTTTCTCTGTTGCAGCCTCTTCCGGCCCAGTCTCAGACCTCACCAACGAAGTTCTCAGTCAACGACAAGGTCTACACCCGGACATTCAGGTCAAACCCACTCTGGATACCTGGAGTCATCTGCAGATCTTTGGGTCATCGTCTCTACGCAATACAGACTACGGAGAAACGTATCTGCCGCCATCAAGACCAGATACGTCTGCGCTACCGCCCATGTCCAGCTATTGATTCTATGGCTCAGCCACATAAATCTATTGCTGAACGAGCTTTAGACCATTTAATAACCATGGGTTCCTTTCAGGACGAGACAGCGCCACTCCGCCCGGTCCCAGCTCCGGACAATCCAACAGAGACATCAGCAGCTCCGGCCCAGCATCGCAGCCGCCGCCAGCGCCGCCGGCGTTTCACGCCGTACCGGCGTATTTAGGAGGGGAGGGTGTTGTATGTCCGGCGCTCCCTTCTCGCTCCGCCAGCCAGCTACACGCGCGCCAAGTGTCATTCTTCTAGCCTCGACGCGCAGCCCTCAGTGCGCGTGCCTGAACCATGGTGTGTGTACTATAAAGAGGAACTCCCAGCCTGTCCAGATGCCCACTTGCCCCGGTGTCCAGCTCCAGAATACACCCTACGTCGAGCACGGAGGCTACTCCTCTTGAAAATGTGCTTCGGCCAGGTGGACTGAATTTCTGGCAGTACGAGGTCTCACCTCTGGTCACCGCTCCTCTTCCGCTGCCCATATCCAGTCATACTATTACATACCGTTATATTTTCCTAATTAATGCAAGCTCCCTTGGTTTCGCCAAGTAAGAATTCTTCCAACATTGAACTTGCTTTTATGAACTCAGCAAGGAAGGACTTTCCAAACATTTATGTCAGTACTTCTGATAGTTTTCGACTATCGACTTTTCATATCACGAGGACTATCTTTTCTAGATAGTAGTGGATGTAAATACTGCAAACTTGTATATAGTGTACAAAAGATAGACTCTTTCTCAAGATTCCTAATTCATTTTGCTTCAAGCTAAATTTCATTTTATTTGTGTAAATAGAGTATTTTGCATTTGAAGCGAATAATAAAGTTGTGTTTTGTAAATCTCAACCTTGGTTACAACATACAGCTTGAAGTAGGTCGCGTTATATCCAGTGCCATGGAATAAGGACCGGAGGAGCAAATACATTATAGAACATTCAGATACTAAAACAGCAGACGAAAACGACTTGTTAATGGAACTATTCTTATAGAACAAGAATATAACACGATTTACACCACCGTCGGCTGCCGTGAGAGTAACTCTCCGTGTTTGCCCATTATCATACCAGGTGAATGCTGGGCCTCGCTCGCCTTCTTCACACCTACAGTGTTGCACAAAAATTAGACAGTGTTTTTCCAATGAAAATACCTGTTTCCGCCCGGGATTGAACCGGGGACCTTCCGCGTGTTAGGCGGATGTGATAACCACTACACCACGGAAACGACCGCGCATAGTCTCACTTACAGGATATATTCAAGCTTTAAACAAAAGCTACTTTGTAGCATTCGGGGATGTGCAGTGTTAAGCACATGTATTTGTTAGAAATTAAAGTAGGGCGCCAAACTTCCAGTCCCCTGGAATATGGACCACAGGAGCAATGATTTTGTATAACCTTCAGATACTATAACAGAAGCCCTAGAACAACTGGTCGAAGGAACTATTGTTATAGAACGCCAATTTCATTCGTTTTTCACCGCCGACGGCCGCCGTGCAGGAAACTACCCGTGGATTCCCATTATCATAGCACGTGAACGATGGGCCCCGCTCGCCATTTCCACACATCTAATATTTTTCTACCATTGTCACATATTATTGTTGCACAAAAAAGCAGTGGTTTTCCGGTAAAGAAAAAGCTGCCTCCGTCCGGGATCGAACCGGGGACCTTCCGCGTGTAAAGCGGATGTGATAACCACTACACCACGGAAACAACCACATGTCTGGGTATTTACAGAATACATTCAAGCTGAAAACGAAAGCCAGTGTGTGGCATTCCTTGATGCGCTGTGTTAAGCAAAGGTGTAAACTTTATGTCTGTGGAACGTCTTTGCTCCACACTAAATTAAAGCGCGAAATTTCCGGTGGCCTGGAATTTGTACCAGAGGAGATAGTAAGACCTATATTAAACACATATAACGACAGTCGAAAAACAACTTCATAACCCTCTACTGCAAACTGTTTCCCTCAGGCAACAAATTACTTTTCACTTGTATAAATGGATAAAGTCCGCCTCTGTGGTGTAGTGGTTAGCGTGATTAGCTCCCACCCCCGGAGGTCCGGGTTCGATTCCCGGATCTGCCACGAAATTTGAAAAGTGGTACGAGGGCTGGTACGGGGTCCTCTCAGCCTCGGGAGGTCAACTGGGTAGAGGTGGGTTCGATTCCCACCTCAGCCATCCTGGAAGTGGTTTTCCGTGGTCTCCCACTTCACCTCCAGGCGAATGCCGGGATGGTACCTAACTTAAGGCCACGGCCGCTTCCTTCCCTTATCCCTGCAAATTCGTTCCAATCTTCCCATCCCCCTACAAGGCCCCTGTTCACCACAGCAGGTGAGGCCGCCTGGGCGAGGTACTGGTCATACTCCCCAGTTGTATCCCCCGACGAAGAGCCCTTGAGGCGGTAGAGGTGGGATCCCTCGCTGAGTCCGAGGGAAAAGGCGAACCTGGAGGGTAAACAGATGATGATAATGATGATGATAAATGGATAAATATTCTAGACAGAAGTAGTTTTATGGACAACCCTAAACTTTATAGTCATTTAAAGACATATACCAGTGATGCCTACATTTTCATATATACTGTACATAACATAAGCCAAAACAGCAATACAACCAAAGGTAGACCTTCCACATTGTCAACATCCACGCGTACCAACCACCGTTTATTTATCGTGGGCGCTCCCCATCACAAAACTACAGGCTTTAGGATAGTAGGCAGGAATTAAATTCCAGAATTTCAGAAACTGTAACAGCGGCCGTAGAACAACTTGTTAAGAACTATTGTTATAGGACGCCAATTTCAAACGTTTTACTCCAATGTCGGGAGCCGTGAAAGTAATTTGCCGCTTTTCCCCAGTATGATACCACGTGAATGCTACACCACGCTCGCCTTCTTCACACACCTAGCATTTTTCTCCCATTGTCGCCTATCAGTGATGCACAAAAATCACACAGCGGTTTTCCAATGTAAATAAGCTGTTTCCGCCCGGTATCGAACCGGGGACCTTCCGCGTGTGAGGCGGATGTGATAACCACTACACCACGAAACAACCGCATGTCTTGGCATTTACAGAATATATTCCATCTGCAAACTAAAGCCAGTTTTTAGCATTTTTTGATGTGCAGCGTTAAGCGAACGTGTAAACTTTCATGTCTGTGGAACGTATGTACTGCACATTAAATTAATGCTCGAAATTTTCGGCGACCTGGAATTTTAAAAATGGGTGCTAGTGAGATCTAGACAATGTCGGAACCCTGATGAAAATTTCGCGTTGATTACTACTTTCCCGCCTGCTTTATTCGCAGTCCTAGCCTTTTAATCTTCCATTGCCGCCATAAGACCTATCTGTGTTTCAGAATATATAATTTAAAATGTGACTTTCCAGCATATAACCGCGGACCTTTCACGGGTTACACGGATGTGCTAACCATTACACAATGCAAAAAACTGCTTGATTTGCAATTTACAGAATGCATTCATGTTGTTCACTAAAGCAACTTTGTTGCATTCATTGATGTGCAGTGCTAAGCACAAGTTTAAATGTGTTTTACAGCTTGAAGTAGGTCGCGTTATATCCAGTGCCACGGAATAAGGACCGGAGGAGCAAATACATTATAGAACATCATCATCATCATCATCTGTTTACCCTAAAGGTTCGGTTTTTCCCTCGGACTTAACGAGGGATCCCACCTCTACCGCCTCAAGGGCAGTGTCCTGGGGCTTCAGACTCTTGGTCTGGGGATACAACAGGGGAGTATGACCAGTACCTCGCCCAGGCAGCCTCACCTGCTATGAAGAACAGGGGCCTTGTGGAGGGATGGGAAGATTGGAAGGGATAGGCAAGGAAGAGGGAAGGAAGCGGCCGTGGCCTTAAGTTAGGTACCATCCGGGCATTCGCCTGGAGGAGAAGTGGGAAACCACGGAAAACCACTTCCAGGATGGCTGAGGTGGGAATCGAACCCACCTCTACTCAGTTGACCTCCCGAGGCTGAGTGAACCCCGTTCCAGCCCACGTACCACTTTTCAAATTTCGTGGCAGAGCCGGGAATCGAACCCGGGCCTCCGGGGGTGGCAGCTAATCACACTAACCACTACACCACAGAGGCGGACATTATAGAACATTCAGGTACTAAAATAGCAGACGAAAACGACTTGTTAATGGAACTATTCTTATAGAACAAGAATATAACACGATTTACACCACCGTCGGGTGCCGTGAGAGTAACTCTCCGTGTTTGCCCATTATCATACCAGGTGAACGCTGGGCCTCGCTCGACTTCTTCACACCTACAGTGTTGCACAATAATTAGACAGTGTTTTTCCAATGAAAATACCTGTTTCCGCCCGGGATTGAACCGGGGACCTTCCGCGTGTTAGGCGGATGTGATAACCACTACACCACGGAAACGACCGCGCATAGTCTCACTTACAGGTTATATTCAAGATTTAAACAAAAGCTACTTTGTAGCATTCGGGGATGTGCAGTGTTAAGCACATGTATTTGTTAGAAATTAAAGTAGGGCGCCAAACTTCCAGTCCCCTGGAATATGGACCACAGGAGCAATGATATTGTAGAACCTTCAGATACTATAACAGAAGCCCTAGAACAACTGGTCGAAGGAACTATTGTTATAGAACGCCAATTTCATTCGTTTTTCACCGCCGACGGCCGCCGTGCAGGAAACTTCCCGTGGATTCCCATTATCATAGCACGTGAACGATGGGCCCCGCTCGCCATTTCCACACATCTAATATTTTTCTACCATTGTCACATATTATTGTTGCACAAAAAAGCAGTGGTTTTCCGGTAAAGAAAAAGCTGCTTCCGCCCGGGTCGAACCGGGGACCTTCCGCGTGTAAAGCGGATGTGATAACCACTACACCACGGAAACAACCACATGTCTGGGTATTTACAGAATACATTCAAGCTGAAAACCAAAGCCAGTGTGTGGCATTCCTTGATGTGCTGTGTTAAGCAAAGGTGTAAACTTTATGTCTGTGGAACGTCTTTGCTCCACACTAAATTAAAGCGCGAAATTTCCGGTGGCCTGGAATTTGTACAAGAGGAGCTAGTAAGACCTATATTAAACACATATAACGACAGTCGAAAAACAACTTCATAACCCTCTACTGCAAACTGTTTATCTCAGGCAACAAATTACTTTTCACTTGTATAAATGGATAAATATTCTAGACAGAAGTAGTTTTATGGACAATCCTAAATTTTACAGTCATTTAAAGACATATACCAGTGATGCCTACATTTTCATATATACTGTACATAACATAAGCCAAAACAGCAATACAACCAAAGGTAGACCTTCCACATTGTCAACATCCACGCGTACCAACCACCGTTTATTTATCGTGGGTGCTCCCCATCACAAAACTACAGGCTTTAGGATAGTAGGCAGGAATTAAATTCTAGAAATGTCAGAAACTGTAACAGCGGCCGTAGAACAACTTGTTAAGAACTATTGTTATAGGACGCCAATTTCAAACGTTTTACTCCAATGTCGGGAGCCGTGAAGGTAATTTGCCGCTTTTCCCCAGTATGATACCACGTGAATGCTACACCACGCTCGCCTTCTTCACACTCCTAGCATTTTTCTCCCATTGTCGCCTATCAGTGATGCACAAAAATCAGACAGCGGTTTTCCAATGTAAATAAGCTGTTTCCGCCCGGTATCGAACAGGGGACCTTCCGCGGGTGAGGCGGATGTGATAACCACTACACCACGGAAACAACCGCATGTCTTGGCATTTACATAATATATTCCATCTGCAAACTAAAGCCAGTTTTTAGCATTCTTTTATGTGCAGCGTTAAGCGAACGTGTAACTTTCATGTCTGTGAAACGTATGTACTGCACATTAAATTAATGCTCGAAATTTCCGGCGACCTGGAATTTTAAAAATGGGAGCTAGTGAGATCTAGACAATGTCGGAACCCTGATGAAAATTTCGCGTGGATTACTACTTTCCCGCCTGCTTTATTCACACTCCTAGCCTTTTAATCTTCCATTGCCGCCATAAGACCTATCTGTGTTTCAGAATATATAATTTAAAATGTGACTTTCCAATATGAAATTAGTTCACCACGCCCAGCATATAACCGCGGACCTTCCACGGGTTACACGGATGTGCTAACCATTACACAATGCAAAAAACTGCTTGATTTGCAATTTACAGAATGCATTCATGTTGTTCACTAAAGCAACTTTGTTGCATTCATTGATGTGCAGTGCTAAGCACAAGTGTAAATGTGTTTGTCTGTCTAAAATGCCTTTTTTACAGCTTGATGTAGGACGCGTTATATCCAGTGCCATGGAATAAGGACCGGAGGAGCAAATACATTATAGAACATCATCATCATCATCATCATCATCTGTTTACCCTCCAGGTTCGGTGTTTCCCTCGGACTGAGCGAGGGATCCCACCTCTACCGCCTCAAGGGCAGTGTCCTGGAGCTTCAGACTCTTGGTCGGGGGATACAACTGGGGAGTATGACCAGTACCTCGCCCAGGCGGCCTCACCTGCTATGCTGAACAGGGGCCTTGTGGAGGGATGGGAAGATTGGAAGGGATAGGCAAAGAAGAGGGAAGGAAGCGGCCGTGGCCTTAAGTTAGGTACCATCCCGGCATTTGCCTGGAGGAGAAGTGGGAAACCACGGAAAACCACTTCCAGGATGGCTGAGGTGGGAATCGAACCCACCTCTACTCAGTTGACCTCCCGAGGCTGAGTGGACCCCGTTGCAGCCCTCGTACCACTTTTCAAATTTCGTGGCAGAGCCGGGAATCGAACCCGGACCTCCGGGGGTGGCAGCTAATCACGCTAACCACTACACCACAGAGGCGGCTCATTATAGAACATTCAGATACTAAAACAACAGACGAAAACGACTTGTTAATGGAACTATTCTTATAGAAAAGAATATAACACGATTTACACCACCGTCGGCTGCCGTGAGAGTAACTCTCCGTGTTTGCCCATTATCATACCAGGTGAATGCTGGGCCTCGCTCGCCTTCTTCACACCTACAGTGTTCACAAAAATTAGACAGTGTTTTTTCCAATGAAAATAGCTGTTTCCGCCCGGGATTGAAACGGGGACCTTCCGCGTGTTAGGCGGATGTGATAACCACTACACCACGGAAACGACCGCGCATAGTCTCACTTACAGGATATATTCAAGATTTAAACAAAAGCTACTTTGTAGCATTCGGGGATGTGCAGTGTTAAGCACATGTATTTGTTAGAAATTAAAGTAGGGCGCCAAACTTCCAGTGCCCTGGAATATGGACCACAGGAGCAATGATATTGTAGAACCTTCAGATACTATAACAGAAGCCCTAGAACAACTGGTCGAAGGAACTATTGTTATAGAACGCCAATTTCATTCGTTTTTCACCGCCGACGGCCGCTGTGCAGGAAACTTCCCGTGAATTCCCATTATCATAGCACGTAAACGATGGGCCCCGCTCGCCATTTCCACACATCTAATATTTTTCTACCATTGTCACATATTATTTTTGCACAAAAAAAGCAGTGGTTTTCCTGTAAAAAACAGCTGCTTCCGCCCGGGATCGCACCGGGGAACTTCCGCGTGTAAAGCGGATGTTATAACCACTACACCACGGAAACAACCACATACCTGGGCATTTACAGAATACATTCAAGGTGATAACCAAAGCCAGTGTGTGGCATTCCTTGATGTGCTGTGATAAGCAAAGGTGTAAACTTTATGTCTGTGGAACGTCTGTGCTCCACACTCAATTAAAGCGCGAAATTTCCGGTGGCCTGGAATTTGTACCAGAGGAGTTAGTAAGACCTAGATTAAACACATATAACGACAGTCGAAAAACAACTTCATAACCCTCTACTGCAAACTGTTTCCCTCAGGCAACAAATTACTTTTCACTTGTATAAATGGATAAATATTCTAGACAGAAGTAGTTTTATGGACAATCCTAAACTTTACAGTCATTTAAAGACATGTACCAGTGATGCCTACATTTTCATATATACTGTACATAACATAAGCCGAAACAGCAATACAACCAAAGGTAGACCTTCCACATTTTCAACATCCACGCGTACCATCATCATCATCATCATCTGTTTACCCTCCAGGTTCGGTTTTTCCCTCGGACTTAGCGAGGGATCCCACCTCTACCGCCTCAAGGGCAGTGTCCTTGTTGTATGTCCGGCGCTCCCTTTCTCGCTCCGTCAGCCAGCTGCACGCGCGCCTGTGTATCATTCTGCTAGCTTCGACGCGCAGCCCTCAGTGCGCGTGCCTGACCATCGAGTGTACTATAAATAGGAGCTCCCGGCCTGCTTACTAGCCCACTTGCCCGGTGTCCAGCTCCAGAATACACCCTACGTCGAGCACGGAGGCTACTCCTCTTGAAAATGTGCTTCGACCAGGTGGACTGAATTTCTGGCAGTACGAGGTTTCACCTCTGGTCACCGCTCCCTTACCTGTTTCCGCTGCCTATGTTCCGTAATTCTTTCACAAGCCATTTTCATTCCCTAAGTTATGCAAGCTCCCTTAGTTTCGCTAGGTGGAATTTCTTCAATCAATTGAACTTGCTTTTTAGGAATTCAGGCACTTCAACAAACAAGGACTCTCAAAGACATTTATGTTAGTGTGCCAGATAGTTCTCGACTATCAACGTGTCAATTCACAAAGACTATCTTTTCAAGATAGAAGTGTATATAAAGACTGTAAACCTGTACATATTGTATAAAGACAGACTTTTCTCAAGATTCAATATTCCTTTTTGCTTCAAAATAATTTTCAGTTATTTGTGTAAATATCATAAAGTGAAGCAATAAAAGTTGTGTTTTGTAAACTTCAACCTTGGTTACAACACAACTCTATGGCGACGAGGTAAAAAAAAGCAACAACCTACAATTCTTCGACCCCAGTTGCCAACTCTATAGCGACGAGGTAAAAAAGCAACAAACTACACGTCATCAGCCCCAATCGCCAACTCTATAGCGACGAGGTACACACGACACTACAATTCAACAGGCCCGGTTGTCAACTCTACGGCGACGTGCTAAAAAACAACGACACTCCAACCAGTTCTGACACGCTGCTTACCTTACTCTTTCTTGCACGCATCTCGCAATGGCTACTGCGGAACAACTCGCTACGGTCTTCCAAGCCTTACAGCAGCAACAACAACAGTTTATGCAACAACAACAGGCAGCATTAATTCAGGCTATTCAAGCTCTTTCTGTCTCTACACAGCCATCAGCTATTCCTCCGTTCTCTGCTTTTGATCCAGCTAAGGAAGAATGGTCAGTTTATTTAGCCCGTTTACAACAGCATTTCATCTGCCATTCTGTCACCGATGATCAACGCCGCCGCGCACTATTTCTTAGTTCGGTTGGCAATGCTACGTGTGAATTACTCCGTAAATTAAGTCCGGAAGAACACTTATCTGAGGTACCCTTCACGCAGCTATTGGCCCGTCTCACGGAACACTATGCCAAAGCTCCTCACATAGTGGCTGCTCGCTATAAATTTTTTCAGTGCAGAAAGCAACCCCATCAGACACATACTGAATGGATAACTGAATTGCGTGGTCTAGCTAAACCCTGCCAGTTCATCTGCTCCAAGGACGGTTGTGGTTCATCCTACACTGATTCTCTCATTCGGGACATGATAATTTTACATACTCCTGAAGACAAAATACGTTTTGACGCTGTCAAGCAGAGTAACCCTTCTTTAGAAGACGTCCAGCGTATTGCTACGGTTTATGAGCTTACTACCAAGACTGCCGCAGCCATAGCTTCTCCACACGAAGTTGCACAAGTCTCGCCTCAGGCCCGCAAGTCCTCTGCTACAGTGAACTGTACTGATAAGGCGCTCTCCACCAAGCATTCTCGCCAGGTTCCCTCTCGCAATGCTACACGGAAGCCCAATTCTAAAAGCACCTCGAAACTCCTGCCTTCCTGCCGAGGTTGTTTCAAGTATCATGAACGTCGTGACTGTCGTTTTTTCAAAGCTACTTGTGAACGATGTAATAAACTTGGACACATTAAGACTGTCTGTCAAAGTTCGCTTCGCCCTGCTAAGACTACTGCAGCACGCCGGAAGCATATACAGCCCCACCAAGACATGGAAGTTGATCAGATCAATCTTATTCTTCCCACAAAGGATTCTCACAAAATCATCATTCCTCTCTCATTCTCTGATCGATCTGTCGATTTTCAATTAGACACTGGATCACCTGTCTCTATTATTAACCTGACTACCTACCACGACTTAGGTTCACCTTCATGCTCTCCAGCTGACATCCAGCTCGTGACATTTAACAAGAAGAAAATTGACATCAAAGGTCAAATCAAGCTTCAGGCTAGTTATAAAGGAATTCAGAAGGCCATTCCTCTTCTCGTAGTCAACAACTACACTGCATCAAACATTATGGGCATGGATCTATTTAACTTATTTGGTTTCCAGATACATGACAACATTAACGTCGTATCTACATTGCATCCTACTTCTGACGTTACCGCTCTCCTAGCGCAGTTTCCTGAAGTCTTCGACTCTCAGCTCGGAACAGCCAAAGACTATACAGCTCACATACAGCTGAAGTCCGGAGCTAAGCCTCGCTTCTTCAAAGCACGTCCAGTACCCCTAGCACTTCAAGACCAGGTCACGAAAGAATTAGAAAGATGGATACAAACTGGAATTGTTGTACCAGTTACTTCTAGTCAATGGGCTACTCCACTCGTGGTAATCAAGAAACCTGATGGTAATGTTCGACTTTGTGGCGATTTTCGATCTACAGTCAACGCACAACTCGACACAGATATCTTTCCTATTCCACGTCCAGAAGACTTATTCCGTCGTCTCTCTGGTGGACAATTCTTCTCTCGAGTTGATCTTAAAGAAGCATATCTCCAGCTACTTTTAGACGAAGAATCTAAGAAATTTCTCACACTCAACACTCCTCTCGGACTGCTCCAGCTCCAGCGGCTCCCATTCGGTGTTTCATCCTCAGCGGCTATTTTTCAGCGCTATTTGGCTCAACTCACCGCCTCCATTCCCGGTTGTGCTAACTACCTGGATGATATTATTGTTACTGGAAAAGATCATCAGGAACATCTAACCAATCTACGCCTCCTTCTCCAGACATTGAAAGACAATGGCCTACGAGCGAATCTCGCTAAATGTACCTTCTTTCAGCCTCAAGTTCACTACCTTGGACATATACTTGATAAGAATGGAATTCGTCCTAGTACACAGAATGTCTCAGCGATAGTAAACATGCCAGCACCTCAGAACCTCAAGCAGCTTCAGTCCTTCATAGGCAAAGCGAACTATTATAATAAGTTCATTCCACGCTTCGCTACAGTGGCAGCTCCATTAAACGCTCTACGTAAAAAAGGTGTTAAGTTTCAGTGGACTCCGCAATGCCAACAGGCATGGAAAACAATCAACAACGCCTTAATTCAAGCTATACAACTCACTCATTTTCAGCCTGACAAGATCATCACGCTAGCTACTGACGCTTCAGACTACGGTGTCGGTGCCGTTCTCTCCCAGAAGGATCGTCATGGACATGAACGCCCCATCGCCTTCGCTTCGAAAACACTTAATGACCATCAACGTCGATACTCACAGATAGAGAAAGAAGCTTTAGCCATCATCTTTGGTATTCGCCGTTTCAATGAATATCTCTATGGCAACCATTTCCTGATCATTACCGATCATAAGCCTCTCGTACACTTATTCCATCCTGGTAATAAGATCCCAGAGAATTCCCTCAGAAAGCTTCAAAGATGGTCCATGTTCCTTTCTGATTATTCCTATCAGATTGTATATCGAGCCACATCCCAGCATTGTAATGCTGATGCCCTCTCCCGCTTACCCGTTGGTCCTGATACTGCCTTCGATTCTCAAGAATCTGAATGTCTTCAGTTGGACATAGAACTTGAAGATACTGTATCCAGTTTTCCTATTGATGCTACCTGCATAGCTAAAGCTACGGATAAGGACAGTACACTTGCTACTGTACGTACTTACATCCGCAACGGTTGGCCTCTTCAGAGCACACTTCCTGCCCACCTGGCACCTTATCATCGTATGCAGCATCGTCTCACGACTCGTGCCGGAGTTGTATTACTAGAAGCAGGCACCATCTTCCGAGTGGTTATCCCACTTAGCCTACAGAAACAAGTTCTCGAATTATTACACCAAAGCCATTGGGGTATCTCCAGAACAAAGCAACTCGCCCGTCAACACTGCTACTGGCCCGGTATTGATGCCGCCATCGAAAAGCTAATACGTCATTGTGAGCAATGTCAAACGAATCAGAACGCCCCGTCTTCTGATCTTGCTTCATGGCCTCCTGCTACTACTCCATGGGAACGAGTTCACATCGATTTCGCAGGTCCTTTCCTCAATTCCATCTGGTTAATAGTCATCGATTCACTGTCAAACTTTCCATATGTCGTGGATATGCATTCGACTACTACAACCGAAGCTACCATTCGTGCTCTCCAGAAAATATTTACTACAGAAGGTTTACCGCAAGTACTCATTTCAGACAACGGACCTCAATTTACAGCTACTGCTTTTCAGAACTTTTGTACACATAATGGCATTCGTCATATCCTAGCACCACCTTTTCACCCTCAATCTAATGGTGAAGCTGAACGCTTCGTACAAACATTTAAAAGAAGTATGAAGAAAGCGGTCTCTTCAGGCTTAACTAAAGACCAAGCCTTGCTCCAACTCTTAAATAACTACAGAACTCTACCCGGCGCTGATAATATCACTCCTGCACAGAAGCTTCATGGACGACCTCACAGAACTTTACTTTCTCTGTTACAGCCTCTTCCGGCCCAGCATAAGACCTCACCAACGAAGTTCTCCCTCAACGACAAGGTCTACACCAGGACATTCAAATCCAACCCACTCTGGATACCTGGAGTCATCTGCAGATCTTTGGGTCATCGTCTATACGAGATACAGACTACGGAGAAACGTATCTGCCGCCATCAAGATCAGATACGTCTGCGCTACCGCCCCTGTCCAGCTATTGATGCTATTGCTAAACCAGATAAATCTATTGCTGAACGCGCTTTAGATCATTTAATAACAATGGGTTCCTTTCAGGACGAGACAGCGCCACTCCGCCCAGTTCCAGCCCCGGACAATACAACAGAGTCATCAGCAGCTCCGCCCCAGCATCGCAGTCGCCGCCAGCGCCGCCGCCGTTTCACGCCGTACCGGCGTATTTAGGAGGGGAGGGTGTTGTATGTCCGGCGCTCCCTTTCTCGCTCCGTCAGCCAGCTGCACGCGCGCCTGTGTATCATTCTGCTAGCTTCGACGCGCAGCCCTCAGTGCGCGTGCCTGACCATCGAGTGTACTATAAATAGGAGCTCCCGGCCTGCTTACTAGCCCACTTGCCCGGTGTCCAGCTCCAGAATACACCCTACGTCGAGCACGGAGGCTACTCCTCTTGAAAATGTGCTTCGACCAGGTGGACTGAATTTCTGGCAGTACGAGGTTTCACCTCTGGTCACCGCTCCCTTACCTGTTTCCGCTGCCTATGTTCCGTAATTCTTTCACAAGCCATTTTCATTCCCTAAGTTATGCAAGCTCCCTTAGTTTCGCTAGGTGGAATTTCTTCAATCAATTGAACTTGCTTTTTAGGAATTCAGGCACTTCAACAAACAAGGACTCTCAAAGACATTTATGTTAGTGTGCCAGATAGTTCTCGACTATCAACGTGTCAATTCACAAAGACTATCTTTTCAAGATAGAAGTGTATATAAAGACTGTAAACCTGTACATATTGTATAAAGACAGACTTTTCTCAAGATTCAATATTCCTTTTTGCTTCAAAATAATTTTCAGTTATTTGTGTAAATATCATAAAGTGAAGCAATAAAAGTTGTGTTTTGTAAACTTCAACCTTGGTTACAACAGTCCTGGAGCTTCAGACTCTTGGTCGGGGGATACAACTGGGGAGTATGACCAGTACCTCGCCCAGGCGGCCTCACCTGCTATGCTGAACAGGGGCCTTGTGGAGGGATGGGAAGATTGGAAGGGATAGGCAAGGAAGAGGGAAGGAAGCGGCCGTGGCCTTAAGTTAGGTACCATCCCGGCATTCGCCTGGAGGAGAAGTGGGAAACCACGGAAAACCACTTCCAGGATGGTTGAGGTGGGAATCGAACCCACCTCTACTCAGTTGACCTCCCGAGGCTGAGTGGACCCCGTTCCAGCCCTCGTACCACTTTTCAAATTTCGTGGCAGAGCCGGGAATCGAACCCGGGCCTCCGGGGGTGGCAGCAAATCACGCTAACCACTACACCACAGAGACGGACCACGCGTACCAACCACCGTTTATTTATCGTGGGCGCTCCCCATCACAAAACCACAGGCTTTAGGAGTACATCTGGCTCAACATCAAAGACATAGCAACATATGGTCGTGCGAGTTGTACTTGCGCCTTGCAGTATGTACCCATGGATAGTAGGCAGGAATTAAATTCCAGAAATTTCAGAAACTGTAACAGCGGCTGTAGAACAACTTGTTAAGAACTATTGTTATAGTACGCCAATTTCAAACGTTTTACGCCAATGTCGGGAGACGTGAAAGTAATTTGCCGCTTTTCCCCAGTATGATACCACGTGAATGCTACACCACGCTCGCCTTCTTCACACTCCTAGCATTTTTCTCCTATTGTCGCCTATCAGTGATGCACAAAAATCAGACAGTGTTTTTCCAGTGCCATGGAATAAGGACCGGAGGAGCAAATACATTATAGAACATTCAGATACTAAAACAGCATACGAAAACGACTTGTTAATGGAACTATTCTTATAGAACAAGAATATAACACGATTTACACCACCGTCGGCTGCCGTGAGAGCAACTCTCTGTGTTTGCCCATTATCATACCAGGTGAATGCTGGGCCTCGCTCGCCTTCTTCACACCTACAGTGTTGCACAAAAATTAGACAGTGTTTTTCCAATGAAAATAGCTGTTTCCGCCCGGGATTGAACCGGGGACCTTCCGCGTGTTACGCGGATGTGATAACCACTACACCACGGAAACGACCGCGCATAGTCTCACTTACAGGATATATTCAAGATTTACACAAAAGCTACTTTGTAGCATTCGGGGATGTGCAGTGTTAAGCACATGTATTTGTTAGAAATTAAAGTGGGGCGCGAAACTTCCAGTGCCCTGGAATATGGACCACAGGAGCAATGATATTGTAGAACCTTCAGATACTATAACAGAAGCCCTAGAACAACTGGTCGAAGGAACTATTGTTATAGAACGCCAATTTCATTCGTTTTTCACCGCCGACGGCCGCCGTGCAGGAAACTTCCCGTGGATTCCCATTATCATAGCACGTGAACGATGGGCCCCGCTCGCCATTTCCACACATCTAATATTTTTCTACCTTTGTCACATATTATTGTTGCACAAAAAGCAGTGGTTTTCCTGTACAAAAGAACTGCTTCCGCCCGGGATCGAACCGGGGCCTTTCACGTGTAAAGCGGATGTGATAACCACTACACCACGGAAACAACCACATGTCTGAGCATTTACAGAATACATTCAAGCTGAAAACCAAAGCCAGTGTGTGGCATTCCTTGATGTGCTGTGTTAAGAAAAGGTGTAAACTTTATGTCTGTGGAACGTCTGTTCTCCACACTAAATTAAAGCGCGAAATTTCCGGTGGCCTGGAATTTGTACCAGGGGAGCTAGTAAGACCTAGATTAAACACATATAAAGACAGTCGAAAAACAACTTCATAACCCTCCACTGCAAACTGTTTCCCTCAGGCAACAAATTACTTTTCACTTGTATAAATGGATAAATATTCCAGACAAGAGTAGTTTTATGGACAATCCTAAACTTTACAGTCATTTAAAGACATATACCAGTAATGCCTACATTTTCATATATACTGTAAATAAGATAAGCCCAAACAGCAATACAAAAGAAAGGTAGACCTTCCACATTGTCAACATCCACGCGTACCAACCACCGTTTATTTATCGTGGGCGCTCCCCATCACAAAACCACAGGCTTTAGGAGTACATCTGGCTCAACATCAAAAACATAGCAACATATGGTCGTGCAAGTTGTACTTGTGCCTTGCTGTATGTACCCATGGGTAGTAGGCAGGAATTAAATTCCAGAATTTCAGAAACTGTAACAGCGGCCGTAGAACAACTTGTTAAGAACTATTGTTATAGGACGCCAATTTCAAACGTTTTACTCCAATGTCGGGAGCCGTGAAAGTAATTTGCCGCTTTTCCCCAGTATGATACCACGTGAATGCTACACCACGCTCGCCTTCTTCACACTCCTAGCATTTTTCTCCCATTGTCGCCTATCAGTGATGCACAAAAATCACACAGCGGTTTTCCAATGTAAATAAGCTGTTTCCGCCCGGTATCGAACCGGGGACCTTCCGCGTGTGAGGCGGATGTGATAACCACTACACCACGAAACAACCGCATGTCTTGGCATTTACAGAATATATTCCATCTGCAAACTAAAGCCAGTTTTTAGCATTTTTTGATGTGCAGCGTTAAGCGAACGTGTAAACTTTCATGTCTGTGGAACGTATGTACTGCACATTATTTTAATGCTCGAAATTTTCGGCGACCTGGAATTTTAAAAATGGGTGCTAGTGAGATCTAGACAATGTCGGAACCCTGATGAAAATTTCGCGTGCATTACTACTTTCCCGCCTGCTTTATTCACACTCCTAGCCTTTTAATCTTCCTTTGCCGCCATAAGACCTATCTGTGTTTCAGAATATATAATTTAAAATGTGACTTTCCAATATGAAATTAGTTCACCCCGCCCAGCATATAAACGCGGACCTTCCACGGGTTACACGGATGTGCTAACCATTACACAATGCAAAAAACTGCTTGATTTGCAATTTACAGAATGCATTCATGTTGTTCACTAAAGCAACTTTGTTGCATTCATTGATGTGCAGTGCTGAGCACAAGTGTAAATGTGTTTGTCTGTCTAAAATGCATTTTTTACGGCTTGAAGTAGGTCGCGTTATATCCAGAGCCATGGAATAAGGACCGGAGGAGCAAATACATTATAGAACATTCAGATACTAAAACAGCAGACGAAAACGACTTGTTAATGGAACTATTCTTATAGAACAAGAATATAACACGATTTACACCACCGTCGGCTGCCGTGAGAGTAACTCTCCTTGTTTGCCTATTATCATACCAGGTGAATGCTGGGCCTCGCTCGACTTCTTCACACCTACAGTGTTGCACAAAAATTAGACAGTGTTTTTCCAATGAAAATAGCTGTTTCCGCCCGGGATTGAACCGGGGACCTTCCGCGTGTTAGGCGGATGTGATAACCACTACACCACGGAAACGACCGCACATAGTCTTACTTACAGGATATATTCAAGATTTAAACAAAAGCTACTTTGTAGCATTCGGGGATGTGCAGTGTTAAGCACATGTATTTGTTAGAAATTAAAGTAGGGCGCCAAACTTCCAGTCCCCTGGAATATGGACCACAGGAGCAATGATATTGTAGAACCTTCAGATACTATAACAGAAGCCCTAGAACAACTGGTCGAAGGAACTATTGTTATAGAACGCCAATTTCATTCGTTTTTCACCGCCGACGGCCGCCGTGCAGGAAACTTCCCGTGGATTCCCATTATCATAGCACGTGAACGATGGCCCCGCTCGCCATTTCCACACATCTAATATTTTTCTACCATTGTCACATATAATTGTTGCACAAAAAAGCAGTGGTTTTCCGGTAAGGAAAAAGCTGCTTCCGCCCGGGACCGAACCGGGGACCTTCCGCGTGTAAAGCGGATGTGATAACCACTACACCACGGAAACAACCACATGTCTGGGTATTTACAGAATACATTCAAGCTGAAAACCAAAGCCAGTGTGTGGCATTCCTTGATGTGCTGTGATAAGCAAAGGTGTAAACTTTATGTCTGTGGAACGTCTGTGCTCCACACTAAATTAAAGCGCGAAATTTCCGGTGGCCTGGAATTTGTACCAGAGGAGCTAGTAAGACCTAGATTAAACACATATAACGACAGTCGAAAAACAACTTCATAACCCTCTACTGCAAACTGTTTCCCTCAGGCAACAAATTACTTTTCACTTGTATAAATGGATAAATATTCTAGACAGAAGTAGTTTTATGGACAATCCTAAACTTTACAGTCATTTAAAGACATATACCAGTGACGCCTACATTTTCATATATACTGTACATAACATAAGCCGAAACAGCAATACAACCAAAGGTAGACCTTCCACATTGTCAACATCCACGCGTACCAACCACCGTTTATTTATCGTGGGTGCTCCCCATCACAAAACTACAGGCTTTAGGATAGTAGGCAGGAATTAAATTCCAGAAATGTCAGAAACTGTAACAGCGGCCGTAGAACAACTTGTTAAGAACTATTGTTGTAGGACGCCAATTTCAAACGTTTTACTCCAATGTCGGGAGCCGTGAAAGTAATTTGCCGCTTTTCCACTGTATGATACCACGTGAATGCTACACCACGCTCGCCTTCTTCACACTCCTAGCATTTTTCTCCCATTGTCGCCTATCAGTGATGCACAAAAATCAGACAGCGGTTTTCCAATGTAAATAAGCTGTTTCCGCCCGGTATCGAACAGGGGACCTTCCGCGTGTGAGGCGGATGTGATAACCACTACACCACGGAAACTACCGCATGTCTTGGCATTTACATAATATATTCCATCTGCAAACTAAAGCCAGTTTTTAGCATTCTTTTATGTGCAGCGTTAAGCGAACGTGTACCTTTCATGTCTGTGAAACGTATGTACTGCACATTAAATTAATGCTCGAAATTTCCGGCGACCTGGAATTTTAAAAATGGGAGCTAGTGAGATCTAGACAATGTCGGAACCCTGATGAAAATTTCGCGTGGATTACTACTTTCCCGCCTGCTTTATTCACACTCCTAGCCTTTTAATCTTCCATTGCCGCCATAAGACCTATCTGTGTTTCAGAATATATAATTTAAAATGTGACTTTCCAATATGAAATTAGTTCACCACGCCCAGCATATAACCGCGGACCTTCCACGGGTTACACGGATGTGCTAACCATTACACAATGCAAAAAACAGCTTGATTTGCAATTTACAGAATGCATTCATGTTGTTCACTAAAGCAACTTTGTTGCATTCATTGATGTGCAGTGCTAAGCACAAGTGTAAATGTGTTTGTCTGTCTAAAATGCCTTTTTTACAGCTTGATGTAGGTCGCGTTATACCCAGTGCCATGGAATAAGGACCGGAGGAGCAAATACATTATAGAACATTCAGATACTAAAACAGCAGACGAAAACGACTTGTTAATGGAACTGTTCTTATAGAAAAAGAATATAACACGATTTACACCACCGTCGGGTGCCGTGAGAGTAACTCTCCGTGTTTGCCCATTATCATACCAGGTGAATGCTGGGCCTCGCTCGCCTTCTTCACACCTACAGTGTTGCACAAAAATTAGACGGTGTTTTTTCCAATGAAAATAGCTGTTTCCGCCCGGGATTTAAACGGGGACCTTCCGCGTGTTAGGCGGATGTGATAACCAGTACACCACGGAAACGACCGCGCATAGTCTCACTTACAGGATATATTCAAGATTTAAACAAAAGCTACTTTGTAGCATTCAGGGATGTGCAGTGTTAAGCACATGTATTTGTTAGAAATTAAAGTAGGGCGCCAAACTTCCAGTGCCCTGGAATATGGACCACAGGAGCAATGATATTGTAGAACTTTCAGATACTATAACAGAAGCCCTAGAACAACTGGTCGAAGGAACTATTGTTATAGAACGCCAATTTCATTCGTTTTTCACCGCCGACGGCCGCCGTGCAGGACACTTCCCGTGAATTCCCATTACCATAGCACGTGAACGATGGGCCCCGCTCGCTATTTCCACACATCTAATATTTTTCTACCATTGTCACATATTATTTTTGCACAAAAAAGCAGTGGTTTTCCTGTAAAAAAGAGCTGCTTCCACCCGGGATCGAACCGGGGACTTCCGCGTGTAAAGCGGATGTGATAACCACTACACCACGGAAACAAGCACATGTCTGGGCATTTACAGAATACATCTAAGCTGAAAACCAAAGCCAGTGTGTGGCATTCCTTGATGTGCTGTGATAAGCAAAGGTGTAAACTTTATGTCTGTGGAACGTCTGTGCTCCACACTCAATTAAAGCGCGAAATTTCCGGTGGCCTGGAATTTGTACCAGAGGAGCTAGTAAGACCTAGATTAAACACATATAACGACAGTCGAAAAACAACTTCATAACCCTCTACTGCAAACTGTTTCCCTCAGGCAACAAATTACTTTTCACTTGTATAAATGGATAAATATTCTAGACAGAAGTAGTTTTATGGACAATCCTAAACTTTACAGTCATTTAAAGACATATACCAGTGATGCCTACATTTTCATATATACTGTACATAACATAAGCCAAAACAGCAATACAACCAACGAGCTAGAATAACATAGAGGGGCTGTATGCCTGTCATCAGCGCTCCCAGCTTGAAGCAAGTTGATAAGGGGCAGCCATGTTAACGGTTGTCAAAACAAAGTGAATTGGCGCGAGAGCATATGTTGAGGTGACAGGGAGATCGTGCATGCCAATTTGATTCCCTAAGTTTTAAGAAGTGAAAACATAGATTCTCGCTTTCAAGAATGCCAGCCGTAAGCTCAGCGTATGGTTGTACTAATCGGAGTAATAAAACCAAGGATATATCGTACTTTAAGTAAGTATTACTGAATTATAGCCGAGATTCCTTTTTGTAATTTCTGTTTGTAATTAAATCCATTTTATTATCTACTTAGCGAAAGTACGGATAGCCACGGTAATTGTTTATCGAATTTTGCTTCAGATTTCGTTTAAAGAACGAGGAATTAACGGAACAATGCGTTGTGAGGGCGAAAAGACAAAAATGGTATCCCACTCAATTCAGTTGCTTATGCTCTGTACATTTCCAGCCCTATTTAATTTTCATTTACAAATAAAGGAAATGGAGCGCCCACCACCAAGAAAACGAAACCACAAAAAAAAAACAAAAAAAAAAAACCACTTATTTCGTTCAAAAGTACACCAAGTATGGTAAATACAGTATATTTTACTGCTATTTTTGAAATGTATACAGCCTTTATTGTAGATGTCTGTTGCCTTGGTTTTTAAAACTATGCCACACTTCATAATGGACAACTTTCAAGCTTACCTTTCAGCTAGTAATCCCAGTATGATATGGTAATGGGAAAACATGATATCCCCCCTATATTATAATAAATAATTACACTAAACGATTATTGTGGTAAAGTATTCATGGGCCGCCTCTGTGGTGTACTGGTTAGCGTGAGCAGCTGCCACCCCTGGAAGCCCGGGTTCGATTCCCGACTCCGCCACAAAATTTGAAAAGGGGCACGAGGGCTGGAACGGGATTCTATCAGCCTGAGGAGGTCAACTGAATAGAAGTGAGTTCGACTCCCACCTCAGCCATCCTCGAAGTGATTTTCCGTGGTTTCCCACTTCTCCTCCAGGCAAATGCCGGGATGGTACCCAACTTAAGGCCACGGCCGCTTCCTTCTCCCCCCCACAAGGCCCCTGTTCAGCATAGCAGGTACAGCCCTCCCTCACAGTTGTATCCCCCGACCCAATGTCTCACGCTCCAGAACACTGTCGTTGAGGTGGTAGAAGTGGGATCCGTCGCTGAGTCCGTAGGAAAAACCAAGGATAAACAGGGTAAACAGATTAAGAAAGGAACACAGTACTCATGAGGATGCAATAATTTTAAAAATATGAACAGAATGAGGTTGTAACCTATTGTAGATCCCTATGATTTTAAGGCTTCCTGTCATAAATATTTATGTCCATCGTTTTTATTCTAATTTACGCTTAACCACAACAGCCAAGCAGGGAAACGCTCTTGTTCCGATTTCGAGGCCTATTCGTATGTCACTGTGCGATGATTTCGAACTACCCTACAATCAACTGATCGTGATGTTGGCCTCGTGCCGCAATATGATGAAGTGGCGGTATTCGCTTTAATGCTTCCAGCTTTCGGCAACGGTATTTAATTCTCCCCCAGTGATTCTAAAATTCGTATTTTCTACACTTTTCGTCATTTAAAGGCCATGCCCCCTTGCTTCTGTGACAACAGGAAACATGGCGGACGTTCGTTCCATTAGCTTCACCCAGGCAGCGCTTCCGCCTCTCTATGTTATTCTAGCTCGTTGAATACAACCAAAGGTAGACCTTCCACATTGTCAACATCCACGCGTACCAACCACCGTTTATTTATCGTGGGCGCTCCCCATCACAAAACCACAGGCTTTAGGAGTACATCTGGCTCAACATCAAAGACATAGCAACATATGGTCGTGCGAGTTGTACTTGCGCCTTGCAGTATGTACCCATGGATAGTAGGCAGGAATTAAATTCCAGAAATTTCAGAAACTGGTCCGCCTCTGTGGTGTAGTGGTTAGCGTGATTAGCTGCCACCCCCGGAGGCCCGTGTTCGATTCCCGGCTCTGCCACGAAATTTGAAAAGTGGTATGAGGGCTGGAACGGGGTCCACTCAGCCTCGGGAGGTCAACTGAGTAGAGGTGGGTTCGATTCTCACCTCAGCCATCCTGGAAGTGGTTTTCCGTGGTTTCCCACTTCTCCTCCAGGCGAATGCCGGGATGGTACCTAACATAAGGCCACGGCCGCTTCCTTCCCATCCCTCCACAAGGCCCCTGTTCAGCATAGCAGGTGAGGCCGCCTGGGCGAGGTACTGGTCATTCTCCCCAGTTGTATCCCCGATCAAGAGTCTGAAGCTCCAGGACACTGCCCTTGAGGCGGTAGAGGTGGGATCCCTCGCTGTGTCCGAGGGAAAAGCCGACCCTGGAGGGTAAACAGATGATGATGATGATGAATTTCAGAAACTGTAACAGCGGCTGTAGAACAACTTGTTAAGAACTATTGTTATAGTACGCCAATTTCAAACGTTTTACGCCAATGTCGGGAGACGTGAAAGTAATTTCCCGCTTTTCACCAGTATGATACCACGGGAATGCTACACCACGCTCGCCTTCTTCACACTCCTAGCATTTTTCTCCCATTACCGCCTATCAGTGATGCATAAAAATCAGACAGCGGTTTTCCAATGTAAATAAGCTGTTTCCGCCCGGAATCGAACCGGGGACCTTCCGCATGTGAGGCGGATGTGATAACCACTACACCACCGAAACAACCGCATGTCTTGGCATTTACAGAATATATTCCATCTGCAAACTAAAGCCAGTTTTTAGCATTTTTTGATGTGCAGCGTTAAGCGAACGTGTAAACTTTCATGTCTGTGGAACGTATGTACTGCACATTAAATTAATGCTCGAAATTTCCGGCGACCTGGAATTTTAAAAATGGGAGCTAGTGAGATCTAGACAATGTCGGAACCCTGATGAAAATTTCGCGTGGATTACTACTTTCCCGCCTGCTTTATTCACACTCCTAGCCTTTTAATCTTCCATTGCCGCCATAAGACCTATCTGTGTTTCAGAATATATAATTTAAAATGTGACTTTCCAATATGAAATTAGTTCACCCCGCCCAGCATATAACCGCGGACCTTCCACGGGTTACACGGATGTGCTAACCATTACACAATGCAAAAAAACTGCTTGATTTCCAATTTACAGAATGCACTCATGTTGTTCACTAAAGCAACTTTGTTGCATTCATTGATGTGCAGTGCTAAGCACAAGTGTAAATGTGTTTGTCTGTCTAAAATGCCTTTTTTACAGCTTGAAGTAGGTCGCTTTATATCCAGTGCCATGGAATAAGGACCGGAGGAGCAAATACATTATAGAACATTCAGATACTAAAGCAGCAGACGAAAACGATTTGTTAATGGAACTATTCTTATAGAACAAGAATATAACACGATTTACACCACCGTCGGCTGCCGTGAGAGCAACTCTCCGTGTTTGCCCATTATCATACCAGGTGAACGCTGGGCCTCGCTCGCCTTCTTCACACCTACAGTGTTGCACAAAAATTAGAGAGTGTTTTTCCAATGAAAATAGCTGTTTCCGCCCGGGATTGAACCGGGGACCTTCCGCGTGTTAGGCGCATGTGATAACCACTACACCACGGAAACGACCGGGCGTAGTCTCACTTACAGGATATATTCAATATTTAAACAAAAGCTACTTTGTAGCATTCGGGGATGTGCAGTGTTAAGCACATGTATTTGTTAGAAATTAAAGTAGGGCGCCAAACTTCCAGTGCCCTGGAATATGGACCACAGGAGCAATGATATTGTAGAACCTTCAGATACTATAACAGAAGCCCTAGAACAAATGGTCGAAGGAACTATTGTTATAGAACGCCAATTTCATTCGTTTTTCACCGCCGACGGCCACTGTGCAGGAAACTTCCCTTGAACTCCCATTATCATAGCACGTAAACGATGGGCCCCGCTCGCCATTTCCACACATCTAATATTTTTCTACCATTGTCACATATTATTTTTGCACAAAAAAGCAGTGGTTTTCCTGTAAAAAAGAGCTGCTTCCGCCCGGGGTCGCACCGGGGACCATCCGCGTGTAAAGCGGATGTTATAACCACTACACCACGGAAACAACCACATATCTGGGCATTTACAGAATACATTCAAGCTGATAACCAAAGCCAGTGTGTGGCATTCCTTGATGTGCTGTGATAAGCAAAGGTGTAAACTTTATGTCTGTGGTACGTCTGTGCTCCACACTAAATTAAAGCGCGAAATTTCCGGTGGCCTGGAATTTGTACCAGAGGAGTTAGTAAGACCTAGATTAAACACATATAACGACAGTCGAAAAACAACTTCATAACCCTCTACTGCAAACTGTTTCCCTCAGGCAACAAATTACTTTTCACTTGTATAAATGGATAAATATTCTAGACAAAAGTAGTTTTATGGACAATCCTAAACTTTACAGTCATTTAAAGACATATACCAATGACGCCTACATTTTCATATATACTGTACATAACATAAGCCAAAACAGCAATACAACCAAAGGTAGACCTTCCACATTGTCAACATCCACGCGTACCAACCACCGTTTATTTATCGTGGGCGCTCCCCATCACAAAACCACAGGCTTTAGGAGTTCATCTGGCTCAACATCAAAAACATAGCAGCATATGGTCGTGCAAGTTGTACTTGCGCCTTGCAGTATGTACCCATGGATAGTAGGCAGAAATTAAATTCCAGAAATTTCAGAAACTGTAACAGCGGCTGTAGAACAACTTGTTAAGAACTATTGTTATAGTACGCCAATTTCAAACGTTTTACGCCAATGTCGGGAGCCGTGAAAGTAATTTCCCGTTTTTCACCAGTATGATACCACGTGAATGCTACACCACGCTCGCCTTCTTCACACTCCTAACAGTTTTCTCCCATTGTCGCCTGTCAGTGATGCACAAAAATCAGACAGCGGTTTTCCAATGTAAATAAGCTGTTTCCGCCCGGTATCGAACCGGGGACCTTCCGCGTGTGAGGCGGATGTGATAACCACTACACCACGGAAACAACCGCATATCTTGGCATTTACAGAATATATTCCATCTGCAAACTAAAGCCAGTTTTTAGCATTTTTTGATGTGCAGCGTTAAGCGAACGTGTAAACTTTCATGTCTGTGGAACGTATGTACTGCACATTAAATTAATGCTCGAAATTTCCGGCGACCTGGAATTTTAAAAATGGGAGCTAGTGAGATCTAGACAATGTCGGAACCCTGATGAAAATTTCGTGTTGATTACTACTTTTCCGCCTGCTTTATTCACAGTCCTAGCCTTTTAATCTTCCATTGACGCCATAAGACCTATCTGTGTTTCAGAATATATAATAGTAGTATAATTGGATGGTTCTGGCGCCTCCGCCGCATCCTCTGCCGCCCGCCTCCTCCGCCGCCGCCGCCGCCCGCGGGAAATTTGAATTTTGGCGGGAAATTTGAATTTTGGCGCGAGATTTGAATTTGTAAACAAAGCCACGTGCTTTTTGACAGCTGTCATCGACAACAACGCATCGCTAACCTCACTGCTGCCATCTTGACGGGCCTAAACCTCACTAGTACCAACTTAACCTAACTAGCGTGAGGTAAACAAAGCCACGTGTTTTTTGACAGCCACGTGCTTTTTGACAGACAACAACGCATCGCTAACCTCGGTACTGCCATCTTGACGGGCCTAAACCTCACTAGTGCCAACTTAACCTAACTAGCATGAGGTAAACAAAGCCACGTGTTTTTTGACAGCCACGTGCTTTTTGACAGACAACAACGCATCGCTAACCTCAGTACTGCCATCTTGACGGGCCTAAACCTCAGTAGTGCCAACTTAACCTAACTAGTGCGAGATAAACAAATCCACGTGCTTTTTGACAGCCACGTGCTTTTTGACAGATTTGTAAACAAAGCCACGTGCTTTTTGACAGCTGTCATCGACAACAACGCATCGCTAACCTCAGTACTGCCATCTTGACGGGCCTAAACCTCAGTAGTACCAACTTAACCTAACTAGCGTGTGGTAAACAAAGCCACGTGCTTTTTGACAGCCACGTGCTTTTTTGACAGCTGTCATCCGCCATCTTTAAACTACAGAGCACCGTGGTGCCCTCTTTCATCACCTGTCATCGGCAGTGCTGCCATCTTGACAGACCTAAACCTTAGTGCTACCAACTTAACCTCACTAGCTCGAGATAAACAAATCCACGTGCTTTTTGACAGCCACGTGCTTTTTTGATAGCTGTCATCCGCCATCTTTAATCTATAGAGCACAGTGCTGCCCTCTTTAGCTACTTACCTTTGAAATGTGGTGGCGGATAATTTGAAAAATGCTTTTCGACAAGCAGCCATCTTTAATCCAGAGAGAACAGTGCTGCCCTCTATGTGGTGGCGGCAAATTGAAAAATTCCACGTGCTCTTGTTTGAAAACAAACTGACGTGCTTTTTTGACAGCTGTCATCTGCCGTCTTTAATCTATAGAGCACAGTGCTGCCCTCTTTACTTTGAAATGTGGTGGTGGTAAATTCCACGTGCTCTTGTTTGGAAACAAAGCCACGTGCAGCTGTCATCCGCCATCTTTAATCAACAGAGCACTGTGCTACTATCATGCGGGCAATTTCATCACCTGTCATCCGCCATCTTTAATCCACAGAACACCGTGCTGCCCTCTTTATGGCTACTACCTTAAGCACGTAGTAGCGGACAATTTGAAAAGTTCTGTTAGCTATCATCCGCCATCTTTAATCAAGAGAGCACCGTGCTGCCATCTTTAGCTAGATACCTTTGAAATGTGGTGGCGGCAAATTGAAAAATTCCACGTGCTCTTGTTTGGAAACAAACTCACGTGCTTTTTCGACAGCTACCATCCGCCATCTTTAATCAACAGAGCATAGTCCTGCCCTCTTTAGTTTGAAATGTGATGGCGGCAAATTCCACGTGCTCTTGTTTGGTAAACATAGCCATGTGCTTTTTTGACAGCTGTCATCCGCCATCTTTAATACAGAGAGCACCGTGCTGCCCTCTTTATCGTAGTAGATGTAAATTCGTCACCTGTCATCCGCGGTGCTGCCATCTTTAGCTAGATACCTTTGAAAAGTGGTGGCGGATAATTTAAAAAGAAAAATTCTACAGCAGCCCTCTCTCGACGCTAATTGCATAAGATGGTGGCTATACATGACTCCTTAAGGGTGCTTACGCAAGATGGCTGCTATACACAGGTTCTTATGAGAAGCCCTTGGGATGCTTGCGCAAGATGGCAGTTATACATGGCTCCTTATGAGATACCCTAGGGATGCTTGCGCAAGATAGCGGCTGATCTTATGGGACGGCTTAAGGGTCCTTGCACAAGATGGCTTGAGACGCCCTAAGGATGCTTGCGCAAGATGGCGGACACAAGATGGCAGCTATACATAACTCCTTATGAGACGCTTTAAGGGTGCTTGCGCAAGATAGTTGCTACTCTTATGAAGAATGCTAGCTTAGAGGCTAACGTGTCGTGATAGTTCGATTCATTAAATTTAGGGCTTAAATGCAAAATGTTAAATATATCGAAAACGGTGCACCGTAGAGCAAAACGGACAAAATTTTTCTGCCTAATACCTAGCTTCGCAGTATGAGGAACAAGAAAATCATAGTCTAATGATGGGATCAACGGTTCGGTTCCTACTTAGGCCCTTTGGCATTTGCTCTGTTTTAGCTTGTATTGAAGCGAGTCTTCGTAACTTGATCAGGTCTAGCTATGGTAGAGAGTATAACGTACCGTGCAGGTTCGATTCATTAAATTTGGAGGCTTAAATGCAAAATGTTAAATATCTCGAAAACGATGCATCGTAGAGCAAAACGGACAAAATTTTTCCGCCTAATACGTAGGTTCGTAGTATCAGGAACAAGAAAAAACATAGTCTAATGATGAGATCAACGGTTCGATTCCTACTTAAGCCCTTTGGCATTCGCAGCTATCTATTTCTACAAGATGGTGGCTGCTCTTATGAGAAACAAGATGCCTTGAGACGTCCTAGGGATGCTTACGCAAGATGGCAGACACAAAATGGTGACTATACATAGCTCCTTATGAGACGGCCTAGGGGTGCTCGCACAAGATGGCGGCTACTCTTATGAAGAAAGCTAGCTTAGAGGCTACTGCGCAAGATAACAGCTGCTGTTATGCATGTGGTGGAGGGCAATTTGAAATTCTATGTGCTTAATCAACAGAGCACCCTGCTGCCCTCTTTAGCTGAAATGTGGTGGTGGATAATTTGAAAAATTCTTTTGACAGCTATCATCTTTAAAAACAATGGCGACTATACATAGGCTGTTAAGGTCTTATCATTCTCCTCCTCCTCCTCCTCCTCCCCCTCCTCCTTCTCTACCTCCTCCTCCGCCTCTTATGTCAAGGCATAGCTTTATATCGAACAAGTTTAAACCTGCATCGCGAAGGCAAGCGTGTGCAGCGATAACATTATTGTGCATGTTTAGACTTTCGAAACATAAGAAGAGTAGAATCAAACGCTGTACTCGATACGACATGTGATCAGAACATTGATTGATGCGTTCAGAAAAACAAAATAAGTGATCAAGACTAGAATCGAACAATGTACTCAATACATCATGTGTTTAGAATATGTCAGGGGATACGCTTGTTCTAAGAAGATCAGATTGAAACATAACAAAACTAGAATAGAACACTGTAATCGATGTTGTTAACTTCAACATGTAATCAGAACATTGATTGATGTGTTCAGAACACAAAATAAGTGATCATGACTAGAATCGAACACTGTACTCGATACAACATGTGATCAGAACATTGATCGATGTGTTCAGAACACGAAATAAGTGATCAAGACTAGAATCGAACACTGTACTCAATACAACATGTGTTTAGAACATGTTAGGGGGTACCCTTGTTCTAAGAAGATCAGAATGAAACATAACAAGACTAGAATCGAACACTGTAATCGATGTTGTTAACCTCAACATATGATCAGAACATTGTTTGATGTGTTCAGAGCAAAAGTACAATTTTGATGATTTGCTTAGTGTAAAATCAAAAACTATGGAAACACACTGTGCACATATCGCGTAGCTAACTCGCTCAGTAAGCAATATTGCAAAACTACAACTTCAATGATTTGCATAGTGTAAAAATCAAAAACACACTGTACCCATACTGCGCAGCTAACTCGCTCGGTAAACGATATAGCCAAAGTATAACTTCAAATTATTTACCTTCCATCATTCGTCTTGTGTGTAAAAATCAGTCGAACAAGTTATCGCATAAACATGGCTGAAAAAAAATCGTGATAGGGTATGGAACCCAGGGGTTACATCTTATCAGAAGGGCAAAAAGGATGAAAGGACTCTTCCTCCTCCTTACCGCACATTCCTTGAAGGGCTAATTGGCTGAAGGGCTAATGGGCTAAAGGGCTAAAGGGCTAATGGGCTAAAGGGCTAATGGGCTAAAGGGCTAAAGGAGCAACAACCTCGTCGATCGCTATCAGCAAGAACGCTTGTACTTTGTTAAGTGTAGAAAATTAATCTTTATTTGTAAATGGTTTCATGTTCAGAACAAGGAATGGAAAATCCCCGAGGTGCGATGAGTTACGTTTTTCGAACTAGTGTTTGGAACACTGAACTTTTCAAGATGATAGCAGAGAGTTTAGCAATGTTCTGTTGTTGGATTTTAAATTCCGCGCTACAACATGCATAAGGTGGTAGCCTTGAGGTTTACCGCCGTAAAGATGGCAAGAGTGAGGTTAACAATGTTCTGTTGTTGGATTTTAAATTCCGCGCTACAACATGCATAAGGTAGCAGCCTTGAGGTTTACCGCCGTAAAGATGGCAAGAGTGAGGTTAACAATGTTCTGCTGTTGGATTTTAAATTCCGCGCTATAACATGCATAAGGTGGCAGCCTTCAGGTTTACCGCCGTAAAGATGGCAGCAGTGAGGTTAGCGACGCTCTATTGTCCTTCAAAGTGAGGTTAGGGTTCGTCAAGAAGACAGCTGTCAAAAAAGCACGTGGCTATGTTTACCAAACAAGAGCACGTGGTCGTGACGTCACGGTCACGTAATCAATCCTTAGCTCGACGTCGTTAAGAGCAGTATTAGGGTTAGCTATGCTTAAAAGTCTTGGGAACAGAGCAGCAGTATGAATTGCTATGTTTCAAAGCGTGTACACATGACCTATCGATTTTACATGCATCGACCATCGAACTAAACTTCATCCGCTAGATCGTGCTGCTATCTTAGCACAACCTATACCCATAAAATCAAAGTACAATGAATAGCCATGTTTCAAAGCGTGTACACATCACCTATCGATTTTGCACACATCGACTCACGTACTAAACTTCTTCCGCTAGATTGTGCTGCTATCTTAGCATAACCTATACGCGTGACCTTAAGGTGCAAAGAATAGCCATGTTTCAAAGCGTGTACACATTACCTATCGACTTTGCATGCAACAAATATCGTACTAAACTTCTTCCGCTAGGTTGTGCTGCTATCTTAGCATAACTTATACACATGAACTTAAAGTACAAAGAATAGCCATGTTTCAAAGCGTGTACACATTACTTATTGATTTTGCATGCATCAAATATCGTACTAAATTTCTTCCGATAGATTGTGCTGCTATCTTAGCATAACCTATACCCATGAACTTAAAGTATAATGAATAGTCATGTTTTAAAGCGTGTACACATCAACTATCGAATTTGCATGTATCGACTCTCGTACTAAACTTCTGCAGGTAGATTGTGCTGCTATCTCAGCATAACTAAGACGCATGAACTTAAAGAACAAAGAAGAGCTATGTCTCAAAACGTGTACACATTACCTATCGATTTTGCAAGCATCGACTCTCGTACTAAACTTCTTCCGCTAGATTGTGCTGCTATCTTAGCGTAACCTATACGCATGACCTTAAGGTACAAAGAATAGCCATGTTTCAAAGCGTGTACACATTACCTATCGACTTTGCATGCAACAAATATCGTACTAAACTTCTTCCGCTAGGTTGTGCTGCTATCTTAGCATAACTTATACACATGAACTTAAAGTACGAAGAATAGCCATGTTTCAAAGCGTGTGCACATTACTCATTGATTTTGCATTCATCGAATCTCGTACTAAATTTCTTCCGCTAGATTGTGCTGCTATCTTAGCATAACCTATACCCATGAACTTAAAGTACAATGAATAGTCATGTTTTAAAGCGTGTACGCATCAACTATCGATTTTGCATGTATCGACTCTCGTGCAAAACTTCTTCAGGTAGATTGTGCTGCTATCTTAGCATAACTAAGACGCATGAACTTAAAGTACAAAGAATAGCCTTGTTTCAAAGCGTGTACACATTACCTAATGATTTTGCAAGCATCGACTCTCGTACTAAACTTCTTCCACTAGATTGTGCTAAAATCGTGAAAGTGTGCTGCTATCTTAGCATAACCTATCGATTTTACATGCATCGACTATCGCAAGCATAACTAAGACGCATGAACTTAAAGTACAAAGAATAGCCTTGTTTCAAAGCGTGTACAGATCACCCTGAACTTCTTCCGCCAGATTGTGCTGCTATCTTAGCATAACCTATACGTATGACTTTAAGGTACAAAGAATAGCCATGTTTCAAAGCGTGTACACATTACCTATCGACTTTGCATGTATCGACTCTCGTACAAAACTTCTTCCGCTAGGTTGTGCTGCTATCTTAGCATAACTCATACACATGAACTTAAAGTACAAAGAATAGCCTTGTTTCAAAGCGTTTACACATTACCTAATGATTTTGCACGAAACGACTATCATACTAAACTTTTTCCACTAGATTGTGCTAAAATCATGTAAGTGTGCTGCTATCTTAGCATAACCTATCGATTTTACATGCATCGACTATCGTACTAGACTTCTTCCGCTAGAGCATGTAGCAATCGCTTTTGTGTATCCCAAACCCCTGTGCACGAACTTAAAGCATAAAGATGAGCCATGTTCTAAAGCGTGTACACATCACCTATCGATAATGTATGTATCGAATATCGTACTAAACTTCTCCTGCTAGAGCGTACGAGTATCGCTTGTGCGTGCACGAACTTAAAGCATAAAGAATAGCAATGTATAAAAATCTTGTAAACAAAGCAGCAGCATTACGTATAGTCAAGATTAAATGCGTGCACACATCATGTATCCATGATGCACACAGTACTAAACTTATTCCATTAGAATGTACAAAGTTCGCATGTGTTTGTACTGCTATCTTAGCATAGCCTATGTGCATGAACTTAAAGCATAAAGAATAGTTATGTGTAAAAAATCTTGTGAACATAGCAGAGTGTTAACTACGTAGGTGTAGACATTGAACTTTACATGCTGAGGCAACATACTACGTGACCGTGACGTCACGACCACGTGCTCTTGTTTGGTAAACATAGCCACGTGCTTTTTTGACAGCTGTCTTCTTGACGAACCCTAACCTCACTTTGAAGGACAATAGAGCGTCGCTAACCTCACTGCTGCCATCTTTACGGCGGTAAACCTGAAGGCTGCCACCTTATGCATGTTATAGCGCGGAATTTAAAATCCAACAGCAGAACATTGTTAACCTCACTCTTGCCATCTTTACGGCGGTAAACCTCAAGGCCTCTACCTTATGCATGTTGTAGCGCGGAATTTAAAATCCAACAACAGAACATTGTTAACCTCACTCTTGCCATCTTTACGGCGGTAAACCTCAAGGCTACCACCTTATGCATGTTGTAGCGCGGAATTTAAAATCCAACAACAGAACATTGCTAAACTCTCTGCTATCATCTTGAAAAGTTCAGTGTTCCAAACACTAGTTCGAAAAACGTAACTCATCGCACCTCGGGGATTTTCCATTCCTTGTTCTGAACATGAAACCATTTACAAATAAAGATTAATTTTCTACACTTAACAAAGTACAAGCGTTCTTGCTGATAGCGATCGACGAGGTTGTTGCTCCTTTAGCCCTTTAGCCCATTAGCCCTTTAGCCCATTAGCCCTTTAGCCCTTTAGCCCATTAGCCCTTCAGCCAATTAGCCCTTCAAGGAATGTGCGGTAAGGAGGAGGAAGAGTCCTTTCATCCTTTTTGCCCTTCTGATAAGATGTAACCCCTGGGTTCCATACCCTATCACGATTTTTTTTCAGCCATGTTTATGCGATAACTTGTTCGACTGATTTTTACACACAAGACGAATGATGGAAGGTAAATAATTTGAAGTTATACTTTGGCTATATCGTTTACCGAGCGAGTTAGCTGCGCAGTATGGGTACAGTGTGTTTTTGATTTTTACACTATGCAAATCATTGAAGTTGTAGTTTTGCAATATTGCTTACTGAGCGAGTTAGCTACGCGATATGTGCACAGTGTGTTTCCATAGTTTTTGATTTTACACTAAGCAAATCATCAAAATTGTACTTTTGCTCTGAACACATCAAACAATGTTCTGATCATATGTTGAGGTTAACAACATCGATTACAGTGTTCGATTCTAGTCTTGTTATGTTTCATTCTGATCTTCTTAGAACAAGGGTACCCCCTAACATGTTCTAAACACATGTTGTATTGAGTACAGTGTTCGATTCTAGTCTTGATCACTTATTTCGTGTTCTGAACACATCGATCAATGTTCTGATCACATGTTGTATCGAGTACAGTGTTCGATTCTAGTCATGATCACTTATTTTGTGTTCTGAACACATCAATCAATGTTCTGATTACATGTTGAAGTTAACAACATCGATTACAGTGTTCTATTCTAGTTTTGTTATGTTTCAATCTGATCTTCTTAGAACAAGCGTATCCCCTGACATATTCTAAACACATGATGTATTGAGTACATTGTTCGATTCTAGTCTTGATCACTTATTTTGTTTTTCTGAACGCATCAATCAATGTTCTGATCACATGTCGTATCGAGTACAGCGTTTGATTCTACTCTTCTTATGTTTCGAAAGTCTAAACATGCACAATAATGTTATCGCTGCACACGCTTGCCTTCGCGATGCAGGTTTAAACTTGTTCGATATAAAGCTATGCCTTGACATAAGAGGCGGAGGAGGAGGTAGAGAAGGAGGAGGGGGAGGAGGAGGAGGAGGAGGAGAATGATAAGACCTTAACAGCCTATGTATAGTCGCCATTGTTTTTAAAGATGATAGCTGTCAAAAGAATTTTTCAAATTATCCACCACCACATTTCAGCTAAAGAGGGCAGCAGGGTGCTCTGTTGATTAAGCACATAGAATTTCAAATTGCCCTCCACCACATGCATAACAGCAGCTGTTATCTTGCGCAGTAGCCTCTAAGCTAGCTTTCTTCATAAGAGTAGCCGCCATCTTGTGCGAGCACCCCTAGGCCGTCTCATAAGGAGCTATGTATAGTCACCATTTTGTGTCTGCCATCTTGCGTAAGCATCCCTAGGACGTCTCAAGGCATCTTGTTTCTCATAAGAGCAGCCACCATCTTGTAGAAATAGATAGCTGCGAATGCCAAAGGGCTTAAGTAGGAATCGAACCGTTGATCTCATCATTAGACTATGTTTTTTCTTGTTCCTGATACTACGAACCTACGTATTAGGCGGAAAAATTTTGTCCGTTTTGCTCTACGATGCATCGTTTTCGAGATATTTAACATTTTGCATTTAAGCCTCCAAATTTAATGAATCGAACCTGCACGGTACGTTATACTCTCTACCATAGCTAGACCTGATCATGTTACGAAGACTCGCTTCAATACAAGCTAAAACAGAGCAAATGCCAAAGGGCCTAAGTAGGAACCGAACCGTTGATCCCATCATTAGACTATGATTTTCTTGTTCCTCATACTGCGAAGCTAGGTATTAGGCAGAAAAATTTTGTCCGTTTTGCTCTACGGTGCACCGTTTTCGATATATTTAACATTTTGCATTTAAGCCCTAAATTTAATGAATCGAACTATCACGACACGTTAGCCTCTAAGCTAGCATTCTTCATAAGAGTAGCAACTATCTTGCGCAAGCACCCTTAAAGCGTCTCATAAGGAGTTATGTATAGCTGCCATCTTGTGTCCGCCATCTTGCGCAAGCATCCTTAGGGCGTCTCAAGCCATCTTGTGCAAGGACCCTTAAGCCGTCCCATAAGATCAGCCGCTATCTTGCGCAAGCATCCCTAGGGTATCTCATAAGGAGCCATGTATAACTGCCATCTTGCGCAAGCATCCCAAGGGCGTCTCATAAGAACCTGTGTATAGCAGCCATCTTGCGTAAGCACCCTTAAGGAGTCATGTATAGCCACCATCTTATGCAATTAGCGTCGAGAGAGGGCTGCTGTAGAATTTTTCTTTTTAAATTATCCGCCACCACTTTTCAAAGGTATCTAGCTAAAGATGGCAGCACCGCGGATGACAGGTGACGAATTTACATCTACTACGATAAAGAGGGCAGCACGGTGCTCTCTGTATTAAAGATGGCGGATGACAGCTGTCAAAAAAGCACATGGCTATGTTTACCAAACAAGAGCACGTGGAATTTGCCGCCATCACATTTCAAACTAAAGAGGGCAGGACTATGCTCTGTTGATTAAAGATGGCGGATGGTAGCTGTCGAAAAAGCACGTGAGTTTGTTTCCAAACAAGAGCACGTGGAATTTTTCAATTTGCCGCCACCACATTTCAAAGGTATCTAGCTAAAGATGGCAGCACGGTGCTCTCTTGATTAAAGATGGCGGATGATAGCTAACAGAACTTTTCAAATTGTCCGCTACTACGTGCTTAAGGTAGTAGCCATAAAGAGGGCAGCACGGTGTTCTGTGGATTAAAGATGGCGGATGACAGGTGATGAAATTGCCCGCATGATAGTAGCACAGTGCTCTGTTGATTAAAGATGGCGGATGACAGCTGCACGTGGCTTTGTTTCCAAACAAGAGCACGTGGAATTTACCACCACCACATTTCAAAGTAAAGAGGGCAGCACTGTGCTCTATAGATTAAAGATGGCAGATGACAGCTGTCAAAAAAGCACGTGAGTTTGTTTTCAAACAAGAGCACGTGGAATTTTTCAATTTGCCGCCACCACACAGAGGGCAGCACTGTTCTCTCTGGATTAAAGTAGGCTGCTTGTCGAAAAGCATTTTTCAAATTATCCGCCACCACATTTAAAAGGTAAGTAGCTAAAGAGGGCAGCACTGTGCTCTATAGATTAAAGATGGCGGATGACAGCTATCAAAAAAGCACGTGGCTGTCAAAAAGCACGTGGATTTGTTTATCTCGAGCTAGTGAGGTTAAGTTGGTAGCACTAAGGTTTAGGTCTGTCAAGATGGCAGCACTGCCGATGACAGGTGATGAAAGAGGGCAGCACGGCGCTCTGTAGTTTAAAGATGGCGGATGACAGCTGTCAAAAAAGCAGGTGGCTTTGTTTACCACACGCTAGTTAGGTTAAGTTGGTACTACTGAGGTTTAGGCCCGTCAAGATGGCAGTACTGAGGTTAGCGATGCGTTGTTGTCGATGACAGCTGTCAAAAAGCACGTGGCTTTGTTTACAAATCTGTCAAAAAGCACGTGGCTGTCAAAAAGCACGTGGATTTGTTTATCTCGCACTAGTTAGGTTAAGTTGGCACTACTGAGGTTTGGGCCCGTCAAGATGGCAGTACTGAGGTTAGCGATGCGTTGTTGTCTGTCAAAAAGCACGTGGCTGTCAAAAAACACGTGGCTTTGTTTACCTCATGCTAGTTAGGTTAAGTTGGCACTAGTGAGGTTTAGGCCCGTCAAGATGGCAGCAGTGAGGTTAGCGTTGCGTTGTTGTCGATGACAGCTCTCAAAAAGCACGTGGCTTTGTTTACAAATTCAAATCTCGCGCCAAAATTAAAATTTCCCGCCAAAATTCAAATTTCCCGCGGGCGGCGGCGGCGACGGAGGAGGCGGCGGAGGAGGCGGGCGGCGGAGGAGGCGGCGGAGGCACCAGAACCATCCAATTATACTACTTATAATTTAAAATGTGACTTTCCAGCATATAACCGCGGACCTTTCACGGGTTACACGGATGTGCTAACCATTACACAATGCAAAAAACTGCTTGATTTGCAATTTACAGAATGCATTCATGTTGTTCACTAAAGCAACTTTGTTGCATTCATTGATGTGCAGTGCTAAGCACAAGTGTAAATGTGTTTGTCTGTCTAAAATGCCGTTTTTACAGCTTGAAGAACATCATCATCATCATCATCTGTTTACCCTCCAGGTTCGGTTTTTCCCTCGGACTTAACGTGGGATCCCACCTCTACCGCCGCAAGGGCAGTGTCCTGGAGCTTCAGACTCTTGGTCGGGGGATACAACTGGGGAGTATGACCAGTACCTCGCCCAGGCGGCCTCACCTGCTATGCTGAACAGGGGCCTTGTGGAGGGATGGGAAGATTGGAAGGGATAGGCAAGGAAGAGGGAAGGAAGCGGCCGTGGCCTTAAGTTAGGTACCATCCCGGCATTCGCCTGGAGGAGAAGTGGGAAACCACGGAAAACCACTTCCAGGATGGCTGAGGTGGGAATCGAACCCACCTCTACTCAGTTGACCTCCCGAGGCTGAGTGAACCCCGTTCCAGCCCTCGTACCACTTTTCAAATTTCGTGGCAGAGCCGGGAATCGAACCCGGGCCTCCGGGGGTGGCAGCTAATCACACTAACCACTACACCACAGAGGCGGACATTATAGAACATTCAGATACTAAAACAGCAGACGAAAACGACTTGTTAATGGAACTATTCTTATAGAACAAGAATATAACACGATTTACACCACCGTCGGCTGCCGTGAGAGTAACTCTCCGTGTTTGCCCATTATCATACCAGGTGAATGCTGGGCCTCGCTCGACTTCTTCACACCTACAGTGTTGCACAAAAATTAGACAGTGTTTTTCCAATGAAAATAGCTGTTTCCGCCCGGGATTGAACCGGGGACCTTCCGCGTGTTAGGCGGATGTGATAATCACTACACCACGGAAACGACCGCGCATAGTCTCACTTACAGGATATATTCAAGATTTAAACAAAAGCTACTTTGTAGCATTCGGGGATGTGCAGTGTTAAGCACATGTATTTGTTAGAAATTAAAGTAGGGCGCCAAACTTCCAGTCCCCTGGAATATGGACCACAGGAGCAATGATATTGTAGAACCTTCAGATACTATAACAGAAGCCCTAGAACAACTGGTCGAAGGAACTATTGTTATAGAACGCCAATTTCATTCGTTTTTCACCGCCGACGGCCGCCGTGCAGGAAACTTCCCGTGGATTCCCATTATCATAGCACGTGAACGATGGGCCCCGCTCGCCATTTCCACACATCTAATATTTTTCTACCATTGTCACATATTATTGTTGCACAAAAAAGCAGTGGTTTTCCGGTAAAGAAAAAGCTGCTTCCGACCGGGATCGAACCGGGGACCTTCCGCGTGTAAAGAGGATGTGATGACCACTACACCACGGAAACAACCACATGTCTGGGTATTTACAGAATACATTCAAGCTGAAAACCAAAGCCAGTGTGTGGCATTCCTTGATGTGCTGTGTTAAGAAAAAAGTGTAAACTTTATGTCTGTGGAACGTCTTTGCTCCACACTAAATTAAAGCGCGAAATTTCCGGTGGCCTGGAATTTGTACCAGAGGAGCTAGTAAGACCTAGATTAAACACATATAACGACAGTCGAAAAACAACTTCATAACCCTCTACTGCAAACTGTTTCCCTCAGGCAACAAATTACTTTTCACTTGTATAAATGGATAAATATTCTAGACAGAAGTAGTTTTATGGACAATCCTAAACTTTACAGTCATTTAAAGACATATACCAGTGATGCCTACATTTTCATATATACTGTACATAACATAAGCCAAAACAGCAATACAACCAAAGGTAGACCTTCCACATTGTCAACATCCACGCCTACCAACCACCGTTTATTTATCGTGGGTGCTCCCCATCACAAAACTACAGGCTTTAGGATAGTAGGCTGGAATTAAATTCCAGAAATTTCAGAAACTGTAACAGCGGCCGTAGAACAACTTGTTAAGAACTATTGTTATAGGACGCCAATTTCAAACGTTTTACTCCAATGTCGGGAGCCGTGAAAGTAATTTGCCGCTTTTCCCCAGTATGATAATACGTGAATGCTACACCACGCTCGCCTTCTTCACACTCCTAGCATTTTTCTCCCATTGTCGCCTATCAGTGATGCACAAAAATCAGACAGCTGTTTTCCAATGTAAATAAGCTGTTTCCGCCCGGTATCGAACAGGGGACCTTCCGCGGGTGAGGCGGATGTGATAACCACTACACCACGGAAACAACCACATGTCTTGGCATTTACATAATATATTCCATCTGCAAACCAAAGCCAGTTTTTAGCATTCTTTTATGTGCAGCGTTAAGCGAACGTGTAAACTTTCATGTCTGTGGAACGTATGTACTGCACATTAAATTAATGCTCGAAATTTCCGGCGACCTGGAATTTTAAAAATGGGAGCTAGTGAGATCTAGACAATGTCGGAACCCTGATGAAAATTTCGCGTGGATTACTACTTTCCCGCCTGCTTTATTCACACTCCTAGCCTTTTAATCTTCCATTGCCGCCATAAGACCTATCTGTGTTTCAGAATATATAATTTAAAATGTGACTTTCCAATATGAAATTAGTTCACCACGCCCAGCATATAACCGCGGACCTTCCACGGGTTACACGGATGTGCTAACCATTACACAATGCAAAAAACTGCTTGATTTGCAATTTACAGAATGCATTCATGTTGTTCACTAAAGCAACTTTGTTGCATTCATTGATGTGCAGTGCTAAGCACAAGTGTAAATGTGTTTGTCTGTCTAAAATGCCTTTTTTACAGCTTGATGTAGGTCGCGTTATATCCAGTGCCATGGAATAAGGACCGGAGGAGCAAATACATTATAGAACATCATCATCATCATCATCATCATCTGTTTACCCTCCAGGTTCGGTGTTTCCCTCGGACTGAGCGAGGGATCCCACCTCTACCGCCTCAAGGGCAGTGTCCTGGAGCTTCAGACTCTTGGTCGGGGGATACAACTGGGGAGTATGACCAGTACCTCGCCCAGGCGGCCTCACCTGCTATGCTGAACAGGGGCCTTGTGGAGGGATGGGAAGATTGGAAGGGATAGGCAAGGAAGAGGGAAGGAAGCGGCCGTGGCCTTAAGTTAGGTACCATCCCGGCATTCGCCTGGAGGAGAAGTGGGAAACCACGGAAAACCACTTCCAGGATGGTTGAGGTGGGAATCGAACCCACCTCTACTCAGTTGACCTCCCGCGGCTGAGTGGACCCCGTTCCAGCCCTCGTACCACTTTTCAAATTTCGTGGCAGAGCCGGGAATCGAACCCGGGCCTCCGGGGGTGGCAGCTAATCACGCTAACCACTACACCACAGAGGCGGACCACGCGTACCAACCACCGTTTATTTATCGTGGGCGCTCCCCATCACAAAACCACAGGCTTTAGGAGTACATCTGGCTCAACATCAAAAACATAGCAACATATGGTCGTGCAAGTTGTACTTGCGCCTTGCAGTATGTACCCATGGATAGTAGGCAGGAATTAAATTCCAGAAATTTCAGGACTGTAACAGCGGCTGTAGAACAACTTGTTAAGAACTATTGTAATAGTACGCCAATTTCAAACATTTTACGCCAATGTCGGGAGCCGTGAAAGTAATTTCCCGCTTTTCACCAGTATGATACCACGTGAATGCTACACCACGCTCGCCTTTTTCACACTCCTAGCATTTTCCTCCCATTGTCGCCTATCAGTGTTGCACAAAATTCAGACAGCCGTTTTCCAATGTAAATAAGCTGTTTCCGCCCGGTATCGAACCGGGGTCCTTCCGCGTGTGAGGCGGATGTGATAACCACTACACCACGGAAACAACCGCATGTCTTGGCATTTACAGAATATATTACAGCTGCAAACTAAAGCCAGTTTTTAGCATATTTTGATGTGCAGCGTTAAGCGAACGTGTAAACTTTCATGTCTGTGGAACGTATGTACTGCACATTAAATTAATGCTCGAAATTTCCGGCGACCTGGAATTTTAAAAATGGGAGCTAGTGAGATCTAGACAATGTCGGAACCCTGATGAAAATTTCGCGTGGATTACTACTTTCCCGCCTGCTTTATTCACACTCCTAGCCTTTTAATCTTCCATTGCCGCCATAACACCTATCTGTGTTTCAGAATATATAATTTAAAATGTGACTTTCCAATATGAAATTAGTTCACCCCGCCCAGCATATAACCGCGGACCTTCCACGGGTTACACGTATGTGCTAACCATTACACAATGCAAAAAACTGCTTGATTTGCAATTTACAGAATGCATTCATGTTGTTCACTAAAGCAACTTTGTTGCATTCATTGATGTGCAGTGCTAAGCACAAGTGTAAATGTGTTTGTCTGTCAAAAATGCCTTTTTTACAGCTTGAAGTAGGTCGCGTTATATCCAGTGCCATGGAATAAGGACCGGAGGAGCAAATACATTATAGAACATTCAGATACTAAAACAGCAGACGAAAACGACTTGTTAATGGAACTATTCTTATAGAACAAGAATATAACACGATTTACACCACCGTCGGCTGCCGTGAGAGTAACTCTCCGTGTTTGCCCATTATCATACCAGGTGAATGCTGGGCCTCGCTCGACTTCTTCACACCTACAGTGTTGCACAAAAATTAGACAGTTTTTTTCCAATGAAAATAGCTGTTTCCGCCCGGGATTGAACCGGGGACCTTCCGCGTGTTAGGCGGATGTGATAACGACTACACCACGGAAACGACCGCGCGTAGTCTCACTTACAGGTTATATTCAAGATTTAAACAAAAGCTACTTTGTAGCATTCGGGGATGTGCAGTGTTAAGCACATGTATTTGTTAGAAATTAAAGTAGGGCGCCAAACTTCCAGTCCCCTGGAATATGGACCACAGGAGCAATGATATTGTAGAACCTTCAGATACTGTAACAGAAGCCCTAGAACAACTGGTCGAAGGAACTATTGTTATAGAACGCCAATTTCATTCGTTTTTCACCGCCGACGGCCGCCGTGCAGGAAACTTCCCGTGGATACCCATTATCATAGCACGTGAACGATGGGCCCCGCTCGCCATTTCCACACATCTAATATTTTTCTACCATTGTCACATATTATTGTTGCACAAAAAAGCAGTGGTTTTCCGGTAAAGAAAAAGCCGCTTCCGCCCGGGATCGAACCGGGGACCTTTCGCGTGTAAAGCGGATGTGATAACCACTACACCACGGAAACAACCACATGTCTGGGCATTTACAGAATACATTCAAGCTGAAAACCAAAGCCAGTGTGTGGCATTCCTTGATGTGCTGTGATAAGCAAAGGTGTAAACTTTATGTCTGTGGAACGTCTGTGCTCCACACTAAATTAAAGCGCGAAATTTCCGGTGGCCTAGAATTTGTACCAGAGGAGCTAGTAAGACCTAAATTAAACACATATAACGACAGTCGAAAAACAACTTCATAACCCTCTACTGCAAACTGTTTCCCTCAGGCAACAAATTACTTTTTACTTGTATAAATGGATAAATATTCTAGACAGAAGTAGTTTTATGGACAATCCTAATCTTTACAGTCATTTAAAGACATATACCAGTGATGCCTACATTTTCATATATACTGTACATAACATAAGCCAAAACAGCAATACAACCAAAGGTAGACCTTCCACATTGTCAACATCCACGCGTACCAACCACCGTTTATTTATCGTGGGCGCTCCCCATCACAAAACCACAGGCTTTAGGAGTACATCTGGCTCAACATCAAAGACATGGCAACATATGGTCGTGCGAGTTGTACTTGCGCCTTGCAGTATGTACCCATGGATAGTAGGCAGGAATTAAATTCCAGAAATTTCAGAAACTGTAACAGCGGCTGTAGAACAACTTGTTAAGAACTATTGTTATAGTACGCCAATTTCAAACGTTTTACGCCAATGTCGGGAGACGTGAAAGTAATTTCCCGCTTTTCACCAGTATGATACCACGTGAATGCTACACCACGCTCGCCTTCTTCACACTCCTAGCATTTTTCTCCCATTGTCGCCTATCAGTGATGCATAAAAATCAGACAGCGGTTTTCCAATGTAAATAAGCTGTTTCCGCCAGGAATCGAACCGGGGAACTTCCGCGTGTAAAGCGGATGTGATAACCACTACACCACGGAAAAAAAACCACATGTCTGGATATCTACAGAATACGTTTAAGCTGATAACCAAAGCCAGTGTGTGGCATTCCTTGATGTGCTGTGTTAAGCACAGGTGTAAACTTTATGTCTGTGGAACGTCTTTGCTCCACACTAAATTAAAGCGCGAAATTTCCGGTGGCCTGGAATTTGTACCAGGGGAGCTAGTAAGACCTAGATTAAACACATATAAAGACAGTCGAAAAACAACTTCATAACCCTCCACTGCAATCTGTTTCCCTCAGGCAACAAATTACATTTCACTTGTATAAATGGATAAATAATCTAGACAAGAGTAGTTTTATGGACAATCCTAAACTTTACAGTCTTTTAAAGACATATACCAGTGATGCCTACATTTTCATATATACTGTAAATAAGATAAGCCAAAACAGCAATACAAAAGAAAGGTAGACCTTCCACATTGTCAACATCCACGCGTACCAACCACCGTTTATTTATCGTGGGCGCTCCCCATCACAAAACCACAGGCTTTAGGAGTACATCTGGCTCAACATCAAAAACATAGCAACATATGGTCGTGCAAGTTGTACTTGTGCCTTGCAGTATGTACCCATGGGTAGTAGGCAGGAATTAAATTCCAGAAATTTCAGAAAACGTAACAGCGGCTGTAGAACAACTTGTTAAGAACTATTGTTATAGTACGCCAATTTCAAACGTTTTACGCCAATGTCGGGAGCCGTGAAAGTAATTTGCCGCTTTTCAACAGTATGATACCACGTGAATGCTACACCACACTCGCCTTCTTCACACTCCTAGCATTTTTCTCCCATTGTCACCTATCAGTGATGCACAAAAGTCAGACTGCGGTTTTCCAATGTAAACAAGCTCTTTCCGCCCGGTATCGATCCGGGGATCTTCCGCGGTTGAGGCGGATGTGATAACCACTACACCACGGAAACAACCGCATGTCATGGCATTTACAGAATATATTCCATCTGCAAACTAAAGCCAGTTTTTAGCATTTTTTGATGTGCAGCGTTAAGCGAACGTGTAAACTTTCATGTCTGTGGAACGTATGTATTGCACAATAAATTAATGCTCGAAATTTCCGGCGACCTGGAATTTTAAAAATGGGAGCTAGTGAGATCCAGACAATGTCGGAACCCTGATGAAAATTTCGCGTGGATTACTACTTTCCCGCCTGCTTTATTCACACTCCTAGCCTTTTAATCTTCCATTGCCGCCATAACACCTATCTGTGTTTCAGAATATATAATTTAAAATGTGACTTTCCAATATGAAATTAGTTCACCCCGCCCAGCATATAACCGCGGACCTTCCACGGGTTACACGGATGTGGTAACCATTACACAATGCAAAAAACTCCTTGATTTGCAATTTACAGAATGCATTCATGTTGTTCACTAAAGCAACTTTGTTGCGTTCATTGATGTGCAGTGCTAAGCACAAGTGTAAATGTGTTTGTCTGTCTAAAATGCCTTTTTTACAGCTTGAAGTAGGTCGCGTTATATCCAGTGCCTCAATTCCACGACCCAGATGGAATCTGCAAAAAGCTGATTGGAACGCCTTCTCCGAAAGCCTTGATAAATGTCTAGGCTGGATCCCACCATCTGCTGATAACTATAACAGGTTTGTTGGAGCCGTTATCTGTACAGCAAAAAAGCACATACCCAGAGGATATCGTAAAGAATATATTCCAGGCTGGGATGAGAAATGCGAAGAACTCTATAACATTTTTCAAAGTAGCGGTGACAGAGAAATAGCAGATGATCTAATACATAACCTGGATGCTGCACGCCGACAGAAGTGGATAGACACTACTCAGAAAATCGATTTCAAAGTATCTAGCCGAAAAGCATGGTCTCTGCTACGAAAATTAGGAGGAGCTAATCGTATCGTACGAGAAGATAGTCTCGTAACAACCAACAACATTGCTTCACACATTGTTAAAACTTCTAAAGGAATAAATCATCGCGCGACTACAACCAGTATTAAGCAGGAACTAAAAAAACTGAAAGCTAGAGCTGGCTCTACGACAGAGTACTCATATGACATCACCCCCGAAGAGGTTGCAGCTGCAATAAAGGATGTAAAACCCGGTAAAGCTCCTGGCTTTGATGGCATGCTCCCCGAGTTTCTCATCAAATCTGGAAAATATATGAGGACATGGCTAGCAAAATTCTTCACCTCAATGCTAAAAACAGGAAACGTACCTCAAGAGCTTAAACGTGCCAAGATAAATGCTCTCCTTAAACCAGGAAAACGTGCAGATCTTGTGCAAAGCTACCGTCCAATTGCATTACTTAGTGTTATATATAAAAACTTGGAACGAGTACTGATTAATAGGATTGGCCAAACAATACTTTCGGCGATCCCTGCAGAACAAGCTGGCTTTCGTCCCAACCGAAGTTGCGCAGATCAAGTTTTGGCACTCACATCACATATTGAAGCAGGCTTTCAGAAGATGATGAAAACATCTGTGGCTTTCATTGATTTATCAGCAGCCTATGATACCGTCTGGCGGCAAGGCCTACTCTACAAGCTGATGAAGATGATTCCATGCCAACAAATTACGAAGCTTATTGATAACATGATTGGAAACAGAGGATTTCAGGTTATTATGGGAAACAAAACCAGTGGCCAGAAATTCCTCCAAAATGGTCTCCCCCAAGGTTCTGTTCTAGCCCCACTGCTCTTTAGCCTTTACATTGCTGATATGCCAGAAACTGTCAGCAAAAAGTTTGGATATGCTTATGATTGGGTCATTTCAACTAGGCACACTCACTTCGAACCCATGGAAGAAACTCTAACATGTGATTTGTGTGTGCTTGCAGAGTATTTTCGTAAATGGAGGCTTCGACCTAATGCATCAAAAACAGAGGTGACTTGCTTCCATCTCAACAACAGACAATCCAATAGGACTCTGGAAGTCTACTTTGATGGTACACAACTTACCCACAATAAGGAACCAACATATCTTGGAGTCACGCTAGACAGGACCCTGTCGTTTAAATCACATCTCACAAAAACTGCTGCGAAACTGAGAACAAGAAACAACATCATACAAAAGCTTTGTGGAACCACGTGGGGATCATCCGCCACAACTCTGCGGACGTCTGCGTTGAGCTTGGTATATTCTGCGGCGGAGTACTGCGCACCAGTATGGTTGAACAGCGCCCATACTAACAAAGTTGATGTCCAACTTAATAGTACTATGCGCATTATTACAGGAACAATCAGGTCTACACCCACAATCTGGCTGCCTGTCCTAAGTAACATACCACCTCCTAACCTGCGAAGGAAAGTAGCTTTGATCAGAGAATACAACAAGATCCTAGCAAACCCTGGACTACCGGTACATTCTGACATCTCAGACCTCAAAATCAAACGACTTCGTTCGAGACATCCACCTCTTGCAGCCGAGATCAATCACATCGGACTCAACATCACCGATTCCTGGAGGGAAGAATGGATGCAAAATGCTCCAACTATATGCCAGAAAATGCCATGCATCGATAAGACAGTTCCAGGGTTTGATCAACACCGCAAGGTATGGTCAATGCTCAACCGACTCAGGACGGGACACGGAAGATGTGGGGATTCACTTTTTAAATGGCGAATGCTCTCCTCGCCGCTATGCGACTGTGGTGCACCGCGACAAACTATTAAACACATCAGGGAGGAATGCAGCATCAGAGGATATGGAGTGCCATATGAAGACTTCTTGATGGCAACCCCAAAATGTATTGAGTACATACAAGATCTAGATATTTGTTTGTAGATTGGTTCATTGGTTATTTTTGTTCATTTGTAATAACGTATTTGTATGCCATACGCTAAATAATAAATAATAGGACCGGAGGAGCAAATATATTATAGAACTTTCAGATACTAAAACAGCAGACGAAAACGACTTGTTAATGGAACTATTCTTATAGAACAAGAATATAACACGATTTACACCACCGTCGGCTGCCGTGAGAGTAACTCTCCGTGTTTGCCCATTATCATACCAGGTGAATGCTGGGCCTCGCTCGCCTTCTTCACACCTACAGTGTTGCACAAAAATTAGACAGTGTTTTTCCAATGAAAATAGCTGTTTCCGCCCGGGATTGAACCGGGGACCTTCCGCGTGTTAGGCGGATGTGATAACCACTACACCACGGAAACGACCGCGCATAGTCTTACTTACAGGATATATTCAAGCTTTAAACAAAAGCTACTTTGTAGCATTCGGGGATGTGCAGTGTTAAGCAAATGTATTTGTTAGAAATTAAAGTAGGGCGCGAAACTTCCAGTCCCCTGGAATAAGGACCACAGGAGCAATGATATTGTAGAACCTTCAGATACTATAACAGAAGCCCTAGAACAACTGGTCGAAGGAACTATTGTTATAGAACGCCAATTTCATTCGTTTTTCACCGCCGACGGCCGCCGTGCAGGAAACTTCCCGTGGATTCCCATTATCATAGCACGTGAACGATGGGCCCCGCTCGCCATTTCCACACATCTAATATTTTTCTACCATTGTCACATATTATTTTTGCACAAAAAAGCAGTGGTTTTCCTGTAAAAAATAGCTGCTTCCGCCCGGGACCGAACCAGGGACCTTCCGCGTGTAAAGCGGATGTGATAACCACTACACCACGGAAACAACCACATGTCTCGGCATTTACAGAATACATTCAAGCTGAAAACCAAAGCCAGTGTGTGGCATTCCTTGATGTGCTGTGTTAAGAAAAGGTGTAAACTTTATGTCTGTGGAACGTCTGTTCTCCACACTAAATTAAAGCGCGAAATTTCCGGTGGCCTGGAATTTGTACCAGGGGAGCTAGTAAGACCTAGATTAAACACATATAAAGACAGTCGAAAAACAACTTCATAACCCTCTACTGCAAACTGTTTCCCTCAGGCAACAAATTACTTTTCACTTGTATAAATGGATAAATATACTAGACAGGAGTAGTTTTATGGACAATCCTAAACTTTACAGTCATTTAAAGACATATACCAGTGATGCCTACATTTTCATATATACTGTAAATAAGATAAGCCAAAACAGCAATACAAAAGAAAGGTAGACCTTGCACATTGACAACAACCACGCGTACCAACCATCGTTTATTTATCGTGGGCGCTCCCCATCACAAAACCACAGGCTTTAGGAGTACATCTGGCTCAACATCAAAAACATAGCAACATATGGTCGTGCAAGTTGTACTTGCGCCTTGCAGTATGTACCCATGGGTAGTAGGCAGGAATTAAATTCCAGAAATTTCAGAAAACGTAACAGCGGCTGTAGAACAACTTGTTAAGAACTATTGTTATAGTACGCCAATTTCAAACGTTTTACGCCAATGTCGGGAGCCGTGAAAGTAATTTCCCGCTTTTCAACAGTATGATACCACGTGAATGCTACACCACGCTCGCCTTCTTCACACTCCTAGCATTTTCCTCCCATTGTCGCCTATCAGTGATGCACAAAAATCAGACAGCGGTTTTCCAATGTAAATAGGCTCTTTCCGCCCGGTATCGAACCGGGGACCTTCCGCGTGTGAGGCGGATGTGATAACCACTACACCACGGAAACAACCGCACGTCTTGGCATTTACAGAATATATTACATCTGCAAACTAAAGCCAGTTTTTAGCATTTTTTGATGTGCAGCGTTAAGCGAACGTGTAAACTTTCATGTCTGTGGAACGTATGTACTGCACATTAAATTAATGCTCGAAATTTCCGGCGACCTGGAATTTTAAAAATGGGAGCTAGTGAGATCTAGACAATGTCGGAACCCTGATGAAAATTTCGCGTGGATTACTACTTTCCCGCCTGCTTTATTCACACTCCTAGCCTTTTAATCTTCCATTGCCGCCATAAGACCTATCTGTGTTTCAGAATATATAATTTAAAATGTGACTTTCCAATATGAAATTAGTTCACGCCGCCCAGCATATAACCGCGGACCTTCCACGGGTTACACGGATGTGCTAACCATTACACAATGCAAAAAACTGCTTGATTTGCAATTTACAGAATGCATTCATGTTGTTCACTAAAGCAACTTTGTTTCATTCATTGATGTGCAGTGCTAAGCACAAGTGTAAATGTGTTTGTCTGTCTAAAATGCCTTTTTTACAACTTGAAGTATATCCAGGGCCATGGAATAAGGACCGAAGGAGCAAATACATCATAGAACATTCAGATACTAAAACAGCAGACGAAAACGACTTGTAATGGGACTATTGTTATAGAACAAGAATATAACACGATTTACACCACCGTCGGCTGCCGTGAGAGCAACTCTCCGTGTTTGCCCATTATCATACCAGGTGAATGCTGGGCCTCGCTCGCCTTCTTCACACCTACAGTGTTGCACAAAAATTAGACAGTGTTTTTCCAATGAAAATAGATGTTTCCGCCCGGGATTGAACCGGGGACCTTCCGCGTGTTAGGCGGATGTGATAACCACTACACCACGGAAACGACCGCGCATAGTCTCACTTACAGGATATATTCAAGCTTTAAACAAAAGCTACTTTGTAGCATTCGGGGATGTGCAGTGTTAAGCAAATGTATTTGTTAGAAATTAAAGTAGGGCGCGAAACTTCCAGTCCCCTGGAATATGGACCACAGGAGCAATGATATTGTAGAACCTTCAGATACTATAACAGAAGCCCTAGAACAACTGGTCGAAGGAACTATTGTTATAGAACGCCAATTTCATTCGTCTTTCACCGCCGACGGCCGCCGTGCAGGAAACTTCCCGTGGATTCCCATTATCATAGCACGTGAACGATGGGCCCCGCTCGCCATTTCCACACATCTAATATTTTTCTACCATTGTCACATATTATTTTTGCACAAAAAAGCAGTGGTTTTCCTGTAAAAAATAGCTGCTTCCGCCCGGGACCGAACCGGGGACCTTCCGCGTGTAAAGCGGATGTGATAACCACTACACCACGGAAACAACCACATGTCTTGGCATTTACAGAATACATTCAAGCTGAAAACCAAAGCCAGTGTGTGGCATTCCTTGATGTGCTGTGTTAAGCAAAGGTGTAAACTTTATGTCTGTGGAACGTCTGTGCTCCACACTAAATTAAAACGCGAAATTTCCGGTGGCCTGGAATTTGTACCAGAGGAGCTAGTAAGACCTAGATTAAACACATATAACGACAGTCGAAAAACAACTTCATAACCCTCTACTGCAAACTGTTTCCCTCAGGCAACAAATTACTTTTCACTTGTATAAATGGATAAATATTCTAGACAGAAGTAGTTTTATGGACAATCCTAAACTTTACAGTAATTTAAAGACATATACCAGTGATGCCTACATTTTCATATATACTGTACATAACATAAGCCAAAACAGCAATACAACCAAAGGTAGACCTTCCACATTGTCAACATCCACGCGTACCAACCACCGTTTATTTATCGTGGGCGCTCCCCATCACAAAACTACAGGCTTTAGGATAGTAGGCAGGAATTAAATTCCAGAAATTTCAGAAACTGTAACAGCGGCCGTAGAACAACCTGCTAAGAACTATTGTTATAGGACGCCAATTTCAAACGTTTTACGCCAATGTCGGGAGCCGTGAAAGTAATTTGCCGCTTTTCCACAGTATGATACCACGTGAATGCTACACCACGCTCGCCTTCTTCACACTCCTAGCATTTTTCTCCCATTGTCGCCTATCAGTGATGCACAAAAGTCAGACTGCGGTTTTTCAATGTAAATAAGCTGTTTCCGCCAGGTATCGAACCGGGGACCTTCCGCGTGTGAGGCGGATGTGATAACCACTACACCACGGAAACAACCGCATGTCTTGGCATATACAGAATATATTCCATCTGCAAACTAAAGCCAGTTTTTAGCATTTTTTGATGTGCAACGTTAAGCGAACGAGTAACTTTCATGTCGTTGGAACGCATGTACTGCACATTAAATTAATGCTCGAAATTTCCGGCGACCTGGAATTTTAAAAATGGGAGCTAGTGAGATCTAGACAATGTCGGAACCCTGATGAAAATTTCGCGTGGATTACTACTTTCCCGCCTGCTTTATTCACACTCCTAGCCTTTTAATCTTCCATTGCCGCCATGAGACCTATCTGTGTTTCAGAATATATAATTTAAAATGTGACTTTCCAATATGAAATTAGTTCACCCCGCCCAGCATATAACCGCGGACCTTCCACGGGTTACACGGATGTGCTAACCATTACACAATGCAAAAAACTGCTTGATTTGCAATTTACAGAATGCATTCATGTTGTTCACTAAAGCAACTTTGTTTCATTCATTGATGTGCAGTGCTAAGCACAAGTGTAAATGTGTTTGTCTGTCTAAAATGCCTTTTTTACAGCTTGAAGTATATCCAGTGCCATGGAATAAGGACCGGAGGAGCAAATACATCATAGAACATTCAGATACTAAAACAGCAGACGAAAACGACTTGTAATGGAACTATTGTTATAGAACAAGAATATAACACGATTTACACCACCGTCGGCTGCCGTGAGAGCAACTCTCCGTGTTTGCCCATTATCATACCAGGTGAATGCTGGGCCTCGCTCGCCTTCTTCACACCTACAGTGTTGCACAAAAATTAGACAGTGTTTTTCCAATGAAAATAGATGTTTCCGCCCGGGATTGAACCGGGGACCTTCCGCGTGTTAGGCGGATGTGATAACGACTACACCACGGAAACGACCGCGCATAGTCGCACTTACAGGATATATTCAAGCTTTAAACAAAAGCTACTTTGTAGCATTCGGGGATGTGCAGTGTTAAGCAAATGTATTTGTTAGAAATTAAAGTAGGGCGCGAAACTTCCAGTCCCCTGGAATATGGACCACAGGAGCAATGATATTGTAGAACCTTCAGATACTATAACAGAAGCCCTAGAACAACTGGTCGAAGGAACTATTGTTATAGAACGCCAATTTCATTCGTTTTTCACCGCCGACGGCCGCCGTGCAGGAAACTTCCCGTGGATTCCCATTATCATAGCACGTGAACGATGGGCCCCGCTCGCCATTTCCACACATCTAATATTTTTCTACCATTGTCACATATTATTTTTGCACAAAAAAGCAGTGGTTTTCCTGTAAAAAATAGCTGCTTCCGCCCGGGACCGAACCGGGGACCTTCCGCGTGTAAAGCGGATGTGATAACCACTACACCACGGAAACAACCACATGTCTTGGCATTTACAGAATACATTCAAGCTGAAAACCAAAGCCAGTGTGTGGCATTCCTTGATGTGCTGTGTTAAACAAAGGTGTAAACTTTATGTCTGTGGAACGTCTGTGCTCCACACTAAATTAAAACGCGAAATTTCCGGTGGCCTGGAATTTGTACCAGAGGAGCTAGTAAGACCTAGATTAAACACATATAACGACAGTCGAAAAACAACTTCATAACCCTTTACTGCAAACTGTTTCCCTCAGGCAACAAATTACTTTTCACTTGTATAAATGGATAAATATTCTAGACAGAAGTAGTTTTATGGACAATCCTAAACTTTACAGTAATTTAAAGACATATACCAGTGATGCCTACATTTTCATATATACTGTACATAACATAAGCCAAAACAGCAATACAACCAAAGGTAGACCTTCCACATTGTCAACATCCACGCGTACCAACCACCGTTTATTTATCGTGGGCGCTCCCCATCACAAAACTACAGGCTTTAGGATAGTAGGCAGGAATTAAATTCCAGAAATTTCAGAAACTGTAACAGCGGCCGTAGAACAACCTGCTAAGAACTATTGTTATAGGACGCCAATTTCAAACGTTTTACGCCAATGTCGGGAGCCGTGAAAGTAATTTGCCGCTTTTCCACAGTATGATACCACGTGAATGCTACACCACGCTCGCCTTCTTCACACTCCTAGCATTTTTCTCCCATTGTCGCCTATCAGTGATGCACAAAAGTCAGACTGCGGTTTTTCAATGTAAATAAGCTGTTTCCGCCAGGTATCGAACCGGGGACCTTCCGCGTGTGAGGCGGATGTGATAACCACTACACCACGGAAACAACCGCATGTCTTGGCATATACAGAATATATTCCATCTGCAAACTAAAGCCAGTTTTTAGCATTTTTTGATGTGCAGCGTTAAGCGAACGAGTAACTTTCATGTCGTTGGAACGCATGTACTGCACATTAAATTAATGCTCGAAATTTCCGGCGACCTGGAATTTTAAAAATGGGAGCTAGTGAGATCTAGACAATGTCGGAACCCTGATGAAAATTTCGCGTGGATTACTACTTTCCCGCCTGCTTTATTCACACTCCTAGCCTTTTAATTTTCCTTTGCCGCCATAAGACCTATCTGTGTTTCAGAATATATAATTTAAAATGTGACTTTCCAATATGAAATTAGTTCACCCCGCCCAGCATATAACCGCGGACCTTCCACGGGTTACACGGATGTGCTAACCATTACACAATGCAAAAAACTGCTTGATTTGCAATTTACAGAATGCATTCATGTTGTTCACTAAAGCAACTTTGTTTCATTCATTGATGTGCAGTGCTAAGCACAAGTGTAAATGTGTTTGTCTGTCTAAAATGCCTTTTTTACAGCTTGAAGTATATCCAGTGCCATGGAATAAGTACCGGAGGAGCAAATACATCATAGAACATTCAGATACTAAAACAGCAGACGAAAACGACTTGTAATGGAACTATTGTTATAGAACAAGAATATAACACGATTTACACCACCGTCGGCTGCCGTGAGAGCAACTCTCCGTGTTTGCCCATTATCATACCAGGTGAATGCTGGGCCTCGCTCGCCTTCTTCACACCTACAGTGTTGCACAAAAATTAGACAGTGTTTTTCCAATGAAAATAGATGTTTCCGCCCGGGATTGAACCGGGGACCTTCCGCGTGTTAGGCGGATGTGATAACCACTACACCACGGAAACGACCGCGCATAGTCTCACTTACAGGATATATTCAAGCTTTAAACAAAAGCTACTTTGTAGCATTCGGGGATGAGCAGTGTTAAGCAAATGTATTTGTTAGAAATTAAAGTAGGGCGCGAAACTTCCAGTCCCCTGGAATATGGACCACAGGAGCAATGATATTGTAGAACCTTCAGATACTATAACAGAAGCCCTAGAACAACTGGTCGAAGGAACTATTGTTATAGAACGCCAATTTCATTCGTTTTTCACCGCCGACGGCCGCCGTGCAGGAAACTTCCCGTGGATTCCCATTATCATAGCACGTGAACGATGGGCCCCGCTCGCCATTTCCACACATCTAATATTTTTCTACCATTGTCACATATTATTTTTGCACAAAAAAGCAGTGGTTTTCCTGTAAAAAATAGCTGCTTCCGCCCGGGACCGAACCGGGGACCTTCCGCGTGTAAAGCGGATGTGATAACCACTACACCACGGAAACAACCACATGTCTTCGCATTTACAGAATACATTCAAGCTGAAAACCAAAGCCAGTGTGTGGCATTCCTTGATGTGCTGTGTTAAGCAAAGGTGTAAACTTTATGTCTGTGGAACGTCTGTGCTCCACACTAAATTAAAACGCGAAATTTCCGGTGGCCTGGAATTTGTACCAGAGGAGCTAGTAAGACCTAGATTAAACGCATATAACGACAGTCGAAAAACAACTTCATAACCCTTTACTGCAAACTGTTTCCCTCAGGCAACAAATTACTTTTCACTTGTATAAATGGATAAATATTCTAGACAGAAGTAGTTTTATGGACAATCCTAAACTTTACAGTAATTTAAAGACATATACCAGTGATGCCTACATTTTCATATATACTGTACATAACATAAGCCAAAACAGCAATACAACCAAAGGTAGACCTTCCACATTGTCAACATCCACGCGTACCAACCACCGTTTATTTATCGTGGGCGCTCCCCATCACAAAACTACAGGCTTTAGGATAGTAGGCAGGAATTAAATTCCAGAAATTTCAGAAACTGTAACAGCGGCCGTAGAACAACCTGCTAAGAACTATTGTTATAGGACGCCAATTTCAAACGTTTTACGCCAATGTCGGGAGCCGTGAAAGTAATTTGCCGCTTTTCCACAGTATGATACCACGTGAATGCTACACCACGCTCGCCTTCTTCACACTCCTAGCATTTTTCTCCCATTGTCGCCTATCAGTGATGAACAAAAGTGAGACTGCGGTTTTTCAATGTAAATAAGCTGTTTCCGCCAGGTATCGAACCGGGGACCTTCCGCGTGTGAGGCGGATGTGATAACCACTACACCACGGAAACAACCGCATGTCTTGGCATATACAGAATATATTCCATCTGCAAACTAAAGCCAGTTTTTAGCATTTTTTGATGTGCAGCGTTAAGCGAACGAGTAACTTTCATGTCGTTGGAACGCATGTACTGCACATTAAATTAATGCTCGAAATTTCCGGCGACCTGGAATTTTAAAAATGGGAGCTAGTGAGATCTAGACAATGTCGGAACCCTGATGAAAATTTCGCGTGGATTACTACTTTCCCGCCTGCTTTATTCACACTCCTAGCCTTTTAATTTTCCTTTGCCGCCATAAGATCTATCTGTGTTTCAGAATATATAATTTAAAATGTGACTTTCCAATATGAAATTAGTTCACCCCGCCCAGCATATAACCGCGGACCTTCCACGGGTTACACGGATGTGCTAACCATTACACAATGCAAAAAACTGCTTGATTTGCAATTTACAGAATGCATTCATGTTGTTCACTAAAGCAACTTTGTTTCATTCATTGATGTGCAGTGCTAAGCACAAGTGTAAATGTGTTTGTCTGTCTAAAATGCCTTTTTTACAGCTTGAAGTATATCCAGTGCCATGGAATAAGGACCGGAGGAGCAAATACATCATAGAACATTCAGATACTAAAACAGCAGACGAAAACGACTTGTAATGGAACTATTGTTATAGAACAAGAATATAACACGATTTACACCACCGTCGGCTGCCGTGAGAGCAACTCTCCGTGTTTGCCCATTATCATACCAGGTGAATGCTGGGCCTCGCTCGCCTTCTTCACACCTACAGTGTTGCACAAAAATTAGACAGTGTTTTTCCAATGAAAATAGATGTTTCCGCCCGGGATTGAACCGGGGACCTTCCGCGTGTTAGGCGGATGTGATAACCACTACACCACGGAAACGACCGCGCATAGTCTCACTTACAGGATATATTCAAGCTTTAAACAAAAGCTACTTTGTAGCATTCGGGGATGAGCAGTGTTAAGCAAATGTATTTGTTAGAAATTAAAGTAGGGCGCGAAACTTCCAGTCCCCTGGAATATGGACCACAGGAGCAATGATATTGTAGAACCTTCAGATGCTATAACAGAAGCCCTAGAACAACTGGTCGAAGGAACTATTGTTATAGAACGCCAATTTCATTCGTCTTTCACCGCCGACGGCCGCCGTGCAGGAAACTTCCCGTGGATTCCCATTATCATAGCACGTGAACGATGGGCCCCGCTCGCCATTTCCACACATCTAATATTTTTCTACCATTGTCACATATTATTTTTGCACAAAAAAGCAGTGGTTTTCCTGTAAAAAATAGCTGCTTCCGCCCGGAACCGAACCGGGGACCTTCCGCGTGTAAAGCGGATGTGATAACCACTACACCACGGAAACAACCACATGTCTTGGCATTTACAGAATACATTCAAGCTGAAAACCAAAGCCAGTGTGTGGCCTTCCTTGATGTGCTGTGTTAAGCAAAGGTGTAAACTTTATGTCTGTGGAACGTCTGTGCTCCACACTAAATTAAAACGCGAAATTTCCGGTGGCCTGGAATTTGTACCAGAGGAGCTAGTAAGACCTAGATTAAACACATATAACGACAGTCGAAAAACAACTTCATAACCCTCTACTGCAAACTGTTTCCCTCAGGCAACAAATTACTTTTCACTTGTATAAATGGATAAATATTCTAGACAGAAGTAGTTTTATGGACAATCCTAAACTTTACAGTAATTTAAAGACATATACCAGTGATGCCTACATTTTCATATATACTGTACATAACATAAGCCAAAACAGCAATACAACCAAAGGTAGACCTTCCACATTGTCAACATCCACGCGTACCAACCACCGTTTATTTATCGTGGGCGCTCCCCATCACAAAACTACAGGCTTTAGGATAGTAGGCAGGAATTAAATTCCAGAAATTTCAGAAACTGTAACAGCGGCCGTAGAACAACCTGCTAAGAACTATTGTTATAGGACGCCAATTTCAAACGTTTTACGCCAATGTCGGGAGCCGTGAAAGTAATTTGCCGCTTTTCCACAGTATGATACCACGTGAATGCTACACCACGCTCGCCTTCTTCACACTCCTAGCATTTTTCTCCCATTGTCGCCTATCAGTGATGCACAAAAGTCAGACTGCGGTTTTTCGATGTAAATAAGCTGTTTCCGCCAGGTATCGAACCGGGGACCTTCCGCGTGTGAGGCGGATGTGATAACCACTACACCACGGAAACAACCGCATGTCTTGGCATATACAGAATATATTCCATCTGCAAACTAAAGCCAGTTTTTAGCATTTTTTGATGTGCAGCGTTAAGCGAACGAGTAACTTTCATGTCGTTGGAACGCATGTACTGCACATTAAATTAATGCTCGAAATTTCCGGCGACCTGGAATTTTAAAAATGGGAGCTAGTGAGATCTAGACAATGTCGGAACCCTGATGAAAATTTCGCGTGGATTACTACTTTCCCGCCTGCTTTATTCACACTCCTAGCCTTTTAATTTTCCATTGCCGCCATAAGACCTATCTGTGTTTCAGAATATATAATTTAAAATGTGACTTTCCAATATGAAATTAGTTCACCCCGCCCAGCATATAACCGCGGACCTTCCACGGGTTACACGGATTCGCTAACCATTACACAACTGCTTGATTTGCAATTTACAGAATGCATTCATGTTGTTCACTAAAGCAACTTTGTTGCATTCATTGATGTGCAGTGCTAAGCACAAGTGTAAATGTGTTTGTCTGTCTAAAATGCCTTTTTTCCAGCTTGAAGTAGGTCGCGTTATATCCAGTGCCACGGAATAAGAACCGGAGGAGCAAATACATTATTGAACATTCAGATACTAAAACAGCAGACGAAAACGACTTGTTAATGGAACTATTCTTATAGAACAAGAATATAACACGATTTACACCACCGTCGGCTGCCGTGAGAGTAACTCTCCGTGTTTGCCCATTATCATACCAGGTGAATGCTGGGCCTCGCTCGCCTTCTTCACACCTACAGTGATGCACAAAAATTAGACAGTGTTTTTCCAATGAAAATAGCTGTTTCCGAACGGGATTGAACCGGGGACCTTCCGCGTGTTAGGCGGATGTGATAACCACTACACCACGGAAACGACCGCGCGTAGTGTCACTTACAGGATATATTCAGGATTTAAACAACAGCTACTTTGTAGCATTCGGAGGTGTGCAGTGTTAAGCACATGTATTTGTTAGAAATTAAAGTAGGGCGCCAAACTTCCAGTCCCCTGGAATATGGACCACAGGAGCAATGATATTGTAGAACCTTCAGATACTATAACAGAAGCCCTAGAACAACTGGTCGAAGGAACTATTGTTATAGAACGCCAATTTCATTCGTTTTTCACCCCCGACGGCCGCCGTGCAGGAAACTTCCCGTGGATTCCCATTATCATAGCATGTGAACGATGGGCCCCGCTCGCCTTTTCCACACATCTAATATTTTTCTACCATTGTCACATATTATTGTTGCACAAAAAAGCAGTGGTTTTCCGGTTAAGAAAAAGCTGCTTCCGCCCGGGATCGAACCGGGGACGTTCCGCGTGTAAAGCGGATGTGATAACCACTACACCACGGAAACAACCACATGTCTGGGTATTTACAGAATACATTCAAGTTGAAAACCGAAGCCAGTGTGTGGCATTCCTTGATGTGCTGTGTTAAGCAAAGGTGTAAACTTTATGTCTGTGGAACGTCTGTGCTCCACACTCAATTAAAGCGCGAAATTTCCGGTGGCCTGGAATTTGTACCAGAGGAGCTAGTAAGACCTAGATTAAACACATATAACGACAGTCGAAAAACAACTTCATAACCCTCTACTGCAAACTGTTTCCCTCAGGCAACAAATTACTTTTCACTTGTATAAATGGATAAATATTCTAGACAGAAGTAGTTTTATGGACAATCCTAAGCTTTACAGTAATTTAAAGACATATACCAGTGATGCCTACATTTTCATATATACTGTACATAACATAAGCCAAAACAGCAATACAACCAAAGGTAGACCTTCCACATTGTCAATATCCACGCGTACCAACCACCGTTTATTTATCGTGGTCGCTCCCCATCACAAAACCACAGGCTTTAGGAGTACATCTGGCTCAACATCAAAGACATAGCAACATATGGTCGTGCGAGTTGTACTTGCGCCTTGCAGTATGTACCCATGGATAGTAGGCAGGAATTAAATTCCAGAAATTTCAGAAACTGTAACAGCGGCTGTAGAACAACTTGTTAAGAACTATTGTTATAGTAAGCCAATTTCAAACGATTTACGCCAATGTCGGGAGACGTGAAAGTAATTTCCCGCTTTTCACCAGGATGATACCACGTGAATGCTACACCACGCTCGCCTTCTTCACACTCCTAGCATTTTTCTCCCATTGTCGCCTATCAGTGATGCACAAAAATCAGACAGCGGTTTTCCAATGTAAATAAGCTGTTTCCGCCCGGTATCGAACCGGGAACCTTGCGCGTGTGAGGCGGATGTGATAACCACTACACCACGGAAACAACCGCATGTCTCGGCATTTACAGAATATATTCCATCTGCAAACTAAAGCCAGTTTTTAGCATTTTTTGATGTGCAGCGTTAAGCGAACGTGTAAACTTTCATATCTGTGGAACGTATGTACTGCACATTAAATTCATCATCATCATCTGTTTACCCTCCAGGGTCGGCTTTTCCCTCGGACACAGCGAGGGATCCCACCTCTACCGCCTCAAGGGCAGTGTCCTGGAGCTTCAGACTCTTGGTCGGGGATACAACTGGGGAGAATGACCAGTACCTCGCCCAGGCGGCCTCACCTGCTATGCTGAACAGGGGCCTTGTGGAGGGATGGGAAGATTGGAAGGGATAGGCAAGGAGGAGGGAAGGAAGCGGCCGTGGCCTTAAGTTAGGTACCATCCCGGCATTCGCCTGGAGGAGAAGTGGGAAACCACGGAAAACCACTTCCAGGATGGCTGAGGTGGTAATCGAACCCACCTCTACTCAGTTGACCTCCCGAGGCTGAGTGGACCCCGCTCCAGCCCTCGTACCACTTTTCAAATTTCGTGGCAGAGCCGGGAATCGAACCCGGACCTCCGGGGGTGGCAGCTAATCACGCTAACCACTACACCACAGAGGCGGACACTGCACATTAAATTAATGCTCGAAATTTCCGGCGACCTGGAATTTTAAAAAAGGGAGCCAGTGAGATCTAGACAATGTCGGAACCCTGATGAAAACTTCGCGTGGATTACTACTTTCCCGCCTGCTTTATTCACACTCCTAGCCTTTTAATCTTCCATTGCCGCCATAACACCTATCTGTGTTTCAGAATATATAATTTAAAATGTGACTTTCCAATATGAAATTAGTTCACCCCGCCCAGCATATAACCGCGGACCTTCCACGGGTTACACGGATGTGGTAACCATTACACAATGCAAAAAACTGCTTGATTTGCAATTTACAGAATGCATTCATGTTGTTCACTAAAGCAACTTTGTTGCGTTCATTGATGTGCAGTGCTAAGCACAAGTGTAAATGTGTTTGTCTGTCTAAAATGCCTTTTTTACAGCTTGAAGTATATCCAGTGCCATGGAATAAGGACGGGAGGAGCAAATACATTATAGAACATTCAGATACTAAAACAGCAGACGAAAACGACTTGTTAATGGAACTATTCTTATAGAACAAGAATATAACACGATTTACACCACCGTCGGCTGCCGTGAGAGTTACTCTCCGTGTTTGCCCATTATCATACCAGGTGAATGCTGGGCCTCGCTCGCCTTCTTCACACCTACAGTGTTGCACAAAAATTAGACAGTGTTTTTCCAATGAAAATAGCTGTTTCCGCCCGGGATTGAACCGGGGACCTTCCGCGTGTTAGGCGGATGTGATAACCACTTCACCACGGAAACGACCGCGCATAGTCTCACTTACAGGATATATTCAAGATTTAAACAAAAGCTACTTTGTATCATTCGGAGATGTGCAGTGTTAAGCACATGTATTTGTTAGAAATTAAAGTAGGGCGCCAAACTTCCAGTCCCCTGGAATATGGACCACAGGAGCAATGATATTGTAGAACCTTCAGATACTATAACAGAAGCCCTAGAACAACTGGTCGAAGGAACTATTGTTATGGAACGCTAATTTCATTCGTTTTTCACCGCCGACGGCCGCCGTGCAGGAAACTTCCCGTGGATTCCTATTATCATAGCACGTGAACGATGGGCCCCGCTCGCCATTTCCACACATCTAATATTTTTCTACCATTGTCACATATTATTGTTGCACAAAAAGCAGTGGTTTTCCGGTTAAGAAAAAGCTGCTTCCGCCCGGGATCGAACCGGGGACCTTCCGTGTGTAAAGCGGATGTGATAACCACTACACCACGGAAACAACCGCATGTCTGGGTATTTACAGAATACATTCAAGCTGAAAACCAAAGCCAGTGTGTGGCATTCCTTGATGTGCTGTGTTAAGCAAAGGTGTAAACTTTATGTCTGTGGAACGTCTGTGCTCCACACTCAATTAAAGCGCGAAATTTCCGGTGGCCTGGAAGGAGCTAGTAAGACCTAGATTAAACACATATAACGACAGTCGAAAAACAACTTCATAACCCTCTACTGCAAACTGTTTCCCTCAGGCAACAAATTACTTTTCACTTGTATAAATGGATAAATATTCTAGACAGAAGTAGTTTTATGGACAATCCTAAACTTTACAGTCATTTAAAGACATATACCAGTGATGCCTACATTTTCATATATACTGTACATAACATAAGCCAAAACAGCAATACAACCAAAGGTAGACCTTCCCATTGTCAACATCCACGCGTACCATCCACCGTTTATTTATCGTGGGCTCTCCCCATCACAAAACCACAGGCTTTAGGAGTACATCTGGCTCAACATCAAAAACATAGCAACATATGGTCGTGCAAGTTGTACTTGCGCCTTGAAGTATGTACCCATGGATAGTAGGCAGGAATTAAATTCCAGAAATTTCAGAAAACGTAACAGCGGCTGTAGAACAACTTGTTAAGAACTATTGTTATAGTACGCCAATTTCAAACGTTTTACGCCAATGTCGGGAGCCGTGAAAGTAATTTCCCGCTTTTCACCAGTATGATACCACGTGAATGCTACACCACGCTCGCCTTCTTCACACTCCTAGCATTTTTCTCCCATTGTCGCCTAAAAGTGATGCACAAGAATCAGACTGCAGTTTTCCAATGTAAATAGGCTTTTTCCGCCCGGTATCGAACCGGGGACCTTCCGCGTGTGAGGCGGATTTGATAACCACTACACCACGGAAACAACCGCATGTCATGGCATTTACAGAATATATTCCATCTGCAAACTAAAGCCAGTTTTTAGCATTTTTTGATGTGCAGCGTTAAGCGAACGTGTAAACTTTCATGTCTGTGGAACGTATGTACTGCACATTAAATTGCTGCTCGAAATTTCCCCGCGACCTGGAATTTTAAAAATGGGAGCTGGTGAGATCTAGACAATGTCGGAACCCTGATGAAAATTTCACGTGGATTACTACTTTCCCGCCTGCTTTATTCACACTCCTAGCCTTTTAATCTTCCATTGCCGCCATATGACCTATCTGTGTTTCAGAATATATAATTTAAAATGTGACTTTCCAATATGAAATTAGTTCACCCCGCCCAGCATATAACCGCGGACCTTCCACGGGTTACACGGATGTGCTAACCATTACACAATGCAAAAAACTGCTTGATTTGCAATTTACAGAATACATTCATGTTGTTCACAAAAGCAACTTTGTTGCATTCATTGATGTGCAGTGCTAAGCACAAGTGTAAATGTGTTTGTCTGTCTAAAATGCCTTTTTTACAGCTTGAAGTAGGTCGCGTTATGTTCAGTGCCATGGAATAAGGACCGGAGGAGCAAATACATTATAGAACATTCAGATACTAAAACAGCAGACGAAAACGACTTGTTAATGGAACTATTCTTATAGAACAAGAATATAACACGATTTACACCACCGTCGGCAGCCGTGAGAGCAAGTCTCCGTGTTTGCCCATTATCATACCAGGTGAATGCTGGGCCTCGCTCGCCTTCTTCACACCTACAGTGTTGCACAAAAATTAGACAGTGTTTTTCCAATGAATATAGCTGTTTCCGCCCGGGATTGCACCTTGGACCTTCCGCGTGTTAGGCGGATGTGATAACCACTTCAACACGGAAACGACCGCGCATAGTGTCACTTACAGGATATATTCAAGATTTAAACAAAAGCTACTTCTTAGCATTCGGGGATGTGCAGTGTTAAGCACATGTATTTGTTAGAAATTAAAGTAGGGCGCGAAACTTCCAGTGCCCTGGAATATGGACCACAGGAGCAATGATATTGTAGAACCTTCAGATACTATAACAGAAGCCCTAGAACAACTGGTCGAAGGAACTATTGTTATAGAACGCTAATTTCATTCGTTTTTCACCGCCGACCGCCGCCGTGCAGGAAACTTACCGTGGATCCCCATTATCATAGCACGTGAACGATGGGCCGCGCTCGCCATTTGCACACATCTAATATTTTTCTACCATTGTCACATATTATTGTTGCACAAAAAAGCAGTGGTTTTCCGGTAAAGAAAAAGCTGCTTCCACCCGGGATCGAACCGGGGACCTTCCGCGTGTAATACGGATGTGATAACCACTACACCACGGAAACAACCATATGCCTGCGTATTTGCAGAATACATTCAAGCTGAAAACCAAAGCCAGTGTGTGGCATTCCTTGATGTGCTGTGTTAAGCAAAGGTGTAAACTTTATGTCTGTGGAACGTCTTTGCTCCACACTAAATTTAAGCGCGAAATTTCCGGTGGCCTGGAATTTGTACCAGAGGGGCTAGTAAGACCTAGATTAAACACATATAAAGACAGTCGAAAAACAATTTCATAACCCTCTACTGCAAACTGTTTCCCTCATGCAACATATTACTTTTCACTTGTATAAATGGATAAATATTCTAGACAGAAGTAGTTTTATGGACAATCCTAAACTTTACAGTCATTTAAAGACATATACCTGTGATGCCTACATTTTCATATATACTATACATAACATAAGCAAAAACAGCAATACAACCAAAGGTAGACCTTCCACATTGTCAACATCCACGCGTACCAACCACCGTTTATTTATCGTGGGCGCCCCCCATCACAAAACCACAGGCTTTAGGAGTACATCTGGCTCAACATCAAAAACATAGCAACATATGGTCGTGCAAGTTGTACTTGCGCCTTGCAGTATGTACCCATGGATAGTAGGCAGGAATTAAATTCCAGAAATTTCAGAAACTGTAACAGCGGCTGTAGAACAACTTGTTAAGGACTATTGTTATAATACGCCAATTTCAAAAGTTATACGCCAATGTCGGGAGCCGTGAAAGTAATTTCCCGCTTTTCACCAGTATGATACCACGTGAATGCTACACCACGCTCGCCTTCTTCACACTCCTATCATTTTTCTCGCATTGTCGCCTATCAGTGATGCACAAAAATCAGACAGCGGTTTTCCAATGTAAATAAGCTGTTTCCGCCCGGTATCGAACCGGGGACCTTCCGCGTGTGAGGCGGATGTGATAACCACTACACCACGGAAACAACCGCATTTGTTGGCATTTACAGAATATATTCCATCTGCAAACTAAAGCCAGTTTTTTTGCATTATTTGATGTGCAGCGTTAAGCGAACGTGTAAACTTTCATGTCTGTGGAACGTATGTACTGCACATTAAATTAATGCTCGAAATTTCCCCGCGACCTGGAATTTTAAAAATGGGAACTGGTGAGATCTAGACAATGTCGAAACCCTGGTGAAAATTTCGCGTGGATTACTACTTTCCCGCTTGCTATGTTCACATTCCTAGCCTCTTAATCTTCCATTGCCGCCATAAGACCTATCTGTGTTTCAGAATATATAATTTAAAATGTGACTTTCCAATATGAAATTAGTTCACCCCGCCCAGCATATAACCGCGGACCTTCCACGGGTTACACGGATGTGCTAACCATTACACAATGCAAAATACTGCTTGATTTGCAATTTACAGAATGCATTCATGTTGTTCACTAAAGCAACTTTGTTGCATTCATTGATTTGCAGTGCTAAGCACAAGTGTATATGTGTTTGTCTGTCTAAAATGCCTTTTTTACAGCTTGAAGTAGGTCGCGTTATATCCATGGAATAAGGACCGGAGGAGCAAATACATTATAGAACATTCAGATACTAAAACAGCAGACGAACACGACTTGTTAATGGTACTATTCTTATAGAACACGAATATAAAAATGATTTACACCAACGTCGCCAGCCGTGAGAGCAACTCTCCGTGTTTGCCCATTATCATACGAGGTGAATGCAGGGCCTCGCTCGCCTTCTTCACACCTACAGTGTTGCACAAAAATTAGACAGTGTTTTTCCAATGAAAATAGCTGTTTCCGCCCGGGATTGAACCGGGGACCTTCCGCGTGTAAAGCGGATGTGATAACCACTACACCACGGAAACAACCACATGTCTGGGCATTTACAGAATACATTCAAGCTGAAAACCAAAGCTAGTGTGTGGCATTCCTTGATGTGCTGTGATAAGCATAGGTGTAAACTTTATGTCTGTGGAACGTCTGTGCTCCACACTAAATTAAAGCGCGAAATGTCCGGTGGCCTGGAATTTGTACCAGAGGAGCTAGTAAGACCTAGATTAAACACATATAACGACAGTCGAAAAACAACTTCATAACCCTCTACTGCAAACTGTTTCCCTCAGGCAACAAATTAATTTTCACTTGTATAAATGGATAAATATTCTAGACAGAAGTAGTTTTATGGACAATCCTAAACTTTACAGTCATTTAAAGACATATACCAGTGATGCCTACATTTTCATATATACTGTACATAACATAAGCCAAAACAGCAACACAACCAAAGGTAGACCTTCCACACTGTCAACATCCACGCGTACCAACCACCGTTTATTTATCGTGGGCGCTCCCCATCACAAAACCACAGGCTTTAGGAGTACATCTGGCTCAACATCAAAAACATAGCAACATATGGTCGTGCAAGTTGTACTTGCGCCTTGCAGTATGCACCCATGGATAGTAGGCAGGAATTAAATTCCAGAAATTTCAGAAACTGTAACAGCGGCCGTAGAACAACTTGTTAAGAACTATTGTTATAATACGCCAATTTCAAACGTTATACGCCAATGTCGGGAGCCGTGAAAGTAATTTCCCGCTTTTCCCCAGTATGATACCACGTGAATGCTACACCACGCTCGCCTTCTTCACACTCCTAGCATTTTTCTCGCATTGTCGCCTATCAGTGATGCACAAAAATCAGACAGCGGTAGTCCAATGTAAATAAGCTGTTTCCGCCCGGTATCGAACCGGGGACCTTCCGTGTGTGAGGCGGATGTAATAACCACTACACCACGGAAACAACCGCATGTCTTGGCATTTACAGAATATATTCCATCTGAAAACTAAAGCCAGGTTTTAGCATTTTTTGATGTGCAGCGTTAAGCGGACGTGTAAACTTTCATGTCTGTGGAACGTATGTACTGCACATTAAATTAATGCTCGAAATTTCCGGCGACCTGGAATTTTAAAAATGGGAGCTAGTGAGATCTGGACAATGTCGGAACCCTGATGAAAATTACGCGTGGATTACTACTTTCCCGCCTGCTATATTCACACTCCTAGCCTTTTAATCTTCCATTGCCGCCATAAGACCTATCTGTGTTTCAGAATATATAATTTAAAATGTGACTTTCCAATATGAAATTAGTTCACCCCGCCCAGCATATAACCGCGGACCTTCCACGGGTTACACGAATGTGCTAACCATTACACAATGCAAAAAACTGCTTGATTTGCAATTTACAGAATGCATTCATGTTGTTCACTAAAGCAACTTTGTTGCATTCATTGATGTGCAGTGCTTAGCACGAGTGTAAATGTGTTTGTCTGTCTAAAATGACTTTTTTACAGCTTGAAGTAGGTCGCTTTATATCCAGTGCCATGGAATAAGGACCGGAGGAGCAAATACATTATAGAACATTCAGATACTAAAACAGCAGATGAAAACGACTTGTTAATGGAACTATTCTTATAGAACAAGAATATAACACGATTTACACCACCGTCGGCTGCCGTGAGAGCAACTCTCCGTGTTTGCCCATTATCATACCAGGTGAATGCTGGGCCTCGCTCGCCTTCTTCACACCTACAGTGTTGCACAAAAATTAGACAGTGTTTTTCCAGTGAAAATAGCTGTTTCCGCCCGGGATTGAACCGGGGACCTTCCGCGTGTTAGGCGGATGTGATAACCACTACACCACGGAAACAACCACATGTCTTGGCATTTACAGAATACATTCAAGCTGAAAACCAAAGCCAGTGTGTGGCATTCCTTGATGTGCTGTGATAAGCATAGGTGTAAACTTTATGTCTGTGGAACGTCTGTGCTCCACACTAAATTAAAGGGCGAAATTTCCGGTGGCCTGGAATTTGTACCAGAGGAGCTAGTAAGACCTAGATTAAACACATATAACGACAGTCGAAAAACAATTTCATAACCCTCTACTGCAAACTGATTCCCTCAGGCAACAAATTACTTTTCACTTGTATAAATGGATAAATATTCTAGACAGAAGTAGTTTTATGGACAATCCTAAACTTTACAGTCATTTAAAGACATATACCAGTGATGCCTACATTTTCATATATACTGTACATAACGTAAGCCAAAACAGCAATACAACCAAAGGTAGACCTTCCACATTGTCAACCTCCACGCGTACCAACCACCGTTTATTTATCGTGGACGCTCCCCATCACAAAAACACAGGCTTTAGGAGTACATCTGGCTCAACATCAAAAACATAGCGACATATGGTCGTGCAAGTTGTACTTGCGCCTTGCAGTATGTACCCATGGATAGTAGGCAGGAATTAAATTCCAGAAATTTCAGAAACTGTAACAGCGGCTGTAGAACAACTTGTTAAGAACTATTGTTATAGGACGCCAATTTCAAACGTTTTACCCCAATGTCGGGAGGCGTGAAAGTAATTTCCCGCTTTTCCCCAGTATGATACCACGTGAATGCTACACCACGCTCGACCTTCTTCACACTCCTAGCATTTTTCTCCCATTGTCGCCTATCAGTGATGCACAAAAATCAGACAGCGGTTTTCCAATGTAAATAAGCTGTTTCCGCCCGGTATCGAACCGGGGACCTTCCGCGTGTGAGGCGGATGTGATAACCACTACACCACGGAAACAACCGCATGTCTTGGCATTTACAGAATATATTCCATCTGCAAACTAAAGCCAGGTTTTAGCATTTTTTGATGTGCAGCGTTAAGCGAACGTGTAAACTTTCATGTCTGTGGAACGTATGTACTGCACATTAAATTAATGCTCCAAATTTCCGGCGACCTGGAATTTTAAAAATGGCAGCTAGTGAGATCTAGACAATATCGGAACCCTGATGAAAATTTCGCGTGGATTACTACTTTCCCGCCTGCTTTATTCACACTCCTAGCCTTTTAATCTTCCATTGCCGCCATAAGACCTATCTGTGTTTCAGAATATATAATTTAAAATGTGACTTTCCAATATGAAATTAGTTCACCCCGCCCAGCATATAACCGCGGACCTTCCACGGGTTACGCGGATGTGCTAACCATTACACAATGCAAAAAACTGCTTGATTTGCAATTTACAGAATGCATTTTTGTTGTTCACTAAAGCAACTTTGCTGCATTCATTGATGTGCAGTGCTAAGCACAAATGTCAATGTGTTTGTCTGTCTAAAATGCCTTTTTTTACAGCTTGAAGTAGGTCGCGTTATGTCCAGTGCCATGGAATAACGACCGGAGGAGCAAATACATTATAGAACATTCAGATACTAAAACAGCAGACGAAAACGTCTTGCTAATGGAACTATTCTTATAGAACAAGAATATAACACGATTTACACCACCGTCGGCAGCCGTGAGAGCAACTCTCCGTGTTTGCCCATTATCATACCAGGTGAATGCTGGGCCTCGCTCGCCTTCTTCACACCTACAGTGTTGCACAAATATTAGACAGTGCTTTTCCAATGAAAATAGCTGTTTCCGCCCGGGATTGAACCGGGGACCTTCCGCGTGTTAAGCGGATGTGATAACCACTACACCACGGAAACGACCGCGCATAGTCTCACTTACAGGATATATTCAAGATTTAAACAAACGCTACTTTGTAGCATTCGGGGATGTGCAGTGTTAAGCACATGTATTTGTTAGAAATTAAAGTAGGGCGCGAAACTTCCAGTGCCCTGGAATATGGACCACAGGAGCAATGATATTGTAGAACCTTCAGATACTATAACAGAAGCCCTAGAACAACTGGTCGAAGGAGCTATTGTTATAGAACGCCAATTTCGTTCGTTTTTCACCGCCGACGGCCGCCGTGCAGGAAACTTCCCGTGAATTCCCATTATCATAGCACGTGAACGATGGGCCCCGCTGGCCATTTCCACACACCTAATATTTTTCTACCATTGTCACATATTATTTTTGCACAAAAAAGCAGTGGTTTTCCTGTAAAAAAAGAGCTGCTTCCGCCCGCGATCGAACCGGGGACCTTCCGCGTGTAATGCGGATGTGATAACCACTACACAACGGAAACAACCACCTGTCTTGGCATTTACTGAATACATTCAAGCTGAGAAACCAAAGCCAGTGTGTGGCATTCCTTGATGTGCTGTGATAAGCATAGGTGTAAACTTTATGTCTGTGGAACGTCTGTGCTCCACACTAAATTAAAGCGCGAAATGTCCGGTGGCCTGGAATTTGTACCAGAGGAGCTAGTAAGACCTAGATTAAACACACATAACGACAGTCGAAAAACAACTTCATAACCCTCTACTGCAAACTGTTTCCCTCAGGCAACAAATTACTTTTCACTTGTATAAATGGATAAATATTCTAGACAGAAGTAGTTTTACGGACAATCCTAAACTTTACAGTCATTTAAAGACATATACCAGTGATGCCTACATTTTCATATATACTGTACATAACATAAGCGAAAACAGCAACACAACCAAAGGTAGACCTTCCACACTGTCAACATCCACGCGTACCAACCACCGTTTATTTATCGTGGGCGCTCCCCATCACAAAACCACAGGCTTTAGGAGTACATCTGGCTCAACATCAAAAACATAGCAACATATGGTCGTGCAAGTTGTACTTGCGCCTTGCAGTATGTACCCATGGATAGTAGGCAGGAATTAAATTCCAGAAATTTCAGAAACTGTAACAGCGGCCGTAGAACAACTTGTTAAGAACTATTGTTATAATACGCCAATTTCAAACGTTATACGCCAATGTCGGGAGCCGTGAAAGTAATTTCCCGCTTTTCCCCAGTATGATACCACATGAATGCTACACCACGCTCGCCTTCTTCACACTCCTAGCATTTTTCTCGCATTGTCGCCTATCAGTGATGCACAAAAATCAGACAGCGGTAGTCCAATGTAAATAAGCTGTTTCCGCCCGGTATCGAACCGGGGACCTTCCGCGTGTGAGGCGGATGTAATAACCACTACACCACGGAAACAACCGCATGTCTTGGCATTTACAGAATATATTCCATCTGCAAACTAAAGCCAGGTTTTAGCATTTTTTGATGTGCAGCGTTAAGCGAACGTGTAAACTTTCATGTCTGTGGAACGTATGTATTGCACATTAAATTAATGCTCCAAATTTCCGGCGACCTGGAATTTTGAAAATGGCAGCTAGTGAGATCTAGACAATATCGGAACCCTGATGAAAATTTCGCGTGGATTACTACTTTCCCGCCTGCTTTATTCACACTCCTAGCCTTTTAATCTTCCATTGCCGCCATAAGACCTATCTGTGTTTCAGAATATATAATTTAAAATGTGACTTTCCAATATGAAATTAGTTCACCCCGCCCAGCATATAACCGCGGACCTTCCACGGGTTACACGGATGTGCTAACCATTACACAATGCAAAAAACTGCTTGATTTGCAATTTACAGAATGCATTTTTGTTGTTCACTAAAGCAACTTTGCTGCATTCATTGATGTGCAGTGCTAAACACAAATGTCAATGTGTTTGTCTGTCTAAAATGCCTTTTTTTACAGCTTGAAGTAGGTCGCGTTATGTCCAGTGCCATGGAATAACGACCGGAGGAGCAAATACATTATAGAACATTCAGATACTAAAACAGCAGACGAAAACGACTTGCTAAAGGAACTATTCTTATAGAACAAGAATATAACATGATTTACACCACCGTCGGCAGCCGTGAGAGCAACTCTCCGTGTTTGCCCATTATCATACCAGGTGAATGCTGGGCCTCGCTCGCCTTCTTCACACCTACAGTGTTGCACAAATATTAGACAGTGCTTTTCCAATGAAAATAGCTGTTTCCGCCCGGGATTGAACCGGGGACCTTCCGCGTGTTAGGCGGATGTGATAACCACTACACCACGGAAACGACCGCGCATAGTCTCACTTACAGGATATATTCAAGATTTAAACAAACGCTACTTCTTAGCATTCGGGGATGTGCAGTGTTAAGCACATGTATTTGTTAGAAATTAAAGTAGGGCGCGAAACTTCCAGTGCCCTGGAATATGGACCACAGGAGCAATGATATTGTAGAACCTTCAGATACTATAACAGAAGCCCTAGAACAACTGGTCGAAGGAGCTATTGTTATAGAACGCCAATTTCGTTCGTTTTTCACCGCTGACGGCCGCCGTGCAGGAAACTTCCCGTGGATTCCCATTATCATAGCACGTGAACGGTGGGCCCCGCTCGCCATTTCCACACATCTAATATTTTTCTACCATTGTTACATATTATTTTTGCACAAAAAAGCAGTGGTTTTCCTGTAAAAAAGGTCTGTTTCCGCCCGGGACCGAACCGGGGACCTTCCGCGTGTAAAGCGGATGTAATAACCACTACACCACGGAAACCACCACATGTCTGGGCATTTACAGAATACATTCAAGCTGAAAACCAGAGCCAGTGTGTGGCATTCCTTGATGTGCTGTGTTAAGCAAAGGTGTAAACTTTATGTCTGTGGAACGTCTGTGCTCCACACTAAATTAAAGCGCGAAATTTCCGGTGGCCTGGAATTTGTACCAGAGGAGCAAGTAAGACCTAAATTAAACACATATAACGATAGTCGAAAAACAACTTCATAACCCTCTACAGCAAACTACTTCCCTCAGGCAACAAATTACTTTTCACTTGTATAAATGGATAAATATTCTAGACAGAAGTAGTTTTATGGACAATCCTAAACTTTACAGTCATTTAAAGACATATACAAGTGATGCCTACATTTTCATATATCATCATCATCATCAGTTTACCCTCCAGGTTCGGTTTTTCCCTCGGACTTATCGAGGGATCCCACCTCTACCGCCTCAAGTGCAGTGACCTGGAGCTTCAGACTCTTGGTCGGGGAATACAACTGGGGAGTATGACCAGTACCTCGCCCAGGCGGCCTCACCTGCTATGCTGAACAGGGGCCTTGTGGAGGGATGGGAAGATTGGAAGGGATAAGCAAGGAAGAGGGAAGGAAGCGGCCGTGGCCTTAAGTTAGGTACCATCCCGGCATTCGCCTGGAGGAGAAGTGGGAATCCGCGGAAAACCACTTCCAGGATGGCTGAGGTGGGAATCGAACACACCTCTACTCAGTTGACCTCCCGAGGCTGAGTGGACCCCGTTCCAGCACTCGTACCACTTTTCAAATTTCGTGGCAGAGCCGGGAATCGAACCCGGGCCTCCGGGGGTGGCAGCTAATCACGCTAACCACAGAGGTGGACATTTTCATATATACTGTACATAACATAAGCCAAAACAGCAATACAACCAAAGGTAGACCTTCCACATTGTCAACATCCACGCGTACCAACCACCGTTTATTTATCGTGGGCGCTCCCCATCACAAACCCACAGGCTTTAGGAGTACATCTGGCTCAACATCAAAAACATAGCGACATATGGTCGTGCATGTTGTACTTGCGCCTTGCAGTATGCACCCGTGGATAGTAGGCAGGAATTAAATTCCAGAAATTTCAGAAACTGTAACAGCGGCTGTAGAACAACTTGTTAAGAAGTATTGTTATAATACGCCAATTTCAAACGTTATACGCCAATGTCGGGAGCCGTGAAAGTAATTTCCCGCTTTTCACCAGTATGATACCACGTGAATACTACACCACGCTCGCCTTCTTCACACTCGTAGCATTTTTCTCGCATTGTCGCCTATCAGTGATGCACAAAAATCAGACAGCGGTTTTCCAATGTAAATAAGCTGTTTCCGCCCGGTATCGAACCGGGGACTTTACGCGTGTGAGACGGATGTGATAACCACTACACCACGGAAACAACCGCATGTCTTGGCATTTACAGAATATATTCCATCTGCAAACTAAAGCCAGTTTTTAGCATTTTTTGATGTGCAGCGTTAAGCGAACGTGTAAACTTTCATGTCTGTGGAACGTATGTACTGCACATTAAATTAATGCTCGAAATTTCCGGCGAACTGGAATTTTAAAAATGGGAGCTAGTGAGATCTAGACAATGTCGGAACCCTGATGAAAATTTCGCGTGGATTACTACTTTCCCGCCTGCTTTATTCACACTCCTAGCCTTTTAATCTCCCGTTGCCGCCATAAGACCTATCTGTGTTTCAGAATATATAATTTAAAATGTGACTTTCCAATATGAAATTAGTTCACCCCGCCCAGCATATAACCGCGGACCTTCCACGGGTTACACGGATGTGCTAACCATTACACAATGCGAAAAAACTGCTTGATTTGCAATATACAGAATGCATTCATGTTGTTTACTAAAGCAACTTTGTTGCATTCATTGATGTGCAGTGCTTAGCACAAGTGCAAATGTGTTTGTCTGTCTAAAATGCCTTTTTTACAGCTTGAAGTAGGTCGCTTTATATCCAGTGCCATGGAATAAGGACCGGAGGAGCAAATACATCATAGAACATTCAGAAACTAAAACAGCAGACGAAAACGACTTGTTAATTGAACTATTCTTATAGAACAAGAATATAACACGATTTACACCACCGTCGGCAGCCGTGAGAGCAACTCTCCGTGTTTGCCCATTATCATACCAGGTGAATGCTGGGCCTCGCTCGCCTTCTTCGCACCTACAGTGTTGCACAAAAATTAGACAGTGTTTTTTCCAATGAAAATAGCTGTTTCCGCCCGGGATTGCACCGGGGACCTTCCGCGTGTTAGGCGGATGTGACAACCACTACACCACGGAAACGACCGCGCGTAGTCTCACTTACAAGATATATTCAAGATTTAAACAAAAGCTACTTTGTAGCATTCGGGGATGTGCAGTGTTAAGCACATGTATTTGTTAGAAATTAAAGTAGGGCGCGAAAATTCCAGTCCCCTGGAATATGGACCACAGGAGCAATGATATTGTAGAACCTTCAGATACTATAACAGAAGCCCTAGAACAACTGGTCGAAGGAACTATTGTTATAGAACGCCAATTACATTCGTTTTTCACCGCTGACGGTCGCCGTGCAGGAAACTTCCCGTGGATCCCCATTATCATAGCACGTGAACTATCTGCCCCGCTCGCCATTTCCACACATCTAATATTTTCCTACCATTGTCACATATTATTGTTGCACAAAAAAGCAGTGGTTTTGCGGTAAAGAAAAAGCTGCTTCCGACCGGGATCGAACCGGGGACCTTCCGCGTGTAAAGCGGATGTGATAACCACTACACCACGGAAACAACCACATTACTGGGTATTTACAGATTACATTCAAGCTGAAAACCAAAGCCAGTGTGTGGCATTCCTTGCTGTGCTGTGTTAAGCAAAGGTGCAAACTATGTCTGTGGAACGTCTTTGCTCCACACTAAATTAAAGCGCGAAATTTCCGGTGGCCTGGAAATTGTACCAGAGGAGCTAGTAAGATTAAACACATATAACGACAGTCTAAAAACAATTTCATAACCCTCTACTGCAAACTGTTTCCCTCAGGCATCAAATTACTTTTCACTTGTATAAATGGATAAATATTCTAGACAGAAGTAGTTTTATGGACAATCCTAAACTTTACAGTCATTTAAAGACATATACCAGTGATGCCTACATTTTCATATATACTGTACATAACAAAAGCAAAAACAGCAATACAACCAAAGGTAGACCTTCCACATTGTCAACATCCACGCGTACGAACCACCGTTTATTTATCGTGGGCGCTCCCCATCACAAAACCACAGGCTTTAGGAGTACATCTGGCTCAACATCAAAAACATAGCAACATATGGTGGTGCAAGTTGTACTTGCGCCTTGCATTATGTACCCATGGATAGTAGGCAGGAATTAAATTCCAGAAATTTCAGAAACTGTAACAGCGGCTGTAGAACAACTTGTTAAGAACTATTGTGATAGTACGCCAATTTCAAACGTTTTACGCCAATGACGGGAGACGTGAAAGTAATTTCCCGCTTTTCACCAATATGATACCACGTGAATGCTGCACCACGCTCGCCTTCTTCACACTCCTAGCATTTTTCTCGCATTGTCGCCTATCAGTGATGCACAAAAATCAGACAGCGGTAGTCCAATGTAAATAAGCTGTTTCCGCCCGGTATCGAACCGGGGACCTTCCGCGTGTGAGGCGGATGTAATAACCACTACACCACGGAAACAACCGCATGTCTTGGCATTTACAGAATATATTCCATCTGCAAACTAAAGCCAGGTTTTAGCATTTTTTGATGTGCAGCGTTAAGCGAACGTGTAAACTTTCATGTCTGTGGAACGTATGTACTGCACATTAAATTAATGCTCGAAATTTCCGGCGACCTGGAATTTTAAAATTGGGAGCTAGTGAGATCTCGACAATGTCGGAACCCTGATGAAAATTTCGCGTGGATTACTACTTTCCCGCCTGCTTTATTCACTCTCCTAGCCTTTTGATCTTCCATTGCCGCCATAAGACCTATCTGTGTTTCAGAATATATAATTTAAAATGTGACTTTCCAATATGAAATTAGTTCACCCCGCCCAGCATACAACCGCGGAACTTCCACGGGTTACACGGATGTGCTAACCATTACACAATGCAAAAAACTGCTTGATTTGCAATTTACAGAATGCATTCATGTTGTTCACTAAAGCAACTTTGTTGCATTCATTGATGTGCATTGCTAAGCACAAGTGTAAATGTGTTTGTCTGTCTAAAATGCCTTTTTTACAGCTTGCAGTAGGTCGCGTTATATCCAGTGCCATGGAATAAGGACCGGAGGAGCAAATACATTATAGAACATTCAGATACTAAAACAGCAGACGAAAACGACTTGTTAATGGAACTATTCTTATAGAACAAGAATATAACACGATTTACACCACCGTCGGCAGCCGTGGGAGCAACTCTCCGTGTATGCCCATTATCATACCAGGTGAATGCTGGGCCTCGCTCGCCTTCTTCACACCTACAGTGTTGCACAAAAATTAGACTGAGATTTTCCAATGAAAATAGCTGTTTCCGCCCGGGATTGAACCGGGGACCTTCCGCGTGTTAGGCGGATGTGATAACCACTACACCACGGAAACGACCGCGCATAGTCGCACTTACAGGATATATTCAAGATTTAAACAAAAGCAACTTTGTAGCATTCGGGGATGTGCAGTGTTAAGCACATGTATTTGTTAGAAATTAAAGTAGGGCGCGAAACTTCCAGTGCCCTGGAATATGGACCACAGGAGCAATGATATTATAGAACCTTCAAATACTATAACAGAAGCCCTAGAACAACTGGTCGAAGGAACTATTGTTATAGAACGCCAATTTCATTCGTTTTTCACCGCCGACGGCCGCCGTGCAGGAAACTTCCCGTGGATTCCCATTATCATAGCACGTGAACGATGGGCCCAGCTTGCCATTTCCACACATCTAATATTTTTCTACCATTGTCACATATTATTGTTGCACAAAAAAGCAGTGGTTTTCCTGTAAAAAAAGAGCAGCTTCCGCCCGGGATCGAACCGGGGACCTTCCGCGTGTAAAGCGGATGTGATAACCACTACACCACGGAAACAACCGCATTTCATGGCATTTACAGAATATATTCCATCTGCAAACTAAAGCCAGGTTTTAGCATTTTTTGATGTGCAGCGTTAAGCGAACGTGTAAACTTTCATGTGTGTGGAACGTATGTACTGCACATTAAATTAATGCCCGAAATTTCCGGCGACCTGGAATTTTAAAAATGGGAGCTAGTGAGATCTAGACAATATCGGAACCCTGATGAAAATTTCGCGTGGATTACTACTTTCCCGCCTGCTTTATTCACACTCCTAGCCTTTTAATCTTCCATTGCGGCCATAAGGCCTATCTGTGTTTCAGAATATATAATTTAAAATGTGACTTTCCAATATGAAATTAGTTCACCCCGCCCAGCATATAACCGCGGACCTTCCACGGGTTACACGGATGTGCTAACCATTACACAATGCGAAAAAACTGCTTGATTTGCAATTTACAGAATGCATTCATGTTGTTCACTAAAGCAACTTTGTTGCATTCATTGATGTGCAGTGCTTAGCACAAGTGCAAATGTGTTTGTCTGTCTAAAATGCCTTTTTTACAGCTTGAAGTAGGTCGCTTTATATCCAGTGCCATGGAATAAGGACCGGAGGAGCAAATACATCATAGAACATTCAGATACTAAAACAGCAGACGAAAACGACTTGTTAATGGAACTATTCTTATAGAACAAGAATATAACACGATTTACACCACCGTCGGCAGCCGTGAGAGCAACTCTCCGTGTTTGCCCATTATCATACCAGGTGAATGCTGGGCCTCGCTCGCCTTCTTCACACCTACAGTGTTGCACAAAAATTAGACAGTGTTTTTCCAGTGAAAATAGCTGTTTCCGCCCGGGATTGAACCGGGGACCTTCCGCGTGTTAGGCGGATGTGACAACCACTACACCACGGAAACGACCGCGCGTAGTCTCACTTACAAGATATATTCAAGATTTAAACAAAAGCTACTTTGTAGCATTCGGGGATGTGCAGTGTTAAGCACATGTATTTGTTAGAAATTAAAGTAGGGCGCGAAACCTCCAGTCCCCTGGAATATGGACCACAGGAGCAATGATATTGTAGAACCTTCAGATACTATAACAGAAGCCCTAGAACAACTGGTCGAAGGAACTATTGTTATAGAACGCCAATTACATTCGTTTTTCACCGCTGACGGTCGCCGTGCAGGAAACTTCCCGTGGATCCCCATTATCATAGCACGTGAACTATCTGCCCCGCTCGCTATTTCCACACATCTAATATTTTCCTACCATTGTCACATATTATTGTTGCACAAAAAAGCAGTGGTTTTGCGGTAAAGAAAAGGCTGCTTCCGCCCGGGATCGAACCGGGGACCTTCCGCGTGTAAAGCGGATGTGATAACCACTGCACCACGGAAACAACCACATTCCTGGGTATTTACAGATTACATTCAAGCTGAAAACCAAAGCCAGTGTGTGGCATTCCTTGATGTGCTGTGTTAAGCAAAGGTGTAAACTTTATGTCTGTGGAACGTTTTTGCTCCACACTAAATTAAAGCGCGAAATTTCCGGTGGCCTGGAATTTGTACCAGAGGAGCTAGTAAGACCTAGATTAAACACATATAACGACAGTCGAAAAACAATTTCATAACCCTCTACTGCAAACTGTTTCCCTCAGGCAACAAATTACTTTTCGCTTGTATAAATGGATAAATATTCTAGACAGAAGTAGTTTTATGGACAATCCTAAACTTTACAGTCATTTAAAGGCATATACCAGTGATGCCTACATTTTCATATATCATCATCATCATCTGTTTACCCTCCAGGTTCGGCTTTTCCCTCGGACTCAGCGAGAGATCCCACCTCTACCGCCTCAAGGGCAGTGTCCCGGAGCTTCAGACTCTTGGTCGGGGGATACAACTGGGGAGAATGACCAGTACCTCGCCCAGGCGGCCTCACCTGCTGTGCTGAACAGGGGCCTTGTGGAGGGATGGGAAGATTGGAAGGGATAGGCAAGGAAGAGGGAAGGAAACGGCCGTGGCCTTAAGTTAGGTACCATCCCGGCATTCGCCTGGAGGAGAAGTGGGAAACCACGGAAAACCACTTCCAGGATGGCTGAGGTGGGAATCGAACCTACCTCTACTCAGTTGACCTCCCGAGGCTGAGTGGACCCCGTTCCAGCCCTCGTACCACTTTTCAAATTTCGTGGCAGAGCCGGGAATCGAACCCGGGCCTCCGGGGGTGGCAGCTAATCACGCTAACCACTACACCACAGAGGCGGACCATTTTCATATATACTGTACATAACATAAGCCAAAACAGCAATACAACCAAAGGTAGACCTTCCACATTGTCAACATCCACGCGTACCAACCACCGTTTATTTATCGTGGGCGCTCCCCATCACAAAACCACAGGCTTTAGGAGTACATCTGGCTCAACATCAAAAACATAGCGACATATGGTCGTGCAAGTTGTACTTGCGCCTTGCAGTATGTACCCATGGGTAGTAGGCAGGAATTAAATTCCAGAAATTTCAGAAACTGTAACAGCGGCTGTAGAACAACTTGTTAAGAACTATTGCTATAATACGCCAATTTCAAACGTTATACGCCAATGTCGGGAGCCGTGAGAGTAATTTCCCGCTTTTCACCAGTATGATACCACGTGAATGCTACACCACGCTCGCCTTCTTTACACTCCTAGTATTTTTCTCCCATTGTCGCCAATCAGTGATGCACAAAAATCAGACAGCGGTTTTCCAATGTAAATAAGCTGTTTCCTCCCGGTATCGAACCGGGGACCTTCCGCGTGTGAGGCGGATGTGATAACCACTACACCACGGAAACAACCGCATGTCTTGGCATTTACAGAATATATTCCATCTGCAAACTAAAGCCAGTTTTTAGCATTTTTTGATGTGCAGCGTTAAGCGGACGTGTAAACTTTCATGTCTGTGGAACGTATGTACTGCACATTAAATTAATGCTCGAAATTTCCGGCGACCTGGAATTTTAAAAATGGGAGCTAGTGAGATCTAGACAATGTCGGAACCCTGATGAAAAAATCGCGTGGATTACTACTTTCCCGCCTGCTTTATTCACACTCCTAGCCTTTTAATCTTCCATTGCCGCCATAAGACCTATCTGTGTTTCAGAATATATAATTTAAAATGTGACTTTCCAATATGAAATTAGTTCACCCCGCCCAGCATATAACCGCGGACCTTCCACGGGTTACACGGATGTGCTAACCATTACACAATGCGAAAAAACTGCTTGATTTGCAATTTACAGAACGCATTCATGTTGTTCACTAAAGCAACACTGTTGCATTCATTGATGTGCAGTGCTAAGCACAAGTGTAAATGTGTTTGTCTGTCTAAAATGCCTTTTTTACAGCTTGAAGTAGGTCGCGTTATATCCAGTGCCATGGAATAAGGACCGGAGGAGCAAATACATTATAGAACATTCAGATACTAAAACAGCAGACGAAAACGACTTGTTAATGGTACTATTCTTATAGAACACGAATATAAAAAGGATTTACACCAACGTCGCCAGCCGTGAGAGCAACTCTCCGTGTTTGACCATTATCATACCAGGTGAATGCTGGGCCTCGCTCGCCTTCTTCACACCTACAGTGTTGCACAAAAATTAGACAGTGTTTTTCCAATGAAAATAGCTGTTTCCGCCCGGGATTGAACCGGGGACCTTCCGCGTGTAAAGCGGATGTGGTAACCACTACACCACGGAAACAACCGCATGTCTGGGCATTTACAGAATACATTCAAGCTGAAAACCAAACCCAGTGTGTGGCATTCCTTGATGTGCTGTGTTAAGCAATGGTGTAAACTTTATGTCTGTGGTACGTCTGTTCTCCACACTAAATTAAAGCGCGAAATTTCCGGTGGCCTGGAATTTGTACCAGAGGAGCTAGTAAGACCTAGATTAAACACACCAGTCGTCTGTGAGACAGTGAGCTGAGCGGATGTGCTGAGTGAAGCGCGGAGCAATGGGTATCACGTTGACACAATATAGGATAGTGATCGGCAGATGGAACTGTATAAAGGGAAGCAGAATGGAAACAAGAATGGAGTTAAAGGGTGAAAAAAGGAAGATGGTGGCTACGTTACTGGTGGCGGCGGTGGTGATGGTGTTGCTGATAATAGGAGGAGTAGAGATTAATCCCGGCCCAGGTCCAGTAGGTTCCATTGGATGGGAAGAGTACGAGGCGATTAGAGAGATGATTAGAGAGGCTTGTCAGACGGAGCAAATAAAAGAAATGTTCCGAGAGTTATCCAGGGAATTTATGGACCTAAAATTGAGTATCAAAGAAGATGTAAAGAAGTTTGTGGAAGAGGAAGGGTGTAATAAAGATGAATTAGACCTATTGAAGCAGAAGGTAAGAAGCCTGGAGTGGGACCTGAGAGAAACTAAGAGAGCAGTCGAGAAGAGTCTACAAGACAACGTAAGAAAAAATATCTTCATATACGGTGTCCAAGAAGAAGAAAGAGAGTCTAAAGTCGAACTAGTGTACAAAGTGGTAGAAGTTATCCAGAACAGGATGAAGATCAACTTCAGTGAAGTTGATATTGACGATGTACAGCGTGTGAGGAGAGTGAAATTTAAGAGACCAATTAGAGTGAAATTACTATCGACACTGATGGCGGACATTGTAATAAGAAATTCGAGTAATCTGAAAGGAGAGAAAGTGTGGATAAAACGGGAGATGGACTGGGAAGCCATAGAGAAGAACAGAATTCTGTATAAACATTTAAGAGAGGCAAGAAAACAAGGTCTTAAGGCATATATTAGAGGGAAGCAGCTGGTGGTTGGAAACGGAAGGTGGAATCGAGTGTGGGGGGCGGGAAGGCTGAAAAAGCTTGATGAAGAACACCAACAGCAGCAGAACGTGTCCTTGGCAACAGTGGAAGTAGCAAGGAAGGTCAGTGAAAAGAGTGATATTACGGAAGTGAGCGAAGTCCACATCACATCAGGTGCGGGAAGTAGGGATGTGCTGAACAGCAGTGCCAGCAACCAGGTGGGCGGAAATGGAGAGTCCTTGAAGAGTCATCACAACACAGAGATGGAGGAAGCAAGTAATGTGCCACAACTGGTGAGGAGTACAGTGGAAATTGTGAATGAAGGTAACAGTAGGCAGGGTAAGAATGCATCCTCTCCGAGTAAAAGGATCACTGAAAATAAAATGGAAAAAAGACAGGCGCTAAATAAGGAATGATCATTAAGTTTGAAAGATCTCTGGGGAAAGAAAAAAGGCGTAGGTATGGAGAAAGGGAAGGATGACGGGAGAAAAGAGAACGAGGAGAGATCTGGAGAGGACTCACAGGGAAGAGTGACAAGGAGTAGAGGTGGAAATGGAGAAGCACAGGGGCAAAGAGTAGGAGGGAATAAATAACTAGAGATGGCGATAGGGTTGTGGAATATTGAGGGGTTGATGGGGAAAATAGGGAATAAAGAATTGGAGAAAACAGTAAAGGAGTATGAGATTATTGCCCTAGTAGAGACGTGGTTAGGAAAAGGGATAGAAATTGAATGGGATGGGTATAGAGTAGTCAACGTGATAAAAGAAAAAAGGGGGAGAATGGGAAGAAATCCGGGCGGGATAACAGTTTTAATGAGTTAGTAGAGAGAGTAGAGAGAATACAGAATGAGGTAGAAGGGGTGGTATGGCTGAGAATTAAAATGGGAAATGATGCGAAGGAGGCAATTTGCCTGGCTCTATTATACAACCACCCTAAAGACTCAACTTATGCTAATAAAACATTTTTTGAAGAACTGATTGAAGAAATAAACAAAATGAAAGGATTATATGTGGAAGATGGAATGATATTGTTAGGGGATTGGAATGCAAGAGTGAGTAATAGGGTACCCGATTATGGGAGAGAGGATAAGGAAGTGAGTGAGTACAGAAGAAATAGTAAAGACAAAGATATAAATAGCTATGGGGTAAGATTATTAGAGTTATGTGCTATAGAAAAATTATATATTTTAAATGGATGGATGAAGGGAGATAGTAATGGTGAGCTGACATTCATCTCATCGAAGGGCGGGAGTGTAGTAGATATAGGAGTTAGCACGGAAATAGCTCTAAAGAAGATAATAAGTTTTGAGGTGACAGAATGTGTGATAACAGAACATATGCCCATCAAGATAAAATTAAGGGGGGAGTATGATGGAGTGAAGAGAAGGGTAGGAAAAAGAGATAGGTATAAGGAGGGATGGAAGTACATTTGGAATGATACCACGATCGAGAGATTGAGAACAGAGTTAAAAGAGAGTGAAGAGAGAATAAGGGTTGAAAGTGAAAGGATGTTGGAAGGAGGGGATGTGGATGAAGTTTTAAAACTAATAGAACGCCCAGTATGGAAGGTGGGTAAGAAAGTGAGAATAAGGGAAGAGAAAGACAGAAACATAGGCGCGGGGTGGTTTGATGAAGAGTGTAAGAGGAAACGAATGGTAGTAATGACAGCTCTAGCGGACTTCAAGAAAGGAGGAGAACAAGGGAAAAGAGAGGATTATTGTAAAGTAAGAAGAGATTACAAGAAGTTACTAAATGAGAAAAAAAAGTGCTGGAAAGCAGCGGAAGCTGAGAGAGTAAACAGGTATTGCAAAGAGAAAAGATTTGATAGGGTTTGGGAAACTATAAATAAGATTAAGAGAACTAGATCGACAGGGGGAGGAACAATGATAACAGAAAATGAGTGGATAGGATATTTTGCAGAGCTTTTGGGTGGGAGGGGAGAAGGCCACGGGGGTATGGAAAAGACGTATATTGGAAAGGAAGTACAAACAGGAGTACAGTTACTAGATGAGGAGATAACAAGTCAGGAAATAGTTAGGGTGTTAAGTAAAGTAAAAACCAAAACAGCGGGTGGAGCAAATGGTATTACTAACAGGATATGGAAGGAAGTAGGAGCAAATGAAGTAATGTTGAAAGTGATGGTGAAATTTTTTAACAAGATATGGGAAACGAATAAATTCCCTAGCGAGTGGAGAAAAGGAGTACTTTGTCCTATATATAAGAACAAAGGAAGTCGAAGTGATCCAAACAACTATAGAGGAATAACACTCCTGGACTCGCTGTCGAAGGTATATACAGGTATTTTAGCTAATAGGATTATAAATTGGGCAGAGAAATATGGAAGGATTTCGGACTATCAAAATGGATTTCGTAAAGAGAAAAATACTGTGGATAATATTTGGATTTTGGATACTTTAATTACGAAGTATGTGAAAATAGCAGGGAAGAGATTATATGTAGCAGCAGTAGATTTAGAGAAAGCCTTCGATGCAGTGAATAGAGAGGCGTTATTTACTAGATTAAGAGAGGTTGGGTTATCGGTAAAAATGAGGATGGCAATAGAAGGAATATATGAGAAAGTATTGGTGATGATTAAACTAAAAGGGGGTGGGTTGAGTAAGTGTATGGAATCGAAAAGGGGTGTGAGGCAGGGTTGTAAGCTATCACCCATATTATTTCTACTGTTTATAAATAATATATTGGATAGACATGGAGGCGAGAGATGGCAATGCCCTTGGATTGGGAAGAGGGAGATACCGGGGCTGCTATTTGCAGACGATTTATTAATCTTGGCATTAACAGCAAAGGGGTTGCAGGAAGGACTAAATGAGGTAGTGGAATATACTAGAAGACGGGCACTCAAGATAAATGTACGGAAGACGCAGATAATGATATGTAGGAAGAGGAAAGCCAAAAAAGAAAATAAATTCTGGACAGTCGAGCAGCAAGAAATCAGACCAGAAAAAAAATGGAGTATTTAGGAGTTATAATTAGTAGTAACGGCACGTGGGAAAATCAGATTAGAAGAGCCAGATATAAAGGAAGGGGAGCACTGGCAGTAGTGGGGATATTAGAAAATAAATTTCCGGATATAAAGTACAAAATACAGAGATTGGTGTTCCAATCAATGGTCAAAGGAAAAATGTTATATGGGGTAGAAATATGGGGATTAGAGGAAAATAGAAAAGAACTAAACCAGGTGGTGGCGAAATTTAGTAAGATTATTATGGGAGTTCCAAACTGTACTGCAAATGTGGGGGCTAGATTAGTATGTAAAGAATCGATTAAACACATATAACGACAGTCGAAAAACAACTTCATAACACTCTACTGCAAACTGTTTCCCTCAGGCAACAAATTACTTTTCACTTGTATAAATGGATAAATATTCTAGACAGAAGTAGTTTTATGGACAATCCTAAACTTTACAGTCATTTAAAGACATATACCAGTGATGCCTACATTTTCATATATACTGTACATAACATAAGCCAAAACAGCAATACAACCAAAGGTAGACCTTCCACATTGTCAACATCCACGCGTACCAACCACCGTTTATTTATCGTGGGCGCTCCCCATCACAAAACCACAGGCTTTAGGAGTACATCTGGCTCAACATTAAAAACATAGCGACATATGGTCGTGCAAGTTGTACTTGCGCCTTGCAGTATGTGCCCATGGATAGTACGCAGGAATTAAATTCCAGAAATTTCAGAAACTGTAACAGCGGCCGTAGAACAACTTGTTAAGAACTATTGTTATAGGACGCCAATTTCAAACGTTTTACGCCAATGTCGGGAGCCGTGTAAGTAATTTGCCGCTTTTCCCCCGTATGATACCACGTGAATGCTACACCACGCTCGCCTTCTTCACACTCCTAGCGTTTTTCTCCCATTGTCGCCTATCAGTGATGCACAAAAGTCAGACTGCGGTTTTCCAATGTAAACAAGCTGTTTCCGCCCGGTATCGAACCGGGGACCTTCCGCGTGTGAGGCGGATGTGATAACCACTACACCACGGAAACAACCGCATGTCATGGCATTTACAGAATATACTCCATCTGCAAACTAAAGCCAGTTTTTAGCATTTTTTGATGTGCAGCGTTAAGCGAACGTGTAAACTTTCATGTCTGTGGAACGTATGTACTGCACATTAAATTAATGCTCGAAATTTCCGGCGACCTGGAATTTTAAAAATGGGAGCTAGTGAGATCTAGACAATGTCGGAACCCTGATGAAAATTTCGCGCGGATTACTACTTTCCCGCCTGCTTTATTCACACTCCTAGCCTTTTAATCTTCCATTGCCGCCATAAGACCTATCTGTGTTTCAGAATATATAATTTAAAATGTGACTTTCCAATATGAAATTAGTTCACCCCGCCCAGCATATAACCGCGGACCTTCCACGGGTTACACGGATGTGCTAACCATTACACAATGCAAAAAACTGCTTGATTTGCAATTTACAGAATACATTCATGTTGTTCACTAAAGCAACTTTGTAGCATTCATTGATGTGCAGTGCTAAGCACAAGTGTAAATGTGTTTGTCTGTCTAAAATGCCTTTTTTACAGCTTGAAGTAGGTCGCGTTATATCCAGTGCCATGGAATAAGGACCGGAGGAGCAAATACATTATAGAACATTCAGATACTAAAACAGCAGACGAAACCGACTTGTTAATGGAACTATTCTTATAGAACAAGAATATAACACGATTTACACCACCGTCGGCAGCCGTGAGATCAACTCTCCGTGTTTGCCCATTATCATACCAGGTGAATGCTGGGCCTCGCTCGCCTTCTTCACACCTACAGTGTTGCACAAAAATTAGACAGTGTTTCTCCACTGTAAATAGCTGTTTCCATCCGGGATTGAACCCGGGACCTTCCGCGTGTTAGGCGGATGTGATAACCACTACACCACGGAAACGACCTGTATGGTCTCACTTACAGGATATATTCAAGTTTTAAACAAAAGCTACTTTGTAGCATTCGGGGATGTGCAGTGTTAAGCACATGTATTTGTTAGAAATTAAAGTAGGGCGCGAAACTTCCAGTGCCCTGGAATATGGACCACAGGAGCAATGATATTGTAGAACCTTCAGATACTATAACAGAAGCCCTAGAACAACTGGACGAAGGAACTATTGTTATAGAACGCCAATTTCATTCGTTTTTCACCGCCGACGGCCGCCGTGCATGAAACTTCCCGTGAATTCCCATTATCGTAGCACGTGAACGATGGGCCCCGCTCGCCATTTCAACACATCTAATATTTTTCTACCATTGTCACATATTATTTTTGCACAAAAAAGCAGTGGTTTTCCTGTAAAAAAGGTCTGCTTCCGCCCGGGATCGAACCGGGGACCTTCCGCGTGTAAAGCGGATGTGATAATCACTACACCACGGAAACAACCACATGTCTTGGCATTTATAGAATACATTCAAGCTGAAAACCAAAAACATATAACGACAGTCGAAAAACAACTTCATAACCCTCTACAGCAAACTGTTTCCCTCAGGCAACAAATTACTTTTCACTTGTATAAATGGATAAATCCAGGACACTGCCCTTTTGGCGGTAGAGGTGGGATCCCTCGCTAAGTCCGGGGGAAAAACCGAACCTGGAGGGTAAACAGATGATGATGATGATGATGATGATAAATGGATAAATATTCTAGACAGAAGTAGTTTCATGGACAATCCTAAACTTTACAGTCATTTAAAGACATATACCAGTGATGCCTACATTTTCATATATACTGTACATAACATAAGCCAAAACAGCAATACAACCAAAGGTAGACCTTCCACATTGTCAACATCCACGCGTACCAACCACCGTTTATTTATCGTGGGCGCTCCCCATCACAAAACCACAGGCTTTAGGAGTACATCTGGCTCAACATCAAAAACATAGCGACATATGGTCGTGCAAGTTGTACTTGCGCCTTGCAGTATGTGCCCATGGATAGTACGCAGGAATTAAATTCCAGAAATTTCAGAAACTGTAACAGCGGCCGTAGAACAACTTGTTAAGAACTATTGTTATAGGACGCCAATTTCAAACGTTTTACGCCAATGTCGGGAGCCGTGAAAGTAATTTTCCGCTTTTCCCCCGTATGAAACCACGTGAATGCTACACCACGCTCGCCTTCTTCACACTCCTAGCATTTTTCTCCCATTGTCGCCTATCAGTGATGCACAAAAGTCAGACTGCGGTTTTCCAATGTAAACAAGCTGTTTCCGCCCGGTATCGAACCGGGGACCTTCCGCGTGTGAAGCGGATGTGATAACCACTACACCACGGAAACAACCGCATGTCGTGGCATTTACAGAATATATTCCATCTGCAAACTAAAGCCAGTTTTTAGCATTTTTTGACGTGCAGCGTTAAGCGAACGTGTAAACTTTCATGTCTGTGGAACGTATGTACTGCACATTAAATTAATGCTCGAAATTTCCGGCGACCTGGAATTTTAAAAATTGGAGCTAGTGAGATCTAGACAATGTCGGAACCCTGATGAAAATTTCGCGTGGATTACTACTTTCCCGCCTGCTTTATTCACACTCCTAGCCTTTTAATCTTCCATTGCCGCCATAAGACCTATCTGTGTTTCAGAATATATAATTTAAAATGTGACTTTCCAATATGAAATTAGTTCACCCCGCCCAGCATATAACCGCGGACCTTCCACGGGTTACACGGATGTGCTAACCATTACACAATGCAAAAAACTGCTTGATTTGCAATTTACAGAATACATTCATGTTGTTCACTAAAGCAACTTTGTTGCATTCATTGATGTGCAGTGCTTAGCACAAGTGCAAATGTGTTTGTCTGTCTAAAATGCCTTTTTTACAGCTTGAAGTAGGTCGCGTTATATCCAGTGCCTCAATTCCACGACCCAGATGGAATCTGCAAAAAGCTGATTGGAACGCCTTCTCCGAAAGCCTTGATAAATATCTAGGCTGGATCCCACCATCTGCTGATAACTATAACAGGTTAGTTGGAGCCGTTATCTGTACAGCAAAAAAGCTCATACCCAGAGGATATCGTAAAGAATATATTCCAGGCTGGGATGAGAAATGCGAAGAACTCTATAACATTTTTCAAAGTAGCTGTGACAGAGAAATAGCAGATGATCTAATACATAACCTGGATGCTGCACGCCGACAGAAGTGGATAGACACTACTCAGAAAATCGATTTCAAAGTCTCTAGCCGAAAAGCATGGTCTCTGCTACGAAAATTAGGAGGAGCTAATCGTATCGTACGAGAAGATAGTCTCGTAACAACCAACAACATTGCTTCACACATTGTTAAAACTTCTAAAGGAATAAATCATCGCGCGACTACAACCAGTATTAAACAGGAACTAAAAAAACTAAAAGCTAGAGCTGGCTCTACGACAGAGTACTCATATGACATCACCCCCGAAGAGGTTGCAGCTGCAATAAAGGATGTAAAACCCGGTAAAGCTCCTGGCTTTGATGGCATACTCCCCGAGTTTCTCATCAAATCTGGAAAATATATGAGGACATGGCTAGCAAAATTCTTCACCTCAATGCTAAAAACAGGAAACGTACCTCAAGAGCTTAAACGTGCCAAGATAATTGCTCTCCTTAAACCAGGAAAACGTGCAGATCTTGTGCAAAGCTACCGTCCAATTGCATTACTTAGTGTTATATATAAACTCTTGGAACGAGTACTGATTAATAGGATTGGCCAAACAATACTTTCGGCGATCCCTGCAGAACAAGCTGGCTTTCGTCCCAACCGAAGTTGCGCAGATCAAGTTTTGGCACTCACATCACATATTGAAGCAGGCTTTCAGAAGATGATGAAAACATCTGTGGCTTTCATTGATTTATCAGCAGCCTATGATACCGTCTGGCGGCAAGGCCTACTCTACAAGCTGATGAAGATGATTCCATGCCAACAAATTACGAAGCTTATTGATAACATGATTGGAAACAGAGGATTTCAGGTTATTATGGGAAACAAAACCAGTGGCCAGAAATTCCTCCAAAATGGTCTCCCCCAAGGTTCTGTTCTAGCCCCACTGCTCTTTAGCCTTTACATTGCTGATATGCCAGAAACTGTCAGCAAAAAGTTTGGATATGCTGATGATTGGGTCATTGCAACTAGGCACACTCACTTCGAACCCATGGAAGAAACTCTAACATGTGATTTGTCTGTGCTTGCAGAGTATTTTCGTAAATGGAGGCTTCGACCTAATGCATCAAAAACAGAGGTGACTTGCTTCCATCTCAACAACAGACAATCCAATAGGACTCTGGAAGTCTACTTTGATGGTACACAACTTACCCACAATAAGGAACCAACATATCTTGGAGTCACGCTAGACAGGACCCTGTCGTTTAAATCACATCTCACAAAAACTGCTGCGAAACTGAGAACAAGAAACAACATCATACAAAAGCTTTGTGGAACCACGTGGGGATCATCCGCCACAACTCTGCGGACGTCTGCGTTGAGCTTGGTATATTCTGCGGCGGAGTACTGCGCACCAGTATGGTTGAACAGCGCCCATACTAACAAAGTTGATGTCCAACTTAATAGTACTATGCGCATTATTACAGGAACAATCAGGTCTACTCCCACAATCTGGCTGCCTGTCCTAAGTAACATACCACCTCCTAACCTGCGAAGGAAAGTAGCTTTGATCAGAGAATACAACAAGATCCTAGCAAACCCTGGACTACCGGTACATGCTGACATCTCAGACCTCAAAATCAAACGACTTCGTTCGAGACATCCACCTCTTGCAGCCGAGATCAATCACATCGGATTCAACATCACCGCTTCCTGGAGGGAAGAATGGATGCAAAATGCTCCAGCTATATGCCAGAAAATGCCAAGCATCGATAAGACAGTTCCAGGGTTTGATCAACCCCGCAAGGTATGGTCAATGCTCAACCGCCTCAGGACGGGACACGGAAGATGTGGGGATTCACTTTTTAAATGGCGAATGCTCTCCTCGCCGCTATGCGACTGTGGTGCACCGCGACAAACTATTAAACACATCAGGGAGGAATGCAGCATCTGAGCATATGGAGTGCCATATGAAGACTTCTTGATGGCAACCCCAAAATGTATTGAGTACATACAAGATCTAGATATTTGTTTGTAGATTGTTTCATTGGTTATTTTTGTTCATTTGTAATAACGTATTTGTATGCCATACGCTAAATAATAAATAATAGGACCGGAGTAGCAAATATATTATAGAACATTCAGATACTAAAACAGCAGACGAAAACGACTTGTTAATGGAACTATTCTTATAGAACAAGAATATAACACGATTTACGCCACCGTCGGCTGCCGTGAGAGCAACTCTCCGTGTTTGCCCATTATCATACCAGGTGAATGCTGGGCCTCGCTCGCCTTCTTCACACCTACAGTGTTGCACAAAAATTAGACAGTGTTTTTCCAATGAAAATAGCTGTTTCCGCCCGGGATTGAACCGGGGACCTTCCGCGTGTTAGGCGGATGTGATAACCACTACACCACGGAAACGACGGCGCATAGTCTCACTTACAGGATATATTCAAGATTTAAACAAAAGCTACTTTGTAGCATTCGGGGATGTGCAGTGTTAAGCACATGTATTTGTTAGAAATTAAAGTAGGGCGCGAAACTTCCAGTGCCCTGGAATATGGACCACAGGAGCAATGATATTGTAGAACCTTCAGATACTATAACAGAAGCCCTAGAACAAATGGTCGAAGGAACTATTGTTATAGAACGCCAATTTCATTCGTTTTTCACCGCCGACGGCCGTCGTGCAGGAAACTTCCCGTGGATTCCCATTATCATAGCACGTGAACGATGGGCCCCGCTCGCCATTTCCACACATCTAATATTTTTCTACCATTGTCACATATTATTTTTGCACAAAAAAGCAGTGGTTTTCCTGTAAAAAAGAGCTGCTTCCGCCCGGGACCGAACCGGGGACCTTCCGCGTGCAAAGCGGATGTGATAACCACTACACCACGGAAACAACCACATGTCTGGGTATTTACAGAATACATTCAAGCTGAAACCCAAAGCCAGTGTGTGGCATTCCTTGATGTGCTGTGTTAAACAAAGGTGTAAACTTTATGTCTGTGGAACGTCTGTGCTCCACAATAAATTAAAGCGCGAAATTTCCGGTGGCCTGGAATTTGTACCAGAGGAGCTAGTAAGACCTAGATTAAACACATATAACGACAGTCGAAAAACAACTTCATAACACTCTACTGCAAACTGCTTCCCTCAGGCAACAAATTACTTTTCACTTGTATAAATGGGGGGACTCTCTCCTCTGATTTGGATTGCACCGAACTCCGTCGCACATTCAAATCATTTTTGCTCGGCCGGGTGGCTCACCATCTATAACTTAGCTTCCCGCCGATTCAATCAGCATATTAGGCCGACACCTAGTTGGTAGTCAGCCTCCCCAGCACCATGCCCAGCTGCGTGCTCCATGACATCGATCCCGCTCTCTCTGACCAGGACTTACTTGCCAAACTCCAAATGGCACACGTCCCAGCCCGAAGCGTCTCAAGGATACTGCAAGACTTCGTCCCTACACGTCGGGTCCTGCTACATCTCCACTCAGCTGACGCCGTTTCACATTTTCTCGCCAGCGGAATCTACTTGGACAGCCAGATCCACCGAGTGACATCTTGTCCTTCGTACTTTGCCAACGAAACACCACCACAGTGGACTCCGTCCCAACCATCTTCCTCTCATTTCTACACAACTCCCATCGCCACCACCACCAGCACCACCATCACCACTACCATCGCAACGACCAGCACGCCCTCCATCCCTCTCTATCCTTCTGTCCCGGTCACAACTGTTATAACATGCCATCCTTCTCCTCTCATGACTTCTTTCCTCCCTGTCTGCCCTAGCCCTGAAGGACCTCAACACCTGAACCAACCCACTGAGACATCTCCGTCTACAGCTGCAGCACTGCCTTCGTCACCACCATCTACGCACGCCGCCGACGCAGCAGCCTCCGCCGCACCACCATCCACGCAGTCCTCATCGACCTGTCACACCATGTACAGCTGTGTGATACGCGGAGTGGATCCTGCTCTATCAGCTCGAACGATTCTCCAGGAACTTCAAGCCGAAGGCGTCCCAGTTCGTCGCGTCTTTCGGATCAAGAACTCCTCCGGCCCGACGTATATGGTCCGCATACACCTTCCAACTGCCGAAGATGTCCAACGACTTATTGCCAATGGAGCTTACATCTATCGCCATCGTCATAAAGTTGAGCCCCCTCTCTCCCCACCTCAACCTATTCGCCAACGTTTCAACCCACCATATTGCCGCCCCCGGCCAATTCCTCCTTTCCAACCTCGTACACCCGTTTGCCCACGCCTTTCCCCACCTAATTTCTTCCCTCCACCACCTCCAACGCTAGATATCATCCGACTCCTCATCACTTCCCTTAACAATATCACAACAATTCTGCAACTCCTCACATTCCATTTCCACCCTGCTACATTCATTTCAACTTCACTCCTCGAGCACACTTCCTATCGTTCCCATCTCCCCAGCTAAGAAGACCCACCGTTACTTCCTCATGAATATTTACATCGCTATCCCCATCTTCCTCTTCTATCACACCTTCTACTTCTTTTCCCTTCTCCCGGCCCGAGAGATCGCGACACGATCTAGGGGGCCCGCCCCGTCCTTCGGGCGGGGAATGAAAGCATTTAAGCAGCAGCAGCAGTATAAATGGATAAGTCCGCCTCTGTGGTGTAGTGGTTAGCGTGATTAGCTGCCACCCCCGGAGGTCCGGGTTCGATTCCCGGCTCTGCCACGAAATTTGAAAAGTGGTACGAGGGCTGGAACGGGGTCCACTCAGCCTCGGGAGGTCAACTGAGTAGCGGTGGGTTCGATTCCCACCTCAGCCATCCTGGAAGTGGTTTTCCGTGGTTTCCCGCTTCTCCTCCAGGCGAATGCCGGGATGGTACCTAACTTAAGGCCCCGGACGCTTCCTTCCCTCTTCCTTGCCTATCCCTTCCAATCTTCCCATCCCTCCACAAGGCCCCTGTTCAGCATAGCAGGTGAGGCCGCCTGGGCGAGGTACTGGACATACTCACCAGTTGTATCCCCCGACCAAGAGTCTGAAGCTCCAGGACACTGCCCTGGCGGTAGAGGTGGGATCCCTCGCTAAGTCCGAGGGAAAAACCGAACCTGGAGGGTAAACAGATGATGATGATGATGATAAATGGATAAATATTCTAGACAGAAGTAGTTTTATGGACAATCCTAAACTTTACAGTCATTTAAAGACATATACCAGTGATGCCTACATTTTCATATATACTGTACATAACATAAGCCAAAACAGCAATACAACCAAAGGTAGACCTTCCACATTGTCAACAAACACGCGTACCAACCACCGTTTATTTATCGTGGGCGCTCCCCATCACAAAACCACAGGCTTTAGGAGTACATCTGGCTCAATATCAAAAAAATAGCGACATATGGTCGTGCAAGTTGTACTTGCGCCTTGCAGTATGTACCCATGGATAGTAGGCAGGAATTAAATTCCAGAAATTTCAGAAACTGTAACAGCGGCCGTAGAACAACTTGTTAAGAACTATTGTTATAGGACGCCAATTTCAAACGTTTTACGACAAAGTCGGGAGCCGTGAAAATAATTTCCCGCTTTTCCCCAGTATGATAGCACGTGAATGCTACACCACGCTCGCCTTCTTCACACTCCTAGCATTTTTCTCCCATTGCCGCCTATCAGTGATGCACAGAAGTCAGACTGCGGTTTTCCAATGTAAACAAGCTGTTTCCGCCCGGTATCGAACCGGGGACCTTCCGCGTGTGAGGCGGATGTGATAACCACTACACCACGGAAACAACCGCATGTCTTGGCATTTACAGAATATATCCCATCTGCAAACTAAAGCCAGTTTTTAGCATTTTTTGATGTGCAGCGTTAAGCGAACGTGTAAACTTTCATGTCTGTGGAACGTATGTACTGCACATTAAATTAATGCTCGAAATTTCCCCGCGACCTGGAATTTTAAAAATGGGAACTGGTGAGATCTAGACAATGTCGAAACCCTGGTGAAAATTTCGCGTGGATTACTACTTTCCCGCTTGCTATGTTCACATTCCTAGCCTCTTAATCTTCCATTGCCGCCATAAGACCTATCTGTGTTTCAGAATATATAATTTAAAATGTGACTTTCCAATATGAAATTAGTTCACCCCGCCCAGCATATAACCGCGGACCTTCCACGGGTTACACGGATGTGCTAACCATTACACAATGCAAAAAACTGCTTAATTTGCAATTTACAGAATGCATTCATGTTGTTCACTAAGCAACTTTGTTGCATTCATTGATGTGCAGTGCTTAGCACAAGTGTAAATGTGTTTGTCTGTCTAAAATGCCTTTTTTACAGCTTGAAGTAGGTCGCTTTATATCCAGTGCCATGGAATAAGGACCGGAGGAGCAAATACATTATAGAACATTCAGATACTAAAACAGCAGATAAAAACGACTTGTTAATGGAACTATTCTGATAGAACAAGAATATAACACGATTTACACCACCGTCGGCTGCCGTGAGAGCAACTCTCCGTGTTTGCCCATTATCATACCAGGTGAATGCTGGGCCTCGCTCGCCTTCTACACACCTACAGTGTTGCACAAAAATTAGACAGTGTATTTCCAATGAAAATAGCTGTTTCCGCCCGGGATTGAACCGGGGACCTTCCGCGTGTTAGGCGGATGTGATAACCACTACACCACGGAAACGACCGCGCATAGTCTCACTTACAGGATATATTCAAGATTTAAACAAAAGCTACTTTGTAGCATTCGGGGATGTGCAGTGTTAAGCACATGTATTTGTTAGAAATTAAAGTAGGGCGCGAAACTTCCAGTGCCCTGGAATATGGACCACAGGAGCAATGATATTGTAGAACCTTCAGATACTATAACAGAAGCCCTAGAACAACTTGTCAAAGGAACTATTGTTATAGAACGCCAATTTCATTCGTTTTTCACCGCCGACGGCCGCCGTGCAGGAAACTTACCGTGGATTCCCATTATCATAGCACGTGAACGATGGGCCACGCTCGCCATTTCCACACATCTAATATTTTTCTACCATTGTCACATATTATTGTTGCACAAAAAAGCAGTGGTTTTCCGGTAAAGAAAAAGCTGCCTCCGCCCGGGATCGAACCGGGGACCTTCCGCGTGTAATACGGATGTGATAACCACTACACCACGGAAACAACCACATGTCTGGGTATTTACAGAATACATTCAAGCTGAAAACCAAAGCCAGTGTGTGGCATTCCTTGATGTGCTGTGTTAAGCAAAGGTGTAAACTTTATGTCTGTGGAACGTCTTTGCTCCACACTAAATTAAAGCGCGAAATTTCCGGTGGCCTGGAATTTGTACCAGAGGAGTTAGTAAGACCTAGATTAAACACATATAACGACAGTCGAAAAACAATTTCATAACCCTCTACTGCAAACTGTTTCCCTCAGGCAACAGATTATTTTTCACTTGTGTAAATGGCCTGGCCAGAGAGAGGGCGACACCCTCTAGGTGGCCCGCCCCACCCCTTCAGGGTGGGGAATGAAAACTTCGAAAGCAAAGCAAGTATAAATGGATAAATATTCTAGACAGAAGTAGTTTTATGGACAATCCTAAACTTTACAGTCATTTAAAGACATATACCAGTGATGCCTACATTTTCATATATACTGTACATAACATAAGCAAAAACAGCAACACAACCAAAGGTAGACCTTCCACATTGTCAACATCCACGCGTACCAACCACCGTTTATTTATCGTGGGCGCTCCCCATCACAAAACCACAGGCTTTAGGAGTACATCTGGCTCAACATCAAAAACATAGCAACATATGGTCGTGCAAGTTGTACTTGCGCCTTGCAGTATGTACCCATGGATAGTAGGCAGGAATTAAATTCCAGAAATTTCAGAAACTGTAACAGCGGCTGTAGAACAACTTGTTAAGAACTATTGCTATAATACGCCAATTTCAAACGTTATACGCCAATGTCGGGAGCCGTGAAAGTAATTTCCCGCTTTTCACCAGTATGATACCACGTGAATGCTACACCACGCTCGCCTTCTTCACACTCGTAGCATTTTTCTCGCATTGTCGCCTATCAGTGATGCACAAAAATCAGACAGCGGTTTTCCAATGTAAATAAGCTGTTTCCGCCCGGTATCGAACCGGGGACCTTCCGCGTGTGAGGCGGATGTGATAACCACTACACCACGGAAACAACCGCATGTCTTGGCATTTACAGAATATATTCCATCTGCAAACTAAAGCCAGGTTTTAGCATTTTTTGATGTGCAGCGTTAAGCGAACGTGTAAACTTTCATGTCTGTGGAACGTATGTACTGCACATTAAATTATTGCTCGAAATTTCCGGCGACCTGGAATTTTTAAAATGGGAGCTAGTGAGATCTAGACAATGTCGGAACCCTGATGAAAATTTCGCGTGGATTACTACTTTCCCGCCTGCTTTATTCACACTCCTAGCCTTTTAATCTTCCATTGCCGCCATAAGACCTATCTGTGTTTCAGAATATATAAATTATAATGTGACTTTCCAATATGAAATTAGTTCACCCCGCCCAGCATATAACCGCGGACCTTCCACGGGTTACACGGATGTGCTAACCATTACACAATGCAAAAAACTGCTTGATTTGCAATTTACAGAATGCATTCATGTTGTTCACTAAAGCAACTTTGTTGCATTCATTGATGTGCAGTGCTTAGCACAAGTGTAAATGTGTTTGTCTGTCTAAAATGCCTTTTTTACAGCTTGAAGTAGGTCGCTTTATATCCAGTGCCATGGAATAAGGACCGGAGGAGCAAATACATTATAGAACATTCAGATACTAAAACAGCAGACGAAAACGACTTGTTAATGGAACTATTCTTATAGAACAAGAATATAACACGATTTACACCACCGTCGGCTGCCGTGAGAGCAACTCTCCGTGTTTGCCCATTATCATACCAGGTGTCCGACTGGTTTGCTGAACGGCCAGCGTACTGGCCTTCGGTTCAGAGGGTCCCGGGTTCGGTTCCCGGCTGGGTCGGGGATTTTAACCTTAATTGGTTAATTACTACGGCACGGGGACTGGGTGTATGTGTTGTCTTCATCATCATTTCATCCTCATTACGACGCGCAGGTCACCTACGGGTGTCAAGTAGAAAGACCTGCAACTCGCGAGCCGAACCCGTCCTGGGATATCCCGGCACTAAAAGCCATACGCCATTTCATTTCATTTCATCATACCAGGTGAATGCTGGGCCTCGCTCGCCTTCTTCACACCTACAGTGTTGCACAAAAATTACACAGTGTTTTTTCAATGAAAATAGCTGTTTCCGCCCGGGATTGAACCGGAGACCTTCCGCGTGTTAGGCGGATGTGTTTGCCCCTACACCACGGAAACGACCGCGCATAGTCTCACTTACAGGATATATTCAAGATTTAAACAAAAGCTACTTTGTAGCATTCGGGGATGTGCAGTGTTAAGCACATGTATTTGTTAGAAATTAAAGTAGGGCGCGAAACTTCCAGTGCCCTGGTATATGGACCACAGGAGCAATGATATTGTAGAACCTTCAGATACTATAACAGAAGCCCTAGAACAACTGGACGAAGGAACTATTGTTATAGAACGCCAATTTCATTCGTTTTTCACCGCCGACGGCCGCCGTGCAGGAAACTTCCCGTGAATTCCCATTATCATAGCACGTGAACGATGGGCCCCGCTCGCCATTTCCACACATCTAATATTTTTCTACCATTGTCACATATTATTTTTGCACAAAAAAAGCAGTGGTTTTCCTGTAAAAAAGAGCTGCTTCCGCCCGGGATCGAACCGGGGACCTTCCGCGTGTAAAGCGGATGTGATAACCACTACACCACGGAAACAACCACATGTCTTGGCATTTACAGAATACATTCAAGCTGAAAACCAAAGCCAGTGTGTGGCATTCCTTGATGTGCTGTGATAAGCATAGGTGTAAACTTTATGTCTGTGGAACGTCTGTGCTCCGCACTAAATTAAAGCGCGAAATGTCCGGTGGCCTTGAATTTGTACCAGAGGAGCTAGTAAGACCTAGATTAAAAACATATAACGACAGTCGAAAAACAACTTCATAACCCTCTACTGCAAACTGTTTCCCTCAGGCAACAAATTACTTTTCACTTGTATAAATGGATAAATATTCTAGACAGAAGTAGTTTTATGGACAATCCTAACCTTTACAGTCATTTAAAGACATATACCAGTGATGCCTACATTTTCATATATACTGTACATAACATAAACAAAAACAGCAATACAACCAAAGGTAGACCTTCTACATTGTCAACATCCACGCGTACCAACCACCGTTTATTTATCGTGGACGCTCCCCATCACAAAACCACACGCTTTAGGAGTACATTTGGCTCAACATCAAAAACATAGCGACATATGGTCGTGCAAGTTGTACTTGCGCCTTGCAGTATGTACCCATGGATAGTAGGCAGGAATTAAATTCCAGAATTTTCAGAAACTGTAACAGCGGCCGTAGAACAACTTGTTAAGCACTCTTGTTATAGGACGCCAATTTCAAACGTTTTACTCCAATGTCGGGAGCCGTGAAAGTAATTTTCCGCTTTTCCCCAGTATGATAGCACGTGAATGCTACACCACGCTCGCCTTCTTCACACTCCTAGCATTTTTCTCCCATTGTCGCCTATCAGTGATGCACAAAAATCAGACAGCGGTTTTCCAATGTAAATAAGCTGTTTCCGCCCGGTATCGAACCGGGGACCTTCCGCGTGTGAGGCGGATGTGATAACCACTACACCACGGAAACAACCGCATGTCTTGGCATTTACAGAATATATTCCATCTGCAAACTAAAGCCAGTTTTTAGCATTTTTAGATGTGCAGCGTTAAGCGAACGTGTAAACTATCATGTCTGTGGAACGTATGTACTGCACATTAAATTAATGCTCGAAATTTCCGGCGACCTGGAATTTTAAAAATGGGAGCTAGTGAGATCTAGACAATGTCGGAACCCTGATGAAAATTTCGCGTGGATTACTACTTTCCCGCCTGCTTTATTCACACTCCTAGCCTTTTAATCTTCCATTGCCGCCATAAGACCTATCTGTGTTTCAGAATATATAATTTAAAATGTGACTTTCCAATATGAAATTAGTTCACCAAACCCAGCATATAACCGTGGACCTTCCACGGGTTACACGTGTTGTGATTATTGGGATTTGATTATTTGGACTCGGAAGACGGCGATGAATTGTGTATGTAAAGTGTTTGTTCAATTGTTTTTGGTTTTTGTTGGTTTTGGTTTTCCTCAGTATGTGAATTTTGGAATTGTTTAATTTGTTTGAAGTCGATATGATTTTGAAATTATTTGATTGTCATGGTAATTCTGGTGCATCCTGTACCACACGTGCCACATCGGCGTGGGAGATTTCCGGTTTCGTAAAGTTGCACCAATTTCGTAATTTTTCTAGAGGCTTCCTAAATGTTCCTTGTCAGCACTATTTTTTCTGCGCTCCTATTGGAGAAAATAAAAGGAAATGTGATTGGTAGGTGAAGGAAAACATCGTACGCTCATTGGCCGTGGTAAGATTTCATAATTTCCGGGGAGAAGCGTTGTCGCTGGAGCCTTGCTCTGCGAGGGGGTCTTTTCTGTTTGCCCACTGAAGGGAGCGGTCACCTTCCAAGGTACGGGTCTTCTTGGCCCCGCCATCCGGTAAGCACCAATTATTTTCTTTTTAACTTTTCTGGTATTCAGTTTCAGATATAGTGTTTCATTTTATTTATCTTGCCGGAGCGTACCCGTGTTTCCTTCTGCTTCCAAATGTTATAATTATGACTTAGCCGTTTCGGTAAGTCGCTTCACTTTGTTAAGAGATAGTTCCCGTTTGTTGTTTTGTAAATTAATTGTTATACGCCTTTCGAAGTAATCCTTATCAGTAATATTTTTCTCGGGACTATCTCATTAATTCCGCTTCATCATGGAATATTCATCTTTAGGTCGGGTACCCTTTTGTCAGAAGTGTTTTTGAGGGGGCTACCCACTGAAGATGCTCTGCTCCATGATTATACGTAAATTATTTTTCCTCCTTAGATGTATCTCTTCACTTTAGTATTACGTTACCTTCCTTTATTTATTTCGAACTGTTTTGGGTTTTTAAAGGTAACGCCACGACAGTGGAACGTCATGTGTGATGTTCGGGTGTAAAATAAATTTGATTACTAAATGCTACCCTCATGTAAATTGTAATGGTTGTTGAAATTATGCCGTCATTATTTTAATTGTATCTTGGTTATTGCTTTATATATGAAATCGAATCTAACTTGTTAAGTAAAGTTTAGGATTACATTGACTTCGCATCTTCAGTGTTACCAATACCTTCCACCGCCTGGATATGGTTCCCAGCCGCTTCCCGGTTATCCTTTCTTAATAGTCATGTTGGTTAAACTGTTTGTTTATTTCCTGTGATTAATGTGCTTGCGAGAATGGGGGGGCTAAGATAGTCCCAAACCTGTGGGGGAACCTCCCAAATGAAGGTCGAGGAGACACCGGTTAGGTGCCTCCAAGCTCTTGTCTACCAGGGTGGCTTTAGCTTTATATTCCCTGTCTGCTGCTGGTAAATTTCTGTTGCAGTGGCCGGAGGGGGATACCATCCCCATTTCTGCTGTCGTGCCTAGTGGAGAGGTACGTTATGTCTTGGGCCCTGCCGTTCTGCACTGCATTCCAGTGACCTGAGGCACAGATGACAATTACTGTTCTTGCCTGACAACTTGACGTCCCTAATCCAAGAGGGAACCGTCTGCATGGTGGTGACCATCATCCCATGCCAAGATTCTGAATAATTACCAGACATACTCTGACGTGGCCATTAGTGGCACGTGATATCACCTATACTTGGACATGTCAATTTACAGCGCTGTAAACCGGATATACCAATGACGCCAGTCGTGCTAGGCTGTGCGCAGTCACCCAGTTTGAACTGTAATGTAGAGGCTGAAGACAGTGGCCGCGTCGTCAGTCACAACAGCAAGAACTCGTGGTGCTACAGTGTAAATAAAACAGAAAAACCAAGAACTCAATTCAAAAGATGTCTCTTATTTGTGTTAAATTTTTTTTCAGTGAACGTTTTTTTTTTAAAGAAAATAATTTCAGTGTGGTGTTTTATGAACTTAAGAACAAAAAAAAAAGATTTTTTTTAAAAATCTCTTTAGTGTATACTTTATGTGGTTTCTGTTTCAACGAACATTCTTATGTCCTTTGTTTCCAGTGACATTTTTCCTTCTTTTTTCAGAGTTTTATTTTTAAGGTGTTTTGTTATTTTCTAAACTATGCTGTAACTGAACTGCTAAAATTGTGATCAAAATTTTTATTTTTGGAGCGGTGCTCCAAATTAAAGGGGGGGAGTATGTTGTGATTATTGGGATTTGATTATTTGGACTCGGAAGACGGCGATGAATTGTGTATGTAAAGTGTTTGTTCAATTGTTTTTGGTTTTTGTTGGTTTTGGTTTTCCTCAGTATGTGAATTTTGGAATTGTTTAATTTGTTTGAAGTCGATATGATTTTGAAATTATTTGATTGTCATGGTAATTCTGGTGCATCCTGTACCACACGTGCCACATCGGCGTGGGAGATTTCCGGTTTCGTAAAGTTGCACCAATTTCGTAATTTTTCTAGAGGCTTCCTAAATGTTCCTTGTCAGCACTATTTTTTCTGCGCTCCTATTGGAGAAAATAAAAGGAAATGTGATTGGTAGGTGAAGGAAAACATCGTACGCTCATTGGCCGTGGTAAGATTTCATAATTTCCGGGGAGAAGCGTTGTCGCTGGAGCCTTGCTCTGCGAGGGGGTCTTTTCTGTTTGCCCACTGAAGGGAGCGGTCACCTTCCAAGGTACGGGTCTTCTTGGCCCCGCCATCCGGTAAGCACCAATTATTTTCTTTTTAACTTTTCTGGTATTCAGTTTCAGATGTAGTGTTTCATTTTATTTATCTTGCCGGAGCGTACCCGTGTTTCCTTCTGCTTCCAAATGTTATAATTATGACTTAGCCGTTTCGGTAAGTCGCTTCACTTTGTTAACCCTCTACTGCATGAATTATTTTTCGTTTTCGTTTGGTGAAGAAAATTTCATGCTTTAATGTTCAACATACGTTCAGTGTATTCGATGTACCAGAAATTCTTAACTGGGGCTAATAGCTTAACACTCATATGTGATGTGGATTGCCATAGTTGAATATATATACGATTTTTCACGATTTCACGCTAAGCACCGATTCTGCCTGGAAACCTCGGCGTGAGCACATCAAGCTGACGACTGTCCGAGCTTGCACCCTGTTGACCGCCAGCTCACCGTCGCCGCCCGCCAGGAGCCAGCTTGCCCACTCGCTCCCGCCGTCGCCACGAGCCCTTGCCCGCACTCTACGGCCAGCCAATCAGCGTCGAGTCTGCCAAGTTCCCTGCGCGGTCCGACTTCCTGGATATACCCTGGGTCCAGTCGTTCCGCGGTCTCTCATATTAGCACCAGCTCTTCGCCAGGCCACACACTCAGCCAAGCCACCCAGCCTTCGGGCTGCCCTGTATCATCAAGCAAATTTGTCCAGCGCTCAGTGGAACGCTTGCTCGTGTCTTGTCCCGGCGTGATCCGTATAACTATACCTGACACGACTGGTGCCCACTGAGCGCGCTATATTTGGTCCTCTTCGGAGTTTGACCCACCCAGTACTCCATCCTTACCTACCCCCCCCCCCCCCGTCAGGTCAATCCCGGTGGACTGAGTAGCTGGGACCCTGGCAACTCCATCATGACTTCCAACTCTAAAGCCTCACCTCTCCCTCGCTTACTCCACAGTGCTAAGAAATTTCAGACCATGTACTCACCCATCACCATTCCACTACCTCACACCATCTCACCCAATGACAAATCTGGTATTTCAACCCACCGTCACCGCATAAACCAAGTCACTGCTCCCATCCTTCACCATATTCAGCTCCTCCAAGAGCTCTTAAACGGCTTCATCATCGTCTTCGCCAAAGATGCTGAAAGCTTCTATGACATCACCGTCCATCTGGAGAATGAAAACGTTCGCTACTTTACCTGCAAGGAGCTAGTCGTGGTCGATGATGCAGCCGTCCAGGCCTCTCCTACCGTCAACCACACAGCCAACCAAACTCTTTTCTCCCGCCTTCCTCCCAAAATCTCCAGACCCTCCCAATCCGATATCACCATCCCTCCATCACACATCACATTCACCAACATCACACCACCTACCGAACCCGGAAGTGAGACCTCATTAGCCTCACGACCGGCCAAGGTACCCGTCTCCCCACCATCTACCGAGTCCGGAACCGAACCCGGAAGTGAGACCCCATTAGCCTCACAACCGGCCAAGGTCACTGACTCTCCACCTTCCACCGAGTCCGGAAGTGAGACCCCATTAATCTCTCAACCGGACAAGGTCACACTGCACAAGTACACTCAAACCGGGAGCAGGCGTAACAAACCTGCCTCCCGGTTAAATCCCACACCAACACCCAACTCCTACAGCACACCTACACGCCACCGCCCCTCCTCACTAATCACACAATGCTATAATTGCCTGCAAATGGGCCACTCTGCAGCTTCATGCTCAGAGGCTACCAGGTGCAACAGATGTGGTGGTGCTCACCGCCACACTGTCTGTACAATACCCAAAGCCAATCCGAGGTGCGCTAACTGCGAAGGCAGTCACGCAGCCTCCTATCCTGGCTGCCCGTACATAAAGCGGGCAATTAGAGCACATCACAAACACTCTCAACACCTACACTCACACACCTCCCCCACACCTCAGCCTCTCCACCGCCCTGCCACCACTTCGAACCCAACTCCTCTCCCCTCCCCAAACTCTGCCCTGCCAAGTCTTGACAATTCCACCCTCCTTAACTTACTCCTCATCCAAGTACTTTCGACCCTTAACCAGTCCATGCCAAGTCGTCAGCTAATTATTAGCTAATCCCCCCCCCCTGCCCACACACCGCCCTGCCCCAAGAAGTCAACTCCTCATCTTACCCCTGTTATAACTGCACCCTCTCGGACTACCCTAACTTTACCCTCCCACAATTAGGTACAATTTTCAAATTTGTTAAGAAGCAACATTGGGAATGGTCACCTGCTGGATGGGTGACCATCCACCTGATGTTGCCCCCCTCTCATCGTTGGACTCTAATTCACAGAGTGCCAACGACCCCCCCCCTACCCCTCCCCTATTAGGGCACCACCGGCCCCACCTGGGGCCCAGGCCATATCCTGGCCAGTTCGATCCCCTCACAACCATACCAGTTCACCTAAACCGTCATGTTCCCACAATAAGAACTTATGAAATAGCACTCAAGGCCTGAAACATTGGTCGACGGGCTAAAATCACTCATTGGTCCCTCGGGACCTCTGAGGAGGCTGGTTCTGCTAAGCTTTTAACATTCAAAGACCGAACATTACTACCTACTGGCCATGGGTACGTACTGCAAGGCGCAAGTACAACTTGCAGAACCGTAGGTCGGTAATGTCTTTGAGGTTGAGCCAGAGGTACTCCTGAAGCCTGTGGTAATGTGATGGGGAAGGCCCACGTAAAATAAACGGTGGTTGGTTCGCGTGGATGTTGACGGGGTGGAAGGAGTACCTTTGGTTGTAGGGCTGTTTTGACTTATGTTATGTGTTTAATTGATTGTACAGTTGAAGGTGTGCCATAAAACTACCTCTGCCTACAATATTTGTCCATTTAAACAGGTGAAAAGTTATTTGTTGCCAAAAGGCAACAGTATGCAGTAGAGGTTTAAGAGATAGTTCCCGTTTGTTGTTTTGTAAATTAATTGTTATACGCCTTTCGAAGTAATCCTTATCAGTAATATTTTTCTCGGGACTATCTCATTAATTCCGCTTCATCATGGAATATTCATCTTTAGGTCGGGTACCCTTTCTCAGAAGTGTTTTTGAGGGGGCTACCCACTGAAGATGCTCTGCTCCATGATTATACGTAAATTATTTTTCCTCCTTAGATGTATCTCTTCACTTTAGTATAACGTTACCTTCCTTTATTTATTTCGAACTGTTTTGGGTTTTTAAAGGTAACGCCACGACAGTGGAACGTCATGTGTGATGTTCCGCTGTAAAATAAATTTGATTACTAAATGCTACCCTCATGTAAATTGTAATGGTTGTTGAAATTATGCCGTCATTATTTTAATTGTATCTTGGTTATTGCTTTATATATGAAATCGAATCTAACTTGTTAAGTAAAGTTTAGGATTACATTGACTTCGCATCTTCAGTGTTACCAATACCTTCCACCGCCTGGATATGGTTCCCAGCCGCTTCCCGGTTATCCTTTCTTAATAGTCATGTTGGTTAAACTGTTTGTTTATTTCCTGTGATTAATGTGCTTGCAAATTTAATTTCGTACATGTTTACATGCCTAGTGTACAGTACTTTTGGTGAAAGCATTACGGTAGCAAACATTTTCTCTTCATTAAACTTATTAATTGTAACCTTACCCTTTGGAGAGGTTGCAGTATGGTAGCAGAGCGTGGTTGCTGAAGAAGCAAAGTTGACGGTAATTCGGTGGTTATAACCTAAAATTTAATTCAAGTATTATCTCGTAGTGTTTCCTTTTTTATCAACATGTCTCGCGCTATCCCAGGTCCGTTCCATTTGAGGAAGGAGGAATTAGCTTACGAACTTCGTATTCGTAAGTTGAATTCGACAGGAAAGGTTAAGGATGACACGAGCTTGTTGAAACAATCGCTAAATGAACCTGTTTTTGTCCCAGGGTTATCAACAGATGAAGTGTGCGCATCTTTGTCGATTGTCAGAGATAAAATTGTAGAATATAAAGCCATTATTATGTCATTTTGTTCTTCTAAACCGTCCGATGCACAGTTAACACGTGCGAAAGGCCAAGTGCAGCATTACGTGGACAGGATTCGCGATCTGTTGGCGCATAATTTATCTGAAGATGAGCGATGCGAGTGCGAATCGTTGTTATTGCAGTTTTGTGATATTTTTGATAAAATTGTTGGATTGTTGGAAGGTAATTCTTTGCCTAGCTCAAGTTCAATAGTTAATGTGCCCGTCCAATCTGAAACGTGTGACAGTGACACTGTATCTGTATCTACTGCTTCACCAGTTAGTGCAGTGGTCACTTTTAAAGATACTCCCGTGCAATCTTCTCCTGCTGTATTTACCAGTGCTTCTCTGCCCGTGAATAATGATAGTGGTGCTTCTTGTACGCAAGTTGCTATGTCAACTGTTCCTATGGGAACTGTTAATTCTACTGTGTCTTTATCTCATCCTCCGGTTGCGACCCAAGTTGTTTCTCTTCCTATTGTACAAAGATATCCCCATGTCCAAGCGTCACCTGTAGTAAATTCTTCAGGAGTGTCACAGATGTGTGAAAACGTGTCGCAAATGCGAATATATGTGCCGGTTTCTATGCAATCAAACCTCAGTTCTAACCTCACTTTTAGTACTCCTACCCTATCCCAGGAGCGTTCAAATCAATATTTCTTTACTACTGTATTGCCTTCTTGTAACCAATCCAGTGCTGTTCAGGTACCTACTACTCCTGCTGCTTCTCAAATTTTTTCAAACTTACCTCACCCATTAACTGCTATATTTAAGGGTGTATCTAAGTTCACCGCTAATTCGATTGACGAAGTCATAGTATTTCTACGTTTTTTGGTTGAATTTAAAGATCAGAGTATAGTGTATTCCTTAAGTCGTGACAATTTCTTCCAAGTCTTATATCCACATGTATCTGGAGCTCTTTCTGAGCATGTCATAAGAGCCATTTCAGAAAAGTGGACAGTTGACCAATTTCATGCACATGTGCTTGAGTTTTTTATTCCTTCCCGTGCTTTGTCTTCTTTGGTTCAGAAGCATTATTTTCGAGTACAGTATTTGAATGAAACATTGTCGGAATACATCCAGGACATTAAGTTCAATGCTCGGATCTTCATGCTAAACTATTCTGAGTCTCAAATGGTTGCTAGCATTATTGAGGGTCTTGCACCAAATTACCGGTCGTATCTTGCTCTGTCGCCTCGACCCGCTACGTTCGCTCAGTTGGAAGCTATTACTGTTTCTGCTGAAGGCATTAGGTATGCCGACCAGTTACGAGTCGCCTTGGCTCCTCCTCCTATGAGCATGTCTTCTCAGGTCACTAGTACCGTTTCTACTTTTTCCAAGCCACGTAATTCACGTGCATGTTATAGTTGTGGTTCTACGGATCACTTCCAGCGGAATTGTCCTAAGATTGGGCCCTTAGGCAATTCAAAACCTGTCATGGGTGGTCAACTTCAGAATTTCCAAAGGAATTGTCCTAAGATTGAGCCCTTAGGCAATTCAAATTCGAATGAGAATAGAGTTTCTCCCTCCACTAGTTCTTGCAGATATTGTGGGTCAAATAGACACTTTTCAAGACAGTGTCCTCGCAATTCTTCCGGTTCTGGGCGTTCTGGTAATAGTAATCCCAGATGACTAGCCGCCGATCCTGGTGCCAAAACTTATAGTGTACCTTCATGTTTCGTCTGTTATCGCTGTCAATTAGTTGATGATTTACCCGACCCTGTAGTCGATTATAAGCTTCAGTCTGACCCTGGTGTCAATTTTCCAAAATCTTGTGGTATTTCTGCTATTCCTCCATGTAAATTACCTTACATTTGCCTAGAAGTGAACAATGAACCAGTTCGTGCTCTAGTTGATTCGGGAAGTAGCCTCACCTTGATGAGTGAAAATTTGTATAACTCTGTGAAATCTGTTTGTAAGTTCCCTGCTTTAAAACCTGTCTTTAACCTGCCATACGGCTAATTCTAATTCCTTGAATTTGATTGGAAGTCTGAATCTCAAAATTAGGATACGTAATTTCACATGGAAAATGCCCGTGGTAGTGGTGAAAGATTTATCTTGTCCTTTCATTCTCGGTGCAAATTTTATTGCCAAAACTGGTATGGTTTTGGATCTTCAATATAATAAATTCCAGTTTAAGTTTTCTATGAGGATCTTTACATTGTGTAACCGTTCTCCTATCCTTCCTTATCATGTCAGTGCTGTGTCTGAGGACACAAGTGAACCAAAAGCTTTCGACTTTGATCATTTGCCTGATGATCAGGCCAACCAGCTTAGGAATCTTTGCGATAAATTTCCTGATGTGTTCACTGACAAGCTAGGTGTGACCAATGTTTTGGAATATAAAATTGAAGTAACTGACAATGTACCTGTTCGTTCTCCTCCGTACCGGTTGTCGCCTCCTAAGATGAAAGCCCTTAAGGCTATCATCGACCAAATGCTTGCTGATGGTGTAATACGTCCTTCTAAATCTGCGTACTCTTCTCCCATAATCCTAGTCCCTAAACCACAGGGTGGTTTTCGGCCTGTAATAGACTATCGAATGTTGAATAAGCGAGTTGTGCTTCAATCTGTTCCACTTCCTGACTTGCACTCTTGTTTCTCTTGGTTTGCTAATGCCAAAATTTTTACCACTTTTGATCTGAATCAGGCGTACTATCAGATACCTCTTGCTGAGGAATCCAAGCATCTCACAGCTTTTGCTACTGACTGGAACCTCTATGAATTTGAGCGCGTGCCGTTCGGACTGGCAACGGGAGCTGCTGTTTTGACCCGGCTGCTGGATAACGTGTTGTCAGACATTAAATTCAAATTCGTTTATAATTATCTTGATGATTTGGTAATTTTTAGCGAAACTTTTGAAGAACACCTTGCTCATATCAATGAAGTCCTTGAAAGACTCCGTAAAGCAGGACTAACCCTTAAGGCTAGCAAAGTGACTTTCGCACAGCCTCAGATGTCCTTCCTAGGCCATATCGTGTCCGAGAAAGGCGTTTCGGTTGACCAATCTCATACTGCAACCTCTCCAAAGGGTAAGGTTACAATTAATAGGTTTAATGAAGAGAAAATGTTTGCTACCGTAATGCTTTCACCAAAAGTACTGTACACTAGGCATGTAAACATGTACGAAATTAAATTTGCAAGCACATTAATCACAGGAAATAAACAAACAGTTTAACCAACATGACTATTAAGAAAGGATAACCGGGAAGCGGCTGGGAACCATATCCAGGCGGTGGAAGGTATTGGTAACACTGAAGATGCGAAGTCAATGTAATCCTAAACTTTACTTAACAAGTTAGATTCGATTTCATATATAAAGCAATAACCAAGATACAATTAAAATAATGACGGCATAATTTCAACAACCATTACAATTTACATGAGGGTAGCATTTAGTAATCAAATTTATTTTACACCGGAACATCACACATGACGTTCCACTGTCGTGGCGTTACCTTTAAAAACCCAAAACAGTTCGAAATAAATAAAGGAAGGTAACGTTATACTAAAGTGAAGATATACATCTAAGGAGGAAAAATAATTTACGTATAATCATGGAGCGGAGCATCTTCAGTGGGTAGCCCCCTCAAAAACACTTCTGACAAAAGGGTACCCGACCTAAAGATGAATATTCCATGATGAAGCGGAATTAATGAGATAGTCCCGAGAAAAATATTACTGATAAGGATTACTTCGAAAGGCGTATAACAATTAATTTACAAAACAACAAACGGGAACTATCTCTTAACAAAGTGAAGCGACTTACCGAAACGGCTAAGTCATAATTATAACATTTGGAAGCAGAAGGAAACACGGGTACGCTCCGGCAAGATAAATAAAATGAAACACTATATCTGAAACTGAATACCAGAAAAGTTAAAAAGAAAATAATTGGTGCTTACCGGATGGCGGGGCCAAGAAGACCCGTACCTTGGAAGGTGACCGCTCCCTTCAGTGGGCAAACAGAAAAGAACCCCTCGCAGAGCAAGGCTCCAGCGACAACGCTTCTCCCCGGAAATTATGAAATCTTACCACGGCAAATGAGCGTACGATGTTTTCCTTCACCTACCAATCACATTTCCTTTTATTTTCTCCAATAGGAGCGCAGAAAAAAATAGTGCTGACAAGGAACATTTAGGAAGCCTCTAGAAAAATTACGAAATTGGTGCAACTTTACGAAACCGGAAATCTCCCACGCCGATGTGGCACGTGTGGTACAGGATGCACCAGAATTACCATGACAATCAAATAATTTCAAAATCATATCGACTTCAAACAAATTAAACAATTCCAAAATTCACATACTGAGGAAAACCAAAACCAACAAAAACCAAAAACAATTGAACAAACACTTTACATACACAATTCATCGCCGTCTTCCGAGTCCAAATAATCAAATCCCAATAATCACAACACACGGATGTGCTAACCATTACACGATGCAAAAAACTGCTTGATTTGCAATTTACAGAATGCATTCATGTTGTTCACTAAAGCAACTTCGTTGCGTTCATTGATGTGCAGTGCTAAGCACAAGTGTAAATGTGTTTGTCTGTCTAAAATGCCTTTTTTTCGGCTTGAAGTAGGTCGCTTTATATCCAGTGCCATGGAATAAGGACCGGAGGAGCAAATACATTATAGAACATTCAGATACTAAAACAGCAGACGAAAACGACTTGTTAATGGAACTATTCTTATAGAATAAGAATATAACACGATTTACACCACCGTCGGCTGCCGTGAGAGCAACTCTCCGTGTTTGCCCATTATCATACCAGGTGAATGCTGGGCCTCGCTCGCCTTCTTCACACCTACAGCGTTGCACAAAAATTAGACAGTGTTTTTCCAATGAAAATAGCTGTTTCCGCCCGGGATTGCACCTTGGACCTTCCGCGTGTTAGGCGGATGTGATAACCACTACACCACGGAAACGACCGCGCATAGTCTCACTTACAGGATATATTAAAGATTTAAACAAAAGCTACTTTGTAGCATTCGGGGATGTGCAGTGTTAAGCACATGTATTTGTTAGAAATTAAAGTAGGGCGCGAAACTTCCAGTGCCCTGGAATATGGACCACAGGAGCAATGATATTGTAGAACCTTCAGATACTATAACAGAAGCCCTAGAACAACTGGTCGAAGGAACTATTGTTATAGAACGCCAATTTCAATCGTTTTTCACCGCCGACCGCCGCCGTGCAGGAAACTTACCGTGGATTCCCATTATCATAGCACGTGAACGATGGGCCGCGCTCGCCATTTCCACACATCTAATATTTTTCTACCATTGTCACATATTATTGTTGCACAAAAAAGCAGAGGTTTTCCAGTAAAGAAAAAGCTGCTGCCACCCGGGATCGAACCGGGGAACTTCCGCGTGTAATACGGATGTGATAACCACTACACCACGGAAACAACCACATGCCTGGGTATTTACAGAATACATTCAAGCTGAAAACCAAAGCCAGTGTGTGGCATTCCTTGATGTGCTGTGTTAAGCAAAGGTGTAAACTTTATGTCTGTGGAACGTCTTTGCTCCACACTAAATTAAAGCGCGAAATTTCCGGTGGCCTGGAATTTGTACCAGAGGAGCTAGTAAGACCTAGATTAAACACATATAACGACAGTCGAAAAACAATTTCATAACCCTCTACTGCAAACTGTTTCCCTCATGCAACAAATTACTTTTCACTTGTATAAATGGATAAATATTCTAGACAGAAGTAGTTTTATGGACAATCCTAAACTTTACAGTCATTTAAAGACATATACCAGTGATGCCTACATTTTCATATATACTGTACATAACATAAGCAAAAAAAGCAATACAACCAAAGGTAGACCTTCCACATTGTCAACATCCACGCGTACCAACCACCGTTTATTTATCGTGGGCGCCCCCCATCACAAAACCACAGGCTTTAGGAGTACATCTGGCTCAACATCAAAAACATAGCAACATATGGTCGTGCAAGTTGTACTTGCGCCTTGCAGTATGTACCCATGGATAGTAGGCAGGAATTAAATTCCAGAAATTTCAGAAACTGTAACAGCGGCCGTAGAACAACTTGTTAAGAACTATTGTTATAATACGCCAATTTCAAACGTTATACGCCAATGTCGGGAGCCGTGAAAGTAATTTCCCGCCTTTCACCAGTATGATACCACGTGAATGCTACACCACGCTCGCCTTCTTCACACTCCTAGCATTTTTCTCGCATTGTCGCCTATCAGTGATGCACAAAAATCAGACAGCGGTTTTCCAATGTAAATAAGCTGATTCCGCCCGGTATCGAACCGGGGTCCTTACGCGTGTGAGGCGGATGTGATAACCACTACACCACGGAAACAACAGCATGTCTCGGCATTTACAGAGTATATTCCATCTGCAAACTAAAGCCAGTTTTTGCATTTTTTGATGTGCAGCGTTAAGCGAACGTGTAAACTTTCATGTCTGTGGAACGTATGTACTGCACATTAAATTAATGCTCGAAATTTCCGGCGACCTGGAATTTTAAAAATGGGAGCTAGTGAGATCTAGACAATGTCGGAAACCTGATGAAAATTTCGCGTGGATTACTACTTCCCCGCCTGCTTTTTTCACACTCCTAGCCTTTTAATCTCCCATTGCCGCCATAAGACCCAACTGTGTTACAGAATATATAATTTAAAATGTGACTTTCCAATATGAAATTAATTCACACCGCCCAGCATATAACCGCGGACCTTCCACGGGTTACACGGATGTGCTAACCATTACACAATGCAAAAAACTGCTTGATTTGCAATTTACAGAATGCATTCATGTTGTTCACTAAAGCAACTTTGTTTCATTCATTGATTTGCAGTGCTAAGCACAAGTGTATTTGTGTTTGTCTGTCTAAAATTCCTTTTTTACAGCTTGATGTAGGTCGCGTTATATCCATGGAATAAAGACCGGAGGAGCAAATACATTATAGAACATTCAGATACTAAAACAGCAGACGAACACGACTTGTTAATGGTACTATTCTTATAGAACACGAATATAAAAATGATTTACACCAACGTCGCCAGCCGTGAGAGCAACTCTCCGTGTTTGCCCATTATCATACCAGGTGAATGCAGGGCCTCGCTCGCCTTCTTCACACCTACAGTGTTGCACAAAAATTAGACAGTGTTTTTCCAATGAAAATAGCTGTTTCCGCCCGGAATTGAACCGGGGCCCTTCCGCGTGTGGGGCGGATGTGATAACCACTACACCACGGAAACAACCATATGTCAGTGCATTTACAGAATACATTCAAGCTGAAAACCAAAGCCAGTGTGTGGCATTCCTTGACGTGCTGTGTTAAGCAAAGGTGTAAACTTTATGTCTGTGGAACGTCTGTGCCCCACACTAAATTAAAGCGCGAAATTTCCCGTAGCCTGGAATTTGTACCAGAGGAGCTAGTAAGACCTAGATTAAACACATATAACGACAGTCGAAAAACAACTTCTTAACCCTCTACTGCAAACTGTTTCCCTCAGGCAACAAATTACTTTTCACTTGTATAAATGAATAAATATTCTAGGCAGAAGTAGTTTTATGGACAATCCTAAACTTTACAGTCATTTAAAGACATATACCAGTGATGCCTACATTTTCATATATACTGTACATGACATAATCCAAAACAGCAATACAACCAAAGGTAGACATTCCACATTGTTAACATCCACGCGTACCATCATCATCATCATCATCTGTTTACCCTCCAGGTTCGGTTTTTTCCTCGGACTTAGCGAGCGATCCCACCTCTACCGCCTCAAGGGCAGTGTCCTGGAGCTTCAGACTCTTGGTCGGGGGATAAAACTGGGGAGTATGACCAGTACCTCGCCCAGGCGACCTCACCTGCTATGCTGAACAGGGGCCTTGTGGAGGGATGGGAAGAGTGTAAGGGATAGGCAAGGAAGAGGGAAGGAAGCGGCCGTGGCCTTAAGTTGGGTACCATCCCGGCATTCGCCTGTAGGAGAAGTGGAAACCACGGAAAACCACTTCCAGGATGGCTGAGGTGGGAATCGAACCCACCTCTACTCAGTTGACCTCCCGAGGCTGAGTGGACCCCGTTCAAGCCCACGTACCACTTTTCAAATTTCGTGGCAGAGCCGGGAATCGAACCCGGACCTCCGAAGGGTGGCAGCTGATCACGCTAACCACTACACCACATAGGCGACTCCACGCGTACCAACCACCGTTTATTTATCGTGGGCGCTCCCCATCACAAAACCACAGGCTTTAGGAGTACCTCTGGCTCAACGTCAAAAACATAGCGACATGTGGTCGTGCATGTTGTACTTGAGCCTTGCAGTATGTACCCCTGGATAGTAGGCAGGAATTAAATTCCAGAAATATCAGAAACTATAACAGCGGCCGTAGAACGACTTGTTAAGAACTATTGTTATAGTACGCCAATTTCAAACGTTTTACACCAATGTCCGGGGCCGTGAAAGAAATTTTCCGCTTTTTCCCAGTATGATACCACGTGAATGCTACACCACGCTCGTCTTTTTCACACTCCTAGCATTTTTCTCCCATTGTCGCCTACCAGTGATGCACAAAAATCAGACAGCGGTTTTCCAATATAAATAAGCTGTTTCCGCCCGGTATCGTACCGGGGACTTTCCGCGTGTGAGGCGGATGTGATAACCACTACACCACGGAAACAACCGCATGTCTTGGCATTTACAGAATATATTCCATCTGAAAACTAAAGCCAGTTTTTAGCATTTTTTGATGTGCAGCGTTAAGCGAACGAGTAAACTTTCATGTCTGTGGAACGTATGTACTGCACATTAAATTAATGCTCGAAATTTCCGGCGACCTGGAATTTTAAAAATGGGAGCTAGTGAGATCTAGACAATGTCGGAACCCTGATGAAAATTTCGCGTGGATTACTACTTTCCCGCCTGCTTTATTCACACTACTAGCCTTTTAATCTTCCATTGCCGCCATAAGACCTATCTGTGTTTCAGAATATATAATTTAAAATGTGACTTTCTAATATGAAATTAGTTCAACCCGCCCAGCATATAACCGCGGACCTTCCACGGGTTACACGGATGTGCTAACCATTACACAATGCAAAAAACTGCTTAATTTGCAATTTACAGAATGCATTCATGTTGTTCACTAAGCAACTTTGTTGCATTCATTGACGTGCAGTGCTTAGCACAAGAGTAAATGTGTTTGTCTGTCTAAAATGCCTTTTTTACAGCTTGAAGTAGGTCGCTTTATATCCAGTGCCATGGAATAAGGACCGGAGGAGCAAATACATTATAGAACATTCAGATACTAAAACAGAAGACGAAAACGACTTGTTAATGGTACTATTCTTATAGAACAGGAATATAACACGATTTACACCACCGTCGGCTGCCGTGAGAGCAACTCTCCGTGTTTGCCCATTATCATACCATGTGTCCGACTCGTTGGCTGAACGGCCAGCGTACTGGCCTTCGAATCAAAGTGTCCCGGGTTCGATTGTCGGCTGGGTCAGGGATTTTAACCTTAATTGGTTAATTCCTGCGGCACGGGGCTGGGTGTATGTGTTGTCTTCATCATCATTTCATCCTCATTACGACGCGCAGGTCACCTACGGGTGTCAAGTAGAAAGACCTGCAACTGGCGAGCCGAACCCGTCCTGGGATATCCCGGCACTAAAAGCCATACGCCATTTCATTTCATCATACCAGGTGAATGCTGGGCCTCGCTCGCCTTCTTTACACCTACAGTGTTGCACAAAAATTAGACAGTGTTTTTCCAAGGAAAATAGCTGTTTCCGCCCGGGATTGAACCGGGGACCTTCCGCGTGTAAAGCGGATGTGATAACCACTACACCACGGAAACAACCACATGTCTGGGCATTTACAGAATACATTCAAGCTGAAAACCAAAGCCAGTGTGTGGCATTCCTTGATGTGCTGTGATAAGCATAGGTGTAAACTTTATGTCTGTGGAACGTCTGTGCTCCACACTAAATTAAAGCGCGAAATGTCCGGTGGCCTGGAATTTGTACCAGAGGAGCTAGTAAGACCTAGATTAAACACTTATAACGACAGTCGAAAAACAATTTCATAACCCTCTACTGCAAACTGTTTCCCTCAGGCAACAAATTACTTTTCACTTGTATAAGTGTATAAATATTCTAGACAGAAGTAGTTTTATGGACAATCCTAAACTTTACAGTCATTTAAAAACATAAACCAGTGATGCCTACATTTTCATATAAACTGTACATAACATAAGCCAAAACAGCAATACAACCAAAGGTAGACCTTCCACATGGTCAACATCCACGCGTACCAACCACCGTTTATTTATCGTGGGCGCTCCCCATCACAAAACCACAGGCTTTAGGAGTACATCTGGCTCAACATCAAAAACATAGCAACATATGGTCGTGCAAGTCGTACTTGCGCCTTGCAGTATGTACCCATGGATAGTAGGAAGAAATTAAATTCCAGAATTTTCAGAAACTGTAACAGCGGCCGTAGAACAACTTGTTACGCACTCTTGTTATAGGACGCCAATTTCAAAAGTTTTACTCCAATGTCGGGAGCCGTGAAAGTAATTTGCCGCTTTTCCCCAGTATGATACCACGTGAATGCTACACCACGCTCGCCTTCTTCACACTCCTAGCATTTTTCTCCCATTGTCGCCTATCAGTGATGCACAAAAATCAGACAGCGGTTTTCCAATGTAAATAAGCTGTTTCCGCCCGGTATCGAACCGGGGACTTTACGCGTGTGAGACGGATGTGATAACCACTACACCACGGAAACAACCGCATGTCTTGGCATTTATAGAATATATTCCATCTGCAAACTAAAGCCAGTTTTTAACATTTTTTGATGTGCAGCGTTAAGCGAACGTGTAAACTTTCATGTCTGTGGAACGTATGTACTGCACATGAAATTAATGCTCGAAATTTCCGGCGACCTGGAATTTTAAATTTGAGAGCTAGTGAGATCTAGTCAATGTCGGAACCCTGATGAAAATTTCGCGTGGATTACTACTTTCCCGCCTGCTTTATTCACACTCCTAGCCTTTTAATCTTCCATTGCCGCCATAAGACCTATCTGTGTTTCAGAATATATCATTTAATATGTGACTTTCCAATATGAAATTAGTTCACCCCGCCCAGCATATAACCGCGGAACTTCCACGGGTTACACGGATGTGCTAACCATTACACAATGCAAAAAACTGCTCGAATTGCAATTTACAGAATGCATTCATGTTGTTCACTAAAGCAACTTTGTTGCATTCATTGATGTGCAGTGCTAAGCACAAGTGTAAATGTGTTTGTCTGTCTAAAATGCCTTTTTGACAGCTTGAAGTAGGTCGCGTTATATCCAGTGCCTCAATTCCACGACCCAGATGGAATCTACAAAAAGCTGATTGGAACGCCTTCTGCGAAAGCCTTGATAAATGTCTAGGCTGGATCCCACCATCTGCTGATAACTATAACAGGTTTGTTGGAGCCGTTATCTGTACAGCAAAAAAGCTCATACCCAGAGGATATCGTAAAGAATATATTCCAGGCTGGGATGAGAAATGCGAAGAACTCTATAACATTTTTCAAAGTAGCGGTGACAGAGAAATAGCAGATGATCTAATACATAACCTGGATGCTGCACGCCGACAGAAGTGGATAGACACTACTCAGAAAATCGATTTCAAAGTATCTAGCCGAAAAGCATGGTCTCTGCTACGAAAATTAGGAGGAGCTAATCGTATCGTACGAGAAGATAGTCTCGTAACAACCAACAACATTGCTTCACACATTGTTAAAACTTCTAAAGGAATAAATCATCGCGCGACTACAACCAGTATCAAACAGGAACTAAAAAAACTAAAAGCTAGAGCTGGCTCTACGACAGAGTACTCATATGACATCACCCCCGAAGAGGTTGCAGCTGCAATAAAGGATGTAAAACCCGGTAAAGCTCCTGGCTTTGATGGCATACTCCCCGAGTTTCTCATCAAATCTGGAAAATATATGAGGACATGGCTAGCAAAATTCTTCACCTCAATGCTAAAAACAGGAAACGTACCTCAAGAGCTTAAACGTGCCAAGATAATTGCTCTCCTTAAACCAGGAAAACGTGCAGATCTTGTGCAAAGCTACCGTCCAATTGCATTACTTAGTGTTATATATAAACTCTTGGAACGAGTACTGATTAATAGGATTGGCCAAACAATACTTTCGGCGATCCCTGCAGAACAAGCTGGCTTTCGTCCCAACCGAAGTTGCGCAGATCAAGTTTTGGCACTCACATCACATATTGAAGCAGGCTTTCAGAAGATGATGAAAACATCTGTGGCTTTCATTGATTTATCAGCAGCCTATGATACCGTCTGGCGGCAAGGCCTACTCTACAAGCTGATGAAGATAATTCCATGCCAACAAATTACGAAGCTTATTGATAACATGATTGGAAACAGAGGATTTCAGGTTATTATGGGAAACAAAACCAGTGGCCAGAAATTCCTCCAAAATGGTCTCCCCCAAGGTTCTGTTCTAGCCCCACTGCTCTTTAGCCTTTACATTGCTGATATGCCAGAAACTGTCAGCAAAAAGTTTGGATATGCTGATGATTGGGTCATTGCAACTAGGCACACTCACTTCGAACCCATGGAAGAAACTCTAACATGTGATTTGTCTGTGCTTGCAGAGTATTTTCGTAAATGGAGGCTTCGACCTAATGCATCAAAAACAGAGGTGACTTGCTTCCATCTCAACAACAGACAATCCAATAGGACTCTGGAAGTCTACTTTGATGGTACACAACTTACCCACAATAAGGAACCAACATATCTTGGAGTCACGCTAGACAGGACCCTGTCGTTTAAATCACATCTCACAAAAACTGCTTCGAAACTGAGAACAAGAAACAACATCATACAAAAGCTTTGTGGAACCACGTGGGGATCATCCGCCACAACTCTGCGGACGTCTGCGTTGAGCTTGGTATATTCTGCGGCGGAGTACTGCGCACCAGTATGGTTGAACAGCGCCCATACTAACAAAGTTGATGTCCAACTTAATAGTACTATGCGCATTATTACAGGAACAATCAGGTCTACTCCCACAATCTGGCTGCCTGTCCTAAGTAACATACCACCTCCTAACCTGCGAAGGAAAGTAGCTTTGATCAGAGAATACAACAAGATCCTAGCAAACCCTGGACTACCGGTACACTCTGACATCTCAGACCTCAAAATCAAACGACTTCGTTCGAGACATCCACCTCTTGCAGCCGAGATCAATCACATCGGATTCAACATCACCGATTCCTGGAGGGAAGAAAGGATGCAAAATGCTCCAGCTATATGCCAGAAAATGCCATGCATCGATAAGACAGTTCCAGGGTTTGATCAACCCCGCAAGGTATTGTCAATGCTCAACCGACTCAGGACGGGACACGGAAGATGTGGGGATTCACTTTTTAAATGGCGAATGCTCTCCTCGCCGCTATGCGACTGTGGTGCACCGCGACAAACTATTAAACACATCAGGGAGGAATGCAGCATCAGAGGATATGGAGTGCCATATGAAGACTTCTTGATGGCAACCCCAAAATGTATTGAGTACATACAAGATCTAGATATTTGTTTGTAGATTGGTTCATTGGTTATTTTTGTTCATTTGTAATAACGTATTTGTATGCCATACGCTAAATAATAAATAATAGGACCGGAGTAGCAAATATATTATAGAACATTCAGATACTAAAACAGCAGACGAAAACGACTTGTTAATGGAACTATTCTTATAGAACAAGAATATAACACGATTTACACCACCGTCGGCTGCCGTGAGAGCAACTCTCCGTGTTTGCCCATTATCATACCAGGTGTCCGACTCGTTGGCTGAACGGCCAGCGTACTGGCCTTCGGTTCAGAGGGTCCCGGGTTCGATTCCCGGCTGGGTCGTGGATTTTAACCTTAATTGGTTAATTCCTACGGCACGGGGACTGGGTGTATGTGTTGTCTTCATCATCATTTCATCCTCATTACGACGCGCAGGTCACCTACGGGTGTCAAGTAGAAAGACCTGCAACTGGCGAGCCGAACCCGTCCTGGGATATCCCGGCACTAAAAGCCATACGCCATTTCATTTCATCATACCAGGTGAATGCTGCGCCTCGCTCGCCTTCTTCACACCTACAGTGTTGCACAAGAATTAGACAGTGTTTTTCAAATGAAAATACCTGTTTCCGCCCGGGATTGAACCGGGGACCTTCCGCGTGTTAGGCGGATGTGATTGCCCCTACACCACGGAAACGACCGCGCATAGTCTCACTTACAGGATATATTCAACATTTAAACAAAAGCTACTTTGTAGCATTCGGGGATATGCAGTGTTAAGCACATGTATTTGTTAGAAATTAAAGTAGGGCGCGAAACTTCCAGTGCCCTGGAATATGGACCACAGGAGCAATGATATTGTAGAACCTTCAGATACTATAACAGAAGCCCTAGAACAACTGGACGAAGGAACTATTGTTATAGAACGCCAATTTCATTCGTTTTTCACCGCCGACGGCCGCCGTGCAGGAAACTTCCCGTGTATTCCCACTATCATAGCACGTGAACGATGGGCCCCGCTCGCCGTTTCCACACATCTAATATTTTTCTACCATTGTCACATATTATTTTTGCACAAAAAAGCAGTGGTTTTCCGGTAAAGAAAAAGCTGCTTCCGCCCGGGATCGAACCGGGGACCTTCCGCGTGTAAAGCGGATGTGATAACCACTACACCACGGAAACAACCACATGTCTGGGTATTTACAGAATACATTCAAGCTGAAAACCAAAGCCAGTGTGTGGCATTCCTTGATGTGCTGTGTTAAGCAAAGGTGTAAACTTTATGTCTGTGGAACGTCTTTGCTCCAGAATAAATTAAAGCGCGAAATTTCCGGTCGCCTGGAATTTGTACCAGAGGAGCTAGTAAGACCTAGATTAAACACATATAACGACAGTAGAAAAACAATTTCATAACCCTCTACTGCAAACATTTCCCTCAGGCAACAAATTACTTTTCACTTGTATAAATGGATAGCCGCCTCTGTGGTGTAGTGGTTAGCGTGATTAGCTGCCACCCCCGGAGGTCCGGGTTCGATTCCCGGCTCTGCCACGAAATTTGAAAAGTGGTACGAGGGCTGGAACGGGGTCCACTCAGCCTCGGGAGGTCAACTGAGTAGAGGTGGGTTCGATTCCCACCTCAGCCATCCTCGAAGTGGTTTTCCGTGGTTTCCCACTTCACCTCCAGGCGAATGCCGGGATGGTTCCTAACTTAAGGCCACGGCCGCTTCCTTCCCTCATCCTTGCCTATCCCTTCCAATCTTCCCATCCCCCTACAAGGCCCCTGTTCACCATAGCAGGGGCGAGGTACTGGTCATACTCCCCGACCAAGAGTCTGAAGCTCCAGGACACTGCCCTTGAGGCGGTAGAGGTGGGATCCCTCGCTGAGTCCGAGGGAAAAGCCGAACCTGGAGGGTAAACAGATGATGATGATGATGATGATGATAAATGGATAAATATTCTAGACAGAAGTAGTTTTATGGACAATCCTAAACTTTACAGTCATTTAAAGACATATACCAGTGATGCCTACATTTTCATATATACTGTACATAACATAAGCCAAAACAGCAATACAACCAAAGGTAGACCTTCCACATTGTCAACATCCACGTGTACCAACCACCGTTTATTTATCGTGGGCGCTCCCCATCACAAAACCACAGGCTTTAGGAGTACATCTGGCTCAACATCAAAAACATAGCAACATTGCATTATGTACCCATGGATAGTAGGCAGGAATTAAATTCCAGAAATTTCAGAAACTGTAACAGCGGCTGTAGTACGCCAATTTCAAAAGTTTTACGCCAATGACGGGAGACGTGAAAGTAATTTCCCGCTTTTCACCAATATGATACCACGTGAATGCTACACCACGCTCGCCTTCTTCACACTCCTAGCATTTTTCTCCCATTGTCGCCTATCAGTGATGCACAAAAATCAGACAGCTGTTTTCCAATGTAAATAAGCTGTTTCCGCCCGGTATCGAACCGGGGAACATCCGCGTGTGAGGCGGATGTGATAACCACTACCCCACGGAAACAACCGCATGTCTTGGCATTTACAGAATATATTCCATCTGCAAACTAAAGCCAGTTTTTAGTATTTTTTGATGTGCAGCGTTAAGCGAACGTGTAAACTTTCATGTCTGTGGAACGTATGTACTGCACATTAAATTAATGCTCGAAATTTCCGGCGACCTGGAATTTTAAAATTGGGAGCTAGTGAGATCTCGACAATGTCGGAACCCTGATGAAAATTTCGCGTGGATTACTACTTTCCCGTCTGCTTTATTCACTCTCCTAGCCTTTTAATCTTCCATTGCCGCCATAAGACCTATCTGTGTTTCAGAATATATAATTTAAAATGTGACTTTCCAATATGAAATTAGTTCACCCCGCCCAGCATACAACCGCGGAACTTCCACGGGTTACACGGATGTGCTAACCATTACACAATGCAAAAAACTGCTTGATTTGCAATTTACAGAATGCATTCATGTTGTTCACTAAAGCAACTTTGTTGCATTCATTGATGTGCAGTGCTAAGCACAAGTGTAAATGTGTTTGTCTGTCTAAAATGCCTTTTTTACAGCTTGCAGTAGGTCGCGTTATATCCAGTGCCATGGAATAAGGACCGGAGGAGCAAATACATCATAGAACATTCAGATACTAAAACAGCAGACGAAAACGACTTGTTAATGGAACTATTCTTATAGAACAAGAATATAACACGATTTACACCACCGTCGGCTGCCGTGAGAGCAACTCTCCGTGTTTGCCCATTATCATACCAGGTGAATGCTGGGCCTCGCTCGCCTTCTTCACACCTACAGTGTTGCACAAAAATTAGACTGAGATTTTCCAATGAAAATAGCTGTTTCCGCCCGGGATTGAACCGGGGACCTTCCGCGTGTTAGGCGGATGTGATAACCACTACACCACGGAAACGACCGCGCGTAGTCTCACTTACAGGATATATTCATGATTTAAACAAAAGCTACTTTGTAGCATTCGGGGATGTGCAGTGTTAAGCACATGTATTTGTTAGAAATTAAAGTAGGGCGCCAAACTTCCAGTCCCCTGGAATATGGACCACAGGAGCAATGATATTGTAGAACCTTCAGGTACTATAAAAGAAGCCCTAGAACAACTGGTCGAAGGAACTATTGTTATAGAACGCCAATTTCATTCGTTTTTCACCGCCGACGGCCGCCGTGCAGGAAGCTACCCGTGGATCCCCATTATCATAGCACGTGAACGATGGGCCCCGCTCGCCATTTCCACACATCTAATATTTTTTTACCATTGTCACATATTATTTTTGCACAAAAAAGCAGTGGTTTTCCCGTAAAAAATAGCAGCTTCCGCCCGGGATCGAACCGGGGACCTTCCGCGTGTAAAGCGGATGTGATAACCACTACACCACGGAAACAACCGCAAATCTGGGTTTTTACAGAATACATTCAAGCTGAAAACCAAAGCCAGTGTGGTGCATTCCTTGATGTGCTGTGATGAGCAAAGGTGTAAACTTTATGTCTGTGGAACGTCTGTGCTCCACACTAAATTAAAGCGCGAAATTTCCGGTGGCCTGGAATTTGTACCAGAGGAGCTAGTAAGACCTAGATTAAACACATATAACGACAGTCGAAAAACAACTTCATAACCCTCTACTGCAAACTGTTTCCCTCAGGCAACAGATTACTTTTCACTTGTATAAATGGATAAATATTCTAGACAGAAGTAGTTTTATGGACAATCCTAAACTTTACAGTCATTTAAAGACATATACCAGTGATGCCTACATTTTCATATATACTGTACATAACATAAGCCAAAACAGCAATACAACCAAAGGTAGACCTTCCACATTGTCAACATCCACGCGTACCAACCACCGTTTATTTATCGTGGGCGCTCCCCATCACAAAACTACAGGCTTTAGGATAGTAGGCAGGAATTAAATTCCAGAAATTTCAGAAACTGTAACAGCGGCCGTAGGACAACTTGTTAAGAACTATTGTTATAGGACGCCAATTTCAAACGTTTTACTCCAATGTCGGGAGCCGTGAAAGTAATTTCCCGCTTTTCCCCAGTATGATACCACGTGAATGCTACACCACGCTCGCCTTCTTCACACTCCTAGCATTTCTCTCCCATTGTCGCCTATCAGTGATGCACAAAAATCAGACAGCGGTTTTCCAATGTAAATAAGCTGTTTCCGCCCGGTATCGAACCGGGGACCTTCCGCGTGTGAGGCGGATGTGATAACCACTACACCACGGAAACAACCGCATGTCTTGGCATTTACAGAATATATTCCATCTGCAAACTAAAGCCAGTTTTTAGCATTTTTTTTATGTGCAGCGTTAAGCGAACGTGTAAACTTTCATGTCTGTGGAACGTATGTACTGCACATGAAATTAATGCTCGAAATTTCCGGCGACCTGGAATTTTAAATTTGAGAGCTAGTGAGATCTAGTCAATGTCGGAACCCTGATGAAAATTTCGCGTGGATTACTACTTTCCCGCCTGCTTTATTCACACTCCTAGCCTTTTAATCTTCCATTGCCGCCATAAGACCTATCTGTGTTTCAGAATATATAATTTAAAATGTGACTTTCCAATATGAAATTAGTTCACCCCGCCCAGCATATAACCCCGGACCTTCCACGGGTTACACGGATGTGCTAACCATTACACAATGCAAGAAAACTGCTTGATTTGCAATTTACAGAATGCAATCATGTTGTTCACTAAAGCAACTTTGTTGCATTCATTGATGTGCAGTGCTAAGCACAAGTGTAAATGTGTTTGTCTGTCTAAAATGCCTTTTTTACAGCTTGAAGTAGGTCGCTTTATATCCAGTGCCATGGAATAAGGACCGGAGGAGCAAATACATCATAGAACATTCAGATACTAAAACAGCAGACGAAAACGACTTGTTAATGGAACTATTCTTATAGAACAAAAATATAACACGATTTACACCACCGTCGGCTGCCGTGAGAGCAACTCTCCGTGTTTGCCCATTATCCTACCAGGTGAATGCTGGGCCTCGCTCGCCTTCTTCACACCTACAGTGTTGCACAAAAATTAGACAGTGTTTTTCCAATGAAAATAGCTGTTTCCGCCCGGGATTGAACCGGGGACCTTCCGCGTGTTAGGCGGATGTGATGACCACTACACCACGGAAACGACCGCGCATAGTCTCACTTACAGGATATATTCAAGATTTAAACAAAAGCTACTTTGTAGCATTCGGAGATGTGCAGTGTTAAGCACATGTATTTGTTAGAAATTAAAGTAGGGCGCCAAACTTCCAGTCCCCTGGAATATGGACCACAGGAGCAATGATATTGTAGAACCTTCAGGTACTATAAAAGAAGCCCTAGAACAACTGGTCGAAGGAACTATTGTTATAGAACGCCAATTTCATTCGTTTTTCACCGCCGACGGCCGCCGTGCAGGAAGCTACCCGTGGATCCCCATTATCATAGCACGTGAACGATGGGCCCCGCTCGCCATTTCCACACATCTAATATTTTTTTACCATTGTCACATATTACTTTTGCACAAAAAAGCAGTGGTTTTCCCGTAAAAAATAGCAGCTTCCGCCCGGGATCGAACCGGGGACCTTCCGCGTGTAAAGCGGATGTGATAACCACTACACCACGGAAACAACCACATGTCTGGGCATTTACAGAATACATTCAAGCTGAAAACCAAAGCCAGTGTGTGGCATTCCTTGATGTGCTGTGATAAGCATAGGTGTAAACTTTATGACTGTGGAACGTCTGTGCTCCACACTAAATTAAAGCGCGAAATGTCCGGTGGCCTGGAATTTGTACCAGAGGAGCTAGTAAGACCTAGATTAAACACTTATAACGACAGTCGAAAAACAATTTCATAACCCTCTACTGCAAACTGTTTCCCTCAGGCAACAAATTACTTTTCACTTGTATAAGTGTATAAATATTCTAGACAGAAGTAGTTTTATGGACAATCCTAAACTTTACAGTCATTTAAAAACATAAACCAGTGATGCCTACATTTTCATATAAACTGTACATAACATAAGCCAAAACAGCAATACAACCAAAGGTAGACCTTCCACATGGTCAACATCCACGCGTACCAACCACCGTTTATTTATCGTGGGCGCTCCCCATCACAAAACCACAGGCTTTAGGAGTACATCTGGCTCAACATCAAAAACATAGCAACATATGGTCGTGCAAGTCGTACTTGCGCCTTGCAGTATGTACCCATGGATAGTAGGAAGAAATTAAATTCCAGAATTTTCAGAAACTGTAACAGCGGCCGTAGAACAACTTGTTACGCACTCTTGTTATAGGACGCCAATTTCAAAAGTTTTACTCCAATGTCGGGAGCCGTGAAAGTAATTTGCCGCTTTTCCCCAGTATGATACCACGTGAATGCTACACCACGCTCGCCTTCTTCACACTCCTAGCATTTTTCTCCCATTGTCGCCTATCAGTGATGCACAAAAATCAGACAGCGGTTTTCCAATGTAAATAAGCTGTTTCCGCCCGGTATCGAACCGGGGACTTTACGCGTGTGAGACGGATGTGATAACCACTACACCACGGAAACAACCGCATGTCTTGGCATTTATAGAATATATTCCATCTGCAAACTAAAGCCAGTTTTTAACATTTTTTGATGTGCAGCGTTAAGCGAACGTGTAAACTTTCATGTCTGTGGAACGTATGTACTGCACATTAAATTAATGCTCGAAATTTCCGGCGAACTGGAATTTTAAAAATGGGAGCTAGTGAGATCTAGACAATGTCGGAACCCTGATGAAAATTTCGCGTGGATTACTACTTTCCCGCCTGCTTTATTCACACTCCTAGCCTTTTAATCTTCCATTGCCGCCATAAGACCTATCTGTGTTTCAGAATATATAATTTAATATGTGACTTTCCAATATGAAATTAGTTCACCCCGCCCAGCATATAACCGCGGAACTTCCACGGGTTACACGGATGTGCTAACCATTACACAATGCAAAAAACTGCTCGAATTGCAATTTACAGAATGCATTCATGTTGTTCACTAAAGCAACTTTGTTGCATTCATTGATGTGCAGTGCTAAGCACAAGTGAAAATGTGTTTGTCTGTCTAAAATGCCTTTTTGACAGCTTGAAGTAGGTCGCGTTATATCCAGTGCCTCAATTCCACGACCCAGATGGAATCTACAAAAAGCTGATTGGAACGCCTTCTGCGAAAGCCTTGATAAATGTCTAGGCTGGATCCCACCATCTGCTGATAACTATAACAGGTTTGTTGGAGCCGTTATCTGTACAGCAAAAAAGCTCATACCCAGAGGATATCGTAAAGAATATATTCCAGGCTGGGATGAGAAATGCGAAGAACTCTATAACATTTTTCAAAGTAGCGGTGACAGAGAAATAGCAGATGATCTAATACATAACCTGGATGCTGCACGCCGACAGAAGTGGATAGACACTACTCAGAAAATCGATTTCAAAGTATCTAGCCGAAAAGCATGGTCTCTGCTACGAAAATTAGGAGGAGCTAATCGTATCGTACGAGAAGATAGTCTCGTAACAACCAACAACATTGCTTCACACATTGTTAAAACTTCTAAAGGAATAAATCATCGCGCGACTACAACCAGTATCAAACAGGAACTAAAAAAACTAAAAGCTAGAGCTGGCTCTACGACAGAGTACTCATATGACATCACCCCCGAAGAGGTTGCAGCTGCAATAAAGGATGTAAAACCCGGTAAAGCTCCTGGCTTTGATGGCATACTCCCCGAGTTTCTCATCAAATCTGGAAAATATATGAGGACATGGCTAGCAAAATTCTTCACCTCAATGCTAAAAACAGGAAACGTACCTCAAGAGCTTAAACGTGCCAAGATAATTGCTCTCCTTAAACCAGGAAAACGTGCAGATCTTGTGCAAAGCTACCGTCCAATTGCATTACTTAGTGTTATATATAAACTCTTGGAACGAGTACTGATTAATAGGATTGGCCAAACAATACTTTCGGCGATCCCTGCAGAACAAGCTGGCTTTCGTCCCAACCGAAGTTGCGCAGATCAAGTTTTGGCACTCACATCACATATTGAAGCAGGCTTTCAGAAGATGATGAAAACATCTGTGGCTTTCATTGATTTATCAGCAGCCTATGATACCGTCTGGCGGCAAGGCCTACTCTACAAGCTGATGAAGATAATTCCATGCCAACAAATTACGAAGCTTATTGATAACATGATTGGAAACAGAGGATTTCAGGTTATTATGGGAAACAAAACCAGTGGCCAGAAATTCCTCCAAAATGGTCTCCCCCAAGGTTCTGTTCTATCCCCACTGCTCTTTAGCCTTTACATTGCTGATATGCCAGAAACTGTCAGCAAAAAGTTTGGATATGCTGATGATTGGGTCATTGCAACTAGGCACACTCACTTCGAACCCATGGAAGAAACTCTAACATGTGATTTGTCTGTGCTTGCAGAGTATTTTCGTAAATGGAGGCTTCGACCTAATGCATCAAAAACAGAGGTGACTTGCTTCCATCTCAACAACAGACAATCCAATAGGACTCTGGAAGTCTACTTTGATGGTACACAACTTACCCACAATAAGGAACCAACATATCTTGGAGTCACGCTAGACAGGACCCTGTCGTTTAAATCACATCTCACAAAAACTGCTTCGAAACTGAGAACAAGAAACAACATCATACAAAAGCTTTGTGGAACCACGTGGGGATCATCCGCCACAACTCTGCGGACGTCTGCGTTGAGCTTGGTATATTCTGCGGCGGAGTACTGCGCACCAGTATGGTTGAACAGCGCCCATACTAACAAAGTTGATGTCCAACTTAATAGTACTATGCGCATTATTACAGGAACAATCAGGTCTACTCCCACAATCTGGCTGCCTGTCCTAAGTAACATACCACCTCCTAACCTGCGAAGGAAAGTAGCTTTGATCAGAGAATACAACAAGATCCTAGCAAACCCTGGACTACCGGTACACTCTGACATCTCAGACCTCAAAATCAAACGACTTCGTTCGAGACATCCACCTCTTGCAGCCGAGATCAATCACATCGGATTCAACATCACCGATTCCTGGAGGGAAGAAAGGATGCAAAATGCTCCAGCTATATGCCAGAAAATGCCATGCATCGATAAGACAGTTCCAGGGTTTGATCAACCCCGCAAGGTATTGTCAATGCTCAACCGACTCAGGACGGGACACGGAAGATGTGGGGATTCACTTTTTAAATGGCGAATGCTCTCCTCGCCGCTATGCGACTGTGGTGCACCGCGACAAACTATTAAACACATCAGGGAGGAATGCAGCATCAGAGCATATGGAGTGCCATATGAAGACTTCTTGATGGCAACCCCAAAATGTATTGAGTACATACAAGATCTAGATATTTGTTTGTAGATTGGTTCATTGGTTATTTTTGTTCATTTGTAATAACGTATTTGTATGCCATACGCTAAATAATAAATAATAGGACCGGAGTAGCAAATATATTATAGAACATTCAGATACTAAAACAGCAGACGAAAACGACTTGTTAATGGAACTATTCTTATAGAACAAGAATATAACACGATTTACACCACCGTCGGCTGCCGTGAGAGCAACTCTCCGTGTTTGCCCATTATCATACCAGGTGTCCGACTCGTTGGCTGAACGGCCAGCGTACTGGCCTTCGGTTCAGAGGGTCCCGGGTTCGATTCCCGGCTGGGTCGTGGATTTTAACCTTAATTGGTTAATTCCTACGGCACGGGGACTGGGTGTATGTGTTGTCTTCATCATCATTTCATCCTCATTACGACGCGCAGGTCACCTACGGGTGTCAAGTAGAAAGACCTGCAACTGGCGAGCCGAACCCGTCCTGGGATATCCCGGCACTAAAAGCCATACGCCATTTCATTTCATCATACCAGGTGAATGCTGCGCCTCGCTCGCCTTCTTCACACCTACAGTGTTGCACAAGAATTAGACAGTGTTTTTCAAATGAAAATAGCTGTTTCCGCCCGGGATTGAACCGGGGACCTTCCGCGTGTTAGGCGGATGTGATTGCCCCTACACCACGGAAACGACCGCGCATAGTCTCACTTACAGGATATATTCAACATTTAAACAAAAGCTACTTTGTAGCATTCGGGGATATGCAGTGTTAAGCACATGTATTTGTTAGAAATTAAAGTAGGGCGCGAAACTTCCAGTGCCCTGGAATATGGACCACAGGAGCAATGATATTGTAGAACCTTCAGATACTATAACAGAAGCCCTAGAACAACTGGACGAAGGAACTATTGTTATAGAACGCCAATTTCATTCGTTTTTCACCGCCGACGGCCGCCGTGCAGGAAACTTCCCGTGTATTCCCACTATCATAGCACGTGAACGATGGGCCCCGCTCGCCGTTTCCACACATCTAATATTTTTCTACCATTGTCACATATTATTTTTGCACAAAAAAGCAGTGGTTTTCCGGTAAAGAAAAAGCTGCTTCCGCCCGGGATCGAACCGGGGACCTTCCGCGTGTAAAGCGGATGTGATAACCACTACACCACGGAAACAACCACATGTCTGGGTATTTACAGAATACATTCAAGCTGAAAACCAAAGCCAGTGTGTGGCATTCCTTGATGTGCTGTGTTAAGCAAAGGTGTAAACTTTATGTCTGTGGAACGTCTTTGCTCCAGAATAAATTAAAGCGCGAAATTTCCGGTCGCCTGGAATTTGTACCAGAGGAGCTAGTAAGACCTAGATTAAACACATATAACGACAGTAGAAAAACAATTTCATAACCCTCTACTGCAAACATTTCCCTCAGGCAACAAATTACTTTTCACTTGTATAAATGGATAGCCGCCTCTGTGGTGTAGTGGTTAGCGTGATTAGCTGCCACCCCCGGAGGTCCGGGTTCGATTCCCGGCTCTGCCACGAAATTTGAAAAGTGGTACGAGGGCTGGAACGGGGTCCACTCAGCCTCGGGAGGTCAACTGAGTAGAGGTGGGTTCGATTCCCACCTCAGCCATCCTCGAAGTGGTTTTCCGTGGTTTCCCACTTCACCTCCAGGCGAATGCCGGGATGGTTCCTAACTTAAGGCCACGGCCGCTTCCTTCCCTCATCCTTGCCTATCCCTTCCAATCTTCCCATCCCCCTACAAGGCCCCTGTTCACCATAGCAGGGGCGAGGTACTGGTCATACTCCCCGACCAAGAGTCTGAAGCTCCAGGACACTGCCCTTGAGGCGGTAGAGGTGGGATCCCTCGCTGAGTCCGAGGGAAAAGCCGAACCTGGAGGGTAAACAGATGATGATGATGATGATGATGATGATAAATGGATAAATATTCTAGACAGAAGTAGTTTTATGGACAATCCTAAACTTTACAGTCATTTAAAGACATATACCAGTGATGCCTACATTTTCATATATACTGTACATAACATAAGCCAAAACAGCAATACAACCAAAGGTAGACCTTCCACATTGTCAACATCCACGTGTACCAACCACCGTTTATTTATCGTGGGCGCTCCCCATCACAAAACCACAGGCTTTAGGAGTACATCTGGCTCAACATCAAAAACATAGCAACATTGCATTATGTACCCATGGATAGTAGGCAGGAATTAAATTCCAGAAATTTCAGAAACTGTAACAGCGGCTGTAGTACGCCAATTTCAAAAGTTTTACGCCAATGACGGGAGACGTGAAAGTAATTTCCCGCTTTTCACCAATATGATACCACGTGAATGCTGCACCACGCTCGCCTTCTTCACACTCCTAGCATTTTTCTCCCATTGTCGCCTATCAGTGATGCACAAAAATCAGACAGCTGTTTTCCAATGTAAATAAGCTGTTTCCGCCCGGTATCGAACCGGGGAACATCCGCGTGTGAGGCGGATGTGATAACCACTACCCCACGGAAACAACCGCATGTCTTGGCATTTACAGAATATATTCCATCTGCAAACTAAAGCCAGTTTTTAGTATTTTTTGATGTGCAGCGTTAAGCGAACGTGTAAACTTTCATGTCTGTGGAACGTATGTACTGCACATTAAATTAATGCTCGAAATTTCCGGCGACCTGGAATTTTAAAATTGGGAGCTAGTGAGATCTCGACAATGTCGGAACCCTGATGAAAATTTCGCGTGGATTACTACTTTCCCGCCTGCTTTATTCACTCTCCTAGCCTTTTAATCTTCCATTGCCGCCATAAGACCTATCTGTGTTTCAGAATATATAATTTAAAATGTGACTTTCCAATATGAAATTAGTTCACCCCGCCCAGCATACAACCGCGGAACTTCCACGGGTTACACGGATGTGCTAACCATTACACAATGCAAAAAACTGCTTGATTTGCAATTTACAGAATGCATTCATGTTGTTCACTAAAGCAACTTTGTTGCATTCATTGATGTGCAGTGCTAAGCACAAGTGTAAATGTGTTTGTCTGTCTAAAATGCCTTTTTTACAGCTTGCAGTAGGTCGCGTTATATCCAGTGCCATGGAATAAGGACCGGAGGAGCAAATACATTATAGAACATTCAGATACTAAAACAGCAGACGAAAACGACTTGTTAATGGAACTATTCTTATAGAACAAGAATATAACACGATTTACACCACCGTCGGCTGCCGTGAGAGCAACTCTCCGTGTTTGCCCATTATCATACCAGGTGAATGCTGGGCCTCGCTCGCCTTCTTCACACCTACAGTGTTGCACAAAAATTAGACTGAGATTTTCCAATGAAAATAGCTGTTTCCGCCCGGGATTGAACCGGGGACCTTCCGCGTGTTAGGCGGATGTGATAACCACTACACCACGGAAACGACCGCGCATAGTCTCACTTACAGGATATATTCATGATTTAAACAAAAGCTACTTTGTAGCATTCGGGGATGTGCAGTGTTAAGCACATGTATTTGTTAGAAATTAAAGTAGGGCGCCAAACTTCCAGTCCCCTGGAATATGGACCACAGGAGCAATGATATTGTAGAACCTTCAGGTACTATAAAAGAAGCCCTAGAACAACTGGTCGAAGGAACTATTGTTATAGAACGCCAATTTCATTCGTTTTTCACCGCCGACGGCCGCCGTGCAGGAAGCTACCCGTGGATCCCCATTATCATAGCACGTGAACGATGGGCCCCGCTCGCCATTTCCACACATCTAATATTTTTTTACCATTGTCATATATTATTTTTGCACAAAAAAGCAGTGGTTTTCCCGTAAAAAATAGCAGCTTCCGCCCGGGATCGAACCGGGGACCTTCCGCGTGTAAAGCGGATGTGATAACCACTACACCACGGAAACAACCACATGTCTGTGTATTTACAGAATACATTCAAGCTGAAAACCAAAGCCAGTGTGTGGCATTCCTTGATGTGCTGTGTAAAGCAAAGGTGTAAACTTTATGTCTGTGGAACGTCTTTGCTCCACACTAAATTAAAGCGCGAAATTTCCGGTGGCCTGGAATTTGTACCAGAGGAGCTAGTAAGACCTAGATTAAACACATATAACGACAGTCGAAAAACAACTTCATAACCCTCTACTGCAAACTGTTTCCCTCAGGCAACAAATTACTTTTCACTTGTATAAATGGATAAATATTCTAGACAGAAGTAGTTTTATGGACAATCCTAAACTTTACAGTCATTTAAAGACATATACCAGTGATGCCTACATTTTCATATATACTGTACATAACATAAGCCAAAACAGCAATACAACCAAAGGTAGACCTTCCACATTGTCAACATCCACGCGTACCAACCACCGTTTATTTATCGTGGGCGCTCCCCATCACAAAACTACAGGCTTTAGGATAGTAGGCAGGAATTAAATTCCAGAAATTTCAGAAACTGTAACAGCGGCCGTAGGACAACTTGTTAAGAACTATTGTTATAGGACGCCAATTTCAAACGTTTTACTCCAATGTCGGGAGCCGTGAAAGTAATTTCCCGCTTTTCCCCAGTATGATACCACGTGAATGCTACACCACGCTCGCCTTCTTCACACTCCTAGCATTTCTCTCCCATTGTCGCCTATCAGTGATGCACAAAAATCAGACAGCGGTTTTCCAATGTAAATAAGCTGTTTCCGCCCGGTATCGAACCGGGGACCTTCCGCGTGTGAGGCGGATGTGATAACCACTACACCACGGAAACAACCGCATGTCTTGGCATTTACAGAATATATTCCATCTGCAAACTAAAGCCAGTTTTTAGCATTTTTTTTATGTGCAGCGTTAAGCGAACGTGTAAACTTTCATGTCTGTGGAACGTATGTTCTGCACATGAAATTAATGCTCGAAATTTCCGGCGACCTGGAATTTTAAATTTGAGAGCTAGTGAGATCTAGTCAATGTCGGAACCCTGATGAAAATTTCGCGTGGATTACTACTTTCCCGCCTGCTTTATTCACACTCCTAGCCTTTTAATCTTCCATTGCCGCCATAAGACCTATCTGTGTTTCAGAATATATAATTTAAAATGTGACTTTCCAATATGAAATTAGTTCACCCCGCCCAGCATATAACCCCGGACCTTCCACGGGTTACACGGATGTGCTAACCATTACACAATGCAAGAAAACTGCTTGATTTGCAATTTACAGAATGCAATCATGTTGTTCACTAAAGCAACTTTGTTGCATTCATTGATGTGCAGTGCTAAGCACAAGTGTAAATGTGTTTGTCTGTCTAAAATGCCTTTTTTACAGCTTGAAGTAGGTCGCTTTATATCCAGTGCCATGGAATAAGGACCGGAGGAGCAAATACATCATAGAACATTCAGATACTAAAACAGCAGACGAAAACGACTTGTTAATGGAACTATTCTTATAGAACAAAAATATAACACGATTTACACCACCGTCGGCTGCCGTGAGAGCAACTCTCCGTGTTTGCCCATTATCCTACCAGGTGAATGCTGGGCCTCGCTCGCCTTCTTCACACCTACAGTGTTGCACAAAAATTAGACAGTGTTTTTCCAATGAAAATAGCTGTTTCCGCCCGGGATTGAACCGGGGACCTTCCGCGTGTTAGGCGGATGTGATAACCACTACACCACGGAAACGACCGCGCATAGTCTCACTTACAGGATATATTCAAGATTTAAACAAAAGCTACTTTGTAGCATTCGGAGATGTGCAGTGTTAAGCACATGTATTTGTTAGAAATTAAAGTAGGGCGCCAAACTTCCAGTCCCCTGGAATATGGACCACAGGAGCAATGATATTGTAGAACCTTCAGGTACTATAAAAGAAGCCCTAGAACAACTGGTCGAAGGAACTATTGTTATAGAACGCCAATTTCATTCGTTTTTCACCGCCGACGGCCGCCGTGCAGGAAGCTACCCGTGGATCCCCATTATCATAGCACGTGAACGATGGGCCCCGCTCGCCATTTCCACACATCTAATATTTTTTTACCATTGTCACATATTACTTTTGCACAAAAAAGCAGTGGTTTTCCCGTAAAAAATAGCAGCTTCCGCCCGGGATCGAACCGGGGACCTTCCGCGTGTAAAGCGGATGTGATAACCACTACACCACGGAAAAAACCACATGTCTGGGCATTTACAGAATACATTCAAGCTGAAAACCAAAGCCAGTGTGTGGCATTCCTTGATGTGCTGTGATAAGCATAGGTGTAAACTTTATGTCTGTGGAACGTCTGTGCTCCACACTAAATTAAAGCGCGAAATGTCCGGTGGCCTGGAATTTGTACCAGAGGAGCTAGTAAGACCTAGATTAAACACTTATAACGACAGTCGAAAAACAATTTCATAACCCTCTACTGCAAACTGTTTCCCTCAGGCAACAAATTACTTTTCACTTGTATAAGTGTATAAATATTCTAGACAGAAGTAGTTTTATGGACAATCCTAAACTTTACAGTCATTTAAAAACATAAACCAGTGATGCCTACATTTTCATATAAACTGTACATAACATAAGCCAAAACAGCAATACAACCAAAGGTAGACCTTCCACATGGTCAACATCCACGCGTACCAACCACCGTTTATTTATCGTGGGCGCTCCCCATCACAAAACCACAGGCTTTAGGAGTACATCTGGCTCAACATCAAAAACATAGCAACATATGGTCGTGCAAGTCGTACTTGCGCCTTGCAGTATGTACCCATGGATAGTAGGAAGAAATTAAATTCCAGAATTTTCAGAAACTGTAACAGCGGCCGTAGAACAACTTGTTACGCACTCTTGTTATAGGACGCCAATTTCAAAAGTTTTACTCCAATGTCGGGAGCCGTGAAAGTAATTTGCCGCTTTTCCCCAGTATGATACCACGTGAATGCTACACCACGCTCGCCTTCTTCACACTCCTAGCATTTTTCTCCCATTGTCGCCTATCAGTGATGCACAAAAATCAGACAGCGGTTTTCCAATGTAAATAAGCTGTTTCCGCCCGGTATCGAACCGGGGACTTTACGCGTGTGAGACGGATGTGATAACCACTACACCACGGAAACAACCGCATGTCTTGGCATTTATAGAATATATTCCATCTGCAAACTAAAGCCAGTTTTTAACATTTTTTGATGTGCAGCGTTAAGCGAACGTGTAAACTTTCATGTCTGTGGAACGTATGTACTGCACATTAAATTAATGCTCGAAATTTCCGGCGAACTGGAATTTTAAAAATGGGAGCTAGTGAGATCTAGACAATGTCGGAACCCTGATGAAAATTTCGCGTGGATTACTACTTTCCCGCCTGCTTTATTCACACTCCTAGCCTTTTAATCTTCCATTGCCGCCATAAGACCTATCTGTGTTTCAGAATATATAATTTAATATGTGACTTTCCAATATGAAATTAGTTCACCCCGCCCAGCATATAACCGCGGAACTTCCACGGGTTACACGGATGTGCTAACCATTACACAATGCAAAAAACTGCTCGAATTGCAATTTACAGAATGCATTCATGTTGTTCACTAAAGCAACTTTGTTGCATTCATTGATGTGCAGTGCTAAGCACAAGTGTAAATGTGTTTGTCTGTCTAAAATGCCTTTTTGACAGCTTGAAGTAGGTCGCGTTATATCCAGTGCCTCAATTCCACGACCCAGATGGAATCTACAAAAAGCTGATTGGAACGCCTTCTGCGAAAGCCTTGATAAATGTCTAGGCTGGATCCCACCATCTGCTGATAACTATAACAGGTTTGTTGGAGCCGTTATCTGTACAGCAAGAAAGCTCATACCCAGAGGATATCGTAAAGAATATATTCCAGGCTGGGATGAGAAATGCGAAGAACTCTATAACATTTTTCAAAGTAGCGGTGACAGAGAAATAGCAGATGATCTAATACATAACCTGGATGCTGCACGCCGACAGAAGTGGATAGACACTACTCAGAAAATCGATTTCAAAGTATCTAGCCGAAAAGCATGGTCTCTGCTACGAAAATTAGGAGGAGCTAATCGTATCGTACGAGAAGATAGTCTCGTAACAACCAACAACATTGCTTCACACATTGTTAAAACTTCTAAAGGAATAAATCATCGCGCGACTACAACCAGTATCAAACAGGAACTAAAAAAACTAAAAGCTAGAGCTGGCTCTACGACAGAGTACTCATATGACATCACCCCCGAAGAGGTTGCAGCTGCAATAAAGGATGTAAAACCCGGTAAAGCTCCTGGCTTTGATGGCATACTCCCCGAGTTTCTCATCAAATCTGGAAAATATATGAGGACATGGCTAGCAAAATTCTTCACCTCAATGCTAAAAACAGGAAACGTACCTCAAGAGCTTAAACGTGCCAAGATAATTGCTCTCCTTAAACCAGGAAAACGTGCAGATCTTGTGCAAAGCTACCGTCCAATTGCATTACTTAGTGTTATATATAAACTCTTGGAACGAGTACTGATTAATAGGATTGGCCAAACAATACTTTCGGCGATCCCTGCAGAACAAGCTGGCTTTCGTCCCAACCGAAGTTGCGCAGATCAAGTTTTGGCACTCACATCACATATTGAAGCAGGCTTTCAGAAGATGATGAAAACATCTGTGGCTTTCATTGATTTATCAGCAGCCTATGATACCGTCTGGCGGCAAGGCCTACTCTACAAGCTGATGAAGATAATTCCATGCCAACAAATTACGAAGCTTATTGATAACATGATTGGAAACAGAGGATTTCAGGTTATTATGGGAAACAAAACCAGTGGCCAGAAATTCCTCCAAAATGGTCTCCCCCAAGGTTCTGTTCTAGCCCCACTGCTCTTTAGCCTTTACATTGCTGATATGCCAGAAACTGTCAGCAAAAAGTTTGGATATGCTGATGATTGGGTCATTGCAACTAGGCACACTCACTTCGAACCCATGGAAGAAACTCTAACATGTGATTTGTCTGTGCTTGCAGAGTATTTTCGTAAATGGAGGCTTCGACCTAATGCATCAAAAACAGAGGTGACTTGCTTCCATCTCAACAACAGACAATCCAATAGGACTCTGGAAGTCTACTTTGATGGTACACAACTTACCCACAATAAGGAACCAACATATCTTGGAGTCACGCTAGACAGGACCCTGTCGTTTAAATCACATCTCACAAAAACTGCTTCGAAACTGAGAACAAGAAACAACATCATACAAAAGCTTTGTGGAACCACGTGGGGATCATCCGCCACAACTCTGTGGACGTCTGCGTTGAGCTTGGTATATTCTGCGGCGGAGTACTGCGCACCAGTATGGTTGAACAGCGCCCATACTAACAAAGTTGATGTCCAACTTAATAGTACTATGCGCATTATTACAGGAACAATCAGGTCTACTCCCACAATCTGGCTGCCTGTCCTAAGTAACATACCACCTCCTAACCTGCGAAGGAAATAAGCTTTGATCAGAGAATACAACAAGATCCTAGCAAACCCTGGACTACCGGTACACTCTGACATCTCAGACCTCAAAATCAAACGACTTCGTTCGAGACATCCACCTCTTGCAGCCGAGATCAATCACATCGGATTCAACATCACCGATTCCTGGAGGGAAGAAAGGATGCAAAATGCTCCAGCTATATGCCAGAAAATGCCATGCATCGATAAGACAGTTCCAGGGTTTGATCAACCCCGCAAGGTATTGTCAATGCTCAACCGACTCAGGACGGGACACGGAAGATGTGGGGATTCACTTTTTAAATGGCGAATGCTCTCCTCGCCGCTATGCGACTGTGGTGCACCGCGACAAACTATTAAACACATCAGGGAGGAATGCAGCATCAGAGCATATGGAGTGCCATATGAAGACTTCTTGATGGCAACCCCAAAATGTATTGAGTACATACAAGATCTAGATATTTGTTTGTAGATTGGTTCATTGGTTATTTTTGTTCATTTGTAATAACGTATTTGTATGCCATACGCTAAATAATAAATAATAGGACCGGAGTAGCAAATATATTATAGAACATTCAGATACTAAAACAGCAGACGAAAACGACTTGTTAATGGAACTATTCTTATAGAACAAGAATATAACACGATTTACACCACCGTCGGCTGCCGTGAGAGCAACTCTCCGTGTTTGCCCATTATCATACCAGGTGTCCGACTCGTTGGCTGAACGGCCAGCGTACTGGCCTTCGGTTCAGAGGGTCCCGGGTTCGATTCCCGGCTGGGTCGTGGATTTTAACCTTAATTGGTTAATTCCTACGGCACGGGGACTGGGTGTATGTGTTGTCTTCATCATCATTTCATCCTCATTACGACGCGCAGGTCACCTACGGGTGTCAAGTAGAAAGACCTGCAACTGGCGAGCCGAACCCGTCCTGGGATATCCCGGCACTAAAAGCCATACGCCATTTCATTTCATCATACCAGGTGAATGCTGCGCCTCGCTCGCCTTCTTCACACCTACAGTGTTGCACAAGAATTAGACAGTGTTTTTCAAATGAAAATAGCTGTTTCCGCCCGGGATTGAACCGGGGACCTTCCGCGTGTTAGGCGGATGTGATTGCCCCTACACCACGGAAACGACCGCGCATAGTCTCACTTACAGGATATATTCAACATTTAAACAAAAGCTACTTTGTAGCATTCGGGGATATGCAGTGTTAAGCACATGTATTTGTTAGAAATTAAAGTAGGGCGCGAAACTTCCAGTGCCCTGGAATATGGACCACAGGAGCAATGATATTGTAGAACCTTCAGATACTATAACAGAAGCCCTAGAACAACTGGACGAAGGAACTATTGTTATAGAACGCCAATTTCATTCGTTTTTCACCGCCGACGGCCGCCGTGCAGGAAACTTCCCGTGTATTCCCACTATCATAGCACGTGAACGATGGGCCCCGCTCGCCGTTTCCACACATCTAATATTTTTCTACCATTGTCACATATTATTTTTGCACAAAAAAGCAGTGGTTTTCCGGTAAAGAAAAAGCTGCTTCCGCCCGGGATCGAACCGGGGACCTTCCGCGTGTAAAGCGGATGTGATAACCACTACACCACGGAAACAACCACATGTCTGGGTATTTACAGAATACATTCAAGCTGAAAACCAAAGCCAGTGTGTGGCATTCCTTGATGTGCTGTGTTAAGCAAAGGTGTAAACTTTATGTCTGTGGAACGTCTTTGCTCCAGAATAAATTAAAGCGCGAAATTTCCGGTCGCCTGGAATTTGTACCAGAGGAGCTAGTAAGACCTAGATTAAACACATATAACGACAGTAGAAAAACAATTTCATAACCCTCTACTGCAAACATTTCCCTCAGGCAACAAATTACTTTTCACTTGTATAAATGGATAGCCGCCTCTGTGGTGTAGTGGTTAGCGTGATTAGCTGCCACCCCCGGAGGTCCGGGTTCGATTCCCGGCTCTGCCACGAAATTTGAAAAGTGGTACGAGGGCTGGAACGGGGTCCACTCAGCCTCGGGAGGTCAACTGAGTAGAGGTGGGTTCGATTCCCACCTCAGCCATCCTCGAAGTGGTTTTCCGTGGTTTCCCACTTCACCTCCAGGCGAATGCCGGGATGGTTCCTAACTTAAGGCCACGGCCGCTTCCTTCCCTCATCCTTGCCTATCCCTTCCAATCTTCCCATCCCCCTACAAGGCCCCTGTTCACCATAGCAGGGGCGAGGTACTGGTCATACTCCCCGACCAAGAGTCTGAAGCTCCAGGACACTGCCCTTGAGGCGGTAGAGGTGGGATCCCTCGCTGAGTCCGAGGGAAAAGCCGAACCTGGAGGGTAAACAGATGATGATGATGATGATGATGATAAATGGATAAATATTCTAGACAGAAGTAGTTTTATGGACAATCCTAAACTTTACAGTGATGCCTACATTTTCATATATACTGTACATAACATAAGCCAAAACAGCAATACAACCAAAGGTAGACCTTCCACATTGTCAACATCCACGTGTACCAACCACCGTTTATTTATCGTGGGCGCTCCCCATCACAAAACCACAGGCTTTAGGAGTACATCTGGCTCAACATCAAAAACATAGCAACATTGCATTATGTACCCATGGATAGTAGGCAGGAATTAAATTCCAGAAATTTCAGAAACTGTAACAGCGGCTGTAGTACGCCAATTTCAAAAGTTTTACGCCAATGACGGGAGACGTGAAAGTAATTTCCCGCTTTTCACCAATATGATACCACGTGAATGCTGCACCACGCTCGCCTTCTTCACACTCCTAGCATTTTTCTCCCATTGTCGCCTATCAGTGATGCACAAAAATCAGACAGCTGTTTTCCAATGTAAATAAGCTGTTTCCGCCCGGTATCGAACCGGGGAACATCCGCGTGTGAGGCGGATGTGATAACCACTACCCCACGGAAACAACCGCATGTCTTGGCATTTACAGAATATATTCCATCTGCAAACTAAAGCCAGTTTTTAGTATTTTTTGATGTGCAGCGTTAAGCGAACGTGTAAACTTTCATGTCTGTGGAACGTATGTACTGCACATTAAATTAATGCTCGAAATTTCCGGCGACCTGGAATTTTAAAATTGGGAGCTAGTGAGATCTCGACAATGTCGGAACCCTGATGAAAATTTCGCGTGGATTACTACTTTCCCGCCTGCTTTATTCACTCTCCTAGCCTTTTAATCTTCCATTGCCGCCATAAGACCTATCTGTGTTTCAGAATATATAATTTAAAATGTGACTTTCCAATATGAAATTAGTTCACCCCGCCCAGCATACAACCGCGGAACTTCCACGGGTTACACGGATGTGCTAACCATTACACAATGCAAAAAACTGCTTGATTTGCAATTTACAGAATGCATTCATGTTGTTCACTAAAGCAACTTTGTTGCATTCATTGATGTGCAGTGCTAAGCACAAGTGTAAATGTGTTTGTCTGTCTAAAATGCCTTTTTTACAGCTTGCAGTAGGTCGCGTTATATCCAGTGCCATGGAATAAGGACCGGAGGAGCAAATACATTATAGAACATTCAGATACTAAAACAGCAGACGAAAACGACTTGTTAATGGAACTATTCTTATAGAACAAGAATATAACACGATTTACACCACCGTCGGCTGCCGTGAGAGCAACTCTCCGTGTTTGCCCATTATCATACCAGGTGAATGCTGGGCCTCGCTCGCCTTCTTCACACCTACAGTGTTGCACAAAAATTAGACTGGGATTTTCCAATGAAAATAGCTGTTTCCGCCCGGGATTGAACCGGGGACCTTCCGCGTGTTAGGCGGATGTGATAACCACTACACCACGGAAACGACCGCGCATAGTCTCACTTACAGGATATATTCATGATTTAAACAAAAGCTACTTTGTAGCATTCGGGGATGTGCAGTGTTAAGCACATGTATTTGTTAGAAATTAAAGTAGGGCGCCAAACTTCCAGTCCCCTGGAATATGGACCACAGGAGCAATGATATTGTAGAACCTTCAGGTACTATAAAAGAAGCCCTAGAACAACTGGTCGAAGGAACTATTGTTATAGAACGCCAATTTCATTCGTTTTTCACCGCCGACGGCCGCCGTGCAGGAAGCTACCCGTGGATCCCCATTATCATAGCACGTGAACGATGGGCCCCGCTCGCCATTTCCACACATCTAATATTTTTTTACCATTGTCACATATTACTTTTGCACAAAAAAGCAGTGGTTTTCCCGTAAAAAATAGCAGCTTCCGCCCGGGATCGAACCGGGGACCTTCCGCGTGTAAAGCGGATGTGATAACCACTACACCACGGAAACAACCGCAAATCTGGGTTTTTACAGAATACATTCAAGCTGAAAACCAAAGCCAGTGTGGTGCATTCCTTGATGTGCTGTGATGAGCAAAGGTGTAAATTTTATGTCTGTGGAACGTCTGTGCTCCACACTGAATTAAAGCGCGAAATTTCCGGTGGCCTGGAATTTGTACCAGAGGAGCTAGTAAGACCTAGATTAAACACATATAACGACAGTCGAAAAACAACTTCATAACCCTCTACTGCAAACTGTTTCCCTCAGGCAACAGATTACTTTTCACTTGTATAAATGGATAAATATTCTAGTCAGAAGTAGTTTTATGGACAATCCTAAACTTTACAGTCATTTAAAGACATATACCAGTGATGCCTACATTTTCATATATACTGTACATAACATAAGCCAAAACAGCAATACAACCAAAGGTAGACCTTCCACATTGTCAACATCCACGCGTACCAACCACCGTTTATTTATCGTGGGCGCTCCCCATCACAAAACTACAGGCTTTAGGATAGTAGGCAGGAATTAAATTCCAGAAATTTCAGAAACTGTAACAGCGGCCGTAGGACAACTTGTTAAGAACTATTGTTATAGGACGCCAATTTCAAACGTTTTACTCCAATGTCGGGAGCCGTGAAAGTAATTTCCCGCTTTTCCCCAGTATGATACCACGTGAATGCTACACCACGCTCGCCTTCTTCACACTCCTAGCATTTCTCTCCCATTGTCGCCTATCAGTGATGCACAAAAATCAGACAGCGGTTTTCCAATGTAAATAAGCTGTTTCCGCCCGGTATCGAACCAGGGACCTTCCGCGTGTGAGGCGGATGTGATAACCACTACACCACGGAAACAACCGCATGTCTTGGCATTTACAGAATATATTCCATCTGCAAACTAAAGCCAGTTTTTAGCATTTTTTTTTATGTGCAGCGTTAAGCGAACGTGTAAACTTTCATGTCTGTGGAACGTATGTTCTGCACATGAAATTAATGCTCGAAATTTCCGGCGACCTGGAATTTTAAATTTGAGAGCTAGTGAGATCTAGTCAATGTCGGAACCCTGATGAAAATTTCGCGTGGATTACTACTTTCCCGCCTGCTTTATTCACACTCCTAGCCTTTTAATCTTCCATTGCCGCCATAAGACCTATCTGTGCTTCAGAATATATAATTTAAAATGTGACTTTCCAATATGAAATTAGTTCACCCCGCCCAGCATATAACCCCGGACCTTCCACTGGTTACACGGATGTGCTAACCATTACACAATGCAAGAAAACTGCTTGATTTGCAATTTACAGAATGCATTCATGTTGTTCACTAAAGCAACTTTGTTGCATTCATTGATGTGCAGTGCTAAGCACAAGTGTAAATGTGTTTGTCTGTCTAAAATGCCATTTTTACAGCTTGAAGTAGGTCGCTTTATATCCAGTGCCATGGAATAAGGACCGGAGGAGCAAATACATCATAGAACATTCAGATACTAAAACAGCAGACGAAAACGACTTGTTAATGGAACTATTCTTATAGAACAAAAATATAACACGATTTACACCACCGTCGGCTGCCGTGAGAGCAACTCTCCGTGTTTGCCCATTATCCTACCAGGTGAATGCTGGGCCTCGCTCGCCTTCTTCACACCTACAGTGTTGCACAAAAATTAGACAGTGTTTTTCCAATGAAAATAGCTGTTTCCGCCCGGGATTGAACCGGGGACCTTCCGCGTGTTAGGCGGATGTGATAACCACTACACCACGGAAACGACCGCGCATAGTCTCACTTACAGGATATATTCAAGATTTAAACAAAAGCTACTTTGTAGCATTCGGGGATGTGCAGTGTTAAGCACATGTATTTGTTAGAAATTAAAGTAGGGCGCCAAACTTCCAGTCCCCTGGAATATGGACCACAGGAGCAATGATATTGTAGAACCTTCAGGTACTATAAAAGAAGCCCTAGAACAACTGGTCGAAGGAACTATTGTTATAGAACGCCAATTACATTCGTTTTTCACCGCCGACGGCCGCCGTGCAGGAAACTTCCCGTGAATTCCCATTATCATAGCACGTGAACGATGGGCCCCGCTCGCCATTTCCACACATCTAATATTCTTCTACCATTGTCACATATTATTTTTGCACAAAAAAGCAGTGGTTTTCCTGTAAAAAATAGCAGCTTCCGCCCGGGATCGAACCGGGGACCTTCCGCGTGTAAAGCGGATGTGATAACCACTACACCACGGAAACAACCGCAAATCTGGGTTTTTACAGAATACATTCAAGCTGAAAACCAAAGCCAGTGTGGTGCATTCCTTGATGTGCTGTGATGAGCAAAGGTGTAAACTTTATGTCTGTGGAACGTCTGTGCTCCACACTAAATTGAAGCGCGAAATTTCCGGTGGCCTGGAATTTGTACCAGAGGAGCTAGTAAGACCTAGATTAAACACATATAACGACAGTCGAAAAACAACTTCATAACCCTCTACTGCAAACTGATTCCCTCAGGCAACAAATTACTTTTCACTTGTATAAATGGATAAATATTCTAGACAGAAGTAGTTTTATGGACAATCCTAAACTTTACAGTCATTTAAAGACATATACCAGTGATGCCTACATTTTCATATATACTGTACATAACATAAGCCAAAACAGCAATACAACCAAAGGTAGACCTTCCACATTGTCAACATCCACGCGTACCAACCACCGATTATTTATCGTGGGCGCTCCCCATCACAAAACTACAGACTTTAGGATAGTAGGCAGGAATTAAATTCCAGAAATTTCAGAAACTGTAACAGCGGCCGTAGAACAACTTGTTAAGAACTATTGTTATAGGACGCCAATTTCAAACGTTTTACTCCAATGTCGGGAGCCGTGAAAGTAATTTGCCGCTTTTCCCCAGTATGATACCACGTGAATGCTGCACCACGCTCGCCTTCTTCACACTCCTAGCATTTTTCTCCCATTGTCGCCTATCAGTGATGCACAAAAATCAGACAGCGGTTTTCCAATGTAAATAAACTGTTTCCGCCCGGTATCGAACCGGGGACCTTCCGCGTGTGAGGCAGATGTGATAACCACTACACCACGGAAACAACCGCATGTCTTGGCATTTACAGAATATATTCCATCTGCAAACTAAAGCCAGTTTTTAGCATTTTTTTTATGTGCAGCGTTAAGCGAACGTGTAAACTTTCATGTCTGTGGAACGTATGTTCTGCACATGAAATTAATGCTCGAAATTTCCGGCGACCTGGAATTTTAAATTTGAGAGCTAGTGAGATCTAGTCAATGTCGGAACCCTGATGAAAATTTCGCGTGGATTACTACTTTCCCGCCTGCTTTATTCACACTCCTAGCCTTTTAATCTTCCATTGCCGCCATAAGACCTATCTGTGCTTCAGAATATATAATATAAAATGTGACTTTCCAATATGAAATTAGTTCACCCCGCCCAGCATATAACCCCGGACCTTCCACTGGTTACACGGATGTGCTAACCATTACACAATGCAAGAAAACTGCTTGATTTGCAATTTACAGAATGCATTCATGTTGTTCACTAAAGCAACTTTGTTGCATTCATTGATGTGCAGTGCTAAGCACAAGTGTAAATGTGTTTGTCTGTCTAAAATGCCTTTTTTACAGCTTGAAGTAGGTCGTTTTATATCCAGTGCCTTGGAATAAGGACCGGAGGAGCAAATACATCATAGAACATTCAGATAATAAAACAGCAGCCGAAAACGACTTGTTAATGGAACTATTCTTATAGAACAAAAATATAACACGATTTACACCACCGTCGGCTGCCGTGAGAGCAACTCTCCGTGTTTGCCCATTATCCTACCAGGTGAATGCTGGGCCTCGCTCGCCTTCTTCACACCTACAGTGTTGCACAAAAATTAGACAGTGTTTTTCCAATGAAAATAGCTGTTTCCGCCCGGGATTGAACCGGGGACCTTCCGCGTGTTAGGCGGATGTGATAACCACTACACCACGGAAACGACCGCGCATAGTCTCACTTACAGGATATATTCAAGATTTAAACAAAAGCTACTTTGTAGCATTCGGGGATGTGCAGTGTTAAGCACATGTATTTGTTAGAAATTAAAGTAGGGCGCGAAACTTCCAGTGCCCTGTAATATGGACCACAGGAGCAATGATATTGTAGAACCTTCAGATACTATAACGGAAGCCCTAGAACAACTGGTCGAAGGAACTATTGTTATAGAACGCCAATTTCATTCGTTTTTCACCGCCGACGGCCGCCGTGCAGGAAACTTCCCGTGAATTCCCATTATCATAGCACGTGAACGATGGGCCCCGCTCGCCATTTCCACACATCTAATATTTTTCTACCATTGTCACATATTATTGTTGCACAAAAAAGCAGTGGTTTTCCGGTAATGAAAAAGCTGCTTCCGCCCGGGATCGAACCGGGGACCTTCCGCGTGTAAAGCGGATGTGATAACCACTACACCACGGAAACAACCGCAAACCTGGGTTTTTACAGAATACATTCAAGCTGAAAACCAAAGCCAGCGTGGTGCATTCCTTGGTGTGCTGTGATGAGCAAAGGTGTAAACTTTATGTCTGTGGAACGTCTGTGCTCCACACTAAATTAAAGCGCGAAATTTCCGGTGGCCTGGAATTTGTACCAGAGGAGCTAGTAAGACCTAGATTAAACACATATAACGGCAGTCGAAAAACAACTTCATAACCCTCTACTGCAAACTGTTTCCCTCAGGCAACAAATTACTTTTCACTTGTATAAATGGATAAATATTCTAGACAGAAGTAATTTTATGGACAATCCTAAACTTTACAGTCATTTAAAGACATATACCAGTGATGCCTACATTTTCATATATACTGTACATAACATAAGCCAAAACAGCAATACAACCAAAGGTAGACCTTCCACATTGTCAACAAACACGCGTACCAACCACCGTTTATTTATTGTGGGCGCCCCCCATCACAAAACTACAGACTTTAGGATAGTAGGCAGGAATTAAATTCCAGAAATTTCAGAAACTGTAACAGCGGCCGTAGAACAACTTGTTAAGAACTATTGTTATAGGACGCCAATTTCAAACGTTTTACTCCAATGTCGGGAGCCGTGAAAGTAATTTCCCGCTTTTCCCCAGTATGATACCACGTGAATGCTACACCACGCTCGCCTTCTTCACACTCCTAGCATTTTTCTCCCATTGTCGCCTATCAGTGATGCACAAAAATCAGACAGCGGTTTTCCAATGTAAATAGGCTGTTTCCGCCCGGTATCGAACCGGGGACCTTCCGCGTGTGAGGCGGATGTGATAACCACTACACCACGGAAACAACCGCATGGCTTGGCATTTACAGAATATATTCCATCTGCAAACTAAAGCCAGTTTTTAGCATTTTTTTATGTGCAGCGTTAAGCGAACGTGTAAACTTTCATGTCTGTGGAACGTATGTTCTGCACATGAAATTAATGCTCGAAATTTCCGGCGACTTGGAATTTTAAACTTGAGAGCTAGTGAGATCTAGTCAATGTCGGAACCCTGATGAAAATTTCGCGTGGATTACTACTTTCCCGCCTGCTTTATTCACACTCCTAGCCTTTTAATCTTCCATTGCCGCCATAAGACCTATCTGTGTTTCAGAATATATAATTTAAAATGTGACTTTCCAATATGAAATTAGTTCACCCCGCCCAGAATATAACCGCGGAACTCCCACGGGTTACACGGATGTGCTAACCATTACACAATGCAAAAAACTGCTTGATTTGCAATTTACAGAATGCATTCATGTTGTTCACTAAAGCGACTTTGTTGCATTCATTGATGTGCAGTGCTAAGCACAAGTGTAAATGTGTTTGTCTGTCTAAAATGCCTTTTTTACAGCTTGAAGTAGGTCGCGTTATATCCAGTGCCATGGAATAAGGACCGGAGGAGCAAATACATTATAGAACATTCAGATACTAAAACAGCAGACGAAAACGACTTGTTAATGCAACTATTCTTATAGAACAAGAACATAACACGATTTACACCACCGTCGGCTGCCGTGAGAGCAACTCTCCGTGTTTGCCCATTATCATACCAGGTGAATGCTGGGCCTCGCTCGCCTTCTTCACACCTACAGTGTTGCACAAAAATTAGACAGTGTTTTTCCAATGAAAATAGCTGTTTCCGCCCGGGATTGAACCGGGGACCTTCCGCGTGTTAGGCGGATGTGATAACCACTACACCACGGAAACGACCGCGCATAGTCTCACTTACAGGATATATTCAAGATTTAAACAAAAGCTACTTTGTAGCATTCGGGGATGTGCAGTGTTAAGCACATGTATTTGTTAGAAATTAAAGTAGGGCGCCAAACTTCCAGTCCCCTGGAATATGGACCACAGGAGCAATGATATTGTAGAACCTTCAGGTACTATTAAAGAAGCCCTAGAACAACTGGTCGAAGGAACTATTGTTATAGAACGCCAATTTCATTCGTTTTTCACCGCCGACGGCCGCCGTGCAGGAAGCTACCCGTGGATCCCCATTATCATAGCACGTGAACGATGGGCCCCGCTCGCCATTTCCACACATCTAATATTTTTTTACCATTGTCACATATTATTTTTGCACAAAAAAGCAGTGGTTTTCCCGTAAAAAATAGCAGCTTCCGCCCGGGATCGAACCGGGGACCTTCCGCGTGTAAAGCGGATGTGATAACCACTACACCACGGAAACAACCGCAAATCTGGGTTTTTACAGAATACATTCAAGCTGAAAACCAAAGCCAGTGTGGTACATTCCTTGATGTGCTCTGATGAGCAAAGGTGTAAACTTTATGTCTGTGGAACGTCTGTGCTCCACACTAAATTAAAGCGCGAAATTTCCGGTGGCCTGGAATTTGTACCAGAGGAGCTAGTAAGACCTAGATTAAACACATATAACGACAGTCGAAAAACAACTTCATAACCCTCTACTGCAAACTGTTTCCCTCAGGCAACAGATTACTTTTCACTTGTATAAATGGATAAATATTCTAGACAGAAGTAGTTTTATGGACAATCCTAAACTTTACAGTCATTTAAAGACATATACCAGTGATGCCTACATTTTCATATATACTGTACATAACATAAGCCAAAACAGCAATACAACCAAAGGTAGACCTTCCACATTGTCAACATCCACGCGTACCAACCACCGTTTATTTATTGTGGGCGCTCCCCATCACAAAACTACAGACTTTAGGATAGTAGGCAGGAATTAAATTCCAGAAATTTCAGAAACTGTAACAGCGGCCGTAGAACAACTTGTTAAGAACTATTGTTATAGGACGCCAATTTCAAACGTTTTACTCCAATGTCGGGAGCCGTGAAAGTAATTTCCCGCTTTTCCCCAGTATGATACCACGTGAATGCTACACCACGCTCGCCTTCTTCACACTCCTAGCATTTTTCTCCCATTGTCGCCTATCAGTGATGCACAAAAATCAGACAGCGGTTTTCCAATGTAAATAAGCTGTTTCCGCCCGGTATCGAACCGGGGACCTTCCGCGTGTGAGGCGGATGTGATAACCACTACACCACGGAAACAACCGCATGGCTTGGCATTTCCATCTGCAAACTAAAGCCAGTTTTTAGCATTTTTTTATGTGCAGCGTTAAGCGAACGTGTAAACTTTCATGTCTGTGGAACGTATGTTCTGCACATGAAATTAATGCTCGAAATTTCCGGCGACCTGGAATTTTAAACTTGAGAGCTAGTGAGATCTAGTCAATGTCGGAACCCTGATGAAAATTTCGCGTGGATTACTACTTTCCCGCCAGCTTTATTCACACTCCTAGCCTTTTAATCTTCCATTGCCGCCATAAGACCTATCTGTGTTTCAGAATATATAATTTAAAATGTGACTTTCCAATATGAAATTAGTTCACCCCGCCCAGCATATAACCCCGGACCTTCCACGGGTTACACGGATGTGCTAACCATTACACAATGCAAGAAAACTGCTTGATTTGCAATTTACAGAATGCAATCATTTTGTTCACTAAAGCAACTTTGTTGCATTCATTGATGTGCAGTGCTAAGCACAAGTGTAAATGTGTTTGTCTGTCTAAAATGCCTTTTTTACAGCTTGAAGTAGGTCGCTTTATATCCAGTGCCATGGAATAAGGACCGGAGGAGCAAATACATCATAGAACATTCAGATACTAAAACAGCAGACGAAAACGACTTGTTAATGGAACTATTCTTATAGAACAAAAATATAACACGATTTACACCACCGTCGGCTGCCGTGAGAGCAACTCTCCGTGTTTGCCCATTATCCTACCAGGTGAATGCTGGGCCTCGCTCGCCTTCTTCACACCTACAGTGTTGCACAAAAATTAGACAGTGTTTTTCCAATGAAAATAGCTGTTTCCGCCCGGGATTGAACCGGGGACCTTCCGCGTGTTAGGCGGATGTGATAACCACTACACCACGGAAACGACCGCGCATAGTCTCACTTACAGGATATATTCAAGATTTAAACAAAAGCTACTTTGTAGCATTCGGGGATGTGCAGTGTTAAGCACATGTATTTGTTAGAAATTAAAGTAGGGCGCCAAACTTCCAGTCCCCTGGAATATGGACCACAGGAGCAATGATATTGTAGAACCTTCAGGTACTATAAAAGAAGCCCTAGAACAACTGGTCGAAGGAACTATTGTTATAGAACGCCAATTTCATTCGTTTTTCACCGCCGACGGCCGCCGTGCAGGAAACTTCCCGTGAATTCCCATTATCATAGCACGTGAACGATGGGCCCCGCTCGCCATTTCCACACATCTAATATTTTTCTACCATTGTCACATATTATTTTTGCACAAAAAAGCAGTGGTTTTCCTGTAAAAAATAGCAGCTTCCGCCCGGGATCGAACCGGGGACCTTCCGCGTGTAAAGCGGATGTGATAACCACTACACCACGGAAACAACCGCAAATCTGGGTTTTTACAGAATACATTCAAGCTGAAAACCAAAGCCAGTGTGGTGCATTCCTTGATGTGCTGTGATGAGCAAAGGTGTAAACTTTATGTCTGTGGAACGTCTGTGCTCCACACTAAATTAAAGCGCGAAATTTCCGGTGGCCTGGAATTTGTACCAGAGGAGCTAGTAAGACCTAGATTAAACACATATAACGACAGTCGAAAAACAACTTCATAACCCTCTACTGCAAACTGTTTCCCTCAGGCAACAAATTACTTTTCACTTGTATAAATGGATAAATATTCTAGACAGAAGTAGTTTTATGGACAATCCTAAACTTTACAGTCATTTAAAGACATATACCAGTGATGCCTACATTTTCATATATACTGTACATAACATAAGCCAAAACAGCAATACAACCAAAGGTAGACCTTCCACATTGTCAACATCCACGCGTACCAACCACCGTTTATTTATCCTGGGCGCTCCCCATCACAAAACTACAGACTTTAGGATAGTAGGCAGGAATTAAATTCCAGAAATTTCAGAAACTGTAACAGCGGCCGTAGAACAACTTGTTAAGAACTATTGTTATAGGACGCCAATTTCAAACGTTTTACTCCAATGTCGGGAGCCGTGAAAGTAATTTCCCGCTTTTCCCCAGTATGATACCACGTGAATGCTACACCACGCTCGCCTTCTTCACACTCCTAGCATTTTTCTCCCATTGTCGCCTATCAGTGATGCACAAAAATCAGACAGCGGTTTTCCAATGTAAATAGGCTGTTTCCGCCCGGTATCGAACCGGGGACCTTCCGCGTGTGAGGCGGATGTGATAACCACTACACCACGGAAACAACCGCATGTCTTGGCATTTACAGAATATATTCCATCTGCAAACTAAAGCAAGTTTTTAGCATTTTTTTTATGTGCAGCGTTAAGCGAACGTGTAAACTTTCATGTCTGTGGAACGTATGTTCTGCACATGAAATTAATGCTCGAAATTTCCGGCGACCTGGAATTTTAAATTTGAGAGCTAGTGAGATCTAGTCAATGTCGGAACCCTGATGAAAATTTCGCGTGGATTACTACTTTCCCGCCTGCTTTATTCACACTCCTAGCCTTTTAATCTTCCATTGAAGCCATAAGACCTATCTGTGTTTCAAAATATATAATTTAAAATGTGACTTTCCAATATGAAATTAGTTCACCCCGCCCAGCATATAACCCCGGACCTTCCACGGGTTACACGGATGTGCTAACCATTACACAATGCAAGAAAACTGCTTGATTTGCAATTTACAGAATGCAATCATGTTGTTCACTAAAGCAACTTTGTTGCATTCATTGATGTGCAGTGCTAAGCACAAGTGTAAATGTGTTTGTCTGTCTAAAATTCCTTTTTTACAGCTTGAAGTACGTCGCTTTATATCCAGTGCCATGGAATAAGGACCGGAGGAGCAAATACATCATAGAACATTCAGATACTAAAACAGCAGACGAAAACGACTTGTTAATGGAACTATTCTTATAGAACAAAAATATAACACGATTTACACCACCGTCGGCTGCCGTGAGAGCAACTCTCCGTGTTTGCCCATTATCATACCAGGTGAATGCTGGGCCTCGCTCGCCTTCTTCACACCTACAGTGTTGCACAAAAATTAGACAGTGTTTTTCCAATGAAAATAGCTGTTTCCGCCCGGGATTGAACCGGGGACCTTCCGCGTGTTAGGCGGATGTGATAACCACTACACCACGGAAACGACCGCGCATAGTCTCACTTACAGGATATATTCAAGATTTAAACAAAAGCTTCTTTGTAGCATTCGGGGATGTGCAGTGTTAAGCACATGTATTTGTTAGAAATTAAAGTAGGGCGCCAAACTTCCAGTCCCCTGGAATATGGACCACAGGAGCAATGATATTGTAGAACCTTCAGGTACTATAAAAGAAGCCCTAGAACAACTGGTCGAAGGAACTATTGTTATAGAACGCCAATTTCATTCGTTTTTCACCGCCGACGGCCGCCGTGCAGGAAACTTCCCGTGAATTCCCATTATCATAGCACGTGAACGATGGGCCCCGCTCGCCATTTCCACACATCTAATATTTTTCTACCATTGTCACATATTATTTTTGCACAAAAAAGCAGTGGTTTTCCTGTAAAAAATAGCAGCTTCCGCCCGGGATCGAACCGGGGACCTTCCGCGTGTAAAGCGGATGTGATAACCACTACACCACGGAAACAACCGCAAATCTGGGTTTTTACAGAATACATTCAAGCTGAAAACCAAAGCCAGTGTGGTGCATTCCTTGATGTGCTGTGATGAGCAAAGGTGTAAACTTTATGTCTGTGGAACGTCTGTGCTCCACACTAAATTAAAGCGCGAAATTTCCGGTGGCCTGGAATTTGTACCAGAGGAGCTAGTAAGACCTAGATTAAACACATATAACGACAGTCGAAAAACAACTTCATAACCCTCTACTGCAAACTGTTTCCCTCAGGCAACAAATTACTTTTCACTTGTATAAATGGATAAATATTCTAGACCGAAGTAGTTTTATGGACAATCCTGAACTTTACAGTCATTTAAAGACATATACCAGTGATGCCTACATTTTCATATATACTGTACATAACATAAGCCAAAACAGCAATACAACCAAAGGTAGACCTTCCACATTGTCAACATCCACGCGTACCAACCACCGTTTATTTATCGTGGGCGCTCCCCATCACAAAACTACAGACTTTAGGATAGTAGGCAGGAATTAAATTCCAGAAATTTCAGAAACTGTAACAGCGGCCGTAGAACAACTTGTTAAGAACTATTGTTATAGGACGCCAATTTCAAACGTTTTACTCCAATGTCGGGAGCCGTGAAAGTAATTTGCCGCTTTTCCCCAGTATGATACCACGTGAATGCTGCACCACGCTCGCCTTCTTCACACTCTTAGCATTTTTCTCCCATTGTCGCCTATCAGTGATGCACAAAAATCAGACAGCGGTTTTCCAATGTAAATAAGCTGTTTCCGCCCGGTATCGAACCGGGGACCTTCCGCGTGTGAGGCGGATGTGATAACCACTACACCACGGAAACAATCGCATGTCTTGGCATTTACAGAATATATTCCATCTGCAAACTAAAGACAGTTTTTAGCATTTTTTTATGTGCAGCGTTAAGCGAACGTGTAAACTTTCATGTCTGTGGAACGTATGTACTGCACATTAAATTAATGCTCGAAATTTCCGGCGACCTGGAATTTTAAATTTGAGAGCTGGTGAGATCTAGTCAATGTCGGAACCCTGATGAAAATTTCGCGTGGATTACTACTTTCCCGCCTGCTTTATTCACACTCCTAGCCTTTTAATCTTCCATTGCCGCCATAAGACCTATCTGTGTTTCAGAATATATAATTTAAAATGTGACTTTCCAATATGAAATTAGTTCACCCCGCCCAGCATATAACCGCGGACCTTCCACGAGTTACACGGATGTGCTAACCATTACACAATGCAAGAAAACTGCTTGATTTGCAATTTACAGAATGCATTCATGTTGTTCACTAAAGCAACTTTGTTGCATTCATTGATGTGCAGTGCTAAGCACAAGTGTAAATGTGTTTGTCTGTCTAAAATGCCTTTTTTACAGCTTGAAGTAGGTCGCTTTATATCCAGTGCCATGGAATAAGGACCGGAGGAGCAAATACATCATAGAACATTCAGATACTAAAACAGCAGACGAAAACGACTTGTTAATGGAACTATTCTTATAGAACAAAAATATAACACGATTTACACCACCGTCGGCTGCCGTGAGAGCAACTCTCCGTGTTTGCCCATTATCCTACCAGCTGAATGCTGGGCCTCGCTCGCCTTGTTCGCACCTACAGTGTTGCACAAAAATTAGACAGTGTTTTTCCAATGAAAATAGCTGTTTCTTGCCCGGGATTGAACCGGGGACCTTCCGCGTGTTAGGCGGATGTGATAACCACTACACCACGGAAACGACCGCGCGTAGTCTCACTTACAGGATATATTCAAGATTTAAACAAAAGCTACTTTGTAGCATTCGGGGATGTGCAGTGTTAAGCACATGTATTTGTTAGAAATTAAAGTAGGGCGCGAAACTTCCAGTGCCCTGGAATATGGACCACAGGAGCAATGATATTGTAGAACGTTCAGATACCATAACAGAAGCCCTAGAACAACTGGTCGAAGGAACTATTGTTATAGATCGCCAATTTCAATCGTTTTTCACCGCCGACGGCCGCCGTGCAGGAAACTTCCCGTGAATTCCCATTATCATAGCACGTGAACGATGGGCCCCGCTCGCCATTTCATCACATCTAGTATTTTTCTACCATTGTCACATATTATTTTTGCACAAAAAAGCAGTGGTTTTCCAATGTAAATAAGCTGTTTCCGCCCGGTATCGAACCGGGGACCTATAGCGTGTGAAGCGGATGTGATAACCACTACACCACGGAAACAACCGCATGTTTTGGCATTTACAGAATATATTCCATCTGCAAAGTAAAGCGAGTTTTGAGCATTTTTTGATGTGCAGCGTTAAGCGAACGTGTAAACTTTCATGTCTGTGGAACGTATGTACTGCACATTAAATTAATGCTCGAAATTTCCGGCGACCTGGAATTTTAAAAATGGGAGCTAGTGAGATCTAGACAATGTCGGAACCCTGATGAAAATTTCGCGTGGATTACTACTTTCCCGCCTGCTTTATTCACACTCCTAGCCTTTTAATCTTCCATTGCCGCCATAAGACCTATCTGTGTTTCAGAATATATAATTTAAAATGTGACTTTCCAATATGAAATTAGTTCACCCCGCCCAGCATATAACCGCGGACCTTCCACGGGTTACACGGATGTGCTAACCATTACACAATGCAAAAAACTGCTTGATTTGCAATTTACAGAATGCATTCATGTTGTTTACTAAAGCAACTTTGTTGCATTCATTGATGTGCAGTGCTAAGCACAAGTGTAAATGTGTTTGTCTGTCTAAAATGCCTTTTTTACAGCTTGAAGTAGGTCGCGTTATATCCAGTGCCATGGAATAAGGACCGGAGGAGCAAATACATTATAGAACATTCAGATACTAAAACAGCAGACGAAAACGACTTGTTAATGGAACTATTCTTATAGACAACAACAACAACATCAACATCATCTGTTTACCCTCCAGGTTCGGTATTTTCCTCGGACTTAGCGAGGGATCCCACCTCTACCGCCTCAGGGGCAGTGTCTTGGAGCTTCAGACTCTTGGTCGGGGGATACAACTGGGGAGTATGACCAGTACCTCGCCCAGGCGGCCTCACCTGCTATGCTGAACAGGGGCCTTGTGGAGGGAAGGCAAGGAAGAGGGAAGGAAGCGGCCGTGGCCTTAAGTTAGGTACCATCCCGGCATTCGCCTGGAGGAGAAGTGGGAAACCACGGAAAACCACTTCCAGGATGGCTGAGGTGGGAATCGAACCCACCTCTACTCAGTTGACCTCCCGAGGCTGAGTGGACCCCGTTCCAGCCCTCGTACCACTTTTCAAATTTCGTGGCAGAGCCGGGAATCGAACCCGGACCTCCGGGGGTGGCAGCTAATCACGCTAACCACTACACCACAGAGGCGGACCTATTCTTATAGAACAAGAATATAACACGATTTACACCACCGTCGGCTGCCGTGAGAGCAACTCTCCGTGTTTGCCCATTATCATGCCAGGTGAATGCTGGGCCTCGCTCGCCTTGTTCACACCTACAGTGCTGCACAAAAATTAGACAGTGTTTTTCCAATGAAAATAGCTGTTTCCGCCCGGGATTGAACCGGGGACCTTCCGCGTGTTAGGCGGATGTGATAACCACTACACCACGGAAACGACCGCGCATAGTCTCACTTACAGGATATATTCAAGATTTAAACAAAAGCTACTTTGTAGCATTCGGGGATGTGCAGTGTTAAGCACATGTATTTGTTAGAAATTAAAGTAGGGCGCGAAACTTCCAGTGCCCTGGAATATGGACCACAGGAGCAATGATATTGTAGAACCTTCAGATACTATAACAGAAGCCCTAGAACAACTGGTCGAAGGAACTATTGTTATAGAACGCCAATTTCATTCGTTTTTCACCGCCGACGGCCGCCGTGCAGGAAGCTACCCGTGGATCCCCATTATCATAGCACGTGAACGATGGGCCCCGCTCGCCATTTCCACACATCTAATATTTTTCTACCATTGTCACATATTATTGTTGCACAAAAAAGCAGTGGTTTTCCGGTAAAGAAAAAGCTGCTTCCGCCAGGGATCGAACCGGGGACCTTCCGCGTGTAATTCGGATGTGATAACCACTACACCACGGAAACAACCACATGTCTGTGTATTTACAGAATACATTCAAGCTGAAAACCAAAGCCAGTGTGTGGCATTCCTTGATGTGCTGTGTAAAGCAAAGGTGTAAACTTTATGTCTGTGGAACGTCTTTGCTCCACACTAAATTAAAGCGCGAAATTTCCGGTGGCCTGGAATTTGTACCAGAGGAGCTAGTAAGACCTAGATTAAACACATATAACGACAGTCGAAAAACAACTTCATAACCCTCTACTGCAAACTGTTTCCCTCAGGCAACAAATTACTTTTCACTTGTATAAATGGATAAATATTCTAGACAGAAGTAGTTTTATGGACAATCCTAAACTTTACAGTCATTTAAAGACATATACCAGTGATGCCTACATTTTCATATATACTGTACATAACATAAGCCAAAACAGCAATACAACCAAAGGTAGACCTTCCACATTGTCAACATCCACGCGTACCAACCACCGTTTATTTATCGTGGGCGCTCCCCATCACAAAACCACAGGCTTTCGGAGTACATCTGGCTCAACATCAAAAACATAGCAACATATGGTCGTGCAAGTTGTACTTGTGCCTTGCAGTATGTACCCATGGATAGTAGGCAGGAATTAAATTCCAGAAATTTCAGAAACTGTAACAGCGGCTGTAGAACAACTTGTTAAGAACTATTGTTATAGTACGCCAATTTCAAACGTTTTACGCCAATGTCGGGAGCCGTGAAAGTAATTTCCCGCTTTTCACCAGTATGATACCACGTGAATGCTACACCACGCTCGCCTTCTTCACACTCCTAGCATTTTTCTCCCATTGTCGCCTATCATTGATGCACAAAAATCAGACAGCGGTTTTCCAATGTAAATAAGCTGTTTCCGCCCGGTATCGAACCGGGGACCTTCCGCGTGTGAGGCGGATGTGATAACCACTACACCACGGAAACAACCGCACGTCTTTGCATTTACAGAATATATTCCATCTGCAAACTAAAGCCAGTTTTTAGCATTTTTTTATGTGCAGCGTTAAGGGAACGTGTAAACTTTCATGTCTGTGGAACGTATGTTCTGCCCATGAAATTAATGCTCGAAATTTCCGGCGACCTGGAATTTTAAATTTGAGAGCTAGTGAGATCTAGTCAATGTCGGAACCCTGATGAAAATTTCGCGTGGATTACTACTTTCCCGCCTGCTTTATTCACACTCCTAGCCTTTTAAATTTCCATTGCCGCCATAAGACCTATCTGTGTTTCAGAATATATAATTTAAAATGTGACTTTCCAATATGAAATTAGTTCACCCCGCCCAGCATATAACCGCGGACCTTCCACGGGTTACACGGATGTGCTAACCATTACACAATGCAAGAAAACTGCTTGATTTGCAATTTACAGAATGCATTCATGTTGTTCACTAAAGCAACTTTGTTGCATTCATTGATGTGCAGTGCTAAGCACAAGTGTAAATGTGTTTGTCTGTCTAAAATGCCTTTTTTACAGCTTGAAGTAGGTCGCTTTATATCCAGTGCCATGGAATAAGGACCGGAGGAGCAAATACATCATAGAACATTCAGATACTAAAACAGCAGACGAAAACGAATTGTTAATGGAACTATTCTTATTGTCATGTCCAGGGACACGAACCTTCATCAAGTAGCAGCACATAAGTAATACATAGTGATTATTTTGGTAACTCAATCCACTGGCCTTGCTGTCGAAGCAGCCATGTGTTGGGGGTGATATAGAATGACAGTTAAAAACAGAGTTGTGTGAGGTCAAGAGGTCTCACGAGGAAGTCGATACGGACAAATCTAAAAAGTCACGTCCTGTCGTCTGGAGATGGCAAGAAAATGGGGGTAGTTTGAAGGATACCATACTTAAAATTAATGGGCGACCCAATTAAGTGAAACGGGACGCAGTGTCATGTTTATGATGACAAGTATTAGAAATGGGGAAGTTATTTTATGAGCATAGGTTTAAGGGCGAGAAGTCAAGTTCATGTTAATAAATATTGCCACGTGCATAGTGTGGGATTTGAGATACATGGGGGAAGTGGTAGCACCAATAGTAAGCCAGTAAGGCTTTATCTGAGAGGAGGGGAGACCCTCATATCATATTGCTAGTCCCTTTAAATACGTATGTAATTGAAGGAACAAGCGTTTTATTGCATTAGTCTTCGCTTTGGGAGCCTTGCCTTCCGCTCACGTTAGAGGGTTGCGATCAATTCTCCAAGCGGTCTCGCTACTTAGAATATTTCTTAGTAGATCAGGTTGAACGGTGGTGCTAACACTTGGTATTCACCATTCATACTTTGATTCTCGACTTAAGCCCGAGTTCTTCTGGGTTTTATCGTAGTTGGCAACTTAAAGCTTGAGGAATCTCTGTGAGATTTCACGATACTCTGTTTTTAACATCGCTTAGCATTTCAGTGGGACTCTAATGCTTTAGAGTCCACTTGCATTTACTTGGAGTAGCCGTTCTGAGGAAGGCTAGTTCCAGTACGTCACAATACGTGACCGACTTCAATTGTACGTGTATATTCTTTGTACATCATCTGTCAATATACGCACATATATAGGAAATCATATGAGTTTCAACTCTTAACAACCAACTTACCTTACGCCTATAAATTACCATCTTATATCCCTTTCGTTTTTAGTACTGTTGTTAGCCATCAGGTGATTCCACTCACCGCTCGGCGTCTCACCTGTTGGCCGGGATACGACAGGAGAAGAAAAACTGGTGTCAGTTTTGTGGGGTTGGTCCTGAGTTCGACGTCCATCCAGGGTTGTTTAACTCTTAACCAGGCGTTGGTGATTTCCTAAGCGGCTGTCTATCCTAGTAGACTGAGGGGCGGTCGGAAGAAAGAAGAAGAAGTCCGGAGGCTGTCTATCCTAGTAGACTGAGGGGCGGTCCGAAGGAGAAAGAAGAAGTCCAGCGGCTGTCTATCCTAGTAGACTGAGGGGCGGTCGGCAGGAGGAAGAAGAAGTCCGTAAGCAGACAGAGAGCAGAACCAAGAAGGCGCAAGGGCTGGCCCACGGAGTAGCAGAGGGATTCATAGGAGTCCAAGGAAGGAAGACGCAATCGACCCGGCGTACCTGCACGTCGTCAGCTCACCATCAGCACGCAGTAGAAGACCAAATATTGTAAGGTAAGCCAAACTCAAAATCGGTATGTCTAATTCTGAAGTGGGAAGTGCCAGTGATAATTCAGATAACAATTATATTAATATCAATCAAGCGTTCAAGTTAATCGGAGATCCTTTTGACGGGAGAAATCGGAGTAGGTTGAAAGAGTTCTGTGCAAATGTAGATTCAGCAATAGAATTTGTTCAACCAGATGAACATCCGCTGTTTTTTAAATATGTTCTTACCAGAATAACGGGTGAAGCTAGAAGCAAGTTATTAGTAAGACAGGATGTTACGAGCTGGCCAAAAGCGAAGGCAGCTTTGTTTGAAAATTATGGAGAGCGTAGGACTATTGATCATTACGCATGTAAAATGTTTAAAGCACAGCAAAATAAAGATGAATCTGTAATAGCTTGGGGTTCGAGAATGGATGCAATGGTAAGCGAACTTAAAGAAGTTGCCACGGCAAGAGTCGAACCGGAGGCAAAAGTTCACAGAGCGAATTTAATAGGAGAGTTAGGGATATCATGTTTTGTACAAGGATTAATTGATAAAAGCATTCAAACGATTGTCCGTAGTAGGAACATTACGGATGATTTCGGTTTAGCAGTTGAGGTAGCGGCCCAAGAAGAGTCGGCCGTACTCTCAAGTAAGGAAAAGCACGGTGAATCAGTTAGGAGAGATAAATATTGTAGTAATTGCAATAAGAAAGGACATTCGGCATCCTCATGTTTTCTTAAAATGCGACCAAAAGAAGTTAAGGCAATAACGTGTTACAATTGTAATAAGGAAGGGCACTATTCACGAGAGTGCAGAGTAATAGTTTGTAAACGTTGTAAGAGAACAGGGCATGTAGAGAAAAATTGTAAAAGTAGTAAACCGCAGCAATTCACTAATTACAAGGGTAAAGGTTACGAGAACAAGCAGGCGGAAAACTAGAACAGGATCATGACGCAAGGCCGGTTATAGGTCCTAAAAGTGTTCACATAGGCCAAGTACACAATAAGTGTAATAACAATGAAGGGACAGTTTTACTATCTATAAATGATGTACACGGACCTTTTCGATTTTTAATCGATACAGGCTCAGAAATAAGTGTAATAAAGAAACAATGCGTACCGAAGGAAATAAAGATAGATACAAGTGATAGATTAAAATTGCTAGGAGTTAGCAAAGGAACACTATTCACGTGTGGAACCGCGAAGATAACTTTGGGAACATCTCAATGCAAATTGCATGTAGTAGATAATGAATTTCAGCTGTCACAAGACGGATTGATAGGTAGAGATTTATTGAAAGATTCGGTAATTAATTTCACGGAGGAATTCATAGAAGTAAATGGTGATAAACATCAAATAGAAATTAGAGAAGCTAAAGTAATAAAAGTACGTCCGAGAACGGAAACTATGTATGACATAGGACAAGACGAAATTGCGCACGTAATGAAAGTAGAAAAAAGTGACGCACAGAAATGTTCACAATCGAGAACTCGAAGAGTAATCGAACTAATTAGGGCAGATCATATGTTAAATAGTGATAGAGAAAGGATATTTGAATTATGTCCAGAATTTAATGATAGATTTTATTTAGATAGAAAATTAAACGAGATTACGATCGGTAGCATGTACCCTATTGACGTCAGAAAAGTTGGATGGCGCAGCCACGCGGTAGAATTTTGAAGCTGCAACATAGTGACTGGTGAGATTTATTTACATGGCGAAGCATTGACGTCGTGATGGAAACAGAAAGAAAATTGTCGAATTTGAGGAGGTACTGCTCTGTATACGGTTGTAAATCGTATAAAACGGATGCGAAATCTGTTCACTACTTTCCTGTACAAAAGGTTCAGAGAGAAAGATGAGTTTCCGCGCTGTCAATTGGAAAACGCGTTACGCGATATATGACAGTGTGCAGTCTGCATTCTCGTGAGCTCTGTTCCCGCACCGGAGATACTTCTTCACTTCCACTCTGCCAGTACATGCAACTCTGTCCAAACTATCGGCGTGGTTATCCAGCGCAGACGTCATCGAGTATCGCCTGCCCCAGCAAACATCAGCGCTCAAACACCTGCTCCACCTGCCACTCGCTTGCCTCCTCCATATAATCCACCCCCACTTCCATCGCCTTCTTGTTGCCTCACTACCATTTCTCCCAACATTTCGCCTACCGTACCGGTCCCTACCACGACAACTCCCACTATCACTGTTACTTCTACGCAACTTTATCCCATCATTTCTATTACTACTACTACCTCGTCCCATCCATCTCCTCTCCTGACCTCTCTTCCTCTCCCTCCCAACTCTGAGCAGACAAGTCACCAGGAAACGTCTCAACCACCATCTACCGAGGGAACTTCTACCGATCCTTCTGAAAATGCGGCACATCCATCTTCGCCATTACCGCCATCTGATCGTACCTCAACTTACAGCTGTGTTCTGCGCGGTATGGACCCTAACGTACCGCCTGCTGCCATCACACGTGCACTTCGCCAGGCAGGAGTACCTGTCAAGCAAGCATCCCGTATTTATAACTCCGACGGTCCCACATTTCTGGTGAGACTCCAGCTGCCGACGCACGCCGACGTTCAGCGCCTCATCGATCAAGGAATCCACATCTATGGCCGCTATCATCGGGTTGAACCCTCCCATTCTTCTCCACTCCCTTCGCACCGTATGCCCACGCCACGCGGCCGTCCTCGGCCCGTTCCATCACCCCAATCTCCTCGTCCTCATCTCACCACTCCACCACCTCTCAACTACTTTACGCCTCCCTTACCCAACCCGGACCTTTTCACCCTTATCCTCACTTCCCTTCTTAACTTCTCCTCTTTTTACAATCTTCTAGCCCTCCATCTTTTCCGTCACACCGTCATGTAAAGCTCTGTATCTAATATATTGTATCTTTGTCAATAAAGCACAGCAAATGCAAATCTGCCAATAAAGCGCTAGAGAACCTACACTTCCTTTATCCCATCTCCTTTACTATTTCAAACCACCTTTTCCCCATCTCCCTCTTTTTTCACTCCTTCTCAACCCCGTCATCTCTCCTGGCCAGAGAGAGGGCGACACCCTCTAGGTGGCCCGCCCCACCCCTTCAGGGTGGGGAATGAAAACATTGAAGCAGCAGCAGCATTCTCGTGAAGACGACTTCTTTCCACAGCGTAGGTATCGGTACTGTCTCTAATTTGTATTCACAAAGATTTAGCTACATCAAAAATACTGATAAACTTGTAGCCTAATACTTCTGTGCCGCACATAGAATGTAATCCGCTCTTTGTAAACTTCTTCATATGTGTAACAGCAGACAGTAAATTAACTATCTACATGTGAGTAATATCTTTAACTGGTAGTAATTAAGCGCTGCATTTAAATTGCCTATAAAATACTTCTAACAATGAAAGAAAATATGTAGTATTTTTCCATCATAAATTAACTTTTTTTGCTATTTGTTTTACGTCACACCGACACAGATAGGTCTTATGGCGACGATGGGAAAGGAAAGGTCTAGGAATGGGAAGGAAGCGGCCGTGGCCTTAATTAAGGTACAGTCCCAGCATTTGCCTGGTGTGAAAATGGGAAACCACGGAAAACCACCTTCAGGGCTGCCGACAGTGGGGTTCGAACCCACTATCTCCCGGATGCGAGCTCACAGCTTCACGATCCTAACCGCACGGCCAACTCGCCCGGTCATCTTAAATTAGAAGCCATAACCTAATTATTTGGTAGAATTGGACAAACCAAGTATTCTTCAACCCCAAACAGCTGTGACTGTAGAGGTTATAGTACTCTTAAATTATAATTTTCCAACTTTGGTCTGCATATTCTGTAGGTAGTTATAATTTTTATACTTATTATTGTCGGTTCTAAGTTCTAAATTTTGTGCTGATGGTAAAAATGGAAGAACATTAAGTTAATGAGGGCTGTTCCAACACAAGCCTGTATAAAGCCTAGGATTTATTTGCTTTACAACATTTACTTAGTAGAATTATTATTTTCTTTCTTCCCCAAGATTACAGTTTACAAAACAGGTAACTCCCCCGTCACGTGGCTAAGGCTTTGGCATGGACCAAATCAACAAGAAATTACTCCATAACCTCTAATAGTGGAAAATTACAGTAGCTTAACTGTTAAGGTGAATCAGCGTGTCAACGGTAACATTTCTCTGACAAACCCGCTTTATATATACAGTTGCACTTCACATTTTCACCCCCTTGTTCAAGACAACATTAACTTTGTGCGGTTTTGAATCGATGTGGGATGATTGTAAACACAACGCTACAACACCAGTTTCATCTTCGGTTTCAAACTTTTTACCTACACGTATCAAGTAATTACGCTAGAATATTTCTTTCCCTTCCACCAATGGACGCGTGAAATCTCCGACAACTCTCAACAGTTGCGCATACGACACCAAAGACATTTTGAATACTTAATAAATCCTACAGACGCACACCCGATCACTGTCGTGTTTACTTTCCGTCACTATCTCGCCGCCATAATGGAAACAGCTGACCGTAAGCTCCTCCCCCGTTTCGGACGTCAATACCAGGTACTACGGAGTTAAGTAACTCAATAGGGAAAGCGAATTATTTCTCGACAATTGATTTAGCCAGTAGCTATTATCAAGCTGAAGCAGAGAAAAAGATATTGAAAAGATCACATTTTCGGTATTAGATAGGCATTTGATGTAAATTTATGCAAATGACGTTCATGAGATTAATTAGCGGAGTAAATGGAACTAAGTGTTTATGCTAATTATATTACAAGAAACAACGTATTTTCAGCATTAGATCGGAATTTTGAATATAAACGTATGTCAGTGACATTCATGAGATTAATGACAAATGTATTAGCGGAAGTAAAGTGAACTAAATGTTTATTAAATGAAATTAAATTATATAATTATTTTGGAGATTCAGTATAATAATAATAATAATAATAATAATAATAATAATAATAATAATAATAATAATAATAATGCCGGTAATAATAAAATTATCGACGTTTTGGGGAAGTTAAGAGAGATTTTTCTCAACCCATGACCACGAAACAACTTAAGGGATTTTTGGGATTATCGGGATATTACAGACGTTTTATACCAGATTATAGCAAAATTGCTAAACCACTGTATGAACTTTTAAAGAAAGAAGTAGACTATAAATGGGAAACTAAACAATAGGAAGCATTTCAGACTTTAAAGAATAAGTTGATAACGTATCCGATTTTACAATATCCAGATTTCGAGAAGCCGTTTATTGTAACAACCGATGCAAGCAATGAAGCGTTAGGCGCAGTATTGTCGCAAGGGAAGGTAGGAAGCGATTTGCCAGTAGCATACATATCTAGAGTATTGAATAAGGCAGAAAGAAATTATTCAACAACAGAAAAGGAAATGTTAGGAATTGTATTTGCAGTAAAGTATTTTAGACCGTATGTCTTAGGACGAAAGTTCACTGTAGTGACGGATCATAAACCACTTAAATGGGTATTTAATGTGCAAGATCCAACCTCAAGATTGCTAAAATTTAGATTGAAGTTAGCAGAATACGATTTCGATGTTGTTTATAAACAAGGAAAGTTAAATACAAATGCAGACGCACTGAGCAGAATACACAAATTAGATGAGGTTCAACAAGAAGAAGTTTCAGAAATGGAAACAGATGAGAAATTCACAGAGAAATTAACAGAGGATGAAAAGAAAGAGATTATGAAAGAATTTCATGCATCTTTAGTTGGAGGACACCAAGGCATTACACGCACGTATGCTAAGTTAAAAGATTATATTGAGTGGCCAGGAATGAAGAAAGATGTAGAGCAATACATTCGATCATGTCATTCATGTCAAACTAATAAGTTTACGAAGCCAGATACGAAGGCGAGTATGGTTATCACAGACACACCGCAGATTGTGTTTGAGAAAATAGCGTTAGATGTGGTTGGACCACTTCCACTTACACTCGACGGAAACAAATTTATTTTAACGTGTCAAGATCAGTTATCGAAGTACTTAGTAGCAGTGCCAATGAAAAATCAAGAAGCAGAGACAATTGCAAGGGCATTGATGGACAATGTAGTACGAACATTTGGAATACCAAGTGTAATATTAACTGACCAAGGTAGCAACTTTTTGAGCGAAGTTATGAAGAAATTATGTAGATTATTAAATATTAGGAAGATTCATACTGCCGCATTTAGGCCACAGTCAAACGGAAGTTTAGAGAGGTCTCATGCAGTATTAGCTGAATTTTTGAGACACTATGTATGTGGAACCCAAGACGATTGGGATAAGTTCATTTCAATGGCAACTTTTGTATACAATACAACGAAAAGTACGTCAACTAATTTCACACCATTTGAATTAGTATTTGGAAGAAAGGCGAATATACCAGGGACATTGGAGAGAAAACCAAACGAGAAGAATTATAATGAACACGAAAGCTATGTGGAGGAATTAGCTCGAAGGCTTAGAGAAAGTCACGAGGTGGCACGTAAAACTCTAATAGAAACCAAGTTGAAAAATAAAGTCCAGTATGATACAAGAATAAACGAAGTAACGTTTAAGATAGGAGACCAAGTTCTTTTAAGAAATGATTCAGTAAGGCGAGGTCGTAGCAAAAAATTAAGTCCAAACTTTGTTGGCCCGTACACAGTACAGGAAGTTTCAGGAGTGAACTGCGTTTTGAATATGAATAAGCGAGGGAAGCGCGTTACAGTACACAGTAACCGATTAAAGTTATATATTTAAATGAGAAGGAAAATTGTATGTAAATACATTGTGAACAACCAGTAATAAATTACAGGCAACGCAAGGTAACACAAATCTGTTACTTGCAGGTCAATGGCGCTGATAGCAGCGGCGATCGCAGTGATGGCGATATTTACGAAAGGAGGAAAGGCAATTGATTTCCAGCTCCAACCATATGAGTCCACCCCAGGGGTTTATTTCGACAAGCTAGGTGAAGTTCAACTCTATAACACTGAATGGAAGGTAGTAACTTATGTAAATTTAGAAGCGTTAAATGATGCGTATAATGTTGGTAAGAAATACATTCAGAGAACCATGAGATTGTGTTCAGAACTGGAAGTAAATTTAACATATACGTGTGAGAATGAGGTAAAGCTTTTAATTATGCAATTAAATAAAACTCAAAATTTGCGTGAATTAATAAGACAAACAACTAAGACTGAGGAGAAGGAAAATTCAGATCAGAATAGAATGAAGCGAGGAGTTCTTAATTTTGTAGGAAGTATTGCTAAAATTTTATTCGGAACCTTAGATTCGCAAGATGCAGCCTATTATCAAAGTCACATTAAGGATCTTGAATCAGAGAATTTGTCGATGTTAAAAGTCGCGAAAGAACAGATGATTGTAGTAAAAAGTACGTTACAATCAATGAATAGCTCATTGTATGACGTCGCTAAGAACGAAAAAGAATTAAGCGATAATATAGCAACAATACGGGGATATCTGAAGGATGAAACTGAGCAAATAGAAAGCGCATTTAGGAGAACGGAGATTGAAATCGCGGTCAATAGGCATTTAATTGACACGCAAGGATTCTTAGCGCAATTAAAAGATCATTATGAGATTCTGTTAAATGGAATAATGTTGGCTCAAAAGGGAGTCTTACAACCTCAGATTATAAGTCCTAGTGATATAATAAAGTCGTTTTCAAAGGCACAGAATAATTTCCCACCAGGAATGACATTACCTGTTGAGTTGAGACTGGCTTATGGCTATTTAATAACTAGAATAGCAGAGATTGAAGTGTTCATTACTAAAGAAATACTTGGTTACATTGTAAAGGTACCTTTGGTAGATAAGGTAAAATATGATCTTATTAAGGTTATACCATTCCCAACAAGAGTGAATGGTGAGGTAGATAACTTTGTTTTTATTAATAGTGAAAATGAATTTATTCTTTTGGACCAGAACAGGCAAAATTATGTAATGTTAACTGAAAATCAAATTAATAATTGTAAGAGGTTGAATGATAAACTTAAGGTATGCAAACAAGAGTTTGCTATCAAACTAGCTCATTCACATGAGGAATGTGTAGTAAAATTGTTGACAGGGGCACAGGTTATGCCACAAGATTGTCAAAAAAAATGTAATTAGAGTACAAGAAGTAATGCGGTTTCCCTTAAGAGAAAATAAATGGATTTATATCGCTCCACAGGAGGTAAAAATAACAGTAGTATGTCAAGAGTTGCACACAAGTGATGCTACGTTAACAGGTACAGGAATAATAACAATGTTTAATAGATGTACGGCCTTTGGGCCAAAATCAAAAATTCAATCTTCAAATGTAATTAAAACAAATAGTACCAAAGATCAAGGGTTTGTACCTGATCTATTGTTACAGTATGACTGTTGCGATCATTTAGGAATTAACACTAAATTGAGTCAATTGCAGGATGAAGGAAAGATACCGTTGGTAAATGTACTTCACCATGCAGAGGAATTAAAATTAGCAAGTCATAAAGTAGAGGCAGTTGAAAAATTAATACTTGAACAGGAGGATGAATTAAAGCAAAATCATAAATTGGATAAGTTGAATTTTCTGTCTTATATAGGTGGAGGAACAATTGCTGTTATTTTGTTATTATTATGTTCCTGCTGTTTTTGGAAAAGATGTTGCAAAAGATTTAGACTTGCTCATAAACTGTCAGAGCTAGGAGATGAGTGTTGCGGAAAGGTATGTATCCGCCAAACTATAATTAATGGTCCTAACTCACATTGTTCAGACGAGGACGTTACAGTGCACTTTGATAGACAGGAGTATGTAAGAGGTAAGCGCGTAAATGAGCGCAGGGGTAGAAGTATGACAGATCTTACTACTTCCAGTACAGAGCTTAATGAAAGGTCTCTCATCAGAGAGCCAAGGAGGCAATAAAGAGGGAACATAACCACATTAGTAAAGTAAAAATTTCAATGACCATTGTATAAGTAATGAATCACTAGTAAGACAGTGTTAAGGCTGTAATGTAACAAATGTAACTTTAAAATTGTTAAAGTACGAAAAAAAAAAAGACTTGCCAAGGGGCAGAGTCGAACAGGCAAACTTATGTTAAGGTAAAATTTCATGAGACTGGCCTAAGGAGGCACAGTTCGGGCTTGTCGAGGGAGGCAAGACCCAAGCGTCCATTCCTATGAGTTTGGTACGGGTAATGTCAGTATTAGCTGCACAAGAATTTGTGAGACTGGCCTAAGGAGGCACAGTTCGGGCTTGTCGAGGGAGGCAAGACCCAAGCGTCCATTCCTATGAGTTTGGTACGGGTTAATGTGTCAGTAATGACTGCACAAAAATTTGTGAGACTGGCCTAAGGAGGCACAGTTCGGACGTGTCGAGAGAGGCACGGTCCAAGCGTCCATTCCTATGAGTTTGGTACGGAAAATGTGTCAGCAGTGACTGCACAACTATATAAGACTTACTCAAGAAGTATAGTCAGGGGAACCCAGTTGCTATTGCAATCTCGAAGCCGGCCATTCCAAGAGTTTGGTACGGAAGTAAAAACCGACCAGAGAAGGCTGGAAGGTAAAGTTGTATGTACTGTGAAGCATATAAATTGATATGTGTTAATTACTGTGAAATGTGAAATGTAAATGAGTGATATTAAGTACTGTAAAATGAAAAAAATGAAGTGTTATATGTACTGTGACATATATAAGTTGATATGTATTAATCACTGTAAAATGTGAAATGAAAAATGTGAAATGTAAAATGTAAATGAGTTATATCAGTACTGTGAAATAAAAAAATGAAATGTTATATGTACTGTGAAACATATAAATTGATATGTATTAGATGTTAAATCTAAACTGTGTTATATTAAGTACTACATGTACTGTGGAATATATGAATTGAAATGTATTAATGCAATATGGTTTACTGTGAAAGAATATGTTAATTGTAATGTGAAATGTATTATGAACATTAATTGTATGAAGGGTAAAGAGAATTGTATTAATGTCAAAATGTAATAAGTTGAAGTGTATCTATGAAATGTAATGTAATATTGCTAAAATGTAATGTGCCATGTAAGGTACATGCGGTAATTAAACCTGTATGTACGTGTACTCAGGTGGAAACCAGTTGCATGTGTGGCAACTAGTTTCTTTCCTAAGGGGGGAGGTGTCATGTCCAGGGACACGAACCTTCATCAAGTAGCAGCACATAAGTAATACATAGTGATTATTTTGGTAACTCAATCCACTGGCCTTGCTGTCGAAGCAGCCATGTGTTGGGGGTGATATAGAATGACAGTTAAAAACAGAGTTGTGTGAGGTCAAGAGGTCTCACGAGGAAGTCGATACGGACAAATCTAAAAAGTCACGTCCTGTCGTCTGGAGATGGCAAGAAAATGGGGGTAGTTTGAAGGATACCATACTTAAAATTAATGGGCGACCCAATTAAGTGAAACGGGACGCAGTGTCATGTTTATGATGACAAGTATTAGAAATGGGGAAGTTATTTTATGAGCATAGGTTTAAGGGCGAGAAGTCAAGTTCATGTTAATAAATATTGCCACGTGCATAGTGTGGGATTTGAGATACATGGGGGAAGTGGTAGCACCAATAGTAAGCCAGTAAGGCTTTATCTGAGAGGAGGGGAGACCCTCATATCATATTGCTAGTCCCTTTAAATACGTATGTAATTGAAGGAACAAGCGTCTTATTGCATTAGTCTTCGCTTTGGGAGCCTTGCCTTCCGCTCACGTTAGAGGGTTGCGATCAATTCTCCAAGCGGTCTCGCTACTTAGAATATTTCTTAGTAGATCAGGTTGAACGGTGGTGCTAACACTTGGTATTCACCATTCATACTTTGATTCTCGACTTAAGCCCGAGTTCTTCTGGGTTTTATCGTAGTTGGCAACTTAAAGCTTGAGGAATCTCTGTGAGATTTCACGATACTCTGTTTTTAACATCGCTTAGCATTTCAGTGGGACTCTAATGCTTTAGAGTCCACTTGCATTTACTTGGAGTAGCCGTTCTGAGGAAGGCTAGTTCCAGTACGTCACAATACGTGACCGACTTCAATTGTACGTGTATATTCTTTGTACATCATCTGTCAATATACGCACATATATAGGAAATCATATGAGTTTCAACTCTTAACAACCAACTTACCTTACGCCTATAAATTACCATCTTATATCCCTTTCGTTTTTAGTACTGTTGTTAGCCATCAGGTGATTCCACTCACCGCTCGGCGTGTCACCTGTTGGCCGGGATACGACATTATAGAACAAGAATATAACACGATTTACACCACCGTCGGCTGCCGTGAGAGCAACTCTCCGTGTTTGCCCATTATCATACCAGGTGAATGCTGGGCCTCGCTCGCCTTCTTCACACCTACAGTGTTGCACAAAAATTAGACAGTGTTTTTCCAATGAAAATAGCTGTTTCCGCCCGGGATTGAACCGGGGACCTTCCGCGTGTTAGGCGGATGTGATAACCACTACACCACGGAAACGACCGCGCATAGTCTCACTTACAGGATATATTCAAGCTTTAAACAAAAGCTACTTTGTAGCATTCGGGGATGTGCAGTGTTAAGCACATGTATTTGTTAGAAATTAAAGTAGGGCGCGAAACTTCCAGTGCCCTGGAATATGGACCACAGGAGCAATGATATTGTAGAACCTTCAGATACTATAACAGAAGCCCTAGAACAACTGGTCGAAGGAACTATTGTTATAGAACGCCAATTTCATTCGTTTTTCACCGCCGACGGCCGCCGTGCAGGAAACTTCCCGTGAATTCCCATTATCATAGCACGTGAACGATGGGCCCCGCTCGCCATTTCCACACATCTAATATTTTTCTACCATTGTCACATATTATTTTTGCACAAAAAAGCAGTGGTTTTCCTGTAAAAAATAGCAGTTTCCGCCCGGGATCGAACCGGGGACCTTCCGCGTGTAAAGCGGATGTGATAACCACTACACCACGGAAACAACCGAAAATCTGGGTTTTTACAGAATACATTCAAGCTGAAAACCAAAGCCAGTGTGGTGCATTCCTTGATGTGCTGTGATGAGCAAAGGTGTAAACTTTATGTCTGTGGAACGTCTGTGCTCCACACTAAATTAAAGCGCGAAATTTCCGGTGGCCTGGAATTTGTACCAGAGGAGCTAGTAAGACCTAGATTAAACACATATAACGACAGTCGAAAAACAACTTCATAACCCTCTACTGCAAACTGTTTCCCTCAGGCAAGAAATTAATTTTAACTTGTATAAATGGATAAATATTCTAGACAGAAGTAGTTTTATGGACAATCCTAAACTTTACAGTCATTTAAAGACATATACCAGTGATGCCTACATTTTCATATATACTGTACATAACATAAGCCAAAACAGCAATACAACCAAAGGTAGACCTTCCACATTGTCAACATCCACGCGTACCAACTGCCGTTTATTTATCGTGGGCGCTCCCCATCACAAAACTACAGACTTTAGGATAGTAGGCAGGAATTAAATTCCAGAAATTTCAGAAACTGTAACAGCGGCCGCAGAACAACTTGTTAAAAACTATTGTTATAGGACGCCAATTTCAAACGTTTTACTCCAATGTCGGGAGCCGTGAAAGTAATTTGCCGCTTTTCCCCAGTATGATACCACGTGAATGCTGCACCACGCTCGCCTTCTTCACACTCCTAGCATTTTTCTCCCATTGCCGCCTATCAGTGATGCACAAAAATCAGACAGCGGTTTTCCAATGTAAATAAGCTGTTTCCGCCCGGTATCGAACCGGGGACCTTCCGCGTGTGAGGCGGATGTGATAACCACTACACCACGGAAACAACCGCATGTCTTGGCATTTACAGAATATATTCCATCTGCAAACTAAAGCCAGTTTTTAGCATTTTTTTATGTGCAGCGTTAAGCGAACGTGTAAACTTTCATGTCTGTGGAACGTATGTACTGCACATTAAATTAATGCTCGAAATTTCCGGCGACCTGGAATTTTAAAAATGGGAACTAGTGAGATCTAGACAATGTCGGAACCGTGATGAAAATTTCGCGTGGATTACTACTTTCCCGCCTGCTTTATTCACACTCCTAGCCTTTTAATTCATCCATTGCCGCCATAAGACCTATCTGTGTTTCAGAATATATAATTTAAAATGTGACTTTCCAATATGAAATTAGTTCACCCCGCCCAGCATATAACCGCGGACCTTCCGCGGGTTACACGGATGTGCTAACCATTACACAATGCAAGAAAACTGCTTGATTTGCAATTTACAGAATGCATTCATGTTGTTCACTAAAGCAACTTTGTTGCATTCATTGATGTGCAGTGCTAAGCACAAGTGTAAATGTGTTTGTCTGTATAAAATGCCTTTTTTACAGCTTGAAGTAGGTCGCTTTATATCCAGTGCCATGGAATAAGGACCGGAGGAGCAAATCCATCATAGAACATTCAGATACTAAAACAGCAGACGAAAACGAATTGTTAATGTATCTAATCTTATAGAACAAGAATATAACACGATTTACACCACCGTCGGCTGCCGTGAGAGCAACTCTCCGTGTTTGCCCATTATCATACCAGGTGAATGCTGGGCCTCGCTCGCCTTCTTCACACCTACAGTGTTGCACAAAAATTAGACAGTGTTTTTCCAATGAAAATAGCTGTTTCCGCCCGGGATTGAACCGGGGACCTTCCGCGTGTTAGGCGGATGTGATAACCACTACACCACGGAAACGACCGCGCACAGCCTCACTTACAGGATATATTCAAGCTTTAAACAAAAGCTACTTTGTAGCATTCGGGGATGTGCAGTGTTAAGCACATGTATTTGTTAGAAATTAAAGTAGGGCGCGAAACTTCCAGTGCCCTGGAATATGGACCACAGGAGCAATGATATTGTAGAACCTTCAGATACTATAACAGAAGCCCTAGAACAACTGGTCGAAGGAACTATTGTTATAGAACGCCAATTTCATTCGTTTTTCACCGCCGGCGGCCGCCGTGCAGGAACCTTCCCGTGAATTTCCATTATCATAGCACGTGAACGATGGGCCGCGCTCGCCATTTCCACACATCTAATATTTTTCTACCATTGTCACATATTATTTTTGCACAAAAAAGCAGTGGTTTTCCTGTAAAAAGTAGCTGCTTCCGCCCGGGATCGAACCGGGGACCTTCCGCGTGTAAAGCGGATGTGATAACCACCACACCACGGAAACAACCGCATGTCTTGGCATTTACAGAATATATTCCATCTGCAAACTAAAGCCAGTTTTTTAGCATTTTTTGATGTGCAGCGTTAAGCGAACGTGTAAACTTTCATGTCTGTGGAACGTATGTTCTGCACATGAAATTAATGCTCGAAATTTCCGGCGACCTGGAATTTTAAATTTGAGAGCTAGTGAGATCTAGTTAATGTCGGAACCCTGATGCAAATTTCGCGTGGATTACTACTTTCCCGCCTGCTTTATTCACACTCCTAGCCTTTTAAATTTCCATTGCCGCCATAAGACCTATCTGTGTTTCAGAATATATAATTTAAAATGTGACTTTCCAATATGAAATTAGTTCACCCCGCCCAGCATATAACCGCGGACCTTCCAGGGGTTACACGGATGTGCTAACCATTACACAATGCAAAAAACTGCCTGATTTGCAATTTACAGAATGCATTCATGTTGTTCACTAAAGACATTGTTGCATTCATTGATGTGCAGTGCTAAGCACAAGTGTAAATGTGTTTGTTTGTCTGTCTAAAATGCCTTTTTTACAGCTTGAAGTAGGTCGCGTTATATCCAGTGCCATGGAATAAGGACCGGAGGAGCAAATACATTATAGAACATTCAGATACTAAAACAGCAGACGAAAACGAATTGTTAATGGAACTATTCTTATAGAACAAGAATATAACACGATTTACACCACCGTCGGCTGCCGTGAGAGCAACTCTCCGTGTTTGCCCATTATCATACCAGGTGAATGCTGGGCCTCGCTTGCCTTGTTCACACCTACAGTGTTGCACAAAAATTAGACAGTGTTTTTCCAATGAAAATAGCTGTTTCAGCCCGGGATTGAACCGGGGACCTTCCGCGTGTTAGGCGGATGTGATAACCTCTACACCACGGAAACGACCGCGCATAGTCTCACTTACAGGATATATTCAAGATTTAAACAAAAGCTACTTTGTAGCATTCGGGGATGTGCAGTGTTAAGCACATGTATTTGTTAGAAATTAAAGTAGGGCGCCAAACTTCCAGTCCCCTGGAATATGGACCACAGGAGCAATGATATTGTAGAACCTTCAGATACTATAACAGAAGCCCTAGAACAACTGGACGAAGGAACTATTGTTATAGAACGCCAATTTCATTCGTTTTTCACCGCCGACGGCCGCCGTGCAGGAAGCTACCCGTGGATCCCCATTATCATAGCACGTGAACGATGGGCCCCGCTCGCCATTTACACACATCTAATATTTTTCTACCATTGTCACATATTATTGTTGCACAAAAAAGCAGTGGTTTTCCGGTAATGAAAAAGCTGCTTCCGCCCGGGATCGAACCGGGGACCTTCCGCGTGTAAAGCGGATGTGATAACCACTACACCACGGAAACACCCACATATCTGTGTATTTACAGAATACATTCAAGCGGAAAACCAAAGCCAGTGTGTGGCATTACTTGATGTGCTGTGTAAAGCAAAGGTGTAAACTTTATGTCTGTGGAACGTCTTTGCTCCACACTAAATTAAAGCGCGAAATTTCCGGTGGCCTGGAATTTGTCAGAGGAGCTAGTAAGACCTAGATTAAACACATATAAGGACAGTCGAAAAACAACTTCATAACCCTCTACTGCAAACTGTTTCCCTCAGGCAACAAATTACTTTTCACTTGTATAAATGGATAAATATTCTAGACAGAAGTAGTTTTATGGACAATCCTAAACTTTACAGTCATTTAAAGACATATACCAGTGATGCCTACATTTTCATATATACTGTACATAACATAAGCCAAAACAGCAATACAACCAAAGGTAGACCTTCCACATTGTCAACATCCACGCGTACCAACCACCGTTTATTTATCGTGGGCGCTCCCCATCACAAAACTACAGACTTTAGGATAGTAGGCAGGAATTAAATTCCAGAAATTTCAGAAACTGTAACAGCGGCCGTAGAACAACTTGTTAAGAACTATTGTTATAGGACGCCAATTTCAAACGTTTTACTCCAATGTCGGGAGCCGTGAAAGTAATTTCCCGCTTTTCCCCAGTATGATACCACGTGAATGCTACACCACGCTCGCCTTCTTCACACTCCTAGCATTTTTCTCCCATTGTCGCCTATCAGTGATGCACAAAAATCAGACAGCGGTTTTCCAATGTAAATAAGCTGTTTCCGCCCGGTATCGAACCGGGGACCTTCCGCGTGTGAGGCGGATGTGATAACCACTACACCACGGAAACAACCGCATGGCTTGGCATTTACAGAATATATTCCATCTGAAAACTAAAGCCAGTTTTTAGCATTTTTTGATGTGCAGCGTTAAGCGAACGTGTAAACTTTCATGTCTATGGAACGTATGTACTGCACATTAAATTAATGCTCGAAATTTCCGGCGACCTGGAATTTTAAAAATGGTAGCTAGTGAGATCTGGACAATGTCGGAACCGTGATGAAAATTTCGCGTGGATTACTACTTTCCCGCCTGCTTTATTCACACTCCTAGCCTTTTAATCTTCCATTGCCGCCATAAGACCTATCTGTGTTTCAGAATATATAATTTAAAATGTGACTTTCCAATATGAAATTAGTTCACCCCGCCCAGCATATAACCGCGGACCTTCCACGGGTTACACGGATGTGCTAACCATTACACAATGCAAGAAAACTGCTTGATTTGCAATTTACAGAATGCATTCATGTTGTTCACTAAAGCAACTTTGTTGCATTCATTGATGTGCAGTGCTAAGCACAAGTGTAAATGTGTTTGTCTGTCTAAAATGCCTTTTTTACAGCTTGAAGTAGGTCGCTTTATATCCAGTGCCATGGAATAAGGACCGGAGGAGCAAATACATCATAGAACATTCAGATACTAAAACAGCAGACGAAAACGAATTGTTAATGTATCTATTCTTATAGAACAAGAATATAACACGATTTACACCACCGTCGGCTGCCGTGAGAGCAACTCTCCGTGTTTGCCCATTATCATACCAGGTGAATGCTGGGCCTCGCTCGCCTTCTTCACACCTACAGTGTTGCACAAAAATTAGACAGTGTTTTTCCAATGAAAATAGCTGTTTCCGCCCGGGATTGAACCGGGGACCTTCCGCGTGTTAGGCGGATGTGATAACCACTACACCACGGAAACGACCGCGCACAGCCTCACTTACAGGATATATTCAAGATTTAAACAAAAGCTACTTTGTAGCATTCGGGGATGTGCAGTGTTAGGCACATGTATTTGTTAGAAATTAAAGTAGGGCGCGAAACTTCCAGTGCCCTGGAATATGGACCACAGGAGCAATGATATTGTAGAACCTTCAGATACTATAACAGAAGCCCTAGAACAACTGGTCGAAGGAACTATTGTTATAGAACGCCAATTTCATTCGTTTTTCACCGCCGGCGGCCGCCGTGCAGGAACCTTCCCGTGAATTCCCATTATCATAGCACGTGAACGATGGGCCCCGCTCGCCATTTCCACACATCTAATATTTTTCTACCATTGTCACATATTACTTTTTGCACAAAAAGCAGTGGTTTTCCTGTAAAAAGTAGCTGCTTCCGCCCGGGATCGAACCGGGGACCTTCCGCGTGTAAAGCGGATGTGATAACCACCACACCACGGAAACAACCCCATGTCTTGGCATTTACAGAATATATTCCATCTGCAAACTAAAGCCAGTTTTTAGCATTCTTTTATGTGCAGCGTTAAGCGAACGTGTAAACTTTCATTTCTGTGGAACGTATGTTCTGCACATGAAATTAATGCTCGAAATTTCCGGCGACCTGGAATTTTAAATTTGAGAGCTAGTGAGATCTAGTCAATGTCGGAACCCTGATGAAAATTTCGCGTGGATTACTACTTTCCCGCCTGCTTTATTCACACTCCTAGCCTTTTAAATTTCCATTGCCGCCATAAGACCTATCTGTGTTTCAGAATATATAATTTAAAATGTGACTTTCCAATATGAAATTAGTTCACCCCGCCCAGCATATAACCGCGGACCTTCCACGGGTTACACGGATGTGCTAACCATTACACAATGCAAAAAACTGCTTGATTTGCAATTTACAGAATGCATTCATGTTGTTCACTAAAGCAACTTTGTTGCATTCATTGATGTGCAGTGCTAAGCGCAAGTGTAAATGTGTTTGTCTGTCTAAAATGCCTTTTTTACAGCTTGAAGTAGGTCGCGTTATATCCAGTGCCATGGAATAAGGACCGGAGGAGAAAATACATTATAGAACATTCAGATACTAAAACAGCAGACGAAAACGACTTGTTAATGGAACTATTCTTATAGAACAAGAATATAACACGATTTACACCACCGTCGGCTGCCGTGAGAGCAACTCTCCGTGTTTGCCCATTATCATACCAGGGGGCCTCGCTCGCCTTCTTCACACCTACAGTGTTGCACAAAAATTAGACAGGGTTTTCCCAATGAAAATAGCTGTTTCCGCCCGGGATTGAACCGGGGACCTTCCGCGTGTTAGGCGGATGTGATAACCACTACACCACGGAAACGACCGCGCATAGTCTCACATACAGGATATATTCAAGATTTAAACAAAAGCTACTTTGTAGCATTCGGGGATGTGCAGTGTTAAGCACATGTATTTGTTAGAAATTAAAGTAGGGCGCGAAACTTCCAGTCCCCTGGAATATGGACCACAGGAGCAATGATATTGTAGAACCTTCAGATACTATAACAGAAGCCCTAGAACAACTGGTCGAAGGAACTATTGTTATAGAACGCCAATTTCATTCGTTTTTCACCGCCGACGGCCGCCGTGCAGGAAGCTACCCGTGGATCCCCATTATCATAGCACGTGAACGATGGGCCCCGCTCGCCATTTCCACACATCTAATATTTTTTCTACCATTGTCACATATTATTGTTGCACAAAAAAGCAGTGGTTTTCCGGTAATGAAAAAGCTGCTTCCGCCCGGGATCGAACCGGGGACCTTCCGCGTGTAAAGCGGATGTGATAACCACTACACCACGGATCAACCACATGTCTGTGTATTTACAGAATACATTCAAGCTGAAAACCAAAGCCAGTGTGTGGCATTCCTTGATGTGCTGTGTAAAGCAACGGTGTAAACTTTATGTCTGTGGAACGTCTGTGCTCCACACTAAATTAATGCGCGAAATTTCCGGTGGCCTGGAATTTGTACCAGAGGAGCTAGTAAGACCTAGATTAAACACATATAACGACAGTCGAAAAACAACTTCATAACCCTCTACTGCAAACTGTTTCCCTCAGGCAACAAATTACTTTTCACTTGTATAAATGGATGTCCGCCTCCGTGGTGTAGTGGTTAGCGTGATTAGCTGCCACCCCCGATTCCCGGCTCTGCCACGAAATTTGAAAAGTGGTACGAGGGCTGGAACGGGGTCCACTCAGCCTCGGGAGGTCAACTGAGTAGGGGTGGGTTCGATTCCCACCTCAGCCATCCTGGAAGTGGTTTTCCGTGGTTTCCCACTTCTCCTCCAGGCGAATGCCGGGATGGTACCTAACTTAAGGCCACGGCCGCTTCTTTCCCTCTTCCTTGCCTATCCCTTCCAATCTTCCCATCCCTCCACAAGGCCCCTGTTCAGCATAGCAGGTGAGGCCGCCTGGGCGAGGTAGTGGTCATACTCCCCAGTTGTATCCCCCGACCAAGAGTCTGAAGCTCCAGGACACTGCCCTTGAGGCGGTAGAGGTGGGATCCCTCGCTAAGTCCGAGGGAAAAACCGAACCTGGAGGGTAAACAGATGATGATGATGATGATAAATGGATAAATATTCTAGACAGAAGTAGTTTTATGGACAATCCTAAACTTTACAGTCATTTAAAGACATATACCAGTGATGCCTACATTTTCATATATACTGTACATAACATAAGCCAAAACAGCAAACCAAAGGTAGACCTTCCACATTGTCAACATCCACGCGTACCAACCACCGTTTATTTATCGTGGGCGTTCCCCATCACAAAACCACAGGCTTTCGGAGTACATCTGGCTCAACATCAAAAACATAGCAACATATGGTCGTGCAAGTTGTACTTGTGCCTTGCAGTATGTAACCATGGATAGTAGGCAGGAATTAAATTCCAGAAATTTCAGAAACTGTAACAGCGGCTGTAGAACAACTTGTTAAGAACTATTGTTATAGTACGCCAATTTCAAACGTTTTACGCCAATGTCGGGAGACGTGAAAGTAATTTCCCGCTTTTCACCAGTATGATACCACGTGAATGCTACACCACGCTCGCCTTCTTCACACTCCTAGCATTTTTCTCCCATTGTCGCCTATCATTGATGCACAAAAATCAGACAGCGGGTTTCCAATGTAAATAAGCTGTTTCCGCCCGGTATCGAACCGGAGACCTTCCGCGTGTGAGGCGGATGTGATAACACTACACCACGGAAACGACCGCGCATAGTCTCACTTACAGGATATATTCAAGATTTAAACAAAAGCTACTTTGTAGCATTCGGGGATGTGCAGTGTTAAGCACATGTATTTGTTAGAAATTAAAGTAGGGCGCCAAACTTCCAGTGCCCTGGAATATGGACCACAGGAGCAATGATATTGTAGAACCTTCAGATACTATAACAGAAGCCCTAGAACAACTGGTCGAAGGAACTATTGTTATAGAACGCCAATTTCATTCGTTTTTCACCGCCGACGGCCGCCGTGCAGGAAACTTCCCGTGGATTCCTATTATCATAGCACGTGAACCATGGGCCCCGCTCGCCATTTCCACACATCTAATATTTTTCTACCATTGTCACATATTATTGTTGCACAAAAAAGCTGTGGTTTTCCTGTAAAAAGTAGCTGCGTCCGCCCGGGATCGAACCGGTGACCGTCCGCGTGTGAGGCGGATGTGATAACCACTACACCATGGAAACAACCGCATGTCTCGGCATTTACATAATATATTCCATCTGCAAACTAAAGACAGTTTTTAGCATTTTTTGATGCGCAGCGTTAAGCGAACGTGTAAACTTTCATGTCTGTGGAACGTATGTACTGCACATTAAATTAATGCTCGAAATTTCCGGCGACCTGCAATTTTAAAAATGGGAGCTAGTGAGATCTAGACAATGTCGTAACCCTGATGAAAATTTCGCGTGGATTACTACTTTCCCGCCTGCTTTATTCACACTCCTAGGTTTTTAGTCTTCCATTGCCGCCATAAGACCTATCTGTGTTTCAGAATATATAATTTAAAATGTGACTTTCCAATATGAAGTTCGTTCACCCGGCCCAGCATATAACCGCGGACCTTCCACGGGTTACACAGATGTGCTAACCATTACACAATGCAAAAAACTGCTTGATTTGCAATTTACAGAATACATTCATGTTGTTCACTAAAGCAACTTTGTTGCATTCATTGATGTGCAGTGCTAAGCACAAGTGTAAATGTGTTTGTCTGTCTAAAATGCCTTTTTTACAGCTTGAAGTAGGTCGCGTTATATCCAGTGCCATGGAATAAGGACCGGAGGGGCAAATACATTATAGAACATTCAGATACTAAAACAGCAGACGAAAACGACTAGTTAATGGAACTATTCTTATAGAACAAGAATATAACACGATTTACACCACCGTCGGCTGCCGTGAGAGCAACTCTCCGTGTTTGCCCATTATCATACCAGGTGAATGCTGGGCCACGCTCGCCTTCTTCACACCTACAGTGTTGCACAGAAATTAGACAGTGTTTTTCCAATAAAAATAGCTGTTTCCGCCCGGGATTGAACCGGGGACCTTCCGCGTGTTAGGCGGATGTGATAACCACTACACCACGGAAACGAGCGCGCATAGTCTCACTCACAGGATATATTCAAGATTTAAACAAAAGCTACTTTGTAGCATTCGGGGATGTGCAGTGTTAAGCACATGTATTTGTTAGAAATTAAAGTAGGGCGCGAAACTTCCAGTGCCCTGGAATATGGACCACAAGAGCATATGGTCGTGCAAGTTGTACTTGCGCCTTGCAGTATGTACCCATGGATAGTAGGCAGGAATTAAATTCCAGAAATTTCAGAAACTGTAACAGCGGCTATAGAGCAACTTGTTAAGAACTATTGTTATAGTACGCCAATTTCAAACGTTTTACGCCAATGTCGGGAGCTGTGAAAGTAATTTCCCGCTTTTCCCCAGTATGATACCACGTGAATGCTACACCACGCTCGCCTTCTTCACACTCCTAGCATTTTTCTCCCATTGTCGCCTATCAGTGATGCACAAAAATCAGACAGCGGTTTTCCAATATAAATAAGCTGTTTCCGCCCGGTATCGAACCGGGGACCTTCCGCGTGTGAGGCGGATGTGATAACCACTACACCACGGAAATAACGGCATGTTTTAGCACTTACAGAATATATTCCATCTGCAAACTAAAGCCAGTTTTTAGCATTTTTTGATGTGCAGCGTTAAGCGAACGTGTAAACTTTCATATCTGTGGAACGTATGTACTGCACATTAAATTAATGCTCGAAATTTCCGGCGACCTGAAATTTTAAAAATGGGAGCTTGTGAGATCTAGACAATGCCGGAACCCTGATGAAAATTTCGCGTGGATTACTACTTTCCCGCCTGCTTTATTCACACTCCTAGCCTTTTAATCTTCCATTGCCGCCATAAGACCTATCTGTGTTTCAGAATATATAATTTAAAATGTGACTTTCCAATATGAAATTAGTTCACCCCGCCCAGCATATAACCGCAGACCTTCCACGGGTTACACGGATGTGCTAACCATTACACAATGCAATGTCTGTCTAAAATGCCTTTTTTTACAGCTTGAAGAAGGTCGCGTTATATCCAGTGCCATGGAATAAGGACCGGAGGAGCAAATACATTATAGAACATTCAGCAGACGAAAACGACTTGTTAATGGAACTATTCTTATAGAACAAGAATATAACACGATTTACACCACCGTCGGCAGCCGTGAGAGCAACTCTCCGTGTTTGCCCATTATCATCATCATCATCATCATCATCATCTGTTTACCCTCCAGGTTCGGTTTTTCCCTCGGACTTAGCGAGGGATCCCACCTCTACCGCCTCAAGGGCAGTGTCCTGGAGCTTCAGACTCTTGGTCGGGGATACAACTGGGGAGTATGACCAGTACCTCGCCCAGGCGGCCTCACCTGCTATGCTGAACAGGGGCCTTGTGGAGGGATGGGAAGATTGGAAGGGATAGGCAAGGAAGAGGGAAGGAAGAGGGCGTGGCCTTAAGGTAGGTACCATCCCGGCATTTGCCTGGAGGAGAAGTGGGAAACCACGGAAAACCACTTCCAGGATGGCTGAGGAGGGAATCGAACCCACCTCTACTCAGTTGACCTCCCGAGGCTGAGTGGACCCCGTTCCAGCCCTCGTACCACTTTTCAAATTTCGTGGCAGAGCCGGGAATCGAACCCGGACCTCCGGGGGTGGCAGCTAATCACGCTAACCACTACACCACAGAGGCGGACATGCCCATTTTCATACCAGGTGAAAACTGGGCCTAGCTCGCCTTCTTCACACCTACAGCGTTGCACAAAAATTAGACGGTGTTTTTCCAATGAAAATAGCTGTTTCCGCCCGGGATTGAAGCGGGGACCTTCCGCGTGTGAGGCGGATGTGATAACCACTACACCACGGAAACGACCGCGCATAGTCTCACTTACAGGACATATTCAAGATTTAAACAAATGCTACTTTGTAGCATTCGGGGATGTGCAGTGTTAAGCACATGTATTTGTTAGAAATTAAAGTAGGGCGCGAAACTTCCAGTGGACCACAGGAGCAATGATATTGTAGAACCTTCAGATACTATAACAGAAGCCCTAGAACAACTGGTCGAAGGAACTATTGTTATAGAACGCCAATTTCATTCGTTTTTCACCGCCGACGGCCGCCGTGCAGGAAACTTCCCATGGATTCCCATTATCATAGCGCGTGAACGATGGGCCCCGCTCGCCATTTCCACACATCTAATATATTTCTACCATTGTCACATATTATTGTTGCACAAAAAAGCAGTTGTTTTCCTGTAAAAAAAAAGAGCTGCTTGCGCCCGGGATCGAACCGGGGACCTTCCGCGTGTAAAGCGGATGTGATAACCACTACACCACGGAAACAACCACATGTCTGGGCATTTACAGAATACATTCAAGCTGAAAACCAAAGCCAGTGTGTGGCATTCCTTGATGTGCTGTGTTAAGCAAAGGTGTAAACTTTATGTCTGTGGAACGTCTGTGCTCCACACTAAATTAAAGCGCGAAATTTCCGGTGGCCTGGAATTTATACAAGAGGAGCTAGTAAGACCTAGATTAAACACATATAACGACAGTCGAAAAACAACTTCATAACCCTCTACTGCAAACTGTTTCCCTCAGGCAACAAATTACTTTTCACTTGTATAAATGGATAAATATTCTAGACAGAAGTAGTTTTATGGACAATCCTAAACTTTACAGTCATTTAAAGACATATACCAGTGATGCCTACATTTTCATATATACTGTACATAACATAAGCCAAAACAGCCATACAACCAAAGGTAGACCTTCCACATTGTACACATCCACGCGTACCAACCACCGTTTATTTATCGTGGGCGCTCCCCATCACAAAACCACAGGCTTTAGGAGTACATCTGGCTCAACATCAAAAACATAGCAACATATGGTCGTGCAAGTTGTACTTGCGCCTTGCAGTATGTACCCATGGATAGTAGGCAGGAATTAAATTCCAGAAATTTCAGAATACGTAACAGCGGCTGTAGAACAACTTGTTAAGAACTATTGTTATAGTACGCCAATTTCAAACGTTTTACTCCAATGTCGGGAGCCGTGAAAGTAAATTCCCGCTTTTCACCAGTATGATACCACGTGAATGCTACACCACGCTCGCCTTCTTCACACTCCTAGGATTTTTCTCCCATTGTCGCCTATCAGTGATGCACAAAAATCAGACAGCGGTTTTCCAATGTAAATAAGCTGTTTCCGCCCGGTTTCGAACCGGGGACCTTACGCGTGTGAGGCGGATGTGATAACCACTACACCACGGAAACAACCGCATGTCTTGGCATTTACAGAATATATTCCATCTGCAAACTAAAGCCAGTTTTTAGCATTTTTTGATGTGCAGCGTTAAGCGAACGTGTAAACTTTCATGTCTGTGGAACGTACGTACTGCACATTAAATTAATGCTTGAAATTTCCGGCGACCTGAAATTTTAAAAATGGGAGCTACTGGGATCTAGACAATGTCGGAACCCTGATGGAAATTTCGCGTGGATTACTACTTTCCCGCCTGCTTTATTCACACTCCTAGCCTTTTAATCTTCCATTGCCGCCATAAGACCTATCTGTGTTTCAGAATATATAATTTAAAATGTGACTTTCCAATATGAAATTAGTTCACCCCGCCCAGCATATAACCGCGGACCTTCCACGGGTTACACGGATGTGCTAACCATTACACAATGCAAAAAACTGCTTGATTTGCAATTTACAGAATGCATTCATGTTGTTCACTAAAGCAACTTTGTCGCATTCATTCATGTGCAGTGCTAAGCACAAGTGTAAATGTGTTTGTCTGTCTAAAATGCCTTTTTTACAGCTTGAAGTAGGTCGCGTTATATCCAGTGCCATGGAATAAGGACCGGAGGAGCAAATACATTATAGAACATTCAGATACTAAAATAGCAGACGAAAACGACTTGTTAATGGAACTATTCTTATAGAACAAGAATATAACACGATTTACAACACCGTCGTGCTGCCGTGAGAGCAACTAGCTCCGTGTTTGCCCATTATCATACCAGGTGAATGCTGGGCCTCGCTCGCCTTCTTCACACCTACAGTGTTACACAAAAATTAGACAGTGTTTTTCCAACGAAAATACTTGTTTCCGCCCGGGATTGAACCGGGGACCTTCCGCGCGTTAGGCGGATGTGATAACCACTACACCACGGAAACGACCGCGCATAGTCTCACTTACAGGATATATTCTAGATTTAAACAAAAGCTACTTTGTAGCATTCGGGTATGTGCAGTGTTAAGCACATGTATTTGTTAGAAATTAAAGTAGGGCGCGAAACTTCCAGTGCCCTGGAATATGGACCACAGGAGCAATGATATTGTAGAACTTTCAGATACTATAATAGAAGCCCTAGAACAACTGGTCGAAGGAACTATTGTTATAGAACGCCAATTTCATTCGTTTTTCACCGCCGACGGCCGCCGTGTAGGAAACTTCCCGTGGATTCCCATTGTCATAGCACGTGAACGATGGGCCCCGCTCGCCATTTTCACACATCTAATATTTTTCTACCATTGTCACATATTAGTGTTGCACAAAAAAGCAGTGGTTTTCCTATAAAAAAGAGCTGCTTCCGCCCGGGATCGAACCGGGGATATTCCGCGTGTAGAGCATGGTGGGGCATTTACAGAATACATTCAAGCTGAAAACCAAAGCCAGTGTGTTGCATTCCTTGATGTGCTGTGTTAAGCAAAGGTGTAAACTTTATGTCTGTGGAACGTCTGTGCTCCACACTGAATTAAAGCGCGAAATTTCCGGTGGCCTGGAATTTGTACCAGAGGAGCTAGTAAGACTTAGATTAAACACATATAACGACAGTCGAAAAACAACTTCTTAACCTTCTACTGCAAACTGTTTCCCTCAGGCAACAAATTACTTTCCACTTGTATAAATGGATAAATATTCTAGACAGAAGTAGTTTTATGGACAATCCTAAACTTTACAGTCATTTAAAGACATATACCAGTGATGCCTACATTTTCATATATACTGTACATAACATAAGCCAAAACAGCAATACAACCAAAGGTAGACCTTCCACATTGTCAACATCCACGCGTACCAACCACCGTTTATTTATCGTGGGCGCTCCCCATCACAAAACCACAGGCTTTAGGAGTACATCTGGCTCAACATCAAAAACATAGCGACATATGGTCGTGCAAGTTGAACTTGCGCCTTGCAGTATGTACCCATGGATAGTAGGCAGGAATTAAATTCCAGAAATTTCAGAAACTGTAACAGCGGCCGTAGAACAACTTGTTAAGAACTATTGTTATAGGACGCCAATTTCAAACGTTTTACTCCAATGTCGGGAGCCGTGAAAGTAATTTGCCGCTTTTCACCAGTATGATACCTCGTGAATGCTACACCACGCTCGCCTTCTTCACACTCCTAGCATTTTTCTCCCATTGTCGCCTATCAGTGATGCACAAAAGTCAGACTGCGGTTTTCCAATGTAAACTAGTTGTTTCCGCCCGGTATCGAACCGGGGACCTTCCGCGTGTGAGGCTGATGTGATAACCACTACACCACGGAAACAACCGCATGTCTTGGCATTTACAGAATATATTCCATCTGAAAACTAAAGCCAGTTTTTAGCATTTTTTGATGTGCAGCGTTAAGCGAACGTGTAAACTTTCATGTCTGTGGAACGTATGTACTGCACACTAAATTAATGCTCGAAATTTCCGGCGACCTGGAATTTTAACAATGGGAGCTAGTGAGATCTAGACAATGTCGGAACCCTGATGAAAATTTCGCGTGGAATACTACTTTCCCGCCTGCTTTATTCACACTCCTAGCCTTTTAATATTCCATTGCTGCCATAAGACCTATCTGTGTTTCAGAATATATAATTTAAAATGTGACTTTCCAATATGAAATTAGTTCACCCCGCCCAGCATATAACCGTGGACCTTCCACGGGTTACACGGATGTGCTAAGCATTACACAATGCAAAAAACTGCTTGATTTGCAATTTACAGAATGCATTCATGTTGTTCACTAAAGCTGTGACTTCCCTTCTCGGAGAACAATCATCGAACGAGAAATGCAACCAAGCAAGCAAAGGGCGCCAATCTTTAAGTTGAGGACTTAAAGATAAAAATTTATAATCGAGCTTGGACGGACTCTTATCACAGGGGTGGGGTGATAGTACACTAATCATTAAGCAGGAGAATTAGAAATCAAAAGGCTAATTAAGGCAGATTTATTAAATTGAACTAGAAAAATACTATTTATTATATTGAATATAAATGACGACGGTTTAACGAAAACTGAATTTAAAATAGAAAATGAATTTAATAAAAAATTGAATGACTCTACTTCGCGAAAACTTGCAATATCTTTAACTCGCTTGCTCACCATGTAGTCTTGTTCTGCTGGTCCTTGGAAAGCTTCCATCCTTGTAGCTGGAACATCACCGGTCGTCTTTGAGATCTCTTCATCTGCTGCTAAGTACCATTCCTGCCTTGCAAATTGCACCCACCACTAATTGGAAGATGACTTCAAAACTAACACTCCCTATTATGCTTTATTCCATATATTGGAGATAAGCCCTAAGTCATAGTTAGAAGAACCACCTTGGGTTATATGGAGAGGATACTCAATTAAAAATCCTTCCAACTTTACTGAAAATGTGCTCTGAAGTTTCATTTCTATCTGGTTTAATACTACCTATTGACTTAGACTGGTTCAAACCGGTCTCGTAGCCGAGCTGTACGTACTTCCTGATGAGAGTGGCTATACACCCCTCATTTCGAATTTCTAAGTATCGAGACGAAGAATCAAGTAGAGAATCAAGTAGAATAATGTAGAATAATATCGATCAGAATCACGTAGAAGTCTCGTAGAAGATCCGTAGAAGATGAAGCCAAGAGCTCCAACACGCCCTTTTATAACCTTCTCTGGCTCTAATTACAGGTCGCTACACGTGGTCCAATCAGATGACACGTCTCTCCCCACTCCAGATATTAGAGTTGACGGGTCTTAACCATGATATCAACTGTTCTTCTATTAGTCCTTTCACTCAGTATCCATGGCAACATGACGCTCCTTTGAAAATATAGGCGGTGATCAGTTTGAATAATTCTGGTCGAAATACGGTAGCTTACGTTAGAACGCTTGAACACGTGCTCGCTTTTCCCAGAACTTGGTGTCTAAATTTGTCCTTCCTTCTACCTCGGTGATGTGGCAAGATAGAGGAAATCTACTGCAAGTTAATTTTAAACTAATGTCGCAAGAATCTAAGTGAATATTAGGATATTCAGCCCTCGTTTACAAGTCGTAGTTACAAAGTAATGAAATGATAGTGAGCAAATGATTAAAAATGAATTATAATACAATTACATACCAAAATAAATATCATGACGTCAAATTCCTGAATTAATTACACATAATAAAATTAACATAATTACACTGTAACGTCTGGAACGTTACATACGCCCCCATGAGTTCTTAACAAATATCACATGAGTTGAGAACTCACACACTTACTCCCACATTGGCTTGAAATACCTCTATTACCTGCCCATAACGAGCGACATTATTTTCATACAATTAATTATATCTCACTGTTTCCATATCTCTCTTAGACTGCTTACCATTGCGAATGTCTGTTATTTCAGTCCATCTTGAGGTTTAGATGCTAAATTATGCCCAACACAAGCAACTTTCCATTTTTGTAAAAAACAAGATTATCCTAGAGAATATAACATAATATATATACAATTCAGATTACAGACTCTGCCGAGTGTCTATTTGTCCTTTTACTCCCCATCTTTCCGACATTCTTTGCTAGATAGCAGTAACACGTTCTCTTCCAATCTTTTACATTAAAACCATGGAAAACTAATGATACAAACAATTTATACTTTTATCACTCTTTCGAATGTTTCAACCTTATCTTGAAGCATGATGCAATACACTTCACATGAATACACACGCGATTTAAGCTCACGGTAAAATTATTGCAAGTTAGAAATGCACATACGGGAAAATTAATTATTTGCCGTCGTCAGCTTTAATTAGCCTTCTGTAACATCTCAGAAAACAAATATATAAAATTTCATGGCCTCACATACGGAAAACAGATGATCTGTCGTCAATGAACGAGCGTAACTCTACCGCTACACACAAACACCTCCCTTGTTTACAAACACAACTAGGAAATACCACCACAATTGAGACGTAAACTCATTCCGCTCGTAGTCTGACATAACAGGTAGCAACTTCCCCGCGTTACTGACCTATATCTCACAATCCGGTTCAGCCACCTCACACGACAGGTATCTCCGTAAACTACTAATGTTATATGAACCATTCATTACGGTCTCGCCATCCGCTAACTTGTAAGCACAGGGTCCTAGTTTTCTATGTACTTTATAAGGGCCTTGATATAAAAGAAAAAATTTCTTTGTTACCTTATCCTCACTATTTGACAACATGGGAACTCTCACCAAAACCATATCACCTACCTCAAAGTTATCCAGTACCTTACGTTTCTGCTGCCTTTTACGTTTATCTCCAGATTTAATCAGGTTCTCCCGTGCCAGTCGGACGTAAAATTCAGCATTACGAGGTGGTTCCTCAGGCAAACCTGACACTCTCACTACGCTCTCGCATTCAATACACAGACGTATTGATCCATCAGACTTAGGCACGACAATTAAGGGATTAACATATTGACTGTTTGATAATTCAATCACATCGTCTGCTAACATAGCTTGAATTTGATCCTCTACGGCTTTGGCATATTTGTGTGGTATCGGATACCGCGGTCCGCTGAATGGACTCTTATCCAGCACAGAAAAAGAATGTTCATACAGATGGGTAACACCAGGTTTCTCGGAGAAAATCTCCACGTGTTCACATAACACTTCAAATAACTTGTCCTTCTGGATTTCATTTAACTGATTTCTACTTACGGCTTCTTTCAAGCCACATATTTTATCCTCATTAATCCACAACTGGCACAACTTCAGGCCCTCACTAGCCTCTTCATTTACTTTAGAAACCTCTCTCATTCTCCACACTGTACTAACTTCCGTTTTCCTCTGAATTTCCTCCTCAAACTTGACCTTGATATCCTCATTATTCCACCTCAAATTTAGCACTAGATCATTGTAATTTAACTGAGCCAATTTTAACGTTAACCAGTCAGATCCCAAGATAAGATCAAATATCAAATGCGGAATTACCAAACATATCTGAACGCTAATAAAATTATTAATGCAGATCGGGACAGCTACTTGTTTACAAATTTGCTTAGACTTCTTTCCTACAGCCGTAATGATGAAAGTAGACTTAACAGGCATTTCCTCCAACTGAATACCCTGTTTCACTAATGACTCATACCACTGAGAACTAATACATGATATTTGGCTACCAGAATCAATCAAAACTTTAACCCACGCCCCCCAGACTTTCAATTTAACAACGGGATTGACTACTTTATTACTTGAATCTCCATTATTCTGCTCGGGTTCATACAACAAATCGTCTCTAACATCTAGGTCATATGGTAACACTTTCATGACAAGACACTTCGCTACCTTCGTACTAGGCTGGAATTCTGACCTAACATTACAGCCTCTAGTTAGTTTAAAGGTTCCCTTTGTGTATTGACGTTGGACTCATTAGTACATTGCTCTGGCCTCCGTTGGGAATTTCCTGTCCTATATTCAGGTGCTCCGCTCCTGCTGTTCTGCTGAGGTCTGAACTGATTGCGAGCTTCGTGATTCTGTATTCTACCGTTATGTCTCATTCCGTTGTGATGACTAAAGTTCTGAATATTCTCCGTTCTACTCCTAAGGTTACCTAACGCATCAAAACTGCCTAGTAGGTTCTCCATCTCCTGAATAGTTCCAACTTTTTGCATGCAGGCCGCTTCTCTCACCCTGTCCGGAAAATGTCTTAAAAGTAGTGTTACTACATCAGACCCCTCGGTTATACCATCTAAGTTCTGACAAATCATGATATGTGCCAGGAAGTACTCGGTCATAGTAACTCCTTCATGCTGTTTGTACCTCCCAAATACCACCCTTTCTCTCTCCCGAGCTTGTATCGCTTCATTCCAGAATTTCTCTCTAAACTTATTTCTGAATTCTTTCAGGTTCGTCATCGTCTGCCTATATACCATGAACCAAGACCGAGTTTCTCCTACAAAAGCATGGTCAATATTTTCCATAACGTCTTCCCAGTCCATAGACCCTTCCTCTAGACGCTTTTCAAATCGTTTTTCTATCATCTTAAGGAAATCTAGCGGGTTCGTTTGTTTCCCATTAAATTTAGGTAGTTCAATTTCCCTAATGTAGCTATTTCCTAGACATTGCCTTCCCGTGAAAACCTGTTTATCCTTTGCCACCTGTTTTAACTTATTTTCTGCTTTCTCCATCCGGCATTCTACATCTCTGTCTCTCCTATCAATTTCTCTCTCCAAATTAACCTGCTTCTCTTTCAATGTCCTAATTTCAATCTTATTCTCTTCAGCTATCGCAAACCTTTCTTCACTTGCCCGGGTCTCATCTTCTATTCTAAGCTTTACCGTGTCAATCTCTTGTTGGACGTGGTCTTTAAATATCCGTATTTCCCCTCTTTGAGTCTCAACTCTCTTATCAATACTAGTGACCTGCCTCATTACTTCCTCCCTAGTAGAGTTGTTTTCCTTCCCCATTAATTCCAGGAATTCACTTCTCTGCTCCGCAAACTTTTCTTCTACCTCTTTCCCTTGCCGTACATATTCATTTTTCTGGTCCTCTAATCGCTTATTAAAATGTTCATTTTTTACCACCAGATCGCGTAACTGCCTACTGTGTTCGTCCATTCTCCGATTCGCTTCCTCCTTATTTTCCCTCATCTCCCTGCTTAATTCAGCTTTAGTTTGCTCTAACTGTTCTTTAAGTTCATATTTAATATTCTCAATTTTAGTGTTAGTTTGTTCTACATCTGTTTTAATTTGTTCCAATTCATTTTTAAGCTCAGATTTAGTTTGTTCCAATTCATTTTTTATTTCAGTTTTACTGTCCTCTATCTTACTTAACATTAACTGCATCATTCCCATTAACTGATCATTATTATTACTTTCATTGTTAGTGTTTACTTCCGCTTCGCCCCCCATCCTACTATCATCTGACTCCATACTGACTTCTTTCTGCTTGCCTTCACTCTCCATACTACTTACACTTCTATCTTCAATTTCCTCTACTAGACTACACAACTCTTCGTCTGAACTCAATACGTTATTGCCTTTTATCGCCCGTCCACTGCGCAACATCCTCTCCTCTTTCGTTTGATCAGCCATGACCCTTCCCACAATCAAACACTCCTAATGCAACGTGGATATCCAAATTTTGCCCATAATACGAATACTGATATCGTTACTGTCATTAACTGCTCCGTACTTAATGATTTTCTTGAGACACGTTGGAGCGGCATTTATGTGACTTCCCTTCTCGGAGAACAATCATCGAACGAGAAATGCAACCAAGCAAGCAAAGGGCGCCAATCTTTAAGTTGAGGACTTAAAGATAAAAATTTATAATCGAGCTTGGACGGACTCTTATCACAGGGGTGGGGTGATAGTACACTAATCATTAAGCAGGAGAATTAGAAATCAAAAGGCTAATTAAGGCAGATTGATTAAATTGAACTAGAAAAATACTATTTATTATATTGAATATAAATGACGACGGTTTAACGAAAACTGAATTTAAAATAGAAAATGAATTTAATAAAAAATTGAATGACTCTACTTCGCGAAAACTTGCAATATCTTTAACTCGCTTGCTCACCATGTAGTCTTGTTCTGCTGGTCCTTGGAAAGCTTCCATCCTTGTAGCTGGAACATCACCGGTCGTCTTTGAGATCTCTTCATCTGCTGCTAAGTACCATTCCTGCCTTGCAAATTGCACCCACCACTAATTGGAAGATGACTTCAAAACTAACACTCCCTATTATGCTTTATCCCATATATTGGAGATAAGCCCTAAGTCATAGTTAGAAGAACCACCTTGGGTTATATGGAGAGGATACTCAATTAAGAATCCTTCCAACTTTACTGAAAATGTGCTCTGAAGTTTCATTTCTATCTGGTTTAATACTACCCATTGACTTAGACTGGTTCAAACCGGTCTCGTAGCCGAGCTGTACGTACTTCCTGATGAGAGTGGCTATACACCCCTCATTCAGAATTTCTAAGTATCGAGACGAAGAATCAAGTAGAGAATCAAGTAGAATAATGTAGAATAATATCGATCAGAATCACGTAGAAGTCTCGTAGAAGATCCGTAGAAGATGAAGCCAAGAGCTCCAACACGCCCTTTTATAACCTTCTCTGGCTCTAATTACAGGTCGCTACACGTGGTCCAATCAGATGACACGTCTCTCCCCACTCCAGATATTAGAGTTGACGGGTCTTAACCATGATATCAACTGTTCTTCTATTAGTCCTTTCACTCAGTATCCATGGCAACATGACGCTCCTTTGAAAATATAGGCGGTGATCAGTTTGAATAATTCTGGTCGAAATACGGTAGCTTACGTTAGAACGCTTGAACACGTGCTCGCTTTTCCCAGAACTTGGTGTCTAAATTTGTCCTTCCTTCTACCTCGGTGATGTGGCAAGATAGAGGAAATCTACTGCAAGTTAATTTTAAACTAATGTCGCAAGAATCTAAGTGAATATTAGGATATTCAGCCCTCGTTTACAAGTCGTAGTTACAAAGTAATGAAATGATAGTGAGCAAATGATTAAACATGAACTATAATGCAATTACATACCAAAATAAATATCATGACGTTAAATTCCTGAATTAATTACACATAATAAAATTAACATAATTACACTGTAACGTCTGGAACGTTACAATGCTACTTTGTTGCATTCATTGATGTGCAGTGCTAAGCACAAGTGTAAATGTGTTTGTCTGTCTAAAATGCCTTTTTTACAGCTTGAAGTAGGTCGCGTTATATCCAGTGCCATGGAATAAGGACCGGAGGAGCAAATACATTATAAAACATTCAGATACTAAAACAGCAGACGAACACGACTTGTTAATGGAACTATTCTTATAGAACACGAATATAACACGATTTACACCACCGTCGGCTGCCGTGAGAGCAACTCTCCGTGTTTGCCCATTATCATACCAGGTGAATGCTGGGCCTCGCTCGCCTCCTTCACACCTACAGTGTTGCACAAAAATTAGACAGTGTTTTTCCAATGAAAAAAGCTGTTTCCGCCCAGGATTGAACCGGGGACCTTCCGCGTGTTAGGCGGATGAGATAACCACTACACCACGGAAACGACCGCGCATAGTCTCACTTACAGGATATATTCAAGATTTAAACAAAAGCTACTTTGTAGCATTCGGGGATGTGCAGTGTTAAGCACATGTATTTGTTAGAAATTAAAGTAGGGCGCGAAACTTCCAGTGCCCTGGAATATGGACCACAGGAGCAATGATATTGTAGAACCTTCAGATACTATAATAGAAGCCCTAGAACAACTGGTCGAAGGAACTATTGTTATAGAACGCCAATTTCATTCGTTTTTCACCGCCGACGGCCGCCGTGTAGGAAACTTCCCGTGGATTCCCATTATCATAGCACGTGAAAGATGGGCTCCGCTCGCCACTTTCACACATCTAATATTTTTCTACCATTGTCACATATTAGTGTTGCACAAAAAAGCAGTGGTTTTCCTATAAAAAAGAGCTGCTTCCGCCCGGGATCGAACCGGAGATATTCCGCGTGTGAAGCATGTCTGGGCATTTACAGAATACATTCAAGCTGAAAACCAAAGCCAGTGTGTGGCATTCCTTGATGTGCTGTGTTAAGCAAAGGTGTAAACTTTATGTCTGTGGAACGTCTGTGCTCCACACTAAATTAAAGCGCGAAATTTCCGGTGGCCCGGAATTTGTACCAGAGGTGCTAGTAAGACCTAGATTAAACACATATAACGACAGTCGAAAAACAACTTCATAACCCTCTACTGCAAACTGTTTCCCTCAGGCAACAAATTATTTTTCATTTGTATAACTGGATAAATATTCTAGACAGAAGTAGTTTTTATGGACAATCCTAAACTTTACAGTCATTTAAAGACATATACCAGTGATGCCTACATTTTCATATATACTGTACATAACATAAGCCAAAACAGCAATACAACCAAAGGTAGACCTTCCACATTGTCAACATCCACGCGTACCAACCACCGTTTATTTATCGTGGGCGCTCCCCATCACAAAACCACAGGCTTTAGGAGTACATCTGGCTCAACATCAAAAACATAGCGACATATGGTCGTGCAAGTTGTACTTGCGCTTTGCAGTATGTACCCATGGATAGTAGGCAGGAATTAAATTCCAGACATTTCAGAAACTGTAACAGCGGCCGTAGAACAACTTGTTAAGAACTATTGTTATAGGACGCCAATTTCAAACGTTTTACACCAATGTCCGGGGCCGTGAAAGAAATTTTCCGCTTTTTCCCAGTATGATACCACGTGAATGCTACACCACGCTCGTCTTTTTCACACTCCTAGCATTTTTCTCCCATTGTCACCTATCAGTGATGCACAAAAATCAGACAGCGGTTTTCCAATGTAAATAAGCTGTTTCTGCCCGATATCGAACCGGGGACCTTCCGCGTGTGAGGCGGATGTGATAACCACTACACCACGGAAACAACCGCATGTCTTGGCATTTACAGAATATATTCCATCTGCAAACTAAAGCCAGTTTTTAGCATTTTTTGATGTGCAGCGTTAAGCGAACGTGTAAACTTTCTTGTCTGTGGAACGTATGTTGTTGTTGTTGTTTGAGTCATCAGTCCATAGACTGGTTTGATGCAGCTCTCCATGCCACTCTATCCCGCGCTAACCTTTTCATTTCTACGTAACTGTTGCATCCTAAATCTGCTCTAATCTGCTTGTCATATTCATACCTTGGTCTGCCCCTACCGTTCTTACCACCTACAATTCCTTCAAAAACCAACTGAACAAGTCCTGGGTGTTTTAAGATGTGTCCTATCATTCTATATCTTCTTCTCGTTAAATTTAGCAAAATCGATCTCCTCTCACCAATTCGATTCAGTATCTCTTCATTCGTGATTCGATCTATCCATCTCACCTTCAGCATTCTTCTGTAACACCACATTTCCAAAGCTTCTATTCTCTTTCTTTCTGAGCTAGTTATCGTCCATGTTTCACTTCCATACAATGCCACGCTCCACACGAAAGTCTTCAAAAACATCTTTCTAATTCCGATATCAATGTTTGAAGTGAGCAAATTTCTTTTCTTAAGAAAGATATTCCTTGCTTGTGCTAGTCTGCATTTTATATCCTCCTTTCTTCTGCCATCGTTAGTTATTTTACTACCCAAGTAACAATATTCATCTACTTCCTTTAAGACTTCATTTCCTAATCTAATATTTCCTACATAACTTGCCTTCGTTCGACTGCACTCCATTACTTTTGTTTTGGACTTATTTATTTTCATCTTGTACTCCTTACCCAAGACTTCATCCATACCATTCAGCAACTTCTCGAGATCTTCTGCAGTCTCAGATAAAATAACAATATCATCGGCAAATCTCAAGATTTTGAATTCCTCTCCTTGGACTGTGATTCCATTTCCAAATCTCTCTTTGATTTCCTTTACTGCCTGTTCTATGTAAACATTGAAAAGGAGAGGGGACAAACTGCAGTCTTGCCTCACTCCTTTCTGGATTGCTGCTTCTTTTTCAAACCCCTCGATTCTTATCACTGCAGACTGATTTTTATACAGATTGTAGATAATTCTTCGTTCTCGGTATCTGATCCCTATCATCTTCAGAATCATAAATAGCTTGACCATAACTTGTTGGTCATGAAATGCCTTTTCTAGATCTACAAATGCCATGTACGTGGGCTTGTCCTTCTTGATTCGATCCTCTAAGATCAGACGTAAAGTCAGTATTGCTTCACGTGTGCCTACATCTCTTCTGAAGCCAAATTGATCTTCTCCCAACTCAGCTTCTACTTGTTTTTCCATTCTTCCGTAAATAATACGTGTTAAAATTTTGCAGGCATGAGATACTAAACTAATGGTGCAGTAGTTTTCACACCTGTCAGCACCGGCTTTCTTGGGAATAGGTATAACAACATTCTTCCGAATGGGACTTCTCCAGTCTCATACATCTTGCACACTAAATGAAATAACCTTGCCATGCTGGTTTCTCCTAAGGCAGTCAGTAATTCAGAGGGAATGTCATCAATTCCAGGTGCCTTGTTCCTATTGAGGTCACTCACAGCTCTGTCAAACTCTGACCTCAAAATTGGGTCTCCCATTTCATCAGCATCAACAGCCCCTTCATGTTCCAGAACCAAATTATCTAAATCTTTACCTTGATACAACTGTTGGATATGCTCCTGCCATCTTTCTGCTTTGCCTTCTTTCCCTAGAAGTGGCTTTCCATCTGAGTTCTTAATATTCATATACCTAGATTTCCTTTCTCCAAAGGTTTCCTTGATTTTCCTGTATGCAGCATCTACCTTACCCAGGACCATACAGCCTTCGACATCCTTGCACTTCTCCTTCAGCCATTCTTCTTTAGCTACCTTGCACTTTCTATCCACTTGATTCTTTAATCGCCTGTATTCTTTTCTGCCCTGTTCATTTCTAGCATTCTTGTAGTTTCGTCGTTCATCAATCAGGTCTAGTATCTCCTGAGTTATCCACTGATTCTTAGTTGATCATTTCTTCCTTGCTAACATTTCTTCAGCAGCCCTACTGACTTCATTCTTCATGACTCTCCACTCTTCCTCTATAGTGTTTCCTTCAGCCTTTTCATTTAGTCCTTGTGCAACATGTTCCTTGAAACAATCCCTCACACTCTTTTCTTTCAACTTGTCTAGATCCCATCTTTTTGCATTCTTTCCTTTCTTCAATTTCTTCAACTTCAGATGGCATTTCATGACCAACAAGTTATTGTCAGAGTCCACGTCTGCTCCTGGGAAAGTTTTGCAATCCAACACCTGGTTTCTGAATCTCTGCCTAATCATAATGAAGTCTATTTGATACCTTCCGGTGTCTCCAGGTCTCGTCCATGTATACAGCCACCGTTTTTGGTGTTTGAACCAAGTATTGGCAAGGACTAAATTATGATCAGTGCAGAATTCAACCAGCCGACTTCCTCTTTCGTTCCTTTGTCCCAATCCAAATCCTACTGTATTACCTTCTCTTCCTTGGCCTACCACTGCATTCCAGTCTCCCATCACAATTAGATTCTCGTCACCTTTTACATATTGTATTAAATCATCTATCTCCTCAGATATTCTTTCGATTTCTTCATCATCCGCTGAACTAGTAGGCATATAGACCTGCACCATTGTGGTGGGCATTGGTTTGGTGTCTATCTTGACGACAATAATTCTTTCACTATGCTGGTCGTAGTAGCTTATCCGCTGCCCTATTTTCTTATTCATTATTAAACCAACTCCTGCATTTCCCCTGTTTGATTTTGTGTTGATAATTCGGTAGTCGCCTGACCAAAAATCTTGTTCTTCCTGCCAACGTACTTCACTTATACCAACTAACTTTAGCCTATCCATCTCCCTTTTCAGGTCCTCTAACCTACCACAACGATTCAAACTTCTAACATTCCACGCTCCGACTCGCAGAATGTCAGTATCCACCTTCCTGATGATCGCCCCCTCTCGTGTAATCCCCACCCGGAGATACGAATGGGGGACTAGTTTACCTCCGGAATATTTTACCCGGGAGGAAGCCATCATCAGTAAATCATTCATACAGAGAGAGCTGCATGTCCTCGGGAGTTAGTACGGCTGTAGTTTCCCGTTGCTTTCAGCCGTGTAGCAGTATCAACACAGCTAAGCCATGTTATGTACTGCACATTAAATTAATGCTCGAAATTTCCGGCGGCCTGGAATTTGAAAAATGGGAACTAGTAAGATCTAGAAAAAGTCGGAACCCTGATGAAAATTTCGCGTGGATTACTACTTTCCTGCCTGCTTTTTTTTACACTCCTAGCCTTTTATTCCTCCATTGCCGCCATAAGACCTATCTGTGTTGCAGAATGTATAAATAAAATGTGACATTCCAATATGAAATAGTTGCTTCCGCCCAGCATATAACCGCGGACCTTCCACGGGTTACACGGATGTAATAACCATTACACAACGCAAAAAACTGCTTGATTTGCAATTTACAGAATGCATTCATCTTGTTACTAAAGCAAATTTGTTGCATTCATTGATGTGCAATGCTAAGCACAAGTGTAAACGTGTTTGTCTGTGGAAAATGGATTTTTTACAGCTTGAAGTAGGTCGCGATACATCCTGTGCCGTGGAATATGGAGCAGAGGAGCAAATACATTATAGAACATTCAGATACTATAACAGCAGACGAAAACGACTTGTTAATGGAACTATTCTTATAGAACACCAATATCAAGCGATTTACACCACCGTCGGCAGCCGTGAGGCAACTCTCCGTGTTTGCACATTATCATACCACGTGAATGCTGGGCCTCGCTCGCCTTCTTCACACTCCTAGCTTCTTTCTCCCATTGACGCCTACAGTGTTGCACAAAAATTAAACAGTATTTTTCCAATGAACACAGATAGACCTTATGGCGACGATGGAACAGGAAAGGCCTAGGAATGGGAAGGAAGCGGCCGTGGCCTTAACTAAGGCCTGGTGTGAAAGTGGGAAACCACGGAAAATAATCTTCGGAGCTGCCGACAGCGGGGTTCGAACCCTCTATCTACCGGATACGAGCTCACAGATATGCGCCCCTAACCACACGGCCAACTCGCTCGATGTGACATTCTTTTAGTTCTTCTAAGGGAACTTTCTTTTTTTTCTTTTTCGATGGGTTTTACGTCACACCGACACACAGATAGGTCTTATGGCGACGATGAGATAGGAAAGGCCTAGGAGTTGGAAGGAAGCAGCCGTGGCCTTAATTAAGGTACAGCCCCAGCATTTGCCTGATGTGAAAATGGGAAACCACGGAAACCCATTTTCAGGGCTGCCGGTAGTGGGATTCGAACCTACTATCTCCCGGATGCAAGCTCACAGCGCACGGCCAACTCACCCGGTAAGAGAGAGAACTTTCCTGCTGGACAGTGTCCTCAAGAAAAGGTTTCCTTAAGCTAGCTCCAACAAGGTGGAACTATTCCAGCCGATTAGTGCAGACCATCGCGGAATATTGTGCTCCTCTCCAAGAGCTTCACGACAGTATTTTGGAGGAACCTGGGAACTATACTAGACTTAACTAAAGTTGACGTCTGACAGGTAAGGTTGGAGGGAGGAGCACTGCACGTGCCATTTCACGATGTTGCCACATTCCAGCATTCCTTTCTACATGCTCTTACCCCTCGCTTCCGGCTCACTTGTTCCCTCCTTCATTCTGACCGCTGTGATCTGCTGTAGACTACCTGACCAGGCGGTGTCGTCCCATTTGCGATCACTCTTATACAAACAATCAGGTTCTTATCAGTGACAGTGACAGGTTTGGCAACTCCCAGCAAGACGAGCTGCCCTGAAGTTTTATCTCCATGGCAACCGCAGTCGCCCCACCCTCGTTTCCATGGCAACCACTCCCTTTATCCCGCCTCGGCAGGCAGTAAACGGACCTCCCTCTAAGAAATGTCAGACGCCAACTCTTATTATTAGCAGTATAGGATAACATTACAATCAATGAGGCAAGCGGGTTTCTTGCGAAGTTAACGAAATTTCAGTTCAATTTTCTGTATATTTTTAGTGAAATGTTTTCATTGATTGATGTCACATATAAGCCAAACATCCTTCAACCTGAGACCCTAGATCACGCATTTCACACCAGCGAAGTGAATTCATTAGAAATTAAGTGTCAATAATGCGAAACAGTGGATTTGCTAGTGTCTGGGACAGAACAGAAGATACATTTGTGCAACCTTACCAACAGAACACTAAACATCAAAATGAAAACAGCACAAACAACAAGAAGAAAACAAGCACAATACTTACCGTAAGGGCAGTATCAATCAATCAATCAATACTGATCTGCATTTAGGGCAGTCGCCCAGGTGGCAGATTCCCTATTTGTTGTTTTCCTAACCTTTTCCTAAATGATTTCAAAGAAATTGGAAATTTATTGAACATCTCTCTTGGTAATTTATTCCAATCCCTAACTCCCCTTCCTATAAATGAATATTTGCCCCAGTTTGTCCTCTTGAATTCCAACTTTATCTTCATATTGTGATCTTTCCTACTTTTATAAACGCCATTCAAACTTATTCGTCTACTAATGTCATTCCACGCCATCTCTCCGCTGACAGCCCGGAACATACCACTTAGTCGAGCAGCTCTTCTTCTTTCTCTCAATTCTTCCCAACCCAAACATTGTAACATTTTTGTAACGCTACTCTTTTGTCGGAAATCGCCCAGAACAAATCGAGCTGCTTTTCTTTGGATTTTTTCCAGTTCTTGAATCAGGTAATATTGGTGAAGGTCCCATACATTGGAACCATACTCTAGTTGGGGTCTTACCAGAGACTTATATGCCCTCTCCTTTACATCCTTACTACAACCCCTAAACACCCTCATAACCATGTGCAATGATCTGTACTCTTTATTTACAATCCCATTTATGTGATTACCCCAGTGAAGATCTTTCCTTATATTAACACCTAGATACTTACAATGATCCCCAAAAGGAACTTTCACCCCATCAACGCAGTAATTAAAACTGAGAGGACTTTTCCTACTTGTAAAACTCACAACCTGACTTTTAACCCCGTTTATCAACATACCATTGCCTGCTGTCCATCTCACAACATTATCGATGTCACGTTGCAGTTGCTCACAATCGTGTAACTTATTTATCACTCTATAGAGAATAACATCATCCGCAAAAAGCCTTACCTCCGATTCCACTCCTTTACTCACATCATTTATATATATAAGAAAACATAAAGGTCCGATAATACTGCCTTGAGGAATTCCCCTCTTAATTATTACAGGGTCAGATAAAGCTTCACCTACTCTAACTCTCTGAGATCTATTTTCTAGAAATATAGCAACCCATTCAGTCACTCTTTTTTCTAGTCCAATTGCACTCATTTTTGCCAGTAGTCTCCCATGACCCACCCTATCAAATGCTTTAGACAGGTCAATCGCGATACAGTCCATTTGACCTCCAGAATCCAAGATATCTGCTATATCTTGCTGTAATCCTACAAGTTGAACTTCAGTGGAATAACATTTTCTAAAACCGAATTGCCTTCTATCGAACCAGTTATTAATTTCACAAACATGTCTAATATAATCAGAAAGAATGCCTTCCCAAAGCTTACATACATTGCATGTCAAACTTACTGGCCTGTAATTTTCAGCTTTATGTCTATCACCCTTTCCTTTATACACAGGGGCTACTATAGCAACTCTCCATTCATCTGGTATAGCTCCTCCGACCAAACAATAATCAAATAAGTACTTCAGATATGGTACTATATCCCAACCCATTGTCTTTAGTATATCCCCAGAAATCTGATCAATTCCAGTCGCTTTTCTAGTTTTTAACTTTTGTATCTTATTGTAAATGTCATTGTTATCATACGTAAATTTTATTACTTCTTTGGCCTTAGTCTCCTCCTCTATCTCGACGTTATCCTTGTAACCAACAATCTTTACATACTGCTGACTGAATACTTCTGCCTTTTGAAGATCCTCACATACACACTCCCCTTGTTCATTAATTATTCCTGGAATGTCCTTCTTGGAACCTGTTTCTGCCTTAAAATACCTATACATACCCTTCCATTTTTCACTAAAATTTGTATGACTGCCAATTATGCTTGCCATCATATTATCCTTAGCTGCCTTCTTTGCTAGATTCAATTTTATAGTAAGTTCCTTCAATTTCTCCTTCCACAGCCATTTCTAACTCTATTTCTTTCCAGTCTGCACCTCCTTCTTAGTCTCTTTATTTCTCTATTATAATAAGGTGGGTCTTTACCATTCCTTACCACCCTTAATGGTACAAACCTGTTTTCGCATTCCTCAACAATTTCTTTAAACCCATCCCAGAGTCTGTTTACATTTATATTTACCGTTTTCCACCGATAATAGTTACTTTTTTGAAACTGCCTCATGCCTGCTTCATCAGCCATATGGTACTGCCTAACTGTCCTACTTTTAAGACCTTCCTTTCTATCACATTTATTTTTAACTACCACAAAAACAGCTTCATGATCACTAATACCATCTATTACTTCAGTTTCCCTACAGAGCTCATCTGGTTTTATCAGCACGACATCCAGGATACTTTTCCCCCTGGTGGGTTCCATCACTTTCTGAATCAGCTGTCCTTCCCATATTAACTTATTTGCCATTTGTTGGTCATGCTTCCTGTCGTTCGCATTTCCTTCCCAATTGACATCTGGCAAATTCAGATCTCCCGCTACAATCACATTTCTTTCCATGTCGTTTCCCACATAGCTGACTATCCTATCAAATAATTCCGAATCCGCGTCAGTGCTACCCTTTCCCGATCTGTACACTCCAAATATATCAAGTTGCCTATTATCTTTAGAAATGAGCCTTACACCTAGAATTTCATGTGTCTCATCTTTAACTTTTTCGTAGCTTACAAATTCTTCTTTCACCAGAATGAACACTACGCCACCCACCCTTCCTATCCTATCTCTACGATACACACTCCAGTTCCGTGAGAAAATTTCTGCATCCATTATATCATTTCTCAGCCATGATTCAACTCCTATTACAATATCTGGTGAATATATATCTAGCACAAAATATGAAGCGTGGAGGGCATAGCATGAATGAAAGGGCGGGATATTATTACGGTTGACAGGTTAATATTGCTAACTACCAAATGAGAGACCAGATTAAATTGGAAATGAAGAAATTTTAATAAATAAATAAATAAATAGAAATGAAAATTTAAAATAGGTTTTAAACAATTAAAATTACATATATTCTTCTCTTTAAAAAAAATCATAACGCAATTAAAATTCAAAGGTGAAACACCATTGTATAACGAATTTTAAATTAAGGTACCATGAACCTGCTAGCAAAATAGGCTTCCTCAAATAAATACTGAATTACCGTACTCAAACAGACATCACTGAATAAAATTCTCAATAAGATTTACTTAGAATATGGGAGGAAAATATTAAAATAGATTGCAACCTTTTCAAATAAAATAAAATAAAAGATTAACACTAGGAAATGAGTGTATAGAAATTCATCGTTATTTTTAGAGTGATGATCATCAGTATACGGGCCCGCAATTACAAATATAGCTTATAATTGAAATTTGCTACACTACAAAGTAGTTCATTACAAGTCACACACAAGAACACACGAAAAGAGAAAAATAGTGGCTCCAACCGCGAATAAAAATTACATAAAATAACCGAACAAGATGAAAACACAATGAAATTAAAGTCGACAGCAGTCTCAACTAAATGAAGTACAGAATATCAAAGGAAAATTACAATGAGCGTTCCTCACAAAAAATAATAGAACACGGAAGCACACCCAAGGAGCTACCAGTACCGACGCCAAGCCATAATCCAGTAATAGTCATCAAAGCCACCAAAATTAGAGGTGTCCATCAGATAAGAAGGGATAATTACGTAATCAAAACAAAGGCAGGGAGCCCAAAACAATAAGCAGAAGGTGACAGGAAAACGTTAAGAAATCGGCATATTTTAAGTTAAATGTCAACCAGCAAATTTCAATTTTAAGATTAGACGCAATTAAAATTTATAATAATAATTTATGCAAGAGGTACCAATTTACATTAGCTTTAGCTAATCAGTTTGCCTACGGCTTACATATACATACTTTAGAACTGAGGGGGCCTTGGATTGCGCTACAATGCGTACATGAGGTGTCATTAATTAACGCCCCGAATAATGCAAATCACGGTCACATACAAATAATCAGCCACGAAGGCAATAGGAACACAATCAGACACCAAATGCAGCAGCGAAGGAAAATAAGGGAGAAAAACACACCTCAACATAAGTATCAAAATAATAATAATAATAATCCACATCATGAAGTGCAGTAGGCAATAATGCACAACGACAAAACAATAAGATAAAACAACCTAGACCAAATACCACCTCATAAACATTACATTACATTTGTTTTGTTTTTTCCAGCTGATTCAGTCCAAAGATGATACCAGATTTTGTTTACAAAAGTTACGCGATACCGAAAGGGTTCATTTATGATGTTGGTCAAATCCACGATGAAATTACTCACTTTTAATGTCTGGTCGTACGAAATCCCTTCAATAAATTATAATTTCCAGTACTTACTTGGAGTTAGGGTATCCAACTTACAAATCATTTAAAACTTTTCATACCGGTAACGGTTAACTCACAACACCAAGTTCACATGTTAAATTAAGAAAATATTAAGGTTGGAGCACACTCGAAAACTTTCAAAAGAATAAAAGGGCATAGCCCCAACATCTTCACTTAACCACCGGAGTCAGGCTCCATTGCAATTGCCTTCCCTTTATGCCAAGCAGTCTTCTTGGGAGCTACCCTTAACACAGCCATCTTGGATCGTAGCGGCCAACACACTGTTCGAGCTCACACTCAGCAAGCAGGGAGAAGCTATTTCCCATGATTCAAAGCGCGCGCGGCGTGATGCGCGCACCACTCATACGATAATCCCGCGAATCAAGTTGATCCACCAAATACGTAACAATTGGGAAAAGTTATTTGAATTAAATTTGCCTGGTAATTTCCACAGTTAGGCAACAGTTCCAACAATCGCCGATAATGTAGACAATGTCCCCACACACAAGTATATATGCCCAACGAATGAGGGTATCGTAAATTATTGTCTCAATTTGATCTACCAATAAAAAAAAGAAAAGGAAGAAACTTAATTTTCGGTTAAAGATTAGTATAGGAGCGTTTACCTGGAAATGCATGATATTATTCTAGCACAGTTAAAATATCGTTTCCGGTCATTAGGAGATTTGTCCTTCACTGAAATGCTTGAATGTAAGAAATTTCTTTTGGCGATTTCCTAAAGAGCACTAGAGTAAACTGATTGAAGTCTATGGAAAATATTATGATATAGCACGAGTTAAATCCGAATTGAGGGCAATGTTTTCTTCTGAACAGTTCAAAGATAAGACTGTAGCTCAAATCCAGAAATTCCTATTGACCAGTGGTCTCTACAGTGATCTTCTCGAACTTTGTAAGTCAGAGTTCTCTCTCTGCATTAGGAATGGTATCTATAGAAAATGATCTTTTTGTTGAAATGAAATCACGTGAGGACTTCTTCAATGACGTTACTAAGGAATTCTACAAAGAGAATCGCAGGGTCGAGTTCGCCTACATGTAATTAGGGTGAGTGGAATTGGAATTTACCTACGGTACTACATTGTGCTACTGCATCGTTACTAGATTCCTGCCTCGGTGGCGAATCCAGGATACGCCACTGATAACATAACAAAAGACAAAACAACCCTACAACCAAACGTACATCTTCCACCCCGTCAACATCCACGCGTACTAACCACCGTTTAGATTACGTGGGCCCTCCCCATCACATTACCACAGGCTTCAGGACTACCTCTGGCTCCACGTAAAAGACATTACCGACATAATTATGGTCGTGCAAGTTGTACTTCGCCTTGCAGTTCGTACCCATGGCCAGTAGGCAGCAATTAAATTCTTGAACCTTCAGATACTATAACAGCAGCCGCAGAACGACTTGTTAAAAGAACGATTCTTATAGAACGCCAATTTCAAACGTTTTACACCACCATCGGCAGCCGTGAAGGCATTTTCCCGTGGTTTACCATTATCATACAACGTGAATGCTACACCACGCCCGCCTTCTTCACACTCCTAGCTTTTTTCTCCCATTGTCGCCTATCAGTGATGCACAAAAGTCAAGCAGTGGTTTTCCAATGTAAATAAGCTGTTCCCGCCCGGTTTCGAACCGGGGTCCTGCCGCGTGTGAGCCGAATGTGATAACCACTGCACTACGGAAACAACACCGTGTACTTTCATTCACGGAATATATTCAAGTTATAAACAAAAGCTACTTTGCAGCATTCATTGGTGTGCAGTGCTAAGCACACTGTAAACGTGTTTGTCTCAGGAACATGTATTTCTTAGAAATTAAAGTAGGGCCCGAAACTTCCAGTGCCCTGGAATATGGATCACAGGAGCAATGAAATTCTAGAACCTTCGGATAGTATAATATCAGCCGTAGAACGACTTGTTAAAGAACTATTCTATAGAACGCCAATTTCAAACGTTTTACACCAATGTCGGCAGCCGTGAAAGCAATTTCCCGTGGTTTCACATTATCATACCACGCGAAGGCTACGCCACGCTCGCCTTCTTCACACTCCTAGCTTTCTTCGCCTATCAGTGATGCACAAAAAATCAGACAGTGGTTCTTCAATGCAAATAAGCTGTTTCCGCCCGGTATCGAACCGGGGACCTTCCGCGTGTGAGGCGGATGTGATAATCACTACACCACGGAAACAACCGCATGTTTTTATATTTACAGAATGTATTCAAGCTGCAAACCAAAGCCAGTCTGTAGCATTCTTTGATGTGCAGTGTTAAGCAAACGTGTAAACTTTTTTGTCTGTGGAACGTATGTATTCCACATTAAGTTCATCATCATCATCATCATCATCATCATCTGTTTACCCTCCAGGTTCGGTTTTCCCTCGGACTTAGCGAGGGATCCCACCTCTACCGCCTCAAGGGCAGTGTCCTGGAGCTTCAGACTCTTGGTCGGGGGATACAACTGGGGAGTATGACCAGTACCTCGCCCAGGCGGCCTCACCTGCTATGCTGAACGGGGGCCTTGTGGAGGGATGGGAATATTGGAAGGGATAGGCAAGGAAGAGGGAAGGAAGCGGCCGTGGCCTTAAGTTAGGTACCATTCCGGCATTCGCCTGGAGGAGAAGTGGGAAACCACGGAAAACCACTTCCAGGATGGCTGAGGTGCGAATCGAACCCACCTCCACTCAGTTGACCTCCCGAGGCTGAGTGGACCCCGTTCCAGCCCTCATACCACTTTTCACATTTTTTGGCATAGCCGGGAATCGAACCCGGGCCTTCGGGGTTGGCAGCTAATGACGCTAACCACTACACCAGAGAGGCGGACCCACATTAAGTTAATGCGCGAAATTTCCGGTGGCCTGGAATTTGAACCAGGGGAGCTTGTTAGATCTAGAGTCATCACATATAACAGCAGTCGAAAAACAAATTGTTAAAGAGGCTGTTTTTATAGAATATCAGCTAAGCACACGTGTAAACAAAATAGTCGGAGTAGGAAGTATTTCTTACCTTAAAGTATTTGATCGCCAAAGTCGGAAGCCCGGATGAACATTTCGCGTGAATTATTACTTTCCCGCCTGCTTTATTAACACTCCTAGCCTTTCAATCTCTCATTGCAGCCATAAGACCTATCTGTGTTACAGTATATATAATTTAATATGTGACTTTCCAATAAAATATTAGTTGTTTCCGTCCGGAATCGAACCGAGAACCTTCCGCGTGTTAGGTGGATGTGATAACCATTACACCACGGAAGCAACTGCTTGAATTCGAATGAACAGATTGCAATCAAGTTGTCAAGTAAAGCAACTTTGTAATAATAATAATAATAATAATCATAATAATAATAATAATAATAATAAAATAATAATAATAATAATAATAATAATGTCCGCCTCTGTGGTGTAGTGGTTAGCGTGATTAGCTAACGCCGGAGGTCCGGGTTCGATTCCCGGCTCTGCCACGAAATTTGAAAAGTGGTACGAGGGCTGGAACGGGGTCCACTCAGCCTCGGGAGGACAACTGAGTAGAGGTGGGCTCGATTCCCACCTCAGCCATCCTCGAAGTGGTTTTCCGTGGTTTCCCACTGAGTAGAGGTGGGTTCGATTCCCACCTCAGCCATCCTCGAAGTGGTTTTCCGTGGTTTCCCACTTCTCCTCCAGGCGAATGCCGGGATGATACCGAACTTAAGGCCGCGGCCGCTTCCTTCCCTCTTCCTTGTCTATCCCTTCCAATCTTCCCATCCCTCCACAAGGCCCCTGATCAGCATAGCAGGTGAGGCCGCCTGGGCGAGGTACTGGTCATTCTCCCCAGTTGTATCCCCGACCAAGAGTCTGAAGCTCCAGGACACTGCCCTTGAGGCGGTAGAGGTGGGATCCCTCGCTGAGTCCGAGGGAAAAGCCGAACCTGGAGGGTAAACAGATGATGAAGATGATGATGATAATAATAATAATAATAATAATAATAATAATAATAATAATAATGTGTTTGTCTGAGGAACAAGTATTTGTTACACATTAAACTTCGGGTGCGAAACTTCCAGTAACCTGCAATATGGTCCCGAGGAGCAATTGAATTCTAGAACGTTCAGATACTTTTCTTATTGAAGGCAAATTTTTAACGTTTTACCCTACTTTCGACAGCCTTGAAGCAACTTCCCGTGGTTTCCCATTTTTATACCAGATGAATGATAGGCAACGTTCGCCTTCTTCACACTCCTAGCTTTTTTCTCCCATTGTCGTTTATCAGTGTTGCACAAAAAGTGGCAAAATGATTTGCCAATGAAATTAACTTGTTTCAGGTCGGGATTGAACCGGGGACCTTCCGCATGTGACGCGGATGTGTAAACTACTACACCACGGTAACAACCGCACGTTTCTGCATTTAAAGAATTTATTCAAGCTGTAAAGCAAAGTTACCAGTAGTATTCTTTGATGTGCAGTTTTAAGCAAATGTATAAACTTTTTTGTCTGTGGAACGTCTGCGTTCCACATTTAAATTCATCATCATCATCATCATCTGTTTACCCTCCAGGTTCGGTTTTTCGTTCGGACTTAGCGAGGGATCCCACCTCTACCGCCTCAAGGGCAGTGTCCTGGAACTTCAGACCCTTGGTCGGGGGATACAACTGGGGAGTATGACCAGTACCTCGCCCAGGCGGCCTCACCTGCTATGCTGAACAGGGGCCTTGTGGAGGGATGCGAAGATTGGAAGGGATAGGCAAGGAAGAGGGTCCACATTAAGTTACAGCGCGAAATCTCCGGTGGCCTGGAATTTGAACCAGAGTAGCTAGTAAGATATGGAGTCATCACATATAACAGCAGGCGTAGAACAACTTGTTAAAGAAGCTGTACTGATTGATTTCCAATTAAGAACACGTTAACTTAATTAGGTCCGCCTTTGTGGTGTAGTGGTTAGTATGATTAGCTGCCACCCCCGGAGGCCCGGGTTCGATTCCTGGCTCGGCCACGAAATTTGTAAAGTTTTACGAGGGCTGGAACGCGGTCCACTCAGCCTCGGGAGGTTAAATGAGTAGAGGTGGGTTCGATTCCCACCTCAGCCATCCTGGAAGTGGTTTTCCGTGGTTTCCCTCTTCTCCAGGCAAATGCCGGGATAGTACCTAACTGAATGCCACGGCCGCTTCCTTCCCTCTTCCTTGTCTATCTGTTCCAATTTTCCCATCCCCCCGCATGGCCCCTGTTCTGCATAGCAGATTCGGCCTCCTAGGTGAGGTACTGGTCATCCTCCCCAGTTGTATCCTCCGACCCAGTGTCTGAAGCTCGAAGACACTGCCCTTGAGGCGGTAGAGGTGGGATCCCTCTCTGAGTCGGAAGGAAAAGCCAACCTTGGAAGTTAAACAGTTTAGGTAAGTAAACAAATTAGTCTGAGGAAGAAGTATTTGTTACACCTGAAAGTATTTGAACGCCAAAGTTGGAAGCTCTGATAAAAATTTCCCATGGTTTACTACTTTCCCGCCCGCTTCATTCATCCCCCTAGCCTTTCCATCTCCCATTGCGGTATAAGACCTATCTGTTTTTCGGAAAATATAATTTAACATGTGGTGAGGGCCGATGACCTTCGATGTTAGGCCCCTTTAAACAACAAGCAAGCAAAATGTGGTTAACGAATGAAGAATTAGCAGTCTCCACTCGTGATCGAACCGGGGACCAACCGCTTGTGTGCCGGATGTGATAACCACTACACCACGGTAGCACCCCCGGGTCTCCTCATTTGCAGGAAGTATTCAATCTGTAATCTAATGCTACTTTGTGGCATTCTTTGAAGTTCAGTGTTAAGCAAACGTGTAAACATTTTTGTTTGTGGAACATCTGTGTTCCATATTAAATTATTACGCGAAATTTCCGGTGGTTTGGAATTTGATCCAGAGGAGCTAGTAAGATCTAGAGTCATCACTCATCACATATAACAGCAGTCGTAAAACAACTTGTTAAAGAAACTATTTTTATAGAATTCCAACTTTAAAAAGAGTTTGACGAAACTGTCGGCAGCCCTGACCATAGTTTTCCGCGTTTTCGAAAATTCGCGTCGGGCGAAAGTTGGCGCTGAACATTAATAACGGCCACGGGTGATTCTTTCCGATTCCTAGGCTTTTCCTATCCAATCGACACCGGAAGTTCTTTCTGTACGTAAATCAATTATATAAAAAGGGAATTCAAGCTGTAGTTTTCAAGTAAGCATAACCTGTTTCCGCCCGGGATCGAGCTGGGGATCCAGACGGACAACTACTACACCACGGAAGAATTGCTTCATTTTATCATCATCATCATCATCATCATCATCATCTGTTTACCCTCCAGGGACAGCTTTTCCTTCGGACTCAGCGAGGGATCCCACCTCTACTGGCTCAAGCGTAGTGTCCTGGAGATTCAGACTGGGGAGAATGACCAGTACCTCGCCCAGGCGGCCTCAATTGTTATGCTGAACCGGGGCATTGTGGAGGGGTGGGAAGATTGGATGGGACAGGCAAGGAAGTGGTAAGCAAGCGGCCGTGGCCTTAAGTTTGGTACCATCCAGGAATTTGCCTGGAGGAGAAGTGGGAAAACACGGAAAACCAATTAGAATGCTTGGGGTGGGAATCGAACACACCTCCACTCAGTTGACCTCCCGAGGCTGAGTGCCCCCTGTTCCAGCGATCTTACATTTGTTCAAATTTCGTGGCAGAGCCGGGAATCGGACCCGAGCCTCCGGGGGTGGCAGCTAATCAGTAATCACACTAATCACTACACCACAGAGGAGGACTGCTTCATATTTTAAAGAATGTATTCAACGTGTAAGCAAAGACTGCTTTGTAAACATTTATTCTGAGGAAAATGTACTTGTAAAACCTTAAAGTATGGTGGGAAATGTCCTATGCCCCGGAAATTGAACAAGCGGAACACGTAAGGACCAGTGTCATCAGAAGTAACAGCAGCCGTAAAGCGATTTGTTAAAGGAACTAATCATATAGAACAGGAATTTCGAAGTTTTTGATCGCCAAAGTCAGGAGCCCTGATGATAATTGTACCGGGCGGTACACCTCCACGCCGCTTATTTAAAATTTGCGCCAATTGAAACTCCTCTGCTGGAGGAAGTCTGAACTTTATCTACGGTATTAATTTTCAAGTTTCTCAGAAGATGTCACTACTGGGAAATGTTGTAGTTTCTGAACTGGGTCGTTTTCGACGCATTTTTTTTCCCTATTGTAAGAAGTGTGAACTTTCTCTTCTAGAGGACACTACTGAAGATCAACAATAGTGCACCCTAGTGCGAAGTGAAAGAACTGTTTTTTTTGAGAAATTTTTATTTCAAAAGTTTGTTTCTTGTTAAATTTCTTTCTGTTATTGTTTAAGTTGGCTGTATACCCCTTTCATTCCCCTTGTTTTGTATTTAGCCAATCCCGAATTTTTAAAATTAATTTCTAACCAATCAGGCGTATCTTCTCCAAAGGGGATATGTTGCTGTACCCTAGCCAATAAAGTGATTGTGGGCGGGTGTTTTCTTCCCTGAAACGCCTCGAACTTTCCGCGAGAGTATATAAACTGCTGATTTTGGGGTCTCTGGGCCACTTCTGTTCCATCTTTCAGTGTGTAAAGTACATAGCAGGGGGCGGGAAGCGCCTCTTTCTTCGGGCAGCAGTTCAACAATAAGGTAATGGCCGTATAATAACTTCTTTTCTTGCTAGCTCAGCAGTTTAACTCTCGGGGCGGGTCCGAAGCGTTTCCACCATGTAACTTTCCCTAAAATGTAAAGACACTCTGTATTTATTCTATCTTTTAAACTACATATTGGGATAGAGAGTGCTTAACCCTCTCGAGCTCCCACTCATATTGTTCTGAGGTGAACTTATTTTTCTCAACCGATTCTTCCGTAACAGTAATGTAAATTGTTTCTTTCTTAAGTCACCTCTTTAGTATGGGATTAGCCCTTGTATTAACGGCCTAGTGCCAAGTAGGTTTTAAACAAAGTGTATTAGGAGCGCAAGTTCGCCTCTCTGTATTTATTCTATCTTTTAAACTACATATTGGGATAGAGAGTGCTTAACCCTGTCGAGCTCCCACTCATATTGTTCTGAGGTGAACTTATTTTTCTCAACCGATTCTTCCGTAACAGTAATGTAAATTGTTTCTTCCTTAAGTCACCTCTTTAGTATGGGATTAGCCCTTGTATTAACGGCTTAGTGCCAAGTAGGTTTTAAATAAAGTGTATTAGGAGCGCAAGTTCGCCTCCTCTCAAATTGTTATTTTAGAGGTCATGTAATTAATCTTTTTCTCACTTAATAGACCTCAGTAGGTTGGGTATTTTACCCCTGTGTCTATGTCCTGAGAGGACAACTTGAAGGTGGAGTTTGGTGTGGCCTTTGAGAGGCTTAAAGTTTGAGAGCGAGTGGCTCTTTCTTGAAAATTGAGTGTTGTATGCCTCGAGGAGGCTTTTCTGTGTAATTTGGAGCAAGTGCTCCTGAGCATGAATGGGGTTTTCTGCCCCTCTGTTAAAACTTATTTTGGAGTAAGTTTGGGCTGATTGCCCAAGAATTGTGAAGTCGGGGCGCGAAGCCCAAATCCGGTAAATATTGTAACTATACTTTGTTGCCTTACTACTCTGTACCTGCCATGCTTGTTATTTCTTAATTTTGAAAAGAAAATATAACCTGGTTAAATTTTACATTAACCTTAATTTCGTAGTTTGAGACCCGTTCACGCCCGCACCTTCTTTCACCTCTACCTACCGCAAAAACACGGTAACAATAATATCCCGTGATTTACTACTTGCCGCCTCTGTGGTGTAGTGGTTAGCGTGATTAGCTGCCACCCCCGGAGGTCCGGGTTCGATTCCCGGCTCTGCCACGAAAATTTGAAAAGTGGTACGAGGGCTGGAACGGGGTCCACTCAGCCTCGGGAGGTCAACTGAGTAGAGGTGGGTTCGATTCCCACCTCAGCCATCCTGGAAGTGGTTTTCCGTGGTTTCCCACTTCTCCTCCAGGCTAAGGCCACGGCCGCTTCCTTCCCTCTTCCTTGCCTATCCCTTCCCATCTTCCCATCCCTCCACAAGGCCCCTGTTCAATATAGCAGGTGAGGCCGCCTGGGCGAGGTACTGGTCATACTCGCCAGTTGTATCCCCCGACCAAGAGTCTGAAGCTCCAGGACACTGCCCTTGAGGCGGTAGAGGTGGGATCCCTCGCTAAGTCCGAGGGAAAAATCGAACCTGGAGGGTAAGCAGATGATGATGATGATGATGATGTAAACAAAAGGTGCTTTGTAGCATTCATTGATGTGGAATGTAGAGCACACACGTAAACTTCTTAGTCTGAGGAAAATGTATTTGTTACACCTTAAAGTAGGGCGCGAAATGTCCTCTACTCTGGAAATAGAAAAAGCGGAACAAGTAAAGACCAGAGTCATCAGAAGTCGTAAAGCGATTTGTTAAAGAAACCCAGCATAGAGAACGAGAATTTCAAAGTATTTGAAAGCTAAATTCGCAACCCCTGATGATAATTTCCCGTGGTTTACTACTTTTCCGCACTTTAAAGGATGCCTCTAAGTAGTTCTCGTAGTATCCACCCGCAGCAGCACAGTGCTATACACTAAATCCTGGACACTAAATCCTTTGTAGAAAAACTGACTGCAGGCCTTAGAAAACTGGTTGTACTTCAGATTCCGTTAGTAGACCACGTCACCAACGAGGAAGTACTACGTTGAGCCAGGAAATCATTTCTTTCTTTCTTTCTTTCTTTCTTTCTTTCTTAATCCCTTTACCGTCCAAGGTTGGTTTCTTTCTCTGACTTAGCGAGGGATCCCACCTCTACCACCTGAACGGCAATGTCCTGTAGCGAAAGACATTTGGTTGGGGATACAACTGGGATGGAGGACTAGCACCTCACCCAGGCGGCCTTACCTGCTATGCTGAACAGCGGCCTTGTGAGGGGATGGGAAGTTTGGAAGGGATAGACAAGAAAGAGGGAAGCATGCGGCCGTGGCCTTAAGTTAGGTACCATCCAGACAAATGCCGGGAAACAAGTGGAAAATCAGGGAAAGTCACTTCGAACATGGCAGAGGTGGAAATCCAAACTCGTCTACTTAGTTGACCTCCCGAGGCTGAGTAGACCCCGTTCCAGTCCTCGTACCACTTTTCAAAATTTCGTGGCAGGGTCTGGAATCGAACTCTGGCCTCCGAAGGTGGCAGCTAATCACACTTGCCATTGTACAACAGAGACCAGGAGGACCACAACAATATTGCTGAATGTTATGGACAAAGTCTTGGAGAAGGAATACAAGATCAGAATAAGTAAATCCAAAATAAATGTAGTGGAGTGTAGTCGAATGAAGTCAGGTGACGCAGGAAATATTAGATTAGGAAATGAAGTCTTAGAGGAAGTAGATGAATATTGTTAATTGGGTATTTGAATAAATAACGACTGCAGAAGTAAGGAGGGCATAAAATGCAGACTAGCACAAGCAAGGAAGGCCTTTCCGAACAGAAGAAATTTAATGTATGAATTGGAAAGATATGTTTGGAGAATTTCGTCCTGAGTGTGGCATTGTATGGAAGTGAAACATGGACGATATCTAGCTCAGGAAGAAAGAGAATAGAAGATTTTGAAAAATAGTGTTACGGACGAATGCTGAAGCTGAGATAGGTAGATGGAATCACGAATGTAGAAGTACTAAATCGAACTGGTGTGATGAGATAGATTTGGCTAAATTTGACCAGAACAAGAGATAGAATTATAGGACACATCTTAAGACACCCATGACTTTTCAGTGAAACCTGTCAATCAAGATTACGGAAAGATCGCTCGCTCCAGGCAAATACCAGCCAGGCGAGACCCGCTGTGAGGGCAAGATACTTTCGTGAATGGTCACTGATTAATGAAGTGTCACTGTAGGGAAATGGGTTAAAGTCATCCAAAAGTAGCAGTCCGTATTTTCGATTTGAACCCTGATAGGAATAAGGGAAAGCAATTGCCTAGTTCCCAGTTCGATGCTTGGTGGGTGTCATACATAGCTCACTTGTTTATGAATCCTGTGTGAGAATATGGTCCCACGTGCCTTTCCTGTGTACCCAGTTTACATGTGTGCCAAAGTAGGTTCCTGCTGCGTCATGATACAGGAAGGCCATTGTTGGTATTTCCTGCCTTGATATGGCTGGTGTTGTGCTGAGCGAATGTTGTTCCATAACGAGAATACTGCAGTGTTAACCACAGCTGAAGCCCGTCATCCAGTTTCTCAGTCTGATGCTTCTTACTGGAGGCAGCACCAACATGAGAATCAGCATAAGATTAGAGCAGTGGTGACAATTGTTATTTTTTGAGGTTAAACAACGGAAGTATTAGTCGTTCGTAAAACAAACTGTTTTGAAATACAAATACTTGACGCCCTAGGTGACGGCTCCAGTGGCAGCCCTTCCCACATAAAACATAAACAAATAGTTTAATAGCGATTGTATTGTATTTTGTATAAAGTATGGAAAAATTGTTCGTTTTAAGTATTTTTTTTCCTTTCTTAATCCGTTTTCCCTCCAAGGTTGGTTTTTCTCGGTAACTCAGTGAGGGATCCCACCTCTGTCGCCTCAAGGGCAGTGTCCTGGAGCGCGAGAGATTTGGTCCGAGATACAACTGGGAAAGACGACCAGTACCTCGACCAGACGGCCTCAACTGGTATGCTGAACAGAGGCGTTTGAAGGGATGAGAATATTGGAAGGAACAGACGAGAAAGAGGGAAGGAATCGGCCGTGGCCCAGTATTTGCCTGGAGGAGAAGTGGGAAACCACGGAAAACCACTTCGAGGATGTCTGAGGTGGGAAGCTAACCCCCTAACCCCCCAACCCTATACTCTGTTGGCCTTCCGAGGCTGAGTGGACCAAGTTCCACCTCTCGTACGACATTTCAAATTTCGTGGTAGAGCCGGGAGTCGAACCTGGGCCTCTCTGGGTGGCCGCTAATTATTCTAACCACTACACCACAGAGGCGGCCATAATAGATAATAGATAATTGCTGATGAATATTCATATACAGAGTGGTCGGAAACACCTTCAACAGGGTATTCGAGCGTAAGAATGTTGGTCCAGCTGGAAAGTAATTTGAAAAAAAAAAAGTCATATCCCGCGCCGTTTTCACTTTCTCAGTTGCTGAAATTAGCCAATCAAATCGCTTCCCGGGCGAGTTCAAATGTGCCTGGGGTGAGATTTGAACACGGCCCTGCGTTTTAACTGTGTCTCGCCGTAGCAAGTACGCTACTGTGACTACGTCGTGTTTGTGTTTGATGCTGATTTATCCACGGTTACTAGACTACGCGGTAGGAGTCACGTGCAGGCTCGCTTTGGCTGGTAACGTCATCTGGTCCCTACTGCCGGGTTTGCAGTGAACACGACCCATAGTAATTGTGCGTTTCTGTTAATGATTCGCTTGTTTTTATTTAACCACTTGTTCAATATTTTTCAGTTGTTATGTGTAGATAATTATGTAATTTATTTCCGTATTTTTGAGAACATTACAAGTAAGTTAGTAACACTATGCTTAACACGAACTATTCCAGTAGCTTTCTTTCTTTCTTTCTTTCTTTCTTTCTTTCTTTCTTTCTTTCTTAATCTGTTTACCCTCCAGGATCGGTTTTTCCCTCGGACTCAGCGAGGGATCCACCTCTACCGCCTCAAGGGCAGTGTCCTGGAGCTTCAGACTCTGGGTCGGGGATACAACTGGGGAGGATGACCAGTACAGCGCCCAGGCGGCCTCACCTGCTATGCTGAACAGGGGCCTTGCGGGGGATGGGAAGATTGGAAGGGATAGACAAGGAAGAGGGAAGGAAGCGGCCGTGGCCTTAAGTTAGATACCGTCCCAGCATTTGCCTGGAGGAGAAGTGGGAAACCACAGAAAACCACTTCCATGATGGCTGAGGTGAGAATCGAACCCACCTCTACTCAGTTGACCCCCCGAGGCTGAGTGGACCCCGTTCCAGCCCTCGTACCACTTTTTCAAATTTCGTGGCAGAGCCGGGAATCGAACCCGGGCCTCCGGGGGTGGCAGCTAATCACAATAACCACTACACCACAGAGGCGGACCATCTAGAATTTACTTGGTTGTTTTACATTACTTTAAAATCAGTCTATTCAACAACTTTCTTAATTATTTTCACACTTTTTCCGTCTTACCTGCGCAGTTCTGAGATGACAGGTAAGACGGATCGTGTGTGGTAGAATTTTCATCCCTGTACCGTCTTAGGCTTGGCTCGAAGTAAATCTGGCAGCGCCTGATTTTTCTGTGCGTGTACAGGTAAGTCGGCGAGCAAGTTGGAGCGTGTGTGGCGTCTTCAGACTTAGCGTCAGTTTTAACCAATTGCTCCTACAGAACAGTTCGCTCGTAGGACATAATGTCGGATTTAAGAATCATGCCTCGAGCATTTCTAATGGAGTTCATACAGCTATACCGTTGTAATCCGTGCTTGTGGAAAATTAAAAGTAAAGAGTACACGGTACAGGGTTATTTTTACATGTTTTCCATCAACCGCACCCAGACAATTTGGAAAATTCCATTTTCTTTCAAACTGCTGTCCAATACATATCCATTCATCTTCTTTTGTTGGAAACTGAAACAAAATAAAATTATTATTATTGTTATTATTATTAAATCATGCAACTAAAATATAATTTAACCCAATGTAATTAATTATATTTTTGTTTTTAGGTTGGTTGGACGAAGACTGTTAATTTTCACACTCCGTTATATAATTGTTTCTTATTGTACTCTAAGCATACATTATACCTTGTTTTATAAATTAACATGAAATACATTTCCTTTTACCTTGTGCAAGAAACTTATAAATAAATTTTACTTACTTTGAGATACTGATTCTTGCGCACCTTATATATTGCAGAGCAAGTCTCAGGAATTATTACTCCCAAAGACTGGACTGAAATTGCAGCGGAAAATTTCAGATCTTCGTAACTTCTACCGGTTGCTAGGAAAGGAAGTGTGACGTTGAGTCGTTCATGAGGTGTTTTTGCCCGTCTCATTGCACTGTCACTCTTTCTGATATGGGGCGCTAAAAGTGAAGAAGGTATTAATACGTTTCACTGTCCATCCTCAAATAATTGTACCAGTCACCTGTTTCAAGAGTTAAATCTTTCATTAAATTTATATCCGACAGTGTATCTCGTTTAACTAACCAAGCTTTTGCCCATTTTGATCAAGTCCTTTTCTTTTTAGCTTTTGATCTCAAAGCTAATGCTAGAGCGGTGTAAAATTAGAAGTTCCTCTAGCATGTTATCCGTGCACGAGTAGCGAAAACTGATCGCAAGTCTGACAGCAAAACGGAGCGTCTGTGTCCTCTTCCGTGTTCCGTCTTACCTCTCATCTTAGAACTGCGCAGGCAAGACGGACAGTAAGACGGGCCCTTTAGGAGTTCGTTTCCTACTCTTGTAAGAATCCACGTGCCTACGTTTGTTTATGTTTTTCATCCTGATTAACAGTCTGGTTCTAACAAAACATACAACAACAAACTCTTCAAGGTCAGGATATTTTTTCTTAATTTTTCCTTTAACAACCTAAAAACTCCTGGACATTTCTTAATGTAGTTTCCATGGAACGCACTAAATTCATTTTCCATTTTAATAATATAATTAATGCACTCATCCGTGGGTTTCATTAAGCACCCTCTTGAAATGTTTAATAGTCAATTCCTAGGTGAAGGAGAAATATTAACGGTTTGGATTCCGTACATACTGGCTTTCCGGGTGTACTTTCCCTTCACCCTATAAGCTACATAGCCAGCAATTATTTCTAGTAGCTCGGTCTTCTCTCGAACTACTTCGACAGACGCGTTTGCATTATTTTCATCTTGAAAATGTTCTACAAGTCCATTGCCAGCTGAAGTGAAATCATCATCATCCTCATCCTCATCCTCATCATCAACATTACCATTTTTGTCACAAGCTTCTCCATTTTGGTTGGACACTGCTTGGCAATGTTTGTCATTAACAAGTATGAAGTTTTGAGGCACCTCATCGCTCAGAGATTGGACATTTTTTTCATCTGGACACTTTTTTCTGTTTAGCACTTCACCTGCACTCCGGCTAAAAATTTATGATTTCATTCGCTGGGATACAATGGTAGGGAGAGGATGATCATAAGAGCGACTAGCTCGGCTATGAGCTTGCATCCGAGAGATTAGTGGGCTCAAATCCCACTGTCGGCAGCCCTGAAGATGGTTTTCCGTGGTTTCCTATTTTCACACCAGGCAAATGCTGGGGCTGTACCTTAATTAAGGCCACGGCCGCTTCCTTCCAACTTCTAGGCCTTTCCTATCCCATCGTCACCATAAGACCTATCTGTGTCGGTGCGACGTAAAACAACTAACAAAAAAAAAAAGCGACTAAGTCCTCGGATCTTGGAAAAGTAGCTCTCAATTATGTATGTATAGCCTTCTCATTTTAAATCCTTAAATTAACCACGAAGGCTATTTATAGACAATAGAAACCTTCTCGAAAAGGAAGAAGTTTGTTTTTGCCAATTATTCTCATGGTGAAAATGAATTCGAATAATATGTCAAGAGTATGATTTTGTTGCTTTATACAATTCCCATAGGCACCTTTTAAGCTGATTGTACCACACACGGGAACGCGGGAGTTTAGGGCGTCAAATCCAATATTAATCGTGATTACAGCTTCTCTGGGAAGTTATAGCATATTGCTGTACCCACAGTCAGTGATAACTGTTCAGTGGCTTTCTGTACATTTTTCCTCTCCGTTTCAGTCACAAAAATATGATTCATTGAAAGCTTATGCGAATATTGCAGGTCTTCGCCCTCACTTTGCATTTCAATTATTTTTTTAAATGTTTCTTCTGTAAATCATTGCCCACTTTCGAGTTGATATCCTTCGTCAAGATTCCGTTGTAATTTAAGTATATGAGGTAAATCACAAACAAAAAAAACATATGTTACGTCCGTTACTTGATGGGTTTTCTAGCGACGGTTTGTCCCACGAAATATTCATATCAGTCATACATTTCTTCTTTGAAGGTACCATGTCACATACGACTGCTCTAACATTAAATCCGGTGCTTTCTGCGACATGAATTACTTCTACTAACAGTTTTCTTGACATCGCTGTATCAAAGTTGTAGTAGATAGGTTGCATCCACTTTTGAGCTAAACCTCTTATTACAATGACTTGGACATTATCATGGGACCCTTTAATCATTTCTTCATTTTTATCAAAGCACACGTCGTTATTAACCTTCATTTCATCAAAGCTGAGTACATCATCTCTTTCAAAATTAAAAAAAAGAGACTTGATTGTGTTTTGAAGATATTAATTCTCAACTCAATGACTTCAGGAGAAGTAGAAAACTGTCTTAGCCGTCGTTTGATTGTAACTTCGCCAGGAAGAGGGTAATTAATCACGCCTCTAACAGAACACAATGCTTTATGTGATATAGACCGTAAGGTGACCGCCTTAGCAATGTCCTCAGATGACCAGCTTTAGCAGGTGCCTTTTACTAAAGCTTGCTGTTGACTTTTAGAAAAAGTACCCTCAAAAACTTAAACATTATTTTTTAATTTTATTATCTCGGTATTAGCTGCACAAAGACGGTACTGAAGATCCTTATTTTTCTGTTTTAAGTCATAATTTTCTAGTATAATTAACTCCAAATATGCAGTCACTTCAGCAATTTTCTTGTCACAGAAACATTGATGTTTACTTTTGTTATCTAATTCCTTCCTCAAGATAGCATTATTAACATTTTCTGCTTCAATTGGTGCCTGCGAATGTAAAATTTGCCGTATCTCCTTACGATGATTCCTTCGCTTTTGTGCCCTTATTTAACGATCTTTGCAGGACTGACTCGTTAAATCATTGGTAAAAATAAATGTGTTATTGCATCCGGCCTTATATCACGACTAATTGGAAGGTTTAATAACTCACCCTTCAAGTCCCTTACGTAGTCCGATTCGTCGAAGTGTACAGAGTACACACGAATATTCAGTCAGTCATTACTGATCTGCATTTACGGCAGTCGCCCAGGTGGCAGATTCCCTATCTGTTGTTTTCTTAGCCTTTTCTTAAATGATTGCAAAGACATTTGAAATTTATTGAACATTTTCCTTTGTAAGTTATTCCAATCCCTAACTTCTCTTCTTATAAATGAATGAATGAAATCCACAGCCTGTTTCCAGTCATTCGACCGTCAGGAATGGAATGAATGCAGCCCCCATCTAGCGGCGAGGATAGGAATGTTGCCGGCTGCCGAAGCCTGTCGCACTCCTCTGGGGTAGTGTTATAAATGAATATTTGCCTAAATTGGTCCTCTTGAATTCCAACTCTATCTTCATATTGTGATGTTTCCTACTTTTAAAGACACCATTAAAACTTACTCATCTACTAATGTCATTCCACGCCGTCTCCCCACTAACATTTCGGAAAATACCACTTATATCACTAAGTTTACACAAGGAGCACTCCATTATACCACCCATTCAATACTGAATATTCAATATTGAATAGGTGGTATAATAAAACACTCCTTGTGTAAATTTAGTGATATAGCTGTTTCCAATACGGAACAATGACGAGAATAATGGTTTGAAAAATGCTACTTAGTCGAGTAACTCGTCACCTTTCTCCCAGTTCTTCCCAGCCCAATTTTGCAATATTTTTGTAACCCTACTATTTTGTCGGAAATCACCCAGAACAAATCGAGGTGCTTTCCTTTGGATTTTTCCAGTTCTTGAATCAAGTAATCCTGGTGAGGATCCCATACACTGGAACCATACTCTAGTTGGGGTCTTACAAGAAACTTATATGCCCTCTCCTTTATATCCTTACTAAACCCTAAATAACCTGATAACCATGCGCAGAGATCTGTACCCTTGATTTACAATCCCATTTAAATGATTACCCCTGTTCCGGGGATACCCGTGGAACAGAAAGAGGTTAAGGAAGGTGCCGGGGTGAATGGGTCTATCTACAATATCAAATTAATTTTAAAACTTAAACTGAAGGCTATATGTTTAGAACTTGAAACTTAACAAGTTTTCATAACAATGAAACATCAGGTACAATGACAATCTTGAAACAAGTCAAAGAAAATACAAGGTTAAAGAACTTTACAAATCCTGGGCTTCAAGCCCCTCGCTTTACAATTCCTGAGCTCCCAGCTCAAATTTACAAAAGAGCACAAATTTATTCAAGGGCAGAAATCCCCTAATTCCCAGAGCACTCGCTCCCCAAAATACAATTTCTAGTCTTCCAGAGGCACTCGTTAATCTTACAAAAACTTTGAAAAAGAGCAAACAGGGTCTCAGTTCCTTACTGCCTACTCAAGGCAACCTTACATCAATCTCTTGCCTCCCAAACCACCATTTAAAAATTGAACTTACTTTACAGGGGTGTTTAATACCCAACCTACTGGGCCTTCATGGAAAAAGAATAGGTTAGATAACTGGCCCAAACACCAAACGAATGGAGGCGCACACTGCGTTCCAAGATAATGAACACTTAAAGTCCTAAAGGGCTCTAGGCCGAGAAACAGGGGCTATTCCCAAACTACTGAGGTGACTCGTTTAGAAATTACTTTAACACATTGCAGAAACGAAAGGTTACAAAACCGTCGGCACCTCACACCAAGATGAAGGGGAGCTCGAGAGGGTAATTCACTCTCTATCCTCGATTTACAATTAAAGGGTTTACGAAGTTTTTACATTACCGAAAGATGATTACACTTTAGAAAAGTAGGTTACATAGTTAATGATTCGGACCTTTCCCTCGGATTAAACTGCGGAGGTAGCAAGAAAGAATAAAGTTATGTGGCCATTACCTTGTAGATGTTCTAGCTGCCGACGAAAGAGGCCGTCCGCCTCCTGCTTAACACATACGCACTCAGACAGACGTTAATCAATTGGCCAAGAAACGTGAAAAGCCGCAGTTCATAAACCCTCACGGAAGGTTCGAGATCATTCAAGACTAATCAGGACACACCCTCTTAATTTTATTGGTTAAGTTCAAAAGTAACACTCAAAATCGAACAAGAAACCTGCGATAGGTTGAAAATCAATTACAGAAATTAGTGTTTGGCTAGATTCAAATCTGGCGGAAAGAAAAAGGAAATGTTGCTAACCCAAAAATAAATGAACATGAATCAGTTAAAAAACCTAGAAATACAAAACTTCTTTAAATAATTTCTTTCACTTTGCACCAGGGTGCATGATCATAGTTTTTTGGGAGTGTCATCTATGGAAGAATGTCCAAACGTCTTGATGAATGACAAACAAAACAAGGAGAAATTCACTCAGTTTAGGAAACTGTACAATAACAAAATTACATAATATTTCGGTGGTGACATCTTCTGATTAAAGTTCCAATTTGTTGTGTTATTAGTTCCACTTTTGATTGATAGAGGAGTTCATTTAGGCGCTAATTTAGAAAGCGTGGCGTTGAGGTGTACCTCCCGGTACAACCCCAATGAAGATCTTTCCTTATATTAACACGTAGATACTTACAGTGATCCCCATAAGGAACTTTCACCTCATCAAAGCAGTAATTAAAACTCAGAGGACTTTTCCTGCTTGTAAAGCTCACAACCTGACTTTTAACCCCATTTATTATCATACCATTGCCTACTGTCCATCTCACAATATTATCAAGCTCATTTTTCAGTATTTTACAATCTTGTAACTTATTTATTACATTATATAGAATAACAGCATCTGCAAAAAGCCTTGTCTCTGATTCAACTTCTTTATTCCTATCATTGTCTTTAGCATATGCCCCGAAATCTTAACAATTCCACTGATTCTTAGAAGTGAAGCTTCCACGGTGTGAAGAATTATTTAATTTATTTTCCGGGTTGAACCGTGTTGTGCTTGTAGGCATATCACGTACAGTTTGCCGACGTTTCGAATACATTGCAGTATTCTTTGTCAAGGCGACTGAGATACCCCTACTCGATCCGCGGTAATCAGTCTCCCAGGCAGAAATTTCGGTGGTGACATCTTATGATTAAAGTTCCAGAAATTTCTGCCTGGGAGACTGATTACCTCGGATCGAGTAGGGGTATCTCAGTCGCCTTGACAAAGAATACTGCAATGTATTCGAAACGTCGGCAAACTGTACGTGATATGCGTACAAGCACAACACGGTTCAACCCGAAAAATAAATTAAATAATTCCACTGATGTTATAGTTTTTAATTTTTGTATCTTATTGTAAAGGTTGTTGTTGTTGCATACATACCTATATTATCATTAAAGACTGTTATGCCTTTCAGCGTTCAGTTTGCCAGCCTCTGTGAATTTACTAAACGTCGCCACAATCCTCTGTTTGCAACTAGTGCTGAGGCCTCATTTAGTTCTATACCTCTTATCTTTAAATCTTTAGAAACTGAGTCTACATTCATTTTTAAGTATGAAAAAACTGCTTCGTGTTGACTAAAACCATCTACTTCGGTTTCTCTATAGAGCTCATATGGTTTTACCAGCAGTGCGCGCTCTGGACTCAAACACAACAGTAATTTGCACAAGCATTAAATATGTCTCAAGAAACAATCAGCAGGCGTTTAGGAGCAATGGGGAACATCGATAAACTCGGTAAATTGGTCCCACACGATTTGAATGAACGGCAAATGGAAAATCGCAAAGTCACTTGTGAAATGCTGCTTCAACGAATTGTGACAGGTGACGAAAAATGGATTTATTCTGAAAACCGAAGCCGAAAAAGTCGTGGCTCTCACCTGGCGATGCCGGTCCTTCTACACCAGTGCCAAATCGCTTCGGCAAAAAGACCATGCTTTGTGTCTGGTGGGACCAGAGCGGTATTGTGTAATGTGAACTCTTGAAAAAACCAAACCCTATGGCACTATAGTCCATGAAGGGCCTTGGCCTACCAAGCGACCACTGCTCATCCCGAAGGCCTGAAGCCTCTTGAAGCCCGGCGAAACCGTTAATGCACAACGCTATCGCCAACAAATGATTAATTTTAAATCACGCATTGATCGAAAGACGACCGGAATGGGCCAGAAAACATGGCAAAGTGATTTTGTTACACGACAATGCGCCGTCTCACTCAGCAAAACCAGTGAAGGGCACCTTGAAATCGCTTGGATGGGACCCGCCATACTCTCCCTACTGGAGGAGGATAATATTAATCCAACGGTTATGGAGATAATACATGTTTGTATCACCTCTTCGCATCTATGGGGCACGGACTAGCAGAGAAGAGGAAGTTGGAAAATGGCTCAAATAATGTTTTGCCTCAAAAGACAAGGAGTTTTTCTGGCATGGTATTCATAACTTATCTGAAAGATGGGCGATGTGTGTAGACGCCGATGGCCAATATTTTGAATAAACAAAAAAAATCCGTTGAAAATTATGTGTTTTCTTTATCAAAAAACCCGGGAAAAACATACGCATACACCTAGTACGCCGCAGTTGAAAATAGATGACCAGGCAACTGATGCATATTCCAAACTTACTACGTGCAAGACTTAAAATTAAAACTAACGCATTTATATCGTCCAGATCTTTAGAATTACGAATTCAAAAAGCCACTAATGTTCGTAATAATTAATTCTTCATTATATTCAGGGTTGCAGTGGTAACAGAAATAGGTTTCAAACCCTGTCATGAAATCTATCTATATATATATATTGTGACAGTTTCGATAGGCCTGATGGCACGATGTAAGGGACCGAGTGGTATATCTTGGAGTTTGTTTGGTCATAATTTAAGCCATAAGACTTTATGCTGGTTTCGGCGGTTTAGGAATAAACCTGTTTGAGAAAGAAAGAAAGAAAGAAAGAAGGAAAGAAATAAAGAAAGAAAGAAAGGAAAAAGAAAGAAATAGAATCGTGCCTCTCGAATCTATATATATATAAGCAAGTCGAGCTGGAGCGATGTATATATAAATATTTAAATTTAAAAATGAAAAAAGTCGTGAATTAATGAGGAACTTCCAGAAATCTCAGAAATTTGAAACTTGGTACGGGAGGAGCTGATGACCCCAGAATCCCTAGAAAAATCGGAAATTCTCAAAATTCCCTGAAGGGGGCACTGGGGGGCTCAAATTTTGGGCTCAGCATAAGAACGCAGTCGTATAATATATCCGAAACGACAACCTATAGGTTTCGTGGTCTTAAACATTTTCAGGAATTTCCTAATTTTTATCCCCCGTCCCCCCAAATGAAGATGGCGGCACAGCCTGCCAGACGAGGTAGACAATTGAAATTTGGTGAAATGATAGCTTTTGGTCCCTAACCGACGGGAAAATTCCAAGATGTTCAAATTTTTCACTTTTTACCCCCAAAGATATCGAAATATGGAGGCAATTTTAATGACTGTGCAGACATTCCTTTTGAGCTATTTTTTGGCTAAACGGTAAGTCGTATCACAAAACGGATGGCACACTGTCCCTTCAATTCGGAGTGATCTACAACTTTGGCCCGGTGACATTTTGTCGTATCACTCTCCCTTATACGTTAAACTTGGCCGTATTTCTGGACTGTTCTTAAATTTGGTGATTTTTACAAGTATATTTCATTGACACACTTATAAGAATGATAGGATCATCACGTTGGGTGCGCACATTGGCACGATTAAGGGCCATATGTGGACCAAATATCATGATTCTAGCTTATACATAAGTAGGCAAAAAGTAATGTAAAATGTTAAAAATGTACCCAAATTTCACCCTATTCAAAATGTGAACTCAATTTACCCCCTTAATATGGGAGATACGAGGAAATGGTGCAGAAACAAACATGTAGAGCGATAAATGAGGCGTCTGATGGCGCAAACCGTTTCTTCATATCATGCACCGTTTAGGAGATATGAATCTCGAAGTGGAAGTCTGCACTTTTCAACGTGTTCATGCTTATCCGCCATGTATATATATAAAAACAAGTCGTGCTGGAGCGATGTATATATATTTAAAAATGAAAAAAGACGTGAATTAATGAGGCACTACGCGAAATCTCAGGAATTTGAAACTTGTACGGGAGTAGCTGATGACCCCAAGATATGGCCAGAAAGTGCGTCTTATCGTACAATCCGTTTATCGATTTAATGTACCGTTTAGCCGCAGTTATTCTGTAAATGATGGTTAACATCCTTATACTTCCGTATGACGACTATATTCTTTCATTGACGTCGATTTGTAGCAATCTAGAAAGGGTTAGTCTGCCATTGGTATTAAATACATTGCAAATCGATAGTGACTGTCAGAAGGAGGGCTTCTGCTATTGTTTTCAGTCCTCCTCACATTGACTTTGACAGGCAGTAAGAATGGGGTCGTCCTCCATCTCTTGTGCACTATTTTAATGCATAATTCCCTTCTCGAGTCGACTAGCAGAACTCTAGGGAGCGTGCAATTTTTTTTTTCAAAACTATTTTTCCCGATCCTGTTTGTCAGTAGGCAAGGGTGTCTTCCATTATAAACAAATTGACCCATCTAAAATGTGACTGACGATAGGCATAGTGGCCTGCTATTATAATGGAATCTCACCAACTCGGTGTGACTGGCAGGAAGCTGACTGACATTAGAAAATGCGTCTGCCATTATAAAGATAAGAACGCAACTCACTTTTGACTGGCAGTAAGGAAGGTCATTGCAAATATAATAAAAGTTCCTCAACTGTAATCCATCTGAAAGTAGGAATTGGGGTCTGCCATTGTAATTAAACCTCCCCAAATCGATTTTGGCCGTGCACTAGGCAATGGGGTCTGCCGTTAAATGAAAATTACCTTCTTCGTTGTGAATTGCAGTAAACAAGTGGACTTGCCGTTATCATCGCAATTCCGCAAATCACACTTTCATTGGAAACAACGTCTGTGGATTTCACAATACTGATTCTCGGATAAAACCAAGACAAACCCAATTTAAAAATCTTATTCAATTCATGTGCACTAATTTACTTCGATATCCGTATACAATGTAGAGTACCGTAGCGAAGCACGGGTACATTTGCTAGTATACGATAAACCTGAAGACTGTCACCGGCTGTGTCCAACCTAGTAAACGACTAGTGATATTATTAAATCGCGTGCTACCGAGCTCGATAGCTGCAGTCGCTTAAGTGCGGCCAGTATCCAGTATTCGGGAGATAGTAGGTTCGAACCCCACTGTCGGCAGCTCTGAAGATGGTTTTCCGTGGTTTCCCATTTTCACACCAGGCAAATGCTGGGGCTGTACCTTAATTAAGGCCACGGCCGCTTCCTTTCAACTCCTAGCCCTTCCCTGTCCCATCGTCGCCATAAAACCTATCTGTGTCGGTGCGACGTAAAGCAACTAGCGAAAAAAATCGCGTGCTGGAAAGGCAATGTGTATTCCAATAATAATAATTATATTTTTGATTATTATCTTACAAGTAAATCAAATATTGGATATTATTAACATAGCTGTGAATTTGATAAGGCTTCCGGCCCGAGCAAGCGCGTGCGCAATGCTTCATGGACTCTCGCTCGCCAGCTGTTGTTGGAAGTAGGTTACTGGGTCAATGAGTGGCCGGCCAGACGTCAGTCTTTCTCTACACGTCGTTCAGGCGAAGGACTTCGTTCGCTAGCAGACAGTCATTCTTTCTGCGGAATCTGGAGAAGTAAATGATTTCAAGTAACTGTGTGCCCCGCAAACATATCACTTGGGCTATTCTGGTTGACAAAGTGCATAAAATAACAGACGTCAAGTCGAGTTTCCTTCAGTACGTATTCTTTGGAGCATATTTCCAGGAATTGGTGGCGTGACAAATTTATTAATTCTTATTGTGCAAGTTTCAGCTTGAAATCTAAGAAGAAGCCAGCTACAAATTCGACATGGTGATGTTACCTAGCACTGTGTGTGCTAGTGCTGATATGGAGGCTTGAACCCTGAGACCATAGCTGACAGAGATGGGTTGAGGGGAAGTCACATATAATTATACTATTGAGGATGACCAGCCGTCCAGCATCATGAAGAGATCGGAAAGCTAAGTCGACGCAATAGTATAATAAATATCTGTTCAGTAGTGGGATAGTTAAGTAGTTAAAATTGGTAAATGGTCTTGTATTTTGGCATAGCTGTGTAGTTGTATCACGTTACCATATAGCAGTATCAGTTTATGGTCATCACATACTTTCTTTCCGTCAGATAGGCTTGATATGATATTGGATGGTATATGTGATTTTTGAATTATGTTTGGCGAATCAATTGGTAATAATTCTTATGATTCCATTTTTTAAATTCAATATAGGAATAACTGGTGGAGAATTGTGTCAGGATCTTCGACTACGTAAATTAGATTTTCTCGGATGTGCAGTCGTCCCACTGGATCGGATTATAATTTCAAATGGTATCTGTTGGAATATAATTGTAATTTATAAATTTATAAATTAATATAAATTTATAAATTTATATATAAAATATATAAAATATATAAAATATATAAAATATAAAATTGTATATGTATATAAAATATAATTGATCTTTAAACTTAAGTCTTGAAAATGATTCCATTACTTTGAATCAGAACCCGTTAACGTGAATGCAGAGTAGAGACAATTAAATCGAGACACGAGAACCGGTAGATGGATTGGATCTTCGAGAATTCAAATATAATTGTATACGCGTAGGACTTGTTGCGTGATGCTATAGTGATGAATTTGTGATATCCCGGGGCGGATCACAAATGTATCGTTGTGTGATATCGGACATTACAGTAGATTTCACGATTATTAACGTGGTCATTTTGTGCCTTGGAGAGAGATTGAATTATAGTGCATAATGGATTTCTTCGAGAGTAAAGTCATGCCATGGTTATAGGAGATGTTTATTGATGCAAATGACAGTTCGGTATTGTAATATTTTGAATATTTGCGTGATTCTGGATAATTAGAGTCTGCGTATATTTGATTTTGACTACGTCTTCGGTGAATTGTGTCTAATTAGGTTATATCCCGAATTCTCCGTAATTTGTAACTTTAATATTTGCGTTGATTCGCAGTGGTTCTGGAACAGTCTTCGAGACCTTTCCCGAATTCGAGACCTTTCCCGAATGTTCGAGGACTTCATCCGGGTCATCTACCTGAATATTAGAGACTCTGAGGTACATTTAACAATGCTAGGAATATTCGACAGTATTCGGACGTTATGATCATCTTCCGTGTTGCCAAATGTGTAAATGTAGATCTTATGGTAACGTAATATTATAATCGTGGTTACGGTAGTTTGAGTGCATCTTGTATTTTATTGTCTCAGATGTTATGTTGCCATGTGGGCAGTGTTACTTTCTTTTATATTTCCATCCAAGATTTATGATGTGGCGTTTCTGGAGTTAGAATTTGAGTTAGGCAGACCATTTGAAAGGATTAAAAATATATTTCCAGACTTTAATTTATTTGTTTAATTTCGCTAATCTAGTAAGGAATTGGTAACTGAACAGATAATTATTTCGTTGTGCCTATTAAGTTTAGGGGAAAATTATTGCATCAAATTATGTAACAATAAATGTAAACTTTGGGTAAATAATTGATAAGTTGATATAATTATCGTACAGAATTTAATTTTTCTTTATCTTTTATAATATTTCAGATTGGATCATTAGAACCCAGATCTTTTAGTTAAATGAACACTGTTTACATGAATAAAATTATCGAAATCAATCTGTGACTTTGATTTGTTAGGGCAAGATAGGGCGAAGATTCATGTCCCACTCCATTTTGACTTATTTTGTTTGTACGTCAAGAACAGCATTTTAATTTTTATTAGCGATCATTTCCACAATCATAGTTATTATAGGATGACAATATGAGACTTTTGATGTTAATAAACCATGCCATATGTGACGTTACTCTGTATTTTCTTTATTACATGCCACAATATCAATTATTTTCCTATGCATGCCACATCCTTGGTTATGTTACTTAGGCGTCCTATTTGCGAACTGAGCACCCCTGAGGTGTCTCAGTGTTCTCCGGCTGTTGACAAGATTAACGGGTACAATATGTAAAGCAGAATGTCTGTTTGTCTGTCTGTACCTTATACAAATCCATACCGTTCCACGAATTTGAACCACATTTTGTATACTTAACTTTTAGGACCCTGCCGGTAACACCATGTACAAGAAATTTTAACATCCCTCTCCATTACCTAGATTTAGGCCCTTTGACACATTAACATAAGCTAATCTAGGCTAAATATTCAATTTGCCGTACACGGACGGGATAAAACTCATTTTGAACCTCACGAAGTGTAGAGCAAAATTCGGTAGGCCCTGCGGGCCCCGGAAACCATGTTTTAAGGGCCTAAAACCAACCGTTTTGGAAATATTGGCATCAAATTTCCCCGCTCTAGGAATTGGATGAAGAAATGACCAGCAATAATTATGGCAACGTTAGTTCAAGGATTCTACAGTAGAATTCAGGCCTGCGGTCGAAGTAGGCACGTGTGTAAATTTAGGCTAAGCAAAGGAGAGATTCTGCTACACATATGACTGTCTCGAAAAAAGCACTGTGGGATAATCCACCCCGAGAGATTGCGGTTGGGAGGGGGTGACATATCTATATATAAAAATGAATGTATGTTTGTATGTAAATGACACATCTCCTCCTAAACCACTGGAGCAATTTCAATCAAATTTTGTACACTTATTCTTTGCTATCCGGAGACCAGCACTGTGAGGGTAAGCCACCTCTAGCCCCCTTAGGAGTGGGGGGTTAGGGGGGTCAGGTAAAAAATAATCGAAAATAGTGTCGAATCCGTAGTTTTTGGGGGCGCTGAGGTGAATAGTGACACTCCCGATTTTTTGAAAGTCAAATTTCTGATAAAATGTGGGTGGGGGGCGAGGGGGGACTGATGATGGATGTATGTGTGTAAATGACACATCTCCTCCTAAATCACTGGAGCAATTTCAATCAAATTTTGAACACATATTATTTGCTATCTGGAGACGAGCGCTGTGGGGGTAAGCCACCACTAGCCCCCTTAGGGGGGTTAGGGGGTCAGGTAAAAACATAATCGAAAATAGTGTCGAATCCATAGTTTTTGGGGTCGCTGAGGTGAATAGTGACACTCCCGATTTTTTTAAAAGTCAAATTTCTGCTCCCTTTTGGGTGGGGGGCGAAGGGGGACTGAAGATGGATGAATGTGTGTAAATGACACATCTCCTCCTAAACCACTGGAGCAATTTCAATCAAATTTTTAACACATATTATTTTCTATCTGGAGACGAGCACTGTGGGGGTAAGCCACCACTTAGGGGTGGGGGTTAAGGGGGTCAGGTAAAAAAATAATCGAAAATAGTGTCGAATCCATAGTTTTTGGGGTCGCTGAGGTGAATAGTGACAATCCCGATTTTTAAAAGTCAAATTTCTGCTCCCATTTAGGTGGGGGGCGAGGGGGGACTGATATATAAAATTAAAACGAAAATAGTGTCGAATACATAGTTTTCGGGGTCGTCGAGGTGAATTGTACACTCCGGATTTTTAGTATCAGGAGACAAACCACGTGGGGATAACACAGCCAAGGAAACCTTAGAGGCGGGGGGGGGGCAAGGGGTCAGATATTCAAATTAACGAAAATAGTGTCGAATCCATACTTTTCGGGGTCGCTGAGATGAATAGTGACACTGCGGGCTTTTAAAGTCCAAGTTCAGCCCCCTTTGGGGTGGGGGTGAGGGGGGTGATATATAAAAATAAACGAAAAAGGTGTCGAATACATAGTTTTCGGGGTCGCCGAGGTGAATTGTACACTTCGGATTTTTAGTATCAGGAGATAAACTACGCGGGGGTAAGAGAGCACAGGAACCCTTCGGGGCGGGGGGTGAGAGGGGTCAGATACACAAATTAACGAAAATAGTGTCGAATCCATACTTTTCGGGGTCGCTTGGATGAATAGTGACACTCTGGATTTTTTTAAAGTCCAAGTTCAGCCCCCTTTCGGATGGGGGTGAGAGGGGAATAATATATACAATTAAACGAAAATAGTGTCGAATATATAGTTTTCGGGGTCGCCGAGGTGAATTGTACAGTCCGGATTTTTAGTATCAGGAGACAAACCACGTGGGGGTAAGACAGCCCAGGAAACCTTAGGGGCAGGGTGGCAAGGGGGCTCAGATACAAAAATCATCAAAAGTAGTGTTGAATCCATACTTTTCGTGGTCGCTGAGATGAATAGTCACACTCTGGAATTTTTCTACGTCCAAGTTCAGCCCCCTTCGTGGTAGGGGGCGATGGGAGAGTGATATATAAAAATAATCGAAAAGAGTGTCGAATCCATAGTTGTCGGGGTCGCTGAGATGAATAGTGAGACTCCGGATATTTTATAAGTCTAAGTTTATCCCCCTTTGGTGTGGGAGGCGAGGGCGGGGGTGATATATAAAATTAATCGAAAATAGTGTCGAATACATAGTTTTCGGGGTCGCCGAGGTGAATGGTACGCTTCGGAATTTTAGTATCAGGTGACAAACCACGTGGGGGTAGGACACCCGAGGAACGCTTAGGGGCGAGGGGGGGCGACAGGGTGAGACATATATATCATCGAAAGTAGTGTCGAATCAATACTTTTCGGGCTCCCTGAAATGAATAGCAACACTCCGGAATTTCTTTATGTCCAAGTTCAGTCCTCTTCGTTGGGGGGGATGGGGGAGTGATATATAGAAATAATAGAAAATACTGTCGAATACGTAGTGTTCGGGGTCGCTAAGATGAATAGTGACACTCCGGAATTTTAGTATCAGGAGACAAACCACGTGGGGGTAATACACCCCAGGACCGGGCGAGTTGGCCGTGCGCGTAGAGGCGCGCGGCTGTGAGCTTGCATCCGGGAGATAGTAGGTTCGAATCCCACTATCGGCAGCCCTGAAAATGGTTTTCCGTGGTTTCCCATTCTCACACCAGGCAAATGCTGGGGCTGTACCTTAATTAAGGCCACGGCCGCTTCCTTCCAACTCCTAGTCATTTCCTATCCCTTCGTCGCCATAAGACCTATCTGTGTCGGTGCGACGTAAAGCCCCTAGCAAAAAAAAAAAAAAAAAAAAATACACCCCAGGAAACATTAGGGGCGAGGCATGAGGGGCTGAGATATACAAATCATCGAGTGTAGTGTCGAATCCATATTTTTGGGGGTCGCTGAGATGAATAGTGACACAACGGAATTTTTTTAAAGTCCAATTTGAGCCCCCATCGTGGTGGGGGAGATGGAAGAATGATATATATAAAAATAATCGAAAATAGTGTCGAATCCATAGTTGTCGGGCTCGCTGAGATGAATAGTGAGACTCCGGTTATTTTATAAGTCCAAGTTTATCCCCCTTTGGGATCGGGGGCGAGGGGGGAGTGATATATAAAATTAATCGAAAATAGTGTCGAATACATAGTTTTAGGGGTCGCCGAGGTGAATTGTACACTTAAATTTTAATATCAGGTGATAAACCACGTGGGGGTAGGACACCCCAGGAACCCTTAGGGGCGGGGGTCTGGGATATAAAAATCATCGAAAGTAGTGTCCAATCCATACTTTTCGGACATGCTGAGATGAATAATGGCAGTCCGGAATTTTTTTAAGTTCAGCCCCCTTCGTGGTGGGTGGCAATTGGAGAGTGATATATAAAAATGAACGAAAATAATGTTGAATCCATAGTTGTCGGGGTCGCTGAGATGAATGGTGAGACCCCGGGGGGTGAGGGGGATTCAGATTTAAAAATAATCGAAAATAGTGTCGAAGCCATACTTTTCGGTGTCGCTGAGATGAATAGTAACACTCCCGATATTTTAAAACTCAATGTTTAATCCCCCTTAGTGGGGAGGCGGTGTGAGATATAATAATAATCGAATATACTGCCTAATCCATAGTTTTCCCGGTCACTGAGGTGAATAGTAACATTCCGGATTTTTTAAGTCCAGCTCAGCCCCCTTTGGCATAGAGGGTGAGAAAGGGTGAAACAATAAATTGTCAAAAATGCCCCCCTTTGGCATAGAGGGTGAGAAATGGTGTAAAAATAAATTTTCAAATATGCCCAAGGTAATAGACGTGTGTATGTTCCAGTATGACTTTCAAGTATGACTTACTACCTGGAAAACATACGGTGGGAGTAAGACACCCCTAGAACCGCTTCGGAAGCGGGTGAAATATATAATCCATATTAATAAATAGAAGTTAAGTAGTATAATACAGGGATTCGGCGGCCTCCTCCTCCCGCGGGAAATTTGAATTTTGGCGGGAGATTTGAATTTTGGCGGGAGATTTGAATTTGTAAACAAAGCCACTTGCTTTTTGACAGCTGTCATCGACAACAACGCATCGCTAACCTCACTGCTGCCATCTTGACGGGCCTAAACCTCAGTGGTACCAACTTAACCTAACTAGCGCGAGGTAAACAAAGCCACGTGTTTTTTGACAGCCACGTGCTTTTTGACAGACAACAACGCATCGCTAACCTCAGTACTGCCATCTTGACGGGCCTAAACCTCAGTAGTACCAACTTAACCTAACTAGCGCGAGATAAACAAATCCACGTGTTTTTTGACAGCCACGTGCTTTTTGACAGACAACAACGCATCGCTAACCTCAGTACTGCCATCTTGACGGGCCTAAACCTTAGTGGTACCAACTTAACCTAACTAGCGTGTGGTAAACAAAGCCACGTGCTTTTTGACAGCCACGTGCTTTTTTGACAGCTGTCAACCGCCATCTTTAATCACCGTGCTGCCCTCTTTAGCTACTTACCTTTGAAATGTGGTGGCGGTAAATTCCACGTGCTTTACAAACCTATACGCTTTTCTGACAGCTGTCATCCGCCATCTTTAATCCAGAGAGAACAGTGCTGCCCTCTATGTAGTAGCGGCAAATTCCACGTGCTCTTGTTTGGAAACAAATCAACATGCTTTTTTTGACAGCTGTCAACCGCCATCTTTAATCACCGTGCTGCCCTCTTTAGCTACTTACCTTTGAAATGTGGTGGCGGTAAATTCCACGTGCTTTACAAACCCATGTGATTTTCTGACAGCTGTCATCCACCATCTTTAATCCAGAGAGAACAGTGCTGCCCTCTATGTGGTGGCGGCAAATTCCACGTGCTCTTGTTTGGAAGCAAATCAACATGCTTTTTAAATTGTACGCGCTCTTGTTTGGAAACAAACCAGCAATTTCGTTAGCTGTCATCCGCCATCTTTAATGAACAGAGCACCGTGCTGCCCTCATGCGGAGTAATTTCTTCAGCTGTCATCCGCTCGCATACCCGCAGTGACGCATGTTTAGACTTGAACACACACATACCACTGTTCAAAACTTATTACAACTTGAACTGCATACTAGTGTTCGATGTTGTTGAACACTGCATTGTATAACTAGAATCGAGCACTGTTTAGAAAGAAAAACAAAATATCTTCTCAACATACTTACTAACTGCCCTTCTTCCTCTATCAAGCTACATCTCTATCGAACGTGCATTGCAAAAGCAAGAGTATTGCAAGTTTAGACTTGAACACATACTACCGTTTATAGTTCGATGTTGTTGAACACTGCATTGCAATCAAACACTGTTTAGAAAAAAGAAAAAAAATTCTCTTCTCAAAATGAGCTAGACAATAACATACTTACGAATCTGCTCATCACCTTCTTTCTTGCTTTTCTTCTTTGAGTAATAAACAAAAAATCTATCTTGCAAATAAGGAGCGGGTGGAAGGTAATACCTAACCTAAAATAAAAGAATATGCCAATTCTACATTATTTATTTACATCTTGTATGTACAAGTTTTATCTCGAAACATTTTACCCTAGTGATGTTTGCGTACTTCTCGATGCAATTCTTGTATGTACAAGTTTAAACTTGCCGTACTACGCTCTCAGCGTACCTCTCCCTACAATATGTACAGTGAATTGTGATGTAAGACAGCGTAACGTAAGTACACACCTCTAGCATAATGTTTACACACACACATCTGCTTTATGTAAAGTAGTACCTATCAATACTACTAAGCCCCCAGGCTAGAGTGTTGGTAGAATTTGGAATGACAAACCGTTTACAATCATCGATATTAAGGGCTACCTTACTAATTAAATGAGTGTACAACTGGTGCTTCTTGCTTCTAATGACAGACATTTGCTTATGCAAAACAGGTGGATTACTTTTAATGCAATTGTTATAGTTTTCAAAACTTAGCTGATTCTGAACGACATTCTTTTTAACCCCCTTCAATCTCTTTATTTGTAATTCATTTAAGAGTTTTATGCAATATGACTTGGATTTAATACCTACAAATGAATCGATAATATTCCCAGCACATTCATCTTTCATTTTACCTAGAACCTTTTTGTTCACTAGTGGAAGATGATATTGATTATTTGCAGGATAGTTACTTGTATAAACCTACCCAAGTCTGGCTTTATATCATTGTAATAGTCATCAGTTTTGATTTGATAAATAAACGAATCGGTATCTGTGTAGCGCAATTGCGCATTATGCGCGTACTTCTTCATCATATAATCGTAATGGAATTCATACATGAGTGTTTTAGCCAATTCAAGTACTGCAAAGCCGACGTAGGTAGGTTTGTCATACTTAAACTTAACACGATTCATCTGTATAATAACTAAATTCTCATGTATGATGGTGCAGCTGTGGAAATTTGGTTTACTTATTAAATAGTTAGCACCATACCTTTTCTTAATATTCTCCCAGTTTGTAATAAGTTTTTACATCAACGCGTTTGTCAACATTTTCCATAGTCTTACCAAACACACTGTTATTCATGAGCTTGTAGAAATCTTTTTCAAACTCGTTAACCGTATTCGTTCTTAAATTATTGTTCAGATCGATATATGGCTTTAGCCACGGTGACTGATTAAATTCTAGTACGCGGTGAATTTTGGATAACTTCAAACCATGCTGCAAACACTGTTTTTAATTTCGGTAATGAATGATATACTTAGATTTATCGCATAAATTAGCAATGAGCATTTTCGTCGTTGATGCGATGTACGGGGGCTTCATATTTTCAGGGCAGAACGGTAAGTCATTATGAGAAGTGTGTAACTCTTTAGGATACTGTAAGTCAACTTCGAGGAAATAGCCTTTATCAGCTTCATCGCCTAGGGCGTGCAGCTGTAAAGCATCAATTTCGCACTGCGTTAGCCAGCGGAAACCACTCACCGGTAGATGCTGACTCATCGCCCACCCATACTGATTATTAGCATCGAGATAAACGATATACTGAGATTCCTGACTAGAATCGAAACGCGGCATGTACTTGTTATTTGCCTTGGAATACCGCCCGCTGCACTGACTTAGACCACCTCGAATATATGATTTTATAAAGTGCACCATATCAATATCAGTTAGCAGTTCCAAATTCACCTGCGTGTATTTTAAAATCGCGTCCCAACTTAACCCAGGCGCAGTAAAATACTGACATGGGTCAAGGCTGTAGGTTTTCTTGCAAACACAGCGAAAATTTTCAAAAACATCAGCTAACAAATCTACATCTGTCTTTAAATATAAATCGGAGTATTCACCCAGCGTTTGAATGTGGAACTGCTCCCAGATATGTTGTGCATGTAAATAGTCATCATCACTAATATCTGCTGAATTCAGCGAGCTGTAAAAGGATTGTTTCGATGGTAAGGCACGTTCTTCGAGGCGTTCTAAGCAGTCGAGATATTCATAACAAAAAACACCCTTACGCCGAAGTAAATTAAACTGCGCTTCTTCGGGAAAAACTCGTCGAATTTCCGTAAATTGTTCAGGCTGTAAATGACTAGAAAGTTTATCGAGGCTACTCGCCATAAAGCGAAACGAGTTAAGGAATCTCAGTTTTATAGAATGCTCAGCATCTACTTTTACAGACTTTGCAAACGCAATGTATCGCTCTTTATTCTGAGGGATTATATCTACTTTTTCATCTGTAGCTCCAAATTGTGAAATGATGAAATGAGAGTCGTAACCAGATAAGTTATGAAAAATTACAGGGATAAATTTAGGAACTCTATACTTAAGATTACAGCTATAATGAGCGGCACATCTGTAGAAACCAGTTAAATGATCATGATCAAAAACTTTAGGGGCATTTTCGGAAAATCCCCCATCACAAATGCTACACTTTGTAGCACGTTCATGATCATTTAACTGAATTTCGGTGAGTGGCTTCATAGGAATATTACTATTTAGAATATGACCAAGACGAACTGCATCACTTTCAAGTTTTTCTAAAAATACTTTAGCAGCATCATGTCCTCGATACAGCTCTAACTTGTTAAGCGTACTATCGTAACTACACTTGATGTAATACGCGAAGCTATACGGGACATGCATGTGCGTAGTATTAGTGAAAGAGTTGTCAGGATTAGGTGAGCATGTGTTGCATGGCGTGAGGATGGCTTCAAAGTCTGCATAAATCACGAACGGTACCCACATCTGCTTGTGAAAATTTGTAAATTTTAAAACATTATTGCATGTAGTAGGTATCTCTGTACTTACATGATTGCAGTCATTCTTGGAATGCTTCGTTAACTGATCTTCAGTTCTAAAATACTGCAAGCATCCATCACATAGCCACTTTTTACAATTTCTTTGGATAACTGACTACCAACAAGTCTACTCAGAATTTTAATCCAGCAAAAGTGGTTATTTTCACTGTTTTCAATATAGAGTAAGTTAACATGAGTACTCTTCTTATGACATGTATAATACAGAGGACCTACTACAGACTTTTTCTCTACACCATACACATTAATGCTAATGCTATTTAGTTCCTCAAAGCGCTTAATATCTTTTTACTGCACAGGAAATTCTATACTATCGAAATTTAGTTGCGTTGAATAGTGTGGATATGATGATGTTCTCTTAGCTACGTCTGATTTCGCAGGATTTAAAGCCGACATCACCGCCCATGCAAAACATGCTTCATCATTGTTTTGGATGTTTACAACAGCTTCTTTTCGCTGAATCCATGTCGGCAGCTCGATGTACGATGAACCTCGCATGGGATTGTACTTATTGATGTTAACTTCTAGATACATTATTTCAACTAAAGCCCACCCTGATTCCTTTTCCTGAAATTCCTCGCTCTTAGTTGAAATAATGTTAGAGACATCCCTAAGTACATCACCAAAATTAGTCGACTCACTTATGACAAAATTCTTCGTATTAAATGATTTAATGTCCGTTATTTCGGATTCATCCGTGCTTTTCATGTACAAGGCGAAAAGTTCAAAATTAACTTTAAATAAATTATGATTGGACAAAGATTTAGCAAGAAGCTGTTGTACATCCGGTTGAACGCAATTTAAAAAGTTTGAAGTGCTCTGAAACTTTTGACTAGTGCGAATTCTGTAACTAGCAATCCTACTTTTAAATGCTGTATTAATTTCCTCGATGTTTGCGTTACTACCACTTCTACATGCATTAATTTTATGTGCATTACTCCGTAAGTGTCCCTGAAAATGCGAAGATGGTACATCAGTGTTACAGTGCTCGCAGTGAATAGTTTGAAGTTCATGATTTTTTCTAGGTTTTTTACTACTAGTACTTTCTACAGCTACATCAGTAGCTGCACGCTTTTTCCCTCCTACTACCTGAGGGCAAGTAGATATTTGATGTACCTCTACTAAGTGAGCCTCGTATCGCTCTACGTTAGCGAAATACACACTACAAACTTTACATAAAGCAGATGTTATGCTAGGGTATTTTGATTTCATATGGCGCATGAAGTTATCTCGCCTTGTAAACGTTACATTACATTCCTCGCAGCAGGGGAACATCTGAAAAGAGAACGACCGATAGAGATTAGGCGAAAGTTACGATGTTCGGAAGAAACCAAGTTTCAACGTATAGAGGTCGGACATGGCTGTGAGTTTGAAATTATAAGATTAACCTCTTCTATAGCATGAGGATTGAAGAGAACGACTATTTATGAATAGACTAAAGTTACGATGTTTTAGAAGAAACCAAGTTTCAGCCTCTTGAGGTCAGACATAGCTACGTGTGTTTGAAATTATAAAATTAACCTAGCCTATAGCATGAGGATTGAAGAGAACGACTATTTATCAATAGACTAAAGTTACGATGTTCGGAAGAAACCATGTTTCAATGTATAGAGGTCGGGCATTGCTGTGAGTTTGAAATTATAAGATTAACCTCATCTATAGCATGAGGATTGAAGAGAACAACTATTTATGATTAGCTTAAAGTTAAGATGTTCGGAAGAAACCAAGTTTTAACGTATAGAGGTCGGACATTGCTGTGAGTTTGAAATTATAAGATTAACCTCTTCTATGACATGTAGATTAAAGAAAATATATATTTATCAATAGACTAAAGTTACGATGTTTTAGAAGAAACCAAGTTTCAGCCTGTTGAGGTCAGACATAGCTATATGTGTGTTTGAAATTATAAAATTAACCTCGTCTATAGCATGAGGATTGAAGAGAACAACTATTTATGATTAGCTTAAAGTTACGATGTTCGGAAGAAACCATTTTCGGCCTTTTGAGAACAGACATAGCTATGTGTGTGTTTTAAATTATAAAATTAACCTCGTCTATAGTATGAGGATTGAAGAGAACGACTATTTATCAATAGTCTAAAGTTACGATGTTTTAGAAGAAACCAAGTTTCAGCCTGTTGAGGACAGACATAGCTATGTGTGCGTGTTTGAAATTATAAGATTAACCTCGTCTATAGCATGAGGATTGAAGAGAACAACTATTTATGATTAGCTTAAAGTTACGATGTTCGGAAGAAACCAAGTTTCGGCCTGTTGAGGACAGACATAGCTATGTGTGTGTTTGAAATTATAAAATTAACCTCGTCTATAGTATGAGGATTGAAGAGAACGACTATTTATCAATAGTCTAAAGTTACGATGTTTCAGAAGAAACCAAGTTTCAGCCTGTTGAGGTCAGACATAGCTATGTGTGCGTGTTTGAAATTATAAGATTAACCTCGTCAATAGCATGAGGATTGAAGAGAACAACTATTTATGATTAGCTTAAAGTTACGATGTTTTAGAAGAAACCAAGTTTCAGCCTGTTGAGGACAGACATAGCTATGTGTGCGTGTTTGAAATTATAAGATTAACCTCGTCTATAGCATGAGGATTGAAGAGAACAACTATTTATGATTATCTTAAAGTTACGATGTTCGAAAGAAACCGAGTTTCAACGAATAGAGGTCAGACATACCTTAAAATCTTCGCACTGCAGACTGTTACTCGGATGAATAAAATGCGTACGTTCAAGCCTGAAACTCGAATGATAATATTCTGGTCGAATCTAAAAAGAAAAGAACAAACATATATGAATGTAGTGTAGGGTACATCAGTTAACCTAGCTATCTTTACAACTCAAAGTTCGAAAACATACCTTAAAAATACATGTGCTGCGGACGGTTACTCGGATGAATAAAATGCGTACTTTCAAGCCTGTAACTCGAACGGTACCTAAAAAAGAAAAGAACAAACATATATGAATGTAGATGTCTATTAGCTAGCGTAGAAGTTGCTTTGCAAACAGTAACTAACAGTTCTAGCTTACCTTAAGATAAAGGCTGAAGAATAATATTCACAGCAGACAGTACTTAGGCGGGAGATGTGTACGTAATAAATGCATACAGAGAACTGTGAGCGCTTCACGCAGACTGCAGCGAGTAAATATGCTGCTTGTTACCAAGCAGATGTGAAAATCGCTGACAACTGCAGTACAGTCGGAACGAAGCGTTTATGCAACAAGAGCTCTCCTGAGGCTCTTACACTGAGTCCCGCAGGCTGACGTATTTAAGCTGGAATCGAACCTCCTGTTGATGCCGAGGTGTTAGAATTCAAGAGTTCTGCAGCGGATCGAGCCTTGGAAAGTTAGCGCGCGATCCTCGACTTCTGGACTTAAACGGGAGGGTACTAAGCTACATCCGCGGTATTCCTTACCTGTAGGCACTTAAAGGTATTGAGCTAAAACTACATTGAGCTAGATCATGTAATTACACGTTATGACGATCGCGCAGGCCCCTCGCCTAGCATTTGCTATTTTTTACGACTTCCAACAGTAGGAGTTCGAACCCGCTATCTTCCCAAGTAGCGAGAATGATTGAAGAGTGTTGAGGGTGATTCATTTGTCGGATGGAGGCGTTAAGCTGTGTGCAGGCTTCTTCGGTAGGAGTAGGTTATGTACCGGTACCGGGACATCTAGTTATAAAACCCGCTACAACAAATTTATCGCGTATACTGCGATTTAAAATCCTAGTCAGGAAGGGTAACCGGTCGTAAAACTATGGTGTATGATCTAAGAGGCGGGGTGTGCAAAAAAGCCTGCATTAAGTAAGGGCTGTTGATGGGGGCGTTAAACCTTATGCAGACTCCTTCGAAAATGATTGTGAGTACAAGAGTGTTGAGGGTGATTCATTTGTCGGATGGAGGCGTTAAGGTGTGTGCCGGCTTCTTCGGTAGGAGTAGGCAATGTACCAGCACTGTGTTTTACCCTCTCCCTACGGTAGTATATTACATTCTTAGGTAGTTTCGAGGGTGTGCAAAAAAAGCCAGCATTAAGTAAGGGCTGTTGATAGAGGGATGTTAAACCTTGTACAGGCTCCTTCAACAGGAGTAGCCTACATCTGTCGGATGGCGGCAATAAGCCTTGTGCATGCTTCTTCAGTAGGAGTAGGCTATGTGCCGGTACCGGGATATCTAGTTATAAAACCCGCTATAACAAATTTATCGCGTATACTGCGATTTAAAATCCTAGTCAGGAAGGGTAACCGGTCGTAAAACTATGGTGTATGATCTAAGAGGCGGGGTGTGCAAAAAAGCTAGCATTAAGTAAGGGTTGTTGATGGGGGCGTTAAACCTTATGCAGACTCCTTCGAAAATGATTGTGAGTACAAGAGTGTTGAGGGTGATTCATTTGTCGGATGGAGGCGTTAAGCTGTGTGCAGGCTTCTTCGGTAGGAGTAGGCTATGTACCAGCACTGTGTTTTACCCTCTCCCTACGGTAGTATATTACATTCTTAGGCAGTTTCGAGGGTGTGCAAAAAAAAGCCAGTATTAAGTAAGGGCTGTTGATGGCGGGTGTTAAGCCTTGTACAGGCTCCTTCAACAGGAGAAGCCTACATGCCGGCGCCGTGCAGGCTCTTTCGATAGGAGTGGGCTATATGCTGGCACTGTGATATTTTATGTTAGGAACTTACATGGGCTAAATGCTACACATTCCGTGGCAGAGCCGAGAATCGAACTCGGGCCTCCGGGGGTGGCAGCTAATCACACTAACTACTACACCACAGAGGAGGACTATTTCAGTTTTACAGAACAGAATATTTTACAACCTTAATACGCTTATAATCTAGCAATAAGACGTTCTATGAGTTACAAGTCGCTTATCAGCATGCAGTGTCTTCGTTCAAGGTTAGTGCAGCCGGAAGCCGAGTGTACAATTTCAGCTAACACATGCATTCCGCACCTCACTCTGAATGACTGCGCCGATACAACTTCAAAGATAGTGTTCTATGTAGTAGAACAGAAAATGTAACCCATAACCCGTTCCTAAAGCTTAAAACTGTAAATGTTTGAAGCTCCTGTTTTTACAGCTAGATGTGGTTCCTAACGTAGCAGGGCCGGGATTAAAAATATGTTTTAAAGCCGAGTGTCTCCTCCTGACGCAGTAGTTTAAAACGCAAGAATTTGTTTTACGACCGGTTGCCCTTCCTGACGCGAGATTTTATATCACAAGAATCCGTTTTACAACAGGATGCCCCTCTAGGATTTTAAAAAGCAGTATCTAGCCTCTTACATCATACACTATTGTTTTCGACCGGTTGCCCTTCCTGACGCGAGATTTTAAATCACAAGAATCTGTCTTACAACTGGACACCCTCCTAGGATTTTAAATAGCAGTATCTAGCCTCTTACATCATACACTATTTGTTTTCGACCGGTTGCCCTTCCTGACGTCAAAGAACTGGGATTAAGAATCTGTTTTACAACTTGATGTTCTTTTTAACACGAGAATCGGGGTTTTACAGCTAGATGCACTTCTTAGATTTTAAATCGCTGTATCACGAACTATTGTTTTACAGCCGGATGCCCTTCCTGACCCAAAACTAAGATTTTAAATCGCAAGAATTTGTTTTAAGACTAGTTGCCCTTCCTGACGCAAAACTGGCAGTATCTAACCTCTTACATCATACACTATTGTTTTCGACCGGTTGCCCTTCCTGACGTCAAAGAACTCGGATTAAGAATCTGTTTTACATCTAGATGCTCTTTTTAACACGAGAATCGGGGTTTTACAGCTAGATGCTCAAAGCAGTATCTAGCCTCTTACATCATACACTATTGTTTCACGGTATGGCTGGTTGCCCTTCCTGACGCTGAAAGACCGGGATTTAGCCAGTTACCCTTCCTGATACAACAAGACTAGGATTTATTTTTTTAGACTGCACTTGGCTAGAAATAGCCACACGAAATTATTATATAGAAAGAGAATTGCTGGGCGGATGACAGCTGTCAGAAAAGCATATAGGTTTGTAAAGCACGTGGAATTTACCGCCACCACATTTCAAACTTAAGTAGCTAAAGAGGGCGGCACGGTGATTAAAGATCGCGGTTGACAGCTGTCAAAAAAGCATGTTGATTTGCTTCCAAACAAGAGCACGTGGAATTTGCCGCCACCACATAGAGGCAGCACTGTTCTCTCTGGATTAAAGATGGTGGATGACAGCTGTCAGAAAATCACATGGGTTTGTAAAGCACGTGGAATTTACCGCTACCACATTTCAAAGGTAAGTAGCTAAAGAGGGCAGCACGGTGATTAAAGATGGCGGTTGACAGCTGTCAAAAAAAGCATGTTGATTTGTTTCCAAACAAGAGCACGTGGAATTTGCCGCTACTACATAGAGGGCAGCACTGTTCTCTCTGGATTAAAGATGGCGGATGACAGCTGTCAGAAAAGCGTATAGGTTTGTAAAGCACGTGGAATTTACCGCCACCACATTTCAAAGGTAAGTAGCTAAAGAGGGCAGCACGGTGATTAAAGATGGCGGTTGACAGCTGTCAAAAAAGCACGTGGCTGTCAAAAAGCACGTGGCTTTGTTTACCACACGCTGGTTAGGTTAAGTTGGTACCACTAAGGTTTAGGCCCGTCAAGATGGCAGTACTGAGGTTAGCGATGCGTTGTTGTCTGTCAAAAAGCACGTGGCTGTCAAAAAACACGTGGATTTGTTTATCTCGCGCTAGTTAGGTTAAGTTGGTACTACTGAGGTTTAGGCCCGTCAAGATGGCAGTACTGAGGTTAGCGATGCGTTGTTGTCTGTCAAAAAGCACGTGGCTGTCAAAAAACACGTGGCTTTGTTTACCTCGCGCTAGTTAGGTTAAGTTGGTACCACTGAGGTTTAGGCCCGTCAAGATGGCAGCAGTGAGGTTAGCGATGCGTTGTTGTCGATGACAGCTGTCAAAAAGCACGTGGCTTTGTTTACAAATTCAAATCTCGCGCCAAAATTCAAATCTCCCGCCAAAATTCAAATTTCCCGCGGGAGGAGGAGGAGGCCGCCGAATCCCTGTATTATACAACTATGTTAGTTTGGCGCGATCTATATATACTGTACTATACATATATAAATTAAGGCATAAAAATGAAAACAGGCGTGAATTAATGTGACCATTCTAGGCATCCTAGAAACTTAAAACTTGGTACCAGACAACCTGATGACTTCAGGATCCCTAGAAAAAATCTAAAATTCTCAGAATTCTCTGAGAGGGACACGTTGGGAGTTTCAAATCTGCATAAGAACACAGTCGGTGATATTTATCCTGAACGATGACCTATAGGTTTCATGGGCTTAAAAGTTTCCTGAAAGTCCTAATTTTTAATCCCCTCCTCCATATCAAGATGGCAGCACAATCTCCTAGACGAGTTAGAAAATATAAATTTGGCAAAAATATACCTTTTTGCCTGTAACCGATGGAAGATGTACGAGATTTTTTAAAAATAATTTTTTACAGCCCAAAAATATCGAAATATGGAGGCAATTTTAATGACAGTGTAGACCTTCCTTTCGAGGTATTTAGTGGCTAAACGGTAAGTTGTATCACAAAACGGATGGCACAATCTCTGTTCAATTTGGAGTGATCTACAACTTTGATCCTATGACTTTTTGTCGTATCTCTATCCCTTATGTTAAATTAGGCTCTATTTCTGGATTTACCTAAATTTTGCACTTTGTACACGTATAATTGATGGTTTCATTCACGTATAAATAAGATGGGATCATCAAATTCTACACGAATATTGGCCCATCCAGCCAAGTTCTACGTCTGAAGCTGTCGCATAAGTATCTGAAAAGTAATTCACTGTGTGAAAATCTTACACAAATTTCACCCTATTCAACGGTTCTAAAATAATCTTGCCTTTAAATAGATGAGATACGAGGAAATATTAAGGAGCCAGCCATTTATATAGCTAAATGAGGCCAGAGTCGTCTTTTTATACAATCCGTTTTTCAATATGAATTATTTTTATTCACTTCATGTACAGCAATTTACTTCGATATCCGTATATATTGTAGAATACCGTAGCGAAGCACGGGTACATTTGCTAGTATAAAAATAATCGAAAATATTTCGAAACTATAGGTTTCGGGGTTACTGAGATGAACAGTGACACTTCGCATGTCGTATAAGTCCAAGTTCAGCCCTATCGGCATGGGGGTGAAAAGGGCTGAAAAAGTCCAAAATGGTCCAGTTTATGTATTTATGGGTGTGCACCCCTCTGAGCAGGAGTGGAAATGGGATGAAGTAAGAAAGTAATATAAAAGGACCAATATTAAAAGTAGAATCCATAGTTTTCGGCGTCGCTGAGATGAATATTGACACTCCAGATGTCGTTTAAGTCCAAGTTCACCCGCATCGGCACGGGGGTGCGAAGGGATGAAAAAGAAAATAACCAGAATAACCAAGATTAAGGGTGAATGTATGTTCCAGCATAGCTTTCAAACAAAAAATTACTGTGGGGGCAGGACTCCCTCAACGCCCTGACACTTTGGATGCCGTTTAAGTTATAGTTCAAGCTCAGTCGGAATGGAGGTTGAGAAGGGTTGAAGAAAGGAATGTTCTGTCCGGCTCCATGGTTAAATGGTTAGCGTGCTGGCCTTTGGTGACAGAGTTCCCGGGTTCTATTCCCGATATGGTCGGGAATTTCAGCCATCATTGGTTAATTTCTCTGGCACGGAGGCTGGGTGTTTGTGTCGTCTTCATCATCATTTCATCCTCATCACGACGAGTAGGTCACCTACGGGAGTCAAATCGAAAGATTTGCACCTGGCGAGCCTCCCGGCACTAAACAGCCATACGCCATTTCGAGGAATGTTCAAAATGACCGAGACTATTGATGTACGTGTTATATTCAAGAACAGTTCTCAACCAAATTTGGTGCACACATGACTTGCTGTATTATTTGGAAAAAACTTACGTTTGGTAAGACACCCCTAGCACCTCTGGCGGAGGGGAAGATACTAAAAAAATAATCGAAATCGACGAATATTACTGCGGAATCCATAGTTTTCGGGGTCACTTAGATAAATACTGACACTCCGGATGCCCTTAAGTTGAAGGTCAAACCCCATCACAGTTCTCAACCAAACTCTATACGGATATGAATTACTATCTAGATAAGATACCGTAGGGGTAGGACACCGCTGGGGAAGGGTGTAAAATAATCGAAAACAGCCGATATTGGTGTCGAATCCATAGTTTCTGGGGTCACTGAGAGGAATAGTGGCACTCCGGATGTCGTTTAAGAAATGACCAGCAATAATTATGGCAACTTTAGTTCAAGGATTCTACAGTAGAATTCAGTCCTGCGGTCGAAGTAGGCACGTGTGTAAATGTAGGTGACTCAGAAGGGATGATAAAGGAAATGTCCAAGTTCTTTTACACAGTTTTCGGTGTCGATCGGCTGATTGGTGACAGTCCTAGTGACAGTTGGAATCGTGTACATCATATCTATAATGCGACGCGTAAATACATTTCGTAATTGTTACCGGTTTTTTGTGGATCACAGAGAGATGAAAGAAGGTGCGGGCTGAATGGGTCTATCTACTATATCAAAGATTAACTTAAAACTTTAAATAAAGGTTATATTTCTTTTAAAATCACAAACTTAACAAACTTTTCACTTAGTGAAATAAAAAGTTTACAGGTATAAATAGCAGTTTGGAAATTACAACTGCTGAGCTTCCTGCTCCAAATTTTCAAGCTTACGATATTGCAAATGTTGCATTTAGTTGGACAAGGAGAGAATCTCCCAATTTAAGAGTACTTTGCTCCAAAGGTTACGCAATATTACACAAAAACCAAAAAGAGCTTACAATATCTCCGAATTCAACAAAGAAGACTGGCTCCCAATTTCTTACAGCCTATTCAATGCAACATTGCACAAAATTCTTACAATTTCTGCCCTCTCTAGGCCCAACCTACAATTTACCATTCTTTTACACAGGGGTATCTATTACCCAAACTACTGGGCCTTCGTGGAAAAAAGAACAGGTTAAATTACTGGTCCGAACACAAAATGTATGGAGGCGTACACTTGCGCTCCTAGAAAAATTAAGTATAAAACCCTAATTGGGCTCGCGGCCCGATGATGCAGAGGCTAATCCCAAGCTACTGAGGTGACTAGAATGAAGGTTAATTTAATGCTTTACATAAAATAGAAACAGTTACAAAATCGTAGTCACCTCGAGATAAATTGAAGGGGGACTCGAGAGGGTAACGCACTCCCTATCCCCGTTTTACAACTTAAGTCTTTATGAAATTTTATATTAACCGAAAGAAGGATGTTACATTTCAGAAATCAGATGGATACATAGTTAAAGTTTAGGACCTTCCCCTCGGATAAGTTGGCGGAGATAGCTACAGAGAGAGAAAACTGGTGACCATTACCTGGGCTGCTGAACTGCCTGGCGAAGAATGAGGCTCCCCGCTTCCTGTCTTAACACACACACTCAGTAAGACGACGATCAATAAGACAAGGTAGCTTGAAAAAGCCGCAGTTTATATACCCGAGGGGATGGGTCGAGAAGGTTCTGGACTAAATCCGGACACACCCTCTCATTTTTATTGGCCGAATAAAAAGGTATAAGAAGCCTATTATTGGCTGAAAAATAATTGCAGAAAATTTGTGATTGGCCAGATTCAAAAGCTGTCGGGATGAGAAGGAAATGTTGAAAATCTTGAAATATAGAAATAAATTAAAGTTAGTTCAGTTGTGAAAACCTATAAACACAAAACTTCTTTAAATCGCTGATTCTTCTGCCTTGCACCTCAGTTTTTGTAGTGACACCTATGGAGAAAATTTCGAACTTCTTGACGTAAACCAAAACAAAACGAATAAATCCAGTCAGTTTAGGTAACTACAAAGTATCGCATTACTCAATAATTCAACGGTGACATCTTCTGGACAATGTCCCAACCTCATGCATTTATTGTTTCACGTTTCTTTTTTTATATATAGAGTTCCTTTAAGGCGCTTCTTTTAAATGTGCGGGATTGAAGTGTACCTCCCGGTACAGTAATAACTTATTTTTGATTTCTCTCTGAATGACACCTGGTTGAATTTGCGTTCTGGCTGTATAGCCGTAATGCGATCGAAAGACAACCACAATTCCTGTGAGAGAGAATGTTGTTTAGCAACAGATGTAAATGAAACAACTCTCGGAAGACTGAGTCCAGTACCTTACGAGTGTAATGCACTCTCTCGATCACAAGAACCTCTAGCGCAGGGTCAGCCAACTGCGTGTACGTGTGATGTCAGGTAACACGTCACACACTCTGCTCGGGCAGCGAAACGAAGTACTTAATACTGTAACTGAGAAGTGAAGGCTAGAGGGGCGAGGGGAAACGCAACTTCATTCGTAGAGGGAGGCCCAAGGGCTGCAGGTAGTACAATGCGGTATGTGTAGTACATATTTCTCTCCACATAATTTATTGTAACGTAACTTTGTTATGAATTAACATATAAGTTATAAAGCAACTTTATTTCTACATATACAAACTAAACTAGCCTTTTCCGGTGAATCTTCGGAACTGATACTGAACACAAAATTGCTGTGTTTTACAATATCACCCACTGTAAAAATAGTGCTAATAGTAACAAACAGCACAGTTTTACAACGCAAATAGTACAGAGAGTAATCTGTAAACTCAAAATATAGTTTTATCTCATGATATCGATACTCAGTTGCCACTCGTGGGTTTCTTTGATCTTCGTAGTCTTGTTTCGTTTACTAGTTTTGCAATATTTTGAGTTAATGTTTGAGGAAACACTAAGTTTAAGAGCACTCTTCAAATCGTGATCTGACAACTGGCTTCAATGTTTTGGTTTTGTTGATTTAAAATAGAAAAGATTCGTTCCCAGGCATTCGTGGAACCGAAAATACTCAACATTCTCGCTGCAAACGTATGCAATCGGGGAAACCTTTTTTTTAATATTATGAGCCCAACTACTCCAGAATTGCGCCCTACCATAGAAGGCGCACCATCTGTTGCTATTGAAACTAGTTTGTTTCATGGCAAAGAAGAATTTTCAACAACACTTACAATTCAGTTGAAAATGTCGATGCCTTTCGTCGTATTCTTCATAGGCACTGAATCCAGTATTTCCTCCCAAATTGTAAAGTTTTTGTCAACCCCTCGTATGAAAACGACTAGCTGGGCCGTGTCAGAAATATCTGTGCCCTCGTCAATTGCTAAGGAGTATGCCCGGAAGCTTTTTGTCAATTCTAATAATTGTAGGTGGACATCATCAGATAGGTCTTGAATTTTTGTCGACACTGTGTGCGTGGACAAGCTGGTAGCTTCGAACTCATGAATGATATTTAGACAAGACTCCTCACCTGCTAGAATTAAATATTCCTTTACGAATTCACCACCACTGAACGATTTAAGTTTCTTTGCAATTAAATATGAAATTTTATAACTCAGTCGAACTGCTGACTCACTGATCGAATGCTCGACATGGTTATTTAATTTACCTTTTAGTTCTGTAATTACACGTACCCTTTCCTCGCCTTGATACTGATCATAATCTGCAGCGTTATACAAACTGTAGTGGCGTTGTAAATTATATATTTTTACATACTGTAGTTCTTTTCTACAAACTAAACATTTAGCTGTAGCAATCCTATCATTTTCAACAAATAAATATAGATCTTCCCGTAAAGATAAAAAGATCGGAGGCGTAGATAGCTTCTCGCACCGTGATGTGCCCGGTTCGTCCATACTTATGTACTGTACTGTACCATTAACACCATACGGCTGAGGATGTTAATAGGTATGTCAAAATCATAAAAAAACCTTTATTCGGAATTTGATCCTAGATTTAACACTTTGGAGTGTCTGGAAACTTATATTCAACTTTTAACCACGCCATTTTCAGTTGTTGCAGATAGCGTTGATCTAGACCTACAGTTAGAGTTATTAGATTTACAGTGTGATAGAGAACTAAGAGATAATTTTTTTAATAAGGATTTATGTGGCTTTTTGTGAAAAGTGTCTATAAAAGCCGTAGCCACCAGCATGTATGACACTTCACGTGTTTACTACAAAGCGAGGCTGTCTCTTCGTCTCCAGTCTACGACAGCGGCTTTCCACCTTCTGCGCTCTTACGTCACATGTTCTCTCCGACGTCACACGGTCTCTCTTACATCACACGCCAGCCAGTTGGCCGACCCTGTTCTAGCGCTTTCATATATTCTCCTGGCCTTCGGAGTATTTAACGTGTGCTTCAGATTCACACAGTTGGGAATGATATTATAGTCCCGGCATCTCAGTAGAAAGCATAGAGAGGAAATAATAGATTTCTTTCTCCTTAATTTGCTATATTTTGAAGCCTTCTTAAAAGTATCCTCCCCATAGAGGTTTTCAATGTTGCCATTGATGCTTTCACGGCTCGTACTTATAGACACGATATAGGCCCTCGGGCCTACGCTGTGTCAAGAAATAGGGTGAAATTCTTTAAGTTTCGCAGATAACATTGCTCTGAGTCAAGGAAAGAAAATCTTAACTGTTCACGAGAAATAATTTCACCCTACCATCCTGACATGGCACAAGCCCAAAAGCCTATATGATGTCTATTTTATGTAGCTATGTAAGGAAGTATGTATTCAGATTTTATGGGACATGCATGTGGAATCGCGGGTCGATGAAAGCCCCGATAGGGCTAGTATATCACGAAGGAAGTGCTCTGAATAACTGAAAATAATATTACGGTTCAGTTTCTGGAAGCTTGACATGTCGGACATGTTTCTAAGGAAACGTATAAATTTGTTATTGCAACAAAAACGTATTGTATGAGAAATTGGCAGCTTGTAATACATGGCATACATAGTAATCACAGATCATTGAGCGTGATGCATCATCTCCAGAAGTGAGGTAGAAACACTACTACTGTATTTGATATCCTTAATGGAATGTGTGTCCAGAACACAATGCGAGGGCAGGAGTTTCACAGCCCAATTCAACAATCCTCCGGTAGGAAACAATGTAATGTACGAGAGAAACTCAGTTCTTTTTCTTACGACCTTAATTCTTAATTTTAATTTTAATCTTAATCATAATTTTAAGATCTGGTAGAAAATTATGGGATTGGGAGAAGCCTTCATTCTGCTCTATATTCGCAACCCATTCGGTGCTCAGTCAACAATAAGACACGACAGAAACTTACTATTGTTGAACAAGTCGCTTACTGTGCAGTCCGCATTCAGTTTATATAAGAAGGGTAAGAAAGGTTTCGCTATTCCCCGTTTACCCAGCACGCGTCCGTAAGGATTCCGGGGGCAATCAAGCGTGCTGACTCTCTGGATGGTTGCCACGGGTGATGGCGGGGAGGGGCCATCACTACGGGGAAGCCTGTTGCGATCGCAGCTGGTACTCCCCCGCTGTACTTGTTAATATTGTCGGGGTGACAGTCGACCTCGACACGAGGTACTGCTCCTTAGAACAGGGGTTTTCTCTGTTTGGGGATTCAGTCCCGAGTGTCGGACACGACTGAAACTTCCGAGATATTAACAAATACGCGGGATGAGGTGCGCGTCCGAAAGGATTCCGGGGGCGACAAAGCGCATCGACTTACTGGATGGTCGCCACGGGTGGTGGCGGGGAGGGGCCATCACCTCTACGAAAGCTTCCTGGGTTGAGTCAAGGAGACAAGACAACCTCGTCGTATTGGGTGATATGGACTTAGGAGAAGTTCTACCCACTATCTGACAAGAAAGAAGAAACGTGCGGTGAATCGACAAAATGACGCGCGTTCAGTTGATGTGAAGAGCTTCAATTGTAAAATGTTGGTATCAATGGATGGTAATAAAATCTGTGTATGAATAATTTTGTCTATCTCTATGATATTCGCTAAATAAAATTCAATATCACTGTTCTTAACTTCAGTATTCTTTAATGTTCAGTCAAATAAATAAGGCTAAATGTATTTACACTGATAGGTTATTGAAAAGCTCACAATCATGGTGTTAACAGGAGATTTAAGATAAGATAATATCCATCTCACATAATTTCGGAGACCATAGATCCGAGAAAGGGTATTAATGATTTTAATCTTAATTTTCGACACATGTAGTTTACAAAACTGAATATAGTATAATTGAAAAACGTGGAGTAAAATCACAAATAAAGAATAACGTGTCTGGAAAATATCATGAAACAAAATTTAATATTTGTAAGTAATTTAGAAATTAAACAGAGAAAGACTGGCCTGAAAAGTGTGTTAGAAATATTACTCTAAGAAATGAAACTTCTCGGACATGCTTTCGAGGAAGCATGACACCCGCCCCAAGGAGGTCATCACAGTAGTTATCCTTAGTCCCTCCAAATGTCCGACTCCTGAAATGAATATTAATATTGACTATCGAAAGGAAAACAAAAAACGTGCAGACTTATAGAACTACGACGATAAACTAATTATATGCCTGCTATATCTATAATCTACGCACCTAACTGCTCTACTCTTCAAAGGAGCTATATTTTCTAGTTGCCTTAGGTACAATTCTGTTAGTAACAAGCATATATAACTTCGCTTCCTTCCACCAGTTTACTACTCCACATTCCCCTAATAATGATGAATAATTTTTCAGTTCTTCGCGGATGCATTCACTCTCTGTTCAATAACTTTACAATCGTATACAGCTGAAATAGTTACCAATTTTTCACATATCCTTCTCATAACTTCCCTTGTCTCTAAACAATCTTTTATGAGGTGTGCCCATCCCATTTCTTCAGAACATACAAAACATTTTTTCATCTCTATTTTGTCTGTATGCTTTATTTTTGTATAACCCATTAACCACCATATTTTGCCCCTCATTTCCTTATTTGTTATATTATCTATATTTATCCTCTTTATCCCAATTAAATTACAAAATTCCCCTAGTGACTTCTTATTTTTACACTGTGAAGCAATTTGTTGCTCTTCAGTATCATTACATCTTAGAACTATTCTTTTACATATTCTTAGCTGCTCTATACAATCAATTTCTCAGTAGTATCCAATTTCTATCGTTTACAAAATGTTCCGTACCCCATCCACCCAGTGTCTTTGTTTATGATATTTAATTTAGTGTTGGTAGGCCTTCTGTAACACTTCACCACCTGATCCCAACTTCAGTTTCAGCCAATATTTGATTATCTTTTTAACAATATACTGGAGGGACCGTGTTGCATCGCAGCATTCGTTATGAATATCAGATAACACGTCTTAATACGATTGTCGTAGTCATTTTGTTTTACTTGTTCTTTTCAATGGTTTAATGAACATTTAATAAGAAGCGCGTTATGGTATGCCGCAGTTCGCAGTTAGAATTAATCTCTTCTTACGTCATCATGCCGTCGGTTTGGTAAAACTCTCTCCATATATTCGCTTTTTTCCCCCCTGCAGTTCTTGATGCTTGGTATTATGTCGTAGGATAATCGCAGTTCTTCTATATAGAACGGTTGTCTTGTGAGCTCATAGGTTAATGTCGAAGGAGCGTTTTTTGCCACGCAGAGAACTTTTTTAAGATACATAGGTTATCCTTGGATAGGTGTTCCCAGATAATGTCTCAGGCGTATGTCATGATGGGGTCTGTTTGTACGAAGACTTTTTTCTCTTAGCAGCATTTCTCAACAGTAAACAAGTCAGCCCGTTTATAGGCATTAATCCACTTTAATGTCACTGGAAAACGATGGAATTTAATGTCTAAGATGCCTTTGCTGGCAGGACCTAGTGTTTACAGTGCACTATGTCTTCTGATATAGGCTAGAGTAATTTTCTTACTTTCATAGAGCTGTTTCTGTTTTATCCTTAGCTTTGACAATATGAATGTGACTGAGGTATGAGCGATGCTAGTAATGCCAATCCTTATGCAGCCAGTCCCTGCTATGAATGGTGTGAAAATGTTGCTCATAGGGTCGGTTGGTGTATGCATTTCAATGGGCTTGGCAGACTGATAGGTAATAGTAACTATGGCTCGGTGAGGAAAGCAACGGGAAACTACCTTACTCCTCATTTCCCTAGTACGCCTCTTTAGTGATGCCTAGGCCATCTATGACAGCTGATGGCAGAGCTGTTGAGGATCCCACCAGCGGCATCGCTGACAGACTGAACGTACATACATAATGTCTAAGCCCTTCTGATGTCTATCGTGGTTAGAGCAACCGGCGACAGCACAACACACTATGGCACCGCACAGCACAGAAAAATTAAACTCTTAGGCCCTCTGCACACGGAGCTACTCATTAGGAACGTGACTGGTTTGTAACCGGGGTCACACACTGGTTAGTAACTGAATAGTGTCTCGGCTTCACACACGAAGCTACTGTACGGTGACGGATACTTCCTGATTAGGCATTTGTAAAGTTTGGTGCGCACTCGCTAGAATGTCAACCACTGACTCAAGTGACGAAGAAGACATGATTGTGTTTCATTATTTCAGGAAAGAAAAAAATAGAAGAAGATATTGGGTTCACCCATATCTTGAAAAGAACATCCACTGCAGATTATTCATAACAGTAAAGGAGTTCAAACAAACGGATGCTAAATTTATTTCTTTTTATCGTATGACCAAACACAGTTATATGAACTTGGTGCAGCTTATTGCGCCTGCCATTTGACAGCGAAATACAAATATGAGGGAACGTGTGAGTGCTGAGGAAAGAGTGCTAATAACTCTCAGGTAGGATAAGTGAACATTTTTTTGCTAGTTGCTTTACGTCGCACCGACACAGATATGTCTTATGGCGACGATGGGACAGGGAAGGGCTAGGGGTGGGAGGGAAGCGTCCGTGGCCTTAATTAAGGTACAGCTCCAGCATTTGCCTGGTGTGAAAATAGGAAACAGGGAAACCATTTTCAGGGCTGCCGACAGTGGGGTTCGAACGTACTGTCTCCCGAATACTGGATACCGGCCGCACTTAAGCGGCTGCAACTATCGAGCTCAAAACGTGAACTTTATTTTTACCAAAAAAATTAAAAGCTTAGAAAATAATTCCATGCTTTCTCCGTAATGTCCTTTCTTGCGTAATCCTTCAGCGTACAATTGTACAGTACGGTTTTTTTTTTAAATTTCTCCCACTAACTTTATGTTGAAAACGTGTTCGCCCGCCATCGTAAAAAGGCACCTGATCACTGGGAACTGAGAAACTAAACTCGCTGGTAACTGGCTCCGCGAGTCACCTGGAACTGATTACAAACTAGTTACTAACAGATTACTAACTGGTAGCGCCGTGTGTGGCTTTCCATTGAAATACACAGGAAGTGACACTCAGGTAATCGGCCGAAAATTTCAGTTACCAATCAATTACTAATGAGTAGCTCCGTGTGTAGATGGCCTTACACTGCTGCGAAGGTGAACACCGTCACTAGCTCTGTATGGTTTATCGTAACGTAAGGAGGCGTGGCTTGCTATTGCGCATCCAACTGATGACACCTATCGTCTAGTCTAGGGACCGTGGATTGAACGGCTTCGGTAGCTGCTAGGCTAACGGTCATTTACGGAATTACGGCATGCGTACAGAAGACTACAACTCAGGCTTAGTCAGTGTCGACATCGACATGCAATGGTTATCTCATGCAGAGTTTGCCGGTAAGCATTTAGTTTTTGACGCTGCTCAGCACAAGGGAGCAGGGACACGGAGGATTTACAGTGAAAGACTTCCTCGTCCAACTCTGTGGTGTACTGGTTAGTATGGTTAGTTGCTATCCCCGGAGGACTGGGCTCGATTCCCGGCTCAGTCACGAAATTTGAAAAGTGGTACGAGCGCTGGAAAAGGGTTCACTCAGCCTCGGAAGGTCAACTGAGTAGAGGGTGGGTTCGATTTCCACCTCAGCCATCACCGAAGTGGTCTCCCACTTCTCGTCCAGGAAAATGCTGGGATTTTATCTAATTCATTTTATTTTTTATTTATTGACTTGTTTTATATGGCGTGGCTCAGGCTATGAAGCCTGCTGTTATGCCAAACCATCTTATATGTACTACATTGTACAAACTACAGAGTATTAAGATTTCTAATTACATATAATTAATTATAAATTTAAACTTAAATAATAGTTATAAACAAAAGGTAAATTTCTGAGAGTCACTATTAAAAAAAAACCATTAAATACTAATTTCTTAAGTCTATGTACCATTTATAAGATATTTCTTTAAATACATTTCTACTATGTATGTCTCTAATTACAGCCGGAAGGGAATTCCAAGAGCGTATGGTTGCAGGTATGAATGAGTTGTGGCAGGTTCGATCCTGGCTCAGTCCGGTGGTATTTGAAGGTGCTCAAATACGTCAGCCTCGTGTCGGTAGATTTACTGGCACGTAAATGTACTCTTGCGGGACTAAATTCCGGCACCTTGGCGTCTCCGAAAACCATGGAAGAGTAGTTAGTGGGACGTAAAACAAATAAGATTATTATTATAAATGAGTTGCCGTAACCGGTCGTGCGGTAAATTGGGAAGTTCAGCAGGGAAGAGGTTTCTGACCTTGTAGGTATACTGTTTGGAGATGACAAGTATTTAAGATCCATTCTCAGATAACTTGGCGTGTATGTACGGAGAATGTTGTGAACAAGCGAAACAGAGTGAAGGTTTCTTCTCTCCGCCAAATATAACCACGACAGGTGATATATGACAATGACTGGGCATATTTAATATAAAACGGATGCATGTATTATAAGCCCGCTGAAGTTTAGCATTAAGTGTGGTGTTTAGGCTGTTGTATATTACGTCACCATAATCGAAGATGGGTAGAATTAAGCTTTGAACAAGTAACTTTCTCGTATTTAGTGGAAAGAGATCCCGTAAACGTTTAAGAGAGTGCAAAGAAAAGAATACTCGTTGGCATATTTTGGTCCTGTGCTCCGTCCAGTTTAAGTACTTATCAAAAATGAGGCCAAGGTTTCTTTACAGTTTCGTTTATTTGTATTGGTGTTGCGTGGACTAGGATTGGGGGAATTTTAACACTTTTCAGTTTGGTATGATTATTTTTGGATCCTATTATGATTGCTTGCGATTTGAATGGATTGACTTTAAGATAATTATTTTCAGTCCAGTCTTTTATATTTTCCAGGTCATCGTTTAGTTTGTTAATCTCTAGTTGGATGCCTTTCGGATTTGTTTGTATATAAAGTTGAATGTCGTCTGCGTAGAAATTGTATTTACACGTTTTTATGTGTTCTGGTAGGTCATTTAAGTACAGTGAAAATAGCAGTGGCGCTAGAACACTGCCCTGAAGTACGCCAACTTCAGTTTGTTGCCAGTGTGATACTTTCGTACCTGCTAACACGCACTGTTGCCGCCCAATTAAATAAGAGTGCAGCCACGTCAGTGCGCTTGAAGAAAATTTTTGTGCTTGCAGCTTAGCTAATGATATTTCCCTGTTCACACAGTCAAATGCTTTACTTAGGTCTAAAAGCACAAGGATGGTCATTTGTCCGTTGTCCATGCCTGCTTAAATGTCATTTGTAACTTTTAGTAGTGCTGTGGTTGTGCTGTGGTTAGGTCTAAATCCTGACTGGTATTTGTCGAGTGAATTGTGTTTGTTAAGGTAATTTATTATCTGCTTGTGAGCGACCTTTTCTAATATTTTACTAAGACAAGGAAGTATGCAAATTGGTCGAAAGTCTTCGGGTTTTGTTGGATTATCGATTTTTTTTATCGGTTGTATTATGGCACTTTTCCATATATTGGGAAAGATTGCTGTCATGAGTGAGGTATTTATTATGTGTGTAATTGTCCCTCGTACCACTTTTCAAATTTCGTGGCAGAGCCGGAAATCGAACCCGGGGCTACGGGGTTGGCAGCTAATCACACTAACCACTACACCACAGAGGCAGACATCTATCATTTTATTAGTCGAAAGGTATGGCGTAGTGATTGGAGTGATTAGCCGCCAACCCAGGAGGCCAGAGTTCGATTTCCTGCTCTACCACGAAATTTGGAATGTGGTACGATGGCTGTAACAAGGTCGACTCAGCCTCGGGAGGTCAACTGAGTAGAGTAGGGTGCGATTACCACCTCAGCCGTTCTCGAAGTGGTTTTCCGTGGTTTCCCACTTCTCCTCCAGGCAATTGCCGGTATGGTAACTAACTTCAGGTCACAGCCACTTCCTTCCCTCTGCCTCACAAGGCACCCGTTCAGCATAGCAGGTGAGGCCGTCTGGGCGAAGTACTGGTCCTCCTTCCCTGTTTCATCCCCCGACCGAAGGTCTCACGCTCTAGGACACGCAGGGGTGGGATCCCTCGCTGGGACCGTGGGAGAAACCAACCCTGGATGGTTAAGAAAGAAAGAGGGAAAGCAAAATAATGCCGGAAACTACTGCACTTCTATGGCAGAAGTCATATTTTGATTATGAATTTAAACAAAGGAAAGTATGCTTCGATAAACGTAGGATCTCCTGAAGCCACCGTAGTGATACAAAATTAAACAAATACAAACACACACTAACAAAGTGCTGTACCAATCCTTATACCAGTGCCTATGTTGCTGTATGTTTCGACCATTACTTGTAGACCAAAACAGGTAACTGGAGCCTGGCACGTGCAGGTGTGCACAGCCCTGACTCCCTGAGACCCTCGACCCTCAGGTTAAAAGCGAAATGCTCTACTCACTGAGCTATCTGGGCTCACGATATTGAGCTGCTATACATTTCTATACAACTATTGCCAGGGTGCTCAAGCGGTCTTATAGAAATACATTTTGTTATCTGTTAAAGAGTATCCAGCTACACAGTGATTTGAACCCTGGACCCTCAGGTTAGAAGCGTAATACTCTTCCAACTGAGATATCCGGAATCACGTTGTTGAGCTGCTCTACATTTCTATATAAATATTACCAGCATGCTCAAGCAGTCTAATAGAAATACATTTTGTTTTTCTTCTTCTTAATCTGCTTAACCTCCAGGGTTGGTTTTTCCCTCGGACTCAGCGAGGGATCCCACCTCTATCGCCTGAAGGACAGTGTCCTGGAGCGTGAGACATTGGGACGGAGATACAACTGGGGAGAATGACCAGAATGGAAATTAAATTTTATGAGAATAATTATGAAGAAGTTGAAGGCAGTGTAAGCTTGTATTTTAAGAGTGATGTAGAATAAGCAGGATTCCGAGGATAAGAGGCCCTGCAGTTCAATGGAGAGCAATTTTTGTGACATGGTGTATATGTCGATGGGTAATGCTTCTGAGACAGGCTTTATAAAATGAGCGAGGTCCGGTAGCCATCCGGAAATATTGAAAAATGTAAGTGCTGTCAAGTCTACGTGGGTGCGTCGTAACGCCTATTTTAAGTAAAAGCTGGTGTTCTCCCATGATTATTATTTTATGTAAGTCCGTAGGTGAGGATTCTGTTTGATACCAGCGAAGTTCATTATTTGATAGCCGACCTCACGAATAAAATGCATTGTTACACACGGTCAAGATAATACATATTATAATTGGATTTTTATTCTATATATTTACGAGAGGAAAACATCGCGGACTGGAAGTATTGCGGGTGAGAGGATGAATTTTATTAGACTGAGAGTTTAGTCGGTGTACATTGATGAGAAGTTACTTCACTGCACAGTTCATAATGATACGTGTTTGGAGTGTTGACATTGCAGGTCATTTGGAGCTCATACTCGAGTTATGCCGTGAATATCGTGATTGTTGTGATTATTGTTTTCAGTGATATTACGTAATATCACACGAGATTTGAGTTTAATTTTTTAGCGAACTTCACCGCATGTGTTAAATTGTAATGGGTAATATATTAAACTATTCAAACCTGTTTTTCAACATCCATTTCACGCTTTATCGTAGGAAATAGACACAGTAATATTTCAAGATTTGAGTTCATTTCTGTAGCGATTTTTACTTCATGTTTTAGAATTTCAGTGAGGATCAGATTTAAATATCCGGACATTGTACTAAAGTCTAGATTTCGCCCGGCATTATGAGTGATGTGTAAATACCACAGCGTTGGCTCAACGATAGATTTAGAATGTCGTGTGTATTATAATTGTCGTTAGAGGTGAGTAGACACTGTATCGTTGACAGGATTAGGACGCCGTCTGTACATAGCCAAGTCATAGGTTAGGCATTTTGCGAACCGACTTGAACGATGTTAGTGTCTGCAGTAGTGGTTACAGATACAGAAGATATTAGCAGGTACTATGTAGTTCATGTTCCGGCATAATATTTACTAGACGGAAGGTGCTCACATAATAGCGTTGCGTCAGTAGCGGTAAGGGATGTCCCACGTTGAACCCTGGCTAATTGAGACTGATCCCTAATACAACCTGTGACAATGAAGTTCGGTGAATGAAGTCAGAACGGTCGAACCGGCAACACTGGCAAAACACAACGATGCACCTGCATAGCATCAGGTTTTGACCACCTGTTCCCCACTTTGTTCAGTTAGCATCGTTTGTGTTCCGTGTAAGACCTGTTTGACATAGTGCGTGTTTAGTACGTTCTTTCTGAACTGCGAACAGGAATATGAACGACCAAAAATCAATGTACAGTTTGTTTTAAGCTTGGCAAGACACTGAGAGAAACCCATGCGATGCTGGTACGTGTTTATGAAAATCAATCACTGTTTTGGAAGTGTGTGTTCGCCCGTTTTCGAGGAGGCCGGGAAAATGCTTCTGAAAACCCTCGTAGCGGAAGACCGGCGACCGCCATCAGTGACGAAAACACTGAGAAGGTAAGGACATTAATCATGAACGATCGGCGATTAACCTTGCGCATGATAGCGGATGAACTGCAGATTAACCGTGAATCCATGCGACAAATCGTTACCCAGAAGTTAGGGAAGAGAAAAACGTGTTCTCGTCTCGTGCCACATCACTTGACTGACGATCAGAAGCAGGCACGTTTAGAGGCTTCACAGATATTTGTCGAAACGGCGGATGCGACACCAAATTTCTTGAACTGTATTGTCACTGAGGTTGAAACCTGGTGTCTCGGGTACGACCCTGAAAAGAAAGGTCAAAGGATGGAGTGGCGTTCTCCGGGATCCCCTCGTCGGAAAAAAGGTCAGAGCCGAAAAGTCACGCATCAAAACGATGCTCATCACCTTTTTCAATAGTCAAGGTATTATCCACAAGGAATTTCTGCCTGAGGGAACGACGTTGAATGCTGCGCGGTACAATGAAATTTTGACCCGTTTCATGAAACGTCGACGAAGTGTACGACCCCAATACGCAGAACAAGGTTCTTGGGTTTTGTCCATGACAACGCTCGCACACACACAGCCAATATCGTCAAACAGTTCATGGCAAAAAAGGGGGGGGTGCAACTTGAACATCCCCCACACTCGCCAGATCTCAATTCTCTAGACTTCTTGCTATTCCCACGACTCAAACTCGCTTTCAAAGGTAAGAGATTTGACGATATTCCTGACATCTAACGAAACGTGACGAGGCTTTTGAACACCATCCCAAAGGAAGACTACTTGCAAAGTTTCCAGGACATGCATCGCCGAACTCAACAGTGCATAGTTATGGGAGGGGACTATTTCGAAGGCCAGTAAGGTCACTGTCGTGCTTTGTTCATCTATGTTGATAGTGCAGGACTGTTCACCGATCCACAGCCCGTTTCCAGTCATTCGACCGGGTCAGGAATGGAACGAATGACGCCCCCATCTAGCGGCGAATATAGAAAGTGTGCCGGCTGCCGAAGCCTGTCGCACTCCTCTGGGGCAATGATAAATGACTGACAGATGAAATGAAATGTTAATGGAGAGTGTTGCTGGAATGAAAGAAGACAGGGAAAACCGGAGCACCCGGAGAAAAACCTGCCATGCCTCCGCTTTGTCCAGCACAAATCTCACATGGAGTGATCTGGATTTGAACCGCGGTATCCAGCGGTGAGATGGCGGTGCAATGCCATCTGAGCCACGGAGGCTGTTCGTCAGCTGTTATTATATTTTATTTTCATTTTACGTTATTCAAATTATTCAGGTGAGATATTGATCTACCGATCACTTGTAGCTTACTTCAAGGGGACACATGTAGGTAGACAGATTTGTAATTGTAGTTGTAGTTACGCAGAAAAGGGAATATTTCATGTTCTTTCTTTTATATTGTGGACTTGTATTTTAACGAATTTAACGGCGTAAGTATTTCACAACCTGAAAGTTGGTTTAGTAAGAAAACTTTTCGAGTGAATTATCAATTTTATATAACCTCAGTGTTTGGCGTTTCTTCTAAATGCATAATTAATTAATGTTTTCCTGCATTTCGCAGTGTTGTTCCTTCAGAACGATGTAACTTAAGATCCCCTCGGATCAAGTGTTGTTGGTTCATTATGAACTTCTGTTTGGAGTGATGCATGTTTCAACATCGGGATTCCTCTGTAACTTAAGGGTGTCACGAGATGACAATACATGGTGGAATTTTGTTTTGTTTGACTGTGATATTTGCTGTTAACGTGTAACAAGCACCATGCTTTCAAGAAATATTTCTCAACCTCTCCAAAGCAACCGATAGTCGATTTGGTACGATTAAGGATCCATTCGTGGGATGTTCCAATATCCAAGAGGATAGTCGATTGCTGGATAATCTTAATTAAATGTAAATCTAGAATTCTACTTACTGAAGATCAGATTTCCCACGGATTGTGTTGGTTAACTCTCAGTTATCGTTTGGCTAAATGTTGCCCGATTTTCAGGTTTTCTATACTTTTCTGATTTTGCTGTCCACAAGTCTTACATTGCGTTTTCATTCTTTGGAAGACAATAATATTAACAATTTCAAGATACTTTACCCACTCACGTTATGCATTGTTACTGCGTGATAACGTGTCGTGACAAATTTAACTGATTTGCCTTGCCTATTTTGTAAAATTAATTATCGTGATTAAATTTAATAACATTTTAATAAGCACATTTTTGCTCCACATTTGAAGTAGACATCCTCTTCTCTGAACCAGTAACGACCCCAAGACACGAGAAACGACAATGCTCTACCGAAGAAGCCGAGGCACACGACCAACGATGGAACGGTAAGTTAAAGGGTTCAAGCCTAATTATTAATTTACAAGAAGGGACCCATGTTTGGAAATTCATGGTTTGGGCGCCACATCGGACACCAGATCCTATACCTCTCGATATTTTCGTTCGGGTTACCTTCAAGAGTATGGCGTTTGAGACTCCTATATCATGAAAGGTAGACTTAATCGTACGAATCCACGCAGTAACTGAAATACTGAACACATGGCAGCACTTGCTTGACATGTGTATTAATTTCCACACCGCCGATGTAGGTTCTGTTATCAAATTGGAAGTCGGCAACCCAAAATCCACCTTTTTCCTTTCCTTTCCTTTTTGCTTTTCCTTCGTCATTTGTTTTACGTCGCACTGACACCTTACGGAGACGAGAGGATAGGGAACGTCTAGGACTGGGAAAGAAGCAACCGTCAAGTTAATTAAGGGATAGCACCAGCATTTAGCTGGTGTGAAAATCGACAACCTCTAAAAATCATCTTCAAGACTGCCGACAGTGATATTTTTTTTCTAGGGGCTTTACGTCTCACCGACACAGGTAGGTCTTATTGCGACGACGGGATTGGAAAGGCCTAGGAGTTGGAAGAAAGCGGCCGTGGCCTTAATTAAGGTACAGCCCCAGCATTTGCCTGGTGTGAAAATGGGAAACCACGGAAAACCATCTTCAGGGTAGTGGGATTCGAACCTACTATCTCCCGGATGCGACAGTGACGTTCAAACCTACCGTCTCCCGAATGCATCCACACAGTTACGTGATCCAAACTGCGTTTGCCAACTTGCTCGGTCGAAATCCCGATTATAATTTAATGCACGATCTGACGCCCTTATTGGGTTGGTGTAGGCTTCTTCACACCAAATGCGGAATGCAAGCGCGTCACTATACGCGAAGCGTTGAAAAAATGTTGACACCTCACAGTGTTCAGACCATACATTTCCGAAAATTGGGAACATGCATCATTTTCAAAAATATTTTTTTTTGAAAAGTACACCAATGAAATACTACGTAAACGTATTACATTGTGGTATGTTGCCTTGTTTTCTACCATTAAAAAAATATTTAATAATGCCTTTCCGCAAGGCGAGTGAAACGGCCTCTGACGTAAGCGGCGCGCGGTGACGTCACGATCCAGTACCGCATGGAGCTCTACCAGCCGTTGTGCATCAGCCGTTGCTAAAAGCCGATTGTTTATTATTCATGATCGCGAATCACTTCAAAACGACAGAAGAAAGGTTCAAAACAGCACAATCAGACAATCTATCTTGAAAATTGTGCCTTTTGTGGCCGCAGAAATTCGCGGATAACAAGCAAGTTTGTAAGTGGCGTCTTTTATATACGTGCAATGTACTGTAACCCATAGTATTAGGATAACAACGAACCTGGATAGGTATCACATCACTTTCAACATTTCCTTCTAGACTGATTCCCCTATTAAAGAATAACATTACATTTTCGGGCTTTCAGCATTAGTAAAGTAATAAATCGGATTTCAGCACTAACATAAACATATAGGTTGTATTATAGTACTAGTCCGCTTCTGTGGTGTAGTGGTTAATGTGTGCCACTCCCGGAGGCCCGGTTTCGATTCCCGGCTCTGCCATGAAAGTTGAAAACAAATAGTACGAGGGCTGGAACGGGGTCTATTCAGCCTCGGGAGGTCAACTGAGTAGAAGGGTTTCGAATCCCACCTCAGCCATCCTCGAAGTGGTTTTTCGTATTTTCCTACTTCTCCTCCAGGCACCTAAGGCCACGGCCGTTTCCTTCCCTCTTCCTTGTCTATCCCTTCCGATCCTCCCATCCTCCAACAAGGCCCCTGTTGAGCATAACAGGTGAGGCCGCCTGGGCGAGGTAATGGCCCTCCTCACCAGTTTCATCACCATACTCAAAATCTCACGTTCCAGGACACTGCCCTTGAAGTGGTAGAGGTGAAATCCCCCGCTGAGTCCGAGAGAAAACCAACCCTGAAGGATAAACTGGTTAAGAAAGAAGGAAAGAAAGAAAGATCATAGTACTATAGGGCTATAATCTATCATTCCCCAAAAATATATATTTATGGTTGGGGCAACTGGCCTACCGTCTTCCAGGGCCCATGAAAGAGAATTAAATATCTTTGTGGAGGGAAAAAGTTAAACATGATAAAGATAAATATGACTTCATCTAGTTTTCACAAGTCGGGCTGAGTGGTTCAGACTGTTGAGGTGCTGGCCTTCTGACCCCAACTTGGCAGGTTCGATCCTGCTTCAGTCCGGTGGTAGTTGAAGGTGCTCAAATACGTCAGCCTCGTGTCGGTAGATTTACTGGCACGTAAAATAATTCCTGTAGGACTAAATTCCTGCACATCGGCGTCTCCGAAAATCGTAGAAGTAGTTAGCGGGGTGTGAAGCCAATAACATTAATTACATTTGGCTTTTAACAAGCTGAGCATATCAGGAAAGAAAAGTGTCCTGGTGACATTTTAGTCGCTCAATACAGGAATGTCTTTGAGTGCTGTGACTTTAACTTTTTTTTTGCTTTACGTCACACCGTCACATATAGGTCTTATGGCGACGATGGGACAGGAAAGGCCTAGGAATGGGAACAAAGCGGCCGTGGCCTTAGGTACAGCCTCAGCATTTGCCTGGTGTGAAAATGGGAAACCACGGAAAACCATCTTCAGGGCTGCCGGCAGTGGGGTTCAAAATCCACTATCTCCCGGATGCGAGCTCACAGCTGCGCGCTCCTAACCGCACGGCCAACTCGCGCGGTATTTTTACCCTTCGGTTTATGACTTGGCTTGTATAACCTAAAACAGGCTAAGTTGGATAATATTTTAAACACCTACATCACTATTTTCACCTGTGTGCAATTATGTTATTTATTTCATTAATATTATGATAATTATTATAATTGAGCATTGTTAACTTATAAGGCCCCAACAGACAAGCATTGGTTTTGTGTAGAGTTATACATTTGTTAAATTCACGTTGTTTCCTTTCATGATGTACACGCCTATTCTTTGTTATATTATAGAGTATTTAGATATAGCCTAAATTTCTTTACCAATCAAGCTCTTCAATAAAGACATACACAACTGTCCCATGCCAAGATATATTGGTAGAATTAGAGCTGTCAAATGGTTCATAACCCCTTTGATTTATTATCTTGATATGGATCACCCAAAACATAGCTTAGGTTTGGAGAATACTTTAATAATCAGCATTATTTAATGCACTGTTTGTTACTTTCATATTCCAAGATGTAATTGAAGCATTTAAATAAAGCATCATACATTAAAATTTAAAGTTTTACCACTAGAACAGCTGACATAGAAAAGTGGTTTGAAAATTCAAACAAATTCATCTTACGTTAAAATCTTCAAAAAAATAAACTGTAGACTTTTCCGATATATCACCAGCATTTCTCCAGCTCGCCAAAATCCATTTCTCCCTAGTTTTAGCGTCTTTGGAACGTTTATAAACAATTTGTTTATGGTATGCGATGTGCTATTGCACATCGGAACTCTACACCATTTATAAGTTTTCTGCCTCACTGTCTGCTCAGGAGTCATTTTAAGTCTAAAATATACCACTCAGATTATTATCCAATGTATAGACCTCGAATTTAACCATACTAGACACTAACGTAAAGTAGAAATACGCGAAGTGTATCCTGCTTCTCACAGCACACTATGTGTTATTTCGTCTGCTAATTCAGCCAACCTGTACGATGACGTCAGGCCAATGAGATCGCGTACTTGCGTGACGTGACATTTTCGTAGATTTTTATTATGTTTGGAGTTATTATTTGTACATTCTGATCACATTTTTGAATTCTGCATGCAATTTTGAATCAGATTAGCATATTTTTAATTAAAACCCTGGATCATGCATGTTCCCTATTGGCCTCCCCTTAAAAGATGATCGTTATGCAGTGCCGCACGACATTCTAAGCGTTGTCACTATTATTTCGAATCACCCTATGCTTTGGGTATGTTAGGCGATTATTAGCGGTAGATTTTAAGATAATAAGATATACAGGTAACTTTGAAATGAATAACGATCGCTCTGGACTGGAATCTGATTTAGTTGGCGCCGTAGCTCCGTCCATGCATCTGGAAGTCATATCCTGGCAGTCAATCTGTTCTCACCTGTTTAAAATTCCCCGTACTATTACGATGGAGCAGAACTATAACTAATATTCTGGTGGGCATTCCATAACTCACTTTCATTCATTTGTTTATTGCAGAAGCAGATGCTCATTTACACCATGAACACGGTGGAACATCAAAAGCGGCCATACATCATGGAAACAATATATCACGTTTATATTCAGCTGAATATGATATTCATAACTCATTTACAGTAGTTAAAAGCTGAGTTAATTGCATTTTCGATAAATGATAAGAATGAGTCGGTTACCTATGTATGAATCTGTCATTAATGAAAACTGCATTAGCTTGGTTATTTTGTCTACATAGGTAAATGTACCATTCAGCATCGTATTTCCATTGCTGCAATGCGGATTGTTAAGAACAGGACATTTATGCAGGATGTGCTTAGAATAATATGTTAGAGGAAGACAGCGAGGCCACTAAAATGTTGAACAAGTGCCCTAATAAAAATAATATAGAAACTGCAGGTCAGCATCCAGTGCCTATCTGAAAAACAAGACAGTGAAAATCGTTATGACGATGGGGAAGTTGACTTTTCACACCAGGTGGAAAAATGGAAAATGGGCTGGATGAAAATTTGCTGGGACTCAGCATCCAAAAGACAGAATATCTAAAATGTGGTCTCCAAACCTCTGACACCATAACTATTGGTGGTAATACCGAACAAAACAGCACCCATTTTAAATATCATGGCCTCTCAAGGAAGGTACTGTAATTAGAATACGTGCAATGACTATACATATTATGTGCCATTTCACTGTTCTCAATGAGATCCAACCGGAACAAAAATGGAGTCTCAGTTATCAGGACGACGATATTAAAACGTCAGACACTACTACAAGCCGAAGTAGTAATGTTTCCGTCGAGCGCTAGGCGAAAAAGAAACATAGAAGGCGGTGATAAAAGAATGACGTATGAATATTGTTAAGAGTTATTATTAGAAGAAAATATTAACATTCATTCAATTTGCTTATGAGAAGAAGCACGTCACAGTCGATCACAAGAGGAAGAAAATATCAAATACACCGGAATTCTATTCCTAAGACAGAAAGAAGTCTTCGTTCACAGCTATTCTCTGCAGCATTAGCGCTACAAATTATTTCGCACCGCGAAATTAAATCGCTTTTAAAATATAAAAATATTCCAAAGTGATACGTCACGTCACATACCTAAGACGACGTCTTAGCCGATACCACCAATTCGGAGCGGCTAAAGAACTGTAACATCGGCAAGAAGATAGAGAAAAGGAAATATATAAAAACGCACAATCTCAATAATTTGAATGAATAATCACCTTTGCATATTCCATACTGTTAGAATATTTCTAAGATCAACTCTTCCAAGAGCAATCTTTATTTATCACAGGCAAATAGTAGAAAAATACAGCCATAAGATGACGACATTGCCTAAATTGATGTCTTATTCTGTTCCATTTGCTCGAGCTACTACCATGATGCACTAAGGAAATGAAGGCGAGACTGCCCAGATGAAAGCAGCGCAGGATGACGTTTCGGCCCATGAAGACCAGTAACCAGATGAGACTGTCCCAAATGTTCCCAAACACCTAAGGGAAATGCAAAGAGCTGTGCCCACATGTCCATCCACCGGACATGAGACGACAACGGGAAATGCAAAGCAAAGATAAGTTTTCTTTAAGTCAAATATACAAGTAAGAATTTATTCATTCTTTCTGTTAAAGTGCTACTCTAGTTGGTGTTAGTGTGATAAATATATACGAGAAGACGGTCACCAAAGTTAGGTTAAAGGATGTTAGGTATTCATCAAACCTAAACGTCAAGACCACATGTAAGGTATAGTCAACCAGTGATAATAAAGCATCCGTTCGTAATGCTGTCAATGTAATATGAGAGGAGGTTAATTTTTAATCTATTGGTGAATTTCATACGACGTTGAGATAAGTGTTAGGCATATGTGAGAACTTATGACACCGAGTATCAGTAGAAATGAGATCGTATGTAGGAAATGCTTACTATATAGAAGGATGTGGTAATATCTTTTGGAATTATGAAAGGATGGAAACTATGACAGAGTAGTTAAGTTCACGGTCCATGGTGACAGTGAGAAATACGTCGAGTTGGAATGAGATAATGCATATACTATGAAGTGAAATGTGATATTTATATGAAATGTGAAATGATGGTTCTTAAATATGAATAATGATATAAGGTAATGGTAATTAATGTTGGTGATAGTTATTGTTCTACGTGAGTATGGTCATAGTTGTGTGTTAAGGAGAATAATATTCCAAGTAAGGTATTTTTGAGGTAGTTAACGAATATAATGTGTCTTCAGTTGACCATTTATCCATGAGTAAGCCATGAGTAGAATAGGATACGATCTCAATCCCGTCCGTATGTTGATATTTCTATTAAAGATCACCAAATAATTCATAATGAGGAGGATGATGTTGAATTAGCCTACATCCGTGTATTTCTTCTAATTGCAAGATTTTTCTCATATGTTAGGGAAGCTTTGAAGTGTATTCCAATGCATTACCCAATATCACTGGTGACTTAACTTCACGAATAAGAGTTGTTAGTCGAAGGTGAAGTCTTCTCACAAGGTAGACCACCCAATTACCGTATATTTTGATGGAATGACGGTCAGATACACCTAATAGCACAGTGTTATGACACAGATAGGCACTTGAATTAATTAATGATCTCGAATTAAGAGAATAATTTGCATAATTTTCTAGATGTGATGTTTGATCATAATATTTTAAGAGTATACATTGACTTAAAGGGGAGTTGTCGATGCTTATGCAGGAAGATATGCCAGGAAACATGAACATGTTTTGAAAATACGATATCTGTCAAGTGTTTTAAATATTATGAAGATATTTTCCCAGGTTAATTTGGTTGTATCTGGACACAAATAGTTAGAATCAAGAAAAGCTCATGTATTCCCATGAATTAACGAAAATGAGACGAAAGAAAATAGTATATTCAGATTAATTTTTCAAGAATTTACTTAGGGAAAAATATGATTCCAATTCTTAGTTGATTCATAGCCAAATATGAAACTGCGTCCTACATTTTCAAGAAAATCTCTCAATCCTCGACAGTGTACATAGTATGCTATGATGTAATTTTTCATTTTTATTAGATGCATCTAATACTTTTATTTAACTTATATTCTTTTCAATTAGATATTTCCAGATATGTCTTTCAATTAAGATCGTTTAAGGTCGTCTTTGTTTTATTTTTAAACATCCTAACTGGATATTTTATTTCTACCCAAAGACTTTAACTTAATATTCCCAAAAATGAACTTCAAGACATATGTATAGTTCAACATTCATTACCTTTTATCTCAAAGAGAGAATATGATAATCTTTTACTCCTTATTGGACTTAATTTATAATAAATGAAGCGTGATAAAAATCAATCTTTCTTTTAATGACTTTTAGAGTAATTGCCTAGTTGTAAGTGCTAATGTCTTGGTAATTTCACAATCTACAAGTAGTTACTAGCTAGGAATACGTGTAGGAGACGTCCTTCTGCGTAGGTTAGATATTTCCACGAGTATAAATAGGTGTTCTTTTTCTCCTTCGGAACCCATAGCCCATAATCCATGAACGGCGACAGTTATAATTGTATTTGAGCTAGTCTGGATCTTGTGCGCCCTTACCTGGACGCGGGAAAGGCGCAATTAATTGATTAAAACATTTCACTTAAGTCTCCCCATTTACACCTCTGGTCTGATGTGGTATCGCCTAGTGTAATTGAAATTTGAAATTACTGACCTGTTCGGTCTTATATTTCAATTTGACATGGGACTCTTGGAGGATGGACATTTTTTTCTTTTTGGTATTCAGGAAGGGGTTTTAATATTTTAAATTTAATACTAATGGCGTTAGAACTCGGAAGACCATGTGGGCAGCATTTACAGTGTGAGCAAACATTTATGGTACATACATTTCGTGGTTGAAAATAAAAAGTCGTATCTTATAACTTAAAATTACAGTCTAATAAATACTGGCAAATTACACCACATAATTGTGAAGTTAGGTTTGATAACAGGATGGCAACTGAATTTGGCGGTGGGGTACTTAGCTTCACCAAAGAAGATTAAAGATGGTTCTGTTGTTGGGAGTACTTCTTACATGATAGTATGATGCCGTTCAAGTCGGTTATTTCTCCAGAGTCTTCTGGGCAGTGAGGGTTGTCGAAGACCTTGATCCTGTGTAGATGACTCGGATAGCGTCCATGCCCCAGACGCATTCTTATTGAAGATGAAAGGTGTCTGCAAGTTAGTTTCATTTTCTTGAACCATGTTTTCGTTGGTATGGTGGGCTGAATTTTATCATAGTGCTTTCCTCTTGTAATCTGTGACATTTTCCAGTACTCAGACCATTCCCTTTACACCCGTTGTTTGATTATGGGCAGGAAATAAGAATGTGGTAACTGATTGTAAAGGCGGAGTTCACAAGTTGTGGCTTCTTTCGCTAGCTGTGTAGTGTGTTGAATTATTTCTACATGGGTTCTGAGGAGTGCATTTCGATAAAAATAAATGGGACGTATTAATACTCGATACAGTACTAGCAATGTTGTAGTGTCCACACCACACCAAATTTCAGAAACAGCTCGTATGATATTCAAAACTCGATCAACTTTTACTAGGTTACTAGGTGCTCCTTACCTCAAGAGACGTCTATTGTTACTGCATAAATTTTACCTATCCACTCAGCCATTAGCTATGGAAATAGTCACTTCCGCAAAATTCTAATACTTTTTGATTCACAATGTGCCCTTCAAAAGCTACAAAATTCTCGTCGAGACCCGTCTGCATATCAGTATATATATTCGATATTTTGAACTTAATCTATCCCGACCAGAAAGTCGCTCAAGAAGACTACAATAGCTCAGTACAATCAACAGGGATTGAGGCTGCATGGTTTCCAAGACAATATGCGCACTTCGCATAGTTCCGAGGCAGTGTGCAATTAGTGTGACTGCGCTTTCTACAAAATCTGTTGCGTCTGGTGGAAGATATAATAAGCAGCTGAGTTCTTCAACCTTAGGGAGTTGAAACATAGAATGGCTAGGGTAGAATTTGGTCTTCGTGGGCGTGATTTAGGGCGTGTTTGCGGTGTGGAGGTAACTGTTTCTGTAGTCTTTGAACTTGAGGCCTCGGAATTTATTGTCCCAGGTTCGTTTGGATCGAGACGTTAGTCGTGGAGACCTTTACGCAGGGTGATTTTCCTTCGCTTGTGATTGTTTCCTGTGCTGTTTGAGTAAGTTTTGATAATGTTATTGGGGGTCCCGTGTTTGGATATTTCTGCGAAGTCTGGTATCGTTATGAGGATCGTGAATTACTGTGAAGAGAAGGAATGCCTATGTAAATGCTTGAGTGAATTATGGAATGTATTGGTGATTTTAGTGGGAAGGAGAATGGAACGAGGCATATCGTGTGTGAAGTATATGGAGTAATTTTTCGAATAAAAATAACAGCAGTTAATTTCTCAGCTGGTAAGGTGAGTCCTGTTTGCGCTGTCATTTTCGCTAGGCCTGAAGCTGCCGTGTCTAGCCACATACATGGCAACCGGAAGCTAGTAGAGGCGGTCTAAACACCATCCACATATTGAAGCACTTACACCATAGGACCAAACATTTATCCAGAGCTTCCGTGTAGGTAGCTTGTAATAAAAGACTGAGAATATTACCACGAGGAAATCCATTCGTGACAACACGAGGGCCATATAGTGTATTGTCATGAGGATGGATATACACTGTTCTTTTGATCAGAAGATTATTGAACCCAGAAATATATACACTGACTGACAGAGCAAATGCAACACCAAGAAGGAGTGGTCAGAACTTTATGCCAATTGCAGGGTAGACTGACGTCACTGAGGTATGCTCATGATGTGAAATGCGCCGCTGTGCTGCGCACGTAGCGAACGATAAATGGGACACGGCGTTGGCAAATGGCCCACTTCGTACCGTGATTTCTCAGCCGACAGTCATTGTAGAACGTGTTGTCGTGTGCCACAGGACACGTGTATAGCTAAGAATGCCAGGCCGCCGTCAACGGAGGCATTTCCAGCAGACAGACGACTTTACGAGGGGTATGGTGATCGGGCTGAGAAGAGCAGGTTGGTCGCTTCGTCAAATCGCAGCCGATACCCATAGGGATGCGTCCACGGTGCAGCGCCTGTGGCGAAGATGGTTGGCGCAGGGACATGTGGCACGTGCGAGGGCTCCAGGCGCAGCCCGAGTGACGTCAGCACGCGAGGATTGGCGCATCCGCCGCCAAGCGGTGGCAGCCCCGCACGCCACGTCAACCGCCATTCTTCAGCATGTGCAAGACACCCTGGCTGTTCCAATATCGACCAGAACAATTTCCCGTCGATTGGTTGAAGGAGGCCTGCACTCCCGGCGTCCGCTCAGAAGACTACCATTGACTCCACAGCATAGACGTGCACGCCTGGCATGGTGCCTGGCTAGAGCGACTTGGATGAGGGAATGGCGGAACGTCGTGTTCTCCGATGAGTCACGCTTCTGTTCTGTCAGTGATAGTCACCGCAGACGAGTGTGGTGTCGGCGTGGAGAAGGGTCAAATCCGGCAGTAACTGTGGAGCACCCTACCGCTAGACAACGCGGCATCATGGTTTGGGGCGCTATTGCGTATGATTCCACGTCACCTCTAGTGTGTATTCAAGGCACGTTAAATGCCCACCGCTACGTGCAGCATGTGCTGCGGCCGGTGGCACTCCCGTACCTTCAGGGGCTGCCCAATGCTCTGTTTCAGCAGGATAATACCCACCCACACACTGCTCGCATCTCCCAACAGGCTCTACGAGGTGTACAGATGCTTCCGTGGCCAGCGTACTCTCCGGATCTCTCACCAATCGAACACGTGTGGGATCTCATTGGACGCCGTTTGCAAACTCTGCCCCAGCCTCGTACTGACGACCAACTGTGGCAAATGGTTGACAGAGAATGGAGAACCATCCCTCAGGACACCATCCGCACTCTTATTGACTCTGTACCTCGACGTGTTTCTGCGTGCATCGCCGCTCGCGGTGGTCCTACATCCTACTGAGTCGATGCCGTGCGCATTGTGTAACCTGCATATCGGTTTGAAATAAACATCAATTATTCGTCCGTGCCGTCTCTGTTTTTCCCCCAACTTTCATCCCTTTCGAACCACTCCTCCTTGGTGTTGCATTGTCACTGTCAGTCAGTGTATATTGGGGAGGCGTAAAAGACTGACTTTTGATACTTGTACAGGGATTATCACGCTATCATATGTCTTACAAATATCCAAAAGTATAGCAAATAAATCAGCTTTGTTCAAGAAACTCCCTTCTATATTAGTGGTTAGTAGGCTGAGGTTGTCAAATGTGCTTTTGGCTTTCCAGTATCCAAAATGCGTCGTTAAATGGAATGGATGATGTCCCACCCACTATTCAAGCCGAAGTTTCAAGATCTTTCATATGTCTTAAGCCGCATATACACTTGAGCATTCGCCCCGAATGAGCATGCGTTGCCGATGCGGGAGCGAAAAGCACGACTCGCATGCCAATCTGTTGAGGAAGTTTCCACTGTGTTCGGACCTCGTGCGGACCGAGAACACCGTCTGTGTTTGGGTGTAGTATAGTGTTTTGCTTGACCTGAGGCTACAATGGTGAATCGAAAATTGATCGTCGCCAGTTATTGTGATATGTATATATTGCATTCCTTGAAAACAAAAGGAGAAAGCGATGGCGGCAAAGAAAACTGTATGAAGAGAGATGATTTTAAGGTATTGTAATAGAGCTCGTCCTTGGGGTTCCACAGAACGGGATACTTGTGGTAGTGCCCCAGGAGGATAAGAGAATTATACTGGGACAATTCCATTTCAACTTGAAATTACTTTCACACTCTTCCTTCACTTCACTTGCACGAGCGAGATGGCATATGCATAGGCGGAAGCAGTCGCTCATACTGTTCGGGCTACCACACTCGTCAACAACCGTCCACACTGAGCGCGAACAGAGCACGTGCTCACTTTGAGGTACCGACAACATTCGGATCGGGTAGAGGCATGCAGATCCATTCGGTTCGCCCTGTACTTAGCTGAGCAAAACTGGGCAAACGCATGCTATTTCGGGGCGTATGCTCAAGTGTATACGCGGCTTTAGCGATGCAGGATGATAGTACTAAAGGCGATAGGATGATGGATCGTTGGGATCCTTTCCTGGTTTCAATACTGGAACAATTATTTGAGTAGTCCAATCTGTTGGAAAGTTACTTTCCTTCCTTATGTCATTGAAGAGCTGAAGAAAGATATCTTTGACGCACCGAGGGTGGTTAGATATCATCAAGTATTGTATTTGATTATACCCTGGAGCTGAGTTGGATGATGACTTCAAGACAAATAAATTCTAATTCGCGGAATATGAACGGTGATGTAGGAGGGCACCTGATTAGAAGGTGGTGAATGTAAGCTTTCGAACGATGTGGTCGGTGGAGCGATCAAATTCGCGAAGTCGCGGAGAGCTATTACCTGTGGAGACTTCCTCATTTTATTAATTGTTGACCATACCTGCGATAACGTGGTATCATTAAACAACTTTTTACAGTAAGTTTTCACGCCGATTTCTTCCGATTCTTTAGGAAACATTTAACTTGGGCATCTGTGTTCTTGTACATTAGATAGTTGTTCTATGTTATTTCACGTTTCAGTCGGCTGAATGATTGTTTCCTCTTAGCAATCATACGGAAGAATTCCTGATTCCAAAATGGATTAGGCTGATTGTTTGTATTATCTCTACGTCTTCCCTGTGGTATCACTACTGAGGCTGCTCCGTTAATAATGTTTAGAAAAATCTGGAATCTGATATGAACTGTTTCGTGTTTGGGTACTTTATGAATGATAGTTGTTCCATGTTATTAAACGTTTCAGTGAGATGAAGGCTTTTTTCGTCGTAGGAATCGTACGGGAACATTTCTGATTCCACTGGTTCTTTGTATGATCTCATCTCTCTTTTTCTATAATTCAACCAGTCAGCTTTTGTAACATTTCATTTATTGTACATCCCCACGCTGTATTGTGAGCGTTGAAATCACTGCAGAAGAGATACGGAGGCTCTAGATTGCGAGTAAGGTAAAACCATTGTCGTACAGTGATGACTATCTTTGGAGGGCAATATGTAGAGACGATTTTAATGTTTTGGTTACGTATGCGAAGCGTAGCTGCCACTACTTGATGATGATGATGATGATGATGCTTGTTGTTTTAAGGGCCTAACATCGAAGGTCATCGGCCCCGCCACTGCTTGAAAACAATCTATTTGTGTATTGTACACTTAATGGATAATTCTGATCCACCGAATCCATCTTCGCGGTTATGGCAAAGTACATCGTAGCCTGGGAATGTAACTGTTGTTCGTTGTGAAAACCATGTATTTGAGATAACTGCGATTGAGATATTTTCATTTTGTAAGATCAGTTGTAATGATTCTTTACTCGCACTAGCTGACAGGAAGTTCCACTGAAAAATTTTAAATTCCATCATTAGGTGTGAAAAGACTCGCAATCATATCAAGAATAACAGTCGGACTGAAGGCTGCTGGTAAGGACTGAACCTGGGTGATCAAGAGCATGATGAGTTTAAAAATCTTACCTATGATTGTATTGTTTCTAAGACCCTGTTATGCGGTTGAGGAGGATATGGATTAAGAGATGAAGGACTATGCGGCGTATGTTGAGTAATAAATAATCGATCTGTGACCGGAGGAAGTTGAGGTTGATGAAGTGGACGTGGGGTAGGTCTCGGTGACTTGTACTGATTGACAGCGTGGGCTGTTGGGTATCTAACACTGGAATTTTGTGGCTGAATAAGTTGAAGAGGTGGTTGTTGTTGTTGCTGCTGCTGCTGCTGCTGCTGCTGCTGCTGCTGCTGTATTTGTTGCATCTGAAGATCTTTTGCATTCTGATGAGAAATATCCTCTTGGGGTAGTTGAAAATGAAGAATGTTGGTCCCTCGAGGCTTTCACGGGTAACTGTTCCAATGGTTCATACAGAGCTGGTGGTAGTAGTGGGGTTATTATGTGCTGTTCTGAGAGGGAAGGGAATTTTCGGTGGCGTAGCCAGTTAACTGTGGGCGTATTTACAGCCGTCGGGTATCATCGGTTATTATATAAACTTTGTGCACTTTCTTGTGAAATGTTATTTTGAGCCATTCGACGTTTGATTTCGACCCACTTTTTATATGCTGGACATTCCCGGTCGGTAGACAGATGAGGTCCTTGACAGCGAACCCAGACGGAGCTATAGTTTCGGGACACGACTACAGCGACTGCAACATTGATTACTACAACATTGTGACGTAGGACGTAGAATCGTTGAACCGTGAAGACCGTTCGCATTGTAATACTGAGAGAACGTAAGGTTGAATGATTCAGCGTGTGCCGAGAATGTAAGGATATGGTGATAGACACTGTGCTCGGAACGTGATTAAGCAGACCGGTGTTGGGCGGAAATCCTCAGAAGATGCTTTCCTTGTAAAGCGTTTAATGTTCACGATAGGGACATCGCATTCAGCTTCTTGTAAAACTTTTTTTCACTGATTGAAATATCTACAGCCTTAATAATTTCAAGCCTATGTATAACACCTTGAGGGATATATACATCAAGATATTTATCTTTAAAAATGGGAGATTCTACTAGGTGATTAGCTATTGAACATTATACAGTTTCCGCACGTAATTTATGGCGTCCTGTTTTTGAAAGGTTTATTATGTTTTCTTTGTAACAAATACTTTCTTGGAATATTAGCCTACCAATTGCCATTGGGTGCAAATTACCCACAGATTTTCTATTCCGTCCTTTTATAATTACAAAAAGAGGTCCATTATCAGTGTTAGAATAACGGTTATTTTGACTACGACGGGGTTCCAACTGGCTATGCACATGATGAACCTCACCTGACTGAATATTATTCCCACATTCCATTCGGTCCGTATTGCCAGATTCCAAACTACCCATCTGAAGTGTTCCATCAGGGACTATCCCTGAATATGCTAATGATTTGTTGGCACGACCAAGTTTAGGTTGATGGCACATTTGATCACATACATCGGATGGACAAAGCACGTTACCAGGTATTAATGGTCGTTGTATAAGTCCGGTATTAGCTGTGTTGGTTGTTATATTTCCTTGTGGTTGTTGAACTTCTTTTGACGGTTCCATTGGGGCGGATGCTTCTTAATTCATAGGATGTTGCACTTCCATTAGAGGCATATGTTCAGGTTGGGCTTCATCATAAAGCGTCTGAGGGTCAGAATGCACTACCTGCCCGATATCGGGAGAATCATTCATACTCTTTCTTACGCTACCTTCTGTTGAACTAAACTGCTTTAAGCTATGGTGTGAGTAAAGACGTTACATTGCATTAAGTTCACACTTGGAGAGTGACTACGATAAACACGACAATCTGCTTGGCCGGCTGTAAGCTGTAGACTGCCGGCGTCAATGTTAAACATGACAAGCGCATCTCTGCGCGCCTCTTCTGTCGTTTTTATCGAAACGTGAATCGTCAGTTACGGTCAGTAGAGCTGTGAAGTTGCATTTCACAGGCTTCGTATTTAAAACGCCGGGCAAAAGAAAGAATATGTGCATGTCGAAGGAAAGAAGCGTTTACCAAAGTCGTATTGTTTTAAACAAAGCTAGAAGTTTTGGATCGCTATGAGAAAGGTGAGCGTATTGTTGATGTTCAGCGTGCTTTGAGACTTAGTGAATCCACTGTGAGAACTATCCGTGACAATGCGGAATCAATTCGAAAAACTGCTCAATCTTCTACTAACCAAATCTCGCTCGGAAGCGATGGAAAGAATGGAGTGGATTGAGCATCACAACGAGCAACACATGTCCCTCTCTGGAGCTGCTATTCAAGGTAAAGCCAAGATCTTGTATGCAGAGTTTAGTTTAGTATTGTGTGTTTCAGTTTTAAAATTGTAAGTGTATAAAGTTTGCATTAAAATGCGTTTCAGAAGCATGACAGTGGTTAAAATAAGAATAAATGAACAAATACATAAATAAATAAATAAATAAATAAATAAATAAATAAATAAATAAATAAATAAATAAATAAATAAATAAATAAATAAATAAATAAATAAATAAATAAATAAATAAATAATTAAATACACAAGAAATGTGAAAAATCCGATGTAAATAACTACAGCGGGATTTCTCTTGTTCAAGTCACCTACAAGATTATCTCCGCGTGTCTTCTTCAAAGAATACAAGAACAGCTTGAACTCAAAATTGGAGAATATCAGGCCGGTCTCCGACCTGGGCGGTCCTGTGTTGAACAAATTTTTAACTTGAAGACGATATTGAAATATAAAGCAACCCGAAGCTCTCCGAATATTTGTAGTTTCGTCGACTTCAAGAAAGTGTACGATTCGGTCGATCAACAGTCTCTCTTTAGCACCTTAGAAGAACAAGGGCTTGACCCAAAGACATTAAGACTCATCAAGGAAACACTCACGGACACGAAATCAAAAGTGAAATTCATGGTTGAAGTGTCGGAGCCCTTTGCCATTAAGATCGGCGTGCGACAGGATGACGGATTGTCACTGTTTTTCAACCTTGCTCTAGAAAAAGTTATTCGAAAATGGGAGAAAGAATTGAAAGTTCACAAGCACTGGAAACCCATTTAACTTGGCCGAAAGAACGATGACATAAAGGTCAGTTGTTTAGCTTTCACAGACGACCTAGCAATACTAACAGACAGTGATATTTCAGCGATCAAACAGTTGAAGTCTTCAAGGAATGCGCTGAGAAAACTGAACTACAAATCTCATTCGAGAAGACCAAGTTTATTTGCACTAAATTCCACATTCAGGAATTACAAAAAAAATATGGGCAGATCAAACGAGTTCCATACTTTAAATATCTCGGTGAGATCCTAGAACAAACAGGGTTGGAAAAGGAAACACAGAAAGTTCGATTACAAAAACTCAAAAGAGCATATTGGAGAACCCGTGACATCTACAACAAGAAATGCATGTCCATACTGAACCCATGACCTTTGTGCCCTAAGAATGTTTTGTTCGAATGTTATTACATGAGGCCCCACGTCAATTGTGATGAGGAGCCTGAACATTTCTTGATATCACAGAGGAGACACGTGGCAAGAAGGTGGCTATCTTGATTCTCACGCGATGATACGTGCCGTCATCCGCACGTGTCGACAGTGGAAGAATACAGAAGAAAGTTTATGTTGAATAAATATATTTAAATGAAAGAGTTAGTGGTGAACTCAGTATAATGAGGGTCCTGTATTTATCTATAAGACAATTGGTCTTTAGTAATACGGATTTGAGACTGCTAAGCCATTTCTGTGGGTTATTTCAGAAGGACGCGCGTGTCTAGTTTACGCACGCTAAGTCGACAGAAAATAGTGCCTATCAAATGAGGTCATTTAACCAGTTAATTTAATAAGAATAAATTTTAAATGTTCATGAACACTATCGCTAGCGAAGTAACAAGTGTGTGGTTACATCAAAAACTCTTTTAAATGCAGTTCATTTAAGTCGAAAAAGTTACGCAAATTTTCTTGGCGGCAAAGGGAAAATGCCTGGAGAGAGGGGGTAGTACCTATAAATAAGAAGTTACGCCATGTTGAAACCCCTGCATTTGCATCATTGAGGATTGAGACAGAGGGTTGAACTGTTTTGTTAATCGATCGACAAGAAATAGACTAAGTCCAACAAACAGATTTTTGGCCGATGTGGCTGGGGTCTTGAATCCAAGTGGAGATAGTTTTTAGAGCATAAGTAATTTGATAAAAAGGACGGTCAAGATACCGAAGAAGTATTTATAAAGTTGTTTTGGTGTTGTAAAGAAAGTAATTCGTGTGCGGGTAATAAATAAAATCAGTCGAGTGCGATCAACGAAGACGCCGAGTGAAAGGGTATTTTTAATGCTTTATTTCCAGGAAACATGAAGAACTATGTATAGCCAGAAATGTAAAAATGGCTAAATAAATGACAGAGGGTCAGAGGTGAGCCCAAAGATGGACGGTGACGTAATACAAGGTAGGTGACATACCATCTTACCGCCTACTATATCTTGTTTTATAATATCAAACTTATATGTACTTGTGATGGGTATTTATGATGCAGTTGCTCACCCATATGTTCTTGTGAATGTTAGAAATATGACGAAAGGTTTTATTTTCTGCTTGGATAAATTTTTAAAGTATTGCGAGTGCCGTGTAATGTAAAAAGTTATTACTGAGGGTTTGGAAGTGATATCACGTCCAAAGTATATCGTCATTTCCGTGAATTTATTGCCTATATTTTATGATGTCAAATTAAGATGTTTATTCGACGTAAAAATTTTCTGTTGGAATTCTGATGGAAATGGTGCAAAAGGATCCGTGGTTACCCATTTTCAGTCGGGTGGATGGGCTGTATGTCGTGTTGAGTAATGCAGATCGGTGATTTTGTCACCAAGTGTAACGTTATTCAATGTCCGTTTAAAGTGGGTCTATGTGACAATAAATAACAGTAAAATTTGTCAGTCGTTTTTGTGAAATCCAAGTTTTAAAATACGAGGTCATTTTATGCGAAGTTGTTCATTATTAAAGTATTCGTGCGTTATTATGCGTCGTGGATTCTAAGGATTTTTATTCCAGTTCTTTCGTCAGCGAGAGTCGTCGAATTGAAGGCAAGAGGTTAGATTTGTCGTATGAGTTGAGATAGGATTTGTGAATCAGGTGATTGGAAGCCTGTTAATGGTGCCGGGATTTGTGTGAGCCCGAGGAAGATTTGTATAATGTTTGGGATGGAAAGTAGAGTGAGAGAATCCACGCAGGTATTAATTTGCGACGTGTACAATTATTGTAGGACACTTAAAAGTAAAATCTGTGTGCATATTTGTTTGATCAGAATATCGTATTTCATTCTATTTTGCGAAGTCGAAGGTTTCATTCTTAGAGGTCATTCAAGCCTGACGAAAGACATGTGTTTCATGTCGAAACTGATGGCAGGAGGGTCGTTTGTTTCAATGCCGCCAGCTGATCGATAGGGGACAGATTAACGGAAGTTGTGTAGTGTTATGTGTTGAATTGAGATAGCATTTCTTGGCAACAGAGATCATTATTTGCGAGATCTAGTTGAAAATATCACCCGGAAATAACGTGTAGGTTATTAGATACTGTGAATTTTATTTAATCGAGATCAAAATATATATTTGAAATCACGAAGTTAGAGTATAATGAGCGAGGTCAGACATTTTCAGGGTTGTCCAAAATATAGAGCGATGGTAACGATGATTGTTTGTTGTGAGGGGTGCATAAAACTTTATGGAATGTTATGACAAGATATGACATCGTAATCGGCTTACATTGTACGGCGAGTTACTTATGGTTTTGTACTTAATTGTTAGGGTTATCCAAGTATTAATAATGGTTAGTATTAGATTAGATTAAAGTGTGATGTCATGAAACAAGATATAATACTGGAAATAAATGACGTAAATTTTTCCAGCTGCACGATAGCAACAGACGATAAACATGAGTGAATTAAAATTTAATTCCATCAACATTTGAGTAGGGACTTGTGAAAGAAACCATTCGACCGTGGAGATAGAATTTGTTGTTCAATAAGATTTCTTAAATCATTTCAATTTATTTAATTATTAAATTCAGTGGAAACCGTATTTATGAAATAACTTTAAGCCAAGCGAATAACTTGAAGATGCATTCTGGAAATCGTAGTTTATTTTTCTGGGAATATTTAAATGTTAACGTAACGATTAAAGGAACATATCCGTAGGTAATGAATTTTACTGCCACAAAGTATTGTGAGCGTTGTTGTTGTCGCATTATTTGCCTTTGATTGATTGAGCAGCAAATGTGCTGGTGTTAGTAAAGTGGAAACTTTGGTTATCAACCGATGTAACTTATTTGTGTTTAACCTTTAGCTTAGAAACTTGGATGGTCAAGGGTTCATCAACCTCAGGGACTTAGATTACGGCCATATGCCACTGTAGCATCATTTTCCTTGCGGTCATCATCCGCAATGACTTTAAAGTAACTTAGAAGTTTAGAGGTCGGTCCATGACATAGTCGCAGGTCACATCGATTCAGTTAAGGGTCCATGCCCTACAACCACTGTGTGGCACACACCGATTGGACTGCCTTAATTATACCCAATGTCCAGAGTTCGTGTTACGAGGACTGGACCATCAAGAATCATTATGATGGACATGTAGTCTCACATGGAAGCCGAATTTAAGGATTTCCAGACTTTCCTTTCTTTAATTGAGACAATGGTTTCTAGTAAGGATGCCCATCAGGCAGTTAAGTCAAAGACTCAAACCAGCGTTCGGCCCATGCGTGTAAAAATGATTGTGGTGTCAAGTGGACAAGATTTAAGTCCAAATTATATTGATTATAAATTATTATTCCTTCAGAAATTACATGAATAAATAGGAATATTTTTAAACGGACCTTTCATTTGAGTAGATAGATTAGGATTACTGAGCCTTACCTTTTACCTCAGCAAGTGACGAAAAACCCGAAACGACCCAAGAGACAGATCTCATGAAATTTGCTGATAGGTAAGGAAGCTAGGTATCCTTCAGAGTCGACCAAAGGGTTCAATACATACAAAACTCAAACATTATAATACCGTGATTAAAGCTGAAGTGCTGTATGCAAGTGAAATATTGGTACTTAATAATAAAACTGATCTGGAAAATATCTTGAAGGAGGAAAGGAAGATCTTGAGAAAAATTTTGGGCCCAGAAAGAGAAAAAGAAGAAGGGTATAGACTCAAATCACGCAAAGCTACGGAAGGACTGCCCAACCTTGCTGCAGACGTCAGGAAACGAAGATTGAAATTCTATGGACACGTTCTCAGACTACCGTATTCAAGGCTAACCCTCAAGATTTTGACATATACTGAAAACTGAAGGACCTACCATGGTTACAGGTCGTAAAAAAGGATCTGGAAAAGGCCCAGATAGATCCATCAGAAATACTAGATAGGAACATATAACGTGACAATATAAATAGATGGGCAGTAAAGCCAGAAAATGAAGTCCCTAAAATATCGGGGACTAAGTGGTCAGAAGAAAGAAAACAGGCACACAGCGAAAGAATGAAAGCAATATGGTCTGTTAGAAAGGCGAGTCATAAATGTAATGCGTGATCCAACAGGGTCAATACGCAAATAATAATAATAATAATAATAATAATAATAATAATAATAATAATAATAATAATAATAAATAAGAAACTAAGGCGGACTTCCAAGAAATAAATATTTCAGACGACATCATGGAAAATCGTGGAGATTTTAGAACCAAAGTAGCCAATCATAAATTTAGGGAGAAACCAAAAAAAGACAACTGGTAGGAAGTGGTCGACAGAACGCAAGATGCAACACAGTGCATTCATGAAGAGATTTTGGGAGGATAAGAATGCACAAACCATCAAACCAACTAACAAGTTCAAACGCGCTCTATGAATGGGCATAACGAAGAAAGAAAGAATAATAATAATAAATGAATGATAAATAAATAAGTATAGAAATAAATAAATAAATAAATAAACAGCCGTGTGAATCCCCTAAGGGCTATGGCCTCCTACAATTCAGGGACAGTGCTCAGTTTAACTTATCAGGTGAGCAGGTCCTGAAAAGCAATATATTGTGTTATATTATATTGGTCATTTCCTAGTTTCGAAACGTATTACTGCATATTGTACACTTGCGTAATCTCACCTCCAAGTGGATGCAATTGTGATTTTCGATATCAACAATTCGCGAAAACGCACTGTTACATTTTGACACTTGTACACTTTTCTCCAGGGAGGATTGAGATTCCTTCCTGGTGAAAGCGTACCCTTGCATAGCTTCTCCTATGAGTGTACCAGACCTTTCTTTTAAGTTCTTGAGCTTATACTCCGTTGGAAATTGTCTATGACATACTTTACATACGCATGTCCTCCTATCACTATGTGTTCCGTGATGAGCTATCAGATCATTACTTCATGCAAACGTCTTAATGTCTGTTTAACAACAGTCTTGCTACTTTCCCGAGTGATCAGAAGGTGACTATCATGGTGTCCTCGCCTTTGTCCTAAGAACGTACTTCAACACGGCACGGTTTCTTTCCTCAGTGTACGTGAGGATGATAATTTTTATATTCACCACTTCATAACAACCTCTTTTCGTATTCTTGGCACTGTTACTGTTTTTCCCCGGAGTGATCAGACAGGTGACTTTAAGGTTTCCCTCTTTGTGGAAGCGCACTGTTGCTAAGTTTATATGTGTCTTCATCGACCTAGCTTATCACCGGGCTTGAACCATATGTGTGTCCCGTAAGGTTATTGATCTCAGCACACAAATTGTCCTAGGTCTTTCCTCTCAAGGCTTATCTTTGCTGTTCTTGTCCATTGTTTTCCTCCACACCTTGCAAACTAGTCTGACCATCTAGTTCTTTGCCTTCTCACGTTCCGTCTGCCTTCTGTCCTATCCCACATTATCATCTTGTGAGTCCATCGATTTTGGTCAAGTCTCGCTACGTGTCCCCCTTTTCCATTTTAGGTGATCGGCTGTCGTCAAAGCGTCTTTCATGCCGGTTCTCCTTCGTGTATCTTCGTTCCGTATTCTGTCTCTCAATGAGACCTGGAGTATTTTTCTTTCCATTTTACGCTGGCATATCTGGATCATTATGGTTTAATTTTGTTAAAATACTAAGACTTTCTGCTATTTTTAACCTACACCAATACGTGAGTTCTTCTGTTCGGCTGAATAGCCCTTATGTTAAGAATATTGATGTTGTTCTGAATCAGACGATGCGCATTGTCAGCGGCGCAGCCACATCTACTACTCTTTTCTGGTTGCCAGTCTTTAGCCACATAACACTTCCAAGGATTCGCAGACAAAACAACCTAATTCGCGAGTTCAGGAAGATAACAATGAATCCAAGTCTTCCCATTCATGAAGACATGGTTGTAAGGTATGGACGTCTGAAGTCAAGATCTCCGCCCATTCAGACTGCAAGGGAACTCATCAATAGGAACTTTAACGGTTCTGATGAATGGCAATTTGAGTGGACCAACACAGCTCCAGATGAATGGTAGACCCTCATTAGTCGCCAACACCCAGCACCTGGTTTTAATCTCCCCAGAAGAACTTGGGTTCTTCTCAACAGAGTCCGTACCAGTTATGGACAATGTGGGTTATTGTTGCATATGTGGGGTGTGCGCTCCTCCCACGAATGCGACTGTGGTGAGAAGAAACAGACCATCCGTCATATTGTCACCGAATGTCCTACGAGGTCATACTCCGGTCAGATGAAGGAGTTTGTGTGTGCTTCTGACGGGGTTGTACAATGGTTGGACAGCTTAGATTTGAGTTTATGAACTGTTTTAGATATTGGTTGATTGTTTAAGGTGTTATATTGTTTGTTATATTTTTGAATATTTGTATGTAGAATTATGGACTAGCCGTAAGCTAAATAATAAAATACGTGAGTATTTTACATATGAAATGACTCTCGATTTACGCGAATTCGGTATGCGCGGCAATTCCGCGGAACGTAACTACGGCGTATAACGAGGTCTACCTGTACGTAGGGGAATGGCTCCCTGCAAATGGCAATGAAAATAAATCAGTAGCTTCAAGAATTCAGAAAATAGGAGTTGCTTTTCAACACACAAAATTTTTTTATTAAAAAATGCTTGTCCTAGAACAGTAAAATTCGTAATTACTTAACAGTGATCAAACCTGGAGCTCTTTATGCTTCAGAAACGCTCAAATTGTACCATAAAGTTTAACGGAATAGTTCGAGATTAAAGAAACGAAAATAATGAGAAAAATCTTATGACCAAGAATTAGGAATGGAAAGCATTACCCGAAACCCAACACGGAGGTATATTTAAAAATATATAATATTATCGATACAATGAGACTGAAATAATTCAATTTATGAGCCACTTGGAAAGAAAGCATAACAACAGATTTACATATCAAATTCACAAAATTTTGCAAATCAAACGTACAAGATCTAAGGGGTATAAGCAAGTGGAGAACGACGTTACTGAATTAGGATCACCAAATCTGAAGGATCGAAATATAATCAGAAAAATGTTTCACACAAGAGAATTTGAGGAAGATTAGAAGAAACCAACGCGACGTACTTGGTCGGAGGAACAAAAATTACAACAATCGATGAAAATGAAAAACTATTGGGCAAAGAGGAAAACTCAACAAATTTGATTCCGCGTGGTCCTAAATGATCCATTTGCGCAGAAGAAGAATATTATATTATATTATATTATATTATATTATATTATATTATATTATATTATATTATATTATATTATATTATATTATATTATATTATATTATATTATATTATATTATATTTGTACCGGTTGGTACACCCCGACCCCGCAATTTAAATATTGCGCCAGTTAAAAACTCCTCTACAGGAGAAAGCCTGAACTTTAACAAACTGTATTAACTCAACGGTTTCTCGGAAGATGTCACTATTGTAAATTTGGTAAATTTTGAAGAGTTCTGAACTGTGTCTATTTCGATTTGTGTTTGTTTATTCCGTATCAAGAAGTGTGGACATTCTCTTCTAGATGTCTCTACAGAGAAAAGACTACGATTGTGCACTCTGGTGCGAAGTGGTGGAACTGGTTTTTGAAGAAACCTTGTATCCATAAGTTTGTTCTTTGCTAAATTTCTTTCTTTCAGGTTTTGGGTTGGCAATATTGATCTCTGTTTCCGCCAGTTTTGAATTCAGCCAATCCCGAATTTTCTAAATTAATTTTCCTCCAATCCTAGGTTTCTTGTTCATGTTGTGTGTAACTTTCGATGTTAGCCAATAAAACGAAAGGGTGTGTCTACTCATTCCTGAAAGGTCTCGAATGTTCCACGAAGGTATATAAACTGCTAATTTTCTTGTCTCGGTGCCACTTCAGTAACATCTCTCTTAGTGTGTGAATATGTAGCAGGGGGCGGGAAGCGCCTCTTTCTTCAAGCAGAAGTTCTTCAACAAGGTAATGGCCTGTTAACATCTTTATTTTTAGCTATCTCAGCAGTTTAACTCTCGGGGAGGGTTCGAAGCCTTTAATATGTAACCTATTCCTTTAAAGTGTAAATTTCCTTTCTGTGTATGTAAAAACTTCTAATCTCTTTTACTATAAAGCGGGGATAGAGAGTGCTTCACCCTCTCGAACTCCCCTTCATTTTGAATTTGAGGTGACTATGTTTTCGTAACCGTTTTTCTCTTCCTTCTTGAAGTCTTAAACTTATTTTGCCGACTAGTCACCTCCATAGATTGGGATTAGCCCCTGTATCATCGGCCTAGCGCCACGTAGGTTTTTAGACAAAAACGTTGGGTAGGAGTGCAAGTTATCGCCTCCATTCTATTTTGCATTATGGGCCAGTAACTTAACCTGATGTTTGTTTTTCCTCATGTAAAGGCCCTGTAGGTTGGGTATCTAATACCCCTGTTTCTTGGTGTGTCTTGAGGGCAGTCTAAAGTTAAAGTTGTTGTGGCCTTTGAGAGGCTTGTCAAATTGAGAGCGGGTCTGCTCTTTTCCTTAACATTGTAATTAGGAGCAAGTGCTCCTTGTACTTAGGGGTTTTCTGCCCTTTAGCAATTGTGATCATGAGCTGAGAGCTCAGAAAGTAAACTTGGGGGTCGAAGCCCAAAATTTGTAATGAGCTGTAATTTGTTAATTGTTGATCTGCTACTTGGTACCTGTTATACTCTGTTATTTGTTGATTTTGAAAAGAAAATATAACCTTTGTTAAAGTTTTAAATTAACTTTAATTTTATAGTTGAGACCTATTCCAGCCCGCACCTTCTTTCACCTCTAACTACCACGGAGACCTCCGTAACAATATTATATTATATTATATTATATTATATTATATTATATTATATTATATTATATTATATTATATTATATTATATTATATTATATTATATTATATTATATTATATTATATTATATTATATTATATTATATTATATTATATTATATTATATTATATTATATTATTAATAGAGGACCCGCAGCGTTCGTTATAAATATGTCAGAAATAATATCATGATATGAAACTGCTCGATGCGTTGCCCGGATAATTTCTGAATGTCTAATTTCAGAATTTTTTAATTGTGATGCTGATTTGAATATTGTGTAGTTTTAGGCCCTGTTGCATCAAAACATGTTAAATATATACTAACAAGCAGTTAGTTAATACGGAGTTAAAAATTTAACATCTTGTTAGGTTTCTTGCGTTTCATCAAACTTTTATTGTGAAACGTTAACTAATAGACTGTTAACTCTCCCAGTATTGCGAACTGGTGCGAATCAAGGAGGCAGTGGTACGAATATGCTGTTTTACAGCGCGCTCCGATGTGCTTTTGTTTGAGTACAGCTGTAAAATATGGCACGTGAAGTGAAACGGAATCGTAGTTCTAATTTTTCCTCCTTTGAAAGAGAGTTGTTAAATGAATTAGTTTGTAAATATGTATAAGTTATTGAGTGCAAACGCACAGATGGCTTGACGATAAAAGAAAAGGACGAGGCGTGGGAGAAAGTCTGCGAGGGGTTCAATGGCGTTAACAGATAATTTCTTAGCAGGTATCCACTGTCATCTAACAAAATCACTTCGTTAATTGTCCCCACTTCAAACTGGGCTCCGAAATGGAAGTTATGTATTGTCGTGTACAGAACCAGACCACCTAACAACTATATCCCTGATTTGGAGGTTAGGCTCGCTAATCACCTGAACATTAACATTAACAGAGAAATATCCCTACCGATTACGATATATTTCGGCCCAATTGCCTCCAGGTGATTGGATTCTTACATGTGTGCAATCTATTGTACCTATAACAAACTCCAGAAAAACGGCTTATTTCATAGAAGTCGCGGATAATTTGCTGAAGCTCTTCTACTGAAGGGAATGTTATATACCACCTTCTCATGGATGCTATTGCTGCAGACATTCGACAAACAACTCTACCAACAGTGGCTTTAGAAATTCCAACATTGTCTCCGACCATTATGTGAAAACAACCAGTAGCAAAAATTCGTAATATTATCAGTACCTGCAACATTGGAGAAGGAGGTCAGTTTCTCTTCGTAGGATATTCCAATCACACCCGAATTTCGTCAACAACCTTAGCAACGACTATTTTCGATAACCTGTATCTATGAAGATATTCTGAACCCGTCAAATTATCAGAGTCATTACGTCGCTGAACTCTTCTTCGATCAGGATTATTGTGTAAGAGATCTAAATAGAGCAATTCTGCATCTAAAGGGAGATTCACAGCAGCCATTTTGAACAGGTTGCTAAATGCTAATGTTAGCTTTTCAACATGGGAAATGGCTGATGTTATCTTTAATACGTAGTTTAACATATGTTAACGTTAACAGTTGTTTTCTTAAATCGTATGTTAAAATGATTTAACACCTCGTTAAGTACTAACATGTGTTGATGAAGCCGGGCCTTATAGTTATTCTTGCTAAATTTAGGGTTTTAAGTTATTTTGCTTCGCGAGGAACTTTGGTCCTGTTACAGCACAGTTTACCTGGGAAGTAGTTGATCATTTCAAATAAAACTTAAAAACAAGTGATAACTATATATCACGCTATACATGATTCCAACTCTCTCCATCAGCTTAGCGTACGGAAAAACTGTGGATTCCACGCCAATATCGATCATTTTGTAAATTTTCTTCTTAACCGGCCTGATGCTCGCACCGGTGGAGACTGAACTTGATCTTAAACGGCTTCCGGAGTGTCACAATTCATCTCAGCAACCCCAGAAGCTAGAGACTCGACAATGATATTTTTGATGATTTTTATATATCACTCCCTCACCACCTCCAACCGTAGGGGTACTAGGGATGTCTTGCCCCCACAGTATGTATTTCCTCCATAATCTCTATCATTTTGAACATTTTCCTTTTCACCCCTATGCTAATGGAAACTTAAACGGCATCCGGAGTGTCACTATTCATCTCAGTGACCCCAACCAGTACGTATTTGACACTTATAGGGGCCGGTTTTTTGTAGTTTTTCATATCACTTCCTCCCAATCCTCAACCGTAGGACTGCTAGGGGTGTCTTACCCCCACAGTACTCTCCCCAGGTAGTGAGTCATATGTGTACCAAGTTTGACTGAGAGGTATACTGGAACGAACGTACATACATACATACATACATACATACATACATACATACATACATACATACATACATACATACATACATACATACAGTGATCGTATGCTGTGTGTCAGCTGGTTGAATATGGGGCAGTATGTCACGAGTCTAGTTCTCTGCCGGCATGGCACGCGCTTGTCCTTGAGCGAGGCGGTGAACTGTTTCCAACCTGAAGGGGGAGTTCTAGCTGGATCGGGAAATAAAAATAGAAATATAGAAGGAAGAGAGAAGAAAATAGCTAGAATATATTCGCGTGCAGTGGTACTTGGTTAAAAGTAAAGGAAATATTTTTAATATCTTCGACGGCGTGATATGTGTAATTATGAAGGTGTATAAAAGTGAACTGACTGGACAGTGTTAATGATATCACGTGTGAATTGTAATAATTAGTAACTGAATTTATATTCAATTTGAATGGTATACTGGCAGAAAGTAATGTGAATTTAATTAAAGAAACTGATAAGAATTCAGTACTCGAACTGACTCGTACTTACTACGATGAGTGGAGTACTACGTTACTTAAAGCGAGTCATACGCACGCACACACTCACTCACCTCACTTCGCCTCACTTCTAACTGCTGCTCACTTCAGCTTACTTCATAGCAGTTATTTTCCAGTGACACCTGGGACATTGATCTACGGAGATACAGCCAACGCCGGGGATAGAGGACGCATTTCCAGCGTTCAGCTCTACTTAAATTGTGCCAGCCTACGACTGCAATTAGTGTTCAACAGACGTCGAAAGATCAGATAAGTAATTAAAGTACGTGTTTTTCTATAACAACTTGCAGGATTGTGCTCAGGATTTTTTCTAATTTATTCTGTAAAGTTTCAGTAAAATCGCCGGGAAGTGTAAAGTGGAAGAAGACCTCTACAGTATTCATCGCCAGAAGATGGAAGTTCGTGCCAGATACTACACAAATATTCCATCATGAATTTCTAAGTCAACGGACCGGTGCCAACAGCGGATAAATGCAAGGATTTCAATCCTAGAATGTTCGACTGAGGACGCCAGGAGCTCAAAATGAAGACTACAGTATAAGTTAAGTCGACTACGTCTTATTTATATCTGTTCTTTTTAGCACTTTATTTCTAGTTCTTTCTTTGGTGTGGTCTTCTAGTTTGCAGTTGATTTATTTTTCACGATATTTCATTGATTGTTCCCTAATATGTGAGATAGGACTTGGAGTTTAATTCGTGTACTTGTTCGGATTCCTAACCACGTGTTATTGAGTTCTGAAATGATAGATCAGTTGAAGTTATCCCTGTGTTATCGTAACCATCCTTTCTTATTTTACGAATTTCATTGTATTAGTGAGTTAATCTGTGTGTATGTTGTAATTATATCTGTATAACAACATTATTATTGTTCTGAATAGGTGGACATTAAAAAGTTTATTTATTGTTAATCTGTATCGTAGGAATTTATCGAAGTTATATTTTCCCAATAATTTTCTATTTTCCGTGATTTTTGGACTTACATTCATGCCTCGTGGTGATTGTAGCATGGAATCAGAATATTAATTTCGGATTGAGATTATGGATTTATGAGGAGTACATGTGCAGTGATATATAATTCTTAATGGTTTATTTAGTCATTGAGACGAATTTAATGGGATTAACACTTGTTTATGGAAGATAACACGTTCTTACATAATTTTCTGACTACACATTGTGTGGTATGCGGTCGTGATGAATATTAGTCGTCATTATAATGTTGTTATTGTACGTGGAAATTATGTGTTATTAGTACATGCGATATGAGTCTTTGAAATTGAATTGTCACGTGTTAGTGTGACGGTAATTTTTATACATGATGTTGATCATGGTAGGAAATAGATAATGGTTCTTCGAGATTATACGAGGTGTAGTCACTTTGATAAAATCTTCCGATGATGATAATAATAAGTATATGCCGATCGATGTACTCCAGAATTCTGTCTTAATGTTTAGGAATAAGCTTATCCTGATATAACTCATGGAGGTCATTCATTCAAAGCTTCTAATGTATATGTGAATCTTTGTGGAAAGGCATTAAATTTGGAAAGTGGATTCTCCAATAAATGCCCTGATAAGATTGTAGTTCGATACCGGCCAAGGTCACTTTTTATCGCCATAATTCGTACTCACGTGGAAACTTCACATTTTCAATGACAATTCTAAATGGACCTAATTGAGAGTGATGATGTCAATTTGTACATGGACACGACATGTAAACATTGTAAATATCTCTTCTTTAGAGATTTTCCTGTAGTTATTTTGTAGAATTAGTGAGATTTTCTAGTGATAAGATTTTTTTGTGCATTTCAGACGTGATGTGTTTACAGAGGGGATAATCTATGACACTTTAGTGGCATTTAATTTATCATTTTGGACAGTATTCCTAGGTCGATGAATTATTTTGATTTAGTGATTTTTTGTAGAGTAATAGCTTCAATTTCTTAAGGATGATCACATAATAGTAACGTTAGATGTTAGTTCTCACGAGGAGATAAGTGGGAAAGACTTTGAGTAGATATACTCGACGTCTCGAATTAACTTTTACGTAACATAAAGCACGTTCACGATACACTTAATAATAATAAATATTTAATTACCATAACTTCACCAATATTTTGATACGAGTTGAAGTAATCTTTGTAAATTTTGAACCATTTTTATTTCATACACTTCATTAAAATTTAATGTGTTTTCCAGATTGTTCGAGGAGTTTGATACACCACCCTTATTTTTCAAGATTCCAAAAGTTTCAAATTATTAAATTAATATTAACAAACGAAATGTGTAAAATACTGAAAATTACCCTGTTAGAATTGTAGGTCATAAAGAGTCACGTGTACCACCCCATTTGTTCGAATTACTTTTATGTCACGTCAAGAATCAGCAGTAATTTAAGTTAACGTAGCGATCATTTCCCATAATCATAGATATCAGGATGGCAAAAGTTTATTTTATTTTGAATAAATTATGTATAATATTGATTGAACATCAAATATTCTTATTTTCGAACCTCATGTTAAATCCTACCACTTGTATTTATTCAGTCAGTAATCCTGTCGAAATGACCACCCCTGAGGTGTCTCTTGTTCACCGGCTAGACCTACGAGTAGTTACGGGTACAATACATACATACATACATACATACATACATACATACATATGTTCGATCATTTTGGATATTTTCTTTTTCACCAATTCTCGTCCTCTGCCCCACCTCACTCCCATGCCAATTTTGGCTAAACTTGGACTTACATGTCATCTGGAGTGTCCCTATTCATCTCAGTGACCCCAAAAGTTATGGATTCAGTAGTAATATTTTCGATTATTTTTACATGTTAATCCCTCTCCATTCCACTCCTAGGGGTGCTAAAGGTGTGTCGCCCAGTGGCGTATGCTGGGATTAAGACGTGGGCTACCACTAGACTTAGGTTACCTCTCTTCGATGGTTAGGTTAGTGAACGTCAAGCCTTCAGCGTTTTGAGCTGCAGCCAACGGAGAAACCTGCTGTGTTGTCAAGGCTGCTTTACAGGCTACTGCCTCGGCCTCTGCTACTGCCAATGTTCAACCGCTGATCAGTGGAGATGCTAGCCTAAGGTTTAGCAAATGAAAGTCCGGCTTTGTGGCTAAATGGATAGAACGTTAGCCTTTGGTCCGATGGCTCCGGTTCAGTTTCCAGAATCAACTCCCTCATACTGTTCATTTCCCTGGCCTAGGGGACTGGGATTTATGACGTCTTCACCATTCATTTTATTCCCATTAGGTCAACTCCAAGCCTATATAGATGCCATGCCACATTATTATTATTATTATTATTATTATTATTATTATTATTATTATTATTATTATTATTATTATTATTATTATTATTATTATTATTATTATTATTTTACAGTGGTCGTACCCATCGTCCACTGGTTAATTAGCTTCCTCGGGTGAACAGTGGTGATGTCCGACCCATGATCACGGGTTCGATTCCAACCAACACAAGAAAACACTAAACCTGAAGGATGGCATTTCATTTTAGCAGATCTACCAATGAAAGTAAAATTATATTGCTCCTCTAACTACAGCCGTGCAGTCTCTTCCTACAAGGAAGTAGAAGTAGACGGGAGTGAGGAATACCCGCACTCTCTTATCTGTATCATTAAGACAGAAGTATGAGGTGAGGAAGTATATACGATGAGAAACACATGGTTGACAGTTAGCAGTGGCGATCTGACGGACCGAAGCCTAGCACAGCTATCCTCCGCCGGTCCTCGCTCCTAACCGATATACAGCAGCAATCCGCGTGTGCGAGTCGAGGGGAGAGGGGCGAGAGTCTGGGCTGCAATATCAGTCTCCGATGCCTTGTTCTCAGAAATATGTGCGACGTTTTTTTTTTTCCTCACTGCTTTCAAGTTTTGTAAATGGAACAATGTTTCAGGTGCTTACATTGTAATGTGCTTTATACTTCATTCATTCTCAGCTGAGATTTGGGCTTCACTGATAGCCTTGGTAGCCCTCAGTATACGCCACTGGTGTCGCCCCACAGTATTTCTCTCTAGACAGCATATTAAGTCATATGTGTTTGACTGAAATCCCAGGTTTGCGTGTAGTCACCTCTTCACCGATATCGTTACAAAACTGTGTGTAATCCGCTAAATAAATAATGCATTCCGTCTGCAATTACTGGAGTGGTCTGATATTAAGATTACTCGAAGTGGAAGTTGCCTGAATTTAGGGACTTATTAGTGCCTGACATTTCACCCAGCAAGTAATTCCGGAGAGAAAATTTAAAAATGAAACAAATCTGTACATTTGAACGGCCTTGCGATCTAAAATATCTGGTTTTAGTATTGTTTTTACTATACAGGTGTTAGTAGAATGTAGAAATTACCTGTAAAACGTGATTAGGTACTTTGTGGTAATGAGACAGAATTTGTGTCATTAAAATGCACTATCTTATTTATAATGACCTGAGTTCGTTCAGATATCAATCAATGTTTCGCTATGCCTGGCAAGCAGTAGGTGTTTATCCCGTGTTCGATATTCAAATGTTCTAGACATTAACTTTCATCTATCAGGAAGCAGCAGTGAAGATACCAGTGATGAAAACGCTGTCATGGTGTTTTCCTGCTGTGATGATGAACTGTGCACTGAATATGGTGTTCTTCAGCCAAATTACCGTGAAGTGCCTCATCGCATTACATTTCGAAACCCGGGTTTCAGAGTAAGTGACAGGCTCGCTGTAAGGGTGTGTATGAGTTTGTTTGTTTGTTTGTTTGTTTGTTTGTTTGTTTGTTTGTTTGTTTGTTTGTTTGTTTGTTTGTTTGTTTGTTTATTTGTTTGTTTGTTTGTTTGTTTGATTCGTTGTTTGTTTGGTTGTTTTTCATGAAATTTGTATAACCTGATAATGATAATTTTTATATAGTTGATTCCTGATATTGATCTAGACTTTGCTGTTAGATACAATTATTATGTAAAATTATTGAAGAAGCACACAGTTAAAGTAATGGTCGCACTATGCTGGGCACTTTAAGTTCAGTTCACTATTTCTGAAGGTTTACCCTATAGGTGTATATATGTACTATACTATATTTATACTTATTTCTTGGTTAATTTGTGTTTCATTTTAGTGTTTCATTTTATTTAAATTTATATGATTTAAAGATAGATAAAGAAAATGTAGGGAAAACTGAAATCTTTTTATATGTCAGTTGCTTTAACGGGTGTCAGTCTAAGATTGGAGTTATTTCTTTTGTAGATACTAATTCCTTATTTATTTTAATTTTCTGTATTTCTACTTTTTAATTCATTTTTAGATATTAAGTATTTTAGGTCATAAGTCCACTTCGAACCTGAAAAAGTCTACTTTTTTAATTAATTTTTAGATATTAAGTATATTCAAACTTGAAAAAGTATTAATGTGTTGTAAATTCCGTTTGCTACTCTACTTGTTAATAATGTTGTATATTTTTATTTTTAGATATTAAGTTCTTTCTGACACTTGTTATTTTTAATAATTAATGCATAGTGACTAAGCCACCTGTAATTGGAGAAACATCTCTGTTGGTGGTATGAAATAAATAAATAAATAAATAAATAAATATAAAGGTAACAAGAAATTGAAATCTGAAAATATAAGAGAAAGTAGTCCTAAAAGTACATCAAATAAAACGTATATTTCATTTACAAATATCATTCTATTAATTATAATCCCATCAAGATACATATTTGGTTAAAAAGATTATAATAATTTGTTTTATGGATAGGTCCCGGAATCTTAACAAGTTCACATTTCCATTTGTTTGTGTCGTTTTACTTTGCAAACTATTCTTTGTACAATTCCTCTCTTTTTTCGTACAGGCGCCTAGGTAAATAACCAGCAAGTCCTTAATCAATAAAATGACAAAATCTGTATCAGTGCCCTTGTTTCTCAATACTCGTCATCACTTCTTGAATGTAGCAAAGATGTGCAGACATCGTCAGGGATGGTAGGTCGATGTGAACACCGGTACCTGCTTGCTGAAGGAACAGTGAATTTTCTTCCACGTTCTGTAACGGACAAGTTGTTCCGTAACGCTTTCACATGTCAACAGGGGTCGAATAATGTTGGTATATGAGAGTCACAAATGTATCACGCATGCAATACCATGCTAAGTGGAGACTGTTTGAAGACGAATAGAATGCGGTTTACATTGCTTTAAATAATATTGATTATTATTTATTAAGATGACAGTCTTCTTTACCTCCGTAGCGTAACGGTTAGTATCCGGCCTCGGTGGCCTGGGTTCGATTCCCGGTACTGCCAGAATTTTAAGAATGTTTAAAATAGTACGTGAAGCTCACCTTCAATAGGGGTATGCCTGAAAAGAGCTACTCCAACTCTGGACGAGGACTTTCAACAAAATACAGAGCTGGTGCACTTGGTTAAATAATATTGCTTATAATGTGATTACGGAATCTAAAAGAAACGCACTGAAAACAGTATTGCTATTATTATTATAATCAATCCGCTTAACCTCCATGGTTAGTTTTTCTCCTGGATGAGTGAGGGTTCCCAACTCGACCGCCTCGAGCGTAGTGTCCTGGAGCGTGAGACGTTTGGTTGGGGAACAACTGCGACGGAGGACCAGTAACGCACCCAGGCGGCCTTAGTTCCTATGCTGGACAGAGGTCTTGTGGGGCATGGAAAGTTTGGAATAGATAGGCAAGTAAGGGGGAAGGAAGCGGCGTGACCTTACGTTAGGTACCATCTCGGCATTCGCCTGAAGAAGTGGGAAACGACAGAAAAGTACTTCGAGGATGGTTGCGGTCGGAATCGAAGCCCCCTCTACTTATTTGACCTCCCGAGGTTGAGCGAACCCCATTCCAGGCCTCGTACCACTTTACAAATTTAGTGGCAGACCCGAGAATTGAAACCGGAACTCCCGAGATGGCAGCTAACCACTGCACCACAGAGGTGGACGAAAACAGTATTTAAAATTCATTTTTTATCTAATTGAAAATATTTAAGTTGAGCTAGGCTATTTTTTAGGCAATATTCCAATTTATTGCAAGGAAGTTAAGTAGTTAATTTATTTTCAATTGAATTGCAGCTCACACAAATGACAACGGCGTAGTCGAGATTTAATGTTGGGCTGGCCCAAGAATAACACGTTACATGGAATGTATACATTGGCTACTCAATCACACTAATATTTCGGCTGAAAAAGAATAATGGCAAAGACCTCGTACATGTGCCTTTAATGATAAACAAGCGACCAATGTTAAACCTCAAATAACCTAGCCATCAACGTCAATACACCTGTTTACCCTTCGAACTGACGCATTGGGCAGAACAAGCCGAACTTTTGCTGTGATTACATCGATTTACCATAGCCGACAATGCCTGCACCTCACTCTAGAGAGTACTCTCCCACTCGCAGATCACCAATGACTTTGCCCAGTGGTGACAGTCGATAGTGTACAATTGAGCATTGGAATCTGCCTTCACGCAGTTCTTCTGTCTTCCTCCAAGCGGCTGACCATATCCCCAGTTTGTAAGGGTTGATGTGTATAGAGGATCACCTGAAAAATACGTAATTTCCTCATCAGTATGTGTGCAAATCACTCACACGGGAAGTGGCAATCCAAATTGTACTCAATTTCAGAAGAATCCGGGAGTAGGAATCTATTTATCCCTGAAAGTGGCACTATCTCCTTTGTCTTGTTTGGCGCTTGTTTAAAGAGGCCTAACATCTAGGTCATCGGCCCAATCTCCTTAGACATAACGTTGACACTATACTGTACTGATCTAAGATTCGGAGTTCACCATTTCGGTACTGATCGTTCTGAATCGTTCTCAAGGCCAATGACCTATATGTTAGGCCCCTTTAAACAACGATCACGAATCGTTTTCTCAAGTCTGATTGGTCACATCTTTATACTCTCATAAGGGTATGTGTAAATCTTCCAGAAATTGAGCGAGGCTAATAACTTATGAGATAAAGAGTTATTTCTAAAAATGTACAACGCCAGTGGTACTTTACTCCAAGCTCTTGCCAAGCGGCAATGGAACGTTGGAGGCATTGACTGAGAAATCGATAACATATAAACGCTCTCCTTGGCTTCAACTAGAACTGAGTCAGAATTACAGCATTCAGTGTGTGCCATGCAGATGTCCAACATGCTATGTAAAAATGGGAAGAAGTTCCTAGTGATAAACTGATATACTTTCAAATTGAATTATGCAGCAAAAATGAAATTAAGGGCTAGGAAATGTGTAAATAAGTGAAAATCCAAGATACGATAGTTATGTAATAAAAACGAGACAGTTGATATCAAATTAATAGAACTAAAACCACGAACAAGACCTGGCCGTCAACAGGCAAGTACTATACGCGCACTTTATCTTGAGCCCGTATCTCCATAGTAACGAATGGGAACTAGGGCTCAACAAAAAGTGCGCGTACTATAGTTAATAATAATCTGAAAAGAAAATTAATGCAGGACAGAATGCATCTGAAAGTTTTGAATGGCAAAATGAATTTGACATCAGTTGACGTATCCTGAGTAAGACGAGAACTCCACGAAACAAAACACTTAGTACTTTAACTACTCCTTCAAGATGGTACTGAGATGAATACAACCATAAATGCTAAGAAAATTGAGATTAATAAGCTTGAAGAGTAAACTTTGCTATTTCAGTGCAGTGTAACCCACAAAATTCCACGATGTTTACGTAGTAGTAATTGCGGAATAGGAGTTTGCATTGTCCCTTAAAGTTCAGAATATAAACTGTTCTAGTTATTTCGCAAGGCTTTAAAAAATCTATACAAGTTTATCAACCTCATCTCAAAACAGTCTTCAATTACTGTCAGATCTGAGGGTCGAGACTGGGAGCTCAACGTGGACAGTAATTTACGAATCAAACTCCCTGACTTTAGCTCTACTCAAAGGACAGAATATAAATGTTTTTGCTAGACTGGTATGAAGTTATACGGTCTTAAGGGCAACTGCTAAACTAATCTAGAGGAAAACAAACGGCTATTCTACGGAATCATTACTCCAGCTCAGGATGACTGTCAGTGTACCACTCATGAACGAACATGAAAATCGGTGATGGAGATAGCATTTCTATGTGACAAAATATGAGATTATCAGTCTCTCTTAACAAAATAAATATTAACATGATAGAACGTAAACATGAAGCGATATTAATTTAGAACAGTGAAAAACAGTAATAATTAATAAATCTACGTATAGAAAACATCTAAAGAGAACTCATGTTTATTGAGTAACGAAACTCTTGGAATTTAAATGTACATGTTACTGCATCCACTTTCTCCAATAAAACGAATGACGAGTTGAGCAGTTTTCACGTCTTCGGCTAATATGAGATTCAGTCTAAGGGTTTAGAGTGCGTAGATATGCCATGATTTATACCCAGCCTACAAGAAACTAAGAACGCGATGAAGTAGGCCTATTCTTCGATACTACGTACATCACTAAAAACTATTTTCATCGTATTTACCGCTGTAAAGGGAAATCTTGGTCTTACAGCACCATTCGTTTTGAACTGAGGCTTCTGTCACATTCTGAACGTCTTTTTCGTAATTTGGTTCGCCTGGAATCACTTCAAAATCACTTTATGGATCACTTTTACTGTCCTCTTCTTTAGTATATATCCACTAATCATCAACTGATCAGGAAAATACCTCATCATCGCCCACCGCTTTTAGAACAGTCAAAGTACCCGCACAATCATGTTGAACTACTTTACGTTTGGAAGTCTTGCTCCTCAACATAAACGGCTGCAAAGTGCCAAAACAAACACATTTTAGAAGGATGTGACAACTATATAAAGCAATACGTGGCCTGATATCGTGGAAAAGATATCAACTAATACGGTAGACTACATGGCAACGTCATATGTCGTCACCAAGAAATGCGCGAAGAAATTTATGGTCGTCATGCCGTCATACCCACCAAAGAAGCCAAGTGCGAAAGTTTCTAAAGACGTCATACTCATTTAAGGGGTACGATAGGTAAATCGAGTTTGTTCTACTGACCTAATAGTGCTACTCTTAGTCTTGAACGTGCAGATGTGGAATTTCAATGAACTGGTTCAAGTGAAGTGTAGGAGAACAATATGCACATCTCACTAAAGATACATTTTTTACATTCAAGGTTACTTTCGCATTCACGCAGTCCAATATCAAAAGCCACACATTTTCAAACGATAATATGGGTATGTCAATGTCATAAACTCCATTTTGCCAAGAATATTGTAACATACGCTTGTATTTTGGTTCAGAAAGTTCATTGTATATCACAGAGTGAAATTCTAATGTTGAAATTCCGATGAAGTAACTCTGTGGTTTTTGACATTGAAGTTCCACAAACTCAGCAATAATTCTCATATACTGTAACGCTTAATGCCGAAAGAAATACATACAACGAGTTGGAAATATTTTGTTGTATTCGGAGGCAATATCTTAATTATAATACCTTTGTTTGAAAACTTGCATCTAAAAGGGAATGATTTGCTTGATTGGACCAGAAGTTACACAGCGATAGGATGAAAATCACTTACCTGTTCACCAATGACTGAATCATTTTTCTATTATTTCGTGCTTCTAAATGAAGGCGGGTGAGTTGCCTCATGTTCCTTTGAAATGTTTATGCCAAAATTTCCTTGTATCTCTTGGAAACAGTTATATAGCTTGCTAACTAAACAGCCAGTCATTGATGAGGCCACATCAATTGTATAACTTTTAAGTAGAACTATGTACAGACTGTAATACAAAAATTGCAGTTCTCTCTCCTCTGTCAGATAGTTTTGACAATGAAGGCACTTCATACTGAAATTAACCATGGTCACTATTTCAAGCGTGGCCTCCATTTTAAATCTGTTCACTTCCTCCAGAAACTTTTGATTCTTTCGAAGTACACTAGTATCTTCCTCTGTGTCCTTACGGTGACGAATGTGGCAATATTCCTAGATGAAATACTATATTCAGCCCTACGATTGTCGATAAACGTAATCGAAGCTTTTAAACTGTCCAGGCCAACCATTTTAGACGCTCCTAGTACCACATTTGCAGATGTCAATTGTGAACTGTAGATCCATACGACCTTGATCTATCAAATCACGACCTCACGTTTTCTTTTGCTTATAATTGAGGCAGCCTGTTTCCTTTAAAGTGAGCTCCTTATCTTTGTTTACTTATTACATAATTAAACATTTAACTAGCAATTTTCTTTTCAAAAGGACTTAAAGCCTCTCATTTGTTTGCTATTGAAGCTGAAGCTACAGCTGTAACAGTCTTCTTAAACGTTCTCCAATATGCTGTCATAAATATCTTCTAATTGACACGTTTCGGTGGGAATAGTTCATAGTCACTTTGACTTGAGTGTTCTTGTTTGTCCATAGATAAAAGTCTTTAGGTGCAGGGTCTTGCTCTCCTCCAATATCAGTATATATATCCAGCGTAAAGACATGCGTATCTGTGTCGTCTCCATCATGAAACCAAATCAAACTCCATGGTGCCGAAGCCCAGAAGGTCCATGCACTACCAAGCGACCGCTGTTCAGACCGAAGGCCGGCCGATTATGAGGTGTCGTGTGGTCAGCACGACGAATCCTCTCAGTCGTTATTCTTGGTTTTCTACACAAAGGCCAACGTCTCACTGCCAGATAGCTTCTCAGTTAATTGTAACCGCCTAGGCAGAGTGGACCTCGAACCATTCCTCAGATCTAGGTACAAAACACTGACCTGGCCGGGAACGAAACCGGAGGCTCCGGATAAGAAGCAAGCACGCTAACCCTACACCACTGAGTTGGCCGTCTCCATTATCATCCTGCATTATTATATTAAGTAACATATTCTCAAACTCTGAATGAGTTTTCATACTCAGCACGTCGCAACTTCGTCTCCAATATTTTGACAGCATTCATGGGAGGAATTCTCCTCATGATGCCTAGGTACGGTATTTACACTCTAACCCGCAATGAAACACTCCAAGAGACGCGCATCTACTGCAGTCACAGACCACCGTTTTATATAATAAACGATTTATATTCACAGCATGTTTTCCTGCTGTATAAAGCGTTCGAAGTCAAGGGTGTCCCATGTTAGCCGTATTGCTTTGCCTGATATTATTACCCTTATCAGTGAACTATGTTCAAAATATACCTTACGAAATGAATATTTAATGAAGATACTCCGTTGACTTTCTGGGAAATTTTAATATTCATAAGTCAATTGAGTTTGTTGATCTCGGTGAATACTTTCAGTTTCTTTAACTACTCACCCTTAAAATATTGGGTGTATGCTATGTATTTTAATTTTATATGCTATCCCAAGAGTGTTGAGTAACCTGTAAAGTATAGAACAGGTGCCGTGTGAGAAATAATAAATGTTTTAACGATATTTCCTCAGATATCTAGATTCGTTGATCTAGAAATGGCATTCGATAACGTTGATTGGACCAAGCTATTTGAGACTATGAGGGTTATCGTGATCAGATACCGAGAAAGGAGAGCTATCTACAATCTGTACGAAAATCGCCTGCACTGATAAGAATCGAGGACTTTGAAAAACAAGCACCAATCCAGAAAGAAGTGAGGTAAGGCTGCAGTTGTCCCCTCTCCTTTTCAATGTTTACACAGAACAGGCGATAAAGGAAATCAAAGAGGAATTTGGAAAGGGAAACACAATCCAAGCAAAGGGAATCAAAACTCTGAGTTTTGTTGTTTTAACTGACTCTGCAAAAGATCTGGAGAAATTGCTGCAGGATATGAACAGAGTCTCGGAGAAGAATTACAAGACGAAAATAAATAAGAGCAAAGCAAAGATAATTGAGCGCAGTCGAACAAAGTCAGGTGATGCAAGAAATATTAGATTAGGAAATTAAGTTTTAAAGGAAGTAGATGAGTAATAACTAGAGTCCGGATTATTAGGTACTGACAGGTTAGAATGCAAACTTACTTAAGCCAGTAACAAGTATACCCTACACTGTACAACGGTTATGCTATGAGATTTGCATAGATATTAGGGGTACAGCCTATAGAACTCCTTGAATTTATGTTACTCTTCCTACATTGTGGTACAACGGGTTGCATCACACTTCCTACAAACCAAATTACTTTGCATTCTAACCTATTATCACCTAAAAATCCGAGGTATAGTAATAACTAACGATGGCAGAAGAAAGGAGGACAAACAATGCAGACTAGCACAAGCAAGCAATGCCTTTCTCAGGAAAACAAATTTGTTAACCTCGGACATTGATATAGGAATTAGAAAGATGTTTCTGAATACTTTTGTCTCCAATGCGGTATTGTATGGAAGTGAAACATGGACGATAACTAACTCAGAAAGAAAATAGAAGCTTTTGACATGTGGTGTCATAGAGGAATGCCGAAGGTGAGATGGATAGATCTAATCATGAATGAAGAGATGCTGAATCGGATTGGTGAGAAGAGATCGTTGCGTCTTAATTTGATGAGAATGTTAGGACACATCTTAAGACACCCAGGACTTGTGAAGTTGGTTTTTGAGGGAAGTGTAGGGGGTCGGAACGGCAGGCGTATACCAAGGTATGAATATGACAAGCAGATTAGAGCAAATGTAGGATGCAGTAGTTAGGTAGAAATGAAAAGGTTAGCACGGGGTAGGGAGGTATGGAGGGCTGTATTAAACCAATCTATGCACGGATGACTGAAATTGTATACTGAAATTACAGTATGAACTGGGATATTGCGTCCTGTTTAGGTTATATTAAATTATAGAAGTTTCTAGTTATAAGTCTACTCAAATACCCTCCGGAGATGATACAGAATTCCCAGATGGAAGGTTTTATAAATTTTAAATAATATTAGTCCTATGGGACAGAGAGGAGTGGCCTCGCTACGGATATGGAGCCAAGCTCTGCATTTGGGAAATGAGTTGATTCGAACCACACCTTCCTGAAAATGGTTTTATGTGGTTTCCCATTTTTACATTCAAGCAGTTCTCATTCATAGGCCACCTTCCACCTTCTTACCCGATTTCGTTCACTGTCTTGATTAGATCGTCAAGTGAGGTTGGTGTCAGTAGCTGGAGCTGGTATCAAGAAACGGGACTAAGAGTGGACACATGGGCACATTACTGTAGGTCACGTAAACCAATAGTTAGCATTTACCTAATTTTTCTCCAACATTGCGAGACACTTGTACTGTATAATATTCTTACCAAGGACGGAAACAAAGCGCCCTTCAACTTCTCTATCGGTGACTCCAAGAAGAACAGAATGTTCTTTCCTTTCACCAAAATGTGCTGCCTTCCTTACAACCAATTTCTTGAAGAATTGTACTTCTTCGTCTGAGTTAAACACAATAAGATGTGCTCCTTCACTTGCGCATTCTTTACAAGCAGCGTCCCAATTCAGCCAAACTGGACAAAATTTGTAGAAGTTGATGCCGTCCGTTTCGTTGTAACCAGCAGGAGGGCCTGGAACAAAACACTTCATTAATGCCGTACATGGTATTATTTCCTTTCAAAATTGGGTCCTTTATGGTTATATAACGTTTGTGCACTTGAAACACGGACAGATCTGGAAGCACTGCAAATAACTAAAAGAACTGCGTAGTTTGGTGTCTGTATTAACAGCCCAGAACGTGGTCACCCTGAGACAGGCGTCCGGGGAAAATGTTGAAGCAACACTCGTGTTTAATGAACGTTCAATGGAATACATTGTGGGATGATTCAGTTCTTGTGCAAAGAAGGTGTTTTGATCGGGAAAACTCTCGCTAAGTGTTCTTTTTTTTGCTATTTGCTTTACGTCGCACCGACACAGATAGGTATTATGGCGACGATGGGATAGGAAAGGCCTAGGAATAGGAAGGAAGCGGCCGTGGCCTTAATTAAGGAACAGCCCCAGCATTTGTCTGGTGTGAAAATGGGAAACCACCGAAAACCATCTTCAGGGCTGCCTACAGTTGGAATCGAACCCACTATCTCCCGGATGCGAGCTCACAGCTGCGCGCTCCTAACCGCACGGCCAACTCGCCCGGTGAATATAAAAACATAAAGAACAATTAATCGGTTATTAGGACTTATAGGGAATATACAGAAAACTACTTTGAATATCGATGTGGTCTTAAAATTGATAAATACGGTCAAGTAAACACGGTTAAGTTAAGTTTCAAAGAAAAATACAACATAAATTGAACTAAATCTACTATGTGGACACCCGCATGACCGAAAAACCAAGCCACATGTAAGCGCCACCCTTATAACTACCTTGTTCCCGTTACAAAGAAAAAAATACAAAATAAAAATAAACTAAGTCTACTATGTGGACGCTCACACGGGCGGAAAACCTATCTATATGTAAGCGCCACCCTTATAACTACCTTACTGACTGGCCGTGCCGTCCTCCCTTGGTGAAGAAAAAAGGAGCCGCCCTCCCTGGAACGACACGTCCGGCCCTCTACACAGTTGACAAAACTATATCCTCACCATTCCGTTTGATTACAGGCCACACGCGAGCTGGAATCCAGCACCGCATGCGCCCCTTTCTCCCTCTCCCCCTCTCGACCTTCATCTATTAATCTTTGCCAACAACATTTGGGATAGGTCGGCCATATCACTCCCTCTTATGTCCTTCCCTCCCTCCTCCACTTCCTACAAAAAAATAAGGAAATAAAATATACAAAGTCTACTATGCCGACGCTCACATGGGCGGAAACCAAGCCTCATTTAAGCGCCACCCGTATAACTAACTTATTCTAAACTCCTCTACCTTAACTCTTACAAACTCTTCTTTACTCAAGATCTCCAGACCTGCCCTTTCTTACTCAATCCTCTTAAAATCAACATTTCGTCCTCAGCAGCACACTGTTTCCCAGCTCGGCTTACTTAGTATTACGCCAGCAGCAGAGCATGCGCCTTCATTCTTATAACCTAATCGCCCTATTTACCTACTGACTTAGCAGTTCTTAATAATACATATGCACTAACCTACTTCCATGTAAATTCCAGTTCACTTGTGAGTCAACAGTTGAGTCATGAGTTCCATTATCTAACCCACTTACCACTACTATTTCAATAATACGTCCATGTCTTGCCATATCAATATATACATGACCTATCTTTATCACTTGCACCTTCCAAATTACAATATCTTACCACTTTCCTACTCTTCATTACACTTCACAAACCTTTCACATTTATCATGTAACTCCATGTTCTACAATCATATATAACAGAACCTACTAACTTTTTGTCCTAATCTCAACTATCTTTGACTCACTCTTCACATATATTTGTAACCATACTTTTCCTACTTAACCGCACTAATCAACCCTACTTTCTACAAATTCTAACATCTGAATATTTTGCTTTTCACTGTAATTCATTCTCATTTTACATCCTTAGCCCTTTAAACCTTCTTTCTATGAACTTACGTCTTTTAGCTTTATTTCAAAAACTCTCCTTACCGCACATAAATACCTGTATAATTATCCTCCATTCTCCCATGCTTTGATAATCCAGCCTGCGACTATTTGCTCATCCCCTCTTTCTAATAATTTCCGATTATTGGCACTCAAAAGTTTATTTCTTACATTTTCCGCATCTTTACAATTACCTATTAAGTGTAGATTATTGTTTGATATACCACATAATACGCATAATGACTTATCTTTACCCTTTGTACATCCATTACTCTTGTATAATCCCATCAGCCAACTTAGTAATCCTCCTCTGTTCAACATATCTACATTCCTAATATTTAACACTTTCACTTCCATTACTTTATTAAAAACACTAAGCGATCCTCTGTTCCTGTACTTTTCTATCAATTTCTGCCTTTGGATATTTGTAATTCTCCTCGAAAGCACCCCCTGACCCCTAGTTTCTTCCTTATTCCAAACCTCTTCCCACATTTACCCCAATCCCACCTTCTCCAAGTATAGCTTAATCTTTTCTAGCCAGCACCCCTCATACACTACATACTTTTCTCTTATTGTTCGTACGCAGCCTGGAGCACGATCCCTCCTTCCCCTCTTTTCAACCCCATCCAGTATTTGACTACTCTTTTCACAAACTCAACCTCTATTTCTTCCCCTATATTAATTCAACAGCAGCATTCGCTGTGCACTGAGGGAGCCCCATCACTGCCTTACCAAATTTATTAACAATTTGTCTTAAGTATACTCTCTTTTACTCCAGCCCCCATATTTCTGCCCCATAGAATATCCTACCGAATACTACTGATCTTAAGACTAACCTCAATGTTTTATAGCTAATTCCCGGATATTTATCCACTAAAATTTTGACTAAAGCTAAGGCTGCACACCCTTACTCGTCCTCTTAATTTGATCCCCCAATGTTCCTCTTCTATTTAAAATTACTCCCACATATTTTAACTTATTTACTTGTTCCAACCTCTCTCCCTATACCATACACATCCTCTTTTTTTCTCCCTTTATGTTTCTGCGTTACTAACACTTTAGATTTATTCCCGTTAATTTTCAGGACCCATTCCTTTGCATATTCTTCCACTCCATTTAAACTTTGCTGCATTCCACCAGCAGTAAATGTCAGCAAAACCACGTCGTCTGCTAAAATCAGTCCCGGTATCTCAAACCCATTAAGCCCATTTATTCCCGCCGTGTCCATCCAAAACGTCATTAATAAGTAAAATAAAAATATCGGGGATAATTTACATCCTTGTTTAAACCGAACTTACACTCTAATGGTCTACTCAACCTGTTTTCCTCCAGCTTAACACAGCACCTGACCTCTTTACATACCGCCTCCACTGCACGTACCATCTTCCCCGAAATCCCCAACCGACCCAATTTTCCTATTAACGCACTTATGTTAACCTTATCAAACGCTTTTTTAAAATCAATTGCCGCCACAAACACGTTGCCTCTTCCCATACTCAGGTATTTATCTAAAATCATCTTCACTATCATTATATTGTCTACGATTCATTTTCCTTTCCTAAAGCCCCCTTGATAAGCTGATAAAACCGAGTTCTTTTCAGCCCAGTCACAACATCTGCTTGCTAAAACTCCTGTATAAATTTTACTTAGAGAATCTAACAGAGTTATACCCCTGTAATTATTCGTGTAGTTTTTGTTACTTTACTATTCCTGTTTCCCATTCTTTAGGGTACTTACCCCGTCAAAAATCTTGTTAAATAACTTCACTATCATCAGCCCAATTATGCATAATTTTTTCCAAAACCCATTGTTAATACCATTGCATCCTCTCGCAGACCTACCCCTGATTTTACCTATCACTCCCATGACTTGTTTTGAAATTTCTTTGACCAGTTCAAATATCGATACCCCCTGTCTCTGCAGAAAAAATCTTCCCCCTTCGCTCTATACCATTCCTCCTCCTCCAAGTAATTCACTGCACACTCTTAGTTCTTAGTTTCTGAAATCTTCTTCCACCCTTGACGATTATGTTTATTCTCTCCAAAATTCTTTCCATTTTCTTCCTCCTACATTCTTTATTTATCGCTTCAGTTTGTTCTTTTCCTTTCACTGATTTTCCTTTTTGAGTCTTTCCTTAAATTACAGAAAACTTCTCTTTCTGTACTCCCACCTTTTATCTATACTCTCTTAACGCACCCATAACCCTATTTCGCAATTCCTTACACTCCTTAATGTAACAGTCTTCCACCTCTCTCTTTCTTCTCCTCCTGACTCTGTCCATCTGTGCTATCCTCTTGATTGGGCATAAAATCAGTTCCACAGTTCCATCTATGTTGTTTTTCTCCAACGCAACCTCCCATCTATACCTTACTAATTGTAATTCCGCTTTTATTATCGTATCCATTTCTTGTTCTGCTGTCTCTGTCCATTTATATTTAATATACCATCTCCCTAGTTTCTCGTTCTTCTTAACCTCTCTCTTCTCGTCCCTCCCTTCCCTCATTTTTATCAATACCCACACTAGAAAATGACGTGATTCGATTCAACTTCCTACCTCCATCCTTAAAATTTCCTCCAACATATCTTCTGAGCTTATTACTGTCAATCACGCTTCCTCACTGTTCTGTAACATAAGTCAGTTTCCGATCCTGTTGCCCACCTTCCATTCGTTTAGAATATATAAATTTCCTGCTGCACACATTTCTAAGAGTTTATCTCCATAACTGTTTATGCCTTTATCTTCACTTCTTCTACTTTTCCTCATTACCCTTCTTTTTTCTCTATTGTACACTGGGCTCTGCTCCCCTATTCTCGCATTCCAGTCGCCAAATAACAACATACCATCTTCTTCTGTAAACTTCCCTCTTATCATACTAATATCCATCAATAACTCTTCAAAAAATATTTGTGTATAACGGACTCCTAGGGTTGCAATATGCAAATGCCCTACTTACCGTTTTAACCCTTCCTTCTTCCCTCCCCATATTAAATCTAATCCATATCACTTCTTGCATATCTGTCTCAATATCCTCTAGTAGTCCACTAATTTCTTCCTTTATTAGAACCACCATTCCTCCTGGGGTCCTTCCCTCATTCCTTTCCTTTCTTTTGTATTTATATTTAACCACAATCCCTTCCCATGTTATCTCCTTCCCTATTTCAAGCCATGTATCCAAGAGTGTCACAATATCGTAACTTTCCACTACTTCTTTAACCTTTTGATTACCTAATTTGCCTAATAGCCCCTCAATATACACAAATCCTATTTTTCAATTTTTTATAACTTACCTCCCCCTTCCGGATTACCTCACCTATTCTTACTTCTTGTTACCATAGCTGTCTCGCTCTCTAACTCGATATCTCCTTTTCTTAACATTTTGTCGTTCTATTCACTCTTTATCCTCCAAACCTTTAAACCTTTAACCCCCAAGCCTTTTGGACTCATACTTCATCCTTTGTTCACACCTCCTTTTCCTTTCTGTTCGTCACGCATCTCACCGGCTTTATTGTTCCTTGTCCATTGCACTCTGCTCTTAGAGATTCTTGAGACTCTCCCTCGCTCATCACTTCCAGACTGCCTTCTCCCACATCCGCACTGCGCTGCCCACTTCCTCCTGGGTTGCTCTCCTAACTTACCTCCACTCATTCCATAACTCGTTCTCAGTCCTTCCTTCCATCTTGCATTGCCATCACTTCCACCTCCGTTCTGTCATAATCGTCCATCGCTTTCAATTTTGACGCCGACCACTCTCTAAACCATTTTCCATTTGACGCCATTAGCCGCTGCCCCCTTATGTGTGCCTTCAGACCTTGTTGCCTCTCCCTACATAGATGCCTCTTCAAAGTTTTCATATTTTACTTCCTTCTTTACACATATCTCCCTTTACCCAGAATTTATGTCCTTGTAAGTTGCTGGAGTTTCTTAACACTATTTATTCCATTAATGCAGATAATAAATTTATTCTAATTAGGCTTCGAAGTTTAGCTTTCCCCACTCTTTCAACATCGTCTATATCCAGTTCATTAAAGTTTATTTTCATCTTGTTCTGTATGACCTCCTCCCCCTTAAAATTATGTCAAACTTACCTTCCTTCTCATCTTCCTGAACACCATACACAAATATGGATTTATTCATCCTCTCCTGGTTGCACACTTCTGCTTCTTTCTTCATCTTCAACACCTCCTCTTCTAAATATTTCACTTTTCCCCTTAACAGCTATACTTCTTTCTCATTACTACACGTTTAGTTCATCATTTCTTCTGTCTTTACTTCTATCTATTTCTTCATATTCCCTATCTCCTTTGATTGCTCTTTCATCATAACCTTTATTTCTTTCATCTAGTCCCAAGGACATGTTTCCTGTATGACTTTCCTCACTATCTCCTTAATTGCTGCCAAATCTTCCCAGCTAAATTTGCCACTGGTATTCCGGCCGGGGTTTATTTCACCCCCCCCCCACCATAACCACAAGCACAGCTATCAAAGCTGTTACCAGTACCTCCTCAACCATCTTTACCAGCACTTAATTTTTTCTCCAAACCATTCTTACAAATCTTCCCCTGCTTCCACTGCCACCTCCAAATCGCGTCCCGGTACTGTTTCACTCCCACCATACTTCACGGTACGCACTACGCAACACGTCCGCTCTCACCGCTTGCTCAAGCTAGAATGTGTTAAAATAGATAAATATCCTCGTAAAGTGGCGATTACCAAAATATTGAGTCTGGACTTCTGTAATACGAACCTGATCCAGAAATTCATGAAAAGACTACTTACAGTGTCACGAGCCCCTATCATTAAACGCAATACTTCTAGCTCTTCGAAATGATACTTTCCCTTGCAAAATTCGATTGTAGGTGTGTAGACGTTCCTCTTTTCAACGTTAACCTCCTCAGGATGGCCGGTGCGATGCTCCATGCTTACTGTCGGATGGATTGTATAACCATTCTTGCTGTACTGTTTAAAGCCATCATGTCAATTCTTCTGGAGCTCCCGTTTATGCACACGCCGTGAGTGGTATAACACTTTTCACGAAGCTGTTTGGCAATGAATGATCTAATTTTGTGATGGCAGGCATTTCTTAATAAATCACCATAAGGTCAGTTTCCCAAGACTATTGTCGCTTCAGAGACGGATTAATAGGCAAACGCTCCGGAGTCCCGATATCTCTAATCATCAGGGGGCCTTCTAAAATATTAATATTTATGAGATTTATGAGATTAAGTATTATTTCATTTATTTATAATATCCATAAGATACCTTGGAATTATAAACACTGTGACTATTGGTCGAAAATGCGTTCTTCAGGCCCTGGGTTCGATTTCCAACCGGGCCGCGAAATATAGCATTAAGAAGTGCATTCCTATAGCTCGAGAACCGGATGTATTTGTCGTCTCCAAAACTTGTACGCAACACACAATAAGGCACGACACTCATCACCACCACCACAATCACTATCCCCACCACCACATTAATATGTAGCATTTATTTTCAAATGGTTAGCGCCAAGAAGGGCATCCGGCCGTAAAACTCGGCCAAATCTCCCACAATAACCGGTACTACTGTAGAAACGCCATACCATGGGGTGTAATGGGAACAATCCCGGTGGCATCGCCGCTTATTTCTCATGAAGGCAGTCTGGGTTTGATTTCCGGCCATTATATATTGGATTTACGAAATAAAATGTCACGTCCTATGAGGTATCTTCCACATAAGAAGGGTGGCCTAGTGGCTTATGATCACAAAAGCAAAGGTCACGTAAATCTCTAACTGTAGTTTACTTTTCAGTAGAAAAAAAGAGAACCAAACAGCAAGCGTTTATGTACCTTTTAGAAAGTCACATACTCGACCACACTGGTCGTAGGAAATGGTGCAAATTGTTAGAGTAAGTGTCCACCATTGGTGGTAATACGTGCTCAGTACTTTCGGAGAAAATTCCCTTGAACTCGCCTAAGTACGTCACGGTTTAGAATGATGTCCTGAGCTGATTTAAAGAACATTCCCTGAGCTTTCCGCTCCTCTGCGATACACCATAGATTACATACACCCCAAAAGTACTAATACAAGGGGTTTCGATCGGGGCCTTTTGCCGGCAAGCCGATAGGGCCGATAGGGCCCAAACGCCCAATCCATGGCTGCGGATAGGTTGCGTTCAGGTGGCGGTGCACTGCGTTAGTAATGTGCGGGGGTGCTCCATCATGTTGGAACCACATGTGCCGTAGGGTAAGGTGTGATCATCCTCTAGTAGGGGTGGTACAGTGTCTTGCAGAAACTGTAGGTAAGGTACGCGGTCACTCTATGAGGTAATACCACAGGTCCTATGATAATGCTTCCCAACTTCCCTGTCCGAACATCAATGGAAAACCGAACCTTGTGGTGAGAACATGGGATATGTTCACCTCCAACACAATCATGAGTGTTGTGTTGAAGATGCCACTCTTCCTAAACGGCGCCTCTTCTCTGAACAAAATTTGATTCACGAAGTCTTTGGGTTGATGATGGACCCATTCACAAAAGGCCACGCGCGGTACATATCTCCAGGACAGGTGCTGAGCACGCTGCAGATGGTACGGATGTTCCCGGCCTTCTGATAACTTTCGAAGGACGGTCTATACTTTCTGTCCTACGTACAATTACTATACCCTTCATGGAAGGATTTCAAGATTGATGGGTGTCGGAGTGAATCAAAAGCGCTGGGCAATCTCGGGACGAGGATACGAATATAGTTTTACGAAAATATTGGAGTCTTCGGGCTGGGAGGACCTGGGAGTGAGCAGACGAGCTGCTCGACTAAGCGGTATGATCAGAGCAGTTAGTAGAGGGATGACGTGGAATGGCGTTAGTAGAAGAATGTAAATATATTTATAGTTTTGAAGTGAGGACATTCATAAAATAAAGATAAAATTGGAATTCAAAAGAACAGATTGGGATAAATTTTCGTTCATAGGAAGGTGAATTAGGGACTTACCAAAGGAGATATTCGATAAGTTTCCAACATCACTGAAGTAATTTAAGAAATGAATAGGTAAATAATTCATGAAGTATATTTTTTGGGTTTATGCCGCGAAATTAATTTTAAACACACACTATGCGTTTCAAAAGGAACCTTGCCTTTCTTCATCAGGAGACAACAGAGAAATGAAACGACGTATTAAAGGTTGCTAGGAGAAAGTAACAATGAACATGAAATGGTGCCCTAAGATATAGAAGGGGCGCCATTTTAGCACCATGCTAGGGACAGCGAATGAGGTTGTAGCCTGTATCTCTGTTGAAATTACAGTATCTGGGTGTTTACGTATTTCAACCGCCTCCCTGATAATTCTTGGGCGATATTGCTTTATACGGGCAAGAACATCCACTTCTTGGAACAAGATATCGTAACCAGGTGTAAAGGCATGATCAGCAACAGCTGATTTATCAGTTTGGTTGAGTCTGATACATCTGGTATGTTCTTTGATAAGAATACATACCGTTCTCGAAGTCTGCCCAATATAAACCTTACCACATGTTCAGGGAACTCTGTAGATACCAGGTTGTTGCAATTTAGACAAACTATCCTTAGTTGGTCGCAGGAATTGCCTAATCTTAATTGATGTTCAAAGAACAGTTCGTACATGGTACCTACGTAAGATTTTATCAATACGACCCGTCGTGTTATGTATGTAAGATAGGTAAGCAGTTCCTTTTACATCTTTTTCCTTAACAGACGTCCGATTATGCTTCGATTTCAGAACCGTTGAGATCAAAGCTCTGCTATAACCGTTGCACTCAAAGGTGGTTCTCAAGGTGTTAATTTTATCTTGTAGAGATGGCATAACAAAGTACATATCACAACCCATCCAAAACAAAATGCTTTATTGCTGGACGAATACGGAGTACAGGTCAAAATTACAAACCCAAACGTATACCTTGTAAAGTAGTGTACATTAAAAACCACAAAATACACTGAAAGTAAATAACAGTACATGGCAAAGCAACAAATGCGTACTCCATGACACTACTTGTCTGGGCATAAGTATTCATACCTTACGTGTAAAAATGGGGTTATCGTCGCCATAAGACCTATCTGTGTCGGTGCGACGTAAAGCAACTAGCAAAAAAAATGGGTTTGAACCAGTAAACAGAAACCTGTGTTGTTCCGCACCATTTTTGTTGTGTAATAGATGCAGACAGAGACGGACTGATCAGCTGGTCAGAGACGGTAATAATCCAATGGCGAGAAAAACTAGGGACACATCTGCTGAAGAGAGACGACTTATTCTACGCCTTCACCAACAAGGAAAATCGTATTCCTAGATCGGAAACATCATTGAAAGAAGTAAGCTAACTGTGCAAAACATCATACAAAGGTTAAAAGGACAGGGTGTTCTTACAAGCAAGACAAGAACTGGACGTCCGAAGAAACGGACCGCACGAGACGAAAGGTCCATAGTAACCACAAATGTAAAACACCCGCACATTACGTCTTTGGCAATAGCATCGCAGCTGGAAGAAAATTTCCATCATCCAGTGTCACACGAAACAGTAAGGAATGCCCTTCATCGTGCTGGGTATCGATCTAGGGTCCCAAGAAAGAAACCGCACATAACGAAAGTGAATCGACGGAAGAGACTACAATTTGATAAAAGAATATGTGGCGAAAGATAATGCTTTTGGTCGACAATGATGTTTACAGATGAGAGTAAATTTAATATTTTTTCGAAGTGATGGACGCATTTTAGTGTGGAGACGCCCTAACACAGAGCTCGATGAACATGACCTCGTTACCACTGTGAAGCACGGCAGGGGTGGAGTTATGGTGTGGGACTCAATGGCCGTTTCAGGTGTCTGGGAGTTGGTATTTATCGAGGAGATTGCAGACAGATTTCAATATTTGAACATCCTGAAAGAAAACGTTCGCAAAAGCAACGGAAAGCTTAGCATTGCTAATGAGTTTTACTTCCAACACGACAATGACCCCAAATATACGACTGAATTGTTCGTTTGAAATCGCCGGATACCAACCCCGTCGAACATCTATGGAGTGAATTGGAGTCCAGACTAAGAAAATTCCACATAACAAGTAAAGCACACTTGAAACAGTTACTACAACAATAATGGGGAAACATATCATCTAACTTAACACGGAAACTGGTGTACTCAATGCCCAGCAGGTTAAAAGAAATAATATACAGGAAAAGCAAACAAACGCGCTACTGATCGAGTTGGTAATATCTGTTTCTTCATTGAGTTGTGAACTCTTCTGGGATACGGTATGAATACTTATGTCCGGACAAGTAGTGTCATGGAGTACGAATTTGTTGCTTTGTTATGTTCAGTTATTTACTTCCAGTTTATTTTGTGCTTTTTAATGTAAACTGCTGTGCAAGGTATACGTTTGTGTTTGTAACTTTAACCTGTACTCTGTATTGGTCCAGCAATAAAGCATTTTGTTTGCATGGGTTGTGATTCGAAACGCACCTCATAGGATTTTTGCTGCGTGTCCGTTTCAGAAGTATTCAGTGGCTCTTCAACGTACTCTGCCATATAACGCACAACCTATATAGAGATAAGCAGTTCTTCCACCCATTTCAACGACACACGATGGAACACAATAATTTATCCGGCAAAATGTTATCCAATGAAAGGACTATATTAGAAAATATTGTATGATCATACGAGGTCTGGTGAAATATGAGTGCAAAGTGCCTGGCCAAAAGAGATATCACAGGCTCTGAAACAGCATCGTAATCTTCGCATAAAGAATTGTTGAAAATTTAGTATTGGAAGAACTGTTGACAAATTTTGTACAATATCTCTCTGCAAATCAAGTCTCCCAGAAGACGTAAACATACGGAGGACAAAGGAATAAACTGACTTAGAGTGCGTACTGAACGGTAGGTGGTTTTAAAATAAATTATCTTGTCGGAACGGGTTAGAAATGTTGTTGTGTACATTTTACTTATTCATTCTGAACAAATGTACACATCTGCAAGAAAATTTGGATATACAGTGAGTCTGTGATGTCAAAACTAACATACATAGGAATACAGTAAGAGATTTCCATCAATATCACGGGTACACTAACTGTTAGCTCGCGGCAATGCTGTTATAGTACTTTATTGCATCACCCGATAGGCCGATTACCTAGATAGTAGGCCCCTTCAAACGAAAACATCATCATCAAAAAGCATCATCCAACGAGGGCGTACTGAGGTCAGCCTCTTGTTTCTGGATACAACGGTCCATCCGTTTCAGAACGAGGTGTTTAACAAAGCCGTCACAAATATTTCTAGCAATTATTTCGATTTTTATAAATTCCACGTTTTTTCATCACTCTTCGACCAAACTACGGTTGTTAGAATATAAACGTATTCTACACGAAAATGTACTTATTTGGAAAAAATCTATGCCAGTTAGGCTACGAACTTCTTCATATATTTGGTGGTCTCTCGCACATGACATTCTATTTTTGTGGTTTTCTGTATAGTATTAGTATTAGTATTTATTTATGAACAAACAGGCTCTCCGCCCCATTACATGTTCACAAAGCAATAAGACACAATATTAATAATTATAATTAAAAAAAAATATATATAATAATAATAAAAATAATAATAAAATAATGATAATAATAATATAATACATAAAAATAAAATAATGATAATAGAGATAATAGGAATAAATAATAACAAAAATGATAACAATTCTGTAGCAGTCCTCGGCTCGAGGATCCAGCAAACTCATCACTTGTCCTTATGCCTACAGCAACTTTCGTCACATTCCTTTTCCCTGACCTACTCCCGATCAATACCAAAACATCGACAGTCAGCACTTACATTCTAACCAGCCATAACACAAACAAAAGTCCTCCACGTTCACAACAATAAATAACACAATCCTAACCCAGCAGAAAATCACAATAACTTACAATCAAATTTCAACACTGGTCTCCCTCCACACTTACCTTAAATACCACTTTTATTTCAATGCATTACTACCTCTCATGTTGCAACTTGACCATTATTTAGCCATGCTTGATCTCATTTTAAAACCCAAGCCATGCTCAGCATTACATTTGCTATCGCAACCACCACTCATTCCGTGTCCTTGTGGATTCAGCACATACGTCATCTTCATTGTCCTCTAACTTACTCTCTGTCCAAACCATAACCACCAACATTCCGCAATTGCCCTTCAATCCATCATACACTACATTTACCAACCCGCACTTAATACAATCATCTCTCCAACTCCAAAAGTTTCAGCAATAAATTAAACCATCTCATTACCAAACCATCTTCGCCTATACCAACACTTCTCCCACACCACATTTTTTTTTTCCGATAAATCTAAACTAATTCAGCAATAAATAAACCATCTACATACCAACTCCCGGATTCAGATACCACCTCTTATCCACAATTTCCATTCCAGATCCACCTCATATACCTTCCACAATACACCACTAAATCTAAATTTACAACATCTCAGATTTACAAAATAACACCACTTAACACCGCTTCTCACCATATTTCAACCATAGTCCTCAATAACTGCGACCATTTTATACCACCACTTCTCCAACACCTCATTTCAGCAATATGACACATCTTACCTTAATCTTATCTAGATACCAGGCCATCTTCACCTTAAAATACCAAACACTCATATACCATCTCTTCACCAACACCACATTTCAATCTCTACCATCCAAAACTCTTGTCCCTCTTCACACTCACTTAGTTAGCATTAAATAAACCTCCTACCCAACCAAAAGCTAATACAGCTACCCTTCAATACCAACACATCGCTTCATATACCACCTCTCAATCTCATACCACACTATCATGCTATCCTCTCTCTTATATACATCAACAATAAATATACCCCTTCACCATTGCCACATTTCGGCCTTCACAAACAATTACCATCATAACCTAGTGAATTTACAGTGAATAACAATTACTGACATATCGTAAGACTTACCAATCAGCGTCAACTCCAAATATCACAATAAATATATCACTTCACCCTTACCACGTCTCAGCCTTCACAAATTATTTACCATATTTCAGCCTTCACAAATAGTTACCATCCTAGCCTAATAAAATTACAATGAATAACAATTACTGACATATCATAAAACAAACAGACCATGCCATCCTGTCCTCTTACCCAACTCCCCTAACTAAATACTCAGTCCCTATATACACTAATCCATTAAAATTTTAACCTACTATCTCCTTCCCTTATACAGATAACTATTCTACCCCCCTATTCCCCTGCCCACCCTCTAACTCACTCTCCTTCATTTTACTCTCGCAGGCCTTTTTTGTCGCACAAAAATACCTGTTCAATTCACCCCCTTTTTCCCATTGTTTAAGAATCCATCTCAGTATTGCGTTCTCATCCCCTCTCCCCAGTACTTCCCGATTCTCGGCACTCAATAATCTATGTCTTAACCCCCTCGTTCCCTCACAGTCTCTTAGCAAGTGAAACTCATCATTCACATCTCCACAAAGTACACACCTTGTCTTATCCCTGCCCTGTAACCAGCCCTTATTCCTTGGCAGACCTAAAAGCCACCACATCATCCCATATCGATTTGACCTATCAACGTATCTAATATTCAACCCTGCTATCTCCTCTATTTTCGTCAAAACAATCAGCGAATTTCTTAGTCTGCTTTCCCCCAATAATTTCTGCCTATGGATATCCCTAATTCTCCTTTCTAGTATTTTTATCCCTCTCACTTCTGTCTTTGACCAAACCTCCCCCCACAGGTGCCCTAATCCTATCCTCTCTAAATATCCTTTTATTTTTTCTAACCATCCCCCCTTATACATGCTCTTAAATTGCTGTACATATGCAGCCTGTAAAACTCTCCCACCTTCCTGTCTTTTTAAATTCATCCAATATCTAACTATTCTTTTCACACCCTCTGATTCCAAATCCTCCCCACACATTAATTCCGCCCCTACATTTGCTGTACACCTCGGTAAGCCCATCACTAACTTAGCAAAACTACTAACAATCTTTCTTAGTTCCTCTCTTTTTTCATCCAGCCCCCAAACTTCTGCTCCGTATAATACCCTCCCCACTATTACCGACCTGAACACGAGTCTCAGTGTTTTATAACTGATCCCCGGGAACTTGAGTAGCAAATTTCTGACTGAGGCTAAGGCTGCCAAGCCTCTATATTTCATTCTTTTGATCTGGTCACTCCAAGTTCCTTTATCATTAAAAATAACTCCTAGATATTCCAGCTTCCTTACCTGTTCCAATCTTTCTCCCTGTATTACCCAATTCCCTTCCATCTTTCTTCTTTTGTTCACCTGTACTATCAATATTTTAGACTTATTTCCATTAATTTTCAATCCCCATTTCCTCGCAAATAGCATCACTGACTCTAAGGCCCTATTCATCGCCCCTGAAGTTAACGTCATCAATAACACATCATCCGCAAATATCAGTCCTGGCACTTCCAAACCATTAATTACCGGTACAGCCCAATTTCCTGCCCCAAACCCCTCTAAAATATCGTTTATAAATAAAATAAACAGTATGGGCGATAACTTGCAACCTTGTTTTAAACCCACCTTGGACTCCAATGGTCCACTCATTCTCTCTTCTCCCAATTTTACACAAAACCTGACGTCCCTGTATATTCCTTCCACTGCCCTCAACATCTTCTCCGAAATCCCTAGCCTACCTAATTTCTCTCGTAGGGCCTCTCTATTTACCTTATCAAAAGCTTTCTCAAAATCTATTGCTGCTACATAAACCGTACTTCTATTCATATTCTTATACTTTTCTAAAATAGTCTTTACTATCATTATATTATCCACTGTTCTTTTCTTTTTCCTAAATCCCCCTTGGTAATCTGTCAAAATTCCATTTTCTTCCGCCCACCCACTTATTCTGTTCGCTAGCACCCCCGTATATATTTTACTCAGAGAATCCAACAGAGATATACCCCTATAACTGTTCACATCGTTCCTACTACCCTTTCCCTTGTATATAGGGCATATAATTCCTGTTTCCCATTCCCTAGGGTAATTTCCTCCCTCGAATATCCTATTGAATAGTTTCACCATGCCCTCTATCATTATCTCATTTTTACTAATTTCCTTCCAAAACTTATTATTTATACCATTACACCCCCCGGCCGACTTCGCTCTGGCTCTACTTATCACTCCCCGGATTTCCTCTCTTGTGATTTCTTTATCCAAGTCATAAATTGCCACTCCCCTATTACTCCAAATTACTTCTTCTCCCGAACCTCTCCATCTATCACCCCCCTTTTTTCCTAGTAATTCCTCGAAGTGCCTGACCCATTGCACTTCCTCCATACTCGTTCTCTCCATATTCCTTCCACCCTTAATAATTCTATTAATCTTATCCCAGACTCTCTCAAAATTGTTAGTCTTGCAGTCATTATTTATGGCTTCCATTTGTTCCTCTAACCACGTCTTTTTTGTCTCCGAAATTTTCTTTTTATACTCCTTCCTCAATCTACAGAAAAACTCCCTTTCTTGGCTTCCACCTTTCCTTCTATATTCTCCTAAAGCGTCCATCACCCTCCTCCGCAATCCTTCACACTCCCTATTAAACCATTCTTCTCCCTCTTTCTTATTTCCTTTTCTAGCTTTCACCTTCTGCGCTATCATCTTTATTGGATGTAGCAACAATTCCAAGGCTTTATCAGTATCATTCTCTTCTAACGCCCCTTCCCACCCATATTTCAGAAGATGTAACTCCTCCTTTACTACCCTATTCCAATCCCGGCCTACCTTCTCTGTCCATTTGTACTTATTATAACCCCTCCCTCGTTTATCCTTTGTCTCATTTTCCTTCATTGTACGCTTCTCTACCTCTCTTTTCAGCATAACCCTCACCGGGAAATGGTGTGACTCAATCCAATCTCCTATTTCCATACTTACAACTTCCTCAATCATCCCTTCCGAGCTCAGAACCATATCTATCACACTACCCCCTTTCTCCGTAACATATGTCAATTTCCCCGTCCTGTCACCCTCTATCCACCCATTCAGAATATACAAGTTTCCCACAGCACACATCTCTAGGAGCTTCTCTCCATAACTATTTGTAATTTTGTCCTCACTCCTTCTGCTTTCTAACAAACACATTCCATCCTCCCTACTATAAATTGGGCTCTGTTCTCCTATTCTCGCGTTCCAATCCCCAAATAACAACATATCCTCCTCCCCTGGATACATTCCCCTTATCCTACCAATATCCACCAATAACTCTTCAAAAAAATATTTATTTGCATATTCTGAATTACTAGGATGACAGTAAACAAAAGCTAGATTTATTTTCTTCCTCCGTCCCTCTCTCTCTCCCAAATTCAATCTCAGCCATATGGTTTCCATCATATCGGTCTCTATATCCTCTACTCTTTCACTAATTTCTTCCCTAATTAGAACTATCATCCCTCCTGGTGCTCGTCCCTTATTCCTCTCTTTTCTTCTATATTTATATTTTATCTCAAACCCCTTCCATGTAATCTCCCTCCCTGTTTCCAACCACGTCTCTAAGAGTGCCACAACATCGAAACTTTCAATTACTTCCCTAACTTTCTTGTTTCCTAATTTGCTCCTTACTCCTTCAATATTCACACATCCTATCTTCCAAAATTGTTATAACTTTCCCTCCCTCCCTTCTAGGTCTCCCGCTCTATTCTTACTTCTAGTATTTATCGACCTCTCTCCCTCTGTATCCTCCATCCCTTTACGTACTTTTCCCCATATGTCTTTTAAGCTCTTACTCCTGACTTTACTCATAAGTTTTTTACCTTCTTGTCGATCTGTCTCCTCTTGACCTTTCTTTTTCGCTACACCACTGCACCCTGCACTCACCTCTTCTTGCTGCTCACCCCCACTCTCCCCCTCACTATTTTGGACTTCTGAATCCATCTCCCTTTGTCCTTTCTTACTCACTGCACCACTACACTCTCCTCTCCCAGTTTCTTGCGGTCCACTCTCACCGTCCACTTCACTATCTTGGTCTTCTGTCTCCCGGCTGCACTGCCCATTCTCTTCCGAGATGCCTTGCTCTCCTGCCACGTCCCTCCTCCTCTTCTTTTCTTCTTTCTTCTTCCCATCTTGCCTTGACCTCTCACCACTCTCAACCCTCTCGTTTTCGTCCATTTCCTTTAGCTTAGAAACTGAATGAACTCTGACCCATCGCCCGTTCGTCACCTCCAACCTCAGACCTCTTATTCGGGCCTTTAGCCCCTGGTTCCTCGCTCTCCAAAGGTGCCTATTCAAGATCTTCGCGTTTTCACTTCCTTCTCTTCCCATGTCTCCTTTCACCCCTATTTTCCGCCCTTGTAAATTCTTGCTGTTTCTTAACACAGAATCTGCCATTAGGGTTGAGAACAATGTAACCCTAATTGGCCTCCGACCTTTGATTCTACCAACTCTCTCTACATCATCAATGTCTACCTCACTAAAGTTTACCTTCATAACATCACGTATAGCTTCCACCACCTTAAATATCAGCTCAATCTTGCTCTCTCTCGCCCCTTCCTCAATTCCATATAAAAATATGGCTTTTTTCAATCTCTCCTGCCTGTACCCCTCCGCTTCTTTCTTCATCTTCATCACCTCGTCTTTCAGATGCTTCACTTCCCCTCTCAATAACTCGATTTCTTTCTCGTTATTGACCACTCTCCTGCTCGATTCCTCTGTCTTCGTTTCAAGCCATTTCTTCATGTTCCCTATCTCCCTTCTCTGCTCCTCCATCATGTCCTTTATTTCCTGCACCTTATCCCATTGACACTTTTCCTGCATCACTTCACTTACAACCACCCTGAGTGCGGCCAAATCCTCTGCGCTAAATTTTCCACTGGTATTTGGGCCTGGGTTCACTTCCACCCCCCCAATAACCAGTAACACTGCTATCACTGTCACCACCAGCACCGCTTCACTCATTTTCAATCCGTCCGTCACCAATCCATTCCTGACCTCCTTCTTCTGCCTTGCCTGCCATTTCCCAATAGCGGCCCGGTACTGTTCAATGCCAACCATGTTTACAGCACGCACTTCGCTACGCAACCTCTCTCCTCGACTGCTCGAGCTAGACTGTGGTTTTCTGTATAGACGGCCCGCTCCAGTAAAAGGGGAGCGAATGTCCCTTTCACACTCCAGAAGTGTCGTCAGTCAGTTTTATCTGATACAGATCTGATGGAATATGCATATTAACAACATGAACATTTATCGAGCCTACTTCCATTTGATGAACGTCAAACAATGAGACTTAGATATTGCACCATTTTTGATGGCACGTTATTCATTACTTGTGTTCTGGTTCGTACTCGAACCTGTATATCTGATTCAGTCACATTAGAAAGGTCAATGTTTCCTAGTTTTGTCGCCAGATGGCAGTGCTACGCCATCTTTCATTTCCAGGCCTTGCTTCCTCTCGTAATGATGCAATGATGGTTATTCCTCTTTTTCAATGGAATCGACGAGTAAAAACAAGATGGACTACACACTAAACGACACCGCTTTTCTGACCGTTCAGAAGGTTTTTAGCATATTTAAAGTATGAGTATCCCTATCTGATTATTTTAATTGTTGCTTTATATTTCTCAGGTGCGTGCATTATTATTTTCTCTTTTCATGCGTGCTGTTCTGTCCTTGAGTGCGCGGTTGTGTGTGTGTAGATATGTCAGCCGTGTTATTTGCCTATCTGATGTACGGTCCTATTACTTCGAATTTATGTGCCTCTTCATTTATTTTTCGATTACATGAGTGTTGGACCTCAGGGGCTCTGAACTTTGGAGCGTGGGTTGGCGACCATGGGGCCCTCAGCTGAGTCCTGGTATTGTTTCCACTTACTTGTGCCAGGCTCCTCACTTTCATCTATCCTATCCGACCTTCCTTGGTCAACTCTTGTTCTTTTCCGACCCCGACGCTATTAGGTTTGCGAGGGCTAGGGAGTCTTTCTTTTTCACGCCCTTCGTGGCCCTTGTCTTCCTTTGGCCGATACCTTCATTTTTCGAAGTGTCGGACCCCTTCCTTTTTTTCTCTCTGATTAGTGTTATATAGAGGATGGTTGCCTAGTTGTACATCCTCTTAAAACAATAATCACCACCTTACATGAGTGTTGCCCATTCATGTCAGAACCTACATAATTGGATCTGTATGGTATGTGACTTTGTACACCTCGCGTATCTTGGTTTGCTTATTGCATGGACCTCGTGTTTGATGCTTCTCATTTCTACTGAAACACTATGTCCCTTATATTGAGGCAGTCTGTTTCGGTAACCCGGCTTGATGGGGAGCCCGTTGTGTGTGTAATTATTCTTTGGACGGACCGTTGGCCTCGCGCCACATATTTGTTATTGTGTTCGGATGTATGGTTGTGCGTGCATGGGTGTTGTCTGTGTGGATTGGACGCACCAAAAGCCGCACTATATTGTGTATAATCTTGCCCTTATTAATTCATGTGATGTTTCTTTATATTGCTCCTCCATTTTTGCTCGTACCTGACCGGGCCTTGTGTGTGACTTATTTTTGAAGGTCGGCATTTAATTTCTCATTCCCGGTATTCTTATTATTCTGTTTACTTGACTGTTGATGTGCGCAACTCCGTGGTTTCCAGCCAGGGATGTTCATAACTGACACTCTCGGCCCCCTTTGTCCCTTTTGAGGAATGTTTTTTCTCCTTTCTGATGGGTCATCTAATGAATGCTATAATGAAATAAGAGTAACAATATAAGTAAGTGAACATCGACCGGGTGGGCGTCTTGGAAAAAAAGATGGAGAGAGAAGCTTGATAGTATTGTTTAATTGAACGTTTTAATTTGAGCTTTATAACCGTTCGCTATTTGGTGGGAAGCTTGGCCGAGAAAATTTTGGATGTCATGCTCTCTCTGTATGTATTTGTTTTTAACATTTTCTACTCCTTTTTAACATTTTCTATTAAATATCCTACTTGCATGTTGGATATTGATTAATCTTTTCTTCTCATTTTACTCTTTCAATAAACTGGGAATTTGTGTGCTAATGTGCTTTTGATTTACAGTAGCGTTAGTCCTTTAGTATTATTACTATTATTAAGGGACTGATCTCCAGTTCAAGGATGATATGTGTCGCCATTCCCTATCGCGAACATCGGACCTAGTGTTATTGAGCGCACACGTTTTCACGCGTCTTTCCGTATTAATTCTCTCTCTTATCCTTTTTCCGGTATACGAGTGCGGGTATTGGCTTAATATTCACGTTGTTGTTCATTTCTCTACAAGCTGACCAAGGTCGCACCGCCAGATAGATATTATGGCATATATCTGGTATGAAAATTGGAAATCACCGAGCTCGATAGCTGCAGTCGCTTAAGTGCGGCCAGTATCCAGTAATCAGGAGATAGTGGGTTAGAGCCCCACTGTCGGCAGCTCTGAAGGTGGTTTTCCGTGATTTCCCATTTTCACACCAGGCAAATGCCGGGGCTGTACCTTAATTAAGGCCACGGCCGCTTCCTTACAATTCCTAGGCCTGTCCTATCCCATCGTCGCCGTAAGACATAATTGTGTCGGTGCGACGTAAAGCAAAATAGCAAAAAAAAAAAAAAAAAAAAAAATGGAAATCGCGGAAAGCCATTTTCAGATTTGCCAACAGTGGGGTTCAAGCCCACTATCCCTCGAATGCAAGTTCGCAGCTGCGCAAGTGCGACCGCAGGACCAACACGTTCCGTATGTGAAGGACTGATAGAGAGAAATGTGAACCGAGAACGTCCGAACTGAGCTGCAAAGTTGCAACGCCTTCTTGCATTTGTTTAGATGCTACAGTGCCAAGGTAATGAAAGCGTGCACAGTTCAACAGTATGGATGTGGGATCGATTCTCCGTCACGGCGTCGAAATGTAAAGAAACATGATTTTCGCTTCTCATAGGATATTTAGCACTGAAAATATAGAAAGAAACAAGAACTTTGAACGTTACTTTCCTTACCGACTGGTTTGCTCGTCGTCAGTGGAATAACTTCTTGTTCTGTAGTGGTCTCTGTAACACAGAACATTTTCTGTCACAATGAAAACGAAAATGAATTATACAGGTATCCATTATACGGCAGAGCAAGTCACGGTACGAGAATGCTGGCTGTAAAGCAATACCACATTAATCTTTTTCAGACTTAAAACAAATAACGAAGTGGCAACATGGCCCAGTGCCTAAACGAGGCCGTGTTTTAAACAGTCCGGGAACAGTAGACCCGCCCATGCACTGTGTGAGTCATCTGCGGAATTCCTCTGCTGTACACGGCGTAAGATCAGGGTACTTTAGTCACTGCTTGGTCGAGCCCGTACCAAAACACTACCGTGCCACGCGTTGATCACGAGGGTTGTCATCTCCGCACTTTCAACATAATTTCGACTTTCAATATATATTCCAAACGCATTTTATAGGAATTTAGTGATTTTTGTTGGGTGTCTTTTTCAGAAGTGTTCAATGACCGTTCGACGTGCTCTACCATATAACGCACAACCTATGTACACATAAGCTGTTCTTCCATCAATTTCATTGACACACGATGGAACACAATAATTCATCCAGGAGAATGTTATCCAATCAAAGGGCTATTTTAGAAAATACTGTATATTCAGATGATGTCCGGCAGGAAAAATGAATGAAAACTGCCTGGCACAAAGGGAAATCACAGGCTCCACAACAGCATCGTAATCATCACATCGTGAATTGTTGATGACTTAGCATTGGCAGAACTGATGACAAATTCTGTACAATATTTCTGTGCAATTCAAATCTCCCATAAGACGTAAACATACTGAGGACTAAAGAATAAATAGAACAGAGTTGTGATTCGGTCACTGACGTAAAAAGCGTTTAAGATAAATATTTTTTAATATTTTTTAAACATAAATTATCCAGAAATGTACTTGTGGATATTATACTTCTAAATTCTGATCAAATGTACACATCTGCAAGAAAAGGTGGATATATGGTGAGTCTGTGACGTCAAAAGTAACATACATATGAATACAGTAAGAGATTTCCATCAATATCACGGGTGAAAGTTAAGTCTATATTGTACCACTTGGAGCCGTGGAAGTTTCGATGGGCAGATACTCCAGAGTGAAGTATTGTTTTGCAAAATTTACAGCGTATAGGTTCAGCTTGCCTTAGATATCTAGATATCAAACTAGTATGATGTTATGAGCCTCCAGAAGCGCGTGACTCTCCTCTAGGCATTCGGCCACGTAACTAGGAGAATCTCTTAAGAAACCTAATGATCGTCGACATTGGTGTTGTTGGACATTATGTCTTTCCAACAAGCCTCTGTATTTTCTTGAATGAGTTTTCGAACATTTTGAAATCGTTAATGTCCCATATGTCGCGACGATTTGAGAGAGTCCGAAAATTTTCGAATTTCTTCGCAACACAATTTTCTCAAATATTTTCTATTTCCAAGTATACTAATGAAACACATTGACATGAATCGTACGTCGTGCCATGTACACTAACTGTTAGCTCGCGGCAATGCTGTTATAGTACCTTATTCCATCACCCGATGGGCCGATTACCTAGATGGTAGGCCCCTTAAAACGAAAACATCATCATCATCAAGTATCATCCAACGACGTCGTACTGAGGTCAGCCTCTTGCTTCTGGATTCAACGGTCCATCCGTTTTAGAACGAGGTGTTTAACAAAGTCGTCACACATATTTCTAGCAATTATTTCGATTTTAGAAATTCCACGTTTTTTCATCACACTTCAACCAAATAACGGTTGTTAGAATATAAACGCATTCTACATGAAAATGTACTTATTTGGAAAAACTCTATGCCTGTTAGACCACGAACTTCTTGATATATTTGGTGGTCTCTCGCGCATGACTAACGGTATTAACATTCTATTTTTGTGGTTTTATGTATAGACGGCCAGCTAAAAGGAGAGCGTATGTATTATCCGCACACTTTATCTTGGTGCATTTGTGTACGGGGTTGGGGAGTAAGGAGGGAACTGTCCCGGTATCGATAGTGCTGCCTGGTGCTGCCAACTGAATGAAAATGAAATCTGAATTGAATCGAGAATATGATCGATCGATATGAAATTTCTAAACCGTTATCATCTTAAGCCAACAACTATGTCACATACACATTATATAACATTATAAAACATTTCTCGATGCGAATCTTGTTCCTAGCATGAAATCTATACTTCGGCTTTGTTGTGTAAGCAATAACAGTACTAGTACGTAAAGTGTACGCCAGATGTCGCACAACGATGCTTAAGCGATTCACAGTTTGTGTTTCAAAGATTGCCAGTACGAATCTCGAAGATCGCCGAGGTCGACCGATTCAGCACTAGGGTGTAAAAGCACCAAGATAAAGTGTGCGGATAATACCTTTCACACTCCAGCAGTGTCGTCAGTCAGTTTTATCTGATACAGACCTGACGGAATATGCACAGTAACAACATGAACATTTATCGAGCCTACTTCCATTTGATGAACGTCAAACAATGAGATCTAGATATTGCACCAATCTTGATGGCACGTTATTCATTACTCGTGTTCTGGTTCGTACTCGAACCTGTATATCTGTTCTTCTTATGCTTGATTCAGTCACGTTACAAAAGTCAATGTTTCCTAGTTTTGTCGCCAGATGGCAGTGCTACGCCATCTTTCATTTCCAGGCCTTGCTTCCACTGGTAATGTTGCAATGATGGTTATTCCCCTTTTTCAATGGAATCGAGGAGTAAAAACAACAAGATGGACTCCATACTAAACGAGACCGCTTTTCTGACCTATCAGAAGATTTTTTAGCAGATTTAAAGTATGGGTATCCCTGTCTGACTATTTTAATTGTTCCTTTATATTTCTCAGGTGCACCGGGCGAGTTGGCCGTGCGCATAGAGGCGCGCGGCTGTGAGCTTGCATCCGAGAGATAGTAGGTTCGAATCCCACTATCGGCAGCCCTGAAAATGGTTTTCCGTGGTTTCCCATTTTCACACCAGGCAAATGCTGGGGCTGTACCTTAATTAAGGCCACGGCCGCTTCCTTCCAACTCCTCGGCCTTTCCTATCCCATCGTCGCCATAAGACCTATCTGTGTCGGTGCGACGTAAAGCAATTAGCAAAAAAAAAAGCAAAATCCAGATTGCGGCATAACCTGCCGGAAGAAAAAGAAGATAACTGACATTTGACAAAATTATACGTTTTAGCCTGTAACGAACGGAAAACATCCAAGATCATTAAATTTTTCACTTTTTATCCCCGAAGAATATCGAAATATGCAGGCAATTTTAATGATGGTGCAGACCTTCGGAAATTCCTATCACATAACAGATTGCACAATCTCCGTTCAATTTGGAATGATCTACAACCTTGGTCTTATGACTTTTTGCCTTATCTGTACCCCTTTTCTCTATTAATCGATGTTAACTCAATTTGGAATTTTCACACGCATAATTCATACTTTCGATTACTTATATGAAATACAGAATCATCAAACTCTTCACGAAAATTGGCCCACCCAGTAGCCATATGTGAGCCAAATGCTATGTATGTAGCTGTCACATAATTATCCGAAAAGTAATGTAATGTGAGATAATCTTACAAAAACGTTACCCTGTTCCACGTTTCTAACTCAATCTGACCCAAGAATAGATGACATATCATAGGACCAGCCATTTAGGCCACTAAATCCGGCGTGTCTTATGGTATAATCCTTTGTCGATATGACGTACGTTTAGTAGCAGTTAATCTGTAAATGAAGGTCTTCAATATTGTAAACACGCATATACTTTCGTATATCGATCTATATATATTCACTGATGTCGATTTGTAGCGATCGAGAAAGGGTGGGTCTGCTGTTGTAATCAGTACTCCCCACACCGACTTTGACTGGCAGTATGAAAGGGTTCCTTCTCCAACTCCTGTGTAACTGTCATTAGTAAGGAAGGCCTACAATTGTAATGAATAGTTCACTTCTCGATTTGACTTGCAGAAGGCAAGTGAGCATGCAGTTTTGTTTAAAACTCCCCTACCCGATTGTGTTTGGCAGTAGGCAAGGGTGCCCGCCATTATAAAGAAATGCCCTCATCTAAAATGTGACTGGCATTAGGCATAGTGGCCTGCTATTTTGATGGAAACTCAGCAACTTGGTGTGACTGGCAGTAAGCTGGCTGGAAGTAGGAAAACTGGCCTGGCATTATAATGATAACTGCACAACTCAATTTCGAGTGATAGTAGGGTAATTGCTTGCCATTATAATAAAAACTCCTCAACTGTAATCTGTCTGGAAGTTGGAAAGGAGGCTGCCATTTTAACGAAAACTCCCCAAATCGATTCTGTCCGCGTAGTAGGCAATGGGGCCTGCAATTATAATGTAAACTTCCCAACTCGATTGTGAATGGCAGTAGGCAAGTGAGCCTGCCGTTATATCACAAATCCATAACAAACACTTTACATTGGAAACAACGTACGGGGACCTCCCCATGCTTTTTCTCGGATAACGCTAAGAGACATGCAATTTTAAAACAATCTTATTTACTGCATGTACACTATTTACTTCGATATTCGAATACAATGTAGAATACCGTAGCGAAGCACGGGTACATTCGCTAGTTTGAAATATATCTTCGCCAGTCCTCCTGAAATCCTGTATTTCCTGTTTGAGTACACATCAAGGGCTGAAAGCTGAATGGTTCTATTAATGTAGTTCTATATATTTCCTGTCTCAGTGCATTTAATTGTTATTTTTATTTTCATGTGGTACTTGGATATTGATGTGATACCCCATTCTCTTGCATATGGTGTGCTCTGTTGTCTTGCTTTCGAAGGGATTTCTTATTTGTTATAATATCAGCTTTGTGTTAATGTGTCAATCATTCATTTGAATTAAAGCTGCTTTGAGATGTGCGGTTATGTTCTCAGTAACATAGTATGCCATACGAACTAGGGGTATCAGATCAATATTTATAACATAGTAAGTACTTGGAAATAAAAATATATGAATTACAATATATTGGGCATGGAAGTAGCAGAACTGCATTATTATCGCCAGCTGGCGAGAGGGGCGTGGGGCGAGGGGCAGGGGAAAGGATGGGGAGGAGCTGTAGGCATACCCGGATATGCGTCACAGCGCCGGATGTCGCTTCTCTGCGCTATCTGTTGATAAATGCGGTAACACAGTGCACAAAAGGCGCACTGTGGCGCTATCTCGGATGAGAGACTGAAACTACTAGCGGCGTTTGGCTTGGTACCGAAATTTATCATTGAGTTTCATCTCTATTCTATTCTATCCTCTTTGCTCCTATTGCTCCGAATTTATGTGCCTCTTCATTTATTTTTCGATTACATGAGTGTTGGTCATTCGTGTCAGAACCTACTTAATTGGACCTGTATGGATTGTGACCTTGTACACTTCGTGTATCTTGGTTTGCTTATTGCATGGACCTCGTGTTCGATGCTTCTCATTTCTACTGAACACTATGTCCTTTATATTGAGGCAGTCTATTTCGGTAACCCGGCTTCATGGGGAGCCCGTTGTGTGCGTAATTACCCTTTGGACGGACCGTTGGCCTCGCGCCACATGTTTGTTATTGTGCTTACAGTAGCTTTAGTCCTTTAGTATTATTGCTATTATTAAGGGACTGATCTCCAGTTCAAGGCTGATATGTGTCGCCATTCCCTATCGCGATCAGCGGACCTCGTGTTATTGAGCGCACTCGTTTTCACGCGTCTTTCCGTATTAATTCTCTCTCTTATCCTTTTTCCGGTATACGAGTACGGGTATTGGCTTAAATTCACGTTGATGTTGATTTCTCTACAAGTTGTCCTACGTCGCACAGCCAGATAGATATTATGGCATATATCTGGTATGAAAATGGGAAATCGCGGAAAGCCATTTTCAGATTTGCCGACAGTGGCGTTCAACCCCACTATCCCTCGAATGCAAGTTCGCAGCTGCGCAAGTGTGACCGCAGGACCAACACGTTCCGTATGTGAAGGACTGATAGAGAGAAATGTGAACCGAGAACTTCTGAGGAGAGTTGCAAAGTTGCAACGCCTTCTTGCATTTGTTTAGATGCTACAGTGCCAAGGTAATGAAAGCGTGCACAGTTCAACAGTATGGATGTGGGATCGATTCTCCGTCACGGCGTCCAAATGTTAAGAAACACGATTTTTGCTTCTCATAGGATATTTAGCACTGAAAATATAGAAAGAAACAAGAACTTAGAACGTTAGTTTTCTTACCTACTGGTTTGCTCGTCGTCAGTGGAATATCTTCTGGTTCTGTAGTGGTCTCCTCTGAAACACAGAATATTTTCTATCACAATGAAAAGGAAAACGAATTATACAGGGTATCCATTATACGGCAGAGCAAGTCAAGGTACGAGAATGCTGGCTGTAAAGCTATACAACATTATTTTCAGACTGGGAACAAATAATGAAGTTGCAACATCGCCCAGTGCCTAGACGAGGCCGTGTTTTAAACAGTCCGGTAACAGTAGACCCGCCCATGCACTGTGTGAGTCATCTGCGGAATTCCTCTGCTGTACACAGCGTAAAAATCAGGGTACTTCGGTCACTGCTTGGTCGAGCACGTACCAAACCACTACCGTGCCGCGCGCTGATCACGAGGTTTGTCATTTCCGCACTTTCACCATAATTTCGACTTTCAATATACATTCGAAACGCACTTCATAGGAATTTAGTGATTTTTGTTCGGTGTCTTTTGCAGAAGTGTTCAATGACCGTTCGACGTGCTCTACCATATAACGCACAACTTATGTACACATAAGCAGTTCTTCCATCAATTTCATTGACACACGATGGAACACAATAATACATCCAGGAAAATGTTATCCGATCAAAGGGCTATTTTAGAAAATACTGTATATTCAGATGAGGTCCGGCAGGTAAAAGAATGAAAACTGCCTGGCACAAAGGGAAATCACAGGCTCCAAAACAGCATCGTAACCATCACATCGGGAATTGTACATGATTTAGCATTGGCAGAACTGATGACAAATTTTGTACAATATTTCTTTGCAATTCAAATCGCCCACAAGACGTAAAAATACTGAGGACTAAAGAATAAATAGAACAGAGCCGTGATTCGGTCACTGACGTAAAAAGCGTACTGAGCGATAGGTATTTTTAATATAAATATTTTTAATATTTTTTTATTATTTTTAACATTAATTATCCAGAAATGTACTTGTCGATATTATACTTCTTAATTCTGATAAAATGTACACATCTGCAAGAAAAAGTGGATATATGGTGAGTCTGTGACGTCAAAAGTAACATACATAGGAATACAGTAAGAAATTTCCATCAACATCGCGGGTGAAAGTAAAGTCTATATTGAAATACGTTTTTGAAAAATGTATGGCGTGTACGTTCAGCTTGCCTTAGATATCGAACTATCTAACAAGTACTGTATGATGTTATGAGCCTCCAGAAGCGCGTGACTCTCCTCTAGGCACTCGGTCACGTAAATTGGAGAATCTCTTAAGAAACCTATTGATCGTCGACGTTGGTGGTGTTGGACATTATGGATTTCCAGCAAGCCTCTGTATTTTCCTGAATGAGTTTTCGAACATTTTCAAGCCGTTAATATCCCATATGTCGCGACTATTTGAAAGAGTCCGAAAATGTTCGAATTTCTTCGCAACACAATTTTCTCAAATATTTTCTATTTCCAAGTATACTTATGAAACTCATTGACATGAATCGTACGTCGTGCCATGTACACTAACTGTTAGCTCGCGGCAATGCTGTTATAGTACCTTATTGCATCACCCGATGGGCCGATTACCTAGATGGTAGGCCCCTTCAAACGAAAACATCATCACCATCATGCATTACCCAACGACGTCGTACTGAGGTCAGCCTCTTTTTTCTGGATACAACGGTCCATCCGTTTTAGAACGATGTGTTTAACAAAGTCGTCACACATATTTCTAGCAATTATTTCGATTTTAGAAATTCCACGTTTTTTCATCACTGTTCGACCAAACTACGGTTGTTAGAATATAAACGTATTCTACATGAAAATGTAGTTATTTGGAAAAAATCAATGCCTGTTAGACTACGAACTTCCTCATATATTTGGTGGTCTCTCGCGCATGGCTAACTGTATTAACATTCTTTTTTTTGTGGTTTTCTGTACAGACGGCCAGCTAAAAGGAGAGCGCATGTACCTTTCACACTCCAGCAGTGACGTCAGTCAGTTTTATCTGATACAGACCTGACGAAATATGCACAGTAACAACATGAACATTTATCGAGCCTACTTCCATTTGATGAACGTCAAACAATGAGATCTAGATATTGCACCATTCTTGATGGCACGTTATTCATTACCCGTGTTCTGGTTCGTACTCGAACCTGTATATATGTTCTTCTTATGCCTGATTCAGTCACGTTACAAAAGTCAATGTTTCCTAGTTCTGTCTTCAGATGGCAGTGCTAAGCCATCCTTCATTTCCAGGCCTTCCTTCCTTTCCTCTCGTAATGATGCAATGATGGTTATTCCCCTTTTAAATGGAATCGAGGAGTAAAAACAACAAGATGGACTACACACTAAACGAGACCGCTTTTCTGACCTCTCAGAAGGTCTTTAGCAGATTTAATGTATGAGTATCCCTATCTGACTATCTTAATAGTTCCTTTATATTTCCCAGGTACGTGCATTATTATTTTCCCTTTTGGTGTGAGCTGTTCTGTCCTTGAGTGCACGGTTGTGTGTGTGTAGATGTGTCGGGCATGTTATTTGCCTATCTGATGTACGGTCTTATAACTTCGAATTTATGTGCCTCTTCATTTATTTTTCGATTACATGAGTGTTGGTCATTCGTGTCAGAACCTACATAATTGGATGTGTATGGATTGTGACGTTGTACACCTCGTGTATGGTATGGTATGGTAGCCTAGGTCATCTTTGTTCTATTGGAAACAGACTACGGTACTGGCCTGGCACTACTGCCATCACACTGTAGAGTGCGTTCAAGTCACCCGTTGTGGGCCAATCAATGAATAATGAATTTTCACCATGCCAAGCCGATGAAAGAGTGCGCAGTTCACCAGTAAGGCTGTGGCGTCGATTCTCCGTCACGACGTCGAAATGTTTATAAACACGATTTTCGCTTCTAATAGAGATATTTAGCACTGAGAATATAGAAAGAAACAAGAACGTAGAACGTTATTTTCCTTACCTACTGGTTTGCTCGTCGTCAGTGGAGTAGCTTCTGGTTCTATAGTGGTCTCCTCTGTAACATAGAACATTTTCTGTCACAATGAAGAGGAAATTGAATTATACAGGGTATCCATTATAGGGCAGAGCAAGTCAAGGTACGAGAATGCTGGCTGTAGAGCAATACAACATTAATATTTTTAGATTGTTACTCGGAGTGAAGAGCGAAAAAAGAATGAAGTTGCAACATCGCCCAGTTCCCATACGAGGCCGTGTTTTAAACAGTGCGGGAAAAGTAGACCCGCCCATGCAGTCTGTGAGTCATCTGCGGAATTCCTCTGCTGTACACGGCGTAAAATCAGGGTACTTTAGTCACTGCTTGGTCGAGCACGTACCAAACCACTACCGTGCCGCGCGCTGATCACGAGGGTTGTCATCTCCGCACTTTTACCATAATTTCGACTTTCAATATACATTCGAAACGCACTTTATAGGATTTTAGTGTTTTTTGTTGGGTGTCCTCAGAAGTGGTCAATGACCGTCCGACGTGCTCTACCATATAACGCACAACCTATGTACACATAAGCAGTTCTTACATCCATTTCAATGACACACGATGGAACACAATAATTCATCCGGGTAAATGTTATCCAATGAAAGGGCTATTTTAGAAAATATTGTATATTCAGATGAGGTCCGGCAAGAGAAATGAATGAAAACTGCTCGCACACAGCGAAATCACAGTCTCAGCAACAGGTCCCATGAGGTCTGGCAAGAAATACGAATGAAAATTGCCTGGCCAAAAGAAATTACGCAGGCCCCAGAATAGCATCGCAATCATCACATCGGGAATTGTTGATGATTTAGCACTGGCAGAACTGATGACAAATTTTGTACAATATTTATCTACAATTGAAATCTCCCACAAGGCGTACGCATACTGAGGACTAAAGTATAAATTGAACGGAGCCGTTATTCGGTCACTGACGTAAAAAGCTTACTGAGCGATAGGTACTTTTAACATAAATGATCCAACCGTTATGGGTTAGAAATGTTCTTGTGTATATTTAACTTCTTAATTCTGATCAAATGTACACATCTGCAAGAAAAAGTGGATATCTAGTGAGTCTGTGACGTCAAAAGTAACACACGTAAAAATACAGTATGAGATTTCCATGAATAACACGGGTGAAGTCTATATTGTACAACTTGGAGCCGTGGAAGTTTATTGGGCAGAAATGTGCTTTTGCAAAATTTACAGCGTGTACGTTCAGTTTGCCTTAGATATCGAAATATCTAACCAGTATGATGTTATGATCCTCGAGAAGCGCTTAATTCTCCTGTAGGCACTCGGCCACGTAACTTGGTGAAGCTCTTGTTAAACATTTGATCTTTGACAATGATGGTGTTGGTCATTTTGGATTTCTGACAAGCCTCTATATTGTCTCGTATGAGTATTCGATCATTTTGAAATCGTTAATACGCCGCGGCGATTTGAGACTGTCAGAAAATTTTTGATTTCCTTCACAACACAATTTTCTAATATATATTCTATATCCAAGTATACTTGTGAAACTCACTGACATAAAACATACGTCGTGCTACCTACACTAACTGTTAGCTCGGGGAAAAGCTGTCATATTTAATGAATATTTAATATTCACGACCGCATTGTAATGGAAATCAACTTTCAACCTATTAGGTCGTGTTACGTACATTTATAACGTGTTGAAGAGATGTTAAGCCATCATCATCATCATCTGTTTACCCTCCAGGTTCGGTTTTTCCCTCGGACTTAGCGAGGGATCCCACCTCTACCGCCTCAAGGGCAGAGTCCTGGAGCTTCAGACGCTTGGTCGGGGGATACAACAGGGGAGTATGACCAGTACCTCGCCCAGGCGGCCTCACCTGCTATGCTGAACAGGGGCCTTGTGGAGGGATGGGAAGATTAGAAGGGATAGGCGAGGAAGAGGGAAGCGGCCGTGGGAAACCACGGAAAACCACTTCCAGGATGGCTGAGGTGGGAATCGAACCCACCTCTACTCAGTTGACCTCCCGAGGCTGAGTGGACCCCGTTCCAGCCCTCGTACCACTTTTCAAATTCCGTGGCAGAGCCGGGAATCGAACCCGGGCCTCCGGGGGTGGCAGCTAATCACGCTAACCACTACACCACAGAGGCGGACGAGATGTTAAGTACAGAACAAAAAGGGCCAACTGGACACCAGTGGGATCCGAACCCACAACCTCCCGATTTCGCGTCGGTTGCTCTACCAATTGAGATATGGTGGCCTAGGTTATGTTTGGTATGCTGGAAAGGATCTAAGCTACTGAACTGGCACTACTACCATCACACTGTAGAGTGCGTTCTAGTCGCACGTTGGGGGCCAATTCAATGAATACTGAGTTTTCAGGAAGCCAAGCCGATGAAAGCGTGCACAGTTCTCCAGTAAGACTGTGGCATCGATTCTCCGTCACGACGTCGAAATGTTAAAAAACAGGATTTTCGCTTCTAATAGAGATATTTAGCTCTGAAAATAAAGGAAGAAAGAAGAACTTAGAAGGTTATTTTCCTTACCTACTGGTTTGCTCGTCGTCTTTGGAATATCTTCCGGTTCTGTAGTGGTTTCCTCTGTAACACAGAACATTTTCTGTCACAATGAAAAGGAAATTGAATTATACAGCATATCCGTTATACGGCAGAGTAAGTAAGTCAGGATACGAGAATGCTGGCTGTAAAGCAATACAACATTAATCCTTTTCAGACTGGGAACAAATAATGAAGTGGCAACATCGCCCAGTGCCTGAACGAGGCCGTGTTTCAAACAGTCCGGGAAAAGTAGACCCGCCCATCCACTGTGTGAGTCATCTGCGGAATTCCTCTGCTGTACACGGCGTAAAATCAGGGTACTTTAGTCACTGCTTGGTCGAGCACGTACCAAACCACTACCGTGCCGCGCGCTGATCACGAGGGTTGTCATCTCCGCACTTTCACCATAATTTCAACTTTCAATATACATTCGAAACGCACTTTATAGGATTTTAGTGATTTTTGTTGGGTGTCTTTTTCAGAAGTGGTCAATTACCGCTCTACCATATAACGCACAACCTATGTACACATAAGCAGTTCTTACATCCATTTCAATGACACACGATGGAACACAATAATTCAACCGGAAAAATGTTATCCAATGAAGGGGCTATTTTAGAAAATATTGTATATTCAGATGAGTTCCGCCAAGAGAAATTTATGAAAACTACCTGGCACAAAGCGAAATCACAGACTCAGCAACAGACCCCATGAGGTCTGGCAAGAAATATGTATGAAAATTGCCTGGCCAAAAGAGAAATCACAGGCTCAACAACAGCATCGTAATCATCACATCGGGAATTGCTGATGGTTTAGAAATGGTAAAACTGATGACAAATATTATAGAATATCTCTCTGCAATTCAAATCTCCCACAAGACGTAAACATACTGAGGACAAAAGAATAAATAGAACAGAGCCGTGATTCGGTCACTGGCGGAAAAAGCGTACTGAGCGATAGGTATTTTTAATATAAAATATCCAGCCGTTATGGGTTAGAAATGTTCTTGTGGATATTTTACTTCTTAATTCTGATCAAATGTACACATCTGCAAGAAAAAGTGGATATATAGTGAGTCTGATGCGTCAAAATTAACATACATAGGAATACAGTATGAGATTTCCATCAATAACAGGGGTGAAAGTTCATTCTATATTGTACCACTTGGAGCCGTGGAAGTTTCGATGGGCAGACTCAGCAACAGATCCCATGAGGTCTGGCAAGAAATATGTATGAAAATTGCCTGGCCAAGAGAGAAATCACAGGCTCAACAACAGCATCGTAATCATCACATCGGGAATTGCTGATGGTTTAGAAATGGTAAAATTGATGACAAATTTTGTAGAATATCTCTGCAATTCAAATCTCCCACAAGACGTAAACATACTGAGGACAAAAGAATAAATAGAACAGAGCCATGATTCGTTCACTGGCGGATAAAGCGTACTGAGCGATATGTATTTTGAATATAAATATTCTTTAATATTTTTTAATATTTGTAATATAAATTATCCAGAAATGTACTTGTGGATATTTTATTTCTTAATACTTATCAAATGTACACATTTGCAAAAAAAAAAAAAATGGATATATGGTGGGTCTCTGACGTCAAAAATAACATACATAGGAATACAGTAAGAGATTTCCAACAATATCACGGGTGAAAGTTAAGTCTATATTGCACCACTTTGAGCCGTGGAAGTTTCGATGGGAAGACAATCTAGAGTGAAATGTGTTTTGGCATAATTTACAGCGTGTACGTTCAGTTTGCCTTAGATATCGAATTATCTGACTAGTATGATGTTCTGAGCTTCCAGAAGCGCGTAACTCTCCTCTAGGCACTCGGCCACGTAACTTGGAGAAGCTGTTGATAAACATTTGATTGCCGACATTGGTGGTATTGGTCATTTTGGATTTCTGACAAGCCTCTATATTGTCTCGTATGAGTATTCAATCATTCTGAAATCGTCAATTTCCCATATGTCGCGGCGATTTGAAAGAGTCAGAAAACTTTCGAATTACTTCGCAACACAAATTTCTAAAATATATTCTATTTCCAAGTATACTTGTGAAACTCACTGACATGAATCACACGTCGTGCTACCTACACTAACCGTTACCTCGGGGGAATGCTGTTATATTACCTTATTGCATCACCCGATGGGCCTATCGCCTAGATGGTAGGCCACTTTAAACCAAAATCATCATCATCAAGTATCACCCAGCGACGTCGTACTGACATCAGTCAGCCGGGCTGAGTGGCTCAGACGGTTCAGGCGTTGACCTTCTGGCCCCAACTTGGCAGGTTCGATCCTGGCTCATTTCCTTTGGTATTTGAAGGTGCTCAAATACGTCAGCCTCGTGTCGGTAGATTTACTGGCACGTCAAAGAACTCCTGCGAGAAAAAATTCCGGCACCTCAGCGTCTCCGAAAACCGTAAAAGAGTAGTTAGTGCGACGTAAAACCATTATTATTATTATTATTATTATTGTTATTATTATTATTATTATTATTATTATTATTATTATTATTATTATTATTATTATTATGAGATCAGTCTCTTGTTTCTGGATAAAATGGTCCTTCCGCTTTAGATCGAGGTGTTGAAAAAAGTTGTCACACGTATTTCTAGCAATTATTTCGATTTTAAAACTTCCACGTTTCTGCATCGCTCATCGAGTAATCTGCAATCGTGAAAATATAAGCTATTCTACAGGAAAATGTACTTATTTGGAAGAAACATAGGCTCGTCAGACCATGTACTTCTTCAACATCTTGGTGGTTTCTCTCCCGTATGACGGTAAAAGTACTTTTTTTTTTTTTTTTTTTTTTTTTTTTTTTTTTTTTTTTGGTTTTCTGGACAACAGCTACCTGAAAGGTGAGTGATTGTCCCTTTCACACTCCAGCAGTGTCGTCAGTCAGTTTTATCTGATACAGGCCTGACCGAATATGCAAAGTACGAACATGATCATTTATCGATCGTACATCAATTTGATGATCGTCAGACAATGAGATCTGGATATTCACGTTATTGTTCGTTTTTATTTACAAGTTGCTTTACGTCGCACCGTCAGAGAGATATTATGGCATTTGTCTGGTGTGAAAATGAAAATGACCGCAAAGCATTTTCAGGTTGGCCGACGGAGCGGTTCGAGCTGTCTCTCGAATGCAAGCTTAAAGCTACGCGAGTGTTACCGCACGACAAAATCGTTCGGTAAGTATAGGACTGTCCGCCTCTGTGGTGTAGTGGTTAGCGTGATTAGCTGCCACGAAATTTGAAAAGTGGTACGAGGGCTGGAACGGGGTCCACTCTGCCTCGGGAGCTGAACTGAGTAGAGGCGGGTTCGATTCCCACCTTAGCCAACCTCGAAGTGGTTTTCCGTGGTTTCCCGCTTCTACTCCAGGCGAATGCCGGAATGGTACCTAACTTAAGGCCACGGCCGCTTCCTTCCCTCTTCCTTGCCTATCCCTTCCAATCTTCCCATCCCTCCACAAGGCCCCTGTTCAGCATAGCAGGTGAGGCCGTCTGGGCGAGGTACTGGTCATTCTCCCCAGTCGTATTCCTCAACCAAGAGTTCCAGGACACTGCCCTTGAGGCGGTAGAGGTGGGATCCCTCGCTGAGTCCGAGGGAAAAACCGAACCTGGAGAGTAAACAGATGATGATGATGATGATAATGAAGTATAGGCCTGATAGAGAGAAATGTGAACTGAGAAATTCTGAGCAGAGATACAAAGTTTCAACACCTTCTTGCATTTAATTAATATTGAATTTTCACAACCGCATTGTAATCGAAATCGAGTTTCAACCTATTAGGTAGTGTTTCGTACATTTAGTGCGTGTTGAAGAGATGTTAAGTACAGAACAAGAATGGCCAACCGGACACCAGTCGGATCCAAACACACAACCTCCCGATTTCCGTCGGTTGCTCTACCAATTGAGGTGGCCTAGGTCATGTTTGTTCTGTTGGAAATGATCTAAGCTACTGGTCTAGCACCACTGCCATCACCCTGTAGAGTGCGTTCAAGTCGCACGTTGTGGGCCAAGTCAATGAGTATTGAATTCTCACCAAGCCAAGCCGGTGAAAGCGTGAACAGTTCACCAGAAAGGCTGTGGCATTGATTCTCCGTCACGACGTCCAAATGTTAAGAAACACGATTTTCGCTTCTAATAGGATATTTAGCACTGAAAATATAGAAGGAAACAAGAACTTAGAACTTAACTTTCCTTTCCTACTGGTTTGCTCGTCGTCAGTGGAATATCTTCTGGTTTTGTAGTGGTATCCTCTGTAACACAGAACATTTTCTGTCACAATGAAAAGGAAATTGAATTATACAGGGTATCCATTATAGGGCAGAACAAGTCAAGGTACGAGAATGCTGGCAGTAGAGCAATACAACATTATCCCTTTTTAGATTCTACTTCCACGTTTCTGCATCACTCATCGACTAATCTGCAATCGTGAAAATATATGCTATTCTACATGAAAATGTACTTATTTGGAAGAAACTTAGGCCCGTCAGACAATGTACTTCTTCAATATCTTGGTGGTTTCTCTCCGGTATGACGGTAAAAGTACTTTTTTTTGTGGTTTTCTGGACAACAGCTACCTAAAAGGAGAGCGATTGTCCCTTTCACACTCCAGCAGTGCCGTCAGTCAGTTTTATCTGATACAGGCCGGACCGAATATGCAAAGTACTGTACCGGTTACGACCTGTACATAAGTATTTTTTGAGCATAAGTTACGTTTATTTACCACGCGTAATGTTCCGAGCGCGCCTGGTTTGTCTACCAACAGCGAGGACCAGCTAGCGAAGTGTATGACGACTGTGAGCTGTGACGTAGCCACAGGGGCTAGCTAGGCCGCCCGCTCGTCTCAACACGTGTTGCCAGCCTTGACTGGTATTTTCTGGATTCCACGTCACTTGTTCTAGTGAGTTCGATGGAGAAAATTTGGAAATTTCTATAATAATTGTGCTAGCGAGTCGAGCGATATGTCATCTTGTTTGGGATCACCTAAACGTCCCAATGCTCGAGTTTCAAGCAAATCCATCGAGGGATTCGGGAGATATTCAATCAAACCGTATTATGACGTAGACATCCCGGATTGAATAAAAAGGGGACCTACTGTAGCCTATTCACACAGTCTCAGCTGAGTAGTCAGCGAGGACACTCTTGCTGCTACTATCATCGTGGAACTCTGTCATTATACAAGTGTGGGAAGACGATTCTTCCAAGTTTTATAAAGTGGACTCATAAGACTTCGAGTGTGGTAGAAATTTTTCTAAGTCTTCGTAATTGAACTTGGAATATTTACAAGTGTTCCTTGAAGGGACTTGTATTATTTACGTGTCATCGAAGTTGGAATTTTTCTAAGTGTTAACTAAATGGACTTGTATTATTTCCATGGGTTCGAGACCCGAATTCTTCTAAGTGTTCACTGAACATTATTTACGTGTCTTCGAAGTTGGAATTTTTCTAAGTGTTAACTGAATGGACTTGTATTATTTACGCGTCTTCGAAGCTGGAATTTTTCTAAGTGTTCACTGAACGGACTTGTATTATTTACGCGTAAACGAGATTGGAACTTTTCTAAGTGTTCGTAAAATGGACTTGTGTTTTACGTGGAATATTTGCAACTGTTGAGGAACTCATTCTTCTAATAGACAGTGATTGATTAACATTGCTAGTGATGAACTTTAACTTTCCAACGGCTTTGAACAGAGTTAGGATTTCACTTACATTTACTCAAAGACTTGTACATTTGCCAGTGTTGGTTTAAAAGACTTATAAATTTCGTCAGTGAATTTATTTATGTGAATGGACTTGTGTTTTCGTCAGTGGTCACTCAAAGACTTTATGAATTTCACCAGTGATTAACTTTAAATATATTCAGACTTCCAAGTGAATGGACTTATGTTTTTTCGTTCGAGTTTAGGCAAAGACTTGCACCTTCGCCAGTAATGAACTTTGAGTTTAACTATAATTTCACAAGAAGGGACTTGTGTTTTTTCATTGCCAAAAGTCATACAGGGAAGGGGATCTTCCTAGTGATGAACTCTAAAATTATTAATACCACTCATATCATTTTAGGAGTGTTGGAAGTCTTGATGTACAATTATCAAGATCTCTGCTTATAAGTTGATCATCCAAGGTGTTCATGGACTCAGTGCTACTAGTGACCTTGGGAACATCAATCCTCTCAGTCTCATTGGGCTGAGGTAGTACATGACTATCTACAACATCGCCTGGATCATCGGGGTTCAAACCGGGCCTCAGAGTTCGAGACATCTCTACTCGCCGTCAATCCAGACAGTCCAGCTGCCTCTGTCTGGAGTATCTGGAGTCCCTGGAATCCCTGGAGTCTTCTGGAACGTGCTTCAACCAGCTTGGCTTGCTGAGCTGGAGAACTCAAGCCATACTATTGGAATACGAGGAAGACAGTCCATTTCTACTTAGAGGTGATGTGCAAACTCATGACTTATTTGAATAAACTCTTATACTATCGGAGTCAAAGTTTTTCTGTAGATAGTACCCTACCTCCTGTACCGAGACCTAGCTACGATTAATCCAGTTTTTTGCCCTGAGATCTCTATTTCATGCCCCTATCAAATTTAATCTGAGAGTCGGGCTCTTTTACTGGTACAGTACGAACATGATCATTTATCGATCGTACATCAATTTGATGATCGTCAGACAGAGAGATCTCGATATTCACGTTATTGTTCATTTTTATTTACAAGTTGCTTTACGTCGCACAGACAGATAGATATTATGGCATTTGTCTTGTTAGTCTGGTGTGAAAATGGGAAATAACCGAAAAGCATTTTCAGGGCGGCCAACAGTGGGGTTCGAGCCCACTGTCTCTCGAATGCAAGCTTATGGCTGCGCGAGTGTTACCGCACGACAAAATCGTTCGGTAAGTATAGGACTGATAGAGAGAAATGTGAACTGAGAAATTCTGAGGAGAGATATAAAGTTCCAACGCCTTCTTGCATTTAATTAATATTGAATTTTCACGACCGCATTGTGATCGAAATCGACTGTTACGTACATTTATTACGTGTTGAAGAGATGTTAAGTTCGTTCGTTCGTAATCTGTTTTCCCTCCAGGGTTGGGTTTTCCCTCGGATTCAGCGAGGGATCCCACCTCTACCGCCTCAAGGGCAGTGTTCTAGAGCTTCAGACTCTGGGTCGGGGGATACAACTGGGGAGGATGACCACTACCTCGCCCAGGCGGCCTCACCTGCTATGCTGAACAGGGGCCTTGTGGGGGGATGGGAATATTGGAAGGGATAGACAAGGAAGTGGGAAGGAAGCGGTCGTGGCCTTAAGTTAGGTACCATCCCGGCATTTGCCTGGAGGAGAAGTGGGAAACCACGGAAAACCACTTCCAGGATGGCTGAGGTGGGAATCGAACCCACCTCTACTCAGTTGACCTCCCGAGGCTGAGTGGACCCCGTTCCAGCCCTCGTACCACTTTTAAAATTTCGTGGCAGATCCGGGAATCGACCCCAAGCCTCCGGGGGTTGCAGCTAATCACGCTAAACACTACACCACAGAGGCCGTCTGAAGAGATGTTAAGTACAGAACAAAAATGGCCAACCGGACACCAGTGGGATCCGAACAAACTCCCTCCCGATTTCGCGTCGATTGCTCTACCAACTGAGAAATGGTGGCCTAGGTCATATTTGTTCTGTTGGAGAGGATCTAAGCTACTGGTCTGGCACTACTGCCATCACACTGTAGAGTGCGTTCAAGTCGCACGTTGTGGGCCAATACAATGAATATTGAATTCTCACCAAGCCAAGCCGGTGAAAGCGTGAACAGTTCACCAGAAAGGCTGTGGCATTGATTCTTCGTCACGACGTCGAAATGTTAAAAAACAGGATTTTCACTTCAAACAGAGATATTTGGCACTGAAAATATAGAAAGAAACAAGAGAGAACAGCTATTCCTTCCTTACCTACTGGTTTGCTCGTCGTCAGTGGAATATCTACTGGTTGTGCAGTGGTCTCCTCTGTAACACAGAACATTTTCTGTCACAATGAAAAGGAAATTGAATTATACAGGGTATCCATTATAGGGCAGAGCAAGTCAAGGTACGAGAATGCTGGCTGTAGAGCAATACAACATTAATCTATTTCAGATTGTTACGTGGAGTGCAGACTGAAAACAAATAATGAAGTGGCAACATCGCCCAGTGCCTAAACGAGGCCGTGTTTTAAACAGTCCGGGAACAGTAGACCCGCCCATGCACTGTGTGAGTCATCTGCGGAATTCCTCTGCTGTACACAGCGTAAAATCAGGGTACTTTAGTCACTGCTTGGTCGAGCACGTACCAAACCACTACCGTGCCATGCGCTGATCACGAGGGTTGTCATCTCCGCACTTTCACCATAATTTCGAATTTTAATACACATTCGAAACGCACTTTATAGGATTTTAGTGTTTTTTGTTGGGTGTCGTTTTCAGAAGTGTTCAATGACCGTTCGACGTGCTCAACCATGTAACGCACAACCTATGTACACATAAGCAGTTCGTCCATCCATTTCAATGACACACAATGGAACACAATAATTCATCCGGGAAAATGTTATCCATTGAAAGGGCTATTTTAGAAAATTGTATATGTCCAGACGAGGTCCGGCAAGAAGAATGAATGAATGCTGCTGGCACATAGCGAAATCAGTATCAGTATTTATTGATGAACAACACAGGCGTTTAGCCCCAATACATGTTCACAATAGAGTCTTACCTAAGCCACCCTACAACTAAATAAATAGCTGAATAAATAAACCAATAATATAATAATAATAATAATAATATAATAAAATAATAATAATACGGGAGTAATAATAATAATAATAATAATAATAATAATAATAATCATATAATAAAATAATAATAAAGGAATAATAATATTAATAATCAACTGGCCAACGGTAGATTCCCTCTATGAGCCGTTTGCCTTACTTGCAATATCTCACATATGTGATCCCGTAGCAAGATTACACCTTCCACCAACTGTCCTTTCTTACTCAGCACATTCCCACACCGCCATTGTTTTTTTTTTTTTTCTGTTGACCTACTCTGCTTTGGTGTGCTCAGGCCAACCATGCCTATGTTTACCTTCAGCATTTACATCAGCTTTATTGTTCCCTGACCTACTCCAAAATAAACTACCACAGCAACATTACACGAATACATACCAAACCAGCCAAAATAACAACAATATTCCGTCATTACATTCCAATCCACCATACCACAACTTTCACAAAACCTCGGTAATATTGCTTCATTTCATTTCATTCCGTCATACCACTCCATAATAACATTGAAATTTCGACACCTCTCCAACAACCTATTTCTTCGACCCTTCTGCACCAACAAACCAAAATTTACAAAATGATCCTCAATCATCAATACCACCTCCTAACTCCTACGAATTCAGCCGTAAATAAACCATCTCAATACCAAACCATACATCACCTCATAACCACATTTCCAACACCTCCTTTCCATATATACCACTTCTACTTCTCCGACAATTACACTCACCTTCTGCTTTCCACTATCTTATATCACCACTTCCAACTTCTCTAATTTCAATCTATTTAACAGACATCACATATCATAACTTAATCAATTTACCATACACTCATACTCCTCCTATTACCCATCATAATTACCTACCGAAAACTCCATCTTCCACCAAACCAAAATTTACAAATAGCCAAATTACATTACTACAACTTCATACTTTTCCAACACCACATTTCAACATCATCACGAGTACACCCCCACTTCTCCATACCTTTCCAACACCACATTTCCACATTTACCACCTCTACTTCCAACACCACATTTCAGCCCTAGCACACACTCGTCATCACAACATTTAATAACTTACTTACTCGCTATATTACAAACAAACCAAAAATTTCAAACACCAATACAATATACCACCTCCCAACTCCCACGCAATCATCCGTAAATAAACCATCTCAATACACATAATAGCAAACCATACATCACCTAATCATAAATACTAGGCTATCAGCCCTAACACACACTCGTCTGCCATCACTCCGCATTTATACCAGTCACCAATACAATACAAAATGATAATAAACTCACCTGTTTCCAGCTCCAAAAATTAAATAGCCATCAACACCACATTTCAACCCTATAACATAGCATAACTTAAATACTAAGCCTTCAATACTTCCAACACTACACTTCACCCTCTTATACCACCATTTCTCCCACACCACATTTAAACTCTGTAACATATCATAATTTGCTCAATTTGCCATACACTCATATTCATCCTATTACCCATCATAATTACCTCCCGAAAACTCCATCTTCCACCGAACCAAAATTTACCAATAGCCAAATTACAACACTTATCCAACACCACATTTATCATCACTCCTCCAGCTCCAAATAACAACAAACTGCCATCCACCATAATTATACCACCATTTCTCCAACACCATCTTTCAACCCTTTAACATATCATAACTTGCATACCACTTCTCCATCACAACATTTCAGCCTCCACGCCCTTAATTACTTACTTACTCACTATATTATTGTTTTTTACAACTTTTAACCTAGCTCTCATCATATTGTCCGTATATCTTCTTCTATCTCTCCCTATGCTCAAACTCAAATTCTGTGCGAGGTACTCATAGGTTAACTTTGGTCTTACTTTTATATCCTGATCTTGTCTAACTACACCACTACACCCAGCTCTCTCGGCTTCTTGTTGCTCGTTCTCCTTTCCCTCAATACCCCTTTGTTCTTCAGCCTCTCTCCTGCATTGTCCGTCCACTGCTCTTTCCTTACCGTTGTTCGTACTTCCACTTAGCACCTCGCTCTGTCTCTCTTGACACTTTTCAGAACTACTTCCTATAATTACACTTACACTGTTACTTCTTGTATTTTGCCTATTCTCTCCACTACTCGCTGCACTGCTCCCTTCTTCTTCAGCCCGCTTTGCCTTCATCTCTAAGTCCATACTAATACTGATATCACTCCTCACTCTCCTACCTTTCGTTGCACTACTCACTTTTTCTTCGTCTTCTTTTATCCTCCTGTCTAAGTCAATCAGTCCATTTACAGTCCAAATTTTCTTCCAATTTCTGCCTGCTACCACTAGCTCTTGCCCTTTAATAGCCGCTCTCAAACCTTGATTTATTGCACGAAACTTATGTTTTCTAAGTATTTTCTCGTTCCTAATCGTCTCCCATCCAACGTCTCTCTTGATCCATATTTTCTCTCTCTGCATGTTACTCGCATTTCTTACCACAGCATCAGCCATCAACGTAGAAAACAGTTCTAGTTTGATAGGCCTTTTGCCCCTAATTTTTCCCACCCTCTGCACATCATCTATATCTACTTCACTAAAATTAAGTTTCAACTTCCCCTGTATTAAATCCACAACTTTGTAAGTTGTCAGTACTTTGTCTTCTCTCAACTCTTCAGGCACACCATAGATAAATAAGCACTTCTTTCTTCGATGTACAGTATTTGCTTCCACTTCTATTTTCAGCTTCAAGTTTTCCTTTTCTATTCGCCCTATTTCCTCCCTTAATGCTGCCACTTCTCCGGTGTTATGTCTCACTTGTACTGTTATGCCTTCCGTTTTCTCTCTTAACCATACCTCCATTCTTTCAAATTCCCTGGTTTGTTCCTTAATCATATTTTTAATTTGCTCAAAAGGGCCAACTTCTTCCACCGCCTCTTTTACAGCTCTTTTGAATGCGTCCATATTTTCCCTTTCTTCATTTCTACTAGGGGTCGGGCCTGGGTTCAATTCGACCCCCCCAATACATAGCAAAATTAAAATCACCGCCGCTGATAGCAATAATTCACCTTTTCTCTCCAAATCCATATAACACCTTCCTAATTTCATTTCTTCTTTCTTCATTCTTCTCTGCCATCCTCCTACCGTCGCCCTGTACTGCTCTATACTAATCATAGTCGGCACACTTCTCCACAAACTTCCAGCTCTCGGCACTTTCACCCACACCTCCCACTCCCGGGACCCTCCGCTCAACGCGACCTCACTCGTCCGTGGCTTAGGCAAGACTGACATAGCGAAATCACAGACTCAGTACAGATCCCATGAGGTCTGGCAAGAAATATGAATGAAAATTGCCTGGCCAAAAGAGATATCACAGGCTCCAGAACAGCATCGTCATCATCACATCGGGAATTGTTGATGATTTAGCATTGGTAGAACTGATGACAAAATTTGTATAATATTTATCTACAATTGAAATCTCCCATAAGACGTAAACATACTGAGGATTAAGGAATAAATAGAACAGAGCCGTGATTCGATCACTGACGCAAAAAGCGTACTGAGCGTTAGGTATTTTTAATATAAATTATCCAGCCGTCGTGGGTTAGAAATGTTCTTGTGGATATTTTACTTCTTAACTCTGATAAATGTACACATCTGCAAGAAAAAGTGGATATATCGCGAGTCTGTGGCATCAAAAGTAACATACTTACGAATACAGTATGAGATTTCCATCAATAACACGGGTGAAAGTTAAGTCTATATTGCACCACGTTGAGCCGTGGAAGTTTCGATGGGCAGATAATCTGGAGTGAAATGTGTTTTTGCAAATTTACAGCGTGTACGTTCAGTTTGCCTTAGATATCGAAATATTTAGCTAGTGTGGTGTTATGAGCCTCTAGAAGCGTGTAACCCTTCTCTAGGCACTCGGCCACGTAACTTGGAGAAGCTCTTGTTAAACATTTGATCGTCGGCATTGGTGGTGTTGGTCATTTTGGATTTCTGACAAACCTCTACATTCTCTCGTATGAGTATTCGATCATTTTGAAAGCGTTAATATCCCATACGTTGCGGCGATTTGAAAGAGTCAGAATATTATCGAATTCCTTCGCAACACAATTTTCTAAAATTTATTCTATTTACAAGTATAGTACTTGTGAAACTCACTGACATGAATCATACGTCGTGCCACCTACACTAACTGTTAGCTCGGGGGAATGCTGTTATATTACCTTATTGCATCACACGATGGGCCGATTACCTAAAGGCTTGGTTTCTCAGAACCGACGCATGCGAAGTGCGAGGTGCGAGGCCCGCCTCGCACAAATCCAGACTACACGAGCTTATGCAAGTGGTTTCTCAAGCTGCGCGGTGCGCAGTCTGCGCAACTTCGCAGTAAGACCTCGCAGCGTCACCGCGCACTGATTCGTCCGGCCACATTTGTGCGAGGCGACATTATTTCTGTTCTTGTTTTCACTGTTTTGTACAACACGATGAGCTTTACGGCCGAAATGGACGAGGAACTGATTGAAGAAGTTCGAATGCATCCAGTGTTGTATAACCTACAACACAAGAGCTACAAAAACAACGTTGTGAAAGACAACTTAAGGCTTGGTTTCTCAGAACCGACGCATGCGAGGTGCGAGGTGCGAGGTGCGAGGCCCGCCTCGCACAAATCCAGACTACACGAGCTTATGCAAGTGGTTTCTCAAGCTGCGCGGTGCGCAGTGTGCGCAACCTCGCAGAGAGACCTCGCAGCGTCACCGCGCACTGATTCGTCCGGCCAGATTTGTGCGAGGCGACAGCAGTGCGAGGCGACATTGTTTCTGTTCTTGTTTTTACTGTTTTAAGCAACACGGTGAGCTTTACGGACGAAGTGGAGGAGGAACTGATTAAAGAAGTTCGAATGCACCCAGTGTTGTATAACTCACAACACAAGAGCTACAAAAACAACGTTGTGAAAGACAACTCATGGAAAATGATATCACTGAAGTTGGGTAGAACAGCTAATAAATGTTGCTAGTTTTATGTATTATACGATGGTCTTGAGAAGGAAAGAGTTCGTAAAAATAGAAACTCCAAAAACGGAGGTACCAGACTGTCATTTGGAACCCCGTTTTGGGATTCTTTTTTTTTTTTCATTGGTGTGGTAGCTGCCTCTGTGGATCGGTGGTAGGGTGTCGTCTATTATTATTATTATTATTATTATTATTATTATTATTATTGATGTTACTTATAACAAATATGAGTTCAGTTTCAAAGGATTAAATAATTAACAGATTTAGAAATATATCAACCAATAAATCCATTACTTTAATATCAAATATGCCAATATATATAATTTTACAAAATTTGAGTTCAGTATTGTTCATTTAATAAAATCACGTGTTTTATTTTAATAACGATGTTCATTCCGTTATTATGCTGCTTGGGTCACAGAAAAAAGTAAACTATAGGTAAACAAATACATGTTTGTCCGTTAGAAAAAAAACTTTCACTCCACCCTGTTAGCATATTCTCTTTGTCATACCGATTCTCTCTCCCTGCTACAAAAATATTTCTTGAAGCTGTCTCTTATCATGAAAGCATCATGTATAGAATTACCTCCGTTGTCAGCTGCCAGAGGAATCATGTTTTCTTCTGTTAATTCCAAATAGCCAATAAAGTGTTAATTTGGGCAAGGAATTCGCTCATTCCGGAGAAGGTTGTGGACGATACAGGCTGACATCACAAGATCATCAACAGTTTCCATTGATACTGCTATAGGGGTGAAGAAAACCCTCCAGTACTGACACATAATCCGCTTCCTCTTCCAACAGTAGCGCACAGGCTGCGAGACATGTGCTCGGCAACTGATCCGCTTCGCAGCCTGGGAAACCACGAGCCTCGCAGCGTCACTGGGATGAAAGTACGCAACGTCGGCCTCGCACCTCGCACCTCGCATGCGTCAGTTCTGAGAAACCAAGCCTTTATGGAAAATGATATCACTGAAGTTGGATAGAACAGGTAAGAAATGTTATTAGTTTTATGTATTATGTATGCCTTGAGAAGGAAAGAGTTCGTAAAAGTAGAAATTCCAAAAACGGAGGTACCAAACGAATAATGTTAATTTACTGTCATTTGGAACTTCCTTTCTTGGGATTCTTTGATTTTTCATTGATGTGGTAGCTGCCTCTGAGGATCAGTGGTAGAGTGTCTATTATTATTATTATTATTATTATTATTATTATTATTATTATTATTATTATTATTATTATTATTATTATTATTATTATTATTAATTACAACAAATATAATTATTAAATATAAGGATTAAATAATTAACAGATTTAGAAATGATATAGCCTACCAACCAATGAATCCATTCCTTTAATATCAAATATGTCAATATATTTCATTTTACAAAATTTGAGTTCAGTATTGTTCACTTCATAAAATCACGTGTTTTATTTTAATAACGATGTTCATTCCGTTATTATGCTAATTGGGTCACAGGAAAAGTAAACTATAGGTAAACAAACACACGTTTATCCGTTAGAAAAAAACTTTCACTCCACCCTGTTAGCATATTCTCTTTGCCATGCCAATTCTCCCTCCCTGCTGCAAAAGTATTGCTTGAGGCTGTCTCTTATCATGAAAGCGTCATGTGTAGAATTTCCTCCGTTGTCAGCTGCCAGAGGAATCATGTTGTCTTCTGGTAATTCTAAATTGCCAATAAAGTGTTCATTCGGGCAAGGAATTCGCTCATTCCGGAGAAGGTTGTGGAGGATACAGGCTGACATCACAAGATCATCAACAGTTTCCATTGATACAGCTATGGGGGTGAAGAAAACCCTCCAGTACTGACACATAATCCCAAAGGTGTTTTCAGTTGTTCTCCTAGCCCGGCTGTGCCTGAAGTTGAATCTACGCTTTTCTTCATCATGCCGCGATTGCTTTTGTGGATAAAGTCTCATCATTGTAGTAGTCAAACCGAATGCCTCATCACCAACAATGACGTGTGGCAAAACGTTGGAATGTTGGAGACTTTTCTCAGTTCCAGGTAATGCACTCGGTCGAGGAAAAGGGAATGTTCCTTTGGTTATCATTCTGTACAGCTGAGATTTTTTAAATATTCCAGCATCGCCTTCTTTTCCGTATGAACCAACATCAACAAACAAGTATTTGTAGTTGTGGTCTACCAAAGCAAGTAGGACTTGAGAAAAGTATCCTTTATAGTTGAAACACAGTGACCCAGTCTTGTAGGGACATTTTTCCCGTATGTGTTTGCCATCGATCGCACCACAGCAGTTTGGGTAATTCTACTTGTTATAAAAACCATTTGAAACTACTTTCAACACCTCCTCTGTGAGCACAGGTATGGCCTCACTCTTCAGCCTGCTGGAAATTGCTCTCAGTGTCTTCCTAACAATGCAACTTATCCAGTTATGCGTGATTCTGAACTGGAAGGCTAGTGATCTGAAAGATTCTCCCGTGGACAGGTACCTGTGAAAAAGGAAGAGCTATCAGCTGCTTATTTATTGGTGGTGAATGTTAGTGGTAGAAGAAGTTTAGCCCACAAAACTAGTACATAAAAACAGTATAATATATTTCAAATGTAAATCTTAAAAGTTGTTTGTAGTAGTTGCTTATTTAAATTGATGTTTGTTTCCTCCCCAGAAAATGAGTGCAAAACGAGGTGGCGATCGATCAGAGATACCTACAGAAAAATCAAGATAAAGGGGAAATACAAAACTAGTTCTGCAGCACCATCGAAATCAAAGTACAACACAGCCAAATTTGCTTTCCTCGATGTTGCTCTACAGGAAAGAAAGTAGGTGTCTTGTGGTGGTGATGGTGGTGGTTATTTTAATACAGGGGGGGGGATGCCGTAGGTATCTACAGATATGCCACAATATGTTCATAATTTAATTGTATATTCATCATCTTATACTTTCTCCAAATCTCAATGGATAAACCTTGGAAGTCTCTAAAAGGAAATTCTTCCGTTGAAGTATTTAGTAAAGTTTCCTTCTTGTTGTTGCAGAACTGTATCGTCATTACCAGAGAAGACTGCGAATGAGCATGAGAGCCACGATAGCGACGCTGAAGAGAGTGAAAAGCGGAAGGAAGAACTAGGTACCGGTACTGAGGACAATGAAGAAAAGGAAGAATTAAATTTTCATGAGGAAAGAACTCGTAGTGGGGAAGCGGACAGCCATGGAAATCCATCTTACAAAAAAAGGAAGGCCATCTTTTTAAAGGATCGAGCACTTGATGAGATAAGAAAGGGTCGTGAAAGTAGAATGGCTATTATGAAGCAAATATTAGCTATTAAATCAGAAGGACACAAGGAAGATCATCCTGTGATAGATTTTTTCAAAAGTATGGCAAAGACGGTGATGGAATTTTCTCCGGAGCTTATAGCCGAAACGCGAATGAAAGTTTGCCAAATTGTAACAGAAATGGAGATGCGGCATCTGTACCAACAACGGACCACTTCATCCACGACGTTTTCAACACCAAATAGTTTCGAGGATTCTAACTCTGTTATCACCGAATTGTCACCTGGTACATCGTCAGTTCAAGATGAAGTGTCGACTGAACTGTCCCAGTACATCGCTTTACCCTGACTGCAATCCATATTATAAACAATGGCTAACTCAATATTTCTTGCAGAGTTTTGTGATAATTTAAGGTAAATTCACTAATTATAATAATCTGTAATTCATTTTCCAGAAATTATCTTGTAGGCTATTGTATAAACATGTTCATACTTGTAGGCCCTACCTCAGGAAATACTTGGCATCGAAAATCCGTGGAAATTAAAATATACACGTACTTTTGAAGACGACAAATTAATTTTATTTTAGGAATAATTACCTTAAGATTTACTAAATGATTACACTCACCTTAGTGTGACACAGAGTTTCTCCTCAGGTGAGATGGTTTTTAGATACCTGTTGTTACTCGGTTTCTTCGTAATATCTTCTTTGATAACATTTAAAATCCTTTGAAAAAGGTCCCTTGAGACCCGAAAATAACTTCTGAATTTACTTTCACTGTCAATCAAATGGCGTTTTGCAAGAATATTGTAGGCCCCCTCTGTTTTCCTATTTTTAAAGACATCGCTGCCTTCTCCGCCAAAACAACGCAAGATAATTTCCTCCTCATTATCCGCTTCCTCTTCCAACAGTAGCGCACAGGCTGCGAGATCCATTGAACAAGACATGTGCTCGGCAACTGATCCGCTTCGCAGCGTGGGAAACCACGAGCCTCGCAGCATCATTGCGACGAAAGCACGCAACGCCGGCCTCGCACCTCGCATCCGTCAGTTCTGAGAAAGCAAGCCTTAAATGGTAGGCCACTTTCAACCAAAATCATCAAGTATCACCCAGCGACGTCGTACTGAGATCAGTCTCTTGTTTCTGGATAAAATGGTCCTTCCGCTTTAGATCGAGGTGTTAAGCAAAGTCGTCACACGTATTTCTAGAAATTATATCGATTTTGAAACTTCCACGTTTCTGCATCACTCATCGACTAATCTACAATTGTGAAAATATAAGCTATTCTACATGAAATTGTACTTACTTGGAAGAAAATTCTGCCCGTTAGACCATGTACTTCTTTATTATCTCGGTGGTTGCTCTCCCGTATGACTGACGGTAAAATTCTAATTTTGTGGTTTTCTGAACAACAGCTAATAAAAGGTGAGCGATTGTCCCTTTGAACCTCCAGCAGTGTCGTCAGTCAGTTTTATCTGATACAGGCCGGACCGAATATGAAGAGTACGAACACGAACAATTATCGATCGTACTTCAATTTGATGATCGTCAGAGAGTGAGACCTGGATATTCACGTTATTGTTCATTTTTATTTACAAGTTGCTTTACGTCACACCGACAGATAGATATTGTGGCATTTGACTGGTGTGAGAATGGGAAATAACCGAAAAGCATTTTCAGGGTTGCCGGCGGTAGTGTTCGAGCAAACTATCTCTCGAATGTAAGCTCAAAGCTGCGCAAGTATTACCGCACGACAAAATCGTTCGGTAATTATAGGACTGATTGAGAGAAATGTGAACTGAGAAATTCTGAGGAGAGATACAGAGTTGCAACGCCTTCTTGCATTTAATGAATATTGAATATTCACGACCGCATTGTAATGGAAATCGACTTTCAGCCTATAGGTCGTGTTACGTACATTTGTTACGTGTTGAAGAGATGTTAAGTGCAGAACATAGACGGCCAACCGGACAACAGGAGGATCCGAACCCACAACCTCACAATTTCCGGCCTTTTGCTCTAGCAATTGAGCTATGGTGGTCACCGCCCGCTTTGTTCTCTTGGAGGATCTAAGCTACTGGTCTGGCACTACAGCCATCACACTGTAGAGTGCGTTCAAGTCACCCGTTGTGGGCCAAGTCAATGAATAATGAATTTTCACGACCGGGTTGTAATCGAAATCGACTTTCAACCTATTAGGTCGTGTTACGTACATTTAGTGCGTGTTGAAGGGATGTTAAGCACAGAACAAATACGGCCAACCGGACACCAGTGGGATCCGAACACACAACCTCCCGATTTCGCGTCGGTTGCTCTACCGATTGATTAATGTTGGCCTAGGTCATGTTTTTTCTGTTGGAAAGTAAGCTACTGGCCTGGCACTACTGCCATCACAACGTAGAGTGCGTTCAAGTCGCACGTTGTGGGCCAATTCAATGAATACTGAATTTTTACCAAGCCAAGCCGATGAAAGCGTGCACAGTTCACCAGTAAGGCTGTGGGATCGAATCTCCGTCACGACGTCGAAATGTTAAATGTTCTAATAGAGATATTTAGCACTGAAAATATAGAAAGAAACAAGAACTTAGAACGTTTCCTTACCTACTGGTTTGCTCGTCGTCGTTGGAATATCTTCTGGTTCTCTAGTGGTTTCCTCTGTAACACAGAACATTTTTTGTGACAATGAAAAGGAAATTGAATTATACAGGTATCCATTATACGGCAGAGCAAGTCAAGGTACGAGAATGCTGGCTGTAAAGCAATACAACATTAATCCTTTTCAGACTGGAAACAAATAATGAAGTGGCAACATCGCCCAGTACCTAAACGAGGCCGTGCTTTAGACAGTCCTGGAAAAGTACACCCGCCCATCCACTGTGTGAGTAATTTGTGGAATTCTTCTGCTGTACACAGCGTAAGATCAGGGTACTTTAGTCACTGCTTGGTCGAGCACGTACCAAACCACTACCGTGCCGCGCGCTGATCACGAGGGTTGTCATCTCCGCACTTTCACCATAATTTCGACTTTCAATATACATTCGAAACGCACTTTATAGGAATTTAGTGAGTTTTGTTGGGTGTCCTTCTCAGAAGTGTTCAAGGACCGTTCGACGTTCTCTACCAAGTAACGCACACCCTATGTACACATAAGCAGTTCTTCCATCCATTTCATTGACCCACGACGGAACACAATAATTCATCCGGGAAAATGTAATCCAATCAAAGGGATATTTTAGAAAATATTGCATATTCAGATGAGGTCCGGCAACAACAAAAAATGAAAACTGCTGGCACAAAGCGAAATCAGACTCAGCAACAGATCCCATGAGGTCTAGCAAGAATTATGAATGAAAATTGCCCCTCCAAAAGAGATATCACAGGCTCCAGGAAACCATCGTAATCATCACATCGGGAATTGTTGATGATTTAGCATTGGTAGAACTGATGAAAAATTTTGTTCAATATTTATCTACAATTGAAATCTCCCACAAGACGTACGCATACTGAGGACTAAAGTATAAATTGAACAGAGCCGTTATTTTTTTGTTCTTTTATTTTGTTTTTTTTTGTTTTCTTCTTTTTTGTTTTTATTTTTTTGTTTTTTGTTTTTTACTTTTTTTATTTGTTTATTTTTTATTTTTTGTCTTCTTCTTCTATTTTTTTTGTTGCTCAGGCGGCAGCGCGCCGGCCTCTCACAGCTGGGTTCCGTGGTTCAAATCCCGGTCACTCCATGTGGCATTTTTTTAAAGAGATATCTGCTGTTTTATTGACAATATCAATCACTACTTACGTACTAAACGAGATACACAAACTTCTTATTGTTTTTAAAACAAAAATATTAGAACAGATTTAGGTTAATTCCGCAAACAGAACGTTGATAAGTTGCATCTAAACAAATAAACAAATTAAAATTTAAGACAGGAGAACATCAAGTCGTTCACAGCAGAAAAAAAAACACACAAAAACTTTTTTCCTTTTGCACACTAGGAGCAAACTTAATTATGCCTGTCATTCATTATCCAAATCCTTGAACAGTACACAGTTTTACCACCACAAAACACTCCGCAGTTAACATAAAATTGGCAGATATTACACAAGGGACATAACAGGAAGGCACTCAGAATTTAAAAAGATGTGTTCCAAAAGCTTCTTGAAGACACTTCTGTCTGACCATCTTCCATCGTTCTTTCCTGAGATGATCCAGAAATCCAGGTAAAGTCACACTTGTATGCTGAGCGTACGCCTTGATGTTGTAGTGAATGGCTCCGGCTATTATCCATATGCAAGCGTTTCTACTCTCGTTCTGTGCGTGATTTAGTTCCAGATTCAGCATCTCTCTCACTCTGTCACTGGTTGTTGTTGTCCCTGATATCCTGTAGATAGCGTTCAGTGTCCATCTCCAAACTAGTGCCGCATTGCCGCATGTGGTAATTCGATGCACGAGACTGTCCGTCTGATGACATACCAGGCATTTGTCATCAGATACTTGTCCATGCCGTTTCAATTTCTCACCCGTCGGGATGATTTCATTTGTGTATATGTAGAGCGATACCCTCCATTCAATCGGGATCCATTTGTTCCAAATATTTTCCCAGATCTGCTTCCAGTCACGATGTGGGTATTTCTGTTGTACGAGTGGAATACATTTAGATCGCTTCAATCGGAAGTTGTATATATTCTTAGCTTTATCCAATTTTCCAGCTGTAATTTCTGTTTCTGGAAGTTGCTGTAGAATGGAGAGAGCGTTCCGGAAGCAGCTTCTAAAGGGATCTTGTTGTTGCAGGTTTGTTGTTACACACAAATTGAGCACTGCACTGCCAAATACATCTCCTCTTGAGTACAATGCTCTAATGATATGAGACAGAAATAGTGCCGCGCATTTCTTTTCGACTGCAATTAGGCGCAAGCCACCATCCTTTTCAGTAAGATGAAGTTGATCTCTTCTTATTCTGTATCTGTATCCTTTCCATAGATAAAATCCAATTGCCATTTCAACACGTTGGCAAATGACATGTGAGGCGGGAAGAATTTGGGCAAGGTACCAGAGCTTCGACAGCGCAAAGATATTTATATGCCAAACTTTTTGGAAAATGTTGAGTCATCTTGAAAGTTCCTCCTTTAGGTGAAAGCGTAGGGTGTTTAGAGCAGAAGTCCAATTAGACTCTATCGTCTCCGAAATATCGTTACTGAAGGTAATGCCCAATATCTTGCAGTGGTTAACAATAGGAATCCGGGAACTGGCAAATACTTGTCGATTTTCATTTGAACCTAACAGCAATAATGAGGATTTGCTATAATTCACTTGTGCCCCAGACACCGTACAGAAGGCCTCGAGAGTCTCTTGCGCATGATTAGCATCTTCGTCACTGGTCAGCAGTAGGGTAATGTCATCCGCGTATGCGCGTACTGTGAAGCATTCGTTGTTAATACTTAATCCGGTTAAAGAATTTTTCAAACTTTGAATCAGTGGTTCTATTGCTAAAACAAAAAGTGCCATTGATAATGGGCATCCTTGTCTAATTGATTTGTGTATCGAAAATTTTGCTGAGAGAAATCCATTTATCATAACTCGGGAGGATGCCTTGTGGTATATGCGCTGTATTGTTTCTATGATACGGTTTGGAAATCGAAACTTTCGTAAAACTTTCCAAAGATAAGAATGTGCTATCCTATCGAAGGCTTTGCTGAGGTCAATGCTAGCCAGAGCTCCTGAAGCAGTGTCACACACTGAATGATATATGATGACATCACGTATTGCCAGTAGATTATGGAAGATGTTTTTTCCAGGTATAGTGCAAACCTGTCCATTAGTAATTAATGAAGGGAGGATAGTTCTGATTCTGTTCGCTAAAATCTTGGCCAGTAGTTTATAGTCGGTGTTTAATATTGTAATAGGTCTATAGTCACTGATATACGTGCAACTGGAGAGTTTGGGAATTAGGATGATAATTCCCTCTGCAAATGAATCACTTATGTTGTGACTGAAGGCATAATTAATAACTTGTGTCAGGTCTTTACCGATAATGTTCCAAAATTTCTTATACCATTCATACGGGATCCCATCATGGCCTGGCGTCTTATTTGATGCAGTATGGTCTAACGCGCGCTTCACTTCTTCTTCGGAAATATTATTAGTAAGATGTGCGATATCATCTCCTTCTAGATGACTCTGGAGTTGATGAAGATATCTGTCAATATCGAACTCTGAGATGCTGTCTTCTGCAAACATTTCACGGAAATATCTTTCACTTTCTGCAAGGAGCTGTTCCTTTGTAGTGAACATTGTCCCTTTACCATTATCCCATCGATTAATAAATTGCTTATTGGCTGATCGTCTAATTTTGGCAATGTGGTAGAGAGAGATTTTCTTTCTTTCGATGAGGGTAGTGCCTTTTACGTGCTGATGGAGTTGTTCTAGGCTGCTGTCTTTAATACCTAAAATAATTCTCTTAATATAATTTAATGCAGAAGAGACATTTTGGCCTTGCTGTTCCTTGTGATGCAGATCAAACATAACTCTGTCATAGAATTCAATTTTCCTACTTGTATCCTGGTTGTGCTCATACGCTATTGTCCGTCCGAGAGCTCTAATGGCAGGTTTAAGTTTATATGTCCACCAGTCCATCACGCTACTATAGCGATTTTGCGCTAATTTGCATTGGTGATAACACTCCGTGAAACGTTGGACATCCTCAGTATTGTTGAAAACAGCCCTATTCATCTTCCATATTCCTTTCCCCACGATGCATCTGTCACTCCTTGTTGTCTTCATCATAACTAGAACGCTGTGGTGATCGCTAAAGGCGACGGGAATCACCTTACAGCTATCGAGGACCTGTACTTGCGCCTTAGATACGTACACCCTATCTATCCTGGATTTCGACTCCCCACGGCAAAATGTAAATTCGACATGTGAGCCGTGTAGCTGCTGCCACACATCCTTGAGCTGCATAGACTGTATTAGTGTCTGAAGGCCTGGACAAAAGTTAAAAGTACCTGTTTGGTCTCGTGGGTGAAGAGTGCAGTTGAAATCACCTACTAGAATAATTGGACCAGGTGTCACTAAATGGGGCACTATTTCATTTGTAAATAATAGGTTTCGGTCCTGTTTGTACTGTGACCCGGATGGGCTATATACGTTTATCAATCGTGTGTTATTATAGGTGGCAGACAGAAACCTTCCCGTAGGGTCCATGATGACATCAGTGAGCTGAATTCCTTTCCTGTATACTATTGCAGTTCCTCGGAAGTTATTACCTACGTTCGTTATATAGTCATAGTTATATAAGAAATGGAAGTTTGTCTCATTAACTTCCTGGAGGAATAAGATGTCAATATCATATTCCTTCACGAACCGACTAAGCAGCGCTTGAGTTGTAACACTCCTTGATCCATTAATATTAAGGGTGGCGTAAGTTGTAAGAAGATTCACCATAACAAGACAGAGAGGGAAAGCAAAATGCCAAGAAACTGTATTCATGTTTAAGTAGACGGTTATTTATAGATACGACAGGTAGTGGTTGGTGCAGAGTCAGTTAGGTACAGACGATTTAGAATTAGACCCTTTCCGCTCGGCACTCTTCTTTCTTGTATGTAGACGTGGGTCCCTATAGCTTAAGGAAGTATGTGATGGTTGACTGTCCTTCAAGCTTTTGTCCGCCGTGGATGACGTACTGTGTGTTTTATTTATGTTTCTCATTCGAGGTGAAGACATCTTACTTTGCTTCTCTTCGCCAATACACGCTTCAGTTTCCACACCTTCCTCTGCCATTTCTGTATCTAGTAAGTCCTGATCGGGTGTATCTGCACTGCCCATAATTTCGGTTTCCATCCTAGAGGGGAGAGATGCGTTGTTCGTGGTCTGGCTAAGATCCAGAATTAAAGGGGTACTTGGAGTATCTATAAGGTAATTCACAGACTCCCGGGTAGGCGTGAAGTTCACTGTGGCCAAGGATATGGAAGGCACGTCTTTAGTTGCATTAATTTGTTCATGGATTTCAGGAGGTAGGGATAAGGAAATTCTATATTCCAGCTCAGTCTTCATACGTTTATTCTGACTCTCCGTGACCGAAGGAAATTCATTCCTATCAATAGCCGGGTTGTGTGCTGTGTTTTCCTCATTGCGTATATCTGCCCAAGGTGCTGGTTTACTGGCGTTGTTGTGTGGCTCGCTTAGCGAGGGGGAAACTGGTATAGTGGGGTCTAGTTCACTGACGGAGGAGTTAACAGGTGTGAGTGTGTCATTGTTTACATTTCTTCTCTCTGCCAAGCGATTCTGGCGAAGCGGACAGTCTGGTTTCAAGTGACTGGGCGAATACAAGCAAGGCATGTTCTAGTTTGGCCGTCATAAATAACCTGTGCACGAAAGCCTTCAATATACACTGACTGACAGAGCAAATGCAACACCAAGAAGGAGTGGTCAGAACTTTATGCCAATTGCAGGGTAGACTGACGTCACTGAGGTATGCTCATGGTGTGAAATGCGCCGCTGTGCTGCGCACGTAGCGAACGATAAATGGGACACGGCGTTGGCGAATGGCCCACTTCGTACCGTGATTTCTCAGCCGACAGTCATTGTAGAACGTGTTGTCGTGTGCCACAGGACACGTGTATAGCTAAGAATGCCAGGCCGCCGTCAACGGAGGCATTTCCAGCAGACAGACGACATTACGAGGGGTATGGTGATCGGGCTGAGAAGGGCAGGTTGGTCGCTTCGTCAAATCGCAGCCGATACCCATAGGGATGTGTCCACGGTGCAGCGCCTGTGGCGAAGATGGTTGGCGCAGGGACATGTGGCACGTGCGAGGGGTCCAGGCGCAGCCCGAGTGACGTCAGCACGCGAGGATCGGCGCATCCGCCGCCAAGCGGTGGCAGCCCCGCACGCCACGTCAACCGCCATTCTTCAGCATGTGCAAGACACCCTGGCTGTTCCAATATCGACCAGAACAATTTCCCGTCGATTGGTTGAAGGAGGCCTGCACTCCCGGCGTCCGCTCAGAAGACTACCATTGACTCCACAGCATAGACGTGCTCGCCTGGCATGGTGCCGGGCTAGAGCGACTTGAATGAGGGAATGGCGGAACGTCGTGTTCTCCGATGAGTCACGCTTCTGTTCTGTCAGTGATAGTCACCGCAGACGAGTGTGGCGTCGGCGTGGAGAAAGGTCAAATCCGGCAGTAACTGTGGAGCGCCCTACCGCTAGACAACGCGGCATCATGGTTTGGGGCGCTATGGCGTATGATTCCACGTCACCTCTAGTGCGTATTCAAGGCACGTTAAATGCCCACCGCTACGTGCAGCATGTGCTGCGGCCGGTGGCACTCCCGTACCTTCAGGGGCTGCCCAATGCTCTGTTTCAGCAGGATAATGCCCGCCCACACACTGCTCGCATCTCCCAACAGGCTCTACGAGGTGTACAGACGCTTCCGTGGCCAGCGTACTCTCCGGATCTCTCACCAATCGAACACGTGTGGGATCTCATTGGACGCCGTTTGCAAACTCTGCCCCAGCCTCGTACGGACGACCAACTGTGGCAAATGGTTGACAGAGAATGGAGAACCATCCCTCAGGACACCATCCGCACTCTTATTGACTCTGTACCTCGACGTGTTTCTGCGTGCATCGCCGCTCGCGGTGGTCCTACATCCTACTGAGTCGATGCCGTGCGCATTGTGTAACCTGCATATCGGTTTGAAATAAACATAAATTATTCGTCCGTGCCGTCTCTGTTTTTTCCCCAACTTTCATCCCTTTCGAACCACTCCTTCTTGGTGTTGCATTTGCTCTGTCAGTCAGTGTATAAGAAGGAAGGTATTGGGTCTTTTAACTCCATTCTAAGAGCACGTATACCGTTGCGTACTTTGAAGGGGTATTGCTGTGACCACTCCTCTTCCCTGTGTTCTACCACTTTCCCGTATTTACTTAATACTAATGAAATGGACTCTATAGGCACTTCCGGGGGAACATTTAGTATTCGAACATTCATTTGTACCCTGTCGGCTGGCATCACAGTAACTTTTTCTATACGACCATCACTTAACATTATTTTCTGAATCCCTGAATAGTGACATATCAAACGTTCGTAAATCACTGTTGAAATTACCTTAATATATGCTGCGGTTTCCAGATTGTCCAGCTGGATCATGTCGATTTGATCTGATGAGAGTTTCAGCAGTGACTGGATCCAATTATGTACATCCCACGCCGAAGGCTTATTCACACGTTCAAATATGCATTTCAGAGTATTCCTCCTTACAAATTTTGTTGCCATGATATTACTTATCTTTTCACTGTTTCACTGAAAACACAATTAAACGAATTCACACAAGTAGAACTCGAAACAAACTCGTTTTCTTACCAAGCACACTGTTGTGACACGAGCGACTAGCAGGAGAATGCAGAGCAGACCTTATTCGGTCACTGATGTAAAAGGCGTACTGGGCGATAGATATTTTTAATATAAATTATACAGCCGTTATGGGTTAGAAATGTTCTTGTGGGTATTTTACTTCTTAATTCTGATCAAATGTACACATCTGCAAGAAAAAGTGGATATATAGTGAGTCTGTGACGTCAAGAGTAACATACATAAAAATACAGTATGAGATTTCCATGAATAACACGTGTGAAAGTTAAGTCTATATTTTACCACTTGGAGCCGTGGAAGTTTCGATGGGCAGATAATCTAGAGTGAAATGTGTTTTTGCAAAATTTACAGCGTGTACGTTCAGTTTGCCTTAGATATCGAAATATCTAACTATTATGATGTTATGAGCCTCCAGAAGCGCGTAACTCTCCTCTAGGCACTCGGCCACGTAACTTCATCGGTGGTGTTGGTCATTTCGGATTTCTGACAAGCCTCTATGTTCTCTCGTATGAGTATTCGATCATTTTGAAATCGTTAATACGTCGCGGCGATGTGAAAGAGTCAGAAAACTTTCGAATTACTTCGCAACACAATTTTCTAAAACATATTATATTTCCAAGTATAGCTGTGAAACTCAGTGACATGAATCATACGTCGTGCCCACTGATCTCTATACCTGGATGGCTGGTAGCCTGGGTAGCAGTAAGCCGAATAGAAGATGACTGGCGTAGTAAGATGGCAGCGAGCGCACGGTGCAGTAGACCACGAGGAGCGCGCTTGGTTTGTTTATGCTTAGTTCAGTGACGCCAGGCCTCTTGATTGTAGTTCCACGAGTGTTCTGTGCTGTGTTATTGCAAAGTAAATAGTAGTGTATTTTACGAATTTAGGTTCGTTGCCTTGTAGTATGCTTGTTAATTACAAGATTCAATTTAAATATGTATGTGTTTATCTGAAATATGAATGAAGAAACATTCTACGGGGTATTAACATACCGCAGTGCTCAGCTTATCGATGTACGAACAGAACCGATCAGGAAAAGGAGAAATCATTTCATCGGGGAGTTTTATACCGTACATAAGAATCATCCTAGGGTAGTGTTTTGAGTTTTAGGTTTATTGTATCTTATTTCGCATATTCTGGGAGCAAAATGGCAATTAATTTTTGTAGGTTTCCTTTCTCGAGACCCGAACATCTAAGATCATCGATTAGGAGTATCAGGCGGGAGAATTGGGAGCCTTCTAAAACAGCTGTTCTCTGCTCGGATCACTTAGAGGAAGACTGTTTTTATAGAAATGGACAAATTGTACACCTTAGAAGTGATGTACAGCCAACTGTTTTCAATTTTACTGAACATTAACTGCAAGTAAAGATTTACTTATATTTTTTTTATTTCTCATAATTATACTGACTGTTTCGATGAAATAATTGACGTGACCTTATAACAATCTTAGAAAATTAAGTCTGGAGGAATTCTAGACCTTATTTACATCAGTAATAATTATGGGTTTCAGACACTGGAGTGGTGGGAGAAGGGAAAGTGTGGTGGGTGTTTGGGGCTATCCCATTATACTATTCCTGGTATTTGGGACTCTTTTAACTGGTGTTACATATTTCTGATGATGACTATCAATATCGCTTTGCTAGCTGAATTTAATTAAAGAGGTCTGTAATAGTAAATTAAGCTGCAGGTAATGTGATATATTGACAAGTTTTGAATATTTGCTGGTTTTATAAATGTGTAAATTTGCTTCAATGATATTTTAATTTGATAAACTGCGCGTTATTTCATGGAAACAGGAAACATAAATTCATTATCAAGCACCGATTACGATATGTCGAATCTAGGCCTGTATAGTGAGCTACGTTTATAGGTACTTCATTTTAAGAATGCATAATTTCGTGGCATACATGTATACAATTTACAGCAATGTTTCCAGAAACTGATTTTCACTCGTAGTGTGTTACCGATCGCTAACTGCATGTATTCAGCACCTAAGTTAATATTTGACGGCCGTTACTATACACTCATGTTTATTGCTATCCCGGAGATTTACTGAGCTCGGAATGTCGTGTCAGTGATCCCAATGTCCTTACGCTTTGAGTGAACATGTCTCTATATTTTAATTATTCCAATGCGCCATTAATTGCGACTTAAAACTGACTATATTATCATTGCTTCCCCATAAGGAGAGCTCTAGGTTGGGTACGCCAACATGGCGAACCGCGCGCTCAACTTGGCGTACTTTCTCCTGCAGCGGAGACCTGCCATCAGCGATCCATGTATAGAGATCAGTGGTCGTGCCACCTACACTAACTGTTAGCTCGGGGGAATGCTGTTATATTACCTTATTGCATCACCCGATGGGCCGATGACCTAGATGTTAGGCCACTTTGAACCAAAATCATCATCATCAAGTATCACCCAGCGACGTCGTACTGACATCAGTCAGCCGAGCGGAGTGGCTCAGACGGTTAAGGCGCTGACTTTCTGGCCCCAACTTGGCAGGTTCGATCCTGGCTCAGTCCGGTGGTATTTGAAGGTGCTCAAATACGTCAGCCTCGTGTCGGTGGATTTACTAGCACGTCAAAGAACTCTTGCGGGACAAAATTCTGGCACTTTGGCGTCTCCGAAAACGGTAAATGAGTAGTTAGTGGGACGTAAAACCAATAACATTATTATTATTTTTATGAGATCAGTCTCTTTTTTCTGGAGAAAATGCCCCTTCCGCTTCAGATCGAGGTGTTCAACAATGTCGTCACACGTATTTCTAACAATTATTTCGATTTTCAAACTTCCACGTTTCTGCATCACACATCGACCAATCTACAATTTGAAAATATAAGCGTATTCCACATGAAAATGTACTTATGTGGAGGAAACTTGGCCCGCTAGACCATGTACTTCTTCATCCACTTGGTGATTTCTCTCCCGTACGACTGACGGTGCCGCCTCTGTGGTGTAGTGGTTAGCGTGATTAGCTGCCACCCCCGGAGGTCCGGGTTCGATTCCCGGCTCTGCCACGAAATTTGAAAAGTGGTACGAGGGCTGGAACGGGGTCCACTCAGCCTCGAGAGGTCAACTGAGTAGAGGTGGGTTCGAATCCCACCTCAGCCATCCTGGAAGTGGTTTTCCGTGGTTTCCCACTTCTCCTCCAGGCGAATGCCGGGATGGTACCTAACTTAAGGCCACGGCCGCTTTCTTCCCTCTTCCTTGCCTATCCTATCCAATCTTCCCATCCCTCCACAAAGCCCCTGTTCAGCATAGCAGGTGAGGCCGCCTGGGCGAGGTACTGGTCATACTCCCCAGTTGTATCCCCCGACCCAGAGTCTGAAGCTCCAGGACACTGCCCTTGAGGCGGTAGAGGTTGGATCCCTCGCTGAATCCGAGGGAAAAACCGAACCTGGAGGGTAAACAGATGATGATGATGATGATGATGACGACTGACGGTAAAAATTCTATCTTTGAGGTTTTTTGAACAACAGCTACCTAAAAGGAGAGTGATTGTCCCTTTCACTCTCCAGCAGTGTCGTCAGTCAGTTTTATCTGTTACAGGCCTGACCGAATATGAAAAAGTACGAACATGAACATTTGTAGATCGTACTTCCTTTTGATGATCGTCAGACAGTGAGATCTGGATATTCACGTTCTTGTTCATTTTTATTTACAAGTTGCTTTACGTCGCACCGTCAGAGAGATATTATGGCATTTGTCTTGCTTGTTTGGTGTGAAAATGGGAAATAACCGAAAAGCACTTTCAGGGCGGCCGACGGTGGGGTTCGAACCCACTATCTCTCGAATGCAAGCTCAAAGCTGCGCGAGTGTTACCGCACGACAAAATCGTCCTTTAAGTATAGGACTGAGAGAGAGAAATGTGAAATAACAAATTGGGTGTCCTTTTTGAAGTTTTCAATGATCGTTCGACGTGCTCTACCATACAACGCACAACCTATGCACACATAAGAAGTTCTTCCATCCTTTTCAATGATACACGATGGAACACAATAATTCATCCGGAAAATTGTTATCCAATGAAAGGGCTATTTTAGAAAATATTGTATATTCAGATGAGGTCCGGCTAGAAAAATGAATGAAAACTGCTGGCACAAAGCGAAATCACAGACCCAGCAACAGACCCCATGAGGTCTAGCAAGAAATTTGAATGTAAATTGCCTGGCCAAAAGAGATATCACAGGCTCCAGAACAGCATCGTAATCATAACATCGGGAATTGCTGATGATTTAGCAATGTTAAAACTGATGGCAATTTTTTTTAGAATATCTCTCTGCTATTGAAATCTCCCACAAGACGTAAACATACTGAGGACTAAAGAATAAATAGGACAGAGTCGTGATTCTGTCACTGGCGTAAAAAGCGTACTGAGCGATAGGTATTTTTAATATAAATTATCCAGCCGTTATGGGTTAAAAATGTTCTTGTGGATATTTTACTTCTTAATTCTGATGAAATGTACAAAGCTGAAAGAAAATGTGGATATATAGTGAGTCTGTGACGTCAAAAGTAGCATACATAGGAATGTATCACCGGTAAAAGTCTGGTCTGTATTTGTACCACCTGGGCCGTGGAATCTTCGATGGGCAGACAATCTAGAGTGAAGTGTGTTTTTGCAAAACTTACAGCGTGTACGTTCAATTTGACTTTGACATCGATGTATCTCACTAGTATGATGTTATGAGCCTCCAGAAGCTCGGAACTCTCCTGTAGGCACACGGCAACGGAAATTTGAGAAGCTCCTTATGAAGCATTTGATCGTCGACATTGGTGGTGTTTGACATTTGGGACTCCTGGCAAGCCTCTGTATATTCTCTCGAGTGAGTTTTCGATCATTCTGAAGTCGTTAATATCCCATATGTCGCTACGATTTGAGAGAGTCAGAAAATTTTCGAATATCTTCGGAAAAAAAAGTTCTCAAATATTTTCTATTTCCAAGTATACTTTGGATCATACGTCGTGCTACCTACACCAACTGTTAGCTCGCGACAATGTTGTTATAGTACCTTATTGCATCACCCGATGGGCCGATGACTTAGATGATAGGCCCCTTTAAACAAAAAGTATCATCATCACGTATCACCCGGCAACGTCGTATTCAGTTCTTTCTCTTGCTTCTGGATAAAATAACCTTTCCGCTTTAGATCGAGGTGTTGAACACAATTGTCAAACGTATTTCTAGCAATTATTTCGATTTTAAAACTTCCACGTTTCTGCATCACACATCGACCAATCTACAATTTTGAAAATATAAGCGTATTCCACATGAAAATGTACTTATGTGGAGGAAACTTGGCCCGCTAGACCATGTACTTCTTCATCCACTTGGAGGTTTCTCTCCCGCATGACTGACGGTAAAAATTCTATTTTTGTGGTTTTCTGAACAACAGCTACCTAAAAGGAGAGTGATTGTCCCTTTCACTCTCCAGCAGTGCCGTCAGTCAGTTTTATCTGATACAGGCCTGACCGAATATGAAAAAATACGAACATGAACATTTGTAGATCGTACTTCCATTTGATGATCGTCAGACAGTGAGATCTGGATGTTCTCGTTGTTGTTGATTTTTTTTTACAAGTTGCTTAACGTTACACAGACAAATATATATTATGGCATTTGTCTGGTGTGAAAATGGGAAATTACCGAAAAGCATTTTCAAGGCGGCCGACGGTGGGGTTCGAGCCCACTATCTCTCGAATGCAAGCTCAAAACTGCGCGCGTTTTACCGCACGACAACATCGTTCGGTAAGTATAGGACTGATAGAGAGAAATGTGAACGGAGAAATTCTGAGGAGAGATACAAACTTGCACCGCCTTCTTGCATTTGTTTTGATGCTACCAAACGAAGGTAATGAAGGCATGCACAGTTCACCATTGAGGATGTGGCATCGATCTCTGTCACGACGTGGAAATGTTAATAAACACGATTTTCGCTTTTAATAGAGGTAGTTAGCACTGAAAATATAGAAAGAAACAAGAGAGAAGAACATTACTTTTCTTACCTAGTGGTTTGCTCGTCGTCATTGGAATACCTTCTGGATCTGTAGTGGTCTTCTCTGTAACACAGAACATTTTCTGTCACAATGAAAAGGAAATTAAATTGTACAGGGCACCTATTATACGGCGGAGCAAGTCAAGGTAAGAGAATTCTGGCAGTAATACAATACTAACATCACAGGTAATCTTCTTTTAGTGCAGTGTAGATTTTTAAAAAATTATTAAGAGGCAACATCACCCAGTGCCTAAACGCGGCCATGATTTAAACAGTCTGGAGAAAGTAAACGCGCCCTTGCACTGTGTGATTCATCTGCAGAATTCCTCTGCTATGCACAACGGGCAAATGAGTGTACTGGAGTCACTCACTGCTTGGTCGAGCTCGTACCAAACCACTACCGTGCAACGCACTGATTACGAGGGTTGCCATCTCCGCACTTTCACCATAATTTTGACTGGTATTATATATTCGAAACCCACCTCATAAGATTTTAGTGATTTTTGGTGCGTGTCCTTTCCAGAAGTGTTTAATGCCCCTTCGACGTACTCTATTATAAAACGCACAACCTATGTACACATAAGCAGTTCTCCCACCCATTTCAGCGACACACGATGGATTACAATAATTTGTCAAGGAAAATATTATCCAATAAAAGGACTATGTTAGAATATATTGTATGATCAGATGAGGTCTGGAAAGAGAAATGAATGGAAAGTGCCCGGTAAAAGGAGAAAGGAAAGGCTCAGCAACAGCATCCTAAACATCACATAAGTTATTATTGAAACTTCAGTTTTGGAAGAAATTATGACAAATTTTGTACAATATCTCTCTGCAATTCAAATCTCCCAGAAGACGTAAACTTTCTGAGGACGAAGGGATAAATAGAACAGAACCGTGTTTAGGTCAATGACGTACAATGCGTACAGAGCGAGAGGTACTTTTAAAATGAATTATCTTGTCGTTATTGCTTAGAAATGTTGTTGTGGACATTTTACTTCTTAATTCTCGTCAAATGTACACATCCTCAAGATAAAATGATAACACAATGAGTCTGTGATGTCAAATGTAGCGTAAATAGCAATTTGGTAAGTAATGTCCTTCAATATCACGGTGAAAGTTGCCTATATTTTGTACCACTTGGAGCCGTGGAAATGTCGATGGGCAGATAATCCAGCGTGAAGCGTGTTTTTGAAAATCTTACAGCGTGTACGTTAGGTTTGGTTTGATATCGAAATATCTAACTAGTATTATGTTATGAGCCTCCAGAAGCGCGCTCTCTCCTCTAGGCACTCGACCACGTAAATTGGAGAAGCACTTGATAAACCCTTTGATCATCGACATTGGTGGTGTTGGACATTTTGGATTTCTAACAAGCCTCTATATTTTCTGGAATGTGTTTTCGATCATTTTGAAGCCGTTCATATCCCATATGTCGCGACGATTTTCGAATTACTTCGCAACACAATTTTCTCAAATGTTTTCTGTTTCCAAGTATACTTATGAAACTCTTTGACGTGAATCATACGTCGTACTACCTACACTAACTGTTAGCTCACGGAAATGCTGTTATAGTACATTATTGCATCACCCGATGGGCCTATGACGTAGATGGTAGGCCCCTTTAAACAAAAAGGATCATCATCAAGCATCACCCAACAACGACGTACTTCTGTCATCCGCATGTTTCTGGATACAATGGTCGTTCCGTTTTAGGTGTTGAGCAAAGTCGTCACACGTATTTCTAGCAATTATTTCGATTTTAAAACTTCAAAGTTCTTGCATCACTCATCAACCAAAGTACGGTTGTGAAAATATAAGCGTATTCTACATGAAAATGTACTTATTTGGAAAAAATTAGGTCCGTAGACCTTGTACTTCTTTTCCACTTGGTGGTTTCTCTCCCGAACGACTGACGGTAAAAAATTCTATATTTGTGGTTTTCTGTATGATGGCTACCTAAAAAGAGAGACCCTTTCAATCTACAGCAGTGTCGTCAGTCCGTGATACAGACCTGATGGAATATGCACAGTAGGAACATGAACGTTTATCGGTCATAATTCCATTTGATGATCGTCAGACAATGAGATCTAGATATTCACGTTGTTATTTTTTTTACAAGTTGCTTTACGTCGCACCGACAGATATTATGGCATTTGTCTGGTGTGAAAATGGGAAATCACAGAACACCATTTTCAAGGCTGCTGACGGTGTGGTTCGAGCTCACTATCTCTCGAATGCAAGCTCACAGCTGCGTGAGTGTAACCCCACGACCAACTCGCTCGGTAAGTGAAGGACTGATAGAAAGAAATGTGAACTGAAAACTTCTGAGGAGAGTTGCAAATTTGCAACACCTTTTTGCAGTTGTTTAGATGCTACCAAGCCAAGGTGATGAAGGGGTACACAGTTCAATAAGGCTGTGGGATCGATTCTCCGTCACGACGTCGAAATAGTAAGAAACACGTTTTGCTCTTCTATTAAAGATATTTAGCACTGAAAATATAGAAAGAAAGAAGAACATTACTTTCCTTACCTACTGGTTTGCTCGTCAACATTGGAATATCTTTTGGTTCTGTAGTGGCCTCGTCTGTAACACAGAACATTTATGTCACAATGAGAAGGAAATTGAATTATACAGAGTATCCATTATACGGCAGAGCAAGTCAAGGTAAGAGAATGCTGGCTGCAAAGCAATACTAACATTAATCTTCTTTTAGACTGTTACGTGGAGTGCAGATTGAAATCAAATAATGAAGTAGTGGCAACATTGCCCAGAGTCCAAACGCGGCCATGATTTAAACAGTCTGGGAAAAGTAAACGCACCATTGCACTGTGTGAGTGATCTGCGGAATTCCTCTGCTATGCAGAACGGGCAAATGAGGGTACTGGAGTCGCAGCTTGGTCGAGCACGTACCAAATCATTTCCGCGCCACGCGCTGATCACGAGGGTTGCCATCTCCGCACTTTCACCATAATTTTGACTGGCAATATACATTCGAAACGCATCACATTGGATTTTAAAGTTTTTTGTTGCGTGTCCTTTTCAGAAGAGTTCAATGTCCCTTCTACGTGCTCTAGCATATACCGCACAACGTATGTACACATAAGCTGTTCTTCCACCCATTTCAACGACACACGATGGAACACAATATTTTGTAAAGGAAAATGTTATCCAGTAAAAGGACTATGCTAGAAAATATTGTATATTGAGATGAGGTCTGGCAAGAAAAATGAATGAAAAGTGCCTGGCACAAAGAGAAATCACAGGCTCAGCAACAGCATCGTAATCGTCACATATGTTATTGTTGAAAATTTAGTATTGGAAGAACTGATGACGAATTTTGTACAATATCTCTCTGCAAGTCCGCCTCTGTGGTGTAGTGGTTAGCGTGATTAGCTGCCACCCCCGGAGGCCCGGGTTCGATTCCCGGCTCTGCCACGAAATTTGAAAAATGGTACGAGGGCTGGAACGGGGTCCACTCAGCCTCGGGAGGTCAACTGAGTAGAGGTGGGTTCGATTCCCACCTCAGCCATCCTGGAAGTGGTTTTCCGTGGTTTCCCACTTCTCCTCCAGGCGAATGCCGGGATGGTACCTAACTGAAGGCCACGGCCGCTTCCTTCCCTCTTCCTTGCCTATCCCTTCCAATCTTCCCATCCCTCCACAAGGCCCCTGTTCAGCATAGCAGGTGAGGCCGCCTGGGCGAGGTACTGGTCATACTCCCCAGTTGTATCCCCCGACCAAGAGTCTGAAGCTCCAGGACACTGCCCTTGAGGCAGTAGAGGTGGGATCCCTCGCTAAGTCCGAGGGAAAAACCGAACCTGGAGGGTAAACAGATGATGATGATGATGATGATGATCTCTCTCCAATTTATTTCTCTCAGAAGACATAAACATACGAACAGGACGAAATAATAAATAGAACAGAGCCGTGTTGAGGTAACTGACGCAGAATTCGTACTGAGCGATAGGTACTTTTAAAAATTAAATATCATGTCGTTATTGGTTAGAAATGTTGTTGTGGACATTTTACTTCTTAATTCTCACCGTATGTACACATCTGTAAAATAAAGTGGATGTTCAATGGGTTTGTAAAATGAAATGTAGCATCCATAATGTGAGGATTTTTTAACATTTGAATTTCTTTAATCAACTCCCTCTTAATATATAAACAGAACTGTGTGGATCACTTGTCCTTGTAGTCCTGTAATGTGCTCTGAACGTGATTGGTCTATCTCCTCCCATTCTTGCTATTGGTAACGCGGGATACGTATGGCCTTGGTGATTGTTGGGGGGTAGCCATTTTGGCAGTTATTGCCTGATCTTGATACGAGCCAGACGTGTGATGTAGACATCGTTATATTTCCGGGGTTTATCCCGGTTTCCACCCCCTTTTGGGGTGGGAATTTTATTAAAGGTTTATTTATTTTACCTGTTATTTATCCGTTCGTTGTGTAAATTTATCATTTTATATATATATTTGCTAGTTGCTTTACGACCGAGCTCGATAGCTGCAGTCGCTTAAGTGCGGGCAGTCCAGTATTCGGGAGAAAGTAGGTTCGAACCCCACTGTCGGCAGCCCTGAAGATGGTTTTCCGTGGTTTCCCATTTTCACACCAGGCAAATGCTAGGGCTGTACTTTAATTAAGGCCACGGCCGCTTCCTTCCCACATCTAGCCCTCCCCTGTCCCATCGTCGCCATAAGACCTATCTGTGTCGGTGCGACGTAAAGCAACTAGCAAACAAAAAAAAAAAGAAAAAAAAAATTGCTTATATTGTAAGCTGTCTCCGTTTTTTTAATTTCATTACTGACTATTTTTCTAAAACACATTATTCTTCTGGTTTGTGGATTTAAGTATTTTATTTGATCAGTAATTTCCTTTGCGTCCTTCCGTTTTAGAGGAATTCAAACTTGTATTTTTCCATTGGTAACTCTGTATCTTTTATTATGCGGTTTTTTATTCTTCTTATGTCAGATACTCCCATACTGTTATGTTTAATGGGAAACATTCGGCCTCTCTTAGATTGAATTATTTCACCTTGATTTTAAATACCGTAGGGGTTTCATTTATTATACCCATCTATTCGGTAATTTAACCTTGAACGTAATTCACCTTGTGGTAATCATTTATTGTAATGAAGTACCGGTATGTAATGAGAAAAATGAAACCACCTCTATTATTGCGGTGATTTGTCACATGTTTTTGATCGCATGTCATCATTTTTCTCGTCAAACCTTTCTTTTAAGCGACAAAACTGTTTTTCCTTTCTCCTAAAAAGTAAGGATTTTGGAATGTATAACCTTTTCAACTCGCCGATTCAATTAGAATTGCTTACGTTTTCCGTACTACCGCAGTTAGGAGCTATTGACCTTAGCTTTTCCATTTCTTTTTTGGCGTTCATTACACAAGCAAGCTGAAGAAATGTTGATATCAATATAAGTCAATTTCCAGCTGTCTCATGGAATGACAGTGAATAATTAAGTTATAAAAGAAATGATGGTTGGGCGTATATTTGTGTAATAATGTATTACTGCTTAACACAGTTTTGAAATTGCGAGTTTATTATACACTATCTTCCCCTACAAAGATCTTTCTCAAATTTGAGTACCTATAAAATGGGACACATTCCTCGAGATAAAAAATGGCATAATACGTAATATGATTTCCATACTTTGTAGTTGAATACGCAGAAATATGATGTATAAATGCCTAATAGAAACGTTTTTGATGAAACCTTTCGTTTAGCTACAAAACAGGTTTTCCTTTCTCCTGAAAAGTAAGGATTTTGCGTGCCGTCTCAAAACTCACGAGTCTCAAAACTCACGAGTCCCAAAACTCACGAATTCCAGGCAGAGGATTAGTAAGAACAGGTTTCTCTACCTGGGCCAGTCTCAAAACTCACGAGCAGGTCCAGTTCTTTTTGTATGAATGAATGTCCACCCTATTACTGTTGGGATAATGGAATACTTTTAATAATCGAATAACTTCCATCCGATTATATAAATAATCGAATGAGTTTCAAATATCATTCAGTTATATCGCACAGAATAATCGGATGCGTCATGAGTATTTTTTTTTTCGGTTTAAGTATGTCGGATAGACAATCAATTGAAATAAGCAAATAGATGAACTTTTACGAGAAATAGAAATACGCCTTTTTTTCAAATGAATCTCCAAGTGTAGAAACTAAATGAGTGAATTAACTGCCATGATCTTTAATATCTCTAAATACAATTCCTTATTCAAGTAAATGCCGCCTTCTGGCTACATAATGGAACTAAGCCCCAGTACTACCAATTGCCAGTTTCTTTTAACTAGCAGCGGGCGATATACCTACTTTAATTTTATGCCGTCCGGCTGCATTCATAAATTCTTGGCATGCTGACCATTGGTCCGAGGGATCTAGGGGGTCCCGGGTTCGATTTCCGGTCAGATCGGAGATTTCAACGTTCATTAGTCAATTCCTATGGCTCGGGGACTGGGTGTTCATGCCGTCTTCAGCATTATACTTCATCTTAGGTAGGGCTTCATCCTCACAGACGTGCAGGTCACCTATACGGCGTCAATTCCAATGACCTGCACCAGACTTCCCAGCAGGCCACGCGTCATTATTATAAATTTATGTGAAAGGTAAAAAAATGCATATTAGCTTTAAGACAACAGCAAAATATTTTAATAATAATAATAATAATAATAATAATAATAATAATAATAATAATAATAATAATATAATACACCTCGGTCACTTTCATTCACCAGCCATTATTTTTACGCTGTGGGTTGAAGTGGCTGAATAACCTCCACAGTATCCCCTGCCTGTCGTAATAAGGGAAGCGTGAGTCATCGGGCACCTCATCCCTCCTGAGGTCATCGCAAGCACCTGCTGTCCGGAGTCGTGAATTTTGAGACTCATTAGAATGTTTACTTTAGCTACCAGTTTGTAGTCGTGAGTTTTGATACTATTTGTAACTAATTTTAGCCCGTGAGTTTTGAAACTCGTGAGTTTTGAGACGTAACCGGATTTTGGAATGTGTACCCTTTTCAACTCGCCGATTCAATTACAATTGCTTACGTTTTCCGTACTACCCCAGTTAGGAGCTTTTGATCTTAGCTTTTCCATTTCTTTTTTGGCGTTCATTACACAAGCAAGCTGAAGAAATGTTGATATCAATATAAGTCAATTTCCAGCTGTCTCGTGGAATGACAATGAATAACTAAGTTATAAAAGAAATGATGGTTGGGCGTATGTTTGTGTAATAATGTATTACTGCTTAATAGACTTTTGAAGTTGCGAGTTTATTATATATTATCTGCCCCTACAAAGATCTTTCTCAAATGTGAGTACCTATAAAATGGGACACATTCCTCGAGATAAAAAATGGCATAATACGTAATATGATTTCCATACTTTGTAGTTGAATACGCAGAAATATGATGTATAAATGCCTAATAGAAACTTTTTTGATCAAACCTTTCGTTTAGCTACAAAACAGGTTTTCCTTTCTCCTGAAAAGTAAGGATTTTGGAATGTGTACCCTTTTCAACTCGCCGATTCAATTACAATTGCTTGCGTTTTCCGTACTATCCCAGTTAGGAGCTATTGATCTTTTCTTAAGCCTTTCCATTTCTTTTTCTGGCGTTTATGACACAAGCAAGCTGAAGAAATGTTGATATCAGTATAAGCCAATTTCCAGCTGTCTCACTTAGTGTTGCCACTGCCTTTTCGATATGCCGTGCTACTGTGCGACTTTCCGGAAAGTTTTGCTCGTAGATAACCAGCAGAAGCGATCATAAAGGCGGTGAACGTGCGAAATACGTCAGTGAACTGCAGGAAGAGATGCCTACGCCTTGGAACGAGTGTATACGTGCTGTATAGTAATACAATGCGTATACCTCGTTTATTAGTAAGAAAAATGTAAAACGCTTATACAGGGTTTATTCACTGTTTAACTAAACAAGAGTTAAACAACTGTATAAGGACTTTTTATTAGTAAGACGGTATATGTTCAGACCTTGCTTTAATTTCGCATTTCTTTGATTAATTTCGCGAATTTCCCGTTTGCATTCCGTGTACGGTTTTCTGCTCCTCTGGTATATTAAGGTATTTTCACCGTACTAAGTACACCCTTCCGGGCCTCGAATGGAAGACTCCCGCATAAGAATGCCTCCACATAACTGGGTAAACACCCATGGATGAGACTGGAGTCAGGGGGGGCTCGACTTGCCTAACGAGCTTCGAACCGATCCCCTTCCTACTTTCTGTGCTGGCTGCGGCAGCTCGAACACTTGGGGAGTGGTTACGTTCGAAAAAAAATTTAAAAAACAAATATTTAAGATGGAGCCTTATGTAATATGAAAGTAGGATTCTCCGGGTTCAACTGTTACTGGATACTGCTTAGCATTACTACAAATGACAAGAAGCGTATAATGGGGGTTACGAATACTAATTTATTCAGAATTATAACATAAAGAAACAACCCTATACAATGAATTCTCCGCATACGGGAGGAAAAGAAAATAATGAACACTTTAAAAACTGACTCGCCTGAGGGCGTCATCTACCACAAAGGTATAATTGAGGTTTTGCAACCAATATCGTCTTTCCTTCATTAATTTCGTACCTGTGTCGTTAATTTTATTCTTCTGTCGATCACATCGTGTAATATGAGATGTCACTTACATAATACATTCTATTCTTAGCACGTAATCAACCGGTCCCTACGGTACATAATTGACATATCGAAGAGATATTTACATAATGCACAAACAAAAACACACATATTATCTAGCTAAACCCCGGACTTCCCGTATCTGTCACCAAGACCAGACAACGCTGAACAACGGTTCTGTTTGAACTCAAAAATAGATGCACATTACATACTAAACCCACACAGATATATACACTTCATGCCGAAAGGAGGCCATTCCTGTAAGGAAAACATGGTCATCAGTATCTTCTGCCTCAGCCCATCTGACCTGAGCTCGAACATATGACTCCGACCGAGAGGTGCATTGCTGAAAGAGAAATCCCTAACTAGCTGCGGTCTCATATCACCGGACATTGGGGAGGGGGGAGATCCATATTCATTTTTAATTACCTTTTAAATCACCGTGATATTATCATTATATAAGTATTCTTAGCTAAGTCATTTAAACCAAACAAAAGAGCACGGTGAAAACCCAGAACCCGAGTCTTACGACAATAGGACAGCAGGTCCCCTTCTGTCACGAAAGGAGCGAGCAGACACGCACAAAAAGAGAAAGGAAGGGTGGGTCATTTGCCGTACTGCAACCAGCACTCATTCATTAGCTACGTCGGCTTCTCGACTCCTCTCCTTTTCCTCGGAGACACATATCTCTGGCCCATTTGTTTATTCATCTTACCGTAGAATTCCCATGAAATACTCATTTATTCTATACCTTCTCATTCTTTTCATGAGCACCATCACTTCCGAATTATCTCATCAGCAACTATCTGGGCCTTCGGCCCTCTCATTACGTTTCATATCGAGTATCTTCTTTCCTTGGGCATAGGACTCTCATGATTCCTTGATTCCACGTTCCTCAATTTCTTCGCTTACCGCCCAGAGTTGCATATATTTATATTTCTACCATACGTAAGACTCTGGCTTCCCTGGATCTCAGCCGGTTGCATACAGAAAAAATCCATAACTTTCTGGTTAAATAATCAAGAATCACGGGAAACTCGCGAACTGTCCCTCACTATTATACCTAAATAACATAATGCACCTCTCTCTCGGTCAGGATTTCTTCTCACTTGTTGTACAAGCACTTATCATATGTGTAAATTACGCATGCATCGTCTGATTGACCCATGAGTTTCCCCAGCAAATACGATCGCCATATTGGACATTAACTAGCAACCTCTGGACATGATTTTCCCTACTAATTTATTATTGTTCCAGCCACCCCTAAGGGGAACTCAAATATTCTCCTATCCTTGTCTTCCTTACTTGCTAGGATATACTACATATTACTAAGAATAACCCCTCACGATAAACTAACATTAAGAAGAAAAAAATGGGTCATCCGGGGTGTTAGCTCCATTGAATTTACGTTAACATTTTAAAGAACAATAAATTCCCATATTAGGACATGCATTATGTTACAACATTTAAGTATTTACGAAGGAAAGCTCATCGTATCCACGGTTATACATTATCGTGCTTAAGAAATGTATATTTTGACATCAACTCATCTGCTTGGTGGCCGTGGTTTTTCCTTCCACGGGAGACCCATGTTGGAGTTTACAGCTGCATGACCTCGGCACTGGCGTCGAGCGTGCTGTCCTGTGACCCTGGTACACACAGGTCCGACATTCTGGCTGGCTCGTTCACTGCTGAAATCTTAAAGTAATCCAAGGGGTGACACTCCACAACTCGTCACACGGTCCTGCTGTTACCACGACACGAACACAGAGTTTACACCACGAACAAGCAGGTCATGCCACTTACAGCGAGCGCGTTCACAGCATGAATCGGGTAGCTCACAACACCTGAGCACCCTGACTTAGAGTAGCAACTTGGGTGATACCAATTTACTAATATCACGGACTCATTTAAGCCGGCATTGTACACAGCCGAAGTCGCTACTCGTTTATAAACTCTTCTCGCAGCTTATTTACTGACACGCGGCACAGAGACATTCGCCTAGGCTCGCTTGGCTTCCCGTCCGCACTTCACAAAGGCTTCGTATTTCACGGCCGCGACGGACACAATAGCACTGTCTTAATTTGTGGTCAGTAGGGTACGGACTGCAAAACTAGAGCACAACGGGACACACCGTCCCCTCTCAACGCTCGGAACTGTCTTCTGCGAGGGTAAGCACAGCCTTTATGGTATACGCACCGGAAGATAATGGGCGCAAACGATTCACGGTTCATTAAGGACAAGAGCTCCTTTCATTCCAGGAGTTGAAGACATTTAAGCAGTGGATATTGTATCCCTCTTTTTCCTCTCCTAATTGATCCAGGTGCGCTTAACCAACGATCGGCAGTTATCACGTAATTCGACTCCCGCCTTTAATTATTTCATTAGTGTCCCTTGGGGGTGGAGTCATCTTTTGAGCGTGACTCTTAGCGTGGGTGACGCTCTTGCAGAAAATTCAGCTCTATTCACTGGTGTACCGCCCATAATTTTCCTATGTCTGGATCAAAATATCATCTCATTTTTACACGCCAAAATTCGACGTTGGCACTCGTGAAACGTACATAAAAAACCGGAAATTCCTTCTCTTAGTTTGGAACCCTGGGAAGCTAGGCCACACCTCGGGGCGTATCTGACTACTCCAGCATCGTGTCATCTCTCCAGCTCTCTCTGCAAGTTGAGAGGGTCTTTTCGCGGGGGCTTGGCTCCTGCTCAGTCTTCCCTTTGTTTTCCAGGCGCTCTTTCGCGGGTTCCGTTCTGGCCGGACGCCACTCGATCCCCGTCGCCCATACTACTACCAATGACACGACCTTTAGAAGTGGTTTTAATGAAGTAGAAAGGCACCTACAATTCCAATGAGCTGTACAGGACACTGTACGGTTTCATAAGGTACTGGTTTCATTTCTCTCTTAATTTCTCTGTTAATTTAACTAATTACTTGTTCCTTTTCTTACCAATTTATGCTAAAACCAACGCAGAACATTAATCCTTGTAACCTTTATATACCCTTGTTAAATTTGTTTTTCCTTAAACTGTGTTATCCTTTGTGACAACTGTAAATTTGGTAAGTTGGTACTGATACAGAGTCACCTTGCATGATCCACTCCTAGCTCGCTCTCTACTCATTTACCCCCTTAAGGTAAGTTTTTTGTTCTTGCACATTGATTTAATATTAACTGGTTTAATTGCCTTGGGGATGGTGGCACCATTTTTAAATTTTTGTTGTGGGTATAAGTTTCTGTGTGTTATTCTTAACCTAACCTGAACCTAGTACAGGGTAGCATGTTTCTGTTCACCCCTATAGTCAGTGAACTTATTTGTATACTATTTTCATTTACCAAGCCACTGTGTTATTTTTCCTTCTTATTTACTGCCCGCTGGTGTGTGTAAGTTGTAGTATTTTTAATTAACGTGCACCGACTCCGCACGTCACAATAGGAATATAGTAAGAGATTTCCATGAATATCACAGGTGAAATTTAAGCCTAAATTTTGAACCACTTGGAGCTGAGGAAGCTTCGATGAGCAGACAATCTAGAGTTAAATGTGTTCTTGCAAGACTTACAGTGTGTACGTTCAGTTTGGCTTTGATATCGAAATATCTAACTAGTATGATGTTATGAGCCTCCAGAAGCACGTAACTCTCCTCTAGGCACTCGGCCACGTAGCTTGGGGAAACTCTTCATAAACTTTTTGTTCGTCGACATTGGTGGTGTTGGATATTTTGGATTTCTGACAAGCCCCTATATACTCTCGAAAGAGTTTTCTATCATTTTTTGAAGCCATTAATATCGTATATGTCGTGACAATTTGAGAGAGTCCGAAAATTTTCGAATTTCTTCGCAAGACAATTTTATCAAATATTTTCTATTTCCAAGTTTACTTACGAAACTCATTGACATGAATCATACGTCGACCGAGCTCGATAGCTGCAGTCGCTTAAGTGCGGCCAGTATCCAGTATTCGGGAGATAGTATGTTCGAACCCCACTGTCGGCAGCCTTGAAAATGGTTTTCCGTGGTTTCCCATTTTCACACCAGGCAAATGCTGGGGCTGTACCTTAATTAAGGCCACGGCCGCTTCCTTCCAACTCCTAGCCCTTTCCCGTCCCATCGTCGCCATAAAACCCGTCTGTGTCGGTGCGACGTAAAGCAACTAACAAAAAAAGAAAATCATACGTCGTGCCACCTGCACTAACTGTTAGCTCGCGGCAATGCTGTTATAGTACCTTATTGCATCGCCTGACGGGCCGATGACCTAGATGGCAGGCCCCTTTAAACAAAAAGTGTCATCATCAAGCATCACCGAACGACGTCGTACTGAGGTCAGCCGCTTGTTTCTGGATACAATGGTGATTCCGTTTTAGAACGAGGTGTTGAACAAAGTCGCCACACGTATTTCTATCATTTATTTCGATTTTAAAACTTCTACGGTTTTGCATCACTTATTAACCAAACTACGGTTGTGAAAGTATAAACGTTTCTTACATGAAAATGTACTATTTTGGAAAAAAAATTAGGTCTGTTAGACCATGTACTTCTTCATCCACTTGGTGGTTTCTCTCCCGTACGACTGACGGCAGAAAATTCTATATTTGTGGTTTTATGCATAGACGGCTACTTAGAAGGAGAGAGAATATCCCTTTCAATCTACAGCAGCCTCGTCAGTCAGTTTTATCTGATACAGGCCTGACGGAATATGCACAGTACGAATATGGACATTTATCGAGCAAAACTTACTTCCATTTGATGATCGTCAGGCAATGAGATCTAGATATTCACGTTCTTTTTTTTTTTTACGTGTTGCTTTACGTCGCACCGAGAGATAGATATTATGGAATTTGTCTGGTGTGGAAATTTGAAATCACGAAAAACCATTTTCAGTGCTGCCGACGGTGGGGTTCGAGCCCACTATCCATCGAATGCAAGCTCACAGCTGCGTGAGTGTAACCGCACGACTAAACCGTTCGGTAAGTGAGGGACTAATAGAGAGAAATGTGAACTTAGAACTTCTGTGAAGAGATACAAACTTGCAACGCCTTCTTGCATTTGTTTTGATGCTACCAAGTCAAGGTGATGAAGGCGTACACAGTTCACCAATAAGGATGCGGGATCGATTCTCCGTCACGACGTCGAAATATTAAGAAACATTATTTTCTTTTCTACTAGAGATATTTAACACTGAAAGTATAGAAAGAAACAAGAAGGACGAACATTACTTTCCTTACCTACTGGTTTGCTCGTCGACATTGGAATAGCTTCTGGTTCTGTAATGGCCTCGTCTGTAACACAGAACATTTATGTCACAATGAAAAGGAAATTGAATTACACAGGGTATCCATTATACGTCAGAGCAAGTCAAGGTAAGAGAATGCTGCCTGCAAAGCAATACCAACATTAATCTTCTTTTAGACTGTTACGTAGAGTGCAGATTGAAATCAAATAATGAAGTGGCAACATCGCCCAGTGCCTAAAAGCTGCCGTGTTTTAACAGTTCGGCGAAAGTAAACGCACCCTTGCACTGAGTGAGTCCATCTGCGGAATTCCTCTGCTATACACAACGTACAAATGAGGGTACTGGAGTCGCAGCTTGGCCGAGCACGTACCAAACCATTACCGCGCCACGCGCTGATCGGGAGGGTTGCCATCTCCGCACTTTCACCATAATTTTGACTGGCAATATACATTCGAAACGCACCTCATAATATTTTTAAAATTTTTGTTGCGTGTCCTTTTCAGAATTGTTCAATGCCTCTTCGACGTGCTCTACCATAAAACGCACAACCTATGCACACATAAACAGTTCTTCCAGCTATTTCAACGACACACGATGGAACACAACAATTTGTCCGGGAAGATGTTTTCCAATGAAAGAACTATGTTAGAAAATATTGTATGATCAGATGAGGTCTGGTAAGAAAAATGAATGAAAGGTGCCTGGCAAAAAGAGAAATCACAGGCTCAGCAACAGAACACATGAGGTAAGGATGTGGGATCGATTCTCCGTCACGACGTCGAAATGTTAAGAAACACTATTTTCGCTTCTCATAGATATATTTAGCACTGAAAATATAGAAGGAAACCAGAAAAAAGAACGTTACTTTCCTTACCTACTGGTTTGCTCGTCAACATTGGAATATCTTTTGGTTCTGTAACGGTCTCCTCTGTAACACAGAACATTTTCTGTCACAATTAAAACAAATTCGAATTACACAGGGTGTCTATTAAACGGTAGAGCAAGTCAAAGTAAGGAGAATGGTGGGTGTAAAGCAATACTAACATTGGCCTTCACTAATTTTGCGTACTAGGCTAATTCCTGGAGGCAAAGTTATCCGGTCACTTAGTGCCGAAGTTGAGGTATTCAAGGGTCGTCATAGCCTGTAAAGGAAAGAAAAAACAAACCCCATTGTTCAACGGCTCCGAATGGGCATGGCCTTCCAAGTGACTTCTGCTAGCTGATCTCGACGGTCTGCAGATTATGCGTTGTCTTTTGGTCAGCACGGCGAATCCTCTCGGCCGTTATTTGTTCTTCTTAGACGGAGGCCTCCATCTCACCGTCAGACTGCTCCTCAAATGTAAATACACAGGCTGAATGGAACTCGAACCAGCCCTCAGATACAAGTAAAAACCCTTGTCCTGTCTGGAAATCGAACCCGGTTCCTCCAAGTAAGAGGCAGGCCGTACACAGCGAGGCCGACTGTCATAGCCTGTGAGAAGATAGATTTGCTTTCCTTTGGTTAGCTTTCTTGCATTTGTTTGAAATCGTATATCGTTGCTCGTAGATCAAAGGTAGTGCAGTCATGCCGATGGAGGATATTAAGTGGCCTAAACTTAATCAGAGATATCTAGAGAATAATTTTGATGAAGGTGATTGTAGATTGGCTGAGATATTCCTTCAGCTCAATATATTCAAACTCTTCGATGTCTCTATGCGCGATTTTCTTAGAAGAAGCTTCATCTGCGGATATCATGATAACAGGATCATTCGCTCAAGCCTGAGGATCTCACTGCTCAATGAGCTGGACACTAAGAGCAGTACTTAGGAATAAAACTGAGGCTATTGAGACGTGGTTCTGGAGGTTAATGATGAATATATACTTGGACAGAGAGACTGAGCACAGAACGTTGCTGAAGGCAGTTATCAACGGAGAAATGCCATAGTAGGTCATCTATTGCGACGTGGATCCGGAAACTTGGGAGAAGAATGGAAGGGCGTGATGCGTGGGAAGGCAAAAGTACGATGGTATAGACGAAATCAAGGCTGGAAAATGATGCAAATATATACAGGATGGGTGTGGTATAACTAGGTAGCCGCTAGCACACGATAACCCAGGTCAGTAAGAGCTGAATGACTCGAAAATTGTATTGTAAATCATTCGTCGTTTAGGAGAAATCAAGATGAAGTGTATGTCACACGTGACAACAACGCTTGCAGTAGTTGACTACACAATAATATGATTACGACCAGAACCAAGAAAATCCTCTAGTGGATGTGTCAGTAGTAACTTCGTATTGTGGTTAGCACGAGAGGACGAGGATTGATGATGATGATGATTATTATTATTCCTCTTGTTTAAAGTGGTCTAACATCTAATGTCATCGGCCCCTAAACGAGGATCGAAAAATAGGTTCTGTGCATAAACATCAAACATACATATCAAAAATCTGAGAAACATAAACAAATTTACATCTGACAGACATTCAGCCATCAACCTGACGCCTAGCTGACGGCCGTTTTCGTGAGTACCAGGTGAGTAATCAAATGATAAACAATTCACCATGTCGAACGTTCTCAACTAGGTTCTACATTTTGCTATGATGGCCTTAAAGACAAATCGCAGCAGATTACATTGCAGCTTGTTAAGTAAGTGCCAGTAGAGTACAACTCAGAAAATCATTTTTCAATTGTCTTTTGTAAATAAAATAAGCTACACTACCTACTTAAATATTATAGTTTCTGTACCGGGCGGTACACCTCTACGACGCAAGTTCAAATCTTGCGCCAATTGAAACTCCTCTACAGGAGAAACCCGGAACTGTAACAACTGAATCAACTCTCCTGTTTATCAGAAGATGTCTCTAGGTGTTTTCGATTTGCTTTTGTTGATCAAGAAGTGTGGACATTCTCTAACAGATGTCTCTACTAAAAACTATGATTATGCACTCTGGTGCGAAGGAATGAACTTTCTTGGAGAAATTTTGTATTCATAAGTTTTGTCTTTACTAAATTTTGTTCTTTTATTTGAGGGTTGGCAATATTAAGCTTCCTTTCCGCCTGTTTTGAATTTAACCAATCCTAAATTTCTGTAATTAATTTCCCACCAATAAGGTGTTTCTTCATCGCCTTGGGTATAAGTTTTGCTGTTAGCCAATAAAACTTTTGTGGGCGGGTCCTAATCATTCATGATAGGTCTCGAATTTCCCTCGAGGGTATAAAAACTGCTGATTTTCTTGTATCCGGGCCACTCGTATAACATCGAACTCAGTGTGTGAACATGTAGCAGGGGGCGGGAAACGCCTCTTTCTTCAGGCAACAGCTCTTCAACAAGGTAATGGCTCTTTAACATCTTTATTTCTCGCTAGCTCAGCAGTTTAACTTGCGGGGAAGGTTCGAAACCTTTAATATGTAACCCACCTCTTTAAAATGTAAATCCCTTTTCAGTCTATGTAAAATCTACAAATCTCTGTAACTGTAAAGCGGGGATAGAGAGTGATTTAACCTCTCGAGCTCCTCTTCATTTTGAATTTGAGGTGACTATGTTTTCGTAACCGTTTTTCTCTTCCTTCTTAATGTGTTAAATTTATCATGTATACTAGTCACCTCCATAGATTGGGATTAGCCCCTGTGTAATCGGCTTAGCGCCACTTAGGTTTTAAAACATGTATTTAGGAGTGAAAATTCACGCCTCCATCCCTTTTTCGTTTTGGGCCATTTAAATTAACCTAGTATTTGCGCACTAAGGCCCAGTAGATTGGGTACGAGATACCCCTGTTTCTTTATAAGTTATGCCTTGATGGCAGTTTGTGTAATAGTCTGTTATTGCCTTTATAGGCTTGAAAGATCGAGAGCGGGTCAGCTCTTTATGGTGTTGTGGTAAAAGTGCCTTAGAGAGGCTTGAGATGTAAAGTTGGGAGCATGTGCTTCATGTAATGAGGGGTTTTCTGCCCTTTGGTAATTTGTTGTTGTGAGCTGAGAGCTCAGACTTTGGGGCTCGTAGCCCAGAATTTGTAAAGTTGCATTGTACCTGATTGTTCTTTGTTATTTCACTTAGCGAAAATGGTTACATGTTGTTATCAGTTGAAAATATAACCTTTATTTAAATTTTAAAATTCTTCTTTCGGACTTGTAGTTAGACCCATTCCAGCCCGCACCTTTTTTCACCTCTGCTGTTCCACAGATACCTCGGAACAGATTCTATTTCAGTAATGATGAATACAAAAACACACATTTCATTCCATTTAAAAATATTATGATAATGATGATGATTGCTGTTTTAAGATCATCGGCCCCTAAAATATAACATATCTTCTTTTCTCTGCTGCTTGACAAATAAGTTCTCGGAGGTCATCCAAAGTGGTTACTTCTGTTCGATATACTTTGCTTTCATGTCTCCCTGAACATAAAAATACACTGAATTAAGCTGTGGAGATCTTGGGACCAATTGATGCGTCCTCGTTGTCTTATCCACCGATGAAGTAATGTCTGAATGAAAATACAAAATCTAAACTGCTCGGACGTACGTAATGAATCAGAAATACGTGCAGAATATGATTGAATAACTGTCGAACTGCGTTCAAGGTCCATGTCTAGCGTTTTAACAAGCACGTCTCCCGTATTCAATTTTCGCCATGTAAAAACCACTCGCGCACTGAGACTGACGTTTTATAGTTTTTGTTGCTTCGTCTTTTCTGCTCGTATTAGTGTGACTATCAAACTATCGATATTCGAAGTAATACATTGAATTGCGGTTGTTCGAAGTGACCATCTTGGACTTCACTTTTTCGAATCCAGTTGCGACGCGTTCGAGCCAAGACACCAGGGCTGTTCCGAATATTCTCTGCTACTTGACAAATAAGTTCTCGGAGGTCATCCAAGGTGGTTACTTCAGTTCGATATACTTTGTTTTCCATGCCTCCCTGAACATAAAAATACACTGGATTAAGCTGTGGAGATCTGGGGACCAATTGATGTGTCCACGTTGTCCTATCCACCGATGAGGAAATATCTGATCCAAATGATCGTGCACTAAAATGCTTACATGAGGTGGTGCAACATCTTACAAAAAACCACAAGGATCTGCCTAGTTGAAGTGACGCGTCCTCCAAACCCTCCCGTAACGTACCTGTGAGGAACTGTAGGTAAGCCACACCGTACAACCGTGCAGGTAAGATGATTTCTCCAAATAACCGATTTTCTACCACACCCATCCATATTTTAATTGATAAACGGTGCAGTAAGTTGCCTTGATGTATCGCTTAGGGGTGCTTCACAGCTCATGACGGAGTATTGTCCATATTAAACAATCTTTGTTGTGAAAAATTGCGCATCTGTCCCTGATACGCTCGACAGAACGTCGGATTGCGTGCTTGATCAATTAACCAGCAGCAGAAATATACTCTTGATTGACAATCAGCTGGTGAGAGACACTTCACGTGTTGAACATGGTAATAATGCATTCGCTCTTCATACAGTGTCCTACGCCCGATCCAAGTTGATACTCCAACGACACGTGCTATGCTACGCGTACTACACCCGGGATCATCGTCTGCCATTTCCAGAATGTCTTCATCCACGTCTAGAATTGCACTTGGCCGTTCAGATCCTCCATTTTCATAGCGTAATATACCGCGACCAAAATATCAAAACGTAGTACTACGGCAAGTATCGTTACTGGATTCGGCACCCGTCTGTTGGGAAACTCTTCCCGATAGATTCGTGTAGTGCGACTCATATTCTATTGTGCCTGACCATACGCTAGCAGCATGTCAACATACTCGTAGTTTTCATACACAGTCATCATTATAATCTTACTCCTATGACGTAACGCTCTTACGGCTAGTACGAATGACAATTCGCCACTGGACAGCTGTTATTAAGGTGAAGGTGAGGCAGGCAGCTCATAACTCTACTCCGGTTATATAGAGGGGGGGAGGGAACCCGTCTAACCAGAACCCCGCCGGCTAAGAACAGCAGAGCTCCGAACTGGTACGTGACTATTCTAGCGATTTTGCCAAACGGCTTGCGTTGTATGTTCTCCCGCAGAGTGATTTCAGTCACTTGATTTTTGGGAGAACCACCCGGCGTATGCAGAAACACTGTGGACCTCATTTCTTCATTTTATTATACTGCACAACATATCACAAGCACAAAGCATATAGGACATCCAGTTAGTCTGTTAAACTTCTCGAAAGACACATTTTTCCACTAAAACACGCACCTGTTCTGCACTCATTCTAGCAATAGGCCTACCTGCTCGACACCTGAGAAGATGAAGCGACACTCGCAACCTTCGAGATATTAGGTACTGACAGCTAAAAGGAGAAATGAGAATGTAGTCTTGTGTCTCATGTTTTTTTATTTTGCAGTTTCTTCACAGTTTTCGGTCTTAGATTGTAATACAATGATCGAGTCATTCGTTATTCAATACATTTCATCGTTGCGCCTGCCAAAACCGCCTTGTTGTTGGAGAGATTAAGAGAGATTAAGAACGAGAATTCCTTGAGGATCATCGCGCAATATGAAAACTTAGATACCAGATCCTTATCAGCCATAGTTCTAAGCTGAAGTATTTCAGCCTCGGGCGGTCAAGTGAGTAAAGGGTTGTTCAGTTCTCAGCTCAACAATCCTCGAAGTTATATTCAGCGATTTCGTACTTCTTCTGCTGGCAAATGCCTGGATGGTACCTAAATTAAGGCCACGGCCGTTCCTCTCCCTCTTCATTGCTATCCCTTCCAATTTACCCATCCCCCACAAGGCCCCTGTTCAGAACAGCAGTTGAGGCCGCCTGGGAGTGTTAATGGTCCTCCTCCCCAGTTTTATCCCCGACAGAATATTTCACGTACCAGGACACCGCCCTTGAGGCAGTATATGTGCGATCCCCTGCTAAGTCTTGGGGACAAACCAAATCTGGATGGTAAACTGACTACATAAAGCAAGATTAAAAATGATTCAGCGCGCTTTGGTCGTTATAGCAAGGCACATCTCTCAATTCATTTTACTTTACTTTTTGATTGACGTCGCACGTACAAGTGGTAAGACGCAAGGATGGGAAAGGGCTACCTGGAGTAGTACTTATACATTCAAGTCCAGTCATGCGAATAGCCATATGTATGATGATGCAAACGTGAATGAGATGTTACTCTATGGAGAAGCAAGACGTAAGCATAAAGCTTATACGAAGAGCAATCACCTGGACGAAAACTTCCAAAGCGTTTAAAGACGACGGTGTGATGTGGTGTCATTTGGAAGAGATCTCTTTCAGATGCGCCAGTGACGTCTGATCATAAAGAGAATGCTGCGCACTAAGCAATTGATAACAACACGTACACCAGATAATCATTCTTAACACGTGATCTGAACGCCAGGCGTTTGACTGCACATATTGCATCACGATAACTTGTGCACATTGAATATCATATGTGTTCATAATTACTTCTTTGTCTCACCTTTCTAAGTTATTAGATTAGAACGCAGCCGGGAAGGCGGTTTCAAGAGGATTGCGCAGTAACATTCCCGCGCTTTGTAGTGTGACGTGTTTTTCGCTGAGCCAATAGAATCATTTCAGTAAGAGGTGCCTGTTTGTGCGGATCACGAGTGAATGTTTCGAGTTTTATTTGTAAATATCATAATCAACGAATTTAGTGAACTATTTGCGTGTGTACGATAGATCCAGGAAGAGCAAAATGACAAGTATTCCATCGACAGGCGAGGGAAATAGTATTTAAAGTGTATTTGTATTTGGTACGCATGCAGCATCAGGCGTTAATAGGCGGAGAAGGTGAGGAACGCCATGTTGCCACGCTTCAAAAGGACAGCACTCGCGTGTGGTATCGGCCTGCAAACAGTACAGAGGATAAAACAAGCTTCGGAAATAAAAATAATGCAGTGTTCAGGTCGCCACGGAAGAACCCTAAGCCAGTGACGGACCTCGGTGATTTCAATAAAAATGTTCTGCGTACTACAAAATTTGGTATGTATAAAAACGGCGAATATCCTATGGCATTGAAACTGGCCCGTCCATTTACCTTCCTTAATATATCGAAAATTTTCCTCAACAATTTCTTGGGATTTGATGTTAAAAATTAATTTAGACTTTCAGGAAACATTTAATCCCACAAAAAGTATAGGTCATCGCTTTGGAATTCAAGATATAACTGGATGAAGAAATGTTTACATGTTCATGCTGTTAAGCGCTCTGCACTTCGCCTTTCATTTCTTTCAACTTCTATTTACCTTCTTTAATATCTCGAAAATTTTTCTCAACAATTTCTCGGGGTTTGATGTTAAGAATTAATTTAGACTTTCAGGAAACATTTAAGCCCACGAAAAATATAGGTCATCGCTTTGGAATTCAAGATATAACTGGATGAAAAATGTTTACACAATCACGCTGTTATGAGTAGCCAAATTAGCATCTCGGCACCTCATACTTCTGTCTCTCTCTGCGCAACGAAACCGCCTTCCGGGCTGCGTTCTACTCTAAGAGTTTTGGCTTTACGTCCCACGAACTACTTTTACGCTATTCGGAGACGCCTTTACCGTTTTTCTCACAAGGTGGTGGGTTCGCCGATACGAATTGTGTCGCACATGCGGATATGAACCTGTCCTACGGCCGAGTGGTCTTACTGACGCCAACCCTACATGGAGAGATATACTTATTTCATGTTTCTATGAGGCTAGGTTGTGTGTCTATGAAAAAAAGCATATTGGTATACACACAAACATTCAGTCCTCGAGGCTGAGGGATTAAGCACACCCGATTATAATCCCCAAACGTACCAGGAATCGAACCCGTGACCCTATGACCATTCATCCAGGGAATCGGACGTGACTATAATTATTATGGTGTGAATTATTGCAGGTCATATAGGATTGAAATAAATGCATACATATATTTTATTAGCATCAGCACCTTCGGGGACATGAATCAATACAGGCCCGCTAACGCCCTCAGGCATGCAGAAATCGATTTTACCTGTTCTTATATTATAGAATTTCATTGTCAACGAAGTTTTTAATCAACACCGAGAGTCTCTTTTATGGTTCTATAAATTGAAATTATTATTTGCATTAAATTATTATCTTTTCATTTTTCATTCACCCTAGTTAACTGAAATTTTCTGGTTCGCCACATTTAATTCCCTTGTCATAACGAGTATTCAAATGTTCTTCATTCGTTTATGAATTCATAATAACATACTTATCAGTTATAGATATTCTTTTTCAAAGAGGGGCACGTTGCAAATTAAAAGTTTAAAAAAATCAAAATTTTGGTCCTATACACGTCCATCTGCCCTTAAGAGCTACAAAAGATCGTATTCGTCGCCTTTTTCCTTATTGGCAACAAGCTTGTGTAAGTGAACGTCTGTTGGCACAACAACGTAAAGTTATTCAGTTATATTCAACATTATTACTTTTGAGGTGGAGGAATAAAGAATTGCACTTTGACAAGTTCAAGAGGTGCGGTTTTCATGGCTTCCTAACTAACTCTCTCAACAAATACTTTGTCTGTAGGACAGCATTAATCAATAACTTATACTTTATCTGTCGCTAGGTGTTGGCTGCATCGAAATTCCTGGATGAAGATGAATTTTCCCGATGAGCTTACAGGACTTAACCCGGCACCGGGTGCGTGGTGACGGATTCCCTCATTCCTTGAGTTCGTAATGTTCCACAGCCCAGTGGTTTTCGGACGTGTCTGTCTTTCAAGGTATTCTAAGTTCATTATTTTTCACATCAGTGTGCAACTGTTTCATGTTGGTGATGGTTCACTACTTTCGTGTGCGGTGCATTGTTCTCATCCTTCCAGCTCAGTGAGATTTTCCTTCACCTTGCGCCTTGTTTTGTTAGTATTTCTGACATTATTAAATAATATAAATATACTGACTATATTTTGAATTTATTGAACTATGGGTGATGAAAATGTACGGAAAGTGTTACAATGGATATTTCTTTTTTTCTTCTTTTTTTTTTTTTTTTTTGCTAGTTGCTTTACGTCGCACTGACACAGATAGGTCTTATGGCGACGATGGGACAGGGAAGGGCTAGGAGTGGGAAGGAAGCGGCCGTGACCTTAATTAAGGTACAGCCCCAGCATTTGCCTGGTGTGAAAATGGAAAACCATTTTCAGGGCTGCCGACAGTGGGGTTCGAACCTACTATCTCCCGAATACTGTATACTGGCCTCACTTAAGCGACTGCAGCTATCGAGCTCGGTAATGGATATTTCAAGTGCAAAGGAGTTAAATAGAGACGGAGAAACAGGTGAAGATTTAGATGATATAATATTGACAATTGATAATGTTGAATGAATTGAAAAAGTAGCAAGTGAGTTTTCTGAAATTGAAACGAAACTTGTTGTTGCAGATTCTGGACAAGTGGTACGATCTAAACCAACATACCTATCTCAAATTCTCATAAATGCGTAAAAGAATCACCCGAGAAAGGGATATTCGTGATACTGATTATAAAGGTAGAATACCCTACGTTTGTAACTAAAATATTATAAAGATACAATAATTCTTAGGAAATAAATAAAAAAAGCTTTGCTTAACCGATTAATTCTAAAACTGTGCTATAAATATATTTTTCTTAATTTAATTCAGCGGTGAGGGAAAAATATCCCCACGCGCCCACTTCCGGTCCCAGTAACTTCGCGCCCTGCGCCGGGTTAATAAGTGACCACCGTGGTATTGACAACAATTCCCGCTGTAATCGAGACTTTTCCCATTTGTATAAGAAAACACTCCAAAGGCACACACATAAATATTACCTGGTGGTAGTGAATGCATAGTAGCAATGACTGTAAGTTGTACCAGCTCTGAACCATTGTAGGAGCTAAGGCCTTGCACGAAGTGGACATCAGTTTTGAACGGCTTTCCCTGCGGCAAGCTTGTTATTGTATGGACCTGTAGAGTGAAATATATTCGTAAATTACATATTACCTCCACTCCACTTTCTAAGTATTAAAAATAAATTATATGAAGAAAAACAAACGATACTTAATGCGTAAGTTGTATGTTTTAATGACGTCATTATAAAGTATATCTAACTGCATATGTTCAAAAGTTGCATCCTCACGTCTCACACGTTGTTTATAACTGTCTCGTAGATTTGTGAGCATGTTCATGAGCACAGGCTGCGCAAAGGACACAAACATAACTGCATCTTCACTCGTAATCCGGGGCATGGTGAAATAATCTGTTTTCCGTCAGATAACACACCTAGGATTGTTCCCGAATTACGAGAGAAGATATACCAGTTGGCATTTATTTTGTGGTAAAATGTGTTCATGAATACCATCTTTAACAGCTGGAATATGGAATTAAAAACTTCAGTGCGTAGCAACGAACCGTTTAGTCAATAGCATTACCACAAGGTAGCACTCATGATGAACCGGTGAGCCATCTGGTGACGAATGAACGTTCCACTTCCACTTCTATTATATCGTCTAAATTCAAACCTCATTCTTTGAGAAGCCTTTCTCCTGAACAGTCGAGATTCTCTTCTGAAGACGCAGAGCAAAGTTCTCCGCGAAACCTAAACAATTTCACCTTATTTTCTTGACACGGCATAAGCCCAAAAGCCTATATCATGTGTACCATTAAGCTATCCCTAAAGTGGAAATATTAAGGAGATCGGAATAAATACAATGGCCGGTGGTGGCATCAAACGGAATAAATAGGCATACAATGTCATAGAAATCCAGATTAGCATAATAAAAGACAAAGAATTGGGATCTAGTTTGTTGAAACACGACAACAGTAGAAAAAATGAGTGACTCTTTTATCGGTAGTCCAATTATTCAGACACAATTGAGCCAACAAGATAAAATTATACTACAAAACTGCGGAAAAGAAAAGGGAATACTGACCTAGAAGCATATAAAATATTGTAACCTGCCAAATTAGCGTTCAAGAAAAGAGTATATGCTATTTCACAAAAAGTGCAACGTAAAATTGGGAGAAAAGTAGAGCATTATACGCCTGCACAATCGTTCCGCACGGGGAAGGAAAAGAGACGAATTACATATTAGCTTTAAAGAAGGCCATATGAGGAGAGCAAATCTACATCGATTTCATTAAATCACGGAACTAGTTGAGGAAATAATTATTTAAAGGAAATTATAGACCAAAGCAAACTGTACAGGGGCTACATTTAATCAGTTGACAGATTGCTAGAGAAAATTTCATCAACATGTATTAACTGACACAATTCATCTGTTATCATTACATGAACGAGCTTGAGGTCATGGAGAACTTTTAACAAGATGAGGGAAACGGACTACTCAGAGCTGCCAGGTCCAACCTAAGATGATCATCCGAGATCCCAGATGACAACAGCAGTGCAGCTGCTAGCCTCAAGATTCGTTGACAATAGTCAAGCAGAGCAGACCATCCCAAAAAAAAAAAAAGCGGAGGAATTTGAGATAAGTTTCTAGTTGTTCTAAAATATTTATGTAGTTTGATAGAATATAATAATACGTTGTTTGCAAGTGAAAAATAATCATTGTGCCTGATGTAATCGTCGAAATCAACTTCTTAAATATACCACGCTTTCTCAATTAACTTATGTGCCAATCCATTTATATTGAAACAATCCAGCGTTTTGGACTTACAAGCACTTGGACTGATTCAGGAGCATCATAATCAAGAAGGCGGACGGGATGAAATTAAGAGTTTGCCAGTTGAAGGAACGTCCTATGGCATAAGCTTCTGCTGCAGTGCTGCTTTATCACTTGACAATGTGAGTCCACTCCCATCCTTTACCGTAAGTCACAGCCGAGAAGCTATCTTTTTATTTAGTATAAATCTATCTATCTATCCATCATCTGTCTAACTACCTATCCATCCATTTACCGTATTAATTGATCTAAATATCTATTAGCTTATATGTCTGTCATCTTATCCTACCACCTGTCGATCGACGTACTCTTTAATCATTTTCCTAACTGCTTCTAATTTAAGTCATACCCCGTATTTACGTCTATGTTACCCAGTCTTACGTCGACCTTGGATGGCTACGTCTTGAAAACAGACGCAAGCTGCATACCCTGACTTCTTTGCACCGAATCCTTACACTACAATCCGCAACTTATCTGTATGAATGATTTCATAGCCTTTCTGAACACCATGATACAAACGCCAGAGCGCTGAGCTCGACATTGCTCGCTATTCCTAAGCATAAATCCTCAACCTACAACAATTACTTCCCTTCCTTCCGCAGGTCAGAGGGATATCAAAGCACGGAAATTTAAAAGTAGGTGCTGAAAATATCTGTATGAAACGAGTCGTAGCGTGACAGTCCTCTACTTCTTCTTCCTCTTCACTTTCTTCCCTTTATGGTTCTTCTTTCACTCCTTCTCTTTTTCCTATTATTATTATTATTATTATTATTATTATTATTATTATTATTATTATTATTATTATTATTATTATTATTCGTTGTATGTTGTATGTTAATTTCTTCATAGGAAGCAAAATGTTAATTTATATTGTGTATTATAATAGATATTTGTGTGTACAGTAGGATAGCATAGTACCATAGTAATTTGTTTCAGTCTCTTTTTTATTTATTCAGTATTTTATATATTTTTATGTACTTCACTGGTTAAGTGTAAGACAGGGACACGTGTCCCTAACTTTTCCAGTTAAAATAAACCATACATATCTATCTATCTATCTATCTAGTTTAAATAAATCTAAGTCTTTCCAATAATCATAGTCAAGATTAATATAGATATGAGTTAAATAATATCGTAGCGGTTGTACGCTGTATATTTAGTAAGACTGTTTATGGAAGAGTAGCGTTGTTAGTCAAGGTAAAATCTATAAGAATATAAGAATAAATGGATCCTAAATTTATTACGAGAGAAAATAGACGCAAGTAATTCGTCGAGGGAAAGTATTCCTGTAATGAAGTGTGGATATTGAGAAGAAATATGATATGAAATGCAGCAATGATAAGGTGGAAGAGTTGATTGAAGAGAAATATGGAGTATGAAGCACATGGAGATACATACGTCGTGGAATGAACGAAGAAATTGAACATGTTAGGTAGCAATTAATACAAACTAGGATCATGCTTGCCAATGAGTGTATAATTGTCTTGGAGAATAGGTGTACTACCATAGTATCAATGTCCTCAAGCAGAGATAAGAAGTAGGATGTTGGAGTATAGTCACTTGATAACCTCACTAGTATGAACAGAGAATATAATATTAGGTTACGATATTGGTTAGTTACCATATATTGAGCTACAGTTTTCAGAATGAACCAAGTCAGGGTTGAAAGCTATGCAATAATTCAGGTTATTGCCACACAAGAGAGTAAGTGATTATATGAAGTAATATTTTTTCGGATATTGAGAGCTTCAATACATTTTAATGGCACACGGGTATTAAATGAGCTATATGTGACACATTTGATCTTGCTAATGTAATACATGTATTGAATATGTGAATCTTAGGCATGATATTGAAATTAGGTATAGTAGATTAAAAACAGTGAATTTTAGCTGCATGTTACAAGAAACTTATTGAATATTCCGATGCTTAACTAGTCAACAAGCCCATGTTGGAATTCAGATTTTTTTAAAAAGGAGGTTAGATGAGATTCAGATTTAAAATAGAAGATACTTAAAATATAGGTCATTTTTAACAGACTAATTTATTTATGTGATCGAATTGGAAGATTAAAGATTATAAGTCAGCTAGAGGATGCATTTTAAGGAGTAGATTGTATTTAAAGATATTTGTGAAATGTATAAGGAGCCTAATTCAGTTAGAAATGAATGAAAGATGACAGCAAGCAAAATGATATTTTATAAAAGATCAGCTGTTCAGCAACACATATTCAATTTAGTAATCGTTATGGAAACCTCATCAGTATTTTTCTCTTCAGATTTTCTATTCATATATTACCATATTTTACTTGTCAATAAATAATGCTAGTTTAAGTAAACTTACTTAAGAACTTATTGATGAATATCAAGTTAGAATAAGGTATATTAGTTAAGTTTTTCATTAGTTGAAATATCACTGCTCATGAGTCGGATGGAGACGTCCATCATGGAGCTAAAAGGAATTAATGACACATCAGGCTGCAAATGAATAACCACGTATCTATGCATTATATTCTTCTTTGGATCCCACGTTAAAAATAAACTGAAAATTCTAGAACCCCTGAGAAGCTGGCTGGGAAATTCTTTTGCGTTGACCGACGTGGACGTAGGAAGGGCGTACATGTCTATAAGTACGGGCCGTGAAAGCATCAATTGCAACGAAGTTTGTTTTGTTTGACGCTCACGAAACTGACGTCACAATGCACGAGATACCCGTAAGTACGCTTTAGATAGCGTTCGGAGAACATTTAGCAGGGTACGTTTCACTCAAAGAAAAGAAAAACTGAGAAATATAGTGTCTGTGCATAAAATCAATTTTCTTGTCTTGATTTTCAGAGGGAGCCAATATCCATCACTTTGGAAACTTTATCGGTCTGCCTGTCATTATGTTTAAATTGAATAAACATCAAAAATCCTAATCCGTTTTCCACGAAAATTGCCGGTAGTAAAGTACTGTAGAGGCTACAGAATTTCCCCAGACATATTCCTATCTGAGCATGTTCACTAAGAAGACTGAAATTAATTTCTTTACTCCCATACTTCGGTAAATCTAGCACATATCCTGTTGTGAGACGTTAGTTTTACCTGTCTATCATTTGACGGCGCCAGTACTTGCGTTTCTTACCTACTGTGCAGTTATATGATTACTTTCAATGTTTTTCTATGGGTTGATTGCATGTACCACTTGTAAATAGTTACTTTCAGCCATTCAAAATCGTCGTAATAATTTCTTTTGCGCTTTAGCTTCTCATTAGTAGAAATTTAAGTTTAATGTGTTTACCAGATCTATAAATAGCCATAAAAATTAATTTCTACGTGTGCGAAATCTGAGGCAAAACCTAGTCCTTTATGTACGCCGAACGATGTGAATTACGAGGCAGATTACAGTGCTCTTACGTGTTTCTAGTCGTAGTGTACGATACACATCGACGTAATGTACATAAAGTAAGAGAAAGAAAAAAACATAACTTAAATCGATGCTGCCAGGGAAAAAGAAGTGTGTCAGAAAATGAGTTTTACTCCTTTCCCCAAGACATATATTAACTTGTTTACTTGTACTTTTAGGACCAAATGAAATACTGGACACATAGTTTAGTTCTGACTTATACCACTTAGACCAAAGATCGAAATCCCTCCCACGGCTAACACCGTGTACTTATCTTACATTGAACATTTTTGACTTGCACTCGTTTTCCCTGGCAGCCTAGAAATATAACTGAAATGGCGTTTAAACACAACATTTTGTTTTCAAACTTCCATTTTCCATCATCTCGCCATGTAGCCCACTTCGTTGCTTATTTATTAGGAAGAGTGTTTTAGAAAATGCACTAGTGAATAAATGAAAATTGTAACAGCACTAAGGAACGGAGTATTCGTCTTGGTATTGGAGATATGGAATGATTAACCTCCTGTTCCTTGCGATTTCTTGCTCTCTTTTAAATAAGTGTTTCATTGTTCATAATAATCTGCAATATTCGAGGAACATAATACATTCAAGTGTCATTAGTTTTGAATTAAAGGACAAATCATTACGATTTTATGTATGATCAATAACAATAAAATAACTTTATTGTAGCAAATTACTGTTTCGTACCCAATCGTCTGAGAATGTTCTAATATTACATGATATTAACAACTTGTTGAAACAAAAACTTATATATTTTGTTCGTACAATAATAAATCTACCTTTTGACATTTCTTGATGGATGCAGTACTTTTTCGTCTATCTGTTGATACAGGCCAGAGTAAAATATAGCTTCCGCCGAAATCCAAGTCTCATTCATGGCTGTGACAATATGGAAGCTGATGTGGTATGAGTGGTGCTGAGTAATGATATTCGTACCACGACTAGTGCGTCTGATAGTTATGAATGGTGTTCTTGATAGGGTCATTTGTGATACAATAGCACTTTCTGGCCCAGTGAGGAAAGAAATGGCAGACAACCTCATTTCGCATCTTGTCTAGTACTCCTCATTTTGGTGATACCATTGCTTTCGGCGATTTCCCTATAACCATTTAGCCTTTGGTGGTGCTATTTGAGGATCCATAGGACCTTTGGACTGTTGAACTAACAAACAGACTGACAGACACAGACAGACAATAAAAACTTGTTATGTTTTTAAGTATATTCCAGAAGAAATAGATCAAGGTCCATAGCATGATGTACCTTTTAACTCATTTGCAACAATATTTATTTTGAAAGAATGATAATTAGGCCTAATGGGCTTTTTTCGCTTAAAACGTATTTTGTCATATAATTGTAGAGTAGAAAAACTAAAGGAGATAAATGCCGTAAAAGTAGTGTGGAGATATTCAACAAAACTGTTTAAACTTAAAACTAAAGATATATTTTATTTGAAAATAGTATTAATAAAGTTTGATCACCTCTACATACCTACTTCATACTTGCATTTTGATACCTTACTAATATCTGAGGAAGAAAAGTGTATACATTTGTAATTTATGAAAAGAGCTAAGTGCCCTATGCCTGGACGCATTAACTGAGCTAACTCCAATGCACGCTGGATTAGTTTAGTCTAATCAAGCACTGATCTTGCGGTAAAAGTCTTGATGTTCATCATCAACAAAGTTAATCACACACCCCGTAGGCACCTATTTTTGGCCTCCACGAGTGGAACATTACCTGGCAAGGCTTCCAATTCCGTTGACAGAATATGTTCCATTGTAATAACCCTTGCCATGGGAATGCTAATGTTGATACAGGGATATGCTGATTGTTGATGGATGTTGGTGGAAATGAATTAATGTCTTTGTAAAGGATTTAGTATAGTTGGTGTTTTAACCTGTCTGATTCTTTTAATTATTTTTGGGATTTTTCTCTCCCCTCTAGCATATTTTCCTGCCCTGTGTCGCTTACCTTACTATTATTTTTGACTTACCCTTAGAAACGTGATTCTAACATTCTACCCTTCCTTGTGGGAACTTCTTGGATAGTACCCCAAAAGGTGTTTCAATATCAAAGAAAATCACAATTTATGTTAAATTTCTTTCAAGGTTGGAAAAAGTATATGATGAAAGAATGAATACTTGAAGCAGGTCTAATGACATTTAAAGAGTATCTCATATCTGAAGACGCATTCTAGAATTGTAGGTAGTCTCAGTTTGTTAATTAATAACTTTATTTTTATTAAAAACGGTCGACCGTAAGTTTTTCTGGTCAACTGAGTACTAGGCTTTTCTTTTAATTTTCCAGCGAGAATAATCATACCATGAAATTGTAATAAACTTAAATTCCTTTATTAAATCTCTCTTTGATCCCAAGTGAAAAAGTGTTGTGTTTTAGAATGAGGGTAAACATTTCAAAATGGTGACCAGGTTTTCATTTCATCCACCCCTCTGGTGTCGCTGGTTTTATTTTTGGTGAGTACTTAATTATTTTCCTTATCTGATATTTGATTGGTGTCAGATGCTCCCATATCTCTGATCTGTACTATCCATTTCATGTATGGTGAGAGCAAATGTACTGTCACTTGGCGTGATTGTGAAGTTAATTGCGATAAGTGATACAGTAGTAGATAAAAACCTGATCTTTCTTCTTCCATCCTTTCTCACTCATCCAGCGAGTATAAACACACGAACTTATCGTGGTCGAACAGTACCTGTCAGAACAAGCACAGTATTTTAAGAGAGTTACATATTTTTAAATAATGCAATAATTGAGTGCCAGTGAGGCGTTTAGTATTGCCGGTGTATGGATTTAAGTACAGTTCTGACATTTGTTTGTACGGAAATGATGAAACATGTCATCCTACATTGAAGCCTAGCAACGTTGTTGTTTGAACTCACTTCTACCGAATCAAGGTTACACTTACATGGCTGGCACTGTAACACTATAGAGCCAACCTGCTGTCTCCTTCAGCTAGATCTTTCTTCAATGTAAAACGATGGGTAATATTTGGTGTTAGTACAGGACTTGATAATTGTGTGCTATAATGCGAGAGGGAGCTAACACACAAATTGTTAAAAAATGAGTTTTTGACATATTTGTATTTTACTATTATATATTTACTAGCCCACAATATATGAATAATTATTTCCACTTTTAACTCTCCCTCTGCCCAAAAGAGAGCTTTTGGAATATCTCTGAATCACATTCTTGCAGTGCGATAGGGAGCTAGGCCAAGCGGTAACATTACGTCAGCTAGTGGTAGCCAAGAGCACACGTGATTGTAGTCACATGTTTTGTTGCAAGCAGCAACTTCAAATATAGCTAAGGAACAACGTCAAGATCTGGGCAGAAATGAAATTTTGCAAACTTTGTGTTATAAAGATCATGTCAAGAAAGATCAATTAAATTTTGCAAACTTTGTGTTATAAAGGTCATGTCAAAAAGATCAAAGCCTGGCTTTATCTCATTTCAAGAAAAATACTCTCCATTAGCTTTTCCGGAAGAAGTTAGGGTTTTTGAAGGAAAGTACAGGACAACCTTGGAAACTCAGGACATCCACAGATTTCAACTCCACCACAGCTTATTCACACTTACAAAATGCAGAGTGCTTCTATCCTGTTGGAAGAAAGATTGCTGTTGCGAAACGCAAGGACTTGATGTACCTTGAAAATCATCATACCGTGCACCGCGCTCTCCAGACAGACACTCAAGTTGCAAACAGAGAGGAGGAGCAGGAAGGTCCAGATGACTGAAAGTAAGTCTGGTATAGTCTGCTTAGTGTCGGTGTGACTTGAATCCCCGACACTATTAGTAAACCTTAAATGTAACAAGAAATTCATGTTGAAGTGAATCAGAAGCTAAATCCATTTTAAAACCAATAATTGATGAACACTGGGCTTTTGTAAAAGTAGCTCATTTTTTGAATTTCATTTTTCAGGTTTGGCGATTTGGAGCTGATATGATTCAGGTAAATAATGGATACTAGAAGACGATTTTAATTCTCCTGTATTTGTTGGACTGTAAATAATTGTATGAACCAGAAAGGTGACTGTTAATGAGCTCACCTTCACGCCAAAAAGACAAACGTAAAACTCAAAATATCTTAGTTCCATGTCTGTGTTGGTTAGCTCCATAGCTCCCGCTTGCATTTTAGCACTCCATTAACTAATTGTATTATCATCTAGTACTTGCCATCGATATCCAGCGACCCGCTGTGTTACGTTCAGTGTGCACATACATAGCGAACATTGGTGTGAAACGGCTGACATCATCACATACTTGAGTAGCGCTGTTAAAAACCGGAGATCCAAGTAGCAGCAGAAGTGACTACGAAAGAGAACATTTGAAGTAATTACAACCAAATATAAGTTTTGTTCAAGTGAAACAGAGACAGAGTTAGAAATATAACAAATAATTGACGGGATTGTCAAAGAGGTGACAGCACTGCATGGTTCGGTGTTTGCAGTAACAATTAAGAACGAGGTCAGTCTGAGATAAGTGTCCGCTAAGTAAAAGAAAAAATTAAATCAATATTCGTGTTTAATGGTGACGTCCAAATGAATAAAGCGTGATATGATTCAATTCTTGTGCATAGAAAGTGCCTTGAACGGGAAAACTGTCACAGAGTGTACTTGTGATCTACTATAAAGAATATCGACAGCTGTCAATGTAGCAATGGACAGTTGACACTGTTTCCGCTGGGGTCTTGCGGATCACCCGCCTTGAACGATGATCTCTTTCCTTGGGGCAGGTCACGCCTTTAGTCTTCTGAAGAAAGTACTGCACATTAAGCGTTTTTTCACCGATAAAGTGGATCCTGATTATTTGGATGAATGGTTGAGCCAGCAGCCATCATCCATCATTGTGGAGGGTACAGAGAAACATATTCAGCAATGGCGCAGATGCATTAACGGTGGGAGTCATTGTCTGTATACTGTCAAACTGTCATCAGTAGGCTGATACAATGTATCTTGTCTAATATATAGAGTGTAAGTTTCTAGACACCAGTCCAAGTTTCTGTTGAACAACCCTTGCTGTTACTGCAAACTAAATGTAAGGGTGGCGTATGCACCTGTACTAAGTGTACTTGCGAGTCTGATAACTCTGTTATAGAGGTGGTTGTATTAGTATTATACATATTGTGGAGAAAATAGAATATATATTGTCCCAGAAAATGCCCGTACTTTGAATCTTGAAGAGTATGAGAAGAAAGCAAGGCGTGTACGGTACAATAAATTGAAGCGGGTACAGAGAGTGAGAGGGTTTTACTTCGAATGAAGTTTATACACATTTTAAACTGTTTATTTATTAAAGAAAGCCAAGATTATATCACCTCAGTACAGTTAAAGAGATCAGATATTCAAGATGTGCTTCCGTCCTACTGCTTGCAATGTCACACTACGAAACGCTGAACTCCCCTCCTCACCACGGAACACCTATCGGCACCATGGAACCATCTATCAATCCCTCGAGGGCTGTTCTGTACGCTCATGAATATTTAGATATTCCGGAAGGTCTCCGAGTTCAAGTTTCAGGGTTCGCTCACGTGGAATAATCGAGCAAGCACATGTTCATGTCCCATGGACATGTAGGATGGACGGGTAAGGAGGTGTAATTAATAATACATTAAAGAAATTCTGATATTACGTGTTGATTGTCGATGGAATCACACACGGGACACTTCCTTAAAGTGAACTGCACTAGACTCTAAAATGAGACGAAAAATTAAAGAACTCAAATAAGATATTCGCAGCCGAATGTTAATGGAATCAAATGTGCACACATCATAATATCATTCACACTCGTGGAATTAACCACAAAAGTGCAAAGGTATAGTGAACATCTTTTCCCTCGGTACCCTGTCATATGCTTTCTCTAGATCTACGGAACACAAAGACAACTGCCTATTCCTCTCGTAGCATACTACAATTACTTGGCGCAAACTGAAAATCTGAACCTGACAGCCTCTCTGCGGTCTGAAACCGCACTGGGTTTCATCCAACTTCCTCTCAACGACTGGTCGCACCCTCCCTTCCAAGACGCCAGTGAATACTTTACCTGGTATACTAATCAATGAGATACCTCGATAGTTGTTGCAATCCTTCCTGTTCACTTGCTTATAGATAGGTGCAATTACTGCTTTTGCCCAATCTGAAGGTACCTTACCAAAACTCCATGCTAATTTTACTACTCTATGAAGCCATTTCATCCCTGCCGTCCCACTATACTTCACCTTTTCAGGTCTAATTTCATCTATTTCTGCTACCTTATGACAATGGATTTTATATACCATCGTTTCCACTTCCTCAAGTATAATTTCACCAACATCATTTTCCTCCTCCCCATGAGCTTGGCTGTTCACAACGCCCCCAGGATGATTTCCTTTTACATTGAGAAGATGTTCAAAATAATCCCTCCACCCTTCCAGTGATTCCCTGAGATCTATTATGAGTTCACATGAATTACTCAAAACACTGTTCATTTCCTTTTTCCCTGCCTTTCTAAGGTTCTTTGTTACTGTGCAGAAAGGTTTCCCTGTTACTTGACCTAATCTTTCCAGGTTGTTACCAAAATCTTCCCATGACTTCTTTTTGGATTCAACAACTATTTGTTTCGCTCTGTTTCTTTCATCTACATACAAATCCTTGTCTGCCTCGGTTCTTGTTTCGAGCCATTTCTGATAAGCCTTCTTTTTACGTTTACAAGCTGCTCTCACTTCATCATTCCACCAAGATGTTCGCCTTTTCCCATCCTTACACACAGTTGTTCCTAGGCATTTCCTTGCTGTCTCTAATACAGCATCCCTGTATGCCACCCATTCAATTTCTATATCCTGAACCTGCTTACTGTCTACTGTTCGAAACTTCTCATTAATCATATCCATGTACTTCTGTCTAATTTCTTCGTCTTGGAGATTTTCTACCCTTATTCGTTTGCAGACAGATTTCACTTTCTCTACCCTAGACCTAGAGATACTTAGTTCACTACAGATCAGATAGTGGTCTGTATCATCGAAAAATCACCGGAAAACTCGTACATTCCTAACAGATTTCCTGAATTCGAAGTCTGTTAAGATATAGTCTATTATGGATCTGGTACCCCTAGCCTCCCATGTGTAGCGGTGAATAGCCTTGTTCTTGAAGAATGTATTCGTAACAGCTAAACCCATACTAGCACAGAAGTCCAGCAAACGCTTCCCATTCGCATTAGCTTCCATATCTTCCACACGTATACCAATCACCCTTTCGATCCTTCAGTTCTGTTCCCAACTCTCGCATTGAAATCGCCCATTAGCACTATTCTATCCTTGCTGTTGACCCTGACCACGATGTCACTCAATGCTTCATAAAACTTGTCAACTTCATCCTCATTTGCACCCCCACATGGTGAATACACGGACACAATTCTAGTCCTAATTCCTCCAACTAACATATCTACCCACATCATTCGCTCATTTACGTGCCTAACAGAAACTATGTTGCGTGCAATGGTATTCCTGATAAGGAGCCCTACCCCAGACTCTGCCCTTCCTTATCTCTTCCTCGTTATCTCCCCTTACCTGAATATCACTTACTCCTAGCACATCCAGATGCATCCTCTTTGCTGGCTCAGCCAGTTCTACTTTCTTTCTTTCTTTCTTTCTTTCTTTCTTCCATAAGCCCCATTAATATTGATAGCTCCCTATCGAATTCCATGTCGTTCTCCAAGTTGTTTCCAAGGAGTCCCTCGCCTGTCAAATGCGAGTGGGACTCCGTTACTCCCATAGGTCCGAGGCTTGCTTAAAATGTTCTGAGCTCGGTAAATTTATGAAGCAGGATGCTACCCTACTTGCACATAGTCCAAGTGAGGATCTCTCCTGTAACGGGTTATGGACCACCGGTGGATGGTATAGTCCTAGCCGCCTGAGCACAAGGAGGGCCATGACTCAGAATATGTCCCACTCCCATTCCATAGCAACTGGTATCCTGACTCTCAGGTCGACTTACTAGGCCACTCAGCCGTTGCCCATGGTTCACGAACTAGGACGTGACTACAGTAACCAGTTACTAGTATTTCAAAGTTTTTTTCATGAAAATTCTAAGTATGGATTCACAGTTTATGAGCGTAAGATCTGTAAGTTCTTGTACACAAGATTTTAGTCGCTTGAAAATGTTCAAAGTATCGCACTCGCCAACTGCACGGCAATGTCCGTTAACAGAGAAATATAACAATAAATTTTTGCAGAGTATTTAAGATTTCCACTTATCTCCGACGTATCGTAGCACTGACAACCACCAACAGTCAACCGTACATGTTCGACTGTGGGACAAGACTGGTTTGTGTGCAATTATCCCGTCTCTTTTATACTGAAGCTGTTTCATTCCTCTCAATAACTTTCTTAATCCGTTGTGGATTTTAATGAAACTTGATAGTATTGGAGGTATTAAAATGGGGTGTACTGTGATGTTACTCTCATATTCGTACCCTAATTAATATACGAGTTTTTAAAGGTTGGAATATATAGAATGTTATATGAATGATTTAACTTAGCCTTGGCGAATTGGAGCTGGCTCCTATATTACTCGCCACTCGTTCGCTGCAGCCGCCTATTTGCATGGTATGCGGTGCATATTTTTAAGTTTGAAATATTGTAACCGTACGAATGTAAGATCCCCAAATTTTTAGGTTAGGAAATTTTCGTAATATTGAAGTCATGTAAATCATGTAATTTTGTTCACCTATATGTAAAAACATAAGATTAGAAGAAGAATTTGTAGTAGGGAATTTTGTATATATATGTGACTTTAATTTGTGTAACTGTCTGCACATGGCATGGCAGTGTAGGTTGCTCAAGAATTGTGCAACATGGAAAACAGTGACTATATCGTGAAAGACGGTTCAAGTCAGATGAAAGTGTTGCAACAAAGTGGCTTGGAAACCCGGGGTACGGCAGGTAGTAAAGGCTGAAGATTGGAGTGGATCAATGTGAATGTACATGAGTGGACATTCTATGTCGCATCAGACGCACGATAGCCAATACGAGGGCTTTGTTTTAAGCGCGGGTGGGTTGACTATGTGACGCGTGAAGAAGTGCCTGTGAGAGCGTTGCTACCAGTAAACTTTTCGGGACGCTATTACTACGTGTAGCAAGCCTATATAAGCATGTACGCATGTGCGGCAAGTCATTCTGATTCTGATTCTGATGCTGATTCTGTGTGTTTCTCATTCGGACCGGTGCGCGGGAGCTACGTATTTTGCGCAGTTTCCTATGCGATCTTCTATTATTCGTGAGTATCTTTTACGGAGTGAGCATGGTATAATCGCAGATGCTAACGAGTTTCCGGCTTTGCGGTGGACGTTCTGTAAAAGACGCTACTAAGTGTTGCCTATACTACAATTCTTCTATAATATAACTAGCAAGATACCCGTGCTTCGCTACGGTATTATACTGAAATTTATAATTGAATGCTTATTGTTTTAGATATATAATCCGCCGAAATTCGCGATCTGACTCGTTTTCGGCGAGAATCCACCAAAATTCCCGATCTGACTCGTTTTCTATTAGATTTCGGCATGTTTCCTCCCATTTTTCAATCTTCCTTTCCAGCAATCGAGTCGTACTTCCCGGGCTAGGCTCAGGTATTCCTCCCGGTCAGTTGGGTCCCTAAATCTTTGCCATATTTTCCTATAATCATTTTTAATATGGATAAAATCCTTCAGGAGAACCGGCGTGGTGTCATATTGGGTGCCTTGGCGGCACTAAACCCGCGGCCGGACTGCATTCTTAGTCATTACCAGTCCAGGAGCCGTTTCCAGCGCAGTCCGCACAACTGACGACGGTCCGGAACATTATTATTATTATTATTATTATTATTATTATTATTATTATGTGTTGCTGTAACGGCTGATGACAGGGAAAACCGGAGTATCCGGAGAAAAACCTGTCCCGCCTCCGTTTTGTCCAGCACGAATGACACATGTAGTGACCGGGATTTGAACCACGGAACCCAGCTGTGAGAGGCCGGCGCGCTGCCGCCTGAGCAACGGAGGATCCTTATAAGTACATTAAGAACAGTAAAATCAATAGGTTTCATCTCCTTGTACACCCCACCACTGTTAAGTTTATTTACCGCCACCCACTCACCTCCCCCCAAAAAATTAAAAGAAGGCTTGTTTCTTTATGTTTAAAGGAGATTCCAAACACCAATGTTCACGTCTATTACCTTCAGTTTTGAGATATAATTATCCCAATAAAAATAATTTATTTTTTCACTTCATTTCACACTACTACCCCCCACCCCCACTAAGTGAATATTCCCGCAAAAAATACGTATTTCTTTAATAGTAAAGGATCTTCTAAATACCAATTATCACGACTCTAACTTCTTCAGTTTTTGATTTATGTGTCCTCATGAAAGGAATTCAACTCCTTTACACTCCCGCCCTCCAAGATGGTTTCCTCCCAAAAACGCGTTTTTCTTTGTTTCTAAAAGAGATCCAAATACGAATTTTCACGTCTGTAACAGCTTTTGTTTGTATTAGATGTATGTATTCTCATACAATTAAGTCAATTAAATTTTCAATTATTTCACACACACACACACACACACACACACACACACACACACCCTCATTGGATTTTCCGAGAATACGTGTTTCTTTACTTTTAAAGCAGATTGCAAATATCAAATTTCACGTCTGTAATTCCTTCATTTCTGAGATATCAGTAGCGTAATTAAAAGAATTCAACACCATTTTCAGTCACATTTACCCCCCCCCCCCCCGCCACCCAAGTGGCATTTCCGAAAACTAAAAATACACGTTTCTTTATGTTTAATAGAGATAAAAATACCATTTTTCTCTTCTGTAACATGCTAAGTTTTTTAGATATACTGTAAAAATTCTCATTTTAAAATTTCTCCCTTTTTGAGTTCCCCTTAAGTGGAGTTTCCAAAAACAAATCACCTATGTTTCTTTACATTTACAGGAGATTCCAAACACCCACTTTTTACGTCTGTAACATTTTACGTTTCCAAGATATTCTGTAGATATAGTCTTTCAAAAAATTCACCCCAATTTGTCACTCCTGTTTAACCGCCATTAATTGGATTTTCCAAAAACTAAAAAAATACGTGTTTCTTTATTTATAAAGGAGATCCCATATACAAATTTTCAGTTCTGTAATATCTTTCGTTTCTGAGATATATGTATCCTCATTAAAGTCATTAAACCCATTTTTCACCCTTTTACACCCCAATTATTGCGATTTACAGCAAACAAAAAAAATGCGTGTTCCTTTATTTTTAGAGGAGATTCTAACTACCAATTTTTACATCTGTAAATTTTAAAGTTCTAAGATGTAGACACACTCATTTTAAAAAATTCACCCCCCCCTTTTTCATCCACCAATATTTGGAATTTTCAAAAACGAAAAAATACGTGTTTATTTACTTTTAAAGTAGATCCCAAATACCAATTTTCAGGTCTGTAATATCTTCAGGTTCTGACATATAAGTAGCTTCATTTAAGACATTCAACCCATTATTCACCCTTTTACACCCTTCCTATTGGGATTTTCCGAAAACAAAAGAATACGTGTTTCTTTATATTTGAAAGAGGTTCTAAATACCAATTTTTACATCTATAAACTTTAAAAGTTTTGAGATATAGATACACTCATTTTAAAAATCACCCCCCTTTTCACCCCCCATTAATTGGATTTTCCAAAAACAAAAAATACGTGTTTCTTTATTTTAAAGGAGATCCCAAACACCAATTTCCTGATCTGTAATATATTCAGGTTCTGAAATATAAGTAGACTCATGAAAGGCGTTGGACAACGTTTTCAGATGTACAGTGTATGTGGTGGTACATACGGAATCTACATTATAATTGTATGCCCTCGCGGACCAATTTTGTAGAGCTTCAAAAGCTCTACATTTCTTGAGAAAGGAATTCATCGTCGGCCGAGCATGCAGTTTCAATTGGGGAAACGTGAAGCGTCACACTAATCTGTGCAGCAATCGGTAAGGATTCAAGACGTCGATGAAGAAGTGTGTAAATAAGTTTAGGGATGCTCTTCGTAAAGAAGGAAGTCGTCGTACTTTTCTTTACCAGATTAGAATTTTCTTCTGTAACACTAGAGAGTGCAGTGGGACTCTTACCTGGAGGTATGTTAAATGTATATAGTGAAAATAATTTTTTGGTGGTTTGTAGATGTTTGTAATTTGCCTTTGTAAGCGGCAAACACGAGTTGGTCTCGTTAAGTAATATTTTTTAGTTGGTGATTTTAGTTTTTTGTAATTTGCCTTTATAAACGGCAAACACGAGTAGGTCCCGTCGAGTAATAATTTTGCTGGTCGTAGTTGTTAGTAATTTGCCTTTGTAAACGGCAAACACGAGTTGGTCTCGTCAAGTGTTTTTTTTTTGTTGGTGGTGGTTTTAGTGGTTTGTATAATTGCCCGTTTAAAAACGGCAAACACGAGATGGTCTCGTCAAGTTATGTTTATTTTGTTTTTGGTTTTAGTTGTTTGTAATTTGCCTTTTGTAAACGGCGAACAGGAGTTGATCTCATCAAGTGATGATTATTGGGGTATTTTTATATATATATTTATTTATTTTGGGAGTAATGTCATGAAATGAAACTTGCATTAAATCTTTTATCAGTAGAGTATGGATGAACCTGGCATGCTACCCAAATTTAATTTCAGGGTTTAAACAGCAACAGGTAAGGTTATAAAATAAGTCTGGAGCTTCGTCAGCCTGTTGACCGTCGCCTTGGGAGAGAGAGTTGCTCGTTGCTCTACAGAGTTAATTATTCCTGCAATTGTTTTGTGGGTGGTGCCCAAACTTATTATTTATAATTATTTTAGTCACCGTTTATTCATTTGATTATTTCACTAGCTTGCAGATGTTACAATACTAGAAAGCCGATTCTAGATCAACATTTCTGATACACCTTCCTTAGGGGGAAATGGAAATTCAATAAGGATTTTCTTTTTCATCAATTTTCCCTTTTGAAGTATTTCTTCAAGTTTGCCGAATTATAGATTCCACCAACGCTACCATCCAGCTTATTAAATGTGTAAGCTCCGTTATCGAGTACTTCAGCTTTCTTGAAGGTCCTATGTAAAGAGGATAGAATTTTCACAAATGCGGAGTTCAGGTGCGAGACAGCAGGTTTTCTAATTAAAACCAAGTCACCAAATTATGGAGGTTATCTAAAAGTACGCTTCGTCTGTCGAGTCTCCCTTATTCACGCAGCGTGTCGAAGCCTTTCTTCAGTTGTTGTCACACGATTATGGTGGGTAACTGCTGCATCTTGAGGTGTTGGCAAAATCTGATCGCACCGTCTATCAGGTGTAAGATTTTTATCCACCCTCATAGGGATGTCTTGGATATACTCTTGAGTAGTAGAGTTGATTATTTTCTGCGCAACGGGGAGAAATTTGACACATTCCCAATGCTGTAATCCGCAGTGTAGTCTGCAAAACCGTGCAAATTCCCGCATTAACCGTTCTGCGGCATTTGCTTCCGGGTGCCTAATGGAGTTAATGATATACTTGATTTCAAGCTCTTCTACAGCCGCTTGGAATTACACGGAAGTAAATTGAGCCCATGATCGTTTAACAGAAATTCCGGGTTTCTCATTTCTGGAATGATGTTCCTTCTCCAGGGTTACTCTCTCGCTGGTTATGCCTGAGGACATAATAAATGTAAGAGCCTTGTGTTTAGTGTAGATGGTTACAGGATAACCAAACACGATCTTCCTCCAATAGAGCAAGAAATGGACCATCACAGGTGGGCCCAGAACGGTGATGGTGTAAGACCTTTCATGTGATCTCAGCTTCCGGCTCATGAAAGATATAAATGATCTGACATCGAGTTCTTCAGGATTCACCTCTTGGACACAATAAATGCCTTTTCGCAGTCCTCCGACGATTTCCATCGATTATTCTTTCTCAACAACTGTTGCAAAGGTGCCGCCGTCCTAGAAAATTTGGGTCAGTGCTGATCGAAGAAATGGGAGAGTCCTAGAAAGTGTCTAATATTTTTCATCTTAATGGGTTTCGGGAAATCCAAGATGCATTGAATCTTTGCCAGATCCCTTCTCCACTAATGAGGTGGCCCAAAAATAGTACATCTGTTTTGAGAAAATTGCCCCTTTCTGGCATTTATATTAAAACTTTTCGCCCTCAATTCACGTAACAATTTTTGAATATCTTCGATGCGCTTTTCTATGGGCTCAAATGTTATGAGGATGCCGTCTACATAAATCGTAGCGATGGCTTTGATTTCATCCGAGAGTTGATCTTCCAGAGCCCTATTAAGTACCACTCCTGAATTCCTTATTCCAAATGGAACGGTTAAAAGCATAGGTTATATTTTCAAACATAAATCCAGTGAACTTCCGGATATCTTCGTGAAGTAAAATACGAAAATAAGATGAAATCATATCCATGGTTGAAAAGAGTTTCAACCCATGAAACTTTATTATGACATCCCGATGTAAAGGAGGGTGGTCATAATCTAAGACTAGTCTGTCATTTAATGCCCGAGCATCAAGGCATATGCTTAGGCTGCCGTTTGCTTTCCTGACAATTTCAAGGGGATTAATGAATGGAGTGACGCATTTGGAAGTTATGCCGTCGCTTTCTATTTGTCTAATTGATATCCTAGCCTCCTTCAGAAGCCGGATACGCTCGCTTTTTTAGGGGAAATTATTCCTAACATTCAGATGATATTTGATGTTCTTAACCGTTTGCCGTTCCCCACTTAAAGGTGGAAGACCGGCAGTTTTTACCGTGTTTTCTGACAGGGTCCTTTAAATCCCAATAGGCAAAGCAGCATAAATACCAACATTTAAAAGAAAATAACTCCAAGTCAAACGAATAAAAATGTAAGTGTACTTTCTTTTGCATTTCGTTCCTAAATGATTATTGCATATAAATGTGTACTCGCCCTAAATTTGAATATCCACATTTCGCACTTGATGGTATTTAACACCCCCCCCCCGTCCTGAACAGTGGTAGATCGCCCTGATTACTTTTGAATGTTGTTCGTTTGCCTCTCCCAGAATCCCTCGTCTATCGTTAAATACCTGTGGGAAACTCTTGAAGATTTCTCGCGTTGCATCTGCCACTTGTGAACTTTGCGCAGCATTATTGAGAAAAGTGAGTAAATCACGGCCTACGTCATAATCGTCGTGGATTATGGGCAATTCCTCGCCTTCGACGGGTTCCACTTCATACTGAGTATCTTCGATAGGTGCAGCTTCACTCATCTTGCCTTCGGTTTCCTCTACTGGGGCATCAAATTCCTGGCACCTAACATATTCATTAATCAACTGCAACATTACTGAGCTGACTTAAAAAAGAACTATATCGTGTTGGCAGGGTAATCAATTATTCCTCCTTATTTTACAAGAAAATCGCATCCCAAAATGACGTTGAAATTCATATGAGTTAATACCAGTCATATGTGTTCAAATTGGATACCTTCAATTTGAAACTCCACAAATGCATTTGATACTTTTATGTGCTACAATTCCCTTTCTTTTCACCTGAGCGACGAGTGTTATAAGAACATCATCTTTCCCCTTTAAGTTCTAAATCAATTTGTCAGGAATTAGGGAAGCCTGTGCTCCAGAATCTATCAAACAAGTAACATTGATATTGCTTATTTTAATGCTGATGACCGGAAGACTACGTTGTATTTTTGGTTTTGCTGGTATGATGTCTTCATACAATAATTATGTATCATCTTGATACCAGGAAAATATTAAGAGGCGAATCGATATATCTGAAAGAAATCCCAAATCAAAGGGTGCAATATTAAAAAACATCAATTACACAATAAAGAGATTAACTAAAAACCGAAGTGGTGGAGAGGTACTTGGACCACCTTGATTATATTATATATCCTTTCCAACTGTATACTGCAATATAAGATGAAAGGCTTAAAGAATTTGGACTTGGAGGAAATATAATTTTACCTCTCACTAACACCGATGAAACTGAATCAAAAAAGTGGCATACAATCTTCTTGGACAACTAATTTACATTCCTGAAACTGACTTCAAAGGAAATAAGAGCAACAGGGACATTTTAAGATAACCAGACAGTGAAGTGCCCTCTTCAAAAAAGGTGGACAGGAAAAAGAAGAAGAAAACCATACGACTGCAGGAGTCTTGGTCGTGCATTGCTAGTGCGCAGGAATGACAACAATGTTGTCACTGCTGGTACGAACAACAAACAGATGGAGATAAGCGGTGCATCAAGGTGGTCTAAGCCACCTCTCCACCACTTCGGATTTTAGCATTCTATTGTGTCATTGATACATTTTATATTGCACCCTTTCTTTCAGGATTTGTTTCAGACGTATCGTTTGACCCCCTAATATTTTCCCGTTATTCCAAAGAAGTAGCGCCTGGTAACCCTTCATACTTATTTCGATTTTGAAAGTATTAACATGTCTCTCTCCGTATTTTTTCAAGTTCCGCCCTCCGGGAACATTTATCACTGTTTGGTGTATTTTTAAGTTTTCCGTACGTTTCCTCGCGTTCGCATGATGTCCTTTCTTCATACAGACGTCTCCTGAATCTCCTATAACGATATAGTGTGTCACTCTGAAATTCCCCCGTTTCTTGAGGTTCGAGGTTCGGTCTAACGTGTGCCTAAAGTTCTACAGGATAAGCTGTAACATCCTTTGTCTTGCTTGGTTTAGGTAAAAACTGCGTATGGGCAGTGTCAAGCCTCCTCGGAACACATCTAGCTGTTCGAGATGTTGCACGTTGGTCGCTACCAAGATTTCCTGTACATTCGCTGAAAATTGCAATGTCACCACCTGTATTAGTTCCTGTTCTGGTCAGGGAGGATCAACGAATTGCATAATCTTTAATTGTGAAATCAGACAATCGGAAGAATTTGAAGGTGTATTATATTTCGGAATATATAATTAGATTTTAATTTAATGTTGAGTTTCCGTATTCCAAAATAATTTGACTAGTCCCTCTTTAAACTCGTTGTAAATGCTTATATTAAATTTAAACGTAGTGTACCTCGTTAAAGCCCGACCTTCTAATAACTGAGTCATACTAGCATTCGTTGCAAGGAGAAACTTATACAATTAAGTTTCTCCTTGCAGTTCAACTTTAATATTTTTGGCTTGCCCTCATATTGAATTTTCGACTTCCTTCACTTCCTTTTGAATTTTCACTTCAGTTACATCGCGACCTATACAAGTAATTCGAGAATGGGTGCTATCTAATTGAGACTTTGAATGTTTATCAGCTTCTTTTTGCTAAGTTACCTGTAGGTCAACTTCATTACTTAAACTATTGAAAATGATGTTGAAGGAATTATGGATATTGTCTTGTGATTTCCCCCCCCCCAGACTATCTTTCTTCAGTGTTTTTACATTCTATGTGCTTGCAAGCTGTACTATGTATTGTGTAATTTGATGTATTTACATGTATTTGATTTCCTATCCTTGCCCCTCTTATGGAATAAATGTATTTCTGCCCGTTCCGCATGTCTTCAGGGAAATGTAGAAGTTTTCTCGCCTTGAAGAGTCCTCCCTCCCTTCCGAGCTCTCTCTCTCTCTCTCTTGCTTCGCGCCCCTCTCCAACTCCCCTCTCTTCTAGAGGGGAGTTTCGGTCCACGTGACCGCTGCTCGGCTCGCGGTTGTTGTCCTCGGCCAGCCGGTGTGATTCTGCTGTTCGCACTGAGTGCAGTCTGTTATCTCCCGGGCTTGCCTTCTAGCCCGTCGAACCCGGCACGCTAGCGCGGAGGTAAGAAAGAGAGAGGGATCTTGCTATTGAACTGTCCCCTTAAGATGTCGAAATTTGGGAAGGTGCCTGAGGTATATACGAGATTTGTCACTGTGTAATGGTAGGAACTTTGTGCCTTGGATTTAATCCCTTTTTTAAGTTGATGTGTTTGATTCAATTTAAAGAAAGTACTTTCATGGCCGAAACATTCCATAGTGGGGTTAAGTAGGTGTTGCTTTTCTACGTTATTGTAATCCACTACGGATTTTCTATGTGCCTTCGGGCGTTGCGTTGGTTAAGAATTCGGAAGGCCATGCTTAATTTATTCTCAACCTTATTGTAATATTTGAAGGTCTTTCATGTTCGGGAAGTTGCAAAGCGAAACCCTTCACGTATGCATGTGAACTTGTACCTGGTAGAGAGGGCTGGCTCCCTCATTAGTATTTTGTAATAATTTTGAATGTATATACGGGTATTATTTTCTTAATTGTAAATTGTTATTTGATGTTTTTAAAGCAGTTAAAGTTTCCGAACTTGTAATTAAAGAAGCTTGGCGAGATATCGTTGTTAATTGATGTTGGTATCTTTCGCTTAATACGACCTTTATCCAGCCCCTTCGGGCCGCCGCTTTTTCTAGCTCGTACCTGCCGTCACATCTTGAATGGATGTTATCTTAGCTTGTGCAAGTGACAACATTTCATGAGACTCCTTGAAGTCTACCTTTAAGATTTCTACATCTTTAATAATCTGTTGAGAAGTAGCAAAGGCAGCTTTCAAGTCCTCTACTATTTGTGTTTTAATATTCTCCCTCATGGCTTCCAAGTCTAAGTCGTTCATTAATTTCCGTGAACTTAGAATCCATTTTTTGTGTTGGACTCGGTAAATCGTATTTCGATTTGGGTACCAGCTTGAGTAAGCCTACGTCCTAGATTGACATTTGCTTTTGCTAACTTAGTGCCAATGTCCTTCTGGACTTGTGTAACAGTTTGTCAGTTGAGTGATACTAGTATTGCATGCAGCAATACAATTTTCTAAGTTAACGCCGAGCTGAGTCATACTAGCATTCGTTGCAGCATTAGATTCGATGAGGAGAAAGATGCTATTTCCCAGATCGGCATTAGATTCATTAAGTTGAGCAATGCGATCTCCTAAGTTAGCATTGGTTACAGCGTTTGTTTTAGGTATTCGGCATCCTAAATTAATATAGTATTCGGTCATCCCTTCATTCAAGCTAATCTTTAAGGCTTCTATAGCGGCTATTATGTCCAGTGGGGACTGTATCGAAAGAGGGTCCGTTAATGATCATCATCATCATCATCTGTTTACCCTCCAGGTTCGGTTTTTCCCTCGGACTGAGCGAGGGATCCCACCTCTACCGCCTCAAGGGCAGTGTCCTGGAGCGTGGGACTCTTGGTCGAGGGATACAACTGGGGAGAATGACCAGTACCTCGCCCAGGCGGCCTCACCTGCTATGCTGAACAGGGGCCTTGTGGAGGGATGGGAAGATTGGAAGGGATAGGCAAGGAAGATGGAAGGAAGCGGCCGTGGCCTTAAGTTAGGTATCATCCCGGCATTCGCCTGGAGGAGAAGTGGGAAACCACGGAAAACCACTTCCAGGATGGGTGAGGTGGGACTCGAACCCACCTCTACTCAGTTGACCTCCCGAGGCTGAGTGGACCCCGTTCCAGCCCTCGTACCACTTTTCAAATTTCGTGGCAGAGCCGGGAATCGAACCCGGGCCTCCGGGGGTGGCAGCTAATCACGCTAACCACTACACCACAGAAGCGGACCCGTTAATGATATTGGCCCTAAAACCTGCCCAAAGACAGGTTAATTCTAAATATGAAGTTTGGTCGATTTATATCTAATAGTTCGACTCATTGGCTGAATGGTCAGTGTTAAGGCCTTCGGTTCAGTGGGTCCCGGGTTCGATTCCCGGCCTGGTCGGGGATTTTAATCGCGTCTGATTAATTCTTCTGACCCGGAGACTTGGTCTTTATGGTTATCCAAACATTTTCCTCTCCATACTCAAACAACACATTACATTACAAACCACCACAGAAACACGCAATAGTTACTTCCGTCCATATAGGGTTGGCGTCCGGTCGTAAAACAGGGACAAATCCACATGTGCGACACAGTTCTCACCTGCGACCCCACAGATGCTGGAAAAGCGGTACGGGAAGGAGAAGAAGTTGGAAATATATCTAGTAGTTTAAGAGTTATAGAAAAACTGATATTGTGCATCGGTTTTCTGATAGGATTACCGTTTAGCCGCGAAATACCTCGAAACTAATGTTTACATACATACATACATACACTATCATTATAGACTGTTATGCCTTTCAGCGTTCAGTCTGCAAGCCTCTGTGTATTTACTAAACGTCGCCACAATCCTCGAGTTGCGACTAGTGTTGTGGCCTCATTTAGTTCTATACCCCTTATCTTTAAATCGTTAGAAACCGAGTATAGCCATCGTCGTCTTTGTCTGCCTCTACTTCTCTTACCCTCCATAGCAGAGTCCATTATTCTCATAGGTAACCTATCCTCCTCCACTCGCCTCACATGACCCCACCACCGAAGCGGTTTATGCGTACAGCTTCATCCATCGAGTTCATTCCTAAATGAGCCTTTATCTCCTCATTCCGAGTACCCTCCTGCCATTGTTCCCACATGTTTTTACCAGCAATCATTCTTGCTACTTTCATGTCTGTTACTTCTAACTTATGAATAAGATATCCTGAGTCCACCCAGCTTTCGCTCCCGTAAACCAATTTTGGTCTGAAAACAGACCGATGTAAAGACAATTTCATCTGGGAGCTGGTTTCCTTCTTACAGAATACTGCTGATTGCAACTGCGAGCTCACTGCATTAGCTTTACTGCAACTTGATTCAATCTCACCTACTATATTACCATCCTGGGAGAACACACAACCTAAATACTTGAAATTATCGACCTGTTCTAGCTTTGTATCACCCATCTGACATTCAATTCTGTTGAATTTCTTACCTACTGACATCAATTTAGTCTTCGAGAGGCTAATTCTCATACCATACTCATTGCACCTATTTTCAAGTTCCAAGATATTAGACTGCAGGCTTTCGGCACAGTCTGCCATTAAGACCAAGTCGTCAGCATAGGAAAAACTGCATACTACATTTCCACCTAACTGAATCCCTCCCTGCCATTTTATACCTTTCAGCAGATGATCCATGTAAACTACGAACAGCAAAGGTGAAAGATTACAGCCTTGTCTAACCCCTGTAAGTAACCTGAACCAAGAGTTCATTCTACCATCAACTTTCACTGAAGCCCAATTGTCAACATAAATGCCTTTGATTGATTTTAATAATCTACCTTTAATTCCATAGCCCACAGAATAGTAACATCTTTTCCCTCGGTATCCTGTCATATGCTTTCTCTAGATCTACGAAACATAAACACAACTGCCTATTCCTCTCGTAGCATTTTTCAATTACCTGGCGCATACTAAAAATTTGATCCTGACAGCCTCTCTGTGGCCTGAAACCACACTGGTTTTCATCCAACTTCCTCTCAACGACTGATCGCACCATCCCATCTAAGATGCCAGTGAATACTTTGCCTGGTATACTAATCAATGAGATACCTCGATAGTTGTTGCACCGGGCGAGTTGGCCATGTGCGTAGAGACGCGCGGCTGTGAGCTTGCATCCGGGAGATAGTAGGTTCGAATCCCACTATCGGCAGCCCTGAAAATGGTTTTCCGTGGTTTCCCATTTTCACACCAGGCAAATGCTGGGGCTGTACCTTAATTAAGGCCACGGCCGCTTCCTTCCAACTCCTAGGCCTTTCCTATCCCATCGTCGCCATAAGACCTATCTGTGTCGGTGCGACGTAAAGCCCATAGCAAGAAAGAAAGATAGTTGTTGCAATCCTTCCTGTTCCCTTGCATATAGATAGGTGCAATTACTGCTTTTGTCCAATCTGAAGGTACCTTACGAATACTCCACGCTAATTTTACTACTCTATGAAGCCATTTCATCCCTGCCTTCCCACTATTCTTCACCATTTCAGGACTAATTTCATCTATTCCTGCTGCCTTATGACAATGGAATTTATTTTCCATCCTTTCCACTTCCTCAAGTATAATATCACCAACATCATTTTCCTCCTCACCTGAATTACTCAAAACACTGTTCATTTCCTTTTTCCCTCCCTTCCTAAGATTCTTTATTACTGTCCAGAAAGGTTTCCCTGCTAATTGACCTAGCCTTTCCAGGTTATTACCAAAATCTTCCCACGACTTCTTTTTGGATTCAACAACTACTTGTTTCACTCTCTTTCCTTCATCTACGTACAAATCCCTGTCTGCCTCGGCCCTTGTTTGGAGCCATTTCTGATAAGCCTTCTTTTTACGTTTACAGGCTGCTCTCACTTCAACATTCCACCAAGATGTTCGCCTTTTCCCATCTTTACACACAGTTGTTCCTAGGCATTCCCTTGCTGTTTCTACTACAGCATCCCTGTATGCCACCCATTCACTTTCTATATCCTGAACCTGCTTACTGTCTACTGCTCGAAACTTCTCACTAATCATATCCATGTACTTCTGTGTAATTTCCTCGTCCTGGAGATTTTCTACCCTTATTCGTTTGCAGACAGATTTCACTTTCTCTACTCTAGGCCTAGAGATACTTAGTTCACTACAGATCAGATAGTGGTCTGTATCATCGAAAAATCCGCGAAAAACTCGTACATTCCTAGCAGATTTCCTGAATTCAAAGTCCCTTAAGATATAGTCTATTACGAATCTGGTACCCCTAGCCTCCCATGTGTAGCAGTGAAGAGCCTTATGCTTAAAGAATGTATTCGATACAGCTAAACCCATACTAGCACAGAAGTCCAACAAACGCTTCCCATTCCCATTAGCTTCTATATCTTCCGCACATTTACTAATCACCCTTTCGTATCCTTCAGTTCTATTCCTAACTCTCGCATTGAAATCGCCCATTAGCACTATTCTATCCTTGCTGTTGACCCTGACCACGATGTCACTCAATGCTTCATAAAACTTGTCAACTTCATCCTCATTTGCACCGTCACATGGTGAATACACGGACACAATTCTTGTCCTAATTCATCCAACTGACAAATCTACCCACATCATTCGGTCATTTACATGCCTAACAGAAACTATGTTGCGTGCAATGGTATTGCTGATAAGGAGCTCTACCCCACACTCTGCCCTTCCCTTTCTAACACCCGTCAAGTACACTTTATAATCTCCTATCTCTTCCTCGTTATCTCCCCCTTACCCGAATATCAGTTACTCCTAGCACCTCCAGATGCATCCTCTTTGCTGACTCAGCCAGTTCTACCTTCTTTCTTCCATGTTTACACCGTCATTAAAATTGCCTCCATATTTCGATATTCTTCGGGGATAAAAAATGGAAAATTTAAAGATCTTTGAAGTTTTCCGTCGGTTACAGGCAGAAACGTATAATTTTACCTAATTTCAATTTCCTGGCTCGTTTGGCAGGTTGTGCCGTAATCTTGATTTTGGGATGGGGGATTTAGAATTTTCTGGAAGCTATAGCTAAAACATATGCATATGATCATTATTACTCCTTAATGGGACAGCTGTACGAAAATTTGACCAGCATAGTCAATGCACACACACACGGTCGTTAGGATTATATATATATAGATAAGGAATCTCCTAAACGTACAACACCTTTTCGGCTATGTCCGCTGGATTTAACCTGCAAAAGAGACCGTTTATGACATCTCCGTTATTAATTTCGTATCGAAAATATGCATACCGATGATTTAAATGCTTAGAAATTAATTTCCATTAAGGGAGGTAGATTTCCATTAAGTTTGGTTGTGTATATCTTGTGGGAGTGCAAAATCACGGTTTTGGTTTCGTATAAACCCCCAGTCAGTTCAGAGATTTGAAAACAATATTGGCCCTAAATTCTACCCACGGACAGATGGATTCCAGATATGAAGTTTGGTAGAAATATATCCAGTAGTCTTCAATTTATAGATAAACAAACAAACAAACAAACGAACAGTCAAACAGACACCAAAGCTATAGAATATGAACTGATATGAACTGATAACTGCACGGAAATTTCGTTGAAATAGTCAATGTGCAGGCACACGGTCACTACGATTTTATTTCTATAGATTGAAGAAATGATAATTATATTTTATCTACAAAAATATTATTTTACACGTTCACCTCAAATATTTCCCTCATACTTCGCATTTTTCTACGATTAAGTGTAAATTGCTATTCAAAAGTAGAAAACAGGTTCAGTTCAACTTTTTTCTGTCTGCCCATGTCGACATCATGGGAACACGGCTGAACAGAATTACCTAGTGGCACGCGTGTCATATGTTGTCGTGTCACCTAACGACAATCATTTACGAGTGATACATTTCTTTTTTTCAATCTGCTTAATGTCGCACCGACGCAGATACGTTTTATGGCGACGATGGCGTAGGAGTGGGAAGAACACAGCCGTGGCCCTAATTAGGGTACATGCCCAGCCTTTGCCTGGTGTGCATATTGTTCAGTTTTATTGTAATTTATAAATTCATTACTAATCAATCAATCAGGCAACAATAAAACTCCGGAAGATCTCTTATCTTGGCCACATCCTTAGAAATGACCGTTACCTCATCTTACAGCGGATTGTACAAGGCAAAATACAGGGTCGAAGAGGTGTCGGGAGGAGGCGAACATCATGGCTTGGAAACATCAAAGAATGGACTGGAATTCACAGTGTTGAAAGACTTTTCCACTTAGCTAGAGATCGTTCTGCATTCGCCACAGTGATCACCAACGTCAGGGGGACCTGATACAGTACTATGAAGAAGAAGAAGTCTATAATAACATAAGTTGTTCATTTGGTTCTAAACTTCAACGGGCGCATAATGCCTGCATGCGATTCATTCTAAATGTTCCGCTCCATTCCCACATCAGCCCATTCCTCCATCAGCTGTCCTGGTTAAGATTATGTGATAGACGTAAGTACCATGCTGTTTCTCTTCTTCACAAAATACTGCGAACAGGTAAACCATATTATCTGAGAATAGATTTCAACTACCTCTCTCCCTCAGGTAGAACACCCTCAAGGTCATCAGTACGAACCCTGCTGTCCATCCCCACTCATCACAGTAGTACGTATAACAAATCTTTTGTACCGGGGACCATACGTTCCTGGAATTCTCTCCCGGCTGAAATTAGAGACATAAGCAACCTAAAGTTATTCAGAAGAATGTGCTGGAAATTTTACCTACACTCAGATTAATTTACTCTTAGAAGCACCCTTAAATTTTAGATTATTATGTTAAATGAATAAAATGTCAATGTAAGGTTAGAAACATTATAGTTTATATTTTTCGAGATATAGCTTTAATAATAGTAAATATTATAAATTAATTTTAAAATGTTAAAATGATTTTTATGATGCTTTACATTTCATTCAAATTACATTTTACATTAACTTTAAATTACAATTAACTTATTTTTAATTTTAAGTAGTTATAATGTTCAGTTATTATGTTTATGCAGGTGCATAATTATATGGTTTGGCATAATGGCAGGCTTCATAGCCTGAGCCCCGCCATGTACAGAAAGACATTAATAAATAAATAAATAAATAAATAATCCACCCGTTGTACCGCCCGCTCGACGTGTGAGCCTTCCGGACCGTATGCTCGAAATGCTTCTTTAACACGTAAAAGCGTAATTTCCTGGCGAATTGTTAGAGTTACAAAGAAAATGCATCCATTCTCTTTTGTAGTAAATTTAATTCAAAATCGTACATGCCAGTACATTTCTTGATCTGACTAACAAAATACACTTTATTTCGATTTTCTCCTGATAGAATACGAGTCAAAAACACATAGAGGTATCATTCCCTGGACGATTGCATGAGTTTGCGCGAAAATGTATAGGAGTGTTTCTGATGAAATGTAAGCAGACTTGATGGGCTCAATTTTAGTAGACCTAACTGTTCAGGCTGCACAATTTTTCGCACTTGCTCTGTGCGTTTTAAAACTACCTGCTCTCCTGATAAACAAAGCATGTAGTGATCTATAAGAAATAAGATTTAAATTGATGAAATAATTGCTGAGATCGCTTGGTTGGGTTCCTTGATCATCCTTCACATACAAAAAACTCACAAACTTCCCTCGTTATAATAATAGTATAGATTAGGAACTAAAGTTGATTGTAAAGATCACAAATTGAAATCAGCAAGTGTCGATCATTATAATGCCCTTATGTCCATGGCGTGGCTCACGCTATGAAGCTTGCCTCTTCTCTGAAACATTGCCTTATGATGCTACAATGAACACACAGTTTAACAATAAACTACACATACCGCATGCAAAGCTAAAGCAAAGTAACCTCCTTACAGGCCATGAAGGCCCTTGGGGCGGGAGAGCAGTTAGCTCTACGCCCGGCCGGCATTTTCCTCAAGAATTAAACTGTTACTAATTTTTGGTGCAGGCTGAGTGAACCCCAGGGCCATGTGCACCTCTGGAAGTGAAAACCTTGTTTCTTAAATTTTTCGACTTCCTGACGGGTAATCGAACCCATGCCTTTTCTGGCGAACCGCCTCGGTCAAGCAGCCCCTACACAGATACACACTAATAATACTAAAGAGTACATAGTTATAAAAATACGTGAAAATAAATATGCAACTTAGGGTGAAGAAACAAATAGGATGAAACTTAGCAACACGTCTTCTTCTTATTCTTTATCTGTTTACCCTCCAGGGTCGTTTCTTCCCTCGGACTCAGCGAGGGTTCCCACCTCTACCGCTTCAAGGGCAGTGTCCTGGAGCTTCAGACACTGGGTTGGGGATACAACTGGGGAGAGCGACCAGTACCTCGCCCCGGCGGCCTCACTTCCTATGCTGAACAGGGGCCTTGCGGGCGGATGGGAAGATTAGAAGGGATAGACAAGGAAGAGGGAAGGAAGCGGACGTGGGGTTAAGTTGGGTACCATCCCGGCGTTTGCCTGGAGGAGAAGTGGGAAACCACGGTAAACCACTTCCAGGATGGCTGAGGTGGGAATCGAACGCACCTCTACTCATTTGACTTCCCGAGGCTGAGTGGACCCCGTTCCAGCCATCGTACCACTTTTCAAATTTCGTGGCAGAGCCGGGACTCAAACTCGGGCCTCCAGGGGTGGCAGCTAATTACACTAACCACTACACCACCGAGGCGGACACTTAAGCGACACACGGAATGAAATAACAAAACAGCGGAAAAGAATCCATTTACACTCACCATGATTCGTCCGAGTATTTCTTCCAACATTTCTGCTTAAACCCCTATTCAGATATGGTGTCGAATTTCTTCTGCGAATTGAACTAACAACAAAAGATACTGTAGAGGGTGAATCTGTGATTTGGTATTTTGAGGTTTACGTTAGCTGTAGCTATGATCGGGATGTATCAATGTTCGAGAGAAGCTGGAAAGATTCTCTCAGATAATAGAGTGCCTGCTTTTATATTATTTTATGGAGGAGAAGCAAAGTGCAATAGCTATGACGCTAGATTAGTTCAAGATAATTTACTTCATGGAATGCAGGTATCATGATACTTTCGAATGTTCACTATTAAATTATTCATTATAAAATATAACTTAAAAGCACTTATGGTCCGCCTGGTTTTTATCGCTCATATACGAGTACATCCACAATGTTTAAAAAGTTTGCGTGAAAACATGTGTTTTTATAACAAAGAAATGACTCAAACATAAAAAAATATCTTATTTATGTAATTTTCTTATCCGAATTTACTAACTCCTCTTAAAAAAACTTTCACTTACCAAGTGTTAACTATCAAGGGATTAATCTCAGATGTTATTATTCTATGAACATTGCAAAATTAATTACAATGTGTTCATAATTACTACTTCAATAGAATTTTTTTTCTAATAGGTAGTCATCGTTTTTCCTAACAGTGAAAAAAAAAAGATCAACGAAACATACAAAATGCAAATAGTCTTATTACCTCTCCCTGAAATTACACTAAACAAAAGTTTTCTACATCCGGGAGATAGTGGGTTCGAATCAAATTGTCGGCAGCGCTGAATATGGTTTTGTGTGGTTTCCCATTTTCACACCAGGCAGATCCTGGGGCTGTACCGTACCACGGTAGAGATCACGCTCGGCTGTTGATGTTATTATTATTTATCCAATTATAAATACTATTTACACGTTGTTTATTACGGCTATAGATAATAAAACTGAATTAATACACGCAAATTACAACCAAAATTTAAAAGTGGGAAGACGTGTAAATACAATGGAGAAATATAACTAATACACTCATGTTCTTATAAAACAGAACATACCGGGCGAGTTGGCCGTGCGGTTAGAGGCGAGCGGCTGTGAGCTTGCATCCGGGAGATAGTGGGTGCAAATCCCACTGTCGGCAGCCATGAAGACGGTTTTCCGTATTTTCCTATTTCCACACGAGACAAATGCTGGGACTGTACCTTAAGTACGGCCACGGCCACTTCCTTCCAACTCCTAGGCCTTTCCTATCCCATCGTCGCCATATCACCTATCTGAGTCGGTGCGACGTAAAACCACTAACAAAAAAAAAAAAAACAGAACACCTTGAAAGACTAGAGATACGAAGTTCATATTCACAGAACATGTCCATTAGTATGTTCTGCAGAAACGATTGGCATTTCAGTCACCCAGGTTTAACATGTTGCCCAGTCGTCACTGGGTCTTCTATGGGTACTGAGAACTTGTTCCACGCGTGATGGCATTGACGCGTGTAAGGCGCAAATTGTGTATTGGGGTATAGCCATCCATGCTTCATTCACCTGGTTCCACAGTTCTTCTTTGGTGGTTGGCATTGGGTCACAGCGCCGCACCCGTCTCTTCACCTTATCCCACATATTTTCGATTGGTGACAAGTCCGGTGATCGAGCGGGCCAGGGCAACGTCTGACATCCTGTGACAACAGGAAGGAACGTGTTCGTGCAGCAACATGTGGTCACTCACTGTCGTGCTGAAATATGTCGTCTAGGGTGTCGTGCAAGAAAGGGTATGGCTACGGGTCTCAGGATGTCATTACCGTGGATCAAACTGGCCACAGTGCCCTGGACACACACCAGCTATTATTTGTGGTTTTACCTAATAGAACCCCTCACCATAAGACCTTGAGTTGGCACTGTATGTCCTGTGAAAATGCAGTCAATATGATGCCTCTGTCCGCGGCGAACTAAAATGCGGCCATCATTTTCAAACAAACAGAACCTGAATTCTTACGAAAACACTATCTGCTGCCATTCCTGTCCCCAATGACGTTGTTCCACACACCATTGCATTCTAGCATGTTTATGCACATTACTCAATGGTAGTCGGAGAAGTGAACGACGTGTCGGTAACCCAGACCGAAATAAACTGTGACAGACCATCACTCGTGATAGTGTACGATATGTTACACTGTTCCACTGTTGCATCAGAGCCGAGGAGGGCGCAGATTTGCCCTGCAAGGCTGCAATCTATTCGGATGAGGCGTCGACCTCCTCGGGGACGGTCTGAGTGGTGAGTGATGGGACTAGACCCACCACGTCGTATTCTACGGCCTTCTGTGAGCCGTTCTGTACACACCCGTTGTACTGCCGACACATTTCGTCCCACACGAGCCGCATCACATTACCTCATGCAATAATTCGCTCTCTCTCAAAATCACTCATTTGAAGGTACGGTTCTCGCATACGTCTGCGAGGCATCCTGCTCGTCTGTTCAAGTCACACTGATCTATTACCTTCGGTTTATACTGACAGCAAGAGCCGCAGGCACATTTTATCAGTAGGTTGTGGTGCGCCGATATATCGATGGAGACCTTGAGCCTGAGTGTCGACATTGTTCAAATGCTAATAACCATTTCTTCAGAACATACTAATGCAGTTGCCCTCTGAATATGAACTTCCTATCTCTAGTCTTTCAAGAGGTTGTGGTTTTTATGAACATGTGTGTATATTATAACACTTCAGAGCATTTTGTTGGAAGTAAACTGTCCTTTCATTCACTCTATTGTGCCCAAGTTGACGGATTTCATTCCACGTCAGTCTTAAGAGAAGAAAAATGACATCACCTTTGCGTACGCACAAGTTGTAAAATTTGTTAGTGGGACATAAATATATTATTGATAGCAAATGCACCCGTGCTTCGCTACGGTTTTCCACATTTTATACGGATATCGAAGTAAATTACTGTATGATTTTTGAAATGCAAGTTTAGATAAGGAATCTGCTTCACGTACAATACCTTTTGAACTGTGTCCGCTGGACTTAGCCTTCCAAACCGACCGTTTATGATATCTCCCTTATTAATCCTCCTATCGAAACAACGCACATGAGAAAAAAAAAAATAGAAATTGATTTCCATCAAGGTTGGTCTCTATCCAGTAAGGTTGGTCTTGTGTATATAGTGGAAGAGTAAAGTCACTCTTTCGGTTCCCTGTAAATCCCCAGTCTATTGAGGAAATGTTAAATGGTATGGACCTTAAAACCTACCTGTGGACAGGTGGATGATAAATACGAAGTTTGCTTTAAATATCTTTAGTAGATTTCAAGTTATAAGAAATAAGCTTTAAGCGCTCGCGCTCTTGATTTACGTCCGATGGGACTTATCCCGAAAAACGGGCCATTAATGATATCTCCCTTATTAATACTCGTAGTAAAATGATGCAGATGAAAAAAAACGGTTTAGAAATTGATTTCCATTAAGGCAGGTAGTTTTCGGTTAAGTTTCGTTGTGTATATTTTGTGAGAGTCCAAAATTACGGTTTTTGTTTCGTATAAACCCCCAGTCAGTTCAGAGATTTGGTTACAATATTGGCCCTAAGATCTACACAAGGTCAGGTAGATTCTAAATATGAAGTTTTGTAGAAATGTATCCAGTAACTTTCCAAGTTGTAGACAAACATACAAACTCACAAACAAACAAACAAACAAACAAATAAACAGACAGACTAACAAACAAACAGACGCCAAAGCTAAAAATTATGCAGATGGTCATTATTACACCTGAAACGAATAACTGTACGGAAATTCCGCCTATATAGTCAATGTGCAGACACCCGGTGGTTACGACTTTATTTATATAGATTATTATTATTATTACCATCATTATTATTATTATTATTATTATTATTATTATTCCGGGGTTACCCGTGGAGCAGAAAGAGGTGAAAGAAGGTGCCGGGATGAATAGATCTAACTACAATGTCAAGAATTGAAGTTAAAACGTAAACTGGAGGTTATATTTTTGAAAAACAACAACTTAACAAATTTTCACTTAGTGAGATAACAATGACATTTCAGGTACAAAATAGCAATTTAGAAACAAGACTAGAAAAATCCAAGATTTCAGATCTTGAACACTCGTGGGCTTCAAGCCCCCAGTTTTACAATTTTTGAGCTCCCAGCTCAAATTTACAGACGAGCACAAATTTGTTCAAAGGGCAGAAATCCCCTAATTCACGGAGCACTTGCTTCCCAAAATTACAACATCTAGCCTTCAAGAGGCATTCATTAACCTTACAAAAACTTTGAAAAAGAGTTAACCGGCTCTCAGTTTTCCAAGCCTACTCCAGGCAACATAGCATGAAACTCTAACAATCTCTGGCCTTACAAGGCACTATTTACAATTAGAAATCTTATTACACAGAGGTATCTAGTACCCAACCTACAGGGCCTTCGTGAAAAAGAACAGGTTAAATAAACGGCCCGATTACAATTTGAATGGAGTCGAAGACAGAGCTCCAGAAATTTAAAATCCTATAGGGCACTTGGCCGACGAAACAGGGGCTATTCCCAAACTACTGAGGTAGCACGCATGGAAATTGGAGAAACAAAAATGTGGCACCTCAAACCAAGATGAAGGGGAGCTCGATGGGATACTTCACTCTCTATCCCCGATTTACAGTAAAAGATATTATGAAGAAATTACATTAGCCGGCAGAAAGTTACATTTTTAGAAAGGTGGTTACATAGTGGCTAATTCGGACTTTTTCCTCGGGTTTAAACTGCGGAGCTAACAAAAAATAAAGATGTGATGTGGCCATTACCTTGTCGAAGTACCGCTGCCTGATGAAAGAGACGCCGCCCGCCTCCTGCTTGACACACACTCTTAGTCAGATGACGATCAAATGGCCAAGAGACGTGCAAAGCCGCAGTTTATAAACCCTTCTGGAAAGTTCGAGATCATTCATGAATAATCAAGACACGCCCACAGAATATTATTGGTTGAGTACAAAAGTGACACTCAGAATCGGAGAAGAAGCCTGTGATAGGTGGAAAATTCATTATAGAAATTAGGGATTGGCTAGATTCAAAACTGGCGGGAATGGAAAGCAAATATTGCCAACCCAAAAGTAAATGAACATCAATCAGGAAAAACTTATGAATACAAAATGTCTTTACACCACAAGTTCTTATACCTCGCACCAGGGTGCCTGATCATAGTTTTATGGTAGAGTCATCTATGAGAGAATGCCCGGACTTCTTGATGAATGTCAAACAAAACAAGTAGAAATTCACACAGGTTAGGAGACTGCACAATAACAAATTTATATCATATTTTAGTGGTGACATCTTCTGAGTAAAGTTCTAATTTGGTGTAGTTCCAGTTTCATGGTTTTCCCAATAGGGGAGTTCATTTAGGCGCTAGATTTAAATGCGCGGCGTTGGGGTGCACCTCCCCGTACAATTATTATTATTATTCTTATTCTTATTATTATTATTATTATTATTATTATTATTATTATTATTATTATTATTATTATTACACTGCCTGACAGAGCAAATGCAACACCAAGAAGGAGTGGTTCGAAAGGGATGAAAGTTGGGCAAAAAACAGAGACGGCACGGACGAATAATTGATGTTTATTTCAAACCGATATGCAGGTTACACAATGCGCACGGCATCGACTCAGTAGGATGTAGGACCACCGCGAGCGGCGATGCACGCAGAAACACGTCGAGGTACAGAGTCAATAAGAGTGCGGATGGTGTCCTGAGGGATGGTTCTCCATTCTCTGTCAACCATTTGCCACAGTTGGTCGTCCGTACGAACCTGGGAGAGAGTTTGCAAACGGCGTCCAATGAGATCCCACACGTGTTCGATTGGTGAGAGATCCGGAGAGTACGCTGGCCACGGAAGCATCTGTACACCTCATAGAGCCTGTTGGGAGATGCGAGCAGTGTGTGGGCGGGCATTATCCTGCTGAAACAGAGCATTGGGCAGCCCCTGAAGGTACGGGAGTGCCACCGGCCGCAGCACATGCTGCACGTAGCGGTGGGCATTTAACGTGCCTTGAATACGCACTAGAGGTGACGTGGAATCATACGCAATAGCGCCCCAAACCATGATGCCGCGTTGTCTAGCGGTAGGGCGCTCCACAGTTACTGCCGGATTTGACCTTTCTCCACGCCGACGCCACACTCGTCTGCGGTGACTATCACTGACAGAACAGAAGCGTGACTCATCGGAGAACACGACGTTCCGCCATTCCCTCATCCAAGTCGCTCTAGCCCGGCACCATGCCAGGCGTGCACGTCTATACGTCTATGCTGTGGAGTCAATGGTAGTCTTCTGAGCGGACGCCGGGAGTGCAGGCCTCCTTCAACCAATCGACGGGAAATTGTTCTGGTCGATATTGGAACAGCCAGGGTGTCTTGCACATGCTGAAGAATGGCGGTTGACGTGGCGTGCGGGGCTGCCACCGCTTGGCGGCGGATGCGCCGATCCTCGCGTGCTGACGTCACTCGGGCTGCGCCTGGACCCCTCGCACGTGCCACATGTCCCTGCACCGTGGACACATCCCTATGGGTATCGGCTGCGATTTGACGAAGCGACCAACCTGCCCTTCTCAGCCCGATCACCATACCCCTCGTAAAGTCGTCTGTCTGCTGGAAATGCCTCCGTTGATGGCGGCCTGGCATTCTTAGCTATACACGTGTCCTGTGGCACACGACAACACGTTCTACAATGACTGTCGGCTGAGAAATCACGGTACGAAGTGGGCCATTCGCCAACGCCGTGTCCCATTTATCGTTCGCTACGTGCGCAGCACAGCGGCGCATTTCACATCATGAGCATACCTCAGTGACGTCAGTCTACCCTGCAATTGGCATAAAGTTCTGACCACTCCTTCTTGGTGTTGCATTTGCTCTGTCAGTCAGTGTATTATTATTATTATTATTATTATTATTATTATTATTATTATTATTATTATTATTATTATTATTGAGGACTTGATAACCGAATTAAATTATCTCTTTTTACTCCCCAAGTCGGCTGCTGTACGAATCCCAGCCGATATATGTGAAATTTTTGAAATGAGAAGACATAAACTTGTGTTTCAGATTCAAGGTCCTGTGGCTATGATCGAGAAGCCTCGTAAAATATTTGACTTTTTATTGTTGTTAGTTTAACGTCGCACTAATACACAAAAGGCGACGTAACGCTGGAGAAACTTTCGAATTGGAAGTACGCTGTAACATTAGTCCAAGTACAGCCCCAGCATTTGCGTCGTGTGAAAATTGAAAATCACGTAAAACCGCCTCCTGAAGTGCAGACGGTGAGGTTCGAAACCACCGTCTTCCGAATGTATGCTCACTACATGACCCCAACTATACAGCGAACTCACTCGTTCACGTAAACGGCAAGCTTGCTTGCTTGCCTGTACTATTATTATTATTATTATTATTATTATTATTATTATTATTATTATTATTATTATTATTATTATTATTATTATTATTATTATTATTAATGTATAGCATGATCCGTAAAAAGCCCAATCCGTGATTCCATTTCTTTATTCATATAATTTATACACAAGAAATCATAAAGGTACAAGTACACTACCTTGCGGTCCCCTCTCTTAATGTATTAAAATTTTCTTATTCGAGTCACCTCCCTAGCTTGGGAATAGCCCGTGTGTCATCGGCCTAAAGCCTCTTAGGTTTTAAAAAGTGTATTTAGGAGTGCTAATCCACACCTCCTTTCCTTTTTGCATTTAGGGCCATTTAAATTAAACTATTATTTTTCTTTTAAGGCCCTGTAGGCTGGGTACGAGATGCCCCTATTTAATTCTTGTAAAGTTGTGCCTCGATGGCAAGTGATTGTAAAGTATAGTATTACCTTTAATAGGCTTGAAATATTGAGAGCGGGTCAGCTCTTTTTGGTGTTTCGAAAGGTGCCTCTAGGAGGCTTGACATTACTAGGTGGGAGCAAGTGCTCCATGTAATTAGGGGTTTTCTGCCCTTTGGTAATTTGTGGTTGTGAGCTGAGAGCTCAGGAATTATAAAACTTGGGGCTCGAAGCCCAGATCTTGTAATGATCCCCTAAAACTTGTGCTTTCGTGCTCTGGTTTATAAATTATACCTTGTACCTGATTTTTGGCTTGTTGTTGATTTGTTACTTGTTGAATTCTGAAAGTCTATGTGAAAATTGTTAAGTTCTGAAAATATAACCTATATATGTTAATTGATCTTTCGGACTTGTAGTTAGACCCATTCCAGCCCGCACCTTCTTTCACCTCTGCATTCCACGGGTAACCCCGTAACAGTAATAAAACCTGTTTAGGTAAGACCTCTTAGGCGTTCTGTCAATGTACCGCCGTTAATCAGCGTGTGTCGGGATAACTTTTAACCTAAGGGTCCAGGGTTCAAATTGCTTTTCGGGCGGGTGAGTTTTTCTGAGAGACAACAGAATCTGTTTCTGTTAGTCCTCTTTTGCATCCTGTGGATGTAGCACACTTAATCAGCTTGGGTCCGGATATCTCAGTGGGTACCGCATTAGGCTTTTTACCTGAGCGTCCAGGGTGCAAGTCCCTGACCAAGCTCGATATTGCAGTCACTTAAGTGCGGCCAGTATCCTGTAATCGGGAGATAGTGGGTTCGAACCCCACTGTCTGCAGCCCCGAAAATGGTTTTCCGTGGTTTCCCAATTACACACCAGGCAAATGCTGGGGCTGTAAATTAATAAAGGCCACGGCGCTTCCTTCCCATTCCTAGGCCTTACCTATCCCATCGTCGGCATAAAACCTATCTGTGTCGGTGCGACGCAAAAGCAAATAGCAGGCAGCCTAGTCCATGTTCGGGCGGTTGGTTTCTAACGGATAAGGATACATATTTATATTAGAATGCTTGAATAACCAGGTCATACTGTATCTATATCCAAATGTAACGTGGAAGTTCACTGTGAACCCGGGTAGCTCAGTCGGTAGAACATTAGGCTTTTGACGTCAAGGACAAGAGTTCAATTCTCTGCTCGGGCGGGTGCATTTCTCAAGAGATAATACATTATATTTCTGTTAGACCGCTTTTGCATCCTGTCAATGTAGCACAGTTAATCAGCTTGGGCCCAGATATCTCAGTGGGTTGCGCATTAGGCTTTTAACCTGAGCGTACAGGGTGCAAGTCCTGTTCGGGCAGTTTTTTAACTGAAAATGGTATATATTTAAATTAGAATGCTTGAATATCCTGGTCACGTATATATATACAAATGCAGCGCTTCCAATCATTGTGAGCCCAGATAGCTCAGTCGGTAAAGTATTAGGTTTTTACGTAAAGGATAAGAGTTCAAATCTCTGTTCGGGCGGGTGTATATTGTAAGAGATGATAAATTCTACTTCTGTTAGACCGCTTAGGCATTCTGTCAATGCATCGCCGTTGTAACCGTCCAGGCTCCCCCAGCCAGACTAATTGAATATACTATCATTCTACGCGATATCACTCGATATCAAGTTTATGCGCCATCGGCAATTATTCGTAATATCATATTTATTCAACGTCAAGCATTTGTGAATAAGGCTTTTGCAATCATATTATATAATTATAACATCATTTATTATTTAAATTATTATATTAGGTAGGATAGTAATTCATTATGTATTGTAAATATGGTCAATATGTTGAGACATAGTTGTTGTCATTTCGTCTCATATTTGTGTATACGGAAAAGGTTATTCTTATAGCGGGGGAAAATTACATGAGTCATTGGGTTAAACTCATGAGCAAGGCAGTACACAGCGACCCGCGTGCAAGGCTAGGCTTGCAGGCTACATCATCGCCACGCCTTCTGATCTTGTCAAGAAGAAAGAAGAGGGAGATGATAATGCGATCTACGAATCAGATGCTTCGTTATAAAGATCTGAGATTAAGCTGTTACCAAGAGTGGGGAGAGCCCGGTGATATTATCTAACACGGAGTCTCGGATACTCACTCACATCGCTACTTCTGGTGAGAACCTAACTACTATTAGAACTTCTAGTGTGAACATCTACTTTGAACGACGTTATTGATTTTGAGACAGTGTGTGGTCTCTCCGAGACATATTTATTTTTGTACAGTGTGTTGTCGCTTCGATACAGTACTTAGCTGCGGTTATGTTATCGAATCTGTGTGAGACGAAACAAGCTTACGGCTTGAGTCATATTCAGTAAAACTTCTGGACGAAGAACTATGTTTAGTTCAAGTCCATGGAATTTGGTACAAGTCTGTACCGTATAAATAGTATAGCTCAGTTGGATTGAGATTTTTACTAACATGGAAAAATTCATATCTCTGAATTCTCTCCTCATACGATAAACGCTGATCAGTTTTTACAAGTATAGGGCCAATGTCTAATTTAAAGACCAGGCAATTAGGGAGTGCTAGTCCAGAAAGCCCGTACCACATCAGAGAAGGAAGGATATCCATGGAGGCAATTCTACATCGAGAAGAAGAGAACGAGTAACCACGGAAACCAGATGACTTCAACGGAAACTGCAATTGGTGAGCTTCAATTAGATAAAGCAAGCAATAGTAATTTGAGTAACGTAAATTCTAAATCCCTCCACGCTTTAAGGAACTTCTCCGATTCATTTCATTATTTTTGTATAATAAATTCATTTGTATTTTATATTGCGTTAATTTTCTCTCTTAAACGATACGCTCGCTCGCTCGAACGCTTTCATTCCCCACCCTGAGGGGGTGGGGCGGGCCACCTAGAGGGTGTCGCCCTCTCCCTGGCCAGGGGATTGGACGGGGTTGTGTGGGATTGGAGGAAAAGGGAGATGGGGGGAAAAAAAGGATTAATGCGTTGGAGGAGATGTTGAAGTGCAAGAGTGACTGGAGGTGGGCGTAGGATTACTCTTTATTATATATGACGGGCATAGGGGGGAGGCGGGACATTCTGTGAGCGTTTTTTTTTTTTGTTTTTTTTTTTTTTTTTTTTTTTTTTTCAATACAGACAAGATGCAAAAATGGATACAACAGACTTCGTGGGTAACATAAATTGACAGAGAAAAGAAAAAACACATAAGGTGATGAATATCATAAGTACATGTTACAAAGTTTGGGAAAAATAAAAATAACAAGCATACTTAGTGACATAGCCTTCCTTAGCAGAGCCTAATGCAAAATATCGGACATGTACACTCCAGTTAATATACGTAAATTATACAGGAGGAGGCAGAAGCGAAGTATGTATATATGGTCTATCTTGGAGATATATAAAGTAAGGAATAGGTGATTAATTATCAGTACATTAAGTATGAATTGTATAAAGAGTAAAGAAAATAGGTACTAAGTGAAAAAGTAGAGGACTTGGTAGCAATGTAAATGAAAAAAGTTGCCCCTAGACAGTCTCCACACGCTGTCCGAGTGGAGGGGTCTGGTGGAGAGATTTGAAGATATGGAGTGGGGTGGGGATAAAGAGAGGGGTTTTGAGAGGGGAGTGCAGGAGAAGGGAGAGTATAGGATTGTTGCGGTCAAGGGAACGTTGGAAATAGCGGGCAGCAAGAATGGAGACGAAGGTATCTAGTTTGGGAATTGGGAAGATGTTGTACAAGTCAGAGGTGTGAAAGAGTGGATGAAGGCGGAGGGCGATGCGAACTAGGCGGCGTTCCATGGATAGGAAAGGTTTAAGGAGGGTAGGGTGAGAGTCTGCAACAGCCAGCCAGGCGGTGAAACCATAGACGATGGCAGAACGAATGAAGGCGGTGTAGGTGAGTAGGAGAAGGTGGGAGTTAAGGCCCCAGGTAGTCCCGGCAAGCCGGCGAACCAACCGGGCTCGACGGGAAGATTTGGTTTGAAGGGTCCGGAAATGCGGGCGGAAAGTGAGGAATTCGTCTATGGTTACACCGAGGTACTTGAGGGAGGGTTGAACGGTAAGTGGGGTGTCGCGGATGGTGAGTCGGAGGAGGCCAGGGTCACGGGTCACTGAAAAGCGACGGCGGCTACGACGGATTAAGATTGATTGGGTTTTGGAGGGGTTTATACGGAGATGCCACTTGTCACACCAGGAGAGAAAGGAGTCAAGGTAAGGCTGTACGAGGTTATTCATGCTAGAGACGGAGGGAAGGGGTGCTAGAAGTGCAGTATCGTCCGCGAACTGAAGTAACTGAATGGGGGCGGGTGGTTGAGGAATATCTGCTACGAACAAGATGAAGAGTATTGGGGATAGCGGGGAGCCTTGAGGAACACCATAGGACATAGAAAATGAAGAGGAGAGTTCACGATTAATGGATATCCTAGCAGATCGGTGGGAGAGATAAGAGGCGATGAGGCGAATGTAGGTAGTAGGTAGGGCAAAAAAGTGAAGTTTAAAGATAAGGGCTGCGTGCCAAACAGAGTCGAAGGCCTGGTTGAAATCGAAAGTTATGAGAAGGGAAGGTTTTCCATGGTTGAGGTGATTGGAGGCTATTTGGATGAGCTTAAGGAGTTGGTCGTGTGAGGATAAGCCGGGACGGAAACCTCCTTGGGAAAGCGGGAGAAGGTGATGGGACGACAGGTGGGAGTGGAGGCGGCGGACCAGGATTTTATCTAGAAGTTTAGCTAGGACAGAAATGAGACATATTGGTCGGTATGAGTCTAAGTCGGACAAGGGTTTTCCGGATTTGGGGAACAGAAGCATGATGGATTTCTTCCAGGCGGTTGGATAGAAACCGGTATGGAGGATAAAAGTGAAAAGGGTGGCTAGAAGAGTGAAGAGGATGGGAGGGGCTTCACGTATATGGCGGTAACGGATATTATCGGGGCCGGGTGCGGTGTTGCGAGTTTTGGAGAGAGCGATATGAATATCGGTGGGGGTGATGGGAGAATTGAGAGGATGAGGGGAGGGTGTGTGTGTAGCAGAGGGAATGAGTTTAGGAGAAGCTTGAATATCATGATAGAGCGGTGTGTCAGCAAAGCAGAAGTGGTGGGAGATTTGGTTGTTGAAGCGCCAGGCGAAATGTTCAGAGAAGATCTCCAACTTTTCCGTGGTGTTAGCTGGAGACTTTCCTTGGTGAATGATAGGATAGGTAGGGGTGCTGTGTTGGCCGAGGAGGCTGGAAAGACGACGCCAGTATTGGGAGGGATGAGCATGTAAGGAGTTAAGTGTTGTACAGGTTTGAGACCATGAACGACGTTTATAAGAGATAAGGTAGTTACGTACTGTGCGGATTAGTTGGCGGTGCCGACGGAGAAAATAGGTGTCACGGGTGCGGGTGAAATCCTGGAGATAGGATTGAGAAAGTTTCTGGAGACGGAGAAATTTAGGCGGAAGGCGCGGTTTGGAGGGTGAATGTAAAGTGGTGGGGATGTGTGCTTGGGAAGCAGAGGAGATAGAAGAGTGCAGGAGATCCTGAAGTGAATCAACTGAGGTCTGGTCGGTCAGAGGTGGAGAAGAGTGTGGGAGCATGTTGGAAAGGGCGGAGCGATATGAATTCCAATTGGCTTGAGCAAAATTGGGTACTGGTTGGGGAGGTGATGTATTTGAGGAGTGGTGGTGTGTGGGGATTTGTAATAGAACAGGGATATGATCACTGCCAATGCTGGGAAGAAGTGTAATAGTGGTGAGATGTGTAAGAGAATTATGTGTGATGATGGCATCAGGTGTGGTCTGGGAGGAGGGGCGTGTTGGGCCGGGAAGGGGGAGAAGGGAGGAATCGATGGCACTGAGGAGGGAGTGGAGGCTGTGCATTTCTCGAACGGATCTGTCGGTGAGATTCAGGTCGGCAAGAAGAATGTAGTGCGGAAAGGTTCTGCTGAGGTGAGTGATGTAATCTAGTGGGAGGGGTTGGGTGGAACGCGTGTAAATTGTAGCGAGATGTAGGATGCGGGAGCGAAAGTAGATTGTGGCGGCGATGGATTCTGGAAAGTGAAGGGGATGAGGTGGAACATGAAGGCGAGTGGGAAGGGAACCTTTTATAGCTATTGCTGATCCCCCTCGTCCGCGGTCGTCGGGGTGATCTGCTCGATGAAGGATGTATCCAGGAAGATGAGCTGGAGTTCGTGGACGGAGCATGGTTTCGTTCAGTAAGATGGTGTGAACGGGGTACTGTTGGATGAGAGTCAGGAGGTGGAGACGCTTGGTGGAAAATGATTGGATATTGATGAAGAGAATGGAGATGGGAGGGGAGGAATTCACACGTTTGGATCGGCAAGCCATCAAACAAGAGTCTCCAAGCGGGTGAATTGAAAATGGGAGTTTAGGCCTGAGTGGGAGGTGACAAAATGTAGGTTGAAAGTCTGATTGGCCGCTGCTTGCAGGTGAGAGAGGACTAATGGTCGGTGATATGGGAATAGGTTGAGGAGAGTGAGAGTGGTGAAGCGAATGATATCTTCGATGGTAGGAGGAGAGAACTGGGAACGGTTGAGATCTGTAGGTGGGTCAACGGTCCGGACGGGGGCGATAAGTTCGGGTCGGTTGTCAGGGGGAGGAGGACGGGCCTTACAGAGACGGGAGTAGGTGGGATGTGAGTCACCACACGTGTTGCAGTGAGGGGGTTGTGTGGTGTTGGGGCATTTTGGAGTAGGATGTTGCTGGGAACAGTGTCCGCAAATAGGTGTTGGTGCTTTGCAGTCGGCCGTTTTGTGGACGTTGTACTGTAGACACCGTTCGCAGCGTAGGGGTTGCGGAGGAGGGGCTTTGGAAGGCTCCACTCGGTGGTGCTGGCGATATATTGAGACACCTGTGGAAGGTAGTCTATCAAGATCTTCGGTGGTGGGGACCAGCACCCGCACCATGAAGGTCGGCCCGGATACGTTCTTAATTCGAAAGACTTTTCTTGCGGGAACGCCCTCGGCGTTAAGCTCCGCAAGGATCTCGGAGTCTGGAATATCCGGGTCGACCCCCCTGATCACACAGCTGAAGAGACTGTGGCGGGGTGGAGGGGGAGGGGTCTTTTGTTTGGGTTGTGAAAGAATTTTAAATGGTGAGCTGGAGCCCAGTTGATGAGCACCTACTAAATTGGAAAGATGACTGGCGGCTTCTGCACTGGTGACTTTGATGAGGTATCCATGGTTGGTAGGCCTGATGTCGGCGATGTCTTCACGACGAAGATTGAAGCGGAGAAGTGTTCGGAAGATCTTCTGCGATGAACGGAAATCAGGGGATGGGTTCTGAAGGAGGAAAGTATGGGTAGATTGGGGTGGTTTTTGCAGGAGACGGGGGTTGGTTATAGGACGATGACTGCCAGAGAGAGGAGGAAATTCGGTGGTGGATGATGTATTTATTGGTGGAATATTGGCTGTTTCCATGGAATCAGTGTGCTGTGAAGGTGGAGGAGGCGGTGGCGGTGGCGGTGTCTCGATGGCGACGACTTTAGGTGGTACTGATTCCTTTGGTGTGGCGAGACGTCGTTTAACTCCCTGGGATGGCTCTCGTTGCGGCGCTGGTGGTACTAAGAGGTGACTTCCATATGCAGAAGAGGGAATGGGATGCTCCTCGGAAGACATGAGGCCCGTGGCATGGGCTTGTGCTAGTGTCACAGATGAAGGTGACAGTACGGCAGTGGTGGTGGTGGCTGTCGATGTGGTAGCGGCGATGGTGCTGGTGGCGATGAGATCCATTATGATAATATGGCTGTCTTAAAGACAGAATATTCCCTAGGGGGTAAAAACCCCCTGATGTGGAGAGGGGACCCCAGAGATTACCGAGTCCACAACTATGTAGCAGAGAAGAATGCAATGATGAATGCAGATTGCCTGGGGAAACCCTTACAGTAATAGAATTCCTCGACGTCGATGGCACGTCCCGAGGTGAAACCTCACGAATTACTATGTCCACCTGGCGAGACCACGTTTTCAAGGAGCCATAAACTCCCGTGACTGCTTACGGTGTAGCGCAATCCGTTGGACGGTCAGCTTCGATCGAAACTTAAACGATACATAATGGATAATTACTTAAAATCCTACCGCTGTGATTTGAGTATAAGTATCTATGCTAGTAAATATAAATTTTGGTTTACAGTTTTGTTAAAAACTGTAACCCTGGCGCCCAACATCACATAGAGAAATGGTAAACCATGGAATATCAATTGTTTCTATTTGCGTGGAAATTTGCGGGCAAGTCACATATAGTTTATTTGATATTCATGTGTCCCGAGATAATAACTTTCGTCTCCTCAAGTGAGAAGCTTAGGGACGACAGTTACACCGTTAATCAGCGTGAGTCGGTGTAGCTTTTACTTGAGGGCCCAGGGTACAAGTCCATGCTCGGGAGATTCCTTTTTAACAGATAATGAAATATATTAATATTAGACTGCTTGAATATACTGGTCATATGTATATACAAATGTACGGTGGCTAAGCGTTGTGAGCCCGGATATCCCAGCACGGGCGGGTGCATTAATTGAGAGATAAGAAAACCTGTTTCTGTTAGAGCGCTTAGGCATTCTGTCAATGAATCGCCGTTAATCAGCGTGAGTCGGGGTAGCTTTTAACGTGAGGGACCAGGGTACTAGTCCAAGCTTGGGCATTTCCTTTTTAACAGATAATCATCATCATCTGTTTACCCTCCAGGTTCGGTTTTTCCCTCGGACTTAGCGAGGGATCCCACCTCTACCGCCGCAAGGGCAGTGTCCTGGAGCTTCAGACTCTTGGTCGGGGGATACAACTGGGGAGTATGACCAGTACCTCGCCCAGGCGGCCTCACCTGCTATGCTGAACAGGGGCCTTGTGGAGGGATGGGAATATTGGAAGGGATAGGCAAGGAAGAGGGAAGGAAGCGGCCGTGGCCTTAAGTTAGGTACCATCCCGGCATTCGCCTGGAGGAGAAGTGGGAAACCACGGAAAACCACTTCCATGATGACTGAGGTGGGAATCGAACCCACCCCTACTCAGTTGACCTCCAGAGGCTGAGTGGACCCCGTTCCAGCCCTCGTACCACTTTTCGTGGCAGAGCCGGGAATCGAACCCGGGCCTCCGGGGGTGGCAGCTAATCACGCTAACCACTACACCACAGAGGCGGACCATTTAACAGATAATGAAATAAATTTATATTAGACCGGTTGAATATATTGTTCATATCTATATACAAATGTAGCGGTGCTACGCATTGGCAGCACTGATAGCTCAGTCGGTAGAGCATTAGAATTTTAAACTAAGGGTTCAGGGTTCAAATCTCTGTTCGGGCGGGTGCATTTTTTAAGAGATAATAAAACCGGTTTCTGTTAGATTGCTTAGGTTTTCCGTCAATGTGTCGCCGTTATCACCGTGAGCCGGGATAGCTTTTAACGTAAGGTCCAGGGTACGAGTCCCTGCTTGGGCGATTGCATTTTTACAGATATTTAAATATATTGATATTAGACTACTGGAATACCCTAGTCATATCTGTATACAAATATAGCATATCTAAACATTGCGAGCCGGGATAGCTCAGTCGGTAGAGCATTAGGCTTTTAACCTAAGAGTCCAGGGTTCAAATACATTTTCGAGCGGGTGCTTTCTTTTGGAGATAATAAAACGTGTTTCTGTTAGACCGCTTAGGCATTCAGCTAATGCATCGCCATTAATCAGCATGAGCCGGGGTAGCTTTTAACCTAAGGGTCCATGGTCAAATTGCTGTTCGGGGGGGGGGGGGAGTTCTTCTAAGAGACAACATAATCTGTTTCTGATAGTCCGCTTTTGCATCCTGTCGATGTAGCACACTTAATCAGCTTTGGTCCGGATATCACAGTGGGTAGGGCATTAGGCTTTTAACCTGAGCGTTCACGGTGCAAGTCCTGCTCGGGCGGTTGGTTTTTAACTGATAAGGATATATATTTTCATTAGAATGCTTGAATATCCTGGTTACATACATATATATACAAATGTAGCCCTTCCAGTAATTGTTACCCCGGATAGCTCAGTCGCTAAGTATTAGGTTTTAACGTAAAGGAGAAGAGTTCAAGTCTCTGTTCGGGCGGGTATATATTGTAAGAGAAGATAAATTCTAATTCTGTTAGACCGTTTAGGCATTCTGTCAAGGTATCGCCGTTCATCCGCGTGAGTCGTGGTAGCTTTTATCCTAAGGGTCCAGGGAACAAGTCCCTGTTCGGGCGATTCCTTTTTAACAGATAATGAAATATATTAATATTAGACTGCTTGAATATCCTGATCATATCTATATACAAATGTACGGTGGCTAAGCGTCGTGAGCCCGGATAGCTCAGTCGGTAGAGCATTAGGCTTTTAACCTAAGGGTCCAGGGTTCAAATCTCTGTTCGGGCGGGTGCATTCTTTTGGAGATAATAAAACGTGTTTCTGTTAGACCGCATAGACATCCTGTCAATGTGTCGCCGTTAATCAGCGTGAGCCGGGATGGCTTTTAACGTAAGGGTCCGGGTAACAAGTCCCTGTTCGGGCGATTGCTTTTAAACATGTATTGAAATATATTAATCTTAGACTACTGTATACCCTGGTCACACGTTTATACAAATATAGCATGTGGAGCGATTATGAGCCGGGTTACGTCATTCGGTACAGCATTATGTTTTAAACCTAAGGGTCCAGGGTTCAAAACCCTGTTCGGGCGGCTGCGTTCTTTTCGAGATAATAAAACGGGTTTCTGTTAGACCGCTTAGGCATCCTGTCAATGTATCGCCGTTAATCAGCGTGAGTCGTGGTAGCTTTTATCCTTAGGGTCCAGGGAACAAGTCCCCGTTCGGTCGATTCCTTTTTAACAGATAATGAAATATATTAATATTAGACTCTTTGAATATCCTGGTCATATTTATATACAAATGTACGGTGGCTAAGCCCGGATGGCTCAGTCGGTAGAGCATTAGGCTTTTAACCTTAGGGTCCAGGGTTCAAAACCCTGTTCGGGCGAGTGATTTTTCTAAGAGGTAATAAAGCCTGTTTCTGTTAGACCGCTTAGGCATTCTCTCAGTGAATCGCCGTTAATCAGCGTGAGTCGGGATAGTTTTTAACGTGAGGGTTCAGGGTACAAGTACATGCCTTGGCAATTCATTTTTAACAGATAATGATATATATTAATATTCGAGTGCATGAATATCCTTATCATATCTAACTGCAGACGTACGGTGGCTGACAGTCCTGAGACCGGATAGCTCAGTCGGTAGAGCATTATGGTTTTTACCTAAGGGTTAACGCTTCAAGCCCCTGTTCGGGCACGTGCACTATTTAAGATATAATAAAATCTGTTTCTTTTAGACCGCTTAGGCATTCTGTCAATGTGCCGCCGTTAATCAGCGTGAGCCGGGATGGCTTTTAACGTAAGGGTCCAGGGTACAAGTCCGTGTTCGGGCGATTGCTTTTTAACATATATTGAAATATATTAATATTAGACTGCTTGAATACGCTGGCCGCTTCTGGGGTGTAGTTGTTAGGGTGATTAGCTGCCACCCCCGGAGGTCCGGGTTCGATTCCCGGCTCTGCCACGAAATTTGAAAAGTGGTACGAGGGCTGGAACGGGGTCCACTCAGCCTCGGGAAGTCAACTGAGTAGAGGTGGGTTCGATTCCCACCTCGGCATCCTCGAAGTGGATTTCCGTGGTTTCCCACTTCAACTCCAGGCGAATGCCGGGATCGTACCTAACTTAAGGCCACGGCCGCTTCCTTCCCTCATCCTTCAAAAACTTTCCATCCCCCGTCAAGGCCCCTGTTCACCATAGCAGGTGAGGACACCTGGGTGAGGTACTGGTCATACTCCCCAGTTGTATCCCCCGACCAAGAGTCTGAAGCTCCAGGACACTGCCCTTGTGGCGGTACAGGTGGGATCCCTCGCTGAGTCCGAGGGAAAAGCCGAAACTGGAGGGTAACCAGATGATGATGATGATGATGATGATGATGAATACCCTGGTCATACGTTTATACAAATGTAGCAGAGGTAAACATTGTGAGCCGGGATAGCTCAGTCGGTAGAGCATTACCGTTTTAACTTAAGGGTCCAGGCTTCAATCCCCTGTTCTGGCACCTGCACCATTTAAGATATAATAAAATCTGTTTCTGTTAGACCGCTTAGGCATTCTGTCAATGTATCGCTGTTCATCAGCGTGAGTCGTGGTAGCTGTTATCCTAAGGGTCCAGGGTACAAGTCCCTGTCCGGTCGATCCCGTTTTAAGACATAATGAAATATATTAATATTAGACTGCTTGAATATCCTGGTCATATTTATATACAAATGTACGCGTGAGCCGGGATGGATTTTTCACGTAAGGGTCCATTTTAACAGATATTTAAATATATTAATATTAGACTACTGGATTACCCTGGTCAATTCTGTATACAAATATGGCATGGCTAAACATTGTGAGCCAGAATAGCTCAGTCGAAGCGCATTATGGTTTTTTTTTTTTTTTTTTTTTTTTTTTTTTGCTAGGGGCTTTACGTCGCACTGACACAGATAGGTCTTATGGCGACGATGGGATAGGAAAGGCCTAGGAGTTGGAAGGAAGCGGCCGTGGCCTTAATTAAGGTACAGCCCCAGCATTTGCCTGGTGTGAAAATGGGAAACCACGGAAAACCATTTTCAGGGCTGCCGATAGTGGGATTCGAACCTACTATCTCCCGGATGCAAGCTCACAGCCGCGCGCCTCTACACGCACGGCCAACTCGCCCGGTGCATTATGGTTTAAATCTAAGGGTCCATTCTGTCAATGTATCGCCGTTCATCAGCGTGAGTAGTGGTAGCTTTTACCCTTAGGGTCCAGGTTTTTGTTAGACCGCTTAGGCATTCTGTCAATGTGTCGCCGTTAATCAGCGTGGGCCGAGATGGCTTATGACGTTGCTTGAATATCCTGGTCATATCTATATACGAATGTACGGTGGCTAAACGCCGTGAGCCCGGATAGCTCAGTCGGTAGAGCGTTAGGCTTTTAACCTAAGGGTCCGGGGTTCAAATATCTGTTCGGGCGGGTGCATTTTTTAAGAGATAATAATACGGATTTCTGTTAGATCGCTTAGGTTTTCTGTCAATGTGTCGCCGTTATCACCGTGAGCCGGGATAGCTTTTAACGTAAGGTCCAGGGTACGAGTCCCTGCTTGGGCGATTGCTTTTTTACAGATATTTGAATATATTAATATTAGACTACTGGAATATCTTAGTCATATCTGTATACAAATATAGCATGTCTAACAATTGTGAGCCGGGACAGCTCAGTCGGTAAAGCATTGGGCTTTTAACGTAAGGGTCCAGGGTTCAAATCCTTTTGCGGCGGGTGCTTTATTTTGGAGATAATAATACCGGTTTCTGTTAGACCGCTTAGGCATTCTGTCAATGTGTCGCCGTTAATCAGCGTGGGCCGAGATGGCTTATGACGTAAGGGTCCAGGGTACATGTCCGTGTTCGGGCGATTTATTTTTTCAACATATATTGAAATATATTAAACCGGGCGAGTTGGCCGTGCGCGTAGAGGCGCGCGGCTGTGAGCTTGCATCCGGGAGATAGTAGGTTCGAATCCCACTATCGGCAGCCCTGAAAATGGTTTTCCGTGGTTTCCCATTTTCACACCAGGCAAATGCTGGGGCTGTACCTTAATTAAGGCCACGGCCGCTTCCTTCCACCTCCTATGCCTTTCCTATCCCATCGTCGCCATAAGACCTATCTGTGTCGGCGCGACGTAAAGCCCCTAGCAAAAAAAAAAAAAAATATATTAATATTAGACTGCTTGAATACCCTGGTCATACGTTTATGCAAATATAGCAGAGGTAAGCGTTGTGAGCCGGGGTAGCTCAGTCGGTAGAGCATTACTGTTTTAACTTAAGGGTCCGGGTTTCAAGCCCCTGTTCGTGCGCGTGCACCATTTAAGATATAATAAAATCTGTTTCTGTTAGACCGCTTAGGCATTCTGTTAATGTATCGCCGATATCAGCATGAGCCGCGGTAGCTTTTAACCTAAGGGTCCATGGTCAAATTGCTGTTCGGGATGGTGAGTTCATCTAAGAGACAACAGAATATGTTTTTGTTAGTCCGCTTTTGCATCCTGTCAATGTAGCACACTTAATCCGCTTGGGTCCGGATATCTCAGTGAGTAGCGCATTAGGCTTTTAACCTGAGCGTTCAGGATGCACGTCCTGTTCGGGCGGTTGGTTTTTAACTGATTGTTCAGAGGTATCCGTGGAACAGCAGAGGTGACAGAAGGTGCGGGTGGGAATATGTCTCAACTTACGAAATTAAAGATAATTTAAAACCTTAACAAATGTTATATTTTCTTTTCAAGATAAACAAATAACAGAATATAACAGGTACCAAGTAGCCGATCAACAGATTAAGAAAGTACAATTTTAGTCATCATCATCATCATCTGTTTACCCTCCAGGTTCGGTTTTTCCCTCGGACTTAGCGAGGGATCCCACCTCTACCGCCTCAAGGGCAGTGTCCTGGAGCTTCAGACTCTTGGTCGGGGGATACAACTGGGGAGTATGACCAGTACCTCGCCCAGGTGGCCTCACCTGCTATGCTGAACAGGGGCGTTGTGGAGAGATGGGAAGATTGGAAGGGATAGGCAAGGAAGAGGGAAGGAAGCTGCCGTGGCCTTATGTTAGGTACCATCCCGGCATTCGCCTGGAGGAGAAGTGGGAAACCACGGAAAACCACTTCGAGGATGGCTGAGGTGGGAATCGAACCCACCTCTACTCAGTTGACTTCCCGAGGATGAGTGGACCCCTTTCCAGCCCACATACCAGCTAATCACGCTAACCACTACACCACAGAGGCGGAGAGAGGAGTTTCAACTGGCGCAATATTTGAATTAGCGGCTACACTGATAAGGATATATATTTACTTTAGAATGCTTGAATATCCTGGTTACATACATATATATACAAATGTAGCCCTTCCAATAATTGTTACCCCGGATAGCTCAGTCGGTAAGTATTAGGTTTTAACGTAAAGGAGAAGAGTTCAAGTCTCTGTTCGGGCGGGTATATATAGTAAGAGATGATAAATTCTAATTCTGTTAGACCGTTTAGACATTCTGTCAATGTATCGCCGTTCATCTGCGTGAGTCCTGGCAGCTTTTATCCTAAGGGTCCAGGGAACAAGTCCCTGTTCGGGCGATTCCTTTTTAACAGATAATGAAATATATTAATATTAGGCTGCTTGAATATCCTGATCATATGTATATACGGCGGCTAGGTGTCGTGAGCCCGGTTAGCGCAGTCGGTAGATCATCAGGCTTTTAACCTAAAGGTCCAGGGTTCAAATCCCTGCTCGGGCGGGTGCATTCTTTTGGAGATAATAAAACGTGTTTCTGTTAGACCGCATAGGCATTCTGTCAATCTGTCGACGTTAATCAGCGTGAGCCGGGATGGCTTTTTACGTAAGGGTCCAGGGTACAAGTCCGTGTTCGGGCGATTGCTTTTTAACATGTATTGAAATATATTAATATTAGACTGCTTGAATACCTTGGTAATCCGTTTATACAAATATAGCAGAGGTAAACATTGTGAGCCGGTATAGCTCAGTCGGTAGAGCATTACTGTTTTAACTTAAGGGTCCAGGCTTCAAGCGCCTGTTCGTGCGGGTGCATTTCTTAAGGTATAATAAAACCTGTTTCTGTTAGAGCGCTTAGGCATTCTCTCAATGAATCGCCGTTAATGAGCGTGAGTCGGGGTAGCTTTTAACGTGAGGGTTCAGGGTACAAGTACATGCCTTGGCAATTCATTTTAACAGATAATGATATATATTAATATTAAAATGCATGGATATCCTTATCAGATCTAACTGCAGACGTACGGTGGCTGACCATCCTGAGCCGATTGCTTTTTTACAGATATTTAAATATATTAATATTAGACTACTGGAATACCTTAGTCATATCTGTATACAAATATAGCATGTCTAACAATTGTGAGCCGGGACAGCTCAGTCGGTAGAGCATTGGGCTTTTTAACGTAAGGGTCCAGGGTTCAAATCCTTTTTCGGGCGGGTGCTTTCTTTTGGAGATAATAATACCTGTTTCTGTTAGACCGCTTAGGCATTCTGTCAATGGGTCGCCGTTAATCAGCGTGGGCCGAGATGGCTTATGACGTAAAGGCCCAGGGTACATGTCCGTGTTCGGGCGATTTATTTTTTAACATATATTGAAATATATTAATATTAGACTGCTTGAATACCGTGGTCATACGTTTATGCAAATATAGCAGAGGTAAGCATTGTGAGCCGGCGTAGCTCAGTCGGTAGAGCATTACTGTTTTAGCTTAAGGGTCTTGGTCGGGGGGATACAACTGGGGAGAATGACCAGTACCTCGCCCAGGCGGCCTCACCTGCTATGCTGAACAGGGGCCTTGTGGAGGGATGGGAAGATTGGAAGGGATAGACAAGGAAGTAGGAAGGAAGCGGCCGTGGCCTTAAGTTAGGTACCATCCCGGCATTCGCCTGGAGGAAAAGTGGGAAACCACGGAAAAGCACTTCGAGGATGGCTGAGGCGGGAATCGAACCCACCTCTACTCAGTTGACCTCCCGAGGCTGAGTGGACCCCGTTCCAGCCCTCGTACCACTTTTCAAATTTTCGTGGCAGAGCCGGGAATCGAACCCGTACCTCCGGGGGTGGCAGCTAATCACGCTAATCATCATGAAATATATTCATATTAGTCTGCTTGAATATCCTGGTCATATTTATATACAAATGTACGCGTGAGCCGGGATGGCTTTTCACGTAAGGGTCCTTTTTAACAGATATTTAAATATATTAATATTAGACTACTGGATTACCCTGGTCATATCTGTATACAAATATGGCATGGCTAAACATTGTGAGCCAGAATAGCTCAGTCGAAGCGCATTATGCTTTAAATCTAAGGGTCCATTCTGTCAATGTATCGCCGTTCATCAGTGTGTGTCGTGGTAGCTTTTATCCTAAGGGTCCAGGGTACAAGTCCCTGTTCGAACGATTCCTTTTTAACAGATAATGAAATATATTAATATTAGACTGCTTGATATCCTGGTCATATTTATATACAAATGTACGCCTGAGCCGGGATGGCTTTTCACGTAAGGGTCCTTTTTAACAGATATTTAAATATATTAATATTAGACTACTGGATTACCCTGGTCATATCTGTATACAAATATGGCATGGCTAAACATTGTGAGCCAGAATAGCTCAGTCGAAGCGCATTATGCTTTAAATCTAAGGGTCCATTCTGTCAATGTATCGCCGTTCATCAGTGTGTGTCGTGGTAGCTTTTATCCTAAGGGTCCAGGGTAAAAGTCCCTGTTCGGACGATTCCTTTTTAACAGATAATGAAATATATTAATATTAGACTGCTTGATATCCTGGTCATATCTATATACGAATGTACGGTGGCTAAGTCGGTGGAGCATTAGGCTTTGAACCTAAGGGTCCAGGGTTCAAATCCCTGTTCGGGCGGGTGCGTTTTTTAAGAGAAAATAATACCGGTTTCTGTTAGACCGTTTAGGCATTCTGTCAATGTGTCGCCGTTCATCAGCGTGGGCCGAGATGGCTTATGACGTAAGGGCCCAGGGTACATGTCCGTGTTCGGGCGATTTATTTTTTAACATATATTGAAATATATTAATATTAAGACTGCTTGAATACCGTGGTCATACGTTTATGCATATATAGCAGAGGGAAGCGTTGTGAGCCGGGTTAGCTCAGTCGGTAGAGCATTACTGTTTTAACTTAAGGGTCCAGGCTTCAAGCGCCTGTTCGTGCGGGTGCATTTCTTAAGGTATAAAAAAACCTGTTTCTGTTAGAGCGCTTAGGCATTCTCTCAATGAATCGCCGTTAATCAGCGTGAGTCGGGGTATTTTTTAACGTGAGGGTTCAGGGTACAAGTACATGTCTTGGCAATTCATTTTAACAGATAATGATATATATTAATATTAGAGTGCATGAATATCCTTATCATATCTAACTGCAGACGTACGGTGGCTGATCGTCCTGAGCCCGGATAGCTCAGTCGGTTGAGCATTAGGTTTTTGAATTAAGGGTCCTTGGTTCAAATCTCTGTTCGGGCGGGTTCATTCTTTAAGAGACAATGAAACCGGTTTCTGTTAGTTCGCTTAGGTTTTGTGTCAATGTGTCGCCGTTATCAGCGTGTGCCGGGATGGCTTTTAACGTAAAGGGCTAGGGTACAAGACCTGTTCGTATGATTATACAATTATAGCTGGGTAAACATTGTGAGCCCGGATAGCTCAGTCGGTAGAGCGTTAGGCTTTTAACCTAAGGGTCCAGGCTTCAAATCCCTGTTCGGGCGGGTAAATTCTTTTGGAGATAATAAAATCTATTTCTGTTAGACCGCTTAGGCATTCTGTCAATGTATCGCTGTTCATCAGCGTGAGTCGTGGTAGCTGTTATCCTAAGGGTCCAGGGTACAAGTCCCTGTCCGGTCGATCCCGTTTTAAGACATAATGAAATACATTAATATTAGACTGCTTGAATATCCTGGTCATATTTATATACAAATGTACGCCTGAGCCGGGATGGCTTTTCACGTAAGGGTCCTTTTTAACAGATATTTAAATATATTAATATTAGACTACTGGATTACCCTGGTCATATCTGTATACAAATAAGGCATGGCTAAACATTGTGAGCCAGAATAGCTCAGTCGAAGCGCATTATGGTTTAAATCTAAGGGTCCATTCTGTCAATGTATCGCCGTTCATCAGCGTGAGTCGTGGTAGCTTTTATCCTAAGGGTCCAGGGTACAAGTCCTTGTTCGGACGTTTCCGTTTTAACAGATAATGAAATATATTAATATTAGACTGCTTGAATATCCTGGTCATATACGAATGTACGGTGGCTAATGGCCGTGAGCCCGGATAGCTCAGTCGGTAGAGCATTAGGCTTTTAACCTAAGGGTCCAGGGTTCAAGTCCCTGTTCGGGCGGGTGCATTTTTTAAGAGATAAGAAAACCGGTTTCTGTTAGATCGCTTAGGTTTTCTGTCAATGTGTCGCCGTTATCACCGTGAGACGGGATAGCTTTTAACGTAAGGTCCAGGGTACGAGGCCTTGCTTGGGCGATTGCTTTTTTCATCATCATCATCATCATCATCTGTTTACCCTCCAGGTGCGGTTTTTCCCTCGGACTTGGCGAGGGATCCCACCTCTACCGCCTCAAGGGCAGTGTCCTGGAGCTTCAGACTCCTGGTCTGGGGATACAACTGGGGAGTATGACCAGTACCTCGCCCGGGCGGCCTCACCTGCTATGCTGAACAGGGGCCTTGTGGAGGGATGGGAAGATTGGAAGGGATAGACAAGGAAGAGGGAAGGAAGCGGCCGTGGCCTTAACTTACGTACCATCCCGGCATTCGCCTGGAGGAGAAGTGGGAAACCACGGAAAACCACTTCCAGGATGGCTGAGGTGGGAAGCGAACCCACCTCTACTCAGTTGACCTCCCGAGGCTGAGTGGACCCCGTTCCAGCCCTCGTACCACTTTTCAAATTTCGTGGCAGAGCCGGGAATCGAACCCCGGCCTCCGGGGGTGGCAGGTAATCACGCTAACCACTACGCCACAGAGGCGGACGATTGCTTTTTTTACAGATATTTAAATATATTAATATTAGACTACTGGAATATCTTAGTCATATCTGTATACAAATATAGCATGTCTAACAATTGTGAGTCGGGACAGCTCAGTCGGTAGAGCATTGGGCTTTTTAACGTAAGGGTCCAGGGTTCAAATCCTTTTTCGGGCGGGTGCTTTCTTTTGGAGATAATAATACCTGTTTCTGTTAGACCGTTTAGGCATTCTGTCAATGGGTCGCCGTTAATCAGCGTGGGCCGAGATGGCTTATGACGTAAGGGTCCAGGGTACATGTCCGTGTTCGGGCGATTTATTTTTTAACATATATTGAAATATATTAATATTAGACTGCTTGAATACCCTGGTCATACGTTTATGCAAAATATAGCAGAGGTAAGCATTGTGAGTCGGTAGAGCATTACTGTTTTAACTTAAGGGTCCAGGTTTCAAGCCCCTGTTCGTGCGCGTGCACCATTTAAGATATAATAAAATCTGTTTCTGTTAGACCGCTTAGGCATTCTGTTAATGTATCGCCGATAATCAGCATGAGCCGGGGTAGCTTTTAACCTAAGGGTCCATGGTGAAATTGCTGTTCGGGATGGTGAGTTCATCTAAGAGACAACAGAATATGTTTTTGTTAGTCCGCTTTTGCATCCTGTCAATGTAGCACACTTAATCCGCTTGGGTCCGGATATCTCATTGAGTAGCGCATTAGGCTTTTAACCTGAGCGTTCAGGATGCAAGTCCTGTTCGGGCGGTTGGTTTTTAACTGATTGTTCCGAGGTATCTGTGGAACAGCAGAGGTGACAGGAGGTGCGGGCGGTAATATGTCTCAACTTACGAAATTAAAGTTAATTTAAAACTTTAACAAATGTTATATTTTCTTTTCAAGATAAACAAATAACAGAATATAACAGGTACCAAGTAGCCGATCAACAGATTAAGAAAATACAATTTTAGTTCGTTACAAAATTTGGGCTTCGAGCCCGACACTCACGAACCTTGAGCTATGAGCCCAACTTTACCTACATCATCATCATCATCATCATCATCTGTTTACCCTCCAAGTTCGGCTTTTCCCTCGGACTCAGCGAGGGATCCCACCTCTACCGCCTCAAGGGCAGTGTCCTGGAGCTTCAGACACTTGGTCGTGGGATACAACTGGGGAGTATGACCAGTACCTCGCCCAGGCGGCCTCACCTGCTATGCTGAACAGGGGCCTTGTGGAGGGATGGGAAGATTGGAAGGGATAGGCAAGGATGAGGGAAGGAAGCGCCCGTGGCCTTAACTTACGTACCATCCCGGCATTCGCCTGGAGGAGAAGTGGGAAACCACGGAAAACCACTTCCAGGATGGCTGAGGTGGGAAGCGAACCCACCTCTACTCAGTTGACCTCCCGAGGCTGAGTGGACCCCGTTCCAGCCCTCGTACCACTTTTCAAATTTCGTGGCAGAGCCGGGAATCGAACCCGGGCCTCCGGGGGTGGCAGCTAATCACGCTAACCACTACACCACAGAGGCGGAGAGAGGAGTTTCAACTGGCGCAATATTTGAATTAGCGGCGTGGAGGTGTACCGCCTGGTACACTATAAGGATATATATTTACATTAGAATGCTTGAATATCCTGGTTACATACATATATATATATATATACAAATGTAGCCCTTCCAATAATAGCTCAGTCGGTAAGTATTAGGTTTTAACGTAAAGGAGAAGAGTTCAAGTCTCTGTTCGGGCGGGTATATATTGTAAGAGATGATAAATTCTAATTCTGTTAGACCGTTTAGGCATTCTGTCAATGTATCGCCGTTCATCAGCGTGAGTCTTGGTAGCTTTTATCCTAAGGGTCCAGGGAACAAGTCCCTGTTCGGGCGATTCCTTTTTAACAGATAATGAAATATATTAATATTAGAATGCTTGAATATCCTGATCATATGTATATACAAATGTACGGTGGCTCGGTGTCGTGAGCCCGGATAGCTCAGTCGGTAGAGCATTAGGCTTTTTAACCTAAGGGTCCAGGGTTCAAATCCCTGTTCGGGCGGGTGCATTCCTTTTGGAGATAATAAAACGTGTTTCTGTTAGACCGCATAGGCTTTCTGTCAATCTGTCGCCGTTAATCAGCGTGAGCCGGGATGGCTTTTAACGTAAGGGTCCGGGTTACAAGTCCGTGTTCGGGCGATTGCTTTTTAACATGTATTGAAATATATTAATATTAGACGGCTTGAATACCTTGGTAATCCGTTTATACAAATATAGCAGAGGTAAACATTGTGAGCCGGTATAGCTCAGTCGGTAGAGCATTACTGTTTTAACTTAAGGGTCCAGGCTTCAAGCGCCTGTTCGTGCGGGTGCATTTCTTAAGGTATAATAAAACCTGTTTCTGTTAGAGCGCTTAGGCTTTCTCACAATGAATCCCCGTTAATCAGCGTGAGTCGGGGTAGTTTCTAACGTGAGGGTTCAGGGTACAAGTACAAGCCTTGGCAATTCATTTTAACAGATAATGATACATATTAATATTAAAATGCATGGATATCCTTATCAGATCTAACTGCAGACGTACGGTGGCTGACCATCCTGAGCCGATTGCTTTTTTACAGATATTTAAATATATTAATATTAGACTACTGGAATATCTTAGTCATATCTGTATACAAATATAGCATGTCTAACAATTGTGAGCCGGGACAGCTCAGTCGGTAGAGCATTGGGCTTTTTAACGTAAGGGTCCAGGGTTCAAATCCTTTTTCGGCGAATGCTTTCTTTTGGAGATAATAATACCTGTTTCGGTTAGACCGCTTAGGCATTCTGTCAATGGGTAGCCGTTAATCAGCGTTGGCCGAGATGGCTTATGACGTAAGGGTCCAGTTTACAAGTCCGTGTTCGGGCGATTTATTTTTGAACATATATTGAAATATATTAATATTAGACTGCTTGAATACCCTGGTCATACGTTTATGAAAATATAGCAGAGGTAAGCATTGTGAGCCGGCGTAGCTCAGTCGGTAGAGCATTACTGTTTTAGCTTAAGGGTCTTGGTCGGGGGGATACAACTGGGGAGAATGACCAGTACCTCGCCCAGGCGGCCTCACCTGCTATGCTGAACAGGGGCCTTGTGGAGGGATGGGAAGATTGGAAGGGAGAGACAAGAGGGAAGGAAGCGGCCGTGGCCTTAAGTTAGGTACCATCCCGGCATTCGCCTGGAGGAAAAGTGGGAAACCACGGAAAACCACTTCGAGGATGGCTGAGGCGGGATTCGAACCCACCTCTACTCAGTTGACTTCCCGAGGCTGAGTGGACCCCGTTCCAGCCCTCGTACCACTTTTCAAATTTTCGTGGCAGAGCCGGGAATCGAACCCGGACCTCCGGGGGTGGCAGCTAATCACGCTAATCATCATGAAATATATTAATATTAGTCTGCTTGAATATCCTGGTCATATTTATATACAAATGTACGCGTGAGCCGGGATGGCTTTTAACGTAAGGGTCCCTTTTTAACAGATATTTAATTATATTAATATTAGACTACTGGATTACCCTGGTCATAATTGTATACAATTATGGCTTTGCTGAACATTGTGAGCCAGGATAGCTCAGTCGAAGCGCATTATGGTTTAAATCTAAGGGTCCATTCTGTCAATGTACCGCCGTTCATCAGCGTGAGTCTTGGTAGCTTTTATCCTAAGGCCCAGGGTACAAGTCCCTGTTCGGACGATTCCTTTTTAACAGATAATGAAATATATAAATATGAGACTGCTTGAATATCCTGGTCATATCTATATACGAATGTGCGGTGGCTAAGAGCCGAAAGCCCGGATAGCTCAGTCGGTAGAGCATTAGGCTTTTAACCTAAGGGTCCAGGGTTCAAATCCCTGTTCGGGCGGGTGCTTTTTTTAAGAGAAAATAATACCGGTTTCTGTTAGACCGTTTAGGCATTCTGTCAATGTGTCGCCGTTAATCAGCGTGGCCGAGATGGCTTATGACGTAAGGGTCCAGGGTACATGTCCGTGTTCGGGCGATTTATTTTTTAACATATATTGAAATATATTAATATTAAGACTGCTTGAATACCGTGGTCATACGTTTATGCATATATAGCAGAGGTAAGCGTTGTGAGCCGGGGTAGCTCAGTCGGTAGAGCATTACTGTTTTAACTTAAGGATCCAGGCTTCAAGCGCCTGTTCGTGCGGGTGCATTTCTAAGGTATAATAAAACCTGTTTCTGTTAGAGCGCTTAGGCATTCTCTCAATGAATCGCCGTTAATCAGAGTGAGTCGGGGTATTTTTTAACGTGAGGGTTCAGGGTACAAGTACATGCCTTTGCAATTCATTTTTAACAGATAATGATATATATTAATATTAGAGTGCATAAATATCCTTATCATATCTAACTGCAGACGTACGGTGGCTGACCGTCCTGAGCCCGGATATCTCAGTCGGTTGAGCATTAGGTTTTTGAATTAAGGGTCCGTGGTTCAAATCTCTGTTCGGGCGGGTGCATTCTTTAAGAGACAATGAAACCGGTTGCTGTTAGTTCGCTTAGGTTTTCTGTCAATGTGTCGCCGTTATCAGCGTGTGCCGGGATGGCTTTTAACGTAAGGGGCTAGGGTACAAGACCTGTTCGTACGTTTATACAATTATAGCATGGGTAAGCATTGTGAGCCCGGATAGCTCAGTCGGTAGAGCGTTAGGCTTTTAACCTAAGGGTCCAGGGTACAAGTCCCTGTCCGGTCGATCCCGTTTTAAGACATAATGAAATATATTAATATTAGACTGCTTGAATATCCTGGTCATATTTATATACAAATGTACGCCTGAGCCGGGATGGCTTTTCACGTAAGGGTCCTTTTTAACAGATATTTAAATATATTAATATTAGACTACTGGATTACCGTGGTCATATCTGTATACAAATAAGGCATGGCTAAACATTGTGAGCCAGAATACCCCACGCGAAGCGCATTATGGTTTAAATCTAAGGGTCCATTCTGTCAATGTATCGCCGTTCATCAGCGTGAGTCGTGGTAGCTTTTATCCTAAGGGTCCAGAGTACAAGCCCCTGTTCGGACGTTTCCTTTTTAACAGATAATGAAATATATTAATATTAGACTGCTTGAATATCCTGGTCATATACGAATGTACGGTGGCTAAGGACCGTGAGCCCGGATAGCTCAGTCGGTAGAGCATTAGGCTTTTAACCTAAGGGTATAGGGTTCAAATCCCTGTTCGGGCGGGTGCATTTTTTAAGAGATAATAAAACCGGTTTCTGTCAGATCGCTTAGGTTTTCTGTCAATGTGTCTCCGTTATCACCGTGAGCCGGGATAGCTTTTAACGCAAGGTCCAGGGTACGAGTCCCTGCTTGGGCGATTGCTTTTTTCATCATCATCATCATCATCATCATCATCTGTTTACCCTCCAGGTGCGGTTTTTCCCTCGTACTTGGCGAGGGATCCCACCTCTACCGCCTCAAGGGCAGTGTCCTGGAGCTTCAGACTCTTGGTCGGGGGATACAACTGGGGAGTATGACCAGTACCTCGCCCAGGCGGCCTCACCTGCTATGCTGAACAGGGGCCTTGTGGAGGGATGGGAAGATTGGAAGGGATAGGCAAGGATGAGGGAAGGAAGCGCCCGTGGCCTTAACTTACGTACCATCCCGGCATTCGCCTGGAGGAGAAGTGGGAAACCACGGAAAACCACTTCCAGGATGGCTGAGGTGGGAAGCGAACCCACCTCTACTCAGTTGACCTCCCGAGGCTGAGTGGACCCCGTTCCAGCCCTCGTACCACTTTTCAAATTTCGTGGCAGAGCCGGGAATCGAACCCGGGCCTCCGGGGGTGGCAGCTAATCACGCTAACCACTACACCACAGAGGCGGAGAGAGGAGTTTCAACTGGCGCAATATTTGAATTAGCGGCGTGGAGGTGTACCGCCTGGTACACTATAAGGATATATATTTACATTAGAATGCTTGAATATCCTGGTTACATACATATATATATATATATACAAATGTAGCCCTTCCAATAATAGCTCAGTCGGTAAGTATTAGGTTTTAACGTAAAGGAGAAGAGTTCAAGTCTCTGTTCGGGCGGGTATATATTGTAAGAGATGATAAATTCTAATTCTGTTAGACCGTTTAGGCATTCTGTCAATGTATCGCCGTTCATCAGCGTGAGTCTTGGTAGCTTTTATCCTAAGGGTCCAGGGAACAAGTCCCTGTTCGGGCGATTCCTTTTTAACAGATAATGAAATATATTAATATTAGAATGCTTGAATATCCTGATCATATGTATATACAAATGTACGGTGGCTCGGTGTCGTGAGCCCGGATAGCTCAGTCGGTAGAGCATTAGGCTTTTTAACCTAAGGGTCCAGGGTTCAAATCCCTGTTCGGGCGGGTGCATTCCTTTTGGAGATAATAAAACGTGTTTCTGTTAGACCGCATAGGCTTTCTGTCAATCTGTCGCCGTTAATCAGCGTGAGCCGGGATGGCTTTTAACGTAAGGGTCCGGGTTACAAGTCCGTGTTCGGGCGATTGCTTTTTAACATGTATTGAAATATATTAATATTAGACGGCTTGAATACCTTGGTAATCCGTTTATACAAATATAGCAGAGGTAAACATTGTGAGCCGGTATAGCTCAGTCGGTAGAGCATTACTGTTTTAACTTAAGGGTCCAGGCTTCAAGCGCCTGTTCGTGCGGGTGCATTTCTTAAGGTATAATAAAACCTGTTTCTGTTAGAGCGCTTAGGCTTTCTCACAATGAATCCCCGTTAATCAGCGTGAGTCGGGGTAGTTTCTAACGTGAGGGTTCAGGGTACAAGTACAAGCCTTGGCAATTCATTTTAACAGATAATGATACATATTAATATTAAAATGCATGGATATCCTTATCAGATCTAACTGCAGACGTACGGTGGCTGACCATCCTGAGCCGATTGCTTTTTTACAGATATTTAAATATATTAATATTAGACTACTGGAATATCTTAGTCATATCTGTATACAAATATAGCATGTCTAACAATTGTGAGCCGGGACAGCTCAGTCGGTAGAGCATTGGGCTTTTTAACCTAAGGGTCCAGGGTTCAAATCCTTTTTCGGCGAATGCTTTCTTTTGGAGATAATAATACCTGTTTCGGTTAGACCGCTTAGGCATTCTGTCAATGGGTAGCCGTTAATCAGCGTTGGCCGAGATGGCTTATGACGTAAGGGTCCAGTTTACAAGTCCGTGTTCGGGCGATTTATTTTTGAACATATATTGAAATATATTAATATTAGACTGCTTGAATACCCTGGTCATACGTTTATGAAAATATAGCAGAGGTAAGCATTGTGAGCCGGCGTAGCTCAGTCGGTAGAGCATTACTGTTTTAGCTTAAGGGTCTTGGTCGGGGGGATACAACTGGGGAGAATGACCAGTACCTCGCCCAGGCGGCCTCACCTGCTATGCTGAACAGGGGCCTTGTGGAGGGATGGGAAGATTGGAAGGGAGAGACAAGAGGGAAGGAAGCGGCCGTGGCCTTAAGTTAGGTACCATCCCGGCATTCGCCTGGAGGAAAAGTGGGAAACCACGGAAAACCACTTCGAGGATGGCTGAGGCGGGATTCGAACCCACCTCTACTCAGTTGACTTCCCGAGGCTGAGTGGACCCCGTTCCATCCCTCGTACCACTTTTCAAATTTTCGTGGCAGAGCCGGGAATCGAACCCGGACCTCCGGGGGTGGCAGCTAATCACGCTAATCATCATGAAATATATTAATATTAGTCTGCTTGAATATCCTGGTCATATTTATATACAAATGTACGCGTGAGCCGGGATGGCTTTTAACGTAAGGGTCCCTTTTTAACAGATATTTAATTATATTAATATTAGACTACTGGATTACCCTGGTCATAATTGTATACAATTATGGCTTTGCTGAACATTGTGAGCCAGGATAGCTCAGTCGAAGCGCATTATGGTTTAAATCTAAGGGTCCATTCTGTCAATGTACCGCCGTTCATCAGCGTGAGTCTTGGTAGCTTTTATCCTAAGGCCCAGGGTACAAGTCCCTGTTCGGACGATTCCTTTTTAACAGATAATGAAATATATAAATATGAGACTGCTTGAATATCCTGGTCATATCTATATACGAATGTGCGGTGGCTAAGAGCCGAAAGCCCGGATAGCTCAGTCGGTAGAGCATTAGGCTTTTAACCTAAGGGTCCAGGGTTCAAATCCCTGTTCGGGCGGGTGCGTTTTTTAAGAGAAAATAATACCGGTTTCTGTTAGACCGTTTAGGCATTCTGTCAATGTGTCGCCGTTAATCAGCGTGGCCGAGATGGCTTATGACGTAAGGGTCCAGGGTACATGTCCGTGTTCGGGCGATTTATTTTTTAACATATATTGAAATATATTAATATTAAGACTGCTTGAATACCGTGGTCATACGTTTATGCATATATAGCAGAGGTAAGCGTTGTGAGCCGGGGTAGCTCAGTCGGTAGAGCATTACTGTTTTAACTTAAGGATCCAGGCTTCAAGCGCCTGTTCGTGCGGGTGCATTTCTAAGGTATAATAAAACCTGTTTCTGTTAGAGCGCTTAGGCATTCTCTCAATGAATCGCCGTTAATCAGAGTGAGTCGGGGTATTTTTTAACGTGAGGGTTCAGGGTACAAGTACATGCCTTTGCAATTCATTTTTAACAGATAATGATATATATTAATATTAGAGTGCATAAATATCCTTATCATATCTAACTGCAGACGTACGGTGGCTGACCGTCCTGAGCCCGGATATCTCAGTCGGTTGAGCATTAGGTTTTTGAATTAAGGGTCCGTGGTTCAAATCTCTGTTCGGGCGGGTGCATTCTTTAAGAGACAATGAAACCGGTTGCTGTTAGTTCGCTTAGGTTTTCTGTCAATGTGTCGCCGTTATCAGCGTGTGCCGGGATGGCTTTTAACGTAAGGGGCTAGGGTACAAGACCTGTTCGTACGTTTATACAATTATAGCATGGGTAAACATTGTGAGCCCGGATAGCTCAGTCGGTAGAGCGTTAGGCTTTTAACCTAAGGGTCCAGGGTACAAGTCCCTGTCCGGTCGATCCCGTTTTAAGACATAATGAAATATATTAATATTAGACTGCTTGAATATCCTGGTCATATTTATATACAAATGTACGCCTGAGCCGGGATGGCTTTTCACGTAAGGGTCCTTTTTAACAGATATTTAAATATATTAATATTAGACTACTGGATTACCGTGGTCATATCTGTATACAAATAAGGCATGGCTAAACATTGTGAGCCAGAATACCCCACGCGAAGCGCATTATGGTTTAAATCTAAGGGTCCATTCTGTCAATGTATCGCCGTTCATCAGCGTGAGTCGTGGTAGCTTTTATCCTAAGGGTCCAGAGTACAAGCCCCTGTTCGGACGTTTCCTTTTTAACAGATAATGAAATATATTAATATTAGACTGCTTGAATATCCTGGTCATATACGAATGTACGGTGGCTAAGGACCGTGAGCCCGGATAGCTCAGTCGGTAGAGCATTAGGCTTTTAACCTAAGGGTATAGGGTTCAAATCCCTGTTCGGGCGGGTGCATTTTTTAAGAGATAATAAAACCGGTTTCTGTTAGATCGCTTAGGTTTTCTGTCAATGTGTCTCCGTTATCACCGTGAGCCGGGATAGCTTTTAACGCAAGGTCCAGGGTACGAGTCCCTGCTTGGGCGATTGCTTTTTTCATCATCATCATCATCATCATCATCATCTGTTTACCCTCCAGGTGCGGTTTTTCCCTCGTACTTGGCGAGGGATCCCACCTCTACCGCCTCAAGGGCAGTGTCCTGGAGCTTCAGACTCTTGGTCGGGGGATACAACTGGGGAGTATGACCAGTACCTCGCCCAGGCGGCCTCACCTGCTATGCTGAACAGGGGCCTTGTGGAGGGATGGGAAGATTGGAAGGGATAGACAAGGAAGAGGGAAGGAAGCGGCCGTGGCCTTAACTTACGTACCATCCCGGCATTCGCCTGGAGGAGAAGTGGGAAACCACGGAAAATCACTTCCAGGATGGCTGAGGTGGGAAGCGAACCCACCTCTACTCAGTTGAGTGGACCCCGTTCCAGCCCTCGTACCACTTTTCAAATTTCGTGGCAGAGCCGGGAATCGAACCCGACCCTCCGGGGGTGGCAGGTCATCACGCTAACCACTACACCACAGAGGCGGACGATTGCTTTTTTACAGATATTTAAATATATTAATATTAGACTACTGGAATAACTTAGTCATATCTGTATACAAATATAGCATGTCTAACAATTGTGAGCCGGGACAGCTCAGTCGGTAGAGCATTGGGCTTTTAACCTAAGGGTCCAGGATTCAAATCCTTTTTCGGGCGGGTGCTTTCTTTTGGAGATAATAATACCTGTTTCTGTTAGACCGTTTAGGCATTCTGTCAATGTGTCGCCGTTAATCAGCGTGGGCCGAGATGGCTTATGACGTAAGGGTCCATGGTACATGTCCGTGTTCGGGCGATTTATTTTTTAACATATATTGAAATATATTAATATTAGACTGCTTGAATACCCTGGTCATACGTTTATGCAAAATATAGCAGAGATAAGCATTGTGAGCCGGGGTAGCTCAGTCGGTAGAGCATTACTGTTTTAACTTAAGGGTCCAGGTTTCAAGCCCCTGTTCGTGCGCGTGCACCATTTAAGATATAATAAAATCTGTTTCTTTTAGCCCGTTTAGGCATTCTGTTAATGTATCGCCGATAATCAGCATGAGCCGGGGTAGCTTTTAACCTAAGGGTCCATGGTGAAATTGCTGTTCGGGATGGTGAGTTCATCTAAGAGACAACAGAATATGTTTTTGTTAGTCCGCTTTTGCATCCTGTCAATGTAGCACACTTAATCCGCTTGGGTCCGGATATCTCAGTGAGTAGCGCATTAGGCTTTTAACCTGAGCGTTCAGGATGCAAGTCCTGTTCGGGCGGTTGGTTTTTAACTGATTGTTTCGAGGTATCTGTGGAACAGCAGAGGTGACAGAAGGTGCGGGCGGGAATATGTCTCAACTTACGAAATTAAAGTTAATTTAAAACTTTAACAAATCTTATATTTTCTTTTCAAGATAAACAAATAACAGAATATAACAGGTACCAAGTAGCCGATCAACAGATTAAGAAAATACAATTTTTGTCATCATCATCATCATCATCATCTGTTTACCCTCCAGGTTCGGCTTTTCCCTCGGACACAGCGAGGGATCCCACCTCTACCGCCTCAAGGGCAGTGTCCTGGAGCTTCAGACTCTTGGTCGGGGATACAACTGGGGAGAATGACCAGTACCTCGCCCAGGCGGCCTCACCTGCTATGCTGAACAGGGGCCTTGTGGAGGGATAGGAATATTGGAAGGGATAGGCAAGGATGAGGGAAGGAAGCGGCCGTGGCCTTAAGTTAGGTACCATCCCGGCATTTGCCTGGAGGTGAAGTGGGAAACCACGGAAAACCACTTCGAGGATGGCTGAGGTGGGAATCGAACCCACCTCTACTCAGTTGACCTCCCGAGGCTGAGTGGACCCCGTTCCAGCCCTCGTACCACTTTTCAAATTTCGTGGCAGAGCCGGGAATCGAACCCGGACCTCCGGGGATGGCAGCTAATCACGCTAACCACTACACCACAGAGGCAGACTCTTTACCTACATGCCAAGTTCAAACAAAGGGGCAGAAAACCCCAATCATGCCAAGGAGCAGTGGCTCCTGATTACCATATTAAGCCTCCTCGAGGCACACAGAAACCATATTTAAGAAAGGGCAAACCCGCTCTCAAGGTTCAAGCCCATTAAAGGCCACTATAAACTATACTTCAAACTGTCCTCAAGGCATACCAAGAACAGGGGTAATAAATACCCAACCTACTGGGCCTATTCAGTAAAGAAGCAGGTTAATTACATGGCCCAAAATACCAACTTGACTGGAGGCGTAACTTGCATTCCTAATACACTTTTAAAACCTACTTGGCACTAGGCCGCATACACAAGGGCTAATCCCATACTAAAGAGGTGACTTGTAAAAGAGGACTTTATTACATTAAGAAAGGAAGAAACGGTTGTGAAAACAAAGTCACCTCAAAACAATAGGAGTGGGAGCTCGAGAGGGTTTAGCACTCTCTATCCCAATTTATAGTTAAAGAGACGAAGTTTTACCAAGTGTCTATTATAATTTAAAGATAGATTACATGAGAAAAGTTTCGAACCTGCACCGAGGGTTAAACTGCTGAGCTAGCGAGAAATGAAGTTATTAAATGGCCACTACCTTATAGATGAACTGCTGCCCGAGGAAAGAGGCGAAACCGCCCCCTGCTACATAATCACACTAGGAGAGATGTAACTGAAGTGGCGAGGAGACCAGAAAATCAGCAGTTTATATACCCTCGCGGAAAATTCGAGACGTTTCATGAATGATTACAACCCGCCCACAAATGTTATTGGATAACAGCAAAAACTAATACACCAGACGAAGAAGAAAGACCTTATTGGTGGAAAATAAATTACAGAAATTCCTGATTGGCTACATTCAAAACAGGCGGAAAGAAAGGATTATATTGCCAACCTACAACTGACAGAACAAAACTTATGAATACAAAATTTCTTCAAACAAACACAAATCGAAATAGACACATTTCAGAACACTTCAAAATTTACGGTAGTGACATCTTCCAAGAAACCTTTGAATTAGTACAGTTTGTTAAAGTTCAGGCGTTCTCCTGTAGAGGAGTTTCATCATCATCATCTGTTTACCCTCCAGGTTCGGTTTTACCCTCGGACTTAGCGAGGGATCCCACCTCTACCGCCTCAAGGGCAGTTTCCTGGAGCTCTTGGTCGGGGGATACAACTGGGGAGTATGACCAGTACCTCGCCCAGGTGGCCTCACCTGCTATGCTGAACAGGGGCGTTGTGGAGGGATGGGAAGATTGGAAGGGATAGGCAAGGAAGAGGGAAGGAAGCGGCCGTGGCCTTATGTTAGGTACCATCCCGGCATTCGCCTGGAGGAGAAGTGGGAAACCACGGAAAACCACTTCGAGGATGGCTGAGGTGGGAATCGAACCCACCTCTACTCAGTTGACTTCCCGAGGCTGAGTGGACCCCGTTCCAGCCCTCATACCACTTTTCAAATGTCGTGGCAGAGCCGGGAATCGAACCCGGACCTCCGGGGGTGGCAGCTAATCACGCTAACCACTACACCACAGAGGCGGAGAGAGGAGTTTCAACTGGCGCAATATTTGAATTAGCGGCGTGGAGGTGTACCGCCTGGTACACTATAAGGATATATATTTACATTAGAATGCATGAATATCCTGGTTACATACATATATATATACAAATGTAGCCCTTCCAATAATTGTTACCCCGGATAGCTCAGTCGGTAAGTATTAGGTTTTAACGTAAAGGAGAAGAGTTCAAGTCTCTGTTCGGGCGGGTATATATTGTAAGAGATGATAAATTCTAATTCTGTTAGACCGTTTAGGCATTCTGTCAATGTATCGCCTTTCATCAGCGTGAGTCGTGGTAGCTTTTATCCTAAAGGTCCAGGGAACAAGTCCCTGTTCGGGCGATTCCTTTTTAACAGATCATCATCATCATCATCCGTTTACCCTCCAGGTTCGGTTTTTCCCTCGGACTTAGCGAGGGATCCCACCTCAAGGGCAGTGTCCTGGAGCTTCAGACTCCTGGTCGGGGGATACAACTGGGGAGTATGACCAGTACCTCGCCCAGGCGGCCTCACCTGCTATGCTGAACAGTGGCCTTGTGGAGGGATGGGAGGATTGGAAGGGATAGGCAAGGAAAAGGGAAGGAAGCGGCCGTGGCCTTAAGTTAGGTACCATCCCGGCATTCGCCTGGAGGAGAAGTGGGAAACCACGGAAAACCACTTCCAGGATGGCTGAGGTGGGAATCGAACCCACCTCTACTCAGTTGACCTCCCGAGGCTGAGTGGACCCCGTTCCAGCCCTCGTACCACTTTTCAAATTCCGTGGCAGAGCCGGGAATCGAACCCGGGCCTCCGGGGGTGGCAGCTAATCACGCTAACCACTACACCACAGAGGCGGACTTTTAACAGATAATGAAATATATTAATATTAGACTGCTTGAATATCCTGATCATATGTATATACAAATGTACGGTGGCTAGGTGTCGTGAGCCCGGATAGCTCAGTCGGTAGAGCATTAGGCTTTTAACCTAAGGGTTCAAATCCCTGTTCGGGCGGGTGCATTCCTTTTGGAGATAATAAAACGTGTTTCTGTTAGACCGCATAGGCATTATGTCAATCTGTCGCCGTTAATCAGCGTGAGCCGGGATGGCTTTTAACGTAAGGGTCCGGGTTACAAGTCCGTGTTCGGGCGATTGCTTTTTAACATGTATTGAAATATATTAATATTAGACTGCTTGAATACCTTGGTAATCCGTTTATACAAATATAGCAGAGGTAAACATTGTGAGCCGGGATAGCTCAGTCGGTAGAGCATTACTGTTTTAACTTAAGGGTCCAGGCTTCAAGCGCCTGTTCGTGCGGGTGCATTTATAAGGTATAATAAAACCTGTTTCTGTTAGAGCGCTTAGGCATTCTCTCAATGAATCGCCGTTAATCAGAGTGAGTCGGGGTAGTTTTTAACGTGAGGGTTCAGGGTACAAGTACATGCCTTGGCAATTCATTTTTAACAGATAATCATCATCATCATCTGTTTACCCTCCAGGTTCGGTTTTTCCCTCGGACTTAGCGAGGGATCCCACCTCTACCGCCTCAAGGGCAGTGTCCTGGAGCTTCAGACTCTTGGTCGGGGGATACAACTGGGGAGTATGACCAGTACCTCGCCCAGGCGGCCTCACCTGCTATGCTGAGCAGGGGCCTTGTGGAGGGATGGGAAGATTGGAAGGGATAGGCAAGGAATAGGGAAGGAAGCGGCCGTGGCCTTAAGTTAGGTACCATCCCGGCATTCGCCTGGAGGAGAAGTGGGAAACCACGGAAAACCACTTCCAGGATGGCTGAGGTGGGAATCGAACCCACCTCTACTCAGTTGACCTCCCGAGGCTGAGTGGACCCCGTTCCAGCCCTCGTACCACTTTTCAAATTTTGTGGCAGAGCCGGGAATCGAACCCGGGCCTCCGGGGGTGGCAGCTAATCACGCTAACCACTACACCACAGAGGCGGACTTTTAACAGATAATGATATATATTAATATTAAAATGCATGGATATCCTTATCAGATCTAACTGCAGACGTACGGTGGCTGACCGTCCTGAGCCCGGGTAGCTCAGTCGGTAGAGCACTAAGTTTTTAAACTAAGGGTCCATGGTTCAAATCTCTGTTCGGGCAGGTGCAGGTTTCTATTAGATCGCTTAGGTTTTCTCTCAATGTGTCGCCGTCATCAGCGTGTGCCGGGATGGCCTTTAACGTAACGGGCTAGGTCCAAGACCTGTTCATACGTTTATACAAATATGGCATGCGTAAACATTGTGAGCCCGGATAGCTCAGTCGGTAGAGCATTATGGTTTTAAAATAAGGGTTAAAGCTTCTAGCCCCTGTTCGGGCACGTGCACTATTTAAGATATAACAAAAGCTGTTTCTGTTGGACCGCTTAGGCATTTTGTCAAACTATCGCCGTAATCAGCGTGAGCCGAGATGGCTTTTAACTTATGGTTCCAGGGTACGAGTCCCTGCTTGGGCGATTGCTTTTTTACAGATATTTAAATATATTAATATTAGACTACTGGAATATCTTAGTCATATCTGTATACAAATATAGCATGTCAAAAAATCGTGAGCCGGGACAGCTCAGTCGGTAGAGCATTGGGCTTTTAACCTAAGGGTCCAGGATTCAAATCCTTTTTCGGCGAGTGCTTTCTTTTGGAGATAATAATACCTGTTTCTGTTAGACCGTTTAGGCATTCTGTCAATGTGTCGCCGTTAATCAGCGTGGGCCGAGATGGCTTATGACGTAAGGGTCCAGGGTACAAGTCCGTGTTCGGGCGATTTATTTTTTAACATATATTGAAATATATTAATATTAGACTGCTTGAATACCCTGGTCATACGTTTATGCAAATATAGCAGAAGTAAGCATTGTGAGCCGGGGTAGCTCAGTCGGTAGAGCATTACTGTTTTAACTTAAGGGTCCAGGTTTCAAGCCCCTGTTCGTGCGCGTGCACCATTTAAGATATAATAAAATCTGTTTCTTTTAGCCCGTTTAGGCATTCTGTTAATGTATCGCCGATAATCAGCATGAGCCGGGGTAGCTTTTAACCTAAGGGTCCATGGTGAAATTGCTGTTCGGGATGGTGAGTTCATCTAAGAGACAACAGAATATGTTTTTGTTAGTCCGCTTTTGCATCCTGTCAATGTAGCACACTTAATCCGCTTGGGTCCGGATATCTCAGTGAGTAGCGCATTAGGCTTTTAACCTGAGCGTTCAGGATGCAAGTCCTGTTCGGGCGGTTGGTTTTTAACTGATTGTTTCGAGGTATCTGTGGAACAGCAGAGGTGACAGAAGGTGCGGGCGGGAATATGTCTCAACTTACGAAATTAAAGTTAATTTAAAACTTTAACAAATCTTATATTTTCTTTTCAAGATAAACAAATAACAGAATATAACAGGTACCAAGTAGCCGATCAACAGATTAAGAAAATACAATTTTTGTCATCATCATCATCATCATCATCTGTTTACCCTCCAGGTTCGGCTTTTCCCTCGGACACAGCGAGGGATCCCACCTCTACCGCCTCAAGGGCAGTGTCCTGGAGCTTCAGACTCTTGGTCGGGGATACAACTGGGGAGAATGACCAGTACCTCGCCCAGGCGGCCTCACCTGCTATGCTGAACAGGGACCTTGTGGAGGGATAGGAATATTGGAAGGGATAGGCAAGGATGAGGGAAGGAAGCGGCCGTGGCCTTAAGTTAGGTACCATCCCGGCATTTGCCTGGAGGTGAAGTGGGAAACCACGGAAAACCACTTCGAGGATGGCTGAGGTGGGAATCGAACCCACCTCTACTCAGTTGACCTCCCGAGGCTGAGTGGACCCCGTTCCAGCCCTCGTACCACTTTTCAAATTTCGTGGCAGAGCCGGGAATCGAACCCGGACCTCCGGGGGTGGCAGCTAATCACGCTAACCACTACACCACAGAGGCAGACTCTTTACCTACATGCCAAGTTCAAACAAAGGGGCAGAAAACCCCAATCATGCCAAGGAGCAGTGGCTCCTGATTACCATATTAAGCCTCCTCGAGGCACACAGAAACCATATTTAAGAAAGGGCAAACCCGCTCTCAAGGTTCAAGCCCATTAAAGGCCACTATAAACTATACTTCAAACTGTCCTCAAGGCATACCAAGAACAGGGGTAATAAATACCCAACCTACTGGGCCTATTCAGTAAAGAAGCAGGTTAATAACATGGCCCAAAATACCAACTTGACTGGAGGCGTAACTTGCACTCCTAATACACTTTTAAAACCTACTTGGCACTAGGCCGCATACACAAGGGCTAATCCCATACTAAAGAGGTGACTTGTAAAAGAGGACTTTATTACATTAAGAAAGGAAGAAACGGTTGTGAAAACAAAGTCACCTCAAAACAATAGGAGTGGGAGCTCGAGAGGGTTTAGCACTCTCTATCCCAATTTATAGTTAAAGAGACGAAGTTTTACCAAGTGTCTATTATAATTTAAAGATAGATTACATGAGAAAAGTTTCGAACCTGCACCGAGGGTTAAACTGCTGAGCTAGCGAGAAATGAAGTTATTAAATGGCCACTACCTTATAGATGAACTGCTGCCCGAGGAAAGAGGCGAAACCGCCCCCTGCTACATAATCACACTAGGAGAGATGTAACTGAAGTGGCGAGGAGACCAGAAAATCAGCAGTTTATATACCCTCGCGGAAAATTCGAGACGTTTCATGAATGATTACAACCCGCCCACAAATGTTATTGGATAACAGCAAAAACTAATACACCAGACGAAGAAGAAAGACCTTATTGGTGGAAAATAAATTACAGAAATTCCTGATTGGCTACATTCAAAACAGGCGGAAAGAAAGGATTATATTGCCAACCTACAACTGACAGAACAAAACTTATGAATACAAAATTTCTTCAAACAAACACAAATCGAAATAGACACATTTCAGAACACTTCAAAATTTACGGTAGTGACATCTTCCAAGAAACCTTTGAATTAGTACAGTTTGTTAAAGTTCAGGCGTTCTCCTGTAGAGGAGTTTCATCATCATCATCTGTTTACCCTCCAGGTTCGGTTTTACCCTCGGACTTAGCGAGGGATCCCACCTCTACCGCCTCAAGGGCAGTTTCCTGGAGCTCTTGGTCGGGGGATACAACTGGGGAGTATGACCAGTACCTCGCCCAGGTGGCCTCACCTGCTATGCTGAACAGGGGCGTTGTGGAGGGATGGGAAGATTGGAAGGGATAGGCAAGGAAGAGGGAAGGAAGCGGCCGTGGCCTTATGTTAGGTACCATCCCGGCATTCGCCTGGAGGAGAAGTGGGAAACCACGGAAAACCACTTCGAGGATGGCTGAGGTGGGAATCGAACCCACCTCTACTCAGTTGACTTCCCGAGGCTAAGTGGACCCCGTTCCAGCCCTCATACCACTTTTCAAATGTCGTGGCAGAGCCGGGAATCGAACCCGGACCTCCGGGGGTGGCAGCTAATCACGCTAACCACTACACCACAGAGGCGGAGAGAGGAGTTTCAACTGGCGCAATATTTGAATTAGCGGCGTGGAGGTGTACCGCCTGGTACACTATAAGGATATATATTTACATTAGAATGCATGAATATCCTGGTTACATACATATATATATACAAATGTAGCCCTTCCAATAATTGTTACCCCGGATAGCTCAGTCGGTAAGTATTAGGTTTTAACGTAAAGGAGAAGAGTTCAAGTCTCTGTTCGGGCGGGTATATATTGTAAGAGATGATAAATTCTAATTCTGTTAGACCGTTTAGGCATTCTGTCAATGTATCGCCGTTCATCAGCGTGAGTCGTGGTAGCTTTTATCCTAAAGGTCCAGGGAACAAGTCCCTGTTCGGGTGATTCCTTTTTAACAGATCATCATCATCATCATCCGTTTACCCTCCAGGTTCGGTTTTTCCCTCGGACTTAGCGAGGGATCCCACCTCAAGGGCAGTGTCCTGGAGCTTCAGACTCCTGGTCGGGGGATACAACTGGGGAGTATGACCAGTACCTCGCCCAGGCGGCCTCACCTGCTATGCTGAACAGTGGCCTTGTGGAGGGATGGGAGGATTGGAAGGGATAGGCAAGGAAAAGGGAAGGAAGCGGCCGTGGCCTTAAGTTAGGTACCATCCCGGCATTCGCCTGGAGGAGAAGTGGGAAACCACGGAAAACCACTTCCAGGATGGCTGAGGTGGGAATCGAACCCACCTCTACTCAGTTGACCTCCCGAGGCTGAGTGGACCCCGTTCCAGCCCTCGTACCACTTTTCAAATTCCGTGGCAGAGCCGGGAATCGAACCCGGGCCTCCGGGGGTGGCAGCTAATCACGCTAACCACTACACCACAGAGGCGGACTTTTAACAGATAATGAAATATATTAATATTAGACTGCTTGAATATCCTGATCATATGTATATACAAATGTACGGTGGCTAGGTGTCGTGAGCCCGGATAGCTCAGTCGGTAGAGCATTAGGCTTTTAACCTAAGGGTTCAAATCCCTGTTCGGGCGGGTGCATTCCTTTTGGAGATAATAAAACGTGTTTCTGTTAGACCGCATAGGCATTATGTCAATCTGTCGCCGTTAATCAGCGTGAGCCGGGATGGCTTTTAACGTAAGGGTCCGGGTTACAAGTCCGTGTTCGGGCGATTGCTTTTTAACATGTATTGAAATATATTAATATTAGACTGCTTGAATACCTTGGTAATCCGTTTATACAAATATAGCAGAGGTAAACATTGTGAGCCGGGATAGCTCAGTCGGTAGAGCATTATGGTTTTAACCTAAGGGTTAAGGCTTCAAGCCCCTGTTCGGGCACGTGCACTATTTAAGATACAATAAAAGCTGTTTCTGTTAGACCGCTTAGGCATTCTGTCAATGTATCGCCGTTAATCAGCGTGGGCCGAGATGGCTTATGACGTAAGAGTCCAAGGTTCAAATCCCTGTTCGGGCGGGCAGATTTTTTAAGGGAAAGTAAAACCGGTTTCTGTCAGAGCGCTTAGGCATTCTGTCAATGTCATCATCATCATCATCATCTGTTTACCCTCCAGGTTCGATTTTTCCCTCGGACACAGCGAGGGATCCCACCTCTACCGCCTCAAGGGCAGTGTCCTGGAGCTTCAGACCCTTGGTCGGGGATACAACCGGGGAGAATGACCAGTACCTCGCCCAGGCGGCCTCACCTGCTATGCTGAACAGGGGCCTTGCGGGGATGGGGAAGATTGGAAGGGATAGACAAGGAAGAGGGAAGGAAGCGGCCGTGGCCTTAAGTTAGGTACCATCCCGGCATGTGCCTGGAGGAGAAGTGGGAAACCACGGAAAACCACTTCCAGGATGGCTGAGGTGGGAATCGAACCCACCTCTACTCAGTTGACCTCCCGAGGCTGAGTGGACCCCGTTCCAGCCCTCGTACCACTTTTCAAAATTTCGTGGCAGAGCCGGGAATCGAACCCGGACCTCCGGGGGTGGCAGCTAATCACGCTAACCACTACACCACAGAGGCGGACATTTTGTCAAAGTATCGCCGTTAATCAGCGTGAGCCTGGATAGCTTTTAACCTATGGTTCCAGGGTACGAGTCCCTGCTTGGGCGATTGCTTTTTTACAGATATTTAAATATATTAATATTAGGCTACTGGAATATCTTAGTCATATCTGTATACAAATATAGCATGTCTAACAATTGTGAGCTGGGACAGCTTAGTCGGTAGAACATTGGGCTTTTATCCTAAGGGTCCAGGGTTCAAATCCTGTTTTGGCGGGTGCTTTCTTTTGGAGTAAATAATACCCGTTTCTGTTAGACCACTTAAGCATTCTGTCAATGTGTCGCCGTTAATCAGCGTAGGCCGAGATGGCTTATGATGTAAGAGTCCAGGGTACATGTCCGTGTTCGGGCGATTTATTTTTTAACATGTATTGAAATATATTAATATTAGACTGCTTGAATACCCTGGTCATACGTTTATACAAATATAGCAGAGTTCAACATTGTGAGCCCGGATGGCTCAGTCGGTAGAGCATTAGGCTTTTAACCTAAGGGGCCAGGGTTCAAATCCCTGTTGGGGCGAGTGAATTTTTAAGAGGTAATAAAGACTGGTTCTTTTGGACCGCTTAGGCATTCTGTCAATGTATCGCCGTTCATCAGCGTGATTCTTGGTAGCTTTTATGCTAAGGGTCCAGGGTACAAATCCCTGTTCGGTCGATTCCTTTTTAACAGATATTTAAATATATTAATATTAAACTACTGTATTACCCTGGTCATATCTGTATACAAATATGGCATGGCTAAACATTGTGAGCCGGGATAGCTCAGTCGGTAAGTATTAGGTTTTAACGTAAAGGAGAAGAGTTCAAGTCTCTGTTCGGGCGGGTATATATTGTAAGAGATGATAAATTCTAATTTTGTTAGACCGTTTAGGCATTCTGTCAATGTATCGCCGTTCATCAGCGTGAGTCTTGGTAGCTTTTATCCTAAGGGTCCAGGGAAAGAACCCCCTCCATCCTCTTGTAATTTTCGGCCTCCACCTCGCCGACCCATCACACCCCGTTACGCTTGCGGATCGCCTGACCATCTTCGCAATGAATGTCCATTGAACAAATCTAGTAGGACAAATAATGGAGCAGGTTCATCCCAAGGCTGCTTTAAATGCGGCGCGTTTTCACATATTGCCAAGAACTGCCCTAATGCTAGCAGCACCCCCTCCTGCTCAACTTCTGGTGCAACTTCCACCAAGAACAATAATAATAAGTGACTAGTGGCTGCCGCCTCTGTGGTGTAGTGGTTAGCGTGATTAGCTGCCACCCCCGGAGGTCCGGGTTCGATTCCCGGCTCTGCCACGAAATTTGAAAAGTGGTACGAGGGCTGGAACGTGGTCCACTCAGCCTCGGGAGGTCAACTGAGTAGAGGTGGGTTCGATTCCCACCTCAGCCATCCTGGAAGTGGTTTTCCGTGGTTTCCCACTTCTCCTCCAGGCGAATGCCTCCTAACTTAAGGCCACGGCCGCTTCCTTCCCTCTTCCTTGTCTATCCCTTCCAATCTTCCCATCCCTCCACAAGGCCCCTGTTCAGCATAGCAGGTGAGGCCGCCTGGGCGAGGTACTTGTCATACTCCCCAGTTGTATCCCCCGACCAAGAGTCTGAAGCTCCAGGACACTGCCCTTGAGGCGGTAGAGGTGGGATCCCTCGCTAAGTCCGAGGGAAAAACCGAACCTGGAGGGTAAACAGATGATGATGATGATGATGATGATGATGACTAGTGGCTTCGGTTGAGTCGGCGAACCCTTCTTCTCGAGGCTCAGCCCCAAGTAAACATGTCGAAATTTCAGGGAAAACTCAGTCTTCAAATTTATCTTTTGAAGGTCCCAAAGAATGTCTTAGGATTGCGGCGGATACCCCCGCACCTGTTCCTTTTCTCAAAATTGAATTGAATAATGAGCCCGTAACTGCTCTTTTAGATTCAGGCAGTGTTTGTTCAAATATTTCGGCTGAGTGGCATTCCAAATTAAAATCTATTTGAAAACTTCCTGATCTTTGCTCGTCTTCGGTTCAATATGTTTCAGCTAATTCTTCTCCATTAGAAATTTTAGGTTCCTTAAAGGCCAAAATTCGTATTTCTAAATTTACTTGGAAGGTTAAAGTATTGGTGGCAAAGCACTTGCCTTGCCCCATTATATTGGGAGCAGACTTCATGTCCTATACTGGTCTAGTGCCCGATCTTCAGAGCAAGTCGTGCACATTCAAATTTGCTTCTAATTGTAAAATCCCTTTACTTAAATGTAGTTCTGTATCATGCTCATCTGTTTCGCCTACCCAGGATGAGATGTTGTTAGATCTTAGACATCTACCTGAGGAACAGGCTGATAGTATTCGTAAATTGTGTCAGTCGTTTCCAGAGGTTTTCTCGGATACTCTTGGTGTTACTGACCTTATTGAATATAAGATTGAGGTTACGGATTCCATCCCCGTCAGGTTTCCAGCTTATCGACTATCTCCGCCTAAAATGAAGGCTCTGAAGGAGATCATTGATCAGATGTTGAAAGATGGTATTATTCAGCCCTCTAAGTCGGCGTAATCATCGCCTATTTTCCTTGTTCCGAAACCCCAAGGTGGCTTCAGGCCTGTGATTGACTATAGGGCTCTCAATCGGAAGGTGGTGTTACAATCTGTGCCCCTTCCCGACCTTCATTCTTGTTTTTCATGGTTTCGTAAAGCTAAGTTCTTCACCATATTAGACCTCAACCAGGCTTATAACCAGATTCCGTTAGCAGAGGAATCCAAACACCTGACAGCGTTTGCCACGGAGTGGAATTTGTACGAATACAACCGCGTGCCTTTTGGGCTCCCCACGGGAGCAGCTGTACTCACTAGACTGCTAGACAGGGTCTTCTCCGACATCAAGTTTTAGTACTTGTACCACTACTTGGATGATGTCGTCGTATTTTCGGAAACCTTCGAAGAACACCTAGATCATCTGAGAGAAGTTCTCAATCGCCTTCGTAAGGCAGGGATAACTGTGAAGTTGTCCAAGGTCGCCTTCGCTAAGCCTTCCATGTCATTCCTAGGGCATATTGTGTCGCCCGATGGTGTTGCAGTCGATCACTCTAGAGCACAGGCCATCCGTGATTTCAAGCCTCCCAAGGACATCAAAGGTATTGCTAGGTTCATTGGTATGGTGAATTTCTTCAGGAAATTTATTCCAAATTTCGCCAATAGAGCGGCGCCCTTGAACCTACTACGTAGGAAAGGCGTCAAATTTGAGTGGGGACCTTCTCAACAAGCCGCTTTTGAAGACCTCAAATTAGCTCTCTGTAATGCCCCTGTCCTCCCTATGCCCGATTTCTCTAAGAAATTCATCGTCCAAACCGACGCGTCGTCGTCGGCGGTGGCAGCAGTCCTTCTTCAAGAGACTGAACTAGGGAGGCGACCCATCACCTACGCATCTAGGACACTTTCGGCTCAAGAAGCCAAGTATTCCATCTATGAACTTGAGGGTTTGGCTGTCTTGTTTGCGCTAGAAAAGTTCCGCCTTTATCTGGAACATGTCAAGTTTGACTTTGAGACTGACAACCAAGCCTTAAGCTGGGTGTTAGGTAGGCCGCGTCATACTGGTCGTATAGCCCGTTGGGCCATTCGAATTGCTGCCTTCCAATTTGACGTTAGGCATATCAGAGGTACTGAAAATGTTGTCGCAGACGGACTCAGCCGTATGTTTTCCAATGATGTAGAGACCCATGAACTGGTCGATAGTTCTTCACCTCCCGAGTCCATTCGACCCGAGGTTAATGCTATTTTAACTGATGCTCCCATGTTGTTTAGGGATCTTGAGAAATATCAACGTGAAGATCCGACGCTGGCGCCTATCATGGAAACCCTATCTTCTGGGGAACATGTTGTCCCTTATGTTCTGAGGAATGGTGTTTTATGTTGCCCGTCGAGGCATGATAATAAGATGAAGGTTGTGGTTCCAGCTGTTCTCGTGCCCATCATGAGACCCCATTAGGGGGGCATTTAGGTATCTACAAAACCCGTGAAAAGATCCGGGAGTTGTTTATTTGGAAAGGTATGGACGGTGAAATTCGTGAACTAGTTAAAGCTTGTAAATCTTGCTTGCTTAGTAAACCCACCATGTCCACCAATGTAGGCCTATTGTCTTCTCATCAAGCATCGCGCCCTATGGAACGTCTGTATATCGACTACGTCGGACCCTTCCCCCAGTCAAAGGGGAATGCCAACAAGTTCATCCTTGTGTGTGTAGATGGCTTCACTAGATTCTCATGGTTATTTCCGACTAAGCTGGCTACCGCTCAGTCCATCATTTCCTTTTTAAATTCTATCTTTGCTTCTTTTGGTCCTTGTCAATATATCGTGTCCGACAATGCAAAAGCTTTCACTTCGAATCTTTTCCGTAAATTTTGTTTTGATCTATCTATCTCTCATATAACAACTTCTGCTTACTATCCTCAACCACATCTGGCTGAACGGGTCAATCGTAATCTGAGGTCGGCGCTGATTGCATATCATCATGAAGATCATTCTAGGTGGGACACGTCCCTGCATTGGTTAGCTTTTGCTTTGAATTCGGCGGATCATGAATCTCATAAGTTTACTCCAGCTTCTTTGATGTTCAAGTTTGTTCCCAACACGCCGCTCTCTAACCTTTGGTCTCTTAGTGATATTCTACCCGAGACAATAGATCCGGATAACATTAAAGACCTTTGGAAGAAGGCTAAGGCCAATCTTAAAGTGTCTCATGAAAAGGTTAGGGAAAGATATGATCGTGGACGGAGACCCACCAATTTGAAGGTAGGCGACCAAGTAATGGTCAAGAATTTTGTTTCCGCGGGCTCGCTTGCCCCCAGATTTCATGGGCCGTGTGTCATTTTAGATTTCCTTACCCCGGTGACGTTCTTACAAATATGGCATGGCTTAACATTGTGAGCCAGGATAGCTCAGTCGAAGCGCATTATGGTTTAAATCTAAGGGTCCATTCTGTCAATGTATCGCCGTTCATCAGCGTGAGTCTTGGTAGCTTTTATCCTAAGGCCCAGGGTACAAGTCCCTGTTCGGTCGATTCCTTTTTAACAGATAATGAAATATATTAATATTTAGACTGCTTGAATAACCTGGTCATATCTATATACAAATGTACGGTGGGTAAGCGGCGTGAGCCCGGTTAGCTCAATCGCTAGAGCATAAGGCTATTAACCTAATGGTCTAGGGTTCAAATCCCTGTTCGGGTGGGTGCATATTTTAAAAGATAACAAAACCTGTTTCTGATAGACCGCTTAGGCATTCTGTCAATGTATCGCTGTTCATCAGCGTGAGTCTCGGTAGCTGTTATCCTAAGGTTCCAGGGTACAAGTCCCTGTTCGGTCGATCACCCTTTTTAACAGATAATGAAATATATTAATAATATTAGCCTGCTTGAATATCCTGGTCATCTTTATATACAAATGTACGGTGGCTAAGCGCCGTGAGCCTGGATAGCTCAGTCGATAGAGCATTAGGCTTTTAACCTAAGGGTAGAGGGTTCAAAACCCTGTTCGGCCGTTGGATTTTTTAAGAGATAATAAAACCTGTTTCTGTTAGACCGCTTCGGCATTCTGTCAATGTGCCGCCGTTAATCAGCGTGAGCCAGGATGGCTTTTAACGTAAGGGTCCAGGGTACAAGTCCGTGTTCGGGCGATTGCTTTTTAACATATATTGAAATATATTAATATTAGAATGCTTGAATACCCTGGTCATACTTTTATACAAATATAACAGAGGTAAACATTGTGAGCCGGGATAGCTCAGTCGGTAGAGCGTTACTGTTTTAACTGAATGGTCCAAGCTTCAAGGCCCTGTTCGTGCAGGTGCATTTCTTAAGGTACAATAAAACCTGTTTCTGTTAGAGCGCTTAGGCCTTCTCACAATGAATCGCCGTTAATCAGCGTGAGTCGGGGTAGTTTTTAACGAGAGGGTTCAGGGTACAAGTACATGCCTTGGCAATTCATTTTAACAGATAATGATATATATTAATATTAGAGTGCATGAATATCCTTAACATATCTAACTGCAGACGTACGGAGGCTGACCGTCCTGAGCACGGATACCTCAGTCGGTAGAGCATTAGGTTTTTAAACTAAGGGTCCAGGGTTCAAATCTCTGCTCGGGCGGGTGCGTTTTTTAAGAGACAATAAAACCGGTTTCTGTTAGTTCGCTTAGGTTTTCTGTCAATGTGTCGCCGTTATCAGCGTGTGCCGGGATGGCTTTTAACGTAAGGGGCTAGGTCCAAGACCTGTTCATACGTTTATACAAATATGGCATGCGTAAACATTGTGAGCCTGGATAGCTCGGTCGGTAGAGCATTATGGTTTTAACCTAAGGGTAAAGGCTTCAAGCCCCTGTTCGTGCACGTGCACTATTTAAGATATAATAAAAGCTGTTTCTGTTAGACCGCTTAGGCATTTTGTCAAAGTATCGCCGTTAATCAGCGTGAGCCGAGATGGCTTTTAACCTATGGCTCCAGGGTACGAGTCCCTGCTTGGGCGATTGCTTTTTTACAGATATTTAAATATATTAATATCAGACTACTGGAATATCTTAGTCATATCTGTATACAAATATAGCATGTCTGAACATTGTGAGCCGGGACAGCTCAGTCGGTAGAATATTGGGCTTTTAACCTAAGGGTCCATGGTCAAATTGCTTTTCGGACGGGTGAGTTCTTCTAAGAGACAAAATAATCTGTTTCTGTTAGTCCGCTTTTGCATCCTGTCGATGTAGCACACTTAATCAGCTTGGGTCCGGATATCTCAGTGGTTAGCGCATTAGGCTTTTAACCTGAGCGTTCAGGGTGCAAGTCCTGTTCGGGCGGTTGGTTTTTAATAGATAAGGATATATATTTACATTAGAATGCTTGAATATCCGGGTTACAAACATATATATACAAATGTAGCCCTTCCAGTAATTGTTACCCCGGATAGCTCAGTCGGTAAGTATTAGGTTTTAATGCAAAGGAGAAGAGTTCAAGTCTCTGTTCGGGCGGGTTTATATTGTTAGAGATGATAAATTCTAATTCTGTTCGACCGCTTTGGCATTCTGTCAATCTATCGCCGTTCATATGCGTGAGTCGTGGTAGCTTTTATCCTAAGGGTCCAGGGAACAAGCCCTTGTTCGGGCGATTCCTTTTTAACGGATAATGAAATATATTAATATTAGACTGCTTGAATATCCTGATCATATCTGTTACCGTATTTTGGTGGTAGGTAGAGGTGTAAGAAGGTGCGGGCGTGAATGGGTCTCAAACTACGGAATCAAAGTTAATGTAAAATTTAACAAGGTTATATTTTCTTTTCAAGATTAAGTAATAACAAAGAACAGGTACTTAGTAGCCGAAACACAATTTGAAATGTACAATTACAGGGATTACAGAATTTGGGCTTCGAGCCCTGAGTTCACAATTCTTGAGCAACTAGCCCAACTTTCCGATATACAAATTTTAACAAAGGGGCAGAAGACCCCAAACAAACCCTGGAGCACTTGCTCCAAATTACACAGTAAAGCCTCCTCGAGGCATACAACACTCCGTTTCCAAAAGAGCCACTCGCTCTTTAATTTAAGCCTCTCCCAGGCCACACCAAACTCCACCTTCAAGCTGTCCTCAACGGACATTAACACAGGGGTGAAATACCCAATCTACTGAGGTCTATTAAATGAAAAGCAGGTTAATTAAATGACCTCTAAAACAATTTGAGAGGAGGCGAACTTGCACTCCTAATACACTTTGATTAAGACCTACTTGGCCCTAGGCCGTTAATACAAGGGCTAATCCCATACTAAAGAGGTGACTTAAGAAGAGAACAATTTGTTTTACGTTAACGGAGAATAGGTTGAGAAAACTAAGTTCACCTCACAACAATATGAGTGGGAGCTCGAGAGGGTTAGCACTCTCTATCCCAGTATGAAGCTTTAAAAGAGAATATATGAAAAGAGTAGTTACATTTTAGGAAAAGGTTACATGGTTGAACGCTTAGAACCCGCCCCGAAAGTTAAACTGCTGAGCTAGCAAAGAAAGAAGTTATTAATCGGCCATTACCTTGTTGTTGACCGCTGCCGAAGAAAGAGGCGCTTCCCGCCCCCTGCTATGTACTTAACACACTGAAAGATGGAACAGAAGTGGCCCGGAGACCCGAAAATCAGCAGTTTATATCCTCTCGCGGAAGGTTCTAGGCGTTAGGGGAAAGAAAACACCCTCCCACAAACTCTTTATTGGGTAGGACCCCGCAACAGATTCAAGTTGGGGGAAGATACACCAGATTGGTCAGAAATTAATAGAAGAAATTCGGGATTGGATACATTCATAACAAGGGGAAGAAAGGGGTAAATATTGCCAACTTAAACAATGACAGAAAGAAATTTAACAAAGAACAAACTCTTGAAATTAAATTTTCTCCAAAAAAAAATAGTTCTTTGACTCCGCACTAGGTTGCACTATTGTAGATCTTCAGTAGTGTCCTCTAGAAGAGAAAGTTCACACTTCTTACTTCAAGTGAAACAAAACCACAACAAAAATGACACAGTTCAAAAACTCAAAATTTTCCACGTGGTGACATCTTCTGAGAAAGTAGAGAATTAATAGCGTAGATAAAGTTCAGACTTCCTCCAGCAGAGGAGTTTCAACTGGCGCACATTTTAAATTAGCGGAGTGGAGGTGTACCGCCCGGTACAAACCTCCCCCCCCCCCCCCCCAAAAGTTCCTCCCGGGGTGACACATGAAATTGTTTGAAAACAAAGTCCAAGTTTTGATGTGAATATGAAGATAGATTGCAGAAGCATTTATGAGATTTTCTAAATTTAGTTTGTTTCAGTTTCAACATTTGTTGTTGCAGGTGAAGTACAGTCTTTATGTTTGTAGAAGTTGAGTTCTGAAGATAAACTTTTAATACTTAAAGGTGATGAAAAATTTTGCATAGTCCACCAAATATTGCAGTTAAATTCCCAAGTGTAGTCATTACTTATAGTAACTGTTCATGTAGTTGATGGTGATGAAGTGGGATGGCCAGACCGGCCGTTGCGGCTTGCGTCCAAAGGAGGCCGCTCGGACCCCTCAAGTACCCTGAGATACCGCTCGCCCGCACTATGAGGGGAGCAGAGGTGTTGAAGCACGCCGCGCCCGCGGTGAACATATACAGGCTGCGGGCAAGTAGCAGGTCGTGCGCCGCACATCAGCCTTGGCCGGGAGGAGAGCTCCGGCTCGCCGTGCACACGTCGTCCTCGCTGGGGCCGAGGGGGCCCGTCCTCTGCTCCAGTTGCTGCACGGCGCCGCGCGGCTGCGGGGGCACTGAAACATTAAAGCTTGGCGGCAGAATTGTGTTGGACCATCATCTTTTTTTTTAAGGGCACAGGCTTGGTGAGGAGGTTGAGGGGTCAGCGGCGTGCAGATATCCATGGCATTTACTCAAATCAAGCCACAGTGTGTATTGAAGCAGGAGACGGGAGCGTTATAATGGCCGAGGCAAGGACAGAATGGCAGTTTAACGGATCGGGGAAGGTTGTACAAGAGGCTTACATATAACCAAAATATTATAGAAGGGGCAGAAAGCCTTAAAAGTTGAACTCAAAAAAAAAATATAACCTTCATATTCCTTTCAAATTATATGAAGCAAGTTGACACAAAATTTACACTGGTTTACCTGTGACAGGTGAACCCTAAATATCCTCTCGGTGGCTGGATTGCTTACTAACAACGTAACTGGCGTAAGAAAATCGAGAATGATACAAGGCCCATGAAATCTGGGGGCAAGCTTGCCCGCGGGAACAAAATTCTTGACCATCACCTGGTCACCTACCTTCAAAGTGGTGGGTCTCCGTCCACGATCATACTTTTCCCTAACCTTTTCATGAGATACCTTAAGATTGGCTTTAGCCTTCTTCCAAAGATCTTTAATATTATCCGGATCTATTGTCTCGGGTAGAATGTCACTCAGAGACCAGAGGTTAGAGAGCGGCGAGTTGGGAACAAACTTGAACATCAAAGAAGCTGGAGTGAATTTATGTGATTCATGAACCGCCGAATTCAAAGCAAAAGCTAACCAATGCAGGGACGTGTCCCACCTGGAATGATCATCATAATGATAGGCAATCAGTGCGGACCTGAGATTACGATTAACCCGTTCAGCCAGAGATGGTTGAGGGTAATACGCAGAAGTAGTTACATGAGAGATGGATAAGTCAAAACAGAATTTACGAAATAAATTAGATGTAAAAGCCTTAGCATTATCAGATACAATATATTGGCACGGACCAAAAGAAGCAAAAATAGAATTTAAGCAAGTAATGGTAGACTGAGCGGTAGCCAGCTTAGTCGGAAATAACCAGGAAAATCTGGTAAAACCATCTACACATACAAGGATGAACTTGTTGGCATTACCCTTTGACTGGTGGAATGGTCCTACATAATCAATATACAGGCGTTCCATGGGGCGCGACGCTTGCTGAGAAGACAAGAGGCCTACCTTGGTGGACATGGTCGGTTTACTAAGCAAACAGGATTTACAAGCCTTTACTAGTTCACGGATTTCACCGTCCATACCTTTCCAGATGAACATTTCACGAATCTTTTCACGAGTTTTAAAGATTCCAAGATGCCCCCCTAATGGGGTCTCATGATAGTACTTGAAGATCATAGGCACAAGAACAGCTGGAACGACAACCTTCATCATCTTGTCATGCCTCGAAGGGCAACATAAAACACCATTCCTCAGAACATAAGGGACAACATGTTCCCCAGAAGAAAGGGTTTCCATTATCGGAGCCAGCGTCGGATCTTCATGTTGGTATTTCTCGATATCCCTAAAGAGCATGGGGGCATCAGTTAAAATGGCATTAACATCAAATAGTGTGGACTCGGGAGGTGATGAACGGTCGACCGGTTCATGGTCCTCAACGTCGTTTGAAAACATACGGCTGAGTCCATCAGCAACAACATTTTCAGTACCTCTGATATGCCTGACATCGAATTGGAAGGCAGAAATACGGATGGCCCAACGGGCTATACGACCAGTACGACGCGGCCTACCTAAGACCCAGCTTAAGGCTTGATTATCTGTCTCCAGGTCGAATTTGACATGTTCCAGATAGAGACGGAACTTTTCTAAGGCAAATAAGACTGCCAACCCTTCGAGCTCATAGATGGAATACTTGGCTTCTTGAGCCGATAGAGTCCTAGATGCATAGGCGATGGGTCGCCTCCCTAGTTCAGTCTCTTGAAGAAGGACTGCCGCTACTGCTGACGACGACGCGTCGGTTTGGACGATGAATTTCTTCGAGAAATCAGGCATAGCAAGTACAGGGGCATTACAAAGTGCTAATTTAAGGTCTTCAAAAGCGGCTTGTTGAGAAGGTCCCCACTCGAATTTGATGCCTTTCCTACGAAGAAGGTTTAAGGGCGCCGCTTTATTAGCGAAGTTAGGAATAAACTTCCTGAAGAAATTCACCATACCAATGAACCTGGCGATACCTTTAATGTCCTTGGGAGGTTTAAAATCACGAATGGCCTGTGTTCTAGAATGATCGACTGCTACACCATCAGGTGACACAATATGCCCTAGGAAAGACATAGAGGGCTTAGCAAAGGCAACCTTGGACAACTTAACAGTTAACCCAGCCTTACGAAGGCGATCGAGAACCTCTCGCAGATGATCTAGATGTTCTTCAAAAGTCTCTGAAAATACGACGACATCATCTAAGTAGTGATATAAGTACTCGAATTTGATGTCGGAGAAGACCCTATCTAGTAGCCTAGTGAGCACAGCTGCCCCCGTGGGGAGCCCGAAAGGTACGCGGTTGTATTCATATAAATTCCAGTCCGTGGCAAGCGCTGTAAGATGTTTAGACTCTTCGGCAAGGGGAATTTGATTATAGGCCTGATTCAAGTCCAAGATGGTGAAGAACTTGGCCTTACGAAACCATGAAAAACAAGAATGAAGGTCAGGAAGGGGCACAGATTGTAACACCACCTTCCGATTGAGAGCCCTGTAATCAATGACAGGCCTGAAGCCTCCTTGGGGTTTCGGGACCAAAAAAATAGGCGAAGAATACGCTGACTTAGAGGGCCTAATAATACCGTCCTTCAACATCTGATCGATGATTTCTTTTAGAGCCTTCATTTTAGGTGGAGATAGCCTATAAGGTGGAAAACGGACAGGAATCGAATCCGTGACCTCAATTTTGTATTCAATAAGGTCAGTAACACCAAGAGTATCAGAGAACACCTCGGGAAACGACTGACACAGTTTGCGAATACTATCAGCCTGCTCCTCAGGTAGATGTCTAAGGTCTAACAACATCTCATCCTGGGTAGGCGAAATAGACGAACATGACACAGAATTACACTTTAATAGAGGGATATTACAATTAGAGGCAAATTTGAAAGTGCAAGACCTACTCTGAAGATCAAGCACAAGACCAGTGTGGGAAATAAAGTCCGCTCCCAATATAATGGGGCAAGACAAATGCTTGGCCACAAACAATTTAACTTTCCATGAAAACTTAAAAATACGAATTTTGACCAGTAAGGAACCTAGAATTTCTAATGGAGATGAATTAGCCGATACGTATTGAACAGGAGAAGAGACATAGTCAGGAAGTTTACAAACCGTTTTCAATTTAGAATACCATTCAGCCGAAATAATCGAACAAACACTTCCTGAATCTAAGAGAGCTGTTATAGGCTCGTTATTTAACTCAATCTTAAGAAAAGGAACAGGTGCGGGGGTATCCGCCGCAATCCTAAGACACTCTTTGGGACCTTCAAAAGATGAATTTGAAAATTGCTCGTTCCCTGAAGTTACAACCTGTTTACTAGGGGCTGAGTCTCGGGAAGATGGATTAGTCGACTCAGCCGAAGCCACTAGTCACTTTTTATTATTGGCATAGTTGGAATTTGCACCGGAAGTTGAGCAGGAGGGGGTGCTATTTGAGTTTGGGCAATTCTTGGCGATATGTGAGAAGGCCCCACACTTAAAACAGCCTTGTGATGACCCGGCTCCATTCCTCGTCCCACTTGACTTGATCAGTGGACACTTGTTGCGCAGATGGTCAGGCGACCCGCAAGCGTAACATTTACGGGGATTGACTGGTCGGCGAGGTGGAGGCCGAGTGTTACTAAAGGAAGGCGGGGGTTCTTTCGCTACACGCAAAGAATCGGCGTATCTAACTCCTTCCGCTGAGACGGCCAACGCTTCAAGTTCAGAGAAAGTTTGCGGGCACGCCGCGAAACACAAGTATGACCTATAAGATGGTGAAATGCCTTCTACAATAGCCTGTACAATCTGATCTTCAGGAAAATGAAGGGCAAACACCCTAGTATAAAACTTAATGTCCTATATGAAATCAGCCAAGTTTTCATCCAAGCGCTGTACACGATAATAGTACTTCTGAATAAGGGAGGACCAGGCCCTAGCTGGGATGAAATTAGCTAGCAAATGGGCATGGAAATCCTCTATAGATGATTGCTCGGCAATGGCTCTTACGATTTTATCTGAGAGAATACCAATAGCATACGGATAAATAATTTGCAAAATTTGACATGGAGAAAGAGAAAACACAAGGACATGATCCTGAAATTCAACTAGAAATCTTAAAAATGAAATTACATCACTGGTGGTATTAACAGAAAATTTAGAAATACCTCTGAGCAACATTGCCAAAGGATGAGGCAAGCTGCTAAACCCGGGTGACATAGTAGGTAAAGGTTTCAATGGCAAGGAAGTTAATTCAGAACGGATGTTACTCAATGATGCACGACGTTCAGATTCGTTGTCCAATGGGGCAGGGATAGTTTGAGCAGCAACGGTTATCCTATTAACTTCTCCCTTGGGAGGCGCTTCCTCACTACCTGAATTCACTATGGTGGGTTGATCAGATTTGGGAGGAACTTCCCCAGTTAACAATTGAGTGACCTTACTAGATAATTCGGAAATATTTTCCAGGAGCGTACTAGCTTCGTTCCTCTGAACGTCATTCAGTTTTAGAGACAACAGATCGTTAACCCTATTCGAAAAATGATATAGCCTACCTTGCACACGCTTAATTTGATTCGGAGACGGATCATTTTCATCAAAAAAACTAACTACAGAAGCTAGCCCAGTAATATTCTCGACGATCGTGGAAAGAGAGTCATCAATTTCTTTCTCTCCCAAATTGGGGATGGAAATGGGCAAATCTAGGGACTCTCTAAGCTTGTTAGTGTCTACTGCAACCGTGCCTCCAGATTGCACATTTCTGATAGTTAATTCATAGATCAACTCCTCCTTGCGCAAATAGTTAAGATGAAGAACATCGCGAGGGCCGGGCATGGTGACAGAACAATTTTAAAAAACTCAAAAAATTCCAGCAACTGGGAAAATAGTTAGAGTTCGGAACAAACAATATTTAGCCGTCAAAAGGGGCTAAATTGAGACCCATTCAACCACGCTCTGCTACCACTTGTTACCGTCTTTTGGTGGTAGGTAGAGGTGTAAGAAGGTGCGGGCGTGAATGGGTCTCAAACTACGGAATCAAAGTTAATGTAAAATTTAACAAGGTTATATTTTCTTTTCAAGATTAAGTAATAACAAAGAACAGGTACTTAGTAGCCGAAACACAATTTGAAATGTACAATTACAGGGATTACAGAATTTGGGCTTCGAGCCCTGAGTTCACAATTCTTGAGCAACTAGCCCAACTTTCCGATATACAAATTTTAACAAAGGGGCAGAAGACCCCAAACAAACCCTGGAGCACTTGCTCCAAATTACACAGTAAAGCCTCCTCGAGGCATACAACACTCCGTTTCCAAAAGAGCCACTCGCTCTTTAATTTAAGCCTCTCCCAGGCCACACCAAACTCCACCTTCAAGCTGTCCTCAACGGACATAAACACAGGGGTGAAATACCCAATCTACTGAGGTCTATTAAATGAAAAGCAGGTTAATTAAATGACCTCTAAAACAATTTGAGAGGAGGCGAACTTGCACTCCTAATACACTTTGATTAAGACCTACTTGGCCCTAGGCCGTTAATACAAGGGCTAATCCCATACTAAAGAGGTGACTTAAGAAGAGAACAATTTGTTTTACGTTAACGGAGAATAGGTTGAGAAAACTAAGTTCACCTCACAACAATATGAGTGGGAGCTCGAGAGGGTTAGCACTCTCTATCCCAGTATGAAGCTTTAAAAGAGAATATATGAAAAGAGTAGTTACATTTTAGGAAAAGGTTACATGGTTGAACGCTTAGAACCCGCCCCGAAAGTTAAACTGCTGAGCTAGCAAAGAAAGAAGTTATTAATCGGCCATTACCTTGTTGTTGACCGCTGCCGAAGAAAGAGGCGCTTCCCGCCCCCTGCTATGTACTTAACACACTGAAAGATGGAACAGAAGTGGCCCGGAGACCCGAAAATCAGCAGTTTATATCCTCTCGCGGAAGGTTCTAGGCGTTAGGGGAAAGAAAACACCCTCCCACAAACTCTTTATTGGGTAGGACCCCGCAACAGATTCAAGTTGGGGGAAGATACACCAGATTGGTCAGAAATTAATAGAAGAAATTCGGGATTGGATACATTCATAACAAGGGGAAGAAAGGGGTAAATATTGCCAACTTAAACAATGACAGAAAGAAATTTAACAAAGAACAAACTCTTGAAATTAAATTTTCTCCAAAAAAAAATAGTTCTTTGACTCCGCACTAGGTTGCACTATTGTAGATCTTCAGTAGTGTCCTCTAGAAGAGAAAGTTCACACTTCTTACTTCAAGTGAAACAAAACCACAACAAAAATGACACAGTTCAAAAACTCAAAATTTTCCACGTGGTGACATCTTCTGAGAAAGTAGAGAATTAATAGCGTAGATAAAGTTCAGACTTCCTCCAGCAGAGGAGTTTCAACTGGCGCACATTTTAAATTAGCGGAGTGGAGGTGTACCGCCCGGTACAATATCTATATACAAATGTACGGTGGCTAGGCGTCGTGAGCCTGGATAGCTCAGTCGGTAGAGCATTAGGCTTTTAACCTAAGGGTCCAGGGTTCAAATCCCTGTTCGGGTGGGTGCATTTTTTTGGAGATAATAAAACGTGTTTCTGTTAGACCGCATAGGCATCCTGTCAATCTGCCGCCGTTAATCAGCGTGAGCCTTTAACGTAAGGGTCCGGGTTACAAGTCCCTGTTTGGGCGATCGCTTTTTAAAATGTCATCATCATCATCATCATCATCAGGTTACCCTCCAGGTTCGGCTTCTCCTTCGGACTTAGCGAGGGATCCCACCTCTACCGCCTCAAGGGCAGTGTCCTGGAGCTTCAGACTCTTGGTCGGGAGATACAACTGGGGAGAATGACCAGTACCTCGCCCCGGCGGCCTCACCTGCTATGCTGAACAGGGGCCTTGTGGAGGGATGGGAAGATTGGAAAGGATAGGCAAGGAAGAGGGAAGGAGGCGGCCGTGGCCTTAAGTTAGGTACCATCCCGGCATTCGCCTGGAAGAGAAGTGGGAAACCACGGAAAACCACTTCTAGGATGGCTGAGGTGGGAATCGACCCCACCTCTACTCAGTTGACCTCCCGAGGCTGAGTGGACCCCGTTCCAGCCCTCGTACCACTTTTCAAATTTCGTGGCAGCTAATCACGCTAACCACTACACCACAGAGGCGGACTTTTTAAAATGTATTGAAATATATTAATATTAGACTACTGTTTACCCTGGTCATACGTTTATACAAATATCGCATGGGTAAACATTGTGAGCCGGGATAGCTCAGTCAGTAGTGCATTGCGTTTTTAACCTAAGGGTCGAGGCTTCAAGCCCTTGTTCTGGCACGTGCACCATTTTAGATATAATAAAATCTGTTTCTGTTAGACCGCTTAGGTATTCTGTCAGTGTATCGCTGTTCATCAGCGTGAGTCGTGGTAGCTGTTATCCTAAGGGTCCAGAGTACAAGTCCCTGTTCTGTCGATCCCATTTTAAGACATAATGAAATATATTAATATTAGACTGCTTGAATATGCTGGTCATATTGATATACAAATATACGGTGGCTAGGCGTCGTGAGCCCGGATAGCTCAGTCGGTAGAGAATTAGGCTTTTAACCAAAGGGTGTAGGGTTCAAATCCCTGTTCGGGCGAGTGAATTAGTTAAGAGGTAATAAAACCTGTTTCTGTTAGACCGCTTATGCATTCTATCAACGTGCCGCCGCTAATCAGCGTGAGCGGGGATGTCCTTTAACGTAAGGGTCCAGGGTACAAGTCCCTGTTTGGGCGATCGCTTTTTAAAATGTATTGAAATATATTAATATTAGACTACTGTTTACCCTGGTCATACGTTTATACAAATACCACTACACCACAGGTAAACATTGTGAGCCGGGATAGCTCAGTCGGTAGAGCATTACTGTTTTAACCTAAGGGTCCAGGCTGTTTCTGTTAGACCGCTGAGTCGTGGTAGCTTTTATACTAAGGGTCCTGGGTGCAAGTCTTTTTAACAGATAATCATCATCATCATCATCATCTGTTTACTCTGCAGGTTCGGCTTTTCCCTCGGACTCAGCGAGGGCAGTGTCCTGGAGCTTCAGACTCTTGGTCAGGGGATACAACTGGGGAGTATGACCAGTTCCTCGCCCAGGCGGCCTCACCTGCTATGCTTTACAGCTTCTACCAAGGGATGGGACGATTGGAAGGGATAGGCAAGCAAGAGGGAAGAAAGCGGCCGTGGCCTTAAGTTAGGTACCATCCCGGCATTCGCCTGGAGGAGAAGTGGGAAACCACGGAAAACCACTTCCAGGATGGCTGAGGAGGGAATCGAGCCCACCTCTACTCAGTTGACCTCCCGAGGCTGAGTAGACCACGTTCCAGCCCTCGTACCACTTTTCAAATTCCGTGGCAGAGCCGGGAATCGAACCCGGGCCTCCGGGGGTGGTAGCTAATCACGCTAACCACTACACCACAGAGGCTTGTAGCAATATACCATGGGTATAGCTCAGTCGGTAGAGCATTATGGTTTTAACCTAAGGGTCCAGGCTTCAAGCCCCTGTTCGGGCGCGTGCACCATTTAAGATAGCATAAAATCTGTTTCTGTTCGACAGCATTTGCATCCTGTCAATGTAGCACATCTCGTCCGCTTGGGCCCAGATAGATGAGTTGTTAGAGCATTATGCTTGTAACCAATGGGTTCAGGTTTCAAGTCCCTGTTCGGGCGGTTTGTTTTTAACAGATAATGTAATATATCTACATTAGTCTGCTTGTTACCCTGGTCATATGTATATACAAATGTAGCGTGGCCAAGCATTGTGTGCCCGGATATGTCAGTCGGTAGAGCATTATGGCTTTAACCTAAGGGTTCAGGCTTCAAGCCCCTGTTCGGGCGCGTGCACCATTTAAGATATAATAAAATCTGTTTCTGTTAGACCGCTTAAGCATTCTGTCAATCTATCGCCGTTAATCAGCGAGAGCCTGGGTAGCTTTTAAACTAAGTGTCCAGGGTACAAGTCCCTTTTCGGGCGGTTGCTTCTTAACAGATCCAAACCCAATCCCCATGGCACTACAACCCTTGAAGGGCCTTGGTCTACCAAGCGACCGCTGCTCAGCCCGAAGGCCTGCAGGTTACGAGGTGTCGTGTGGTTAGCACGACGATTCCTCTCGGCCGTTATTCTTGGCTTTCTAGACCGGTTCTTAACAGATAATGAAATATATTAATGATAGACTTCTTGAATATCCTGGTCACATCTGTATACATATGTGGCATGGCCAAACATAGTGAGCCCGGATTGCATAGTTGGTAGAGCATTAGGCTTTCAACCTGAGGGTCCAGGGTTCAAACCCCTGTTCGGGCGGATGCATTTCTTAAGATATAATAGTACCTGTTTTTGTTAGACCGCTTAGGAGTTCTGTCAATGAATCGCCGTTAATCAGCATGAGCCGGAATAGCTTTTAACATAAGGGTCCAGGGTCAAATTGCTGTTCGGGCGGGTGAGTTTTTCTAAGAGACAACAGAATCTGTTTCTGTTAGTCCGCTTTTGCACCCTGTCGATGTAGCACACTTAATCAGCTTGGGTACGGATATCTCAGTAGGTAGCGCATTAGGTTTTTAACCTGAGCGTCCAGGGTGAAAGTCCTATTCGGGCGGTTGGTTTTTAACTGATAAGGATATATTGGGACCTTTCCCATCACCTCCCATAGCTCATGGGACCATGTGAATGACCAAAATGTGACCCTCTCGGGTCATGAAGACATAGGACCATGCTCCATAGAAGACGACAGTCAAGGGACCATGTCGCCGCACCGGCCAGCAAGGTCACTGCTAGTCTCCCGTTCATAAGATCTGAACCCCGGCCACTCAGGGCCACAGACCGTCCGCGGCATTAAAATGAAATATCTTACAAGTAACTTAAAGGCATACAATGAACGGAAGAGGTTATGGAAGCTAATAATCGGCAAAAATAGGCACAGATTAAATTTTCTAAAACATATAATTAACTCTCGTTGAACATATTCACAACCTAAACCTTGTTTATCAAATTTTAAGTGAAATACATTTTATTCAGATTTCAGCGACGGCCGATCAGGTCCGTGCTGTCACCCAAGTGTACGTTAGATCCACATCTTCATTAGAGTCTTTATGTGGTCTACTGACATTACGCTGTTGAATATTAGAACACAAGAACAATCACAAAATCAAGCACTTGGGTGTTCACATATAGTTACCAACAACTCGGAGAAATTGAGTTGCATTTCCTACACTCTTCTCTGTTAACCTTGGTTTCGAATTTAAGGACACGATTATTTTACCTGTTGAGTACGGTAATCAGTGTTATAATGAACCTTATTTACAAGTGATAAGAAACCATGACCTTACGGATATAAATATTCCCGGGATTAATTCCCAAATTACATGTTTAAAATATAACAAGTTACACTAATTAACCCTGAGATTTGCGTAGAGTGGCTGCCTTAATTGAACATAACACGACAAATCTACAATATCTGAAGAGTTTAAAAAATCATAAAATGATATGCAAATACGATGGACTTACAACCTATATCAAAATAATAAAAAGCACACAATTCTAGTCACTACAAATCACCTCATTTGAGGACTAACGATACACATCATAGTGTCGCAACCCTCCACTCAAACGAACTACCAAAGGATCTTTCACGAAGTCTAAATTAAATAAATCACTAATTATCAAAACATCTTATTTACACACTGACAATACCTGAAAAAAAACATATATCATCACATTTACATTAATATTGGCTGCATCTAGTTTACCATTATTCGCCGTTTGTGTGCCTTAATCCACCATCACCGTGCCCGAGATACAAACAAGAGTCCGTCATGACTCCCATATCGGGTCTCCTGAAAGAAAATTCACCCTATCTCTCTCTACTATAGGTGTATGAATTGTAGGTCCCTGCATTCATTCAACCTAGCCTTATTAGAATGTGGTAATCGATTAACATAAAACATTTTACTAGCAGAGCAAAAGAGGGTTCGAGTAACAACACTTCCTTGAGAAAGACGGCCACACATTTCCCTTTTAGCAGGCCTGGTTTGACACAACAAGCGAGCTCCGACCCTCCTGGGGTAGCATGCCATAAATTTCCTTGTCAACTGCCCGCACACGGGCCATACTCTCTTTAAACCCAACATTAGTGCGTTTACAAAAGCCTATTCAGTGGGCAAATTTATTCACGCGAACAAAAATAACAAATAAAAAACAGGTGCATAGAATTATGCTCTAACCCGCTCAGGTATTCTTCATCTGATCAATCTCTCAGCATTTGGGCCGTTACATTATTTTACTCTCTCTCTCTCTCGCTTTAATAGGAGTCCGGTGTTCCATCCTCGTGCCTCCCATAGTAGAATTACCACGATCCACGGGCTAGCAAACTAGAGTGTAATAATATCTCAGATAGTAATAATAATAATAATACTAATACTAATAATAATAATAATAATAATAATAATAATAATAATAATAATAACTGTGTACTTAACCTGAATCTAAACTACCTTCATTAAATCGGCATAAAATTATCCGACCAATTTAATTAATTTAAATAGAATTAAATGAACTAACAAAAGGTATTTAAACAATCACAAACAAACAGATTTCCTTTAACAGGGCCCTAGCTAGTGTTGGTTGGGGGGGGGGGGCGAACATTTGCATCTCGGCACGATGAATCTTTCTTCACACACACATCTTGATGCAGCCGACCTTAATTTTTCATGCAGCAAATACTACTACTTTACATTAAAATCGAATACTGTGTCTATTCCCATTTAACTTGTTCACAGGATATTTGGCAAAGATCCTAGCGTCATCTAAACCTGACTCCTCTTTGTATAGTCTTTCCAGATGATAGAACCCCTTCTTTACCTGGGCAAAATTCACTACATTTTTTCCTCCCTTTTCCTTCGATAGTATTCGGCAAACAAAGAAATATCCATGCACATGCAGTTAACATAACAGGGAGAGAAATTCATCCTGTATTCCTAATTTGCTTCCTTCCCAGACAACATCAAATGATTGAAATTAAAAATATACTACAGTCCACTCTACGCGTACTACTTTAATTATTCAATATAAAATATCCTACGCTATTCCTACATTCTGATGAGATTTATTTACAGGGAATATTGATATCATAAAATCATAATTTTGTGCTCAACAGTGCTGGTCCGTCGTCCATCGTCCGTCATTCGAGCCCAGGGAAGGGCTCCCTTGAAGGTTTTACTCCATAATGCTGAAGTGGGAGGACGATGGTTCAAGACGTTCCACGATGATTCTGGAATAATGCATGGCCTTGGGGTTTGAACACTGAAATGACACTGTTTACACTGTTTGAACATATTGAAACGGGAACGCCCTATAGCATTCACGTTTCATTCTTTTATTAAGAGGAGCTCGCTAACACCCGGCCGTAAGCATTTAAAACTTGCGCCAAGCGCACAGGCATAGTGGGAACTGCAAGCAAGCTCGCGATGTTCTAGAACACCGGCCAAGGACAAGCGACGTCACGCAGAAGGTTCCTTCGTGTTCCATAGCATTGCTGCATGAACGAAATATAATCTCAATATTTCAATAACGTCACCTTGCAGGCAGGAATAATGAACGCTGCTAGCCGAAATTTCGTGTCAATCGGTGTGAAGATGGCCAAGATATAAAATTTTCTTGGGGCCCACATGTGTAGCCACGCCCACCGGCCTTCGGCAATATAAGCGAGTCGCCAGCCTGGGGTAAGGCAGAATGTGTGCAGCTGCAGTGTGCTGTAAGCAGAGAGTGAGGGGAATCGGCAGTAAGCCGTGAGTTCAGTGAGTGTGTGCAAGTAAGCACGTCGCGACATAATTCGTCACTCGGTCCGGCTGTATACTTGAGTTCAGAACGTTCGTGTTAAAAGCGTTCTCCGTGGGCTTGACTTCATTTAAAGACTGTGTTCTCGCATAAACTGTGCCAACCTTGATTTCATTTAAAGACTGTGTGAAAACAGCGATAGTGTTTCTAGCCAGCCTTGATTTCATTTAAAGACTGTGTTTCTCGCATAAACTGTGCCAGCCTTGATTTCATTTAAAGACTGTGTTTCTCGCATAAACTGTGCCAGACTTGATTTCATTTAAAGACTGTGTTTCTCGCATAAACTGTGCCAGCCTTGATTTCATTTAAAGACTGTGTTCTCGCATAAACTGTGCCAGCCTTGATTTCATTTAAAGACTGTGTTTCTCGCATAAACTGTGCCAACCTTGATTTCATTTAAAGACTGTGTGAAAACAGCGATAGTGTTTCTAGCCAGCCTTGATTTCATTTAAAGACTGTGTTTCTCGCATAAACTGTGCCAACCTTGATTTCATTTAAAGACTGTGTGAAAACAGCGACAGTGTTTCTAGCATAGACTGTGCCGACCTTCATTTCATTTAAAGACTGTTTCTATCCGTTGAACTGTGTTCGTAATAAACTGTGCCAACATTCCCTCTTAAAGACAGTGGAATGCAGTATCGTGATTTCTTTCCGAGGAACCATGCCAATTCCCATCATAACCTGTTCAGAATCACGTATGATCTTAAGTGCCAGTGATAATCTTCTAAAAATTACGACGTAATAGAACTTGGACTGTCATTTATTTCAACAAGTGTATTGTGCTGATGGAGTACAGTGCAGAGACTGTACCCGGTAAATTTAATTTTCTTTATGAAGTGCTTAATCACTGCACCTCGGAAGGTCCTAGATTGTTTTCGTTTGTTTATTATTCCAAATACGATAATTCCTTCCATCTTATCCTCGTGGAACTGTGACTCTAACTTTATCCTTGCTGCTAAAGTGCGTTCAACATCATTGACTGTGGGAACTATTTCGGCGTGCTTCGCCTTAGAGAAGTGTCACACCAGTGTCCCATGACGTCCAATGTGGAAGCTCCACATTTCCCCGTTCCTGCCTCAGGTTCGAGTCATCAACACTAAAACACCAACGAGGGAAGACAACGCCGACGCCGACCGCAAGACGACGCAGCCGCCGCAGGACGACGTCCTCTCCACGCCTTCAGGGACAACTCCACGATTCAGCTGTAAAAGGTGACATAATTCTTTGCATATCTATTGAATAAACTGAAGGATCCACTTAATCATGAATTTTTTTTCACTACCCTTCTCTCTCACTCTCTTAGTATGGGCCGTACACGCCTTGTCGTTCCTCATGCTCTCCGATAAACTGAAGTACGGGCGTTCCTGTTTCAGAGAGAAGGTAGTGAATAGTGGCACCCGTGACGTTGGGGCCAGATTAAAGAGAGTAAAGTGATAAAAATTAACTTTGAAATCAGTGATATCTTAACTTATCAATTCAAATAAAAGTGCATAGTACATACGTTAATTCCAGTTCAGTGAATGTGTTAAAATTTTACGAAGATCATTTCAATGACTTTGACGAAATTTTAAACTTTTGGCACAGAACTCTGATTAAGTTTATGGCACAAGTGATTATTTTTTTTCTTTCTCTTTCTCTTGTTATGTAAAACATTTCAGGCATAATATTTATGCACAGTCTCATATAAATTTTTGATATTTATGTCAGTGAAACATTGATCTTTACCATTGGACAATAATGGTGATATTTAATTTTATGCACAAGTGTTTGATATTTTGTGTTGGTGAAATTTTGAACTTTACCATTGGACAATAATGGTGATTTTACGTACGAGGTGAATGATTGTATTTTCTGCATTTTGTGAAAATAACGACATTAATATGGAAAATATACTAGCTGCCATTGAGGCTTTAAAAATCAGTCTAAATGACAGGATTACGGAAAGTAACACTAATCTCGGGCGTAGGATTGCTGAATCTAATAACACTTTAGGAGCTCAACTTAAAGAATCTAATAATACTTTAGGAGCTCAACTTAAAGAATCTAACGCGGCCCTGGAAGCCACTAAGGCTAGTATAGGTCAACTTAGGAAGTCTAATGAAGTAACTAATCGTAGTATCACTCAACTAAGGGAGTCTAATGAAGTAACTAATCGTAATATCACTCAACTAAGGGAGGCTAATGAAGTAACTAATCGTAGTATCACTCAACTAAGGGAGGCTAATGAAGTAACTAATCGTAATATCACTCAACTAAGGGAGGCTAATGATGCCAACATTGTAAAATTGACAGAATCTGTTGATCAAAAGTTTGCAGAAGTTAATAATAATTTGGAACGTAGGCTCAATAGTGCAGGTGCCGAAATTGAAAAACGATTTAAAGAATCTAACAAAAGAATGGATTCTAAGTTTACGGAAATAAATGAAAGATTAACACGTGACTTAGAAACCATTAAGCAAGATATAAAATCACAAGTGGCGGAGGACTTAAAACTTGCTTTCCCGTCTTCTTCTCAGGAAGTCCTTAAAGAAGTAGAAAGCTTAAAGGAAGAATTCCAAGAGTCCCATGCTCAATTATCTCTTGCGCAAACTAAAATCGCTTCTATTCAAGACAAACTTCATGAATCTGTTAAAAATAATTTCATGAAGTTGGGAAACGAAATTACTCTTCTGAAAAGTCAGCAAGAGGAGGCCGATAAACGTGTCAAGACTCAGTTAGATAATGCTCACACCCAGATTACTCGTATCTGTCGCGATGTAGCAGAAGTCAAGACCGACATGGAAAAGGAGGTCAAGGAAATTGAGAATTCCGTACAGGGGAAAATTAAAACCATAAAACTTGAACTCCAAGGAGGTATAGAAGCTCTCAACAGCAAAGTATCGCAAATCGAACAGGATGTTTCATCATCTAGCCTTCACAACACTAGCGGAGAATCCATGAATGTTTCCACAGTTTTTAAAATAACTGAGGAAAAACCAGCCAAATTTTCGGGGAAGGAGGAGTATACTGCTAAGGAGTTTCTCCTCAACCTCGAAGAGTTCTTTCAAGAAAATCACGTTAAGACCGACCGCCGATTACGAATAGCGTCTCGATTGTTAGAAGGCAAGGCGTTAATGTGGTTTACTGCTTTTAAATTCAGTATTAACACTTACGAAGAGTTTAAGGAAGCCTTACTTAGACGATTTTGGAGTGCTGAGGCTCAGCACCTGATAAAACTTCAATTATACTCCAGAAAGTATAACACTTCCGTTAATTCCTCGCGATATTCAGATTATCTTATATCTCAGCTTAAAAAGATGCAGTTTTTCGACCCTCCTTTACCGGAGCAAGAACTTATTCAGGTCATAACGCTGCAATTTCCACCAAATGTTCAGGAAATATTGGTGGCAGCAAACGTCCAGGACTTGGAGCAGCTCGATGATGTCCTGAGGAGACTCGATACTGCGCACACCCAGAGCGCAGCAAAAGCAGGTCGAACCAAAGAAACTACAACCAACTTTACGGAAATGAAGACTCCGGTTCAAGTAAATCCAGAACCGCGAGAAGAAAGAGAAACTCGTCGAGATATTCCGTTTCGGTACAGAAGATCTAGGAATCGTCCCTACGAAGGGAGGGCTAAGTTTCAACCTGGACATTCATGGAGACAGGCAGCTAACCAACCCAATGATAATAGGAACTCCCAGCGGGAAGAATTAGAGAAACGTTGGAGAGAGACTACGGAATATGTAAGGAATAAGAACAGGGAAGAGGGCTTACCTGGTGCAGCTTCTTTGGAATACCAGGCAGAGATGCAGAGAAGAAATGAGAGAACGGAAATGGATCCAAGAGCTACGGGTACCAAAAAAAACTTTGTCGAAGCAATAAAGAGATTGCCTGAAAACCCGGAGGGAGGAGAAGTAGTATGTAGCGCACTCATTAACCATTGGTATTTAGAGGATGCAGATTTACTATATGAGGATTCAACACCACGACAGCCTCAGATACAACGCGGCTTACCGATCATTATCATTAAGTTAGGCAATATGATTGTCCACTCTTTAGTAGACTCAGGATCGCAAGCCTCACTAATTTCGCAGAAATTAATAGATGTGGCGCAGGAGACGACCTACATCTCCATCTTGCCGGTTGCTCAAGTTAAGGTTAAAGGCATAGTTCCTGACAAAGCTATTAAATGCAAATTCCAAGCGTTTCTTGAGTTAGAAATTGGTGGTGTTAAGTTCCAACATCTATTTTTGATTTTGACGCAAATGAAATTTGACTTAATCCTTGGATCAGACTTTCTCATTCAACATGGGGGAATCATTGATTATCCCGCTAATGTGATTAAATTTTTCCACGTCGAATCTGTAGGGCTACAGTTGGTTACTTATAATGACGTGAAGAATCCGGAATGTGAGACCCCGGTGGACATAGTAGAAGGCAAGATGAGCGAGGCTCCGCCTGTCGAAGAAAGCGTCCACAAAGAGGGGCGACCCGAGGAAGTGGGACCCGTAGAGGACCAGATGGCGTCCATTATCGATGATGAGTTGAACGAGGACCACTACAACTTCACGCTTTACGCCAATGTAGCTGAAAGCCCAGATTACGATGATGATGAAGTAACAAAGGCAATCCAAGAGCTTTTCAAGAAGTTTCCAGATGTATTTTCCGAGAAACCTGGAGTCATTAAGGGTTTCAAGCACCACTTAGATGTTACTGACACTTCACCTTATAAGAAACGGCCTTATCCGATACCCATGAAGTACTTGGAAGAAGCTCGGGTCATCATTAAACAGATGGAGAATGATGGAATCATATCAAAATGCGTCACACCTTACATTAATCCTCTGGCTATAGTAAGAAAACCAAATGGTAATCTGCGCATTTGCCTCGATGCGAGGGCTTTGAACGATAAGCTTGTGCTAGAATATGACCACCCTCCCCTACTCCGGGATGTAATTAGGAGATTTCATAACATGAAAGTATTTTCTGCTATGGACATGGCTTCTTCATATTTTCACATTTTATTGGATGAAGATAGTCGGAAATTTACCGGATTCATCTTTGATAATGTCACTTATGCCTTTAATAGACTCCCTTTTGGCATTAAGAACTCTGGTGCAGTTCTTATCAGAGCCTTAGAGGAACAACTCTCCGATGAAGTTAAGGCAATCACCACCATTTATGTGGACGATATCATCATAGCGTCCGAGTCCCTGGAACAACATGTACGAGATGTTCATAAGGTGTTGGAGGAATTACAGACCAAGAACTTTAAAATTAACGCCAAGAAAAGCCAGTTTTTCAAAACTGAAGTTTTGTTTTTAGGCCATCTTATTGGAGGGAATGGGATCAAGCCCAATCCGGCTAAGATTCAATGTATTCTAGAATTTCCCAAACCCACAAGAATGAAACACATCAGGCAATTCTTAGGCCTCTGCCAGTTCTTCGCGCAGAATTGCCCTAATTTTACTGAAACGGTAGCACCCCTGCAGCAGTTATTGAGGAAGAACAACAGGTGGAAGTGGACTGATGTCTGCGATAAAGCATTTGTGGCGACCAAACAGATGTTGAAAGACAATGTTCAACTGGCCTATCCTAATTACGAGCTACCCTTTTATATTGAATGTGACGCCAGCCGCATAGGGATCGGTGCAGCTCTTTTCCAAATTGATCCAAGGGAACCTGAAGTTCGCATCTTTCTCTCGTTCATGAGCCGCAAGTTGAGACCCCATGAAAAGGCTTATACGATAACAGAGTTAGAAGCCCTTGCCGTAGTACATTCTCTCATTTACTGGAAGAAAATAATCTTTGAATATCCGGTGATTATTTGCACAGATCATCAAGCGCTGACATTTATTCTCAAGTCAGACATTACAAGCGAACGGATAACCCGATGGGCGCTGTTTATACAGCAATTTGATATCACTGTTGTTCACAGGCCCGGAAGGAAAAATATCCTAGCCGACGCATTAAGTCGGAATCCGACAGATGAGGTTTCGATCCATGCGATTGAAGTCATGAATGATGAAGATGTCGAGTTCTTGCGACGACCAAAGTATCTAGCGCAAGCTCAAGGAGGAGATCCTCAAAGCCATGAGCTGATTCGTTTTTTTAAAGGGTTTATCCCTCAAGACGACGACGAGTATCCTCGTATATCTAGGATAGCTCAAAATTTTTGCTACCATGATGGCCTACTTCACAAGTACGTCGACCTCGCTAGAACAACAGATCGTATTTATGCCCCTCCTCGAATAAGGACTGCCATTATATGGCATTGCCATTCCATTTCTGGACACGCCGGTACGGACAAGGTCCTAAACCTGATTAGAGAAAGGTTTCCGTGGGAATACTTACGCCGTGACATCCGTAACACCATTAGGACTTGCGGTATTTGTCAAAGGATCAAGCCCAATAACAGGCTCCTCCGGGAATATCCACGACCTTTAATACCTGAAAAACCTGGCCAGATCTTCGCAATGGACCTATATGGACCTTTGCCCAAGGCGTTACGTGCCAACGGATACATTGTTGTCACCATAGATGCATTTTCTAAATACACTATGTTGCTTCCAATTCAGAAGGCAAACACCGGGAACATTCTCCGCAGGATTCGTCGACACATCATTCCCGAGATGGGCAAGCCGGAATTTCTCTTAACAGACCATGGAAGTCAGTTTACCTCCATGGAATTCCAAGTTGCACTGGAAGAACTTGAGATAAGGCATATCATGAACTCCATCCGGAAGCCAACCCAGCCGAACGGGTTATGCGAGAAATTGCCAGATTCTGTAGATTGTATTGCGGACAACAGCATTGGAAGTGGGTTGAAGTTCTGCCCATTATGCAAAGGATCGTCAATGCCACCATGCATGAGTCTATTCAGGACATCCCTTTGAGTGTACATAAAGGCCTCACTCCTGACAGACCTTGGGATCGAGTTTTGCCTGATCAACCTGATGCAGCGGTGAGCCAACAAGCTCGCATTACCAAGGCACTTCGGCAATTACGACATGCTGCTCAAATCCGAGAAAAGAAGTTACGACATCACAAGTTTCGACAACCCTTACAAGTGGATGACCTAGTATTAATACGCAAGCCTGCAGTTTCGCACCCCGACCAGGGAATTTACGCCAAATTTTGTCCCTTATTCATAGGACCCTTCAGGATACTTACCGCACTAGATAATGGTGCCTACGAAGTAGGAAGGGCAGATAGCGACATTGAGGGAATCTTCAACTCAGCCAATCTCAAGAAATACTTTACTAGGAGATGAGCAAAAAGAAAATCGCCCAGCAATTTTCTTTTTCCCAAGCAGGGGGGGAGATGAAACGGGAACGCTCTACGAGCATTCACGTTTCATTCTTTTATTAAGAGGAGCTCGCTAACACCCGGCCGTAAGCATTTAAAACTTGCGCCGAGCGCACAGGCATAGTAGGAACTGCAAGCAAGCTCGCGATGTTCTAGAACACCGACCAAGGACAAGCGACGTCACGCAGAAGGTTCCTTCGTGTTCCATAGCATTGCTGCATGAACGAAATATAATCTCAATATTTCAATAACGTCACCTTGCAGGCAGGAATAATGAACGCTGCTAGCCGAAATTTCGTGTCAATCGGTGTGAAGATGGCCAAGATATAAAATTTTCTTGGGGCCCACATGTGTAGCCACGCCCACCGGCCTTCGGCAATATAAGCGAGTCGCCAGCCTGGGGTAAGGCAGAATGTGTGCAGCTGCAGTGTGCTGTAAGCAGAGAGTGAGGGGAATCGGCAGTAAGCCGTGAGTTCAGTGAGTGTGTGCAAGTAAGCACGTCGCGACATAATTCGTCACTCGGTCCGGCTGTATACTTGAGTTCAGAACGTTCGTGTTAAAAGCGTTCTCCGTGGGCTTGACTTCATTTAAAGACTGTGTTCTTGCATAAACTGTGCCAACCTTGATTTCATTTAAAGACTGTGTGAAAACAGCGATAGTGTTTCTAGCCAGCCTTGATTTCATTTAAAGACTGTGTTTCTCGCATAAACTGTGCCAGCCTTGATTTCATTTAAAGACTGTGTTTCTCGCATAAACTGTGCCAGACTTGATTTCATTTAAAGACTGTGTTTCTCGCATAAACTGTGCCAGCCTTGATTTCATTTAAAGACTGTGTTCTCGCATAAACTGTGCCAGCCTTGATTTCATTTAAAGACTGTGTTTCTCGCATAAACTGTGCCAACCTTGATTTCATTTAAAGACTGTGTGAAAACAGCGATAGTGTTTCTAGCCAGCCTTGATTTCATTTAAAGACTGTGTTTCTCGCATAAACTGTGCCAACCTTGATTTCATTTAAAGACTGTGTGAAAACAGCGACAGTGTTTCTAGCATAGACTGTGCCGACCTTCATTTCATTTAAAGACTGTTTCTATCCGTTGAACTGTGTTCGTAATAAACTGTGCCAACATTCCCTCTTAAAGACAGTGGAATGCAGTATCGTGATTTCTTTCCGAGGAACCATGCCAATTCCCATCATAACCTGTTCAGAATCACGTATGATCTTAAGTGCCAGTGATAATCTTCTAAAAATTACGACGTAATAGAACTTGGACTGTCATTTATTTCAACAAGTGTATTGTGCTGATGGAGTACAGTGCAGAGACTGTACCCGGTAAATTTAATTTTCTTTATGAAGTGCTTAATCACTGCACCTCGGAAGGTCCTAGATTGTTTTCGTTTGTTTATTATTCCAAATACGATAATTCCTTCCATCTTATCCTCGTGGAACTGTGACTCTAACTTTATCCTTGCTGCTAAAGTGCGTTCAACATCATTGACTGTGGGAACTATTTCGGCGTGCTTCGCCTTAGAGAAGTGTCACACCAGTGTCCCATGACGTCCAATGTGGAAGCTCCACATTTCCCCGTTCCTGCCTCAGGTTCGAGTCATCAACACTAAAACACCAACGAGGGAAGACAACGCCGACGCCGACCGCAAGACGACGCAGCCGCCGCAGGACGACGTCCTCTCCACGCCTTCAGGGACAACTCCACGATTCAGCTGTAAAAGGTGACATAATTCTTTGCATATCTATTGAATAAACTGAAGGATCCACTTAATCATGAATTTTTTTTCACTACCCTTCTCTCTCACTCTCTTAGTATGGGCCGTACACGCCTTGTCGTTCCTCATGCTCTCCGATAAACTGAAGTACGGGCGTTCCTGTTTCAATATATATCCACTGCGCACTTCACAGGCAAGTTTCCTTCCCTCTCAGCAGAACGAAAGTTATGTATTTGCAGCTAGCCTATCCTAATCTGACATATGCATTTCCGAGCTCACAGTTTCATTACCGGAATAGTTTAACATTCCGCATTACCCTGGTATGGGATACTTGTACTTGTTATAATGCTCTGTCTCATGCGCTTTGTTCTGCGCGCTTCTAAAATTACGCCGTTATCAAGCGCGATAAAGCTTTCTAGAATTTATCTATGTACTAGGACACTGTTTATCCGTACTACCTCTATCCATGCGTCTACCTTTACACAGTTTCAAACATATACTACAATGAATCGCCTCACTGTCTCAACGACGGGATTCTAGTCGGAAAGTAGCATTCTACGTCCGATAGACGGCAATTCATGGCTTCACAGTTCTCGGTGCGAAATTACAGCGTAATTCACGCGTTTTCGTGTCGCGTCGCGATCAAACTATAAAATGCACACTGCTGTCACACAGTTCAGATTTTCACTGACGATTCGCACGGACATTATACTTCTCACACTCCCGTTCACGGCAAGTTTATAGTACAAAGAGAGGGAAAATTAGACCACCAACGGGCCGTGTGGTCTCGCCATAGACTCCTCGCAGACTGATCACCACCCTCATATGTGCAGGCAAATATAAGGGCTGCCCTAGGGTGGGGGATGCTTGGTAGACATCTCCCTCCTACAAATTTCTGTTTTCCAGATCCACAAGGCTTACGAATCTCAGCGATGCGGCAAATTGTGCGGCCATCTACTCCGAAATACAAGATGTGATGTGGAACTCAAAATGATCACTGGATTTGAAGTAATTAATTCCTATAAAATCGGGGTGGGGGTAGTACTCGCTATTAGCATTTGGCTCCACTGTAAGCGTGGGTACGCCAAGCTAATTACGTAATCTTATGAAGACGCATTTTCGTAGGTGAGATTATTCTACGTTGATTTCCAATTTTGCCATTCATCCAATATTCCTCTTATTACTCTGACGTATGTTTTCTGGTTAATTTAGCCTTTATTGAGCTGAAAACACCCCTGAAATCACCCCATCGCTTTGGCATCGCTGTGCGTTAGCGTTTGTTTTCAAGATGGAGTCAGCAAAACTGTGTTCTTCTTCTCCTTGTTCCATGATACGCGCGCAGTTCGGGAGTTTTTCTGAGCCGCCCACTGGGTGCTCTAGGCGCCTCTATGTCGCGAAGTGTTATGCAATATGACGCTACTGCCAGCATCCACACAAAGGAAGCTACAAGCCTACTTCTTTCACAACTATATAATTCGAAATAGTTATTCATTGTGACCATACGGTCACATTATATTTACATTAGAATGCTTGAATATCCTGGTCACATATTATATATATACAAATGTAGCGCTTACAATCATTGTGACCCCGGATAGCTCAGTCGGTAGAGTATTCGGTTAGAACGTAAAGGAGAAGAGTTAGATTCTGTGTTAATGCGGGTGTATATTGTAAGAGGTGATGAATTCTACTTCTGTTAGAGCGCTTAGGCATTCTGTCAATGTATCGCCGTTCATCAGCGTAAGTCGTGGTAGCTTTTATCCTAAGCGTCCAGGGTACAAGTCCCTGTTCGGTCGATTTCTTTTTAACAGATAATGAAATATATTAATATTCGACCGCTTGAATATCCTGGTCATATCTATATACAAACGTACGCTGGCTAAGAGTTGTGAGCGGGTATAGCTCAGTCGGTAGAGCATTAATCTTTTAACCTAAGGGCCCAGGGTTCAAATCCCTGTTCGGGCGGTTGCACATTTTAAGATATAACAAAATCTGTTGCTGTTAGACCGCTTGAGCATTCTGACTTTGTAACGCCGTTAGCCTGCGCGAGCTCGGATAGCTCAGTGCGTACGCCATTAGGATTTAACCTAACGGTCCAGGCTTCACGTAATAGTTCGGGCGGTTGCTTTTTAACAGATAACGGCATTTATTTATATTAGTCTGCTCTAATATCCTGGTCATGTACCATGTAGCATGACCGATCATCCAGAGTCGGGTAGCTCAGTCCCTAGAGCATTAGGCTTTTATACTACGGGTCCAGGGTTCAAGTTGCTGTTCGGGTGGATGAAGTTTTCTAAGAGACAACAGAATCTGTTTCTGTTAGACCGCTTTTGCATCCTGTCAATATAGCACAGATAATCAGCTTGAGTCAGGATATCTCAGTGGGTAGCGCATTGTCTTTTAACTTGAGCGTCCAGGGTGCAAGTCCCTGTTCGGGCGGTTGGTCTTTAAGACATATGGATATATATTTCATCATCATCATCTGTTTACCCTCCAGGTTCGGTTTTTCCCTCGGACTTAGCGAGGAATCCCACCTCTACCGCCTCAAGGGCAGTGTCCTGGAGCTTCAGACTCTTGGTCGGGGCATACAACTGGGGAGTATGACCAGTACCTCGCCCAGGCGGCCTCACCTGCTATGCTGAACAGGGGCCTTGTGGAGGGATGGGAAGATTGGAAGGGATAGGCCAGGAAGAGGGAAGGAAGCGGCCGTGGCCTTAAGTTAGGTACCATCCCGGCATTCGCCTGGAGGAGAAGTGGGAAACCACGGAAAACCACTTCCAGGATGGCTGAGGTGGGAATCGAACCCACCTCTACTCAGTTGACCTCCCGAGGCTGAGTGGACCCCGTTCCAGCCCTCGTACCACTTTTCAAATTTCGTGGCAGAGCCGGGAATCGAACCCGGGCCTCCGGGGGGGATATATATTTACATTAGAATATTTGAAAATCCTGGTCTTATCCATATACACTGACTGACAGAGCAAATGCAATACCAAGAAGGAGTGGTTCGAAAGGGATGAAAGTTGGGAAAAAAACAGAGACGGCACGGACGAATAATTGATGTTTATTTCAAACCGATATGCAGGTTACACAATGCGCACGGCATCGACTCAGTAGGATGTAGGATCACCGCGAGCGGCGATGCACGCAGAAACACATCGAGGTACAGAGTCAATAAGAGTGCGGATGGTGTCCTGAGGGATGGTTCTCCATTCTCTGTCAACCATTTGCCACAGTTGGTCGTCCGTACGAGGCTGGGGCAGAGTTTGCAAACGGCGTCCAATGAGATCCCACACGTGTTCGATTGGTGAGAGATCCGGAGAGTACGCTAGCCACGGAAGCATCTGTACACCTCGTAGAGCCTGTTGGGAGATGCGAGCAGTGTATGGGCGGGCATTATCCTGCTGAAATAGAGCATTGGGCAGCCCCTGAAGGTACGGGAGTGCCACCGGCCGCAGCACATGCTGCACGTAGCGGTGGGCATTTAACGTGCCTTGAATACGCACTAGAGGTGACGTGGAATCATACGCAATAGCGCCCCAAACCATGATGCCGCGTTGTCTAGCGGTAGGGCGCTCCACAGTTACTGCCGGATTTGACCTTTCTCCACGCCGACGCCACACTCGTCTGCGGTGACTATCACTGACAGAACAGAAGCGTGACTCATCGGAGAACACGACGTTCCGCCATTCCCTCATCCAAGTCGCTCTAGCCCGGCACCATGCCAGGCGTGCACGTCTATGCTGTGGAGTCAATGGTAGTCTTCTGAGCGGACACCGGGAGTGCAGGCCTCCTTCAACCAATCGACGGGAAATTGTTCTGGTCGATATTGGAACAGCCAGGGTGTCTTGCACATGCTGAAGAATGGCGGTTGACGTGGCGTGCGGGGCTGCCACCGCTTGGCGACGGATGCGCCGATCCTCGCGTGCTGACGTCACTCGGGCTGCGCCTGGACCCCTCGCACGTGCCACATGTCCCTGCGCCAACCATCTTCGCCACAGGCGCTGCACCGTGGACACATCCCTATGGGTATCGGCTGCGATTTGACGAAGCGACCAACCTGCCCTTTTCAGCCCGATCACCATACCCCTCGTAAAGTCGTCTGTCTGCTGGAAATGCCTCCGTTGACGGCGGCCTGGCATTCTTAGCTATACACGTGTCCTGTGGCACACGACAACACGTTCTACAATGACTGTCGGCTGAGAAATCACGGTACGAAGTGGGCCATTCGCCAACGCCGTGTCCCATTTATCGTTCGCTACGTGCGCAGCACAGCGGCGCATTTCACATCATGAGCATACCTCAGTGACGTCAGTCTACCCTGCAATTGGCATAAAGTTCTGACCACTCCTTCTTGGTGTTGCATTTGCTCTGTCAGTCAGTGTACAAATGTAGCGTTTCCAAGCATTGTGAGCCCGGATGGCTCAGTGGGTAGAGCATTTGTCTTTTTAACCTAACGATCGAGGCTTCAGATCCCTGTTCGGGTTTGTGCACCTTTTAAGAGATAATAAAATCTGTTTTTGGTAGACCGCTTTTGCTTTCTGTCAATGTAGCACGATTAATCAGCTTGGGCCGTTTATTTCAGTGGTTAGCGTATTAGGCCTTTAACCTTATCGTCCAGGGTTCAAGTCCCTGTTCGGGCGGTTGGCTTTTAACAGATAATGAAATAAATTTTTATTAGACTGGTTGAATATATTGGTATATCTATACACAAATGTAGCGGTGCTAAGCATTGAGAGCCCGGATGGCTCAGTCAGTAGAGCATTAGGCTTTTAACCTAAGGGTCCAGGGTACAAGTCCCTTTTCGGGCCAATGTTTTATAACAGATAAGATCATCATCATCATCATCTGTTTACCCTCCAGGATCGGTTTTTCCCTCGGACACAGCGAGGGATCCCACCTCTACCGCCTCAAGGGCAGTGTCCTGGAGCAGTGTCCTGGAGCTTCAGACTCTTGGTCAGGGATACAACTGGGGAGCTCGCCCAGGCTGCCTCACCTGCTATGCTGAACAGGGGCCTTGTGGAGGGATGGGTAGATTGGAAGGGATAGGCAAGGAAGAGGGAAGGAAGCGGCCGTGGCCTTAAGTTAGGTACCATCCCGCCATTCGCCTGGAGGAGAAGTGGGAAACCACGGAAAACCACTTCCAGGATGGCTGAGGTGGGAATCGAAACCACCTCTACTCAGTTGACCTCCCGAGGCTGAGTGGACCGAGTTCCAGCCCTCATACCACTTTTCAAATTTCGTGGCAGAGCCGGGAATCGAACCCGGGCCTCCGGGGGTGGCAGCTAATCACGCTAACCACTACACCACAGACACAGATAAGATAAGGAAATATATTAATATTAGACTGCTTGAATATCCTGGTCATATCTATATAGAAATGTAGCATGGCTAAACATTGTGGGCCCGGGTAGATCAGTCTGTAGAGCATTAGGCTTTTTACCTAAGGGTCCAAGGTACACGTTCCTGTTCGGGCGATTCTTTTTTTTTAACAGATAATGAAATATATTGATATTAGACTGCTTGAATATCCTGGTCATATCTATATACAAATGTAGCATGGCTAAGCGTTGTGAGCCGGTATAGCTCAGTCGGTAGTGCGTTATGGTTTAAACCTAAGTGGCCAGGGTTCAAATCGTTGTTCGGGCGGATCCATTTTTGTAAGTGATATCAAAATCTGTTTCTGCTAGACCGCTTAGGCATTCTCTCAATGTATCGACGTTAATCAGCGTGAGCCGGGATTGCTTTTAACCTAAGGGTCTAGGGTACAAGTCCCTTTTCGGGCGGCTGCGTTTTAACAGATCATCATCATCATCATTATCTGCTTACCCTCCAGGGTCGGCTTTTCCCTGTGACTCGGCTAGGGATCCCACCTCTACCGCCCCAAGGGCAGTGTCCTGGAGCTTCAGACTCTTGGTCGGGGGATACAACTGGGGAGTATGACCACTACCTCGCCCAGGCGGCCTCACCTGCTATGCAGAACAGGGGCCTTGCGGGGGATGGGGAAGATTGGAAGGGATAGACAAGGAAGGGGGAAGGAAGCGGCGGTGGCCTTAAGTTAGGTACAATCCCGGCATTTGCCTGGAGGAGAAGTGGGAAACCACGGAAAACCACTTCCAGGATGGCTGAGGTGGGAATCGAAACCACCTCTACTCAGTTTACCTCCCGAGGCTGAGTGGACCCAGTTCCAGCCCTCGTACCACTTTTCAAATTTCGTGGCAGAGCCGGGAATCGAACCCGGACCTCCGGGGGTTGGCAGCTAATCACGCTAACCACTACACCACAGAGGCGGACACGCGTGCATTTTTCGAGAGATAATATAATCAGTTTCTATTAGACCGCTTGTTCATTCTGACAATGTAACGCCGTTAGCCTGCGCCAGCCCGGATAGCTCAGTGCGTACAGTTTAGGCGTTTTAACCTAAGGGTCCAGGCTTCAAGTCATTGTTCGGGCGGTTGCTTTTTAACAGAAGATGACATTTATTTATATTACTCTGCTCTAATTTCCTGGTCATATCTATATACAAATGCAGCGTGGCACGTTGTTCAGTGCCGGTTAGCTCAGTCGGTAGGGCATTAGGCTTTTAACCTACGGGTCCAGGGTTTAAATACCTCTTCGGGCGTTTTTTAAGAGGTAATAAAATCTGTTTAGATTAGACCGCTTGAGCATTCTGACAATGTATCGCCGTTAATCTGCGCTAGCCCAGATAGCTCAGTTGGTAGACTATTAGGCTTTTAACCTAAGGGGCCAGGGTTCAAGTCGCTGCTCGGGCGGTTTGTTGTTAACAGATATGTAATATATCTACATTAGTCTGCTTGTTACCCTGGTCATATGTACCGTACATACAAATGTAGCGTTGCTGAGCATTGTCTGCCCGGATAGGTCAGTCGGTAGAGCGTTAAGCTTTTTAACCTAAGGGTCCATGCTTCAATTTCCTGTTCGGGCGCGTGCACCTTTTAAGAGAAAATAAAAGCTGTTTCTGTTAGACTTCTTGAGCATTCTGACAATGTATCACCGTTTAGCAGCTCGAGCCCTGATAGCTTTGTGGGTAGACCATTTTGCTTTTAGCTTAAGAGTCCAGGGTTCATGTCCATGTTCGTTCGGTTGGATTTTAACGGATAATGTAATATATTTATTATAGACTGCTTGAATATCCTGGTCATGTCCACATAAAATGTAGCGTGGCCGACATTTGTGAGCACGGATAGCTCGGTGGATGAAGCATAGGGCTTTTAACCTAAGGGTCCATGGGTCAGTTCGCTGTAGGGGCAGTTGCATTTTAACAGACAATAAAATTTATTTCTAACAGGCTGCTTGAATATCTTCTTCTTCTTCTCCTCCTCAATCTGTTTATCCTCCAGGGTCGGTTTTTCCCTCGGACTCAGCGAGGGATCCCACCTCTACCACCTCACGGGCAGTTTCCTTGAACATGGGTCATTGAGTCGGGTAATACAACTGCGGAGGATGACCAGTTACTCGCCCAGGCGGCCTCACCTGTTATGCTAAACAGGCACCTTGGCGGGGAAGAGAAGATTGAAAGGGATAGACAAGGAAGGGGGAAGGAAACGGCCGTGGCCTTATGTTAGGTACCATCCCGGCATTTGCATGGAGGAGAAGTGGGAATTATTCGGGTGATAGCGGGTTCGAACCCCACTGTCGGCAGCCCTGAAGATGGTTTTCCGTGGTTTCCCATTTTCACACCAGGAAAATGCTGGGGCTGTACCTTAATTATGGCCACGGCCGCTTTCTTCCCACTCCTAGACCTCTTCTATCCCATCGACGCATAAGACCTACCTGTGTCGGTGCGACGTAAAGCAACTAGCAAAAAAAAAAAAAAAAAGAAGTGGGAGCCCACGGAAAACCATTTCCAGGATGGCTGAGATGGGAATCGAACCCACCTCTACTCAGTTGACCTCCCGAGGCTGAGTTGACCCCGTTCTAGCCCTCGTACTACTTTTCAAATTTCGTCGCAGAGCCAGGAATCGAACCCGGGCCTCCAGGGCGGGGGGGCAGCTAATCACACTAACCACTACACCACAGAGGCTGCCTTGATACACTTCTAAAAATGAAAAACAGTCTATATCAGCACTTACTAACATATTTTAATTTAAAACAGGCTTTTGGAATCTTAAAATTATTTCCATCATCAGTGAATCAAGACGACATAATTATGTGCATTTTAATATTTTAAGTTTGAATATTCACTGATGATGGAACTACGCTTCCATGACAATATATATTTAACCTTTCTTTACAACCTGGTTGATGTGATTACCCCAATGAAGATAATTTCTTATATTGACACCGAGCTACTTCCTGTGATCCTCCATGTTCTCCGGTACAGCAGATAAAGTCATCCTCTCTTTACAGTTACTATCACAGAATATCCGATTATCGAAATCCCTTCGGTTAATTATTTTTAAAGCTGTGCTGTATTGACTTAGGGAAGGCAAAACTAGAAATCGAACTTCGAATTTTTACGTTACCGGTACACAAAGGTTGGAAAATTCGATCGATTTCGGTATATTGGTGAATGGGTCCATCCCAATGGTAAAGACGGAACCTCTGAGACAGATGTGCCAAATACAACGCAGCATACCAACTGACAAAACCATTACAACAAGAAGTGCACTTCGAAGAACGCCAAAATATGCCATTACAAGACTGTTGTCAGAGCCCAGTTCGTATATTCTACGGAGACGGAGACCTCACTGATGAACAGGACAGGCACTATGGATGACCTGGAAAAAGTCGAAAGTCGTAACTTCCGGAAATTTCATGGGCCAAGGATGCTCCCGACTGAAAGCGAACTCTGAACCGTACCAACACTAGCATGCGACGTAGGCGGCTGAGGTTTTATGGGCACCTGCTGGGAATGGACAACGGCAGCCTTAAGAAGATCTTCTCACTCATCAAACTCTACAAGACTGGAAGCATGTGGCTCAGTGAATTAAAAAAAATGATTTAGCTTCGGCTAGGATTTCAGATACTGATACAAATTTTGAAAAATGGTTAACTCGTGGTCTCCTCCACCAAATGTTATTAAATTTCGCAAACAACTTTCACAGGAAAGGAAGGAAAAATTAACAGCAAATCTCAAGAGATATTGTTAAAGAAAGCGAGCATCCAAAAAGAACTAATCATAAGCCCTGCCTAGTGGGCTTATCACTAATAAAATAAATAACACTTGTATGAAGGACAAAGTAATTTATTTTTGAGATTATTTATTTTATTTATTATCATATTTTCGTATATTCAAATAATTAATAATTTAGAGCTAACGTCTTAAGATAGTATTGAGAGCGCGCTTTACCACAGACGAATAAATAACCTGCTCACTTCGTAGCGAGTTTCTCATCTCTGGCTTTACACATCTTTTTGGTTCTTGCACAAGACAACATCACTAATCATCAACACTTAAAACTAAAGGTTTTCTTCACTCTTGTTAAACTCTATATTTTCTCTTCGTCGTTCTTCATGGAAGCCCTCCTGGCAACTGAAGGCAGCGGTGTCTCACACATCTTACTGGTAGGATTCCAGACGTAACCAGAGCGACAGTCACCCAAAATTGGCTTCCCGTCCACACATCGGTAAATCTAAAACATAACACAAGCGTATATTAACACCTTAAAACATAAACACAGATTTCCCTTAACAATGACATGTACGAAGTTGAGTTCTCCGTGGCCACTTAATATTATTCTGGACGGAAAATTAACAAAATGTGTCAAAGCCAATTTTTATTTTTAAAGTCTTTATTTAAACTATAAATAATATAATTATTTTTTACGTGACAATCAATGGTTTTTGTTTTGCTAGTTGTTTTACGTCGCACCGACACAGATATATCTTACGGCGACGATGGGACAGGAAAGGGCTAGGAGTGGGATGGAAGTGGCCGTGGCCTTAATTAAGGTACAGCCGCAACATTTGCCTGGTGTGAAAATGGGAAACCATGGAAAACCATTTTCAGGGCTGCCGACAGTGGGGTTCGAACCTACTATCTCCCGAATACTGGATACTGGCCGCACTTAAGCGACTGCAGCTATCGAGCTCGGTATCAATGGTATTTTTAAGCCATTTGGAAGGAATGAATACACCAGATTTACTTTTCGAATGCACAAATTTCTGCAAAGCAATCGTACGAAATCAAAATGGTATACGCAAGTAGGGAAAGAGCTCACTGAATTAGGATCGCCAAATCTGCAGGATAGAAAAAATGTAATCAGGAGCACTGTTCACACAAGAGCATACAATCCAGGTGAATAGCTTGGTTTTGCAGAACCAGGCGGCTTGCTTTGTAAAGGAATGTTATTAACAGACACTTGTATTAAAAAGTGTTATGATTACTGTCTCAAATATGCATCAGATAATCAGTATTTGACTAAGTCGAGGATATGTAATGACTTGTAAACCGAGTCTCCGTGTCAGTATATCACAACATTTTGTTACCTGCGGACGTGTTATACTGGAGGACTTCACTTCAGAACTCTGAATCAAAATCTTTCTTCTTACTACTGTTTTTCAAAACTACCACTTCTTTCTATTCAAAAGTTAGCAGAACATCGACAACATAGAGCGCATTGGACGTGCGTTCAGGGGCGCGCAGCTTTGAGCTTGCATTCGGGAGAGAGTGGGTTTGAACGACACAGTCGGCAACCCTGAAGATGATTTTCCGTGGTTTGCCATTTTCATACCAGGCAAATGTACATACGGCCACTTTCTCCCCATTCCTAGTCCATTCCTCTCCCATCGTCGCCATAAGACTTATCTGAGTCTGTGCGACGTAAAGCAATTTTTGTAGTTGTAATTTTTGACCACAACTGCTATCAATAAATAACATACCTATTTTGATAATCTTTCTTGCTAAATGTCTTTCACGGAGATTGGTGGACGTATCTGCACATGCATAATATAATATTAATAAATACCGAATTCATGCAGTGAAAGGTTTACCTTTGCATGAAGCAACACCAACGTAGTGCATATAGGACATCTGCACTCTCTGAATGTGAAATGTAGGTTAACAGATGTGAGTTACAGTATCTCGCATCGACCACGCTACTGGGCATATCCAATCGCAGCTTCTCCTACTATTTTTGCTCGGCCGTGTTGCTCGTCAACTGTAATCAGCTTCCCGCCGACCTTAAAAAGCAAGTGGCCGAACTCCACACTGGATGTGTGCCATGTCAATCACAACCACTACAACGACTACCACGACCTCCGCCTTCACCCTTCAATGCCTCCCTCTCACAACTTTAACTTACTCCCATCCCTCCCCAGTAATGTCTTCATCTGTTCCTATGCAAATCACTTCAGACCGCCCTAGCCTTCTACGTATCCCATCCCGCTACTTCCATCACCAGCGAATCACCGAAACGCCCGCAACTACTACCGCAACCGTCGCACCGTCAACTTCAGAACGCCCTAGCCTTCTACGTATCCCATCTCGCTACTTCCCTCACCAGCAAATCACAGAAACGCCTGCATCTACTACAGCAACCGTCGCACTGTCAACTTCGTCACAACCACTACCACCGTCTCAACCCGCCATGTTTAGCGTCCTTTGCGGCGTTGCTACAACCATCACCGAACAAGAGGTCCTACAGGAACTTCATGCAACAGGAGTCCCAACACGGCGGGCGTTCCGCATACTGAACTCTTCTGGACCAACCACCTTGGTACGTCTCCATCTACAGACAGAAGAAGCAGTCCATCACCTCATCGCCAGTGGAGCCCACATCTACCGACATCATCATCCAGTGGAACTCTCTCGCTCTCCTCCTCGACCTTTCCCCCGACGTCCTTCCGTCGCTACACGTCATCGCACCCGGCCAGCTCATCTTCCCTATCAACCTCGTCACTACGGACGCCCACCACTTCCCGCAACTCTTCCTTTCTCCCACCCTCCTCCACATACAGATCTCTATCGACTCCTCACAACTTCCCTAAGTCACATCGCTGCAGCCCTACAACTCCTCAACCCATTCTTCCACCCTGGCACTCCCGTTTAACACCTCACTCCTTCATCACACCTCACTCTCACTACACATCTCCCGGCCCGAGAGATCGCGTCACACTTTGAGGGGCCCGCCCCGTCCTTCGGATGGGGAATGAAAACTTATTCAACAACTACGACGATGTAAGTTATGTTTGCTTACAAAACACTGCGTCCCACATTATGGTTTGTTTAATAGGCACCGACAGTGTGAGATGCAATTCATCATTTACTAGAGCAGCGCTGGCGCCGGCTTGTGCATTTAGATGTTGTGCACGATGAGTGAATTAACACTATTCATAAGCCATTAGTTAAAAACCCACAAATATTCCACGAAGTGATGAAAGAATTGTACCGGGCGGTACACCTCCACGCCGCTAATTTAAAATGTGCGCCAGTTGAAACTCCTCTGCTGGAGGAAGTCTGAACTTTATCTACGGTATTAATTTTCTACTTTCTCAGAAGATGTCACTACCTGGAAATTTTGGAGCTTTTGAACTATGTCATTTTCGACGTATTTTTGTTTTGCTTGTAGTAAGAAGTGTGAACTTTCTCTTCTAGAGGACACTACTGAAGATCAACAATAGTGCACCCTAGTGCGGAGTGAAAGAACTGTTTTTTTGGAGAAATTTTGAATTCATAAGTTTGTTCTTTGTTAAATTTCTTTCAGTCATTGTTTAAGTTGGCTGTATACCCCTCTCTTTCCCCTTGTTTGGTATTTAGCCAATCCCGAATTTCTTTTATTAATTTCTGACCAATCTGATGTATCTTCCCCCAACTTGAATATGTTGCTGTATCCTACCCAATAAAGTGATTGTGGGCGGGTGTTTTCTTCCCTAAAACGCCTCGAACTTTCCGCGAGAGTATATAAACTGCTGATTTTTGGGTCTCTGCGCCACTTCTGTTCCATCTTTCTGTGTGTAAAGTACATAGCAGGAGGCGGGAAGCGCCTCTTTCGTCGGCAGCGGTCAACAACAAGGTAATGGCCGATTAATAACTTCTTTCTTTGCTAGCTCAGCAGTTTAACTCTCGGGGCGGGTCCGAAATTTTTCCATTATGTAACCTTCCTTAAAATGTAAAGAAACTTGTATCTATTCTATCTTTTAAACTATATATTGGGATAGAGAGTGCTTAACCCTCTCGAGCTCCCACTCATATTGTTTTGAGGTGAACTTATTTTTTTTCTCTACCTATTCTTCTTTAACGTAATGTAAATTGTGTCCTTCTTAAGTCACCTCTGTAGTATGGGATTAGCCCTTGTATTAGTGGCCTAGAGCCAGATTAGGTTTTTAAAAACAAATGCATTAGGAGTGTAGATCGCCTCCTCTCTAATTGTTATTTTAGAGGTCATGTAATTAACCTTCTTCTCATTTAATAGACCTCAGTAGGTTGGGTATTTTACCCCTGTGTATATGTCCTTGGAGGACAGCTTGAAGGTGGAATTAGGTGTGGCCTCTGACAGGCCTGAATTTTGAGAGCAAGTTGCTATTTTCCCGAAAATTTTGTTTTCTGCGCGCCTCAAGGAGGCCTTTCTGTGTATTTTGGAGCAAGTGCTCCTAGGCATGAATGGGGTTTTCTGCCTCTCTGTTGAAACTTGTGTTTTGGGGTAAAACTGGGCTAATTGCTCAAGAAGTGTGAGGCTGGGGCTCGAAGCCCAAATCCTGTAAATATTGTAATTGTATTTTTATTGCCTTGCTACTCTGTACCTGCCATGATTGTTATTTCGTTATTTGGAAAAGAAAATATAACCTTGTTAATTTTACATGCACTATAATTTCGTAGCTTGAGACCCGTTCACACCCGCACCTTCTTTCACGCATAACTACCGCAAAAACACGGTCCGAAATAAATTTATTATTTAAAAATACATTCTTGCTGTGAGCCTCCGTGGCTCAGGCGGCAGAGCGCCGGCCTCCCACCGCTGGGTTCCGTGGTTCAAATCCCGATCGCTTCATGTGAGATTTGTGCTGGACAAAGCGGAGGCAGGACAAGTTTTTCTCCAGGTACTCCGGTTTTCCCTATCATATTTCATTCCAGCAACACTCTCCAATATCATTGCATTTCATCTGTCACCCATTAATCATTACCCTAGAGGAGTGCGACAGCTTTCGACAGCCGGCACAATTCCTATCCTCGCCGCTAGATGGGGGATTCATCCATTCCATTCCTGACCCGGTCGAGTGACTGGAAACAGGCTGTGGATTTTCAGTTTTCATTCTTGCTGTAATTTATTTATTTATTTATTTATTTATTTATTTATTTATTTATTTATTTATTTATTTATTTATTTATTTATTTATTTATTTATTTATTTTATTTTATTTATTTATTTATTTATTTAGCGAATGGCTTTTAGTGCCGGGAGTGTTCGAGGACATGTTCGGCTCGAGTGGTGCAGGTTTTTCTATTTGACGCCTGCACATCTGGATATGGAATGATGATAATGAGGTGTCAGCACGTAGCCTACCCTTTACGAAAAACATCAATGAGTGTACGTAAAGCTTAACGTTTCCATCGGACGGACCGATCACCATCAACACCGTCATATGCCCTCACTCCACATGAACATTGCAGAGAGGTTTGGGATTGAATCCTGGCTTTTGGCACGCAACCTAGTGCCAGCTACATTCTCATGATGTCAGACCATAGTCTTCAACCCTTAACGATCATGGCTATATGGCGGGCAGGGACAGCGCTAAAGAGTTCACATAACGCATCTTCTACTTCTGCCGCTGTCAAAAAATGGCAGACCAAGAAACCCATTCTAATTTCAAAATTTCAGTACCTAACATCGATATACGATATATTGCCACATTTCTGCCAGATATTATCACTCACGAAAATCACCAGTTGATCCAGGTCCTTGTTTGAATGGTCAGCGTTGAGGCATTCAGTTCAAAGGCTTCGCGGTTCGATTCCTGACGGCGTATTTTAATGTCGCCTGTTAATTAGTATGACTCGGGGTCTGGGTGTTTTATTCGACACAAAATACTGTACTCCTCTTCATATTCGTACAACACACCACAATATCAAACACCACGCAATAGTGGCTGGCACCAGGAAGCGACCTTATGAAAATGTGGGAAAGGTGAAAGGAGAAGAAACGCGCGGCTTAGGACAGTAAATTTATACCTCCAACACCTGCGTACACAGGGTAGGATTTGTATCCCTATTTTATGGCGCAAGCTTATACTTTTGCGTGGAATACGAACTATGACGATTAAGCTTCTCATTTCTAAACTTCCACATGCGTTGCCCGGTACTCGAATACACGTCACCTTGTTGAAAATCCTGTTATGATGTGACACAGCTGTTAAGCCATCTTCCTGGAAATGTACTATAAAGCAGCATAGGGAAAAGTTATCCTTACATTTTAAACGATTCGGGCAGGGGCAAACACACTTCCAATGCACACACCTCGATATACATTGCTGAAAATTAACCCTTGAAAAATCAATTATTCGCTGGAAGTAACGCTCGATAAGTAGCTTAATTAAGTATAGAAAACTTTGTCAGATTTACTAAGATATTAGAATCATTCCGTATTGACGGTTTTCACTTTACAAAGGTGAAAAATGAGAGTATCCTCCTAATTCAATACATTGACGGTTTCCACTAGATCACTTACAGTTTACTATGCATCTGTCTTCTACCTAACACAGCTTCTCAATTTTATATCGCGGCCCTTCCGACCCTTCATAATAAGGCAAGACACCAGCCAACATTATGAAACAATAATCAAGAAAGTGACCACTAGATTGAGAAGATATTGAGAATGCTGCTGTTTCTAAAGCTTTAAATTTCATTGGCGTTTTTTCCTTGTCACAGGCTTTTCGCCTGCACGTCATATCAGGCTTAGTTTCTAAAAAATGTTTGCTCCCGCTCCCCTCCTGACCAATTTAATGTGATGGGTTTCTACAAGGATGATTTTCGACAGTGATTTCAACCTGTTTGTTATGTTACTAAACAATATTTTGTAAACTGTGAGGTCCACAACCTCACCATGTGCTACTATTGTTCATTTCCATCTGCATCATTTGTTTTTTCATTCCTTTGTTTTCTTAGGTTAACACAGTTTTTAGTTTCAGTTATTATTTTTAATTAACACCTTTTCACTGAATTTTGTCGCAGTGAGTTGTTTTTTGCTCCGCATATTGATGTAAATATTGTATATTTGTGCTAATTTTGTTTCCGTCTAGGCTCTCTTTTGTTTGTTTTTTCATTTGCTCCTTCATTATGTTTTTTAGCATTTTTTCAACTTATGTAAATTATTTCAAACTTCCCTCATTTTTCACTGAAGATGGCTCAAACGAGCCGAAACATGTTTGAATTTGTTTACTCCGTCTAATGACGGAATATTTATTGTATTGAATTAGGAGGATACTCTCATTTTTCACCTTTGTAAAAGTTACTAAGGTGACAGAGGTGGGCTACTGCAATCATAGTTTGTCCCACTTGTTCATAATATCACAAATAAACAATCACTAAAGGTTTCTGCTACGTAAACAATATCATATACACGCATGGTTTTAAGTGATTTGAGAGAGTTTGAGAATATTTTTTATAGAATGAAACATATCATTCTTCGTTTGTGTGTGTGATTTTACAGGTATGTTACCGTGTTATATCTGTTATAATTAAGTGTTTCTGACAGAATGAAAAGGTGAAAAGTTCCCTTGAAAATAAACACAATCTTACTCTGTTAAATTCTTCTCCAAGATCCTCTGTCTTGTTCTCTGCGTTGCACTGGATGTAGATAGGTATCGGTGGTAATGTCACTGGGTAGCACTCATTAGCTGGTGGCTCCGGAGGAATATCGTCCTGGAAACAAACAACATTGAAGTAAATGCTCTGAAAACGTACACGGTTTTCACATCAGGGGAATGCATCATGTGAGATGAATGTGGCAAAATCTAGCATAGATCCATTAACTTGTGCCTCACTCTTACTGGCATTTTCTTCTTTTCAGACCATCTGTGGTCAAATCTTATATATTTCCGACCACTACCCAGAGAGTCGACCATTTAAAATGGGAAACCAATATATAGAAGCTGTCGATGAGTACATCTATCTTGGACACAAGATAAAACTTGGAAAAGACAACCAACGTGCAGAAATTCCTCGCAGAAGGTATGAGTTGGACTGCATTCCGAAAACTAAGATTCATCCTCACCAACAAGGATGTTCCAATTAACCTGAAGACCAAGGTTTATAATACGTGCGTGCTGCCAGTTACAACTTACGGTCTGGAAACGATGACTCTGACGAAGGAAAGCGCTCGCAAGCTTCAGCGAACACAACGAGCTATGGAGGACAGATGCTAGGGATCAGCCTTAGGGATAAGATCCGTTCAGAGGACATCAGGAGAAGAACTAATGTAACAGACATCCTAGAGAGAGTAGCAAGACTAAAATGGCAATGGGTAGGACACGTAGCTCGACAAGACTACAACAGGTGGACCTCTAGGTTGTTCACTGGAGATCATGGGAACACAAGAGAGGCATTGGAAGACCCCAGAAGAGATGGCTCGACGACGTAAAGCTGTTGGCTGGAGCACGCTGGTTCCAAGTGGCTCAAGACCGAAGACGATGGAAACATATGGAAGAGGCCTATATCCAGCAGTGGATTGAAATAGGCTAGAAAAGAAGAAGAAGAAGAAGAAGAAGACCCTTTATTCGACACATTCATTCTTCGAAGAAACCCATGTGGGTGGAGACATTAGAGCAACCTACACTCATGGTATCTTCTGACTCTCATAAGAGAAGACTAAGAGGGTATCCCCCCCCCCCAAGGGAATACTTCCGTGGATCAGTGGTATATCGCCCCACTTACGAATTGAAGCTTGCAGGCTTGAACACCGTTGAGGTGACTTCTCAAGGTTGTTTAAAATGTTTTGCACTCTATGTTGTTGTTGCTGGAGATGGCGGTGATTATTGTTTTAAGACGAAGCAGGTCCTACTACTGGACACTTACCATAAAAGAAATGGAAGAGGTCCCACTAAAACTGTCGGGGTCCGAAAAGAACAAGAGTTGATCAAGGGAAGTTAGACAGGGAATATGACGGTGAGGAGCCTAACACAATTAGGAGGAAGCAATACCAGAATCACCAAGCAGAACCGTGGTCGCCAACCGAAGTTGAGATCCCCTCGTCCCCCTTTTAGTCGCCTATTACGATAGGCTGGGCCTTAGAAATTCAGTATATGTAGCATAAATTGTATAGCGTCATAAGGGATTTGAAATGTTACAAATCTTATGAGGAATACCTTGTAGAGGAGAGATGTGTTCACTGCAACAGCCAGGGACCCACCCGCCATGATCATCATCATCATCATCTGTTTACCCTCCAGGTTCGGTTTTTCCCTCGGACTTAGCGAGGGATCTCACCTCTACCGCCTCAAGGGCAGTGTCCTGGAGCTTCAGACTCTTGGTCGGGGGATACAACTGGGGAGTATGACCAGTACCTCGCCCAGGCGGCCTCACCTGCTATGCTGAACAGGGGTCTTGTGGAGGGATGGGAAGATCTGAAGGGATAGGCAAGGAAGAGGGAAGGAAGCGGCCGTGGCCTTAAGTTAGGTACCATCCCGGCATTCGCCTGGAGGAGAAGTGGGAAACCACGGAAAACCACTTCCAGGATGGCTGAGGTGGGAATCGAACCCACCTCTACTCAGTTGACCTCCCGAGGCTGAGTGGACCCCGTTCCAGCCCTCGTACCACTTTTCAAATTTCGTGGCAGAGCCGGGAATCGAACTCGGGCCTCCGGGGGTGGCAGCTAATCACGCTAACCACTACACCACAGAGGCGGACACATTTACTTTTATAACCTAATATAATTTATCACACGCCATTATTCATTGTTAAAGCGCGCTGTAGCATTTCCATAGGCTGAAATACAATCGGATATGACGTTATTCCCAGCAATCAAGTGAAATACATTCCGTTATCAAGCAGCGCACAATAAAAACACAACTAAATACAATCTGTAGCGAAACAATGTACAGTCAGACCAATAGCTTTGTCACCAGGAGTGACAGCTGCTCTCACCGTACGGAATGCTTCGCGGCCCTAACCTGGGGGCTTACGCCCTCAGACCCCCTTTGTTCGGTCACAGTCCAAACCCATCCGCTAGTTCGTAAGTTGAAAACTAGCGCCGCCGCACCTAACAATTCACGACTAGTTCTTAAGGTAAAGAGTTGGCAGCCCTGTGCAACGCACGATCACGATCATCGCGAGAAGTCGGCGAGAAAGAAACAAATGACAGTGCAATCACGCCTAGATATCTGCGCTGAGAAAGCACTGCAGTGACTGAACTTTTACTGGCTGGGGATACCCTGGATGTATTCTACCACGCCATCTACCCGGCGACTGGTATTGTTGGTATGGTAAAGGTTTCTGGTAGCGTACATGACGAAATCAAATTATGCTAGCTACAGCAACTATCCAGTAGGATTCAATTTTCATTGCTAGACAGCAGCACAATCGCAACGTCAAAATTGGAAGGCAGGTCGACTAGATGGCACCAACCCAGAAGGTTTGTAAAAGCAGAAATATTATGATGAGAGATCAAGTAACGAGAAAAGAACAGATAAGAGAATCATATTTTCTGGGTGATGATACGGCCAACCTCCTTCATTGTCTCCTGTCACAGATCCGTGTGCGATATTGTTCTACCGATTCGTTTACAGTCCTTACAATTTTCTTGCGATTGTATATTTTCGTATTGTTAGATCGGATCAGCAAGTACCGAGCTCGATAGCTGCAGTTGCTTAAGTGGGGCCAGTATCCAGTATTCGGCAGATAGTAGGTTCGAACCCCACTGTCGGCAGCCCTGAAAATGGTTTTCCGTGGTTTCCCATTTTCACACCAAGCAAATGCTGGGGTTGTACCTTAATTAAGGCCACAGCCGCTTCCTTCCCATTCCTAGCTCTTTCCTGTCCCATCGTCGCCATAAGACTTATCTGTGTCGGTGCGACGTAAAGCAACTAGCAAAAAAATAAGGATCAGCAAGTCCAGACTGAGGTGGTTCGGGCATGTGCATGTAAGGAGGACGGAGTAACCCACTAAATGGGCATTGCAGTTCGGGGAAAGACCCTGGAAGGCATCATTAAGAACAGAACGCATCTCAATACGACAGAGTGGAAGAGGCTCACCAACAGTACTCGGGAAACTGGAACTGTAAAATGAGAGTCTCCGATGGACGCAAAATATTCTATGGAACTCACTGCACTAGGCGCAACGCGGGTTAATTGAAGGAAGGGAAATATCAATTCCATGAAATTAAGTTATATTACCAATGATTGATCTTCAGTTTTGACCTACCCGTTCTGCTGACCCGTTTCTTCTTGGATAAGGCACTATGTAGTCACTCATACTGTTGTTGAGGATGTTAACTACGTGATTCTTCTCACCACAAGCTCCTCGAAAGTCATCGTTGTCGATAGCCCACATCATTGCTCCTCCATAACCTTTCTCTCTGATGAAATCCATCTTGTACTGAATACTGCGTGGGTTCTCGTAACCTACCCATGTCAGATCTGTGGACAAATATTACAACTTACTACACGTACTTTTGTTTCTGTTTTCAAATGTCATTAAAGTACAAGAATATTAGGATGGATAATATCAAAATGTAGGTACACTGAGTACGTCAAGCTTCAAATTCACACCAAAATAAAAATCAAACCAAACCTTTTAAAATGTTGAATTGTTCTCAGAGGTCATGAAATAAACTGTTCATACAATGTTACACAACAATGACCATAATGATTTACATGTTCTGCGTTATAAAACTCCGGAAATTAATTACTTGAAAATACTTGTAAAATGGCCTAAAATAAATTTGCGCACGATGCTCGCTTGAAATCACCAAGATCTGGCATTCGGTCTTAAAAATGTAGGTTATAACATTTTAAATTTTATAGAGTACTCATAATTGATCAAAAACTTGACATAGTTCAACAATTTAAATATCTTGGAGAAATCATCACACACAACTTAAACGAGAAAGTGACATAGATAAAAGAACTAACAAAACGAAAAAAGCCCAATTTCTAACCTGGAAAACATAATAAGAAATGCCTGTCAATAGACCGTAACTTACGCTTGTGAAATCCTGTTCCAAAGTGAAAACAAAAGAAGAAATCGTCCGATAGTCTCCTCAAAACTGAAAGAAGAATCGTAGAAATATGCATAAATAAATACCACGTCGTAGGAGTCTAGATAATTCTTCCTAATGAAACTGTCTATCGAGAGATTGACAAATCACCGATACAATGAAGAAGAAAAGAATCTCGTATTTCTTTCACACCTTGCGACTGCCGGAAAATCGTCGTTACGACAACTAAAGATGAGAAATCTCGGGAAGATGATAGGAGGTCAATGGATACACGAATTTCAGCAAGATCTCAAAGCAGTTGGACTTGAGATAGCAGATGCAGAGAGCAAAAATAAAATTAACACCATTCTTAAGACTCACAAATTTTCAGCAGAAAAGATACATAGAAGGTCTGTTGTGATTTCAGAAGAATCCTCGTCGTACGTCGCATGTCCACGCTTTTCTCGGCTGGGTGGCGCTCTTCTCTGCTGTTACTCAGTCGGCCCAAGAATAATTAAACGGGCAGACGCCTAGTTGGCTGTCGCCTCCCCTCTCCACGATGTTTTACACCTGTCTTATTAAGGACATGGACACCACTCTCCCCGACATCTTCATTCGCCGTGAACTCGGCCAGGCTGGTTACCTCATCTACGATGTACTGCGGCTCCGGGACAACTTCACTGGTCAACTTTCGCCGGAGGTTCTGGCCTTCTTCCACCATTCCGAAGGCCCGGCAGCCCTGATCTACAACGGCGCTACCATCAACGGCAGGCTCCATGAAGTGGTTTCTACTCCGGAGGACCTCATCGAGGCTAGTCGCCACCATCCTCATCCCATTTCCACTGTTCATATCCGTCCCCCTCGTACATCCCCACAGCCTCCAGCGCCCCCCTCCGTCATCACGTCCACTCTCATCACTACTACTACCACTACCATCACCACTTCTGCCCATACTACCTCGTCTACTTCTCTTCTTCATACAACGACTAGCCACCTCACTCCTATCATGGCCACTCCCCCACCCTCCCTCTCTGCCACACTATCAAGTCCACACCCGCCTCCTCTCACCTACACGGATGCCGCCATTACAGCTCAGCCAACCTCCCGCGCCGAAGCAACCACAGCAACGCCAACTCACCTGCAGTCTCCATCACCGAGCTGTGTCATCCGTGGCATTGATCCCGTCATCGCCGACCGGGACATTCTGGAAGAACTACAACTGGCAGGCGTCCTCGCCCGTCGGGCATTTCGTATCTTCACTGCCAACGGCCCGAACTTCATGGTGCGCATACAACTCTCCTCTGCAGCCGACGTAGACCATCTACTCACCACCGGCGTCCGTTTTCGCGGGCGCACCTATCGAGTGGAGCCGTCTCGTTCCCCACCCCACCCCGACAGCTCCACTCCTCTTCCCATTTCTCGTAGCCCGCCACCCACCCCCGCAAGCTGTCCCCCTACCCGCTCCACAACCGAACTTCCTCATATCACCCCTCCTGACACTAGACCTTCTTCGCCTCCTTACCACTTCCATTACCAACATTACCACAACCCTTTACTACCTTCTCTCACAATACTACCAATGTGGCCAATGAAGTTGATGTTACAAAAATGCATCTAAACAAAGGTCATAAAAACAGTTGATGGAGTGTAATTTAGCTCTGTTTTTTTTTTTTTTTTTTTTTTTCCATATTCAGTCCAGAAGAATGCTAAGAAAGTATCCTATTTCAGTTGTCTGGTCACTTTCCCTGAGCGAATACCTAAACAATGCCGTTGTATCCGCTCTTTATGACATCGCAAAAACGCAAATATCAAATTCACATGGAGGATGAATCATATATCACTAAATAGAAGAAACCACGACGACAACAAGTTGTAGTTGAATTGTAATTTTAGAAATGAAATGTCGTATGGCTTTTAGTGCCGGGATATCCCAGGAAGGGTTCAGCTCGCCAGGTGCAGGTCTTTCTATTTGACTCCCGTAGGCGACCTGCGCGTCGTGATGAGGATGAAATGATGATGAAGACAACACATACACCCAGCCCCCTTGCCGTTGGAATTAACCAATTAAGGTTAAAATCCCCAACCCGGCCGGGAATCGAACCTGGGACCGTCTGAACCGAAGGCCAGTACGCTGACCGTTCAGCCAACGAAAAATAATTTTAGCCTTCGCATTCTGCAGCAGCCATGGTGAAAATGTGATCGTGCGCCGAGTCGCTGTGTAAATGCAACGTGTATAACACACATTCAGTGAAACAACGGTCTGACCACTAACAGTCCGACAAATGCATGGAAGCGAGGTTGAATGCCGGCAAGGAAGGGTTGGGATTTGAAGGGTTTAACATACATAACATGACCTTCTGGGAAATCAGGCCAGTTTGTACTCTATGCGGATGATATTACTTTCATAACAGCGGATCGAAAATCAGAAAATGTAGTTAATCAAAATAGGGAGAGGTTTCAGGAGTAGTTGTCTTTGTTGAAGGAGAATAAATGAAATTGGTCTTAAACGGCAACACAACTGAATACATTTTTTCGTATCTAAGCAATAGAACTTTTTTTTTTTTTACTAATTGCTTTACGTCGCATCGACACAGATAGGTCTTATGGCGACGATGGGGCAGGGAAGGGTTAGGAGTGGGAAGGAAGCGGCCGTGGCCTTAATTAAGGTACAGCCCGAGGATTCGCCTGGTGTGAAAATGGGAAACCACGGAAAACCATCTACAGGGCTGCCGATAGTGGGATTCAAACCTACTATCTCTCGAATACTGGATACTGGTCGCATTTAAGCGACTGCAGCTATCGAGCTCGGTAGCAATAGAACTAGGGAGGACAGCAACAAGTCACTGAAAGAGTTAGGAATCAAAATTGAACTGGAATGTACAAATACAACTGTATTTTTATTGTGAATCTAAGGAAATGGTGCGCCTCTGTGGTGTAGTGGTTAGTGTGATTGGCTGCCACCCCCGGAGGCCCGGGTTCGATTCCCGGCTCTGCCACGAAATTTCAAAAGTGGTACGAGGAGGGCTGGAACGGGCTCCACTCAGCCTCGGGAGGTCAAATGAGTAGAAGTAGGTTCGATTCCCACCTCATCCATCCTGGAAGTAGTTTTCCGTGGTTTCCCACTTCTCCTCCAGGCAAATGCCTGGATGGTACCTAACTTAAGGCCACGGCCGCTTCCTTCCCTCTTCCTTGTCTATCCCTTCCAATCTTCCCATCCCCGTACAAGGCCCCTGTTCAGCATAGCAGGTGAGGCCGCCTGGGCGAGGTACTGGTCATTCTCCCCAGTTGTATCCCACGACCCAATGTCTGACGCTCCAGGACACTGCCCTAGAGGCGGTAGAGGTGGGATCCCTCGCTGAGTCCGAGGGAAAAGCCAACCCTGGACGGTAAACAGATTAAGATAGATAGATAGATAGAATCTAAGTGTGTTTGGAAACCTCAAATAATGTCTGCTTACTATCATCATCATCATCTGTTTACCCTCCAGGCCCAGGCGGCCTCACCTGGTATGCTGAACAGGGGCCTTGTGGAGGGATGGGAAGATTGGATGGGATAGGCAAGGAAGAGGGAAGGAAGCGGCCGTGGCCTTAAGTTAGGTACCATGCCGGCATTCGCCTGGAGGAGAAGTGGGAAACCACGGAAAACCACTTCGAGGATGGCTGAGGTGGGAATCGAACCCACCTCGTTCCAGCCCTCGTACCACTTTTCAAATTTCGTGGCAGAGCCGGGAATCGAACCCGGACCTCCGGGGGTGGCAGCTAATCACGCTAACCACTACACCACAGAGGCGGACTCTGCTTACTATACTGTCTTTAATTTACATCCCGTACGGAACAATAATGTGTGGGAATATCACGGGCAAAAGAAAGCATTCAGCTGCGTACAGGGAATTTAAGACAAAGATCATGTAGGACTATTTTCCAGGAAGTGGAAATAATGACTTTTCCCTCGATATACACTTACCGATTCACCGGGCGAGTTAGCCGTGCGGCTGTTAGCTTGTATCCGGAAAGTACTGGGTTCGAATCCTACTGGCGGCAGCACTGAAGATGGTTTTCCGTGTTTTCACATTTTCACACCAGGAAAATTCTGGCTGTACCTTTATTAAGGCCACGGCCGCTTCCTTCCAACTCCTGGGCCTTTCATCTTCCATCGTCGCCATAAGACCTATCTGTGTAGGTGCGACGTAAAGCCACACTTACCAATTCATAATGGGCATCAGTATAACACAAGAAGAAATGTTGTAAGACACTTCTCATGTTGGAGTATAAGAAAACTCAAAAATATCATAATTACACAGGAACGATATATTGCAACAGGATCCGATTGGAATAAAGAGACTTGTTGGTGAAATACTTTCAAAACACACTAAAAACTGGCCGACGGTAAACAACATTTGTAGTATGCAGAAAACTGAAAAAAATAGTGCACCTCCCTATAAACGAATAGTAAATATATTTAAATATGCAACTTAATATATTACTCTTGGATATAGCATAAGATGTTCAGTACAATATAATATATTCTAAGGAAGATGAAGTGTAAATGAGGATATTATGTTATTACTTGAGAGAGAAATCAACAGGTTTTACATTGTAAAACCTTGCGTGTTTAATGTAATATTGTGGATTGTTTGAATTTGTCTGTTACAATATACGTTGATTAATGACAAATTGCATTCTATTGAAAGCAACAGAAGTGCATAGGGTGTCAAAATGTAGTTGTGAGTCACTGCCTCGCTATGGCTTCTCCATAGCATATTTATTGATATGTTACACTTAGTATTTTTATTCCATTATCATGATCAAAAAGTGCAAAAAGTGTTTTAAGTCAGGTCTTCTCGGGATTTTCTGAACGACTTCAGTTTCTATAAAGTGTGAAAAAATACGAAATTTCGGATGAAATAAAACATATTTTATTTGAAAAACGATATTTAAACATAACTTTTTATAAGGTTAAGTTAATTATACAACTAACGTTCGCGACACAGATATTAGTAAATTTGGCGGCCTTATAAACATTGGATGGGCGGACGCAGAGTGGGTCCCGACCCAAAGTGGCCACGGCTGGTCCGTTGTCCGACAGCTCTGCACTCCAACCGGCCAACCGAGCAGAGAAGAAGTGGCCGTGGATCTACGCCTCTGTATTTGGGAGACGGAGAGGGGCTGGTCCCCACTGTCTGCTGTCCTGAAAATGATTTTCCGTGATTTTTCATTCTCCTGCACTAAACCGGGACACTTCTTAGTATAGGCCACGTCCGCCAACCCTCTCACCTTCACCGCACAGCTCCTTCTCCGAAACAAATCTCCTGGCCTGAGAGACAGTGTCACAGTCTAGGAGGCCCGCCCCCCCCCCCCCCCACCTTCAGGGGGGGAATGAAAACGTTCAGTAGTAACGATGCTGAGGTATCTGGTTACACATACTCACCAATTCGATTCATTTAAATGAGTGTACTTTACTTTTGTACACATAGTTTACCTATCCATAACTTGTTAATATATGAAAGTGACTTACTTTTATAGGCATAGGGCACCTTTCCATACCAGTCCCACTTAAGGGTCCAACCATTCTCCTCTGTGACTTCCTGGCATATCTAGGAACATAGAAGAATAAGTTGACAGAACTTTTTCACATTGGAATTGTTATTGGAATATATATAAAATCCACCTCAACAATTAACCACCTGTATCCAGGAACAGTAAAATGCATAGAAAAATGAGGTGGAACAATATGGAATGAAATTTAATGCCGAAAAGAGTGAGTTAGTGATCACAACTAGAAGAAAGGGAGACCTACGAGAGGGACAATGCTTGGAGGGGAACAGCTCAAGGAGGGTAGAGAGTTTCAAGTATTTAGGAAGTATCATAGAGGAAAGTGGAAGAAATGATAAGGAAACAATCGAACGTGGAAGACAAGCATGAGCGTTTCCGAAAAGTGTGAGAAGCCTAGTTTGGAGCAAGGATGTTCCTCAGAGAAGCAAAAGAGGATGTATTATGTATACCTATTCTGACGTATGCAGCAGAGCAGTATTGAGCCAGAGAACTGTGATTAGGATACAGGTAAGTGAAATGAAATTTCTGAGAAGCAGCGTAGGAGTGACAAGAGTGGATAAGGTGAGAAATGAAAACCTTAGAGGTATAGTGAAAGAAGAGCCAGTACAGACAGGATAGAGGCATCTAGACTTCGGTGCTATGGACACATGAAGAGAATGACAGAGGATGCACGAAATGGAGATAACAGGAGAAAGATCAAGAGACAGGTGGATAAAAGGAGAAGAAGAGTGTGTACAGAGAAGAGGAGAGGACTGTGCAAGAGTGAAGAGGAAAAAGTGGTGGGAAGGCAAGAGGAGATGGAGAGGCTTATGTTGCAAGCACACCTGGCCTACAGCTGGAAACTGCATATGATAATCATGATGATGATGATGATGATCATCATCATCATCATCATCTGTTTACCCTCCAGGGTCGGCTTTTCCCTCGGACACAGCGAGGGATCCCACCTCTACCGCCTCAAGGGCAGTGTCCTGGAGCTTCAGACTCTTGGTCGGGGATACAACTGGGGAGAATGACCAGTACCTCGCCCAGGCGGCCTCACCTGCTATGCTGAACAGGGGCCTTGTGGAGGGATGGGAAGATTGGAAGGGATAGGCAAGGAAGAGGGAAGGAAGCGGCCGTGGCCTTATGTTAGGTACCATCCCGGCATTCGCCTGGAGGAGAAGTGGGAAACCACGGAAAACCACTTCCAGGATGGCTGAGGTGGGAATCGAACCCACCTCTACTCAGTTGACCTTCCGAGGCTGAGTGGACCCCGTTCCAGCCCTCATGCCACTTTTCAAATTTCGTGGCAGAGCCGGGAATCGAACCCGGGCCTCCGGGGGTGGCAGCTAATCACACTAACCACTACACCACAGAGGCGGACGATGATGATGATGATGATGATAATGATGATGATGATGATGATGATGATGATGATGATGATGATGATGATGATGATGATGATGATGAAATGGGGAAGATGACTGGCATAGGATATTTCATTCATTTTCATATAATATTTTAATCTGTTGCTCGAAATAGACCTGACTCTAGAGTGTTTCAATATTTCATTTTTCACTATTTCACTCGTAATTTAATCAGTGGATGAAGTTTACAAAATAGTACGAATATTCAACTCACCTCATAATAAGCCATTCCCATGCTTCTGTTTTTGTTGATTGCAGCGCCTGGAAGATACGTACTGTTGTCTAGGAGAGTGAACACATGGCCATAGAAGGGTACTCCCACTATCAACTTGTCCGCAGGACATCCCATGTCTTCCCACAACTGAAGACCGTCATGCTGAACATACAATTAAACCGTAATATTAATAAACTGATAATGGGAGGTGGGAATTATGTTTGGAAGAGATTTACATTAGGAAAGAAGAGGTGTGTACATAGGATTTTGTGCCGCTTGAGGATTTGAATTATCATAAGTTTTGGCTGAACCAATAATAACCAAATGATTAGAGGAAACAGCAGGAATTTAGTTTTTCTAAGCACAAAAATAGAATAGCCTACTCCTATCCCCTAGTTTCGGATCACCTGAAATCATTTATTGTACTCCAAAATGTGTTTTCATACATGCATTCATTTCCCCTATTACTATTTATCTCCTTCTTATTTTGCTACCGCTTTTCCCAGACCTGTGGGGTCGTGGGTGCGAACTGTGTCGCACATGTGGATTTGGCCCCGTTTTACTGCCAGATGACCTTCCTGACGACAACCCCGTATGGAGGGATGTAATCACTATCCCGTGTTTCTTTGTGAATGTGAAGAGGAAAGTGTTGGGACAGACACAAACACACAGTCCGCGGGCCAGAAGAATTAATAACGATACGATTAAAATCAATGACCCGGCCGGGAATCGAACCCGGGACCATTCAGCCAATGAGTCAGACTCCCTGTTACTATTTATCTGTTACTAAATTAAACATTACAATTAAACTTGCGTAGGCAAGTAAGAATCTGCAATTTTGCGCTAATTGTCTTCAGGTTGGCTCTATGGCGCTGTGTGCTCACCAGCCGCTAGATGGCACCGTTGTCTACGTCTGTGGTAGGTTTCAGCGTTATCAGATTAGTACAGCCGTTGCCTACGAGATACACAAGGCCGGGAAATAGGAAGCAATTTGCCGCTGAAAAAGCGGCCCGACAGTGTTCACGGCTTGGCCGCTAGATGTCAGGTTTCCGTTCTGTTCTTGGCGGACTTTTAATATTGTGAAGTGCGGACTAATAGTGATGTTGTGTTGATTTTGTGCAATTTATTGTCAGTATTTTTTCTGTCGGTGTGTGTATGTGAGGTTGAGAAGATGGTGAACTGTTGTGTACCTCTGTGTACTTCCGATACTGCTAAAAAGCAAGAAAATGTGACGTTTCATAGTTTCCCTTCGGAGCGCGGTTTAAGAGAGAAGTGGAGGCAAGCTATTTCCAGGCAAGGTGATAAAGTAGGATCTCTTTGGGTACCTAACAATTCTTCTCGAGTGTGTAGCTTGCATTTTAATACGTCAGATTTTAGTGTAAGCACATCAGTCAAGCGAATTCTTCCCAACAAAGTTCCTTCTGTTTTTAGTGTGTACCCTGTTCATAAACAGAAAAGTAACAAGCGCAGGAAGGATCCAGCTCCCAGAAATGACGTACCATCAAAATTTAGTAGAATTTCTGATTCAGATAATGATATATCTTCAACAAATAACGATTCTACACCAGTCACAGACGAAAAAGGGGTACAAGTCCCGTTTATATGTAAGGGATAGGCTACGAGTAGCTCTTTTAAATCGAAATATTTACTGACGAGAAAGTCAAATACCAGGTTAAGGGAAACAATATTTAAATTGAGAAGTAGGATACGGGCAATGAAATCAGAAAAACGTTTTAAGATATCTGAACTTCACCAAAAATTTCCGATCAGGATGATGCGTTCAAGAATTTCAGAAGGAAATCCCCGAACCGCAAAGTGCTGAAATTGTGATAACTTCCTGCATCTCAGGTAAGCTAATCGTATGTATCGGTACGTCATACATCTATATAAATAAAATTGTTCGTGTCTGTTTGTTTGTCTGTTTGTTCCACCATCACGTCGAAACGGCTGGATAGATCTCAACCAAACTTCATATTTAGAGTATACTCCTCCCGGGGAAGGTTTTGATATGCATATCGTTTTAAAATATTTGAATACACGGGGGGTTTATAGGAAAACCAGAATGGTTTTTCCACCATTACGTCGAAACGGCTGGATAGATCTCAACCAAATTTCATATTTAGAGTATACTCCTCCCGGGGAAGGTTTCGATATGCATATCATTTTAAAATTTTTGAATATACGGGGGTGTATAGGGAAACCAGAATGGTTTTTCCACCATCACGTCGAAACGGCTCGATAGATCTCAACTAAACTTCATATTTAGACTATACTCATCCCGGGGAAGGTTTCTATATGCATATCATTTTAAAATATTTGAATAGACGGGGGGGTTTATAGGAAAACCAGAATGGTTTTCCTCCATTTTCTCTTATACTATTGATTTTCTGTAAACTTCGTTTACCGTACGTGAAACGTCTCTTCGTTATAAACAACTTTCGTTATGTTCATAATTTACCTTACTCTTTACATGACGGAGAAAGTTACAATTTTCTGCTGGTACCATGCTCTGCATTGAGTGACCGACAGACCGACAACGAACCTACAGGTTACCATGGCAACGTCTCTGACTGCATGCCAGCAGGGAAGTAAGGTATTGCCATTTTCCTCATCATGCTTTTAAATTCGTGGTTGTTCCTTGGGTAGAAGGCAAGAGAGGCGTCAATCGGCCTATCTGCGGGATATTGGCGGTATATCGTTGGATGTTATAACCGCCTTCGAATAGATTAAGTAATAACACCATTAGTCATCTTCTTATTATTTGTTTACCTAGGAATCAATGGACCTAAATTTCTCCTCTGTTAACGCTTTATTATATCCATAACTCACACTAGCATAATTTATTGAGGGGCATTTGATTTTCCAATACATTCACTTGGCATTTACATATTTGTCGTTATCCGGCTGTCCTCAGTTATAATCCATTTTCTATTACATTCAACTTTCTTAACTGTATTATTTTCTTCCTTAATTACGCCGTATGTACGCGAGTGCTACAAACTACTGGATGTATTTCCACCAATACTCATATTTAGAATACACCTGTCCTTGATAGGTTTTAGGGCAAATATTGTTTCTAAATCCCTGAACTGACTGGGGGTTTATACGAAACCGAAACAGTGATTTTGCACTTCCACAAAATATACACAATCAACGTTAATTTAAATCTACCTGCCTTGGTAGAAATTAATTTCTAAACCTTTTTTCTCATGTGCTTCATTTCGATACGAGGATTAATAAGGGAGATATCATTAACGGACCGTTTTTTTTGTACAAGTCCCATCGAACTTAACTCACGAGCGGGTGCGTGTAAAGCGTATTCCTTACAACTTGAAAACTACTGAAGACATTCGAACCAAAATTCATATTTAGCATCCACCTGTCCAAAGGTAGGTTTTAAACGTAAATAACATTTCATGTTCCGGAATGGACTGGCGGTTTATAGGGAACCGAAATGGTGATTTTACTCTTCCACAATATATACAGAACAAGACCAACCTGACTGGAAATCGACCAAACGTGATGGAATTCCACCTCTAAACCTTTTTTTCATGTGCATTTTTTCGTCAGGAGGATTAATAAGGGAGATATCATGAATGGTCAGTTTTGCAGGTTAAGTCCAACGGACATAGCCAAAAAGGTGTTTTACATGGAGCAGATTCCTTATCTATATAAATCAAATCGTAACGACTGTGTGCCTCTACACTGACTATTTTGGCGAAATTTTTCGTACAGCTTTCCGTTTAAGGGGTAATAATGACCATCTGCATAATTTTTGGTTTAGTTTCCTGAAAGTCCTAATTTTTACCCGCCTCGCCCAAAATCTAGATTGCGGCATAATCTGCCAGAAAAAAAAGAAGATAATTGAAATTTGACAAAATTATACGTTTTAGCCTGTAACGAACGGAAAACATCCAAGATCATTAAATTTTTCACTTTTTATCCCCGAAGAATATCGAAATATGCAGGCAATTTTAATGATGGTGCAGACCTTCGGAAATTCCTATCACATAACAGATTGCACAATCGCCGTTCAATTTGGAATGATCTACAACCTTGGTCTTATGACTTTTTGCCGTATCTGTATCCCTTTTACGTTTGATTTTTCTCTATTAATGGATGTTAAGTCAATTTGGAATTTTCACATGCATAATTCATACCTTCGATTACTTATATGAAATACAGAATCATCAAACTCTTCACGAAAATTGGCCCACCCAGTAGCCATATATGAGCCAAATTACTTATTTCGCCTTAACATAGTGTGGGACAAAGGCCTACGTTCTAGAAAATAAGTCATACAATTGCTCTTAGTCTATTTCTTATCTTTTATCTGTTTGGTGTCCTCTGAAATTACTAGTTTTAATTACATTTTATAGTTTTTCGCAAACCAACGTGTTGCAATGAGCGGGCGAGACAGAATAGTAAAGAGAACTCTAGCGGCGCTTGTCGGAAGTATCTCAAGGACAAGTTTAGACTGCTGTATTTCCCGGCCTTGTGTATCTCGTAGGCAACGGTACAGCTTGCGCTGTTGCGACGTAAAATGGCCGCGCTCCTTTCTGTTTACACCAAGGAAGAACAGCGTTCCATAATTAATTAATTAATTAATTAATTAATTTATTTATTTATTTATTGTCCGCCTCTGTGGTGTAGTGGTTAGCGTGATTAGCTGCCACCCCCGGAGGCCCGGGTTCGATTCCCGGCTCTGCCACGAAATTTGAAAAGTGGTACGAGGGCTGGAACGGGGTCCACTCAGCCTCGGAAGGTCAACTGAGTAGAGGTGGGTTCGATTCCCACCTCAGCCATCCTGGAAGTGGTTTTCCGTGGTTTCCCACTTCTCCTCCAGGCGAATGCCGGGATGGTACCTAACTTAAGGCCACGGCCGCTTCCTTACCTCTTCCTTGCCTATCGCATCCCTGCACAAGGCCCCTGTTCAGCATAGCAGGTGAGGCCGCCTGGGCGAGGTACTGGTTATTCTCCCCAGATGTATCCCCCGACCCACACTGCCCTTGAGGCGATAGAGCTGGGATCCCTCGCTGAGTCCGAGGGAAAAACCGAACCTGGAGGATAAACAGATTAAGAAGAAGAACACGTAACGAGCTTAAATGTTTTTAACTTGGGAATTTATTGAACGTCCCATACCTACAGCGAATAAATTCATGCCAAAGACGTGGAAAGGGCTTCTTTCAAAGCTGACCAATGAAAACGATTGTACGTCCATTTCTAGGATCGTAGTATGTAAATGCAAATGGTATCTAAAGGAGCCGCTGCAATTGCTGTTGACGATTAAGATGCCAGACACCATAGCACCTGGACTACATTTACGAAATAAAAAACATACGCCTCAACCCAGGATCGACCCGTCGTCCTCCTGCATCCTAACCGAAATCTCTATCCACTGCACGAACTGTACAGCACGACTACTGCGTGCTAACAGAGGTAGTTACACTATATGTGGTTGCAGTCTTGCCAGATTGCCACTTTTCAACGTCCTTTTTCTGCACTGCGACGCCTGAGTGCGCAAATTTCGGTTCATCCTATATATCTGTCGTAGCGGACCTCGATAGTAAGTTACCAAACCGTATTCTAGATACGGCAAGGAATAACATTCAAGTGAGTAAAAAATATAAAAATACAGCGCCCGAACAGGGACTCGAACCCTGGACCCTTAGGTTAAAAGCCTAATGCTCTACCGACTGAGCTATCCGGGCTCCGCTCGAGCGTAATCAAAGCGTTCAGCTACAACTCAGACGTTCATCAACATTTGATGACATCAGTATATTTATACTTCTTATCTTTGGCTGTGAAAAAAACAATCATCCTTTTCCAGTTACAAATCCGTTGCAAGGCCATCGTACTGTCAAGCTCACTCGCAATTCTCTGCGGTTGGCTCATAGTGGCTTACGCATGTGAAACCAACCGGAGAGGTCTTTCCTCCTAACATGGGCATGAATATCGAGCCCATAAGCATTGACAGTATGAGTGATTATTTCTAGCATTGTAGTGATAGAATTGTAGTGTCTCCTCATAGGGGAGTTCAAATTATACAAAACTTATTGGAATTCCTTTTAGAGGAGAGATGCGTGTTTATTACGACAGCGAGGAAACCACCAACACGCCCCCCCAGACATAGATTTACTTTTATCTTCTTCTTGTTCTTCTTCGTCTACATTTTCCTGTACCTGTGGCTAAGGGGTCACGGGTACGAACTGTGTCGCACATGTGGATTTGACAATGTTTTACGGCCGGATGCCCTTACTAACGCCAACCCTATGTGGAGGGATATAATTACCATTGCGTGTTTCTGTGGTGGCTGGTAGTGTGATGCACTGCCTGAATGTGAAAAAGAGAGTGTTGGGACAAACACAAATATCCAGTCCCCGAGCCAGAAGAATTAACCATCGGGAATCGATCCCGGGCCCCTTGAAATGAGGGCCTCGTCGCTGACCATTCAGCCAAGGAGTAGGACGTACGTTTACTTTCATAACCAATTTAAATGTAACACGCACCATTCTCCATCAGTTGAGCAGCTACGAGCATTGTCATTGGCCAACATATAATAGGAAATGACGTCAACAGGATAGACCTACAGAATACATTCCGTCACCAACCCGCGCAGAATAAAAACAGAGGTAAATTAAAGGAAACAGTACACTTGGTTGCCCAATTGTACTTCCTCTTAAAACAATAATCAACACCACCATAATCATCAGACCGCCTGGTGGCGATGGTCTAAACGTTCTGACACCGTGGTTAGCGGGTTCGAGTAGGTGAAAGACGAAGACATAAAGAGAACGCTGTGCCATCGATATTTTCGTGGAGTAGCACCGGTACCTGGGAAATAATCCCGAGAGCAAGAAGATTTAGAAGTAGGGAAGTAGAAGTGCAGTGGTGTACCCTGAATAACAGAGTGACCTATAATTTGACATCGGAGTCCCAACAATTCCGGACTTCCTGAACACGAAATAATCCATCAATTCCAAATTTTCATCATCATCATCATCTGTTTACCCTCCAGGTTCGGTTTTTCCCTCGGACTCAGCGAGGGATCCCACCTCTACCGCCTCAAGGGCAGTGGCCTGGAGCTTCAGACTCTTGGTCGGGGGATACAACTGGGGAGAATGACCAGTACCTCCCCAGGCGGCCTCACCTGCTATGCTGAACAGGGGCCTTGTGGAGGGATGGGAAGATTGGAAGGGATAGGCAAGGAAGAGGGAAGGAAGCGGCCGTGGCCTTAAGTTAGGTACCATCCCGATATTCGCCTGGAGGAGAAGTGGGAAACCACGGAAAACCACTTCGAGGATGGCTGAGGTGGGAATCGAACCCACCTCTACTCAGGTGACCTCCCGAGGCTGAGTGGACCCCGTTCCAGCCCTCGTACCACTTTTTTTAAAATTTCGTGGCAGGGCCGGGAATCGAACCCGGGCCTCCGGTGGTGGCAGCTAATCACGCTAACCACTACACCACAGAGGCGGACAATTCCAAATTTTAAGTATTTATATCTGTCTTATGACCTGAAACAGTGTCTTGAAACTCGTGCGCTGAAGCGAAATTCAGTTCAGTAGTACTGGATTTAGCCTCTGGTCTCTCGTACCAATATCGTGCTTTATGTACTCCTCTAACCTAATATAGTAGTCTATATATATAACGTATATTTTCCAAAGGCTAATTGCACTTAAATAATTCAATCTTAACAAAAACACTAAAAGAAAAGGTTGCTACTTGTAGTCCTTCCCTATCAGTCAACTCGCTTCTTTCCTGACATTTTCCGCCCTTTACCTTCAATTCCGCTTTCATACCCGCAATCGTTATTGTACCTGTATTATTTCCCATCTCTTTCAAAACATCAGAAGAATATGATAACTTCATTTCCATGCATTTGAAATAACATGATGATGCTTGTTGTTTAAAGGGACCTAACATCTAAGGTTATCGGCCCTCTAAAATAACAGTTTCGTTTCGATTATCAAAAATTTAGAAATACTCCATTTGATTCTCATGTAAAACAATCGAGAAGTGGAGAGCTCATTGCGCTGCCTAGCGGACAAGTTTTGGGTGATACATTCCTATAGTTCTACGGATAACCCTGGGGACTTATGTCCCCACATGCCCTTTACTTGCACAGAGTTCAATGGTTTTGTCACGAACCGGACCTAACCAAGCCAACCAACGACTTTGTCACTATCCGGTATACTAAATTAATTCAGATTTTCACCACTATTGAAGATAGAATACGCTGTTATAGCTCTACCGATAACCCTGGGGGCTTATGAGACCTCTAGATCGTTTTTGCTTGCCCCCCCCCCCCAAACACATGGTTTTGTCACTAGCCGGACCTAAACAATGCAGACCAATGGCTTCGTCACAAGCCGGACCTGACAATGTAGACCAATCGCCTTGTTCCTAGTCCCTAAGTTGGCAACTTGGTGCACCGTACAGCACCGCGCTATCACGTTTTTCGCAAGAAATAAACCACGGCCAACTTGATGCATCGCTCTAGCTAGCCCCTTACCGGCCTTGACAATCGGGTCCACGCACTGTAATCGGAGTAGTTACACAGCTCGACACGCGGCGCTGGCGGCCTAACTATTTGCGGTAGAAATGTATACTTATTTATGGAAAAGATATTGACTTTGATTGCCGAGCTATCGTAATTTACAGTTATGGAGAATGTTACACAGGTTAATACTGTTAAAATGATTAATGCCAAAGGTTACTTTCGTTGATCTTTGCCAAAATAATGTCATTAAATGAAACTGCGGAGAGATGGAGTAGTCCAACTGACGTTCCTTAACTGTGAGGAATAATAGTAATCGCTTTTATTATCATGGCATTTAGATACATAGCAGAACTTACCACAATACTTTTGTCTTCTGATGTTAATACTGAGATTAAGAGTCATTGTTCAATTAGAGTTTAAAAATTCTTCCAGTGCTGCTCTCAGGAAGGGGGCTGTACAAAACATAAAAGTCTCACTTTTTCCTATATTCGTTGTAAGGATAACATCAATATTTTGACTCAAACATGTTCAATATATATTTTTTTCAGATTATATTTCATTCATACCTTGCACTAGAATTTAAAAAACCGGGCGAGTTGGCCGTGCGGTTAGGGGCACGCAGCTGTGAGCTTGCATCCGGGAGAAAGTGGATTCAAACCCCACGGTCGGCAGCTTTGACGATGGTTTTCCGTAGTTTCCCATTTTCACACCAGGCAAATGCTGGGGCTGTACCTTAATTAAGGCCACGGCCGCTTCCTTCCCAGTCCTGTCCCATCGTCGCCATAAGACATATCTGTGTCGGTGCGACGTAAAGCCAATAGCAAAAAAAGCAATCTTCCCAGTCCCAACACAAGGCCCCTGTTCAACATAGCAGTTGCGGCCGCCTGGGCGAGGTACTGGTCATCCTTCCCAATTGTATCCCCCGACCCGAAGTCTCACGTTTCAGGACACTACCCTTGAGGTGTTAGAGGTAGGATCCCTCGCTGAATCCGAGGTAAAAGCCAACCCTCGAGTGGTAAACAAATTTAAAAAGAAAGAAAGAAAGAAGATAAATACCCGAAATAGAAACGGAAAACTACGATGAAAGTGCTAACTGCTTTGAGCCACTCCACTCCACAGTTTTGTCCTGATCTACAGAGAATTCGTGAAATGATAGTGTCCCCTTGTTCTTTTTTTTTCCTGTTCGAAATACAAAAAGGCACACAGCAATACATACGGGGGATGGAACTTAAATAGTGACAACACTGCTGTGGAGACGCTATACAACGGAATTTAATATTGTCGCTGATAGCACACATTGGTTAAATACCTACCTCACCTCAGAGCAAAAGGACTCGCCCGTCCCACATCACTTGCGTGCGCACAAGCGAGAGAAACACAGTCACATGTGAGCTAGCGGTCTAACGTAACGCTGTCACTATGTTTTCAAAACAGGAACACCGGAGTTGGATCAAGATTAATGTGCCAGAGGTCGTACAGCACGACAGTGCCATCAAGGTCTTCAAGAGGCTTGCGGGGAGTCTGCATTGCCTTACAGAACAGTGGCACGTTGGGTAAAATCCTTCAACGATGGTCGGCAAACTGTGGCGGACATTCATCGGGCAGGTCGTCCTACGAGCGTCAGTGAAGAAGTTGCGGGATTCGAACCGCAACTTTGCCATCGTAATCAATGACATACGGGTGTCAGGTTAACTCAGTGCATTGCCGCGTTACTGGACAGTGATCGAAACCAGACGATTAGTGAGCTGGCATTCGCTTCAGAACTGTTGCAGAGATTCGACAAGCAGTAGACCGCTCCATTCGCACCATCAACAAAACAGGCTCTGCTAAAGGTGTACTACGACTTCCACATCGCTGGCAACGGGTTATACACAACGCTGGTGACTACATTGAAGGACAGTAAAGGTTGCTATCATGTAACTCTTTTGTATCTGATGTATATAAATAGTTGCCACTATGTAAGTTCCAACCTTCGTATTCGAATATTTCCAAACACAGTCAAAGAAAAGCAAATCACTACACCATTAAGAAAACGAATTAGCGCATAAATTAACATTCTTGTTTAAGACAAAGTTACAGAGAGATATCACTTTGAGTCACTCATTACATTTGTTCTTGTTTGCAGAAACTTTCTGTTCGAAGTACAAAAAAGACGCACAATAATGTCACAAATTCCAAGATTTGTAATCACAATTTTAAAATATAATCACCACACTACACAATCAAAAAATAAACTCACTAGCGCATAACTATCAGCTCTCAATATCAAGCCAACAAGCACCTCATTGCGAACACATTGTTAACATTTACAACAAAACAATATAAATAAAACTGGAAATTTGCGGTATACAGCTTCCTGTCAATTACTAGGAGGCCAGCGCTCCAGAGGCATTATGGCGAAACTTTCCAATTGCAGCTTTATGTTGGGCTACACAAGCAATTGTGAAGGCCGGTGTAAGGAGCGCAGCGAGGGATCCAGTCGGCCGTGAATAAACAAACGACAGACATGGTTCGCCTCAACGAGCTTTCTAGCTCGTTGGTTCGCCTAGATACCTGCGCTACAAGTGGTGACTCCGGGCACTAATGTTAAGCAGCATATGATAAAACTTTGCCATCGTAATCAATGACCTACGGGTGTCGGGTTAACTCAGTGTATTGCGGTAGGCCTATAGCCAGTTATGAACTCAGGAGACAGGTGGGTTCGAATCCCGCGTTAGCCATCCTCGAAAAGTTTGTCCGTGGCTTTCCATTTCAAATCCAGGCAAATGCAGGACTGGTTCCTTTCTCAAGGCTACGACCGCTTCTTTCCCATTCCTACCCCGTACAATTACACCTACACCCACAGACAACACCCTCATACAGCGGTACATGTGGCTCATCCCCACGGGGCGTACCATAAATAATGTGTAACCATGACGAATAGAAGACCTAATGAGATCACGGCCGACTGGATCCCTCTCTGCGCTCCAGTTAGAGCGACGCATCAAGTCGGCCATGGTGAGATAAACGAGTTCAAGCGCGCTCCCGCAGAGCGGCGCTAGTGGAGCAAATCATCAAGGCTACACGGTCAGCTGTTTAGTGGAGGTTACACTGATACCCAAATAACAAAATACAACACCCAATAATTGTTTAAACTTATGAATAATACTATCATTCCCAGTCCCCACGAAGAAATATCTTTGGATTTTAATAAGAGAACACGCGAGATAAGATGCTTTTTTGCTAGTTGCTTTACGTCGCACCGACACAGATAGGTCTTATGGCGACGATGTGACAGGAAAGGCCTAGGAATAGGAAGGAAGCGGGCGTGACCTTAATTAAGGTACAGCCCCAGCATTTTCCTGGTGTGAAAATGGGAAACCACGGAAAACCATCTTCAGGGCTGCGGACAGTGGGGTTCGAACCCACTATCTCCCGGATGCGAGCTCACAGCTGCGCGCTCCTAACCGCACGGCCAACTTGCCCGGTGAGATAAAATGGAACATTACGAAAAGCAAAAGCAATATTATGCTTTACATTCTTTAAAAAAAAATACATGTTAAACAGAGCACATAAAACATGAAACATTCCGTGTTTTTAATCTTCTCCTGTAGGAAATTTATCCTAGCTTTGACTGAGGAAAGACATTTAACTCGCATTAAATTACGAGTTGCTTTCTTTAGTCACCTTATGAGGGACACTATTGGATTTTGGGCATCAGTAAGAGAACTAGACTTGCCGTGAATATGACTACAACTAGTCTGACCTTGAAGCTTACCGCTCACTGTTGCCATCACTGCTTCATTCACATCGTGATTCTTGTTCTTTATCATCTTGATAATGTCTTCATTCTTTTTTTCTACTGGGTGCCTTTAGCGATTTCAGCTCTGTGTATAGGTATTTTCACTTGCGCTTCGGAGGAGGTTATCGCTTTTGTCCTTTAAGAACTTAAGGGGACACTGCTCATCTGTTCGTAAAGATTTCAGCTTTTGGTTGTTTTGGAGGTTTCTTCCCATTGTTTCTCCGAACTTTTCGTACGCTTGTTTTTTTTTTTTTAATCTTTCACTGCGTTCTTCACTGCAATCTTTTAGTTTTTGTAGGCCTCTTAATCACTTGGGTGTTTTGTGACCAAGTACTTCTTCCACAGTTCCCTCTTCTTTCTAACCAGCTCATTTACCCCTTCCGTCCACCATGGTATCCTTTTCTGCTGTTGCCTTCCGCTGGACTTTCCACAGACTTCGGCTGCGGCTTCAAGGATTATCTCCTTGAAGAGGCGCCATACCTCCTCCAGTTGGTCTCCTCCCATAAGTGGCAATTCCAGTAGGTTAATCCTTTGTTTCACCGCCATTTGATAGGCTTGTTGGGTGGCCTCTTACATGGAACGGTAGAAAGAACACTTTCAAGAAATGCCAGGAGGGGATATGGAAACCAGGGATAATGATCAGGTTGGAGAAGAACAGCAGCACCAAGAGGAAGGTTGGACCGGTGAACTAAAGTGTGCATTGATGAAGATGAAACTAGGCAAAGTTGCAGGTCATGATCAGATAGCACCTGAGATGCTCAAGTTTATGAGCAAAAGTGGCGAAGACTTGTTCTACCGGATTATCAATCTTGCCTGGAAAACAAAGAAGATACCAGCCGACTGGGAGTACAGTGTCATTGTGCCAATATTCAAGAAAGGAGATAACAGAGATCGCAAAAAACATTGTGGGATATCGCTCCTGAGTGTGCTGGGGAAAATATATGCAAGGATTTTGGAAGACAGACTAAAGCAAGTTATAGAACCACAGTTGGACGAAGCGCAGTGTGGGTTCCGACCAGGATAAAGCACCCCAGACCTCATATTTAGCATTAAACAAATCAGTGAAAAACTGATGAGGTATGGAAAACAGGCACACTTGGCCTTCATTGACCTAGAGAAAGCCTTTGACACCATACCTAGAGATGAAATTTAGAAAACACTGAAGCAAAGAAGTGTCAATGAACAACTAAATACAGCAATTCAAAGCCTGTACAGAAAATGTCGAAATTATGTTCGCACCTGCAATGTAGAATCCTCGGAGTTTGAGTTTTCAATGGGACTTAAACAAGGGTGAATCCTTAGCCCACTTCTCTTCATTATCCTAATGGATGACGTCATCAAATCACTCAATGGTTAGGTGCAGAAAAACAAGCTTGGCTATAAGTTTCTGAAGCCAGCGTATATCACCCACTGTGCCTTCGCTGAAACTCGGAAAGAAACCTTCAAAAGAACTTGTTAATCTGGGAAGAAGAGCTGGAAAAGAGAGGCATGATAAACAATGCTAGAAAGACTCAGGCCATGATGATGATATCACGGCAGCATAACCCACACCAGATCGCACTGAATGACGGTACGGTCTTGGAGCAGACCACAGATTTTAAATATCTTGGAGCTACAGTGCAGCAAGATGGTAGAATGAATGGTGAAATTACAGTTCGATTCCAAGCCTCTTCAATGCATTGAAGAGAAATTTCCTTAACAATCCATCTGTGACTAAATCCACGAAACTTCGTGTGTACAAAGTGATATGTCTCCCTACCTTGCTCTACGGCTGTGAAACCTGGACATTGACCAGCAAACATCGGAGTAGAATTCAGGCATCAGAAATGCGATTTCTCTGCAAACTAGAGGGGAAAACGAGAAGGGATAGAATCAGGAACTTGACCATCAGAACTAGTTTTGTCGTATTACCTGTGCTCGAGAAAATTGAACAGAGCCAGTTACTATGGTTCGGGTATTTTCAAAGAGTGGATGACACCAGGATGGCTAAACAAGCTTTGGATGCCAGAATGCATGGAGCAAGACCGCGCGGGAAACCCAGAAGAACATGGGTAGAAGATGCGCTGTCGAAGGCAGGGTTGGAGAGTGGAGGAGAGTGAAGGAGCTGGCCCGAGACAGAACGCGCTCTGGAAAACCTCGACAATGCAAAGTAGAAGAGGACCGACTAAGTAAAAAAAGAAAAGTATAGGTATTTTGGTAAATGTAGAAAAATATGGGGCATCACTCCTGGTTTTAGTTTCCACCTCACACAAGGAAGTTCGACGTTTTCACCGTTTTCTTTGGCGATGAAAAATGATCGTCTGCCATCAGGCTTCCTTCCGTAACCCGATTTACAACAAGGAACGAAACAGTACGATATTTTCACGAAATAATAGAAAACTAGCTGATTGCGCACACAAAGCACTGCATAGATATTAATAGACTTTCCGAAAATATCAAAATAAACAAATTCCCTCGATAGGTGTTGAAATGGTTACCATAACTTACATTCGTCGACATTTTGGAGCACGTGTTGTTGTAGCTGGTTCATTGCGACTGCAGCGCCACACTCCTGTGGGGCCACCAACGACAACGTTGAGAGAGCGGAGTGAATACACTAGGTATATTATTCGTCATGGTGTAACTGTATCCGTTAAGTTATGAGCACGGAGGCAGATTGGATGCTCAAAAAGCCCCACCGAGCCTTCATAGCGAAACAGTAACAGTGATGGCAGCGCCAAAAGAGGTGTATTACACGGTTAAACTATGATTACCCCCGACCATTTCAAGAACAACTGCTTGTTTACTTCTTGCGCTCTAACGCCAGATACAGTAGAGTGCTAAATTTATGAGTGCTGTACTAGTTAGTCAGCCGGCCCCGTGGTGTAGGGGTAGCGTGCCTGCTTCTTACCCGGAGGCCCCGGTTTCGATTCCCGGCCAGGACAGGGATTTTTACCTGGACCTGAGGGGTGGTTCGAGGTCCACTCAGCCTACGTGATTAGAATTGAAGAGCTACCTGACGGTGAGATAGCGGCCCCGGTCTAGAAAGCCAAGAATAACGGCCGAGAGGATTCGTCGTGCTGACCACACGACACCTCGTAATCTGCAGGCCTTCGGGCTGAGCAGCGGTCGCTTGGTAGACCAAGGCCTTTCAAGGGCTGTAGTGCCATGGGGTTTGGTTTGGTTTGGTATTAGTTAGTCGGTCAGTTCTTGGCCAAAATTCCAAAAATCCGGCATGTCTTACAACTGATATTATTTAAAGGGACATACAGAACATGTTATTATTATTATTATTAGATACATTATTCTTTATTTCGTAATCCGATTACCCTCCAGGGTTGGTTTTTCCCTCTACCGCCTCAAGAGCATTGTCCTGGAGCGTGAGACTTTGAGTCTCACCTGCTGTCAGGTTAACTCAATGCGTTGTGCCATAGTCAGCTATGAACTCGGGTGATAGGTGGGTTCGAATCCCGCGTCAGCCATCCTCGAAAAGGTTGTTTCAAATCCAGGCAAATGCAGGGCTGGTTACTTTCTCAAGGCTGCGGCCGCTTCTTGTGGGGGATGGGAAGATTAGAAGGGATAGACAAGGAAGAGGGAAGGAAGCGGCCGTGACCTTAATTTAGGTGCCGTACCAGCATTTGCCTGGAGGAGAAGTGGGGAAACCACGGAAAACCACTTCGAGGATGACTGAAGAGGGAATTGAAACCCCTCTCCACTCAGTTCAGCTCCCGAGGCTGAGTGGAGCCCGTTCCAGACCTTGTACCACTTTTCAAATTTCGTGGCAGAGCCGGGAATCGAACGCGGGCCACCAAGGGTGGCAGCTGATCACACTAACCACTACACCACAGAGACAGAGATTATTATTATTATTATTATTATTATTATTATTATTATTATTATTATTATTATTATTATCCCGGGCACAAGTTGGTGAGTTCGATTTCGGCTCAGTCCGGCGGTATTTGAATGCTGAAATATATCAGCTCCGTGTCGGTAGATTCACCGAAACGTAAAAGAACTCCTGAGCAACAAATTCCGACACATCGGCGTCTCCGAAAAGGATAATAGGTAGTTGGTAGGACGTCATTATTACTATTATTTCAGAAAAAGATAGAAACCGGAAGCCTCCGTGGCTCGAGCGACAGCGCGTCGGCGTCTCTCCACTGGTTTTTCTCTGGGTACTCCGGTTTTCCCTGTCATCTTTCATTCCAGCAACACTCTCCATTAACATTTCATTTCATCTGTCAGTTATTTATTATTGCCCCAGAGGATTGCGGCAGACTTCGGCAGCCGGCACATTTCCTACCTCGCCGCTAGATGGGGGCTTTATTTATTCCATTCCTGACCTGGTCAGATGACTGGAAACAGGCTGCGGATTTTCATTTTCATAGAAAGCGCTCCCTGCTATTCAATCTTCGAGTGTTGACAACTATTTATCTGTATTAAATCAAGTAGCGCTACATGTAGGCCTACGGTAGTCAGCTTCTAAGCAGATTTGACTGAATACTCCCTCTGTCTTTCAGGCAAACATGTGAAGAAGCTGCCTGGAACATATAGATTAGAAATACACGCCCGAACAGGGACTCGAACCCTGGACCCTTAGGTTAAAAGCCTAATGCTCTACCGACTGAGCTATCCGGGCTCGCAGCGTATCTGGCCAATGCAATGGTATACAAGCGTAGGGTTCGCAAATTTCATGAGGATATCGATCTTTCATAAATTTGGCACATCCTTACATGACACAGTACTTAAGTATTAACCAGGACACCTCAGAACATTCAAGCACCAGCCTCTGTGATCATGAATTTGGAAGTCAGCTCGGTTGTAACCTGACGGTATGTCCAGCTAGGGAAGTTTCACCATTCTGCTCTATCCCATTTGGAAAAATCTTACCGTGTCCGCCTCGGTGGTGTAGCCGTTAGTGTGATTAGTTGCCAGCCCCGAAGGCCCGGGTGTCATTCCCGTCTTTGCCACAAAATTTGAAAAGTGGTATGAGCCTCGGGAGGTCAACTGAGTAGTGGGAATTCGATTCCCACCTCAGCCATCCTTGAAGTGGTTTTCAGTAGTTTCCCACTTCTCATCCAGGCAAATGTCGGCATTGTGATTAACTTAAGGCTACAGTCGCTTCCCTTTCCCTTGTCCATCCTTTCTAATCTTCCCATTCCCACAGAATGCCCCTGTTGAGCAAAGCAGGTGAGGGCACCTGGGCGAGGTACTGGTCCTCCTCTCAGTTGTATCCCCGCTTAGTCCGAAGGAAAATCCAACCCAAGAGGGTAAACGGATTAAGAATGATAATTAGTAATTCCATTCACAATATATGAAACCCTAGGTCTTATTTATGACAAAAGAGAATGTACGATGAGATCAGGCCTTGCTGGTAATAATGATTATATGGGAAGGATTGTTAGAAATGTGAATCATGGAGGCGACTGTTAATGGCGAACGGTATTAAAATAACCGAGCTCGATAGCTGCAGTCGCTTAAGTGTGGTCAGTATCCAGTATTCGGCAGATAGTGGGTTCGAACCACACTATCGGCAGCCCTAAAGATGGTTTAAGATGGTTTCCCGTTGTTTCCTATTTTCACACCAGGCAAATGCTGGAGCCGTACCTTAATTAAGGCCACGGGCACTTCCTTCCCACTCCTAGCCCTTTCCCTTTCCATCGTCGTCATTAGACATGTGTGTCGGTGCGACCTAAATCAACTTGTAAAAAAATGAAGGATCGGTATTACAATGTCCTTCAAGAACTTATGGTGTCCACCTATGTGGTGTAGTGGTTAGTGTGATTAGCTGCCACCCCCGGAGGCCCGGGTTCGATTCCTGGTTCTGCCACGAAATTCGAAAAGTGGTACGAAGGGCTGGAATGGGGTCTACTCTGCCTCGGGAGGTCAACTGAGTGGAGGTGGGTTCGATTCCCACCTCAGGCATCCTAGAAGTGGTTTTCCGTGGTTTCCCACTTCTCCTCCAGACAAATGCCGGGATGGTACCTAGCTTAAGGCCACGGCCGCTTCAATCCCTCTTCCTTGTCTATCCCTTCCAATCTTCCCATCCCCCACCGAGGCCTCTGTTCAGGATAGCAGGTGAAGCCGCCTGGGCGGGGCACTGGTCATCCTCCCCAGTTGTATCGCCCGACCCAGAGTCTGAAGCTCCAGGACACTGCCCTTGAGGCAGTAGAGGTGGGATCCCTCGCTGTGTCCGAGGAAAAAGGCAACCCTGGAGGCTAAACAGATTAAGAAGAAGAAGAAGAAGAACTTACGGTTATTCATTAACCATATGATTATTTGGAAATCCACTGGAGGTTTTCATTGAATACGAGATGAAGATCTGTCAAAGTGAAACTCTCGCAGTAGACATTCAAAGGCAATAAGTTGTACTGTGTGTAACTGCTCGCCACCGCCACAGTTGCTGAGGTCCGCCATCCCCAGCTGGTGAGTATAGCCACTGACGTCTGGAAATGTGGCACGCAGCTAGCCGAATACGTGAGTTTTGAACAATTTCATTGTGTGATAACCTGTGATGCTATCGATGCTTAGTGAAGAATACGCCTGTTGATTTTTTTAAACAAGTTTTCATTCCCCACCATGAAGGGGTGGAGCGGGCTAACTAGAAGGTTACGCCCTCTCTCTGACCAAGCTGTTGCTTATTCCCTTACTAAGCTATTACGGTGAGGAAAAATGTGAAATGTACTGAGATCTTGAAGCATGGTATTTACCTCTGCCTACTCCTCTACGACCTTCAATTCTTCCCTTTAGAATTAGGTGTAAAATGCATAATTTTCACCACGTAAAGCATGTCCTACCGCCTTTGCTGGCAGGACCTAGTATTTACAGTGCACTGTGTCTTCTGGTATGGGCTAGAGCAATTTTGTTACTTTCATAGATGTCTCTGTCTTATCCTTGGCTTTGACAATATGAAAGTGACTGAGGTATGAGCGATGTTAGTAATGCCAATCCTTATGCAGCCAGTCCCTGCTATGAATGGTGTGAAAATGTTGCTCATAGGGTCGGTTGGTGTATGCATTTCAGTGGGCTTGGCAGACTGATATGTAATAGCAACTCTGGCTCGGTGAGGAAAGCAACGGGAAACTACCTCACTCCTCATTTTCCTAGAACGCCTCTTCAGTGATGCCTAGGCCATCTATGACAGCTGATGGCAGAGCTGTTGAGGATCCCACCAGCGGCATCGCTGACGGACTGAACATACATAAAGCATGTCCTAGGTACACAGTTCTTCGGCATTTGATGGTGTTGTGAAGTTCTCTCTTGAGTTTGCTCCCTGTGAAACTTCAAACCTGTAATAATATTTCTCTTTAACTCTTTTTTAATATTTATTTCTATTTTATGTTTCTACTTCATTATGATTTTTGGACTTTCCCACAAGAAATGCTATGCAATTATACATTCTACTATGCAGCAGGAAATGGAAAGATTTCTATGACTTCTATTACGGCAATCAAATTAGATTTTTTGGCTCGCAAATACTGAAGCAGCTGAGAAAATTGGTCACTTTCCTCCCATATATTACTAACTTAGATTACATTTAGAGAAAATGTATCTGTATAGTTACCACATTGAGCTTCTCGAAGCCCATTTTGTCGAATGGCCGAGTATACAGAGGACTGTGAACGTCTGCGAAACCAGCCCAAACGCCTCGCATGTCGTAAGCCATTACATGAACTGCATCCACCAATCTGCAAAAGAAAGATATTAATAAAAGGACTATACAGATGTTGAACATAACAATGATGTGTATATTAAGAGGCCTATCACTGCGATCCTAAGGCATGATGTTCACGTCTACGACCTTCAATTATCCCTTTCAGAATTAATTAAAAAGTTGTATATTTTTAATCAAGTAAAGCATGCCCTAGGTATGCAATTCTTCCGCATTTAGTCAGCAGTTCTCTTTTGCAGTTTGTGCTCTGTAATTCGGTACTTGACCATCAGTGGCATGTTCAGTCCACGAGACACCGAGCATTGTTCTATGAAGGTATTCTCGACTCAGCCTCGAGAGGTCAGCTGAGTGGAGGGGGTGTTCAGTTCCCATCACAGCCATTCTCGAAGTGGTTTTCCGTGGTTTACCACTTCACCTCCAGGCAAGTGCCGGGATGGTGCCTTACATAAGGCCACGGCCGCTTCCCTCCCTACCGAGCTCGATAGCTGCTGTCGTTTAAGTGCGGCCAGTATCCAGTATTCGGGAGATAGTAGGTTCTTAAGTTCGAAACCCACTGTCAGCAGCCCTGAAAATGTTTTCCGTGGTTTCTCATTTTCACACCAGGCAAATGCTGGGGCTGTACCTTAATTAAGGCCACGGCCGCTTCCTTCCCACTCCTAGCTCTTTCCTATCCCATCGTCGCCATAAGACCTATCTGTGTCGGTGCGACGTAAAGCAACTAGCAAAAAAAAAAAAAAAAAAAAAAAAAGCCTCCCTCCCTCCCTCTTCCTTGTCTACCCCTTACAATCTTTGCAACCCCTCACACGAGGTCCCTGTTGAGCATAGTAGGTGAGATACTGGTCCTCCTCCCCAGTTTTATCCCTACAACATAATGACTTACGCTCCAGGACACTGCCCTTGAGGCGGTAGTGGTTGGATCCCTTGCTGAGTCGGAGGGAAAAGCCAACCTTGGACGGTAAACGGGTTAAGAAAGGAATGATTGTAAAATAAGGGTATTTCTGCATAGGCCGTACCCACAGTACGAAAAAAAATATATTTTTTTTTACATTTTCCGTATGTATGTATGTATGTAGGCCCTATCTCTGTACATACGTACGCGCATCAAGAGGAAATGGCTGATTAGATTTTAATGAAAATCTGTAGTCTATGTAAATTCAGGGAAGAAGTTACTGCAATTTGCCGGGCTGAGTGGCTCAGACGGTTGAGTTGCTGGCCTTGTGACCCCAACTTGGCAGGTTCTGTCCTGCCTCAGCCCATGGTGTTTGAAGGTGCTGAAATACGTCAGGCTCGTGTCGGTAGATTTACTGACAAGTAAGAGAACTCCTTCGGGAGTAAATTCCGGCAGCTCGGCGTTTCTGAAAACCGTAAAAGTAGTTAGTGGGACGTAGAGCTAATAACGTTATTATTATTTATTCAGTACAATAGACCAAGAGTCTGAAGCTCCAGGACACTGCCCTTGAGGCGGTAGAGGTGGGATCCCTTGCTGAGTCCGAGGGAAAAGCCGAAACAGATGATGATGATGATGATGATGACAATTTAGGGTATAAATCTGTTTATTCACTGTGGATGAAATGGTAGTTAAGGGGAATGCCTAAAACGTGTTTCTCAAGTACATATGTTATTAGATGCAAGGTACTTTCTATCTACACTTACTTGCATAGCTCTGGTACGTGGTAGCCTTCTTTTAGGCGGAATTTTGACAATGGTACCGCCATTGTTATTTCCCATCCTTTGCCTTCAGCGTCGAACGCTTTCCTCAATTCATCCAGGAAAAAGTAGACATTATCCTTATCTTTACGAGTTCCATTCCTATCCGCAGCACCGGGATACTCCCAGTCTAAGTCAAAGCCATCAAAGCCATACCAATTCATGTAATCTGAAACAGTAAGAAGATACAATCCCTAGAGATAACACAGTGTTGCTAAAAAATTTCAGGAAGATTTCCCAACCTATTCGAAAATATTTCTGTTACATTCTTACTGATAAATTTAAGAAAATGTTATTCAAGTAAACGGGTCATACAAATCAAGGTATTAAGATATTTATTGTCACTACATTTTCTGTATTTTATGAGTGGTGGGCTGGTAGTGATTACTGTAGAGATGGGCACTATCGACTGAAAACCACTATCGACTACTCGGGCGATAGTCCCTTCGAACTATCGACTGAATAGTCGAATGTTTTCAGTAGAACAAAAGTATTCATTACTTCCTGTTGAGAAGACTGAACAGTCGAATGAAAGTATTCATATCACGCAAGTAGTCATTCCATGAAAATCATTCGAATGTTTCCAGTCGAAACTCTCCGTATCAAAAGTGGAGAGTCGTACTTTTACGAATTCGACTCAATTTAACGCAAATTACGAATAATTAGAAATCACTTGTATAGACACCCATTAGAAAAAAAAAAAATGTTATATTGAGTGACTTACAAATTTATTCAAAGAGACCCACGTTCGCAGCCCAGAAGTCCACTTCGCTCCACATTAGGAATAAGAAGCTGCACCACCTGGATATCCCAGTTCCGTATTCCATTCTCGGACAGCGGATACCAGAATCCGATTTACGCACTCGTCCGTACACGGGGCTAACAAATAGAGAGATGCCCTTAATACGAACCAACATCATACGAATGGCCTTTCTTGGTGCTAAATGGACAGTGAAACGTAGAAAGACGACAACGAGGCTCTATTCCCGAACAATGCTAACAATAATAATATGAAAAACTTATTGCTGTAGTACACAATCAAGATATATATGAGAATAGCCAAACACACTATCGTACTACTGTATTTTCTAGATTATTATTATAGTTATAAATGAATAACGTAATTAATATAAACAAATATGCAACGAAATAAAGAGCACATAAACGACAAGAGAAAATCGCCATATTAAGTAGGTACCTATAAAGTTAACATATTATATATTACATATCCGAAGTGACCATAAACCGATAGTTCCATTCGCTGTGACGGGAGTGCGACTGAATTCAGTCGACTTGTTTAGTGCTAACTGGAGAGCAAAACGTGGGAGATGCATGACGGGAATACGACTGAATTCAGTCGACTAGTTTTTAAAGTAGTCGACTGTTACGATAGTTTAAACTATCGACTAGTTCGATAGTTATCAGTCGATAATGCCCATCTCTAGATTACTGTTTTACGAGAAGGTACAACTAGGAGGTGCCAGAATCGCGTTCCCGCGCTTACTGCTCTCATGGCTGGTAACGTCACTCTGAGAACACTTTTCCAAGCGGTAACGTTAGTAAGCGGTTTCCGGTCAGCTCTGGTATGTGAATTAGTACACTGTGTGAGTAAAGTGTGGAATACGTGCTGTTATTTAGTGCAATGAATTAGTGAAATCAGGAATAACAGCGCTGTTGCAGAGTGTAAAAATACTGAGAACATAATTTATCACGGCTTCCAAAGAAAAGATAGTTTACGGGCTAAAAGGATGTTACGGTGTAAGAGAGGCGATAAAATCAACAATAACACGGCTAGAATTTGTTCCGCACATTTCAGCTCTCATGACTATGAAAGGGACTTCATCATCATCATCATCTGTTTACCCTCCAGGTTCGGTTTTTCCCTCGGACTGAGCGAGGGATCCCACCTCTACCGCCTCAAGGGCAGTGTCCTGGAACTTCAGACTCTTGGTCGGGGGATACAACTGGGGAGTATGACCAGTACCTCGCCCAGGCGGCCTCACCTGCTATGCTGAACAGGGGCCTTGTGGAGGGATGGGAAGATTGGAAGGGATAGGCAAGGAAGAGGGAAGGAAGCGGCCGTGGCCTTAAGTTAGGTACCATCCCGGCATTCGCCTGGAGGAGAAGTGGGAAACCACGGAAAACCACTTCCAGGATGGCTGAGGTGGGAATCGAACCCACCTCTACTCAGTTGACCTCCCGAGGCTGAGTGGACCCCGTTCCAGCCCTCGTACCACTTTTCAAATTTCGTGGCAGAGCCGGGAATCGAACCCGGGCCTCCGGGGGTGGCAGCTAATCACGCTAACCACTACACCACAGAGGCGGACTGAAAGGGACTCAAGAAACAAATTGCTGGGCTTGCCAGTAAAAAGGAAATTTAAGGCAGATACCCTCTCAAAATATTCCTAACTGGCATGGAAATGTAAATTTAAAAAGCATTTCCTTCGTACTGTGGATGCGGCCGATACAGAAATACCCTTCTTTTAAAGTATTTCCTTCCTTAATCCGTTTGCCGACAGGGGCTGGCTTTTCCCTCGGGCTCAGCAAGGGATCCAACCTCTACCGCCTCAAGTTCAAGAAATGATGACGATCAGGTAACATTTGTTCCATTATTGGTATTAACATATTTATCGTATTTATATTCTGAATGAAAAAAATCTGAAATTATTGTGAATAGGCTATTCTTATTACTATATTTCCCTCTTTGTTTTGCAAGGATGAGTTTCATTTTCTGTTGGCACAGAAATTATTTATAATTATCTAATAACAATAAATTGTCCGCCTCTGTGGTGTACTGGTTAGTGTGATTAGCTGCCACCCCAGAGGCACGGGTTCGATTCCCGGGTGTGCCACGAAATTTGAAAAGTGGTAGGAGGGCTGGAACGGGGTCCACTCAGCCTCGGGAGGTCAACTGAGTAGAGGTGGGTTCAATTCCCACCTCAGCTATCCCGGAAGTGTTTTTCCGTGGTTTCCCACTTCTCCTCCAGGAAAATGCCGGGATGGTACCTAACTTAAGGCCACGGCCGCTTCCTTCGCTCTTCCTTGTCTCTACCTTCCAATCCTTCCATCCCCCACAAGGTCTCTGTTTAGCATAGCAGGTGAGGCCACCTGGGCGAGGTACTGGTCATCCTCCCCAGTTGTGTCCCCCGACCTAGAGTCTGAAGCTCCAGGACACTGCCCTTGAGGCGGTAGAGGTGCGATCCCTCGCTGAGTCCGAGGGAAAAACTGAACCTGGAGGGTAAACAGATTAAGAAGAAGAAGACTAACAATAAATTATTTTTATTTATAGGCGATGTCCACCCAAGATCGGAGATGTCAGAACCATCCTCAAAGCAGAATAGCAGATCTATCTCTCAAGAAACTAGAACTTCACCAGTCAACAATTGCAGATACCGCTCTTGAGATAGCTGAAAACACAAAAGAAGAAATCAGTCGGTTGAAAACAGAAATACACAGAGTGAAGACGGAAAATTTGTTATTAAGGAAATATAATATGGCCCTAAAAAGTCCAAAGACCTTTTAAAAATGTCAGCACAGTCCTAAACAAGAAGTACGTAGAGAAGTGAAGCGTGTCTTGTCTCAATGCTTTTCTCCGGGCCAAATTCGGTCCCTCCTGAGCAAGACCAAGGGAGTGAAGTGAGGCTTCCAAAAAAAGCATTTTAAATGTCAACCTGGAATTCTGAAAGAGGTTATCGATCTCATTAAGGATAAGGCAGAAACATAAAAGTGCTTCGAAAGATAGCAGTTATCAACTTCGACGAAATGAATACAGATGGTCATGTGTGTTACGATTCATCTAATGACGGTAATTCTAGGTCCACATAAAAATATACTGGTTGCAATGTTTCGTGGCTTGTTTTCGCCTTGGAAACAACCTATATATTATAACTTCGATGTGACCATGACCAGCATATTGTCAGAGAAGTTGAAGATGCTGGAATTCACATTGTTGCTGAACTTGTGACATGAACGGTAAAAAACTAAATGGTGCGGAAGGAGCTAGGAATTTCTTCTGATAAAACATTTTTTAAACACGGTTGATCAAAGCAGAAAAATATGGGTCTTCTGTGACGTCCCTCGCCGGATTTTACTCCTTAGGAACCATTTTCTAGATGAAGGAATCACTTTTCCTAGCAGCAAGGTGATGAGCAAGAAGTAAATGGAGGATCTCCTAGGAAGCCAAGAAGGCGAACTAACTATAACCTATCATCTCAGTGTAACAGGACGCACTTGACAGAATGTTCGAATGGCTGCCCAGTTGTTTTCTTGCCGCACTGCTCAAGCTCTCCCATACAGTTCAAATAAAGATGAGGAAGGCCAATTTAAAGATGTTGTGAATGATACGTTTGATGTATTAAAGTCCAGATATCCTAAGAATGACAAAACACCTCTTCGGAATGGGTTTGGTCTGCCGTTGGATTTGATAACAAGCAGCATCTCCTTCCGTCTCAAAAGGGTTTCATTACTTTCATCAATTCACTCTTTGGACTCGACAGTGACATGAAAGCTGTCGGAGCTACGTACATTTTAACATCAAGGCTGATTCAAGATTGCTCAGAGAAGTTATTTTCCAGAATTCGAGGACTTGGTGCATTCTACAATCATCTCACACCGTTGAAAGTAAAAAAAAAGCAGAATGCGGTTGTTAATAGTAACAGGAAGTGCAGGTGAGAATCCCTTATCATCTTGTGTATCTGTTACAGATGGTAGAAGTGAGCCTTCTACATAATTGCAACCACCTGAAAGTGATGAAGGTTTTAGCAAGTTCATTACCAGCGAACTATGCATCAGTGTGTCCAACTCGTTGGCTGAATGGTCAGCGTTCTGGCCTTCGGTTCAGAGGGTCCCGGGTTCGATTCCCGGCCGGGTCGGGGATTTTAACCTTCATTAGTTAATTCCAATGGCCCGGAGGCTGGGTGTTTGTGCTGTACCCAACATACCTGCAACTCACACACCACGCCGTCCACCGGAAGGTCTGCCTAACAAGGGCTGCACTCGGCTAGAAATAGCCACACGAAATTGAATTTAATGCATCAGCGTTGTAGAAAAACTGTGAGGGTTACGGAAATCTAAAAATCTTAAATGCAGAAATTGTTAAAAAATGAAACAGATACCGCCCCCAATCATAATAATGTATTGCTTCATTTATTTTATCATTTTACTTTGTCGTGTGTTGTTCCACCGCATTAACATAAGGTTCTTTAGTCTTTAGAAAGATACTTTCATATGTTATATCAATATTATGTAATATAATGTATTGTTTCATTTATTTTATCATTTTACTTTGTCGTGTGTTGTTCCACCGCATTAACATAAGGTTCTTTAGTCTTTAGAAAATTACTTTCATATTTTATATCAATACTAGCAAGATACCCGTGCTTCGCTACGGTATTATACTGAAATTTATAATTGAATGCTTATCGTTTTATATATAACCCACCGATATTCGCGATCTGACTCGTTTTCTGAGAGATTACGGCAACGTTCCTCCCATTTTTCAATCTTTTATCCAGCAATCGATTTCGTACTTCCCGGGATAGGTCCAGGTATTCCACCCGGTCAGTTGGGTCCCTAAATCTTTGCCATCTTTTCCTATAAGCATTTTTAATGTGGATCGAATCCTTGAGGAGATCCGGCGTGGTGTCGTCTTGGGTGCCTTGGCGGTACTGAACCTCTACTTGGCGGTAAATTACATCTGCTGCCGTTGTCATTGATGACAGTATGACCAGCACCATTGTCGCCCGTAGGCAAGTGCGCAGGACTTCTGGCGATACGAATGACATACTTCCGTGCATTGTTGACCTTATTACAGAGGTGAACAATTGCACGGTCAACCATATATCTATCGTTTATTTCAAATATGTTTAAATTTTTGTTTATATGCCAGAAGAATCTACTGTAATCTATGAAGGTTCTCCAAAGGAAAAGATGGCTCTTGAGAACGAACCCAGGAGAGATTAAAAATGATCGGTTTATGATCAGAATAAGTACATTGAAAATCCTCAGCCTGTTTCCAGTCATTCAATCGGGTCAGGAATGGAATGAATAAGCCCTGCCGAAGCATGTCGCACTCCACTGGGGCAATGATTATGTGAATGACAAATGAAATGAAATTATATTGGAGAGTGTTGCTGGAATGAATTATGACGGGGAAAACCGGAGTACCCGGAGAAAAACCTGTCCCGCCTCCGCTTTGTCCAGCACAAATCTCACATTGAGTGACCGGGATTTGCCGCTTGAGCCACGGAGGCTCCTTATAAGTACATTAGGAACAGTAAAATCAATTGGTCTCACCTCCGTTTTCACCCTACCGCGGTTAAGTTGATTTACTTCCCCCCCCCCCCCCAAGAAAGAAAACGTGTTCCTTTATGTTTAAGGGAGATTCCAAATACCAATGTTCACGTATGTTACCTTCAGTTTTGAGATATAAGTATTCCCATAAAAATAATTTACTTTTTTCACTTACTTTCACAATACCCGCCCCCACTTAAGTGAATTTTCAGGCAAAAATACTTGTTTCTTTAATAGTAAAGGATCTTCTAAATACCGATTATCTTCAGTTTTTGAGATATGTGTCCTCATGAATTCGAATTCAACTCCTTTTCACACTTGCCCCCAAAAATGATTCTCCGCCCCCTCCCCCCCAAAAAAACGCGTCGTTTTATTTTTAAAGATGATCTAAATACCAATTTTCACGTCCGTAAAAACTTTAGTTTTTATTAGATGTAAGTATCCTCCTACAATTAATTCAATAAATTTGTCAATTTTTACCCCCCCCCCCCCAACCTTCATTGGATTTTCCGAGAATACCTGTTTCTTTACTTTAACAGGAGATTCCAAATACCAATTTTTACGTCTGCAACATTTTACGTTTCTGAGATATACTGTAGATATAGTCTTTCTAAAAATTCACCCCAATTTGTCACTCCTGTTTAACCCCCATTAATTAGATTTTCCAAAAACAAAAAATAAATGTTTCTGTATTTTTAAAGGAGATTCCATATACTAACTGTCTGGTCTGTAATATCTTCAGTTTCTGAGATATAAGTATCCTCATTAAAGACATTCAACCCCTTATTCACACTTTTCACCCCTCCTATTGGGATTTTCCGAAAACAAAAAATGCATGTTCTTTTATTTTTAAAAGAGATTCTAAATATCAATTTTTACGTCTGCAAACTTTTGAAGTTTTGAGATATAGATACACTCATTTTTAAAATTCACCCCCCCTTTCATCCCCCCCACTATTTGGATTTTCTAAAAACAAAAGGTACATGTTCCTTTGTTTATAAAGGAGATCCCAAATACCGATTTTCAGGTCTGTAACATCTTCAGTTTATGAGAAATAAGGTTCCTTATTAAAGGCATTAAACTATTTTCACCCATTTTCACCCCTCCTATTGGGATTTTCCGAAAACAAAACAATACGTGTTTCTCTATTTTAAAAGTAGATTCTAAGTACCAATTTTTACATCTGTAAACTTTGAAAGTTTTGAGATATAGATACACTCATTTTAAAAATTCACCCGCCTTTCAACCCTCCACTATTTGGATTTTCCAAAAACAAAAAGTACATGTTTCCTTATTTTTAAAGGAGATCCCAAATATCTTTTTTCAGGTCTGTAATATCTTCAGTTTCTGAGATATAAGTATCCTCGTTAAAGGCATTCAACCCCTTTTCACCCCTCCTATTAGGATTTTCCGAAAACAAAAAAAATACGTGTTTATTTATTTTTAAAGGAGATTCTAAATACCAAATTTACATCTGTAAACTTTTAAAGTTTTAAGATGTAGACACACTCATTTTAAAAATTCACCCCCCTTTTCACCCCCCATTATTTGGATTTTCGAAGAAAGGAAAAAATACCTGTTCCTTTATTTTTAAAGTAGATCCCAAATTCCAATTTTTGGGTCTGTAATATCTTCAGGTTCTGAAATATAAGTAGCCTCATTAAAGGCATTCAACCAATTTTCACCTTTTTCCACCCTTCCTATTGGGATTTTCCGAAAACAAAAAATTACATGTTTATTTATTTTTGAAGGAGATTCTAAATACTAATTTTTACAGCTATAAATTTTAATAGTTTTGAGATATAGATAGACTCATTTTCAAAATTCACCCCTTTTTCACACCCCCCATTAATTGGATTTTCCAAAAACAAAAGAATAGGTGTTTCTTTATTTTTAAAGGAGATCCCAAACACCAATTTTCAGGTCTGTAATATTTTCAGTTTCTGATATATAAGTATCGTCATTAAAGGCATTCAACCCATTTTTCAGCCCTTTTTACCCCTCCTATTGGGATCTTCCAAAAACAAAAAATACGTGTTTCTTTATTTGTAATTAAAATTCTAAATACCAGTTTTTACATCTGTAAACTTTCAAAGTTTTGAGATATTGATACACTCATTTTAATAATTCACCCCCCTTTTCCCCCTCCCATTAATTGGATTTTCCAAAAAGAAAAAATACGTGTTTCTTTATTTTTAAAAGAGATCAAGTGTACCAATTTTCAGGTCTGTAATATCTTCAGTTTCTGAGATATAAGTACCGGTATCCTGATTAAAGGCATTCAACCCCTTTGTCACCGTTTCTCACCCCTCCTATTGGGATTTTCTGAAAACAAAAAAATACGTGTTTCCTTAATTTTAAAGAAGATTCTAAATACCAATTTTTACATCTATAAACTTTTAAAGTTTTGAGATATAGATACACTCATTTTAAAATTTCAACCCCCTTTTCACCCCCTTAGCGGCGGAATATCCAAAAATCCTCTCTTAGCGAGAACCTACATTTTAATATGAATGTATCCCCAAAATTTCATTTCTTTATGTCCAGTAGTTTTGGCTCGGCGATGATGAATCAGTCAGTCAGTCAGTCAGGACAAGCTACTTTATATATATATAGATTATAGGAAATTGGATAAAATTGTAGAATATAGTTTAGATATAAGTTTCACCATGTTAATTGTAGCTTATCTGTCGTAGTTGCCACTGTAATTGGGACACTAAGTCCTCTAGTGTGCAATAAATAAATAAATAAATAAATAAATAAATAAATAAATAAATAAATAAATAAATAAATAAATAAATAAATAAATAAATAAATAAATAAATAATGCCATTGACGTAACACCTGAGGCTTTGGGATATCTTTCAGGTTACATAACTTTTAAAAGTTAACACATTCTTAGTTCTCTGGGTTCGTTTTCTGTTCAGTGTATCCCTAAAACAGTGGACTCCGATAGATTCGACTGGATTTCCGCAATCTCTGAACTGGGAGGCGTTATCTGTGAGTGGATGTGTAAAATAAAGCAGCTTGGAGTAGTGTTCTGCAGTTCCCATGGATCACAAAACGCTAAGTGCGAATGGGTGATAAAATATTTAGTGTCTAATGTAAGCTCCAAGTTCCCTGAAATTCACAAAAAATAATTTCGCTACTTGTAAGAACAAGAACATTCATTAGGATTAGACACTTTAAACCGGAAAATATATATGGACATTTTACGAAAGAATGCTTTGAAAAAGAAATCTTCTCTGGGTAGCATCATTATCATCATCACCACCACCATGATGATGATCATCATCGTTCAAGACGAGTTCTATCTAATCCTCAACAGAATGTAAGTCTAGATGTATAACAAAATATTCTTAAATTATTGCACTTCCTGTAACTTATTGTACATGTCATATAACGCTCGTATTTTTCTTCCTTTTTAAACTGTTATAATTAACTATAATAATTTGGGCAACAATTTACTTTTATGTTAAGTTGACAAGTGTTGAATTCAGTGTTTACCTAATGTATATGCTTATTAGTTCTAGTGCTTTGTTCATCAATTTTTATTTTTCTCAGTTTTTACAATCGCCTCCGTGAGTGTGTGTGTGTATCATTACAGCTACAGTCCGACTCGTTGGCTGAACGGTCAGCGTACTGGCCTTCGGTTCAGAGGGTCCCGGGTTTGATTCCCGGCCGGGTCTGAGATTTTAACCTTAATTGGTTAATTCCAATGGCACGGGGGCTGGGTGTATGTGTTGTCTTCATCATCATTTCATCCTCATCACGACGCGCAGGTCACCTACGGGTGTCAAATAGAAAGACCTCCACCTGGCGAGCCGAACCCGTCCTGGGATATCCCGGCACTAAAAGCCATACGACATTTCATTTCATTACAGCTACAGATTTGACGCGCTATGTTTTCGTACTAATTTTAAATAATAGATGTTATGTCCTCTAAAGTTGCCTGAGTTCTGTATTTCATAACTAATTGGAGCGTAATTAAAATATCTAACAAGATTAACTCAAAAACACCCAGCTAACAGTACCCTGTAACACATAAGGCATTAAATCTGGCGGTAGAACTATCCTCAGGATGACGTCATGTGCAACAGCCAGAGGCGGCGTATCTTCTTGGGATGGCCTACCTGTTAGTATTCTAGCTAAATTCCAATTAGGTAATACTATATTTAACACTAAACAGAGGAAAATATGGAAGGGGTCCGATCCTTCGAAATGTTCTAAGGCCCCTTTAGTCACTTCTTACGATAGGCAGGGGATACCGTAGTGTTCTTTCTACCACTCCCATCCGCAGGGTTATATCTTGTAACGTGGCATGGGAATGTTGTGTGCTGGATTAGCAGACATATGATGCTACATATTTCTTTCGATTTCTCGGAACACTTTATCTCCTTTTGCACATCGTAAGAGGCTACTAAGAGAGGCTCGCTCTCTCGTCTTCTAAATTTGAAAACATATCCATTATTCTATGCTATAATGTGTAGCGGAGAATTATACATTTTTATTTTATTTTTTACTTCTAACTCCATTGGAATCAAGTTTCAAAAGCCCATAAAATGTTTAATTTTCACCCTCCGAGGATTAGCGGACTTTTCGAATGATCAGATTTCTTCTTCTTTCTTCAACGGTTAGTGTGAGGAGGAGCTGATATTCACAATATTATGCCTCAGCCATATGTGCCTGTATAACGAAGAATACGCATGCACAGAAATGGTATCCCGATATAAACAAAGCATGGCGTCCCACCACCTCCTCGCTTAACACATTGCTGCAGGTAGACAGTTCGCTGCATGACTGATGTGATTGAAATGGGCACAGAGGTGGATGTATAGTAATCCACACACTGTGCCTTCAGCACAACTTCCTTCTCTCCCCCTTTCCTTTCTTTTCGGTACTGGAGTGGCCTTCAGTACTACCCCTTCATTCCCTGCCTTCCTTCTCAGTACTGGAGTGGGACAGTGTTGACCGTTTATGTCGGAACACCATTTCTATGTATGCGTGTACCAAAAAATCCGGAATTTTCGCAAAGTGTCGAGGTGAAGTCTCGAGAAAAATATATATATTTTTAAAGTCACCACAACTACCAGCAGAAAAATCCTTCAGCCACGCCGCATGATATGACCGAAGAATTGAAGATTGCTTTTTGTTGTTTTTGTTTTGTTTACACAACGCTAACAATGTGGTGTTAATGTTAAGCTAATTGAGAAGTCAATAACTCCACTAAGGAAATCTGGTGTTTCTTGAGTGGGAGAACTGAAATAATGTAAAGTGAGGTTAGTGACAGTAAAGTTACGCGAATAGGGGAAGGGAGGACGATAAATAAGATCAACTTCGTTTTGTAGAAATATTATTAAATGAAACTTACGAACTATGCTCTCGATCATTGTACACCTCCGCTCGCCGTCTGAAACCAGCTGTGAATATTTGTAACCTCCTTCAGCCCATCCACCGAGAGCCAACTGCGTCTTCAGATGTGGGTATCGTTCACGCAATGCTGTGAAGTTCGCAAAGCCGCCATCATATTCATCGTTCTGAGGAATAAATAAATAAATAAATAAATAAATAAATAAATAAATAAATAAATAAATAAATAACGTTCTGAGGACATCAGAAACCAGATTACCAAGACAAATTATTGAGAAAATCTGGAATTTGAAGCAACAAATGGGTTTGATTAAGGAAATTAGAGAGGATATGGAAGAACTACAAATAAAATCTAAACCATTTACAAAACACAACAGATTATTTAAGGAAACTGAAAAACATAAAAATGAGATTTAAATCAAAAGTAGACAAATGACATGCAATGAAAAAGGTATTTACAGATGAGGAACGACAGAAAAGATCAGAACGAGTGAAAAGCTACTGGGCAATTAGAAAAACTTATCAAAGAAGATGTCCAGAAAATTATTGTCTGAAGTTAGTGCGATTAGCTGTCACTGCCGGAGGTCCGGGTTCGTTTCCCGGCTCCGCCACGAAGTTTACAAAGTGGTATGAGGACTGGAATGGGGTCAACTCAGCCTCGGGAAATCAAGTGAGTTGAGGTGGTTCGATTTCCACCTCAGCCAATTTTGAAATGGTTTTCCACTTTTTCTCTAGGCAAATGCCGGGATGGTACTCCCGCCCAAAGGTCTCATGCTCCAGGACACTGCCCTTGAGTCGGTAGAGGTGGGATTCCTCACTGAGTAAAGAAGTGGTCTAATGAGGCCGCACGTGATGGGGTAGAGTGGTTAGCTCTACGCCCGGCCGCCTTTGCCCCCAGGAATTAACCTGGTACTCATTTTTGGTGTAGGCTGAGTGAACCTCAGGGCCATTTGCACCTCCGGAAGTGGAAATCTCGTTTCTTAAATTTTACGACTTCCTGATGGGGATTCGAACCCACGTCTTCCGGGCGAACCGAGCACGCCTTTACCGCCTCGACCAGGCAGCCCCTGTCATACAGTACAAGAACAGAAAAATGCTTAAAATCTGTTCATCAGAAAATATATTTTCCTCCAATTTACCTTACTGGTACTGAAATGTTTTCCTTGTAGGGCATGTAAAGTATACTTGTGCAAGGACAATACTAATTTATTCACTTATACCGAAAGTACAGTTTTGAACTGCAGGTTTGATGTAAATGTGCATATACGAAGTACAGGGTGACCCAAATATCCGTTAAGATTTGACGAGGCAACACTTCACGGAATATTGAAGTTAGAGAGGTAATAATTGAAACATATGATTGGCATGACATGGGGTTTTATTGACACAAAAATAAATTAAATAGAACTTCACTAACAGCGCCGTTTCTGGTAACGTCAACAGCCGCGATTGCAGGCGCATCTGACGCCCTCTCAAAAATAAGGTAACGCTTTTTCTCTGGGCAGGAGATTCGGCGTCTTTGGAGGTTTGATCCAGTAGGGGGATAAGTAGGGCGGTTTTTTATGGTGAAGGAGATGGTGGGGGAGCGGGGATTTTGGCTGTGGCTATGTGCTTTATTGCTGTTTCGAGGTTTCTTACAACAGTTTCATTTTTAGAATGGTTTTGTTAACAATGTGCAGTTTGCTGTTGGTTTACAATGGAGTTGCAACTTCTTACATTCTATAAATATTTACAGTTATTGTGTTTTTCTTCTATCCAGGATGGTCGGTATTCACGACAGCTCATTTTATACTGTACACTGGTCTCATCACTGCCTTCGTAATATACAGGCCGTACTGTAGAAAGCGCGCCAAACCAATCAGCTGATCAATTGAGGCGAGCTAATCGAATGTTACAAATTGTACTAGTGAATGTAATCCATAAGGACTGGGGGCATTCTTAGGTTAATTGTGACCGTTGAGAGACAAAAATGTATATATAAGTATATTACGTGTTTTTCTTTAAATTTATCACATCAGAATTTACGTAAACAGCTGTTATTAAGATAATGAGACTTCGTAGTTTAGATTAGGCATGGTATCTTCACGTGGTGAGTAATGTAAATTCAAAGGACGTAATACTTCTCGTGTAATTTATTCATTTAATTGTTATCGTAAAACACGTTTTAGTGGAAATATAATGTGCTACAAATTTAACTACAGTGTGTGAAAGTTCGTAGTTGCCACAATGCTAAGATCTTGTGCATACCACGGTGAAACTACAACTATACAAGTAAATAGACATTAATATTTTCATTTTCTTCGTATGGGGGCAGTTACCTTTCTGAAAAACGAAAATCCCAACCGAAAAAATACCTGTTACGAAGAATAAAGGTGTATGTTTCACTCATTTTCCAGAGCTAATGATGAGTTCTGCTTTTGACTTCCTTGTTACACAGATTTACAACAGAACATTTTATTGTTGATACAGAACAAGTATAAAAGTGGACAGTAACCAATGGAACCTACAAACGATTATTTCTTGGGTTCGTAATGTTGAGTACGGGCTGCCTTTTCTCCCCAAACTTAATGTGAGTAAAACCCATCCCTCGGCAGTTTCCGTGAATGTGAGAAGTAACAAATAGATATGGCTGATCAGTGCATTAATATTTGGGAAAACATGGACTATTCCTAAACAAAACGTGATACAAATGTTTGAAATGAAGAAAGGGTCTGAAGAAAGTCTTCGAAGCTTAGTGCCAGAAGTGTCAACAACAACAACAACAACAAAAAGCCAAGAAAGCCATTGTATTTATGGCCATCTACAGGTATGAAAGTAAAGTTTATTAATGCACGTTTGTTGTCTCCATATTTGTATTAATGCATAATAATTATTTGTTGTCCGACTCGTTGGCTGAATGATCAGCGTACTGGCCTTCGGTTCAGAGGGTCCCGGGTTCGATTCCCGGCCGGGTCGAGGATTTTAACCTTCGTTAGTTAATTTCAATGGCCCGGGGGCTGGGTGTTTGTGCTGTCCCCAACATCCCTGCAACTCACACACCACACGTAACACTATCCTCCACCACAATTACACGCAGTTACCTCACATGGCAGATGCCGCCCACCCTCATCGGAGGGTCTGCCGTACAAGGGCTGCACTCGGCTAGAAATAGCCACACGAAATTATTATTATAATTATTTGTTGGGTACATTGACGACTAAAACACTGAAGCTTAGACCGCGTAGATCGCATTTCAAACCTACTTCTCCTAAAATTACATAGACCTGACTTACGAGTTATGATGCGATTACAGGTTTTAGTTATCTCACCTGTTATATTAATACAACATTTGTAAATATTTCAGAATTACAAAAGGTACAGACGCATTATGTTTTTGCATTACACGGGTCGGACGGAGGAAACAGTTCGCCTCTTTGTGTGACGTCATCGGAGGTACAGTACGGCCTGTACATCACGAAGGCAGTGGTCTCATGCGGCATCACTGACTTCTTGCTGTCCAGCGCCATCTGTTGGCCTGTTTGTGCACTCCTTGTTATTGTCAGTAAAACTCCATGTCATGCCAATCATGTCTGTCAATTATTACCTCTCTATCTCCAATATTCCGTGAAGTATTGCCTCGTCAAACGTTAATGGACTTTTTGTTCAACCTGTATAGGCTATAATTGGAAGTTTGCTGCATTAGCTTTCTGATATGTAACGCACTCTCATCATAAAGACTACATAAATCGTCTACCTGTTCTCCTACTTCGTCGGCTATCATCATCGGCTGCCTGCTGCTACCTTTATTTCAACATTAACGCCAGCATATGATTCATTCTTCAAATTCTACTTCGTCTGCTCGGATTGCTGGTTGTGTACTGTGTTATGTGTTTGCTCCCTAACCTGCCCTGTTCTACGTCACTGGCTGCGTCACAGATCCTTTTCGATCTTTGTTGCCCCTCTTTCCAATCCGCCCCAGCTCGGCGAGGGGGAGGACGAACTTGACTGCTGTAGCGGAAGGGCGTATGTGCCTCTCGCTCCGCTGTCCATCTCCTCTCACCGATATCTTCTAGAGACTACACTACCTGCCCCAACAGGTTACCGCTTCTCGGTTCCTAGGGTTAGTTAGGGAACTCTGTGGTCCAGGGACCCGCTTAACAACGAATCATCCCACGCCTACTAGCTCGTATTAGAATGTCCCCACAAATACACACACGGAACCAGGCTCGCAATTCCCAAAAGAGCAATAATGCGCTTCGGAAAGAGCAATTTGTCGGCGAGCCTGGGACCACTACAGACATTATCGCCGATCTTCGAGAAGTGACGGAGTGTGAGGGGGTGCCGTTATCACGGCACCCCAACCACTCAGAGGCCGTCAACCCACCAGCGAGGGCAAAGTGCAGTTCTCACTGCGCCCTCCCCCCGCCTAGCACTCCCAGTATGGCAGGACTGATCAGCCCCCTGTCAATTCACGGCAATATATTAATGGATAAAATATTGGAATTCTCGCTGGGGCCACACACACCAAGCGTGCATAGCATGTCACTACCGGCCTTCGTTCCGGTCAATGACTCGGCAGAGCGGGAGCCGAGGGTGAGTCACCGTCGCACGTGCTCCGAGAGCGGGGAACGAAATGCGCCGGAGGAGCAGCGAGCAGAATTCACCCCTGACTCGCAGCAAGTAAACCTGGCGCGCGACGTTTACCTGACGGGGCACGCCATGCAACGCTATGCGTGTACCACCACCAACACAATCACCATCACGACAACTCCATTCATCACCCCGTCAGTACCCGCCAGATCGCACATATCGGTGCAGCCGCTCCCCACTTGGCAGGCCAGCTACCGAACTGACCCCCAAAACAAGAGCAGGCGGCGCCTGGAGAGCGAACTGGAGTGGGCGACGTTGTGTAAAGGGGAACGGGAATCGGGGCTAAGCCCCGAAGTGCCGGAACCTGAACACGGGAAGGAACAGTTGCACGACTCCACTGAGCCAGCGACTGAGGAGCAACATAAACTGGAGGCTACCTCTCCCCCCAACAAAAACCGCACTCTTAAACCCAACCCAGTGGTCAGGCAGTCAGACGCCGCGAAGGCGGGACCCAGTTCCGCCAACCTGAGCGAAGAGGCAGCGCACAAGGGAAGGAAAAGGAAGAAACGGTCTCGGCGGATAGCGCCAACTAAAGTCCAACACCCACCCGTGCGAACGAAGAAATCGGACTCAGACTCGGACGAGGCTCAACTGGTGATGGACCTATCAGGTACATCCCGGGAGGCCCAGTCCGAAAGCTCTGAGGGAGAGAAACTCCGCGAGTACGGGGTGACCGATCCCGTGGTCCCAGCCACCCAGTCGGGAAACCAGGGTGACGGCTTCGGGGTGGCTAAAGGGAGGAAGAGGGGGAAGTGGAAAGGCAAAGAAACCCAGCCCCTGAGCCGCAAGGCTCAGAAAAGCGGGGTACGTAAACCAAGTACCCGAGCCGATAGTACCACAGAAACATATATCGGCTCAACCCAGCCACAGTTCACCACACACAAGAGGCAGAATCGGCAGAGTCCATCTCAACCACCACAACAAACGAAACCAAGCACCCGTAAGGGGTCAACTCCCAACCCCTTACTGTATACACTACTAACACGAAGACGCTGGAAATGGAGCTCCTAAAAAAGCTACCGCATGAACAGAGAAATTATTACTTCTCTAGGCCGAGAATAGACGCACATGGCGAGCTTTGAGAGCTACGAAATTGCTATCGGAGTGCTAAAAGGGCTGAATATTAATTTTGTAAAAGTATTGCCCAACAGCACGATGAAGCGATTCGTAGTGAGGATCCCAATAAACGGAGGTATTGCGGACGAAATCCAGCTAGCTATGAAAACGCAGGATTTCCCCGCATTCTCCGTAGTGCGGATGAGAACAGGGAATAGGCCAGCTAAAGGCAACCAATTGCTAGTTGCCGTGGCGGACACCCCAGGAGCGGACAATCTGCGGAAGATGCGGATGCTCGCGAATATGCTGGTGTCAGTCGAGCCATACCGCCCACCAGCCACTGGCCCCCAATGTGGAGTGTGTCAGAGGCATGGCCATCCAGGGGCGGCCTGCCAACTGGAGCCCAGATGTCGCAGATGCGCCGCCTCACACTTGCCTCGCGACTGCACCCACGGCAGCGTACTCTAAGTGCGCTTACTTCGGGGTGAAACACGCGGCTAATTTTAAGGACTGCCCCAGCCGCAGGGACTTCGAAGCCGCCTATCAAGGCAAAGGACCAAAGGGTGACAAGCGTGGCGACCCTAAAGCCCAAGCAGGCCCTTCAGGCACAGACGCTTCACGCAAGAAGAAATCAGGCCTCTCAGGCAAAAAGGACCTTTCAGGTCCCGCAGGCCCTTCAGGCAAAAAGGACCAAAAACAAGGCCCGTCCGGCAACCAAGGCCCATCAGGCGGAGGCATTCTAAATTTTTAACCCACACGGATGGCGGTTAAACACAACCCCGGGCCCTCAGCCAAACCAGCCCCTACCACCGTCCAAGGCAAAACCTCCAGCAATATTAGAAAGAAGGCACAGCCCCATACAATAAACGAAAGGCAGGTTAAGCCCAAGCAAGTTCCCCCCGAGCTGCCACAGGGCCCGCCCAAGGCCAGCTCCATCCCCGGCAGGGTACCTGCCGCCAACAAACCAGCACATGCCGCACCGCCCCCATCTCCCGCCCCCAGCACAGCACCAGTCTCACCCATCTCACCACCTACACCTGAAACACCATTACAGGTGCAGCAGCCAGAAGGAAACATGGCAGGAAGGGTGTTCAAGGAAAAGATTACGAAATTCTGAAAAACGTCTTCCTGAACTTGAACTTAACCGCGATCATAACCACCGGAGTTACGATAGCCAAATTAATGGCTGCGACCCTATCACTCCCATGGCTAGGGGACTTAGCGAACGCGATCTCCAGACTCCTAACCCAAGATGGCTGAAGCTGTAAAATTTATAATGTCCAATAACAGACTATTTATATTGGTATTATAAATTTACTCATTCGGGACAAATATTTCAGATTCCCTATGGGAATCAACATCTACAGGGTGTTAGGTGTATACGTGCAGATATTTATTGTAGCAATAGAGAACGATGTGACGAACCACTATATATCAAACTTTTAGTAATCCTCGGAAGTTATTTTCGAGAGCAAAGGGGTACGATGTTTTTAGAATAGGTAGTATGCCTTGTTCTTGTGAATGAATAGCTTTCCTTTGATAACAGGCAAGTCACGCACCATCCCTGCCAAACTGGTTTCTGTTCTGTTTATGTTTAAGAGCAAATGTACTACTGTGACAGCTGAGCGCTCCCTATTCAATGCCACGAGATGTTACGTAATATACTTGCCAAACTGGTTTTATGTTTACGAGCAACTGACCTACGGTAACAGCTGAAGGCTACCAGTCTACAACATGTTACGTTACATTATCGCCAGACTGGTTTGTTGTTGTTAGTATTTAGTTTCCGTCTTAGGGGTTTCAGACAACACTAGTTATCGGTTTCGGACCCTGGAGATGTATTGAATTCTCAGCGTTAATACTGGTTCATTTGCTGTTACGTCCTTTAGGGGATAGGGATATCTGTGGTCGTCAGCCCTGTGGTCTAGTGAGTATGGAAATGACCTGAAAACCTGTGTCGGTGCGCGACCTGTACGAGCGTGTTGGGATACGCACGCCGGGACGTGAAATGCGGTACGATCCCCGTTGTGCATTGCGTAAAGGTAGAAGAAGGAAGACAGTTCCTTGCGCCAACGAACAAATGCATGGCATAGGATATCCATATGAGTAGAATCAGAATTGAATTATCGAAGCACATCGAACGTTTTGTTTCAAACGAAAAATGGACATATACAACTAAGTAAATTAAACGTACCTACATTTCGTGCTTCCTGCCTGGTTGAGTGGCTAAAACGGTTGAGGTGCCAGCCTTTTGACTCCAACTTCGCATGTTCGAACCTGGCCCCGTGCAGTGGTATTTGAAGGTGTTCAAATACGTCAGCCTCGTGTCGGTATATTTACTGGTACACCGAGCTCGATAGCTGCAGTCGCTTAAGTGCTACCAGTATCCAGTATTCGGGAGATAGTGGGTTCGTACCCCACTGTCGGTAGCCCTGAAGATGGTTTTCCGTGGTTTCCCATTTTCACACGAGGCAAATGCTGGGGCTGTACCTTAATTAAGGCCATGGTTGCTTCCTTCCCACTCCTAACTCATACCTGCCCCGTCATCGCTATAATACCTATCTGTGTCGGTGCGACGTAAAGCAACTTGTCATTCGAGCCAAGACACCATTGTGGTTCAGAATATCCTCTGGTGCTTAAACATACGTTCACGGAGGTCATCTGAAGTGGTTACCTCAGTTCGGTATACTTTGTTTCTCATGTCCCCCCAGGCATAACAATCCACTGGAATAAGGGCTGGCCAATTGATAGTTCCACATCGTCCTGTCTACCGTTGAGGAAATGTTTGCACCATCGTGTAAAATCCACGTGGTTCGGCGTAGTCGAAGCGACACGTCATCTGAAAGGTCCAGTAACGTACTGTATCTACTGTACAGGAGTAAGATAACATTAATAAAAAGATGTAACCGACCTCCAACTACACCCATCCTGATATTAATTAGAACCGGTGCTGGAAACTGCCTTGTCCTATTGAATGGGGATATTCCACAGCTCATGAGTGGGATATAGTAGGTTCCAACCCCTCTTTCGGCAGCCCTAAAGGTGGTTTACCGTGGTTTTCCATGTTCACACCAGGCAAATGCTGGGGCTGTAACGTCATGAATGCCACTATCGCTTCCTTTCCGATACTAGCCCTTTCCCGTCCCATCGTCACCATAAGGAAAGCTACACCGATCAAATTTATGCAAGTAAGGTGATTGGTACCGGTCTGAGTGTCTGAGACCGTTGGGGTCCTTATCTTCCGACCTCCAACTTGGCAGGTTCAATCTTGGCTCAGTCTGATGATATTTGATGGGGCACACATACGCCAGTCTCGTGTCGTAGAAATACTGGCACGTAAATGAACTCCTGCGATATGAAATTTCGTCACCTCAGCGTCTCAGAAAACGGTATAAATTGTATGTGGGACGTAAAGCAAAATAACGCTAATAAAAAGACGATTGGTCAAAGAGACAGACTTCCCACTGCATCCATCCAGATATTAATTGAGAGCCGGTGCTAGAGGTTGCCTTGGTATACTAAATATTAAACACTCCTTCTATAAAAATTGCCTCATGTGTCACTAATACACTTGACAGAAATTCTGGATTGAGTGCTTGATCAATTAACCAGCGGCAGAAATCCACTCTTAAATCATCACCGAGCTTGATAGTAGCAGTCGCCAAAGTTCGAACAGTATCCAATATTCGGGATGTACTGGCTTCGAATCCCTCTGTCGGCAGCTTTAAAGATGTTTTTCCGTGGTTTTTCATGTTCACACCAGGCAAATGCTAGGGCTGTACCTTAATTAAGACCACGGTTGCTTCCTTCCCGATCCTAGTCCTTAGTTATATCTGTCGTCATAAAACCTATCTGTGTCGGTGCGACGCACCGATACAGATAGGTCTTATAGGACGATGGGATAGCAAAGGCCTAGGAGTTGGAAGGAGGCGGCCGTGGCCTTAATTAAGGTACAGCCCTAGCATTTGCCTGGTGTGAAAATGGGAAACCACGGAAAACCATCTTCTGGGCTGCCGACAGTGGGATTCGAACCCATTATCTCCGGGATGCAAGCTCTCAGCTATGCGTCTCTAACCGCACGGCCAACTCGCCCGATAATAATAATAATAATAATAATAATAATAATAATAATAATAATAATAATAATAATAATATTTTTTGCTGCTGGGCAGAGTGGCTCAGACGGTTGAGGCGCTGGCCTTCTGACCCCAACTTGGCAGGCTCGATCTTGGCTCAGTCCGATGGTATTCGAAGATGCTCAAATAAGTCAGCCTCGTGTCGGTAGATTTACTGGCGCGTAAAAAGAACTCCTGCGGGACTAAATTACAGCACCTCAGCGCCTCCAGAAACAGTAAGAGTAGTTAGTGGGACGTAAAGCAAATAACATTACCGGTATTATTATTAACAAGTCATTAGGAGCTGAAAGGCAGGGAAGAAAATAGTAAAATATGCGTGGTGTAGGAGGAAACAAGATGAAATGTACTTCACCCGTGCCTACATCGCTCACAGTAGTTTACTACAGGATAGTATGCGTAAGACCAGAACCAGGTCTCTTTGCGATGAGTCAGGTGTATATTCGTATTGTGGTTAGCACTAGAGGACAAAGTGTGACAAACAGGTTTTGTGTATAAACATCAAACATGCACATCAACAGACACACGCACGCAATGTACCCAAACCAGTACAGTGTAGAATGAAGAACTGCCATGCTGTGTTCAAGGTCAATATCTAGCGTTTTAACAAGCACGTCTTCCGTGTGTTGTGTTCAGCTTGCGCCACGTACAAGGCAATCGCGAACTGAAACTCTAGATTTATAATTTTTGTTATCGGTACTTCAATTTTTCTGCTCGGATTTATGAGAATATCGAACTATCGAGACTCAAAATACTACATCGATTGAGAACTGAACTCCCAACTCAATATGCTGCAGAAATGGTGTAACATCTGACATACCAATGTGAAACACGTAGCAATTGTTCAAGTGACCTCCCTGGACTACTCTGCAGGCTTCACTTCTCCGTACCCGGCGAGTTGGCCATGCGGTTAGGAGCGCACAGCTGTGAGCTCGCATCCGGGAGATTGCGGCTTCGAACCCCATTGTCGGCAGCCCTGAAGATGGTTTTCCGTGGTTTCCCAAGTTCACAACAGGCATTGCGGGGGTTGAACCTTAATTAAGGCCACGACCACTTTCTTACCATTCCTAGGCCTTTCTTGTCCGATTGTCGCCATAAGACCTCTCTGTGTTGGTGCGACGTAAAGCAACTAACAAAAGAAAATCACTTCTCCGAATCCAGTCTTCCGTAATATCCATTGGAGATCTGGCGGGCCAATTGATGGGTCCATGTCGTCCTATTCGCCATAGACCAAACGACTGATCCAAATGATCACGCAGTAAGCGGCTTATATCAGGTGGTGGACCATCGTGTAAAAACCACATGTTTCGGCGTAGTCGAAACGGAGCGTCCTCTGAAAGCTCTAATAACGTACCTATGAGGAACTCCAGGTAAGATACCCCTATGAACTGTGCAGGTAAGATGATGATAATAATGTCATTGGCTTTACGTCCCACTAACTACTTTTCACGGTTTTCGGAGACGCGGATTTGCAGGAATTTAGTACCATAGGAGTTCTTCACGTACCAGTAAATCTACTGACACAAGGCTGACGTATTTGAGCACCTTGTCAAGACTGGACTCAGAAGGCCAGTGCCTCAACCGTCTGAGCCACTCAGCCCGGCAAGATGATTGGTGCAGCACTGCGTAAAGTGCTGGCCTTCTGAACCCAACTTGGGAGGCTTGGTCTTGGCTCAGTCCGGTGGTATTTGAAGGTGCTCAAATATGTCAGTCTCGTGTCTGTAGATTTATTTGCATTAAAAAATACTGCGATAAAAAAATTCTGGCATTTCAGCGTCTCCGAAAACCGTGAAAATTAGTTAGTGGAACGTAAAGATATTATTATTATTATTATTAGTAGTAGTAGTAGCAGTAGTAGTAGTAGTAGTAATAATATTATTTTTACGGAAGTTCTAATTAAACGGGTCCATTACAGTCATCATTTTACCTATCGGTACTTACTGTTCGACGTCACTGTAAGGATTCTGTGTACTTTTCACACAGAGTACCCTACACCGGTTTTCGAGTACAGCAAGTGACCTGGCACGTGAGTCATCCTCTTCTACTTGCCAAGCCATTAGGGGAAGTGCACAACAACATGTGTTGGCCTGCGATAAGAAACAGGTTCAACAAGCCCTATACTCGGCTACTGTACTTCCGCTACGCGTGGACAGAATGACATCACTGGCGTATCCTGCTACGGCCGTTCAAAACACATTAGGTCCTGAAATATTTGGCTCAGTTATGGGCAAACTAATAGGACAAGGTAAAAAGTACATAGCATATATTATTAGATGTATTTTTCTTAGCCGACTAGCTTAATATCTGCACGTATACACCTAACACCCTGTATATCATCTGATAGCCAACCAGGCATCAATTTTTGGTAAAGAGACAAAGACTCTCATAGTGCATCGGCACTGCCAGTTGCTCCAAGTAGTCTACGTAGTGGCCTCCACGGGGTCTTCTCGATTATCTCTTTGCAACTGGACGTCTCCGACCTCCGACGCAACATTTCTTCATTATTGATCGGCTGGGTGGCTATTCAGCTCTACTGTCAGCTCCCCGCCAACCTAATAAAGGATACAGGCCGACTCCGCACTGGAAGTTAGCCTCCCCATCATGACCACCACCACTACCACTGCAACCACGACCTCCACTTTTACCTTTCTTCCCATTCCTATTACAACTGTTACGTCCTCCCACACTTCACCGATTGTTACTTCGACACTTCCTCAGTCAACATATCCTGATCCACTCAGTTTTCTTTATATCCCTCCCCGCTACTTTAACCACTCGCCAACCACCGCCGAAGAAAGCTCTACGACACCACCAGCAACGCAGCCACCGCCTCAAGCAGATGCCGCACAACAATTACCATCGCCTCAGCTACAACCAGCCCGCAGCATCATGTATAGTTGTGTTCTCCGCGGCGTGGATCCCCTCATTTCTGACAGAGACGTCATCCACGAGCTTAACCACGAAGGTATCCCTGTCGGCGAGCCTTCCGCATCTGGAATTCCTCGGAAACAACATATTTAGTCCGTCTTCACCTGCAAACTGAAGAGGAAGTCCAACGCCTCATCACCAATGGCGCACGCCTCTATAGTCGACAACTCACCGTGCAACTTTCTCGCTCCCCTCCCACACCCTTACACACCTCACGTCATCGCCCCCGAACTGCCTCCCCCTCCCCACATCGACCTCCACCACAAGTCAGTCCACCCTCTCCTTCAACGACCTCCTTCATCCCATCACCTCTAACAGCTGACCTACTCCGACTTTTCACCACCTCCTTATGTAACATCTCAGCCACCCTTCACCTCTTCGTCTCACACATCGGAACTCCAGTTTGAACCTTCACTACTCCCTAACCCACATCTCCTCAGCCAAGAGGCCCTCATCACTTCTCCACCTAATATCAATTCGCATTCCCCACCTTCTTAATTTCTCACACCTCCCAGATCTCTTCACTTCTCTCGGCCCGAGAGATCGCGTAACGATCTAGGGGGCCCACCCCGCCCGACGGGCGGGGAATGGAAACTTCTCGACAGACAGACAGACAGACTCCACGGTATGCACTTGCCAGCGTTTAGTAGGTGTGCTAGGTACCAACTGATGAACCCAACCTAGCACACGAGAGTGAAACGCTGGCAACCAGGAATGAGTTAGCTGGAAAATTTATAATGTCAAATAACGGACTATTTATATTGGTATTATAAATTTACTCATTCGGGACAAATATTTCAGATTCCCTATGGGAATCAACATCTATATCATTCAACATCTATATCATCTGATAGCCAAGTAGGCACCAATTTTTGGTAAAGAGACAAAGTCTCTCATAGTGCATTTGCATTGCCGGTGGCTCCAAGTAGCCTACGCAGAGGCCTCAACGGGGTCGGTAGATGCAGAGTGGGTTGTTGTCCCATAAGCTCTGTACTCTGACCGGCCAACCGAGCAGAGGAAAGGTGGCCACGGCTCTACCGTGGCTCTACGTCTCTGCATTCAGGAGACGGGCCTGGGGCACACTGCTGCACTTCTCACCTGGTCCCACACTTCGGCTGTCCTGAGAATGGTTTTCCGTGGTTTTCCATTCTCCTGCACTAAGGCAAATGCCGGGACAGTTCATTGTGTAGGCCACGGCCGCCCACCCTCTCACCTTCTCCGCACATCTTCACCGTAACAAGTCTCCCGGCCTGAGAGACGGCGTAACCGTCTAAGAGACCCGCCTCCCCCTTCAGGGGAGGAATGAAAACGTTTAGTAGTAGTAGCCCCCAGGGTATGCACTAACCAGCGTCTTGGTAGGTGTGCTAGGTACCAACTGATGAGCCCATCCTAGCACACGAGGGCGAAACGCTGGCAACCAGGAATGAGTTAGCTGGAAATTTTATAATGTCCAATAACGGACTATTTATATTGGTAATATAAATTTACTCATTCGGGACAAATATTTCAGATTCCCTATGGTAATCAACATCTATATCATCTCAGTGACAGTATCAAACATTGCGTGTCCTCTCTTTGCCTCAATATTGCTTGGTTGGTCGAATAATAAGATTACTAGTGACTTCCCACAAGAGTACTTGTACCTATGCGATTCCATAATGATATGTGTAATCGCCACAGATAATATAAAAAAAGAGTAGAAATTGTCAGAAATGACAGTATGGTGAACCAGATTTTCTTACCTCAGGATCAAGCTGTAGAATCTCCCATGTGTCGTTATCAACTCCAACAAAGGAGTAGATGATATGTGTGCACACGTCTCCAGGAATGTCATCTATGGTATAGCGAGCATCGCCCTTTCTCTTGTTAGCCCAGCTTTCGAAGTAACAGGATACACGACCTCGCTGACCCGCCAGGCCTCCTGCACATAATTACTATATTAAAACTTAAAAGAGGAACACAAAGTTACTCCATAACAAGGTGAATTATAACAAATTTTGAAAATATGGCTTATTGCAGGAATAAACACAATTATTTTTTAAAATACTACTTATCGTGCATTTCTTCTACAGGTCGGCCGTATAGAAGGTTCAGATAAATGGAGAAAAGCAATTTGATTAGTGGCTGTAAACCAAGTGCGAGGCCTGTAAAAGGTTAAACTCCTTAGTAAGTAGACTCTTAACCTAAATCTAGTTGTACTTTCTTTTAAAACAAAAATCACCACCACCATCTTAACCTTAAACTGAGAGTCATCATTCATGAACACTACTACCCTTGCGATCTACCAATGCGAAGTGTTGTGCTGGAGTGACCTGGCCACAGACAGCGGTGAAGATTTCTTTGCTATATTCTGTTCAGTAGGTAAACTCCTCATTCCCATCAGAGCCTCCTTAGCACGAAAAACTGAAATATTACTTTGTCATCCAATTAATTCGGAACCGGAGTGGCGGCTGGCAGGGACTAAGCTGAGAGAGTTGCGCGGGAGGCAAGAAACCCTCTGGCCGCTACCGGTTCTTGCTTTGTCTCGCAACGCAGTTTGTTTCATGCTTCAGAGAGAGCAACACTTGTGTGCAAGATGAAGTGAGAATAAATAAATAAAAATAGGCTAATAATAGTATGCCTAATGGAAGAACTCACCGGAATAAGGATGCAACCAAGAAATTTCTGAGAAATAATATTTCAGTGGAAATAGGGTGTCATCTTATGTCCTACATTTGAACTTCAAGCAGAACTTTGTCCTCCGTGGTGTAAGGATGGAGCATCAGTCAAGATGGTGGACAGTGCTTGTGTTGTTTCACCACCAGGTGTAATACATCATTCAAATAAAGGCCAGAGACGAAATCATCTCTATATTTTGAAATATTTTCTTGACAATGTTATTGTTATTTGTATTATTATTCTAATATTATTTGCCATCATTTGTATCCCAAGTGCAAGAACAGGATTTATCTTCTGTTATATACAAACGTAAGACTAGGAAACTATATGGAAGGACTATTTTATATGTTACAGTGTTCCTTTTTCGAATGTTTTAAAAATTAGATCATTTCATGGTTTCATTACTTTGTCATAATGAATTATATAACTTATTATATTCAGTAGATCTGTTACAAATAAGATCGTCGAAATTTGACACCTTCACATTTCACGAACCCCAATATGGGAAAAGAACACTTTTTAAACTATCATTAATCTCAGAGAATTTTACACCATAAAACATACTCATATTTTTAATATGCAAAATATATTCCGTCCGCCTCTGTGGTGTAGTGGTTAGTGTGATTAGCTGCCACCCCCGGAGGCCCGGGTTCGATTCCCGGCTCTGTCACGAAATTTGAAAAGTGGTACGAGGGCTGGAACGGGGTCCCCTCAGCCTCGGGAGGTCAACTGAGTAGAGGTGGGTTCGATTCCCACCTCAGCCATCCTGGAAGTGGTTTTCCGTGGTTTCCCACTTCTCCTCCAGGTGAATGCCGGGATGGTACCTAACTTAAGGCCACGGCCGCTTCCTTCCCTCTTCCTTGCCTATCCCTTCCAATCTTCCCATCCCTCCACAAGGCCCCTGTTCAGCATAGCAGGTGAGGCCGCCTGGGCGAAGTACTGGTCATACTCCCCAGTTGTATCCCCGACCAAGAGCCACTGCCCTTGAGGCGGTAGAGGCGGGATCCCTCGCTGAGTCCGAGGGAAAAACCGAACCTGGAGGGTAAACAGATGATGATGATGATGATGATGATGATTAATCTCAGAGAATTTTACACCATAAAACATACTCATATTTTTAATAGGCAAAATATATTCCTTGGTGTTTACAATGGTGATACATTCAGAATTGCTGTGTGACGTCTTGTGGTTGATATGAGCACTGTTGAAAAACCTCCCCATATCTGGCGACTTTCTTCAACTTGCAGATTATTTTCCATGGTGTCGCTTCCAATTCACACATTATTTTAAAGCCTTAATTTATAACAGTAAAACATTGTTTATAATAGATGAACTCATTTGTGTACTTGCATATGCAGTTGGTTCGAGCAATGTGGTACCATGAAATGAAACGCAAACATAATTTTCTTCTCTCTTGAAAAATTGCTACCGGGTGAGTTAGCGGTGCGGTTAGGGGCGCGCAGCTGTGAGCTTACATCCGGAAGATAGTGGGTTCGAACCCCACTGTCGGCAGCCCTGAAGATGGTTTTCCGTGGTTTCCCGTTTTCACACGAGGCAAATAATGGGGCTATTCCTTAATCAAGGCCACGCTCGCTTCCTTCCCACTCCCAGGCCTTTCCTATCCCATCGTCGCCATAAGATCTATCTGTTTCGGTGCGATGTAAAACAAATTGTAAAAAAAATGATTTGTTGTTTACATCCTTATTGCGGAGAGGTCTTCAATTATTCTATTCCATATCGAGTGTTCATTTACGATTCGAATGTTCGTACAAATTACCTTCGTGCTGTTAAGGGATTATTTTGAGAGAAATATTCCAGGTATTCGAGTTCCAAGTCGTCGGACGATTCATAGACTTGTTAGTTCGTGAAACGGGAAACATCAGTCTTAGGAAGCGAAGAAGGTGACGTATAAGTGGGTAATGGTGTGTGTAGGATTAGATTTTTTTTTTTGCTAGGGGCTTTACGTCGCACCGACACATATAGATCTTATGGAGACGATGGGATAGGAAAGGCCTAGGAGTTGGAAGGAAGCGGCCGTGGCCTTAATTAAGGTACAGCCCCAGCATTTGCCTGGTGTGAAAATGGGAAACCACGGAAAACTATCTTCAGGGCTGCCGATAGTGGGATTCGAACCTACTATCTCCCGGATGCAAGCTCACAGCCGCGCGCCTCTACGCGCACGGCCAACTCACCCTGTAGGATTAGATTTAATGAATGGATTTTGAATAAAGCGTATGACGGAGAAATTGATCCCAATCTCATTCTCTTCTCAGACGAAGCGTGATTTCACTTATGTGGGTGCGTAAATTCGCGTAACAGCCGATACTGAAGAGCCGAAACACCTAATCTGCTCCTCATGGCAAGAAATTGGGGATGAGTACTTTTTAAATGTATTAAAATGTATCAGGCAGTCTCGCTAGCTTGCTCTCGTATTGCCCTGCCGGCGGGAAGCGATAGCTTGCCGGCCAAGGCCTAGCCTCGCCTCAGCTGCGGTTCTGCGTTAACTTGATGATGGACCAATGTTCCAAGCACCAATAATTATCAGTATATAAATAAGAGGTAGAGTAATGACGAGATAAAATATTTATCTTAAATCTCCAGCTACTCCCCACCAATATTCAGAACTGTTCCACTCAGCCAAGGAACTCCCCTAGAGTGTGCCTCATGTCTAGCCACACTCACAGTCCGCTTTGGGATAGACAATATTTTGTCAACTATCCGGACCGGTAACCTTTCTGCTACGATAAAAATGTATGAGGCATGAAAGATCTGCCCTCTTTCTTACAAAGGGTTCTTAGGTAAAATTAACATTAACAATGGTAGGGCGCAGGAAATAATTTAACAAAAATTAAAGACGGAAAATATTTCCGTTATCATTCCTGGTAAGTTCAAGATATACTGCTCATCATTTCGATCTTTACAACATTGTTTTATGTAGCATTTATCGAGAGGACAGTATTTACAGATATGTTGAGAATTAGGTTTTGAAATTTTGAACCCAATATCTTCAACTCCTAACATTATTTGTTACCTATCAGCTTGGATGTAGTTTTTAATTTGCCATTTAAAGTACGCAGTTTGTCTTTCAGCGCATAGTCTATGAATACTTTTTTCCCCATTACTTTTGGTAACACACAAACTTTATTTATTTGAAGCACCCACCTTCCGGATGGGCAAAATATATCATACCGCAACAAATCGGTAAATGGATCTTGCTAGGGTAGAGAACTTGAAGTATTTGTATACTCGGTTCAACAATCAGCACAACATGAAAATGGAGATCAGTTAGAGGATTATAACATCACACAATTAACTAACAATCTTTAAACATAAATAGTAAGTATCTATTGATAGCATAAGTTTATCATCGTCTCCGTACAGGCCATGAAAGCCCTTAAAGTCACTCTGTACACAGGCTTGTCATAGATTCAATTCACACACATGCTTAAAATGAATTCAAAGGTATTTCACTTGTATCTAGATCTGTTACAAAATTGTATCCAATATATTTTATCTTCTTCTTCATCCATTCCCTTTTCCAGATTCTCTCTGGGTAGGGTAGTGTACCAAAGCCATCCACCTTACTGGATCTTTCCACCACCCCTCTTCTAGCACTTCATTGCTATCGATTCCTCTAGTTATAATATAATCCACAATAGAGTTCCTTCATCTCATTCTAGGCCGTCCCCTAGGCCTCTTTGCAGTCTCTGTATCCATTAATGTTCTCTTTGGTATTCTCTCTCCTGGCGTTCTCATCATGTCTCCAAACCATTTTCGCTTTGCTTGAAGTTTACACACTCCCACGCTTCTCCTTATTTCCTAATTTCGTATTCTATCTCATCTTGGCTTTCCCTGTATGCTCCTCAAGAACCTCATTTCAGCTGCTTGTATTTTACTTTGGTTCCGCTGTCAACGTCCAGGCTGCTGAAGCATAGGTCAGTGTAGGATTATAATAGGACGAGTATGAAACCTTCTTCTACTTCATTGGCACATCTTTATTCCATACAATGTCCCTCTAACACTGGAAGAAACGTGCAGACTGCTGTATTCTTAAATCAATTCCTCCATCCAAATTTTCACCTCGTGACACCATGCTGCCCAAAAATTAAATTTTTTTAATACTTCAAGAGGTTCATTTCCTATTTTTATCACTCCCCTGGATTTTCTGTTACCTCTCGTAATGATCAAAGCCTTGCTTTTCTCAGTACTAATCTCCATTCCAAATTTTCTTATCTCCTTATTCCACAAATCAACTTGTGTCTGTACTTCACATTCATTATCTTCCCAAACTACGATGTCATCAGCATAGAGCATAGAGTTTACTTACTAGCCCATAATCTTGTCCTTGACATTATGTATAATTCTATCCATGATGATAATGAAGAGTAAAGGAGACAATACACTTACCCATCCTAAGCCTGTCTCAACTCTGAACAATTTAGTTTGACCCCACATTTGTTATTACACAGCTTTCGCAATTTTGATACAATGCTATTACCACCTGCATTGTTTCATTCCCAACTGTGCCTCTGTCAATGTTTTCCATACCAAATTCTTTGGGACACAGTCATATGCCTTTTTAACATCTATAAACGTTACTACCATGACCTTTCCATATTCCCAATAACATTCTATCACTTGACTCAACGTAAATATTGGGTCAAATGTGGACCTGCCTCTTCTGAATCCATACTGGTGTTCTGCCGATTTTCCCTCTACAGTGCTCTGTCTCTTATTCGTTTATCCAAGATTATTTCAAGGATCTTAACTGTATGAGGTATCAGTGTCACTCCTGTGTAATTTTCATATTTCTTCCTGTCTTCTTTCTTGAAAATTGGTATTGCACCCATCAGATGAGTCTGATTGGCAACATTTTAATAATTATATTTGATAATAAATAGTAATAGCCAGCGTTCTTAAACAAAGGGACAGCATTGGAAATTTCTGGTAGCTAGCTCGTGAGAATGAAGCCTTGATAGGAACACACGCTTCTTTCTCTGCTAAAAATAAATTATTGGGACACCTGTTATTACATCATCTTTTGGAACTGCGTAGTTAGAGTGGAAAAGTACTGGCAGGAGTGAGTGAGATGGAAAATCATGTTTCTAGATACCCGAATCCCCTTATTTTGGAATGAACTCGTCCATATAGATGAACAGAGGAGTATGTGCTCCAATCAGATTGCTGCATTTAAATAATTTCAAAATTAGCGCGACCAAATGACATGTGGCTTGTAATTAATCCCTGTCAATATTTAAGGAAGATTATATCAAGAGGAGATGTCAGTAATTATTATAGTAATTTTGAACTAACTTATTGGTTTGTGGCAAATGGATTGGAATATTGTGTATCCAGATGTTTGTTATCACCGGCAGTGGGAACCCCTTGCCCGCATGGAGAGTGGTTTATCAGCGCGGCAGAAGATATAGTCCAACTAACGCCTACTGTATTGTAAAAGAAATTACGAACAATTTTAGAGTCAGGGTGCATCATGGCAATAACAAGAATTTATGCAGTCTGTGTGTACAAGGCATTTCATGTTTTTGGCAACTTTGTTTGGGAGGTACCCAGCATTCCTTTGGTTGGGATTTTTAGTGGCAAGAATTAGTGTTCCTACGCCGATTTTAGTGCGCCAATATTCCCCGACTAGTGGCTTCTCACGAGTCAGTCATCATCAAGAGTCTTGTGGGGGTCAGACGTGTCTTAACTTTGCTCCGTGTTCAAGCACAAAGATACCAGAATTGTGTGTATTTATTACTACAGTGGAGGTGGAAATATGCTTCATAAACAGTAGTTGAGTTGTTAAGGTACTTAAAACCACCCAAGTGAGTGGAGTATTAAATTGACAGATTTTACGAGTGTTCAATCTATGTGGGGCGAAGACGAAACTCTGAATTATGCAGTAATTGCATCTTAGGTGACGCAGTTTGAGTATGTAGCCTGCAGAGCAACGCAGACAGTTAAAAATATGTGTGTAAGCCGTAAATAGTGGAGAACAATTAGCCTGCTACAGCGGGGCTGTTAGTATGTTGGAAACATTTGAGCGGAGGAAATACTTTCCCTCTCTATAAGTATCTAGGTCGAGTGGGGGTGAAAACTTTCTCCCTCAGCTGGTCTGTACAAAAGAAACCGTTGAGCTGATGAAGGACTTTGCTACGTGAGAAGCAACAGTGTGTTTAAGCAGAGTACGTAAAAATCCGGCCTAAGTTCCAAGTTATCTGAGTACTGCGTATGTGTATATATATATATATATATATTACAGTGTAATGTCAAGTGTTAAGAACGAGTTGTTATGTTTAATATTATGAGCAGGGAATAAACGTGTGGAAAGTGTCAAACAAAAGTGAAAATTAGTAAGATAAGCCAATGTCGGATACATCAAGAATGACCAATAATATCAACATGTTTGTCATGAATCTGTAAGACAACATGGCTGCCTTTAGTCCTGGCGATCCCGAAGTGCCCTCAATGTGAGTACACAATCTCATGTTTGATTTAAAATCTAAAGCTTTCCTTTGATAGTGGTATCTTTACTTAGATAGGTATGCGAGTGACGATGATGTAATTATAAACCCGAGTACACAGCCAGAAAATTAGGATAATTCTGTTTATGAGTAGTGTAAATATTATTATTATTATTATTATTAGTCGTGCGTGTACTATTTTGTTCTGTATTGACCAAGTTATACTTTTGAGGCAATTATAATGAGTGATTCGCCTATACCTGCACTTTTATTATTATTATTAGTAGCATTCTCAGTATTTTATTTAGGCGGAATTTTATTTGTTTCACGCAAGCACAGTTACCGTAATGGAGGAGTGATGAAGTCAATTAATGATAATAAAACATATATATATATATATATATATATATATATATATATATATATATTCAATAGTTACTGTCGAGAATTTTGTTGGACGACAGTAACACTGATACATCCACATGTTGGTTGCTATGGCAAGTAACGCGGTTAGACAGTTGAGTGAACAATGTTAAATAAAAGGATTTATTTTTGGCTCAGGTAAAATCAAGGTGTTGTCAAATAATAAGAGCGATATTGAGCGACGGTAATTTATTTGAGATGTTTGAAGGTCCGTAGTTGAGAGTATACGGTAACACATGAGGTTATTTACCTGAAAATAATTATGGAGAATAAAGAATATGGCGAACATATTCTCAGTAAATTGGAAATATAAGTATCAGCATGATAGCTGAGAGGTAATAGAATTCGTGCAGAATAAGAAATGATGATGACGTCGTAAGTGAATAAATGTGAGGAAATAAATAAGCCAGTTAAAGAAGGTATACCAGTTAGAAGGACAAGATGATACATATAAATGGTTTAGCCGTGTCACAATATCGTTCTATTTAGAGAAAGTTATAGTACGCATTTAAATGATATTTTAAAGTTGGGTTGGTAACATGGATCACGCAACTGGGCTGGTGAGGATGCTTGCCAGTAGGAACTATTTTATTGGTTTTAACAGATGATTATTATTATTATTAATATTAGATATATTTATTATTTTTATTTGCCTCATATCAGCCATTATTTAGGTACTTTCTTTTATTGTCTGTGCATTGTCTATGCATTTTATTCTGAAGAAACCACAGTAACATTTGCAATGGGTCATGGCTACATTTCAGCGAATTATAATATGTTGAGACGCTGAAATAAGTCAAAAGTGTGGTGTGTGCTGATGACAGAGTTCATCTATGTATATATTAGTGGAATTTTAAGTATTAGGTTAGGATTTCTGGCTGCGTTACCTCGCTTGGTGTACATATTAGCATAAGTTAGTGTATGTTTCTTTAAAGTAGGAGAGTTTGTCTTTTCCAGATTAATTTTACGATATCTAAGTAGGGGTCACTCGCATATATATGAAAGCAAAGCTTTAGATTTTTGTATGCAACAACAACCAAGGTCCATTATGTGAGTTAAAGTTACTGAATTCTCAGGTTAAAGCTATTATTGTTTATTGCACCTGGAAGGAAGATATTGAAATTATGGGAATTCAGTAACAGTTTGATAAGAGAAATATTATTATTATTATTAATATTGGTGAACTCTATTATGAGAATTTCATGGTTATGCCTTTACACAGTGGATTAGGTATTTCATTGAATTATGGCAAATATGGTTTTATAGAAAAAGAAAAACAATAAGCACTGTTAAGTAAGATTATATTCCAATGGTGTTATTCATGGCAAATGAATGTTCTAAGATAAATGATATAAACACATTATAACTTATCAGGATGGTGGATCAAGAATACTGTAATTACAGGTCATGTTAAATTATTATTATTATTATTATTATTATTATTATTATTATTATTATTATTATTATTATTATTAATATTGAATATTATTATTTAACATTTTACCAATGCAATTCACAAGCAATTAGGGAGTCTTGATGTATACCATATTAATCACTTGTGTCAATCAATTGTGGATTTATTAATTAATTAAATAATTAACATTTTTTTTATTTTATTCAATTTGTCTACGATTTGGTTAACAACAGTATTGGATTTTGGTAGGCGAATATTACTTCTTTAGGATTTTTTTTTATGATATCCAACATAGAAATAACATTCATTAAATGATATTACTATTATCGTTTCAATTATTATTATTATTGTTATTGTTATTACAATATTATTATTATCATCATTTCGATGCATCGTAAATTCATTAATATCACTATATTGGACGATTAGAGTCACAAGACAATGATTTCCAGTGGTTAGTTAGGCAATTAATTATGTAATTAATAAATTTGAGTACAATTAAATTAGTAAAATTAATTAATTATTATATTATGGTAACTTTTGGTATGTTTGTTTGTAAACTTATTTCATATATTTGAGAGATTAGTAGTGAGAATTTCTAGATTTTGATCTGCGCAAAATCGTCGTATTATTTCAATTATTATTATTATTATTATTATTATTATTATTATTATTATTATTATTATTATTATTATTATTATTGTATTACATTTAGGTTGGTTTTCTAAACTTCAGATATGCATTTGGGATACACTGTGGAGACTTTCCTGTATTTTATTAATTGGTTTACAATGTAATTCAGTGATATCAAAACAATTTTATTAATTGGTTAATCGATACTTTATATTTTTTTTATATTTATATAAAACAATTTTATCTATTATAATTATGTTGACTGATGGCAAGTAGTTTTTTTTGATGAATAACTTGAATTGGCTATACAAAAATTTATTCACATCAATATTATTATTATTATTATTATTATTATTATTATTATTATTATTATCATCACTAAATGTTCTCATGAGTATATTGTTATTCAATTGATCCACCTGTTTATAAATAACATTATCCTAGTAAATATGTATAGTTACACAGATATTATATAATTGGATGAACAAATATGGGTAACATCATTTAAAACAAAATTTTATGGAAAATTATAAATATTATTCTTTAGGAATTAATGAGGTAGTCATGTGTGTCATTATTGAGAATTCGTGTACAGTCTTATAAGGTAATAATGTAACATTAACAAAATTTATTTTGCATTTTATAAATTTATTCACTTTTCTCTTTTGATTTATCAATAAAATTTTATATACATATTTAAACTCAAATCAGTCTGAGTCATAAGTCATTGTAGTCAATAGTTTTACCGAATGCACTATCCCTATGCATCCTGATTCGACGACAGGGACTGATCGCGCCTGAGAAGAGGACCTCACCACCTTCGGTAAGTATATTTTTTTTTAGGGCAGCCGAGGCAACATTGACATCTAATCTACACCGAAGGAGCTCTGCAAGGGTGCATAGGTAATCAGGAATAAGTTGTAAAATGTCACCCAACGTTGGAGCTTGACTGTCGTCTATAAGGGAATGGTAAGTCAACGTTAGGATTATTTAAATGACCAGACTGAAACTTAGAACATTCATTGAACTTGCAGTAAAATGAACACTGTGTAAAAGGCGGAATTTCATATATGTGATACATATTGAATATATGTTATTAATGTTTATTTATGTAAAACATGGGACATTTGTTGTTGTTGTATATAGCACGTAAGGTCACCTAGGCATAGAGGCAGACTTTTATGCATAATGGTTATAACACAGGAGCAGTGGGAGCAGCTCGTCGCGAGCATTAATATGCTCAACACCAAGGTAGAAACTGTACAGAGTGAGATGAAGGAAGGACAGGACGAAATTACTAAAAACTTAGAGAGTAGTCAAACAGTACTCAAAGACGAAATTACTAAAAACTTAGAGAATAGTCAGGCAGTGCTTAAAGATGAAATCACTAGGAACGTAACTGAAAGTTTTTCCCAGAAACTAGAGGATACGCGGGCTATGTTGGAGACACTCGATGGTAAAATTGTTAGTAGTCAGGGCGAACTGAGAAAGGAATTCCTAGATAACCAAGAAAAGTTATTAAAGCTCTGCGAGACTAATAGGGCACACACTAAGCAGGAGTTGCACAGTTTAGCCGTTGCACATAAGCAATTAATTAAGCAGATAGGCGATGTAAGCATATCATTTACAAAAAGTTTGCAAGAAACCAAAGAAGAAGTGCAAGCTCAGTGTGAAAAGATGTCACAAAAGATCGTTATGATCGAAGATAGGGTCAGTCAGGTGGAGACGGAGACACGTGATAACCTTACGGCGGTTAGCACTAAAATGCAGGAAACCATGGAAAGGTTGGACCAGGGATTCAAAACGGTCGAGGCCAACCGGGTAGCAGACCAGGAAAGGGTGACACAACAATTCGCTGACATGAAAGAAGACATAGTTGAATGGCAGGTGGACATGAATAATAAATGGGAACAGTTAGACAAAGGCTTGATCTCTAGTGAAGAAGGGGTTAGAGAAGAGGTGAAAGAAGTCCTAAATAAGGAAATACACCAGTTGCAAGTACAAAGTGACAACTTAGCAACATTAATAAAATTTGTGACAGAGGAGCAAAGCGAAATTAAGAAACAGCTGGCTCAAACCACGACGTCACAGGTAGTGACAGATGCTAATCCGTTCCGGGATTTGTTGATTAACAAGGAATCCAATACTCCATTAACTTCAGTTGGAGGTGGACAGACAGTTGCTGCACCGGCAAGTCTCATAAATGTGCTTAAGATTACCGACGAACAACCGAGAAAATTTAACGGGAGTGGGTCGTTAACTCCAAAAATGTTTCTGAAAGATCTTAAGGCCTACTTTAGGGAAATGCAAGTACCTGAAGAAAAGAGGTTGAGAATTGCAGAAAGATATCTCGAGGGCTCTCCTAAAACATGGTTTATTGGTTTCCGATTTTTATTTGAAACTTTCGAAGATTTTGAAAAGGCATTTCTGAATCGGTATTGGGGAAGCGACGCTCAACAAAATTTAAGGCTTGAGTTGTATTCCCGAAAGTACAATTCCAGCATGCCCACGAGATACAGTGATTACTTTTTGAATCAGCTGGTTAAGATGAAAGAGCTAGATAATCCTCCTTGTCAACAGGAGCTGGTTCAAGCCATAGTAAAGCAGTTTCCTCCAGATGTACAAAGGATGATGATTACCGCCAAAGCACAAAGTCCTGAGGAAGCGGAAGGAATTTTGCGACAGCTGGACAACACTGTAAATATGAGCACTCCGAGGCAATCCAAGGCCACAGAGCACAGGGCATTTGTAGTTGATGCGGTGAAGGCAAATGATAAACAAGACGAGAAGGGACGTGTCACTGGTACAATTTCAAGACGACTACCGAATGAGAGGAATACACCAAGTGGTCGAGAATTTTATGAACATCGGCGGTATCAACAGAACTACAATTATCCCAGGTCATATTCGGGAAGATACTGGAACAAGGAGCAAAATAGATACCAAAATAGGAATAGAAGTCAGCCATATCAACGGTACAGTCGGAGAGGAACGTGGAGTGATCATCCATCGCAGAGATCAGGCTACAGGAATCCGGAATACCGCAATTATGAGAAGAAAAGATATGTGCAGGAACTGCGGGAGCAACAGCAACAGCAAGAGCAACAAAAGTGGAAGCAAGCGTTGGACAGACAAGACTTAAATCCCGATCTCACTGGAGCAGAGAGTATAGAATTTCAGCGAGCAAGGGAGCAGGATGGTCGACGCCAACAATCGCTTAATCCAATGGCTCAAGCTTACCCACCTGGGGGTAGCAGTCAAGAAAAAAAAAAACGTCAATTTTGAATTGCTAAATGCATCTAAATGGAAGGATACTGGCTTAGTGGATGAGAATGCAAGTGAATGGGTGGTAGCACAAGTAGACTCTTGGGTTGTTGAACCATCAGATCTGCTAGAGGATCCAATTAAAAGGGAAGCAACGCAAGTTAGGAAATTACCTGTTATTAATGTTCGAATACATGGCACACAGGCAAGGGCATTGGCTGACACCGGCGCCACTATTAGCATTATTTCCAGAACGTTATTTGAGGATTTGAAAGAAAGGCACAACCTACCAGAAATACCTGTATCGGCTGTAAAAATTAGAGGAATCGTGCCGGACAAAACTACAACTTGCAAGTCACAAACACTTTTAGATATACAGATTGGAAATTCATCTTTTTCACATCCGTTTGTCATCATGTCGCGGATGAATTACAATGTCATCCTGGGAGCAGATTTCTTAAGGGAAACTAATGCTGTAGTAGATTTGGCACGGAACACTATTAAATTTCGCAAAATAGATGGCAACGAACGTATACAAATGAGTCAAGAGGTCGGAAGGAGTGAGGAAATTAACTGTGTAGATCAGGCTGGTGTGGAACTTGAAGAGATAGAGCATGTTTTGGATCATGAGGAAATTTTTCAGGATATTCTTAATAGTGAGATTCAATCGGAACTAGAAGAATTAATTAATGTCAAGGTGGCTGAGTTTAGTGGTACGAAGGAACAAAAACAACAGCTGAGGGATATGCTGATAAAGTATCAAGAAGTTTTCGATTCAAAGGTGGGAAAAATTCCGAATTTCGCCTATGCTCTCAATGTAATAGATTGGCGTCCATACAAGAGGAAGCCATACCCAATTCCCGAAAAACATTATCAGGAAGTAAAAAGGATTATAAGGGAAATGGAAGAAAATGGGATTATAGCTAAAAGGGTTACACCTTTCGTAAACAATTTAGTCACAGTTGTCAAACCAGATGGGTCGCTGCGCATTTGCTTGGATGCACGACAAGTAAATGAAAAACTCATTCCAGAAAATGATAAAGCGCCTCCAATTAAGGATATCATCCGTCGTTTCAAGGGGATGAACATGTTTACGGGGGTAGACCTGACCTCTTCTTTTCATCACATCCAACTAGAGGAGAAGTCAAAATTACTAACTGGCTTTATATTTGACCAGCATACGTACACCTTTGAACGTCTACCCTTTGGCCTGAAGAATAGCAGCGCAGCATTGATAAGAGCCTTGGATAGGAACCTGACTGACGCTGTCAAGGAATTTACAACCAGGTTTATTGATGACATCATTATCCCAAGCACATCATTTGAGGAAAATTTGCAACGAGTCAGTCTATTGTTCCAAAATTTAATTGATACGGGATTTAAGGTCAATTTAAAGAAATCTCACTTTTGCCAAACTGAAATACTGTTCCTAGGGCATATCATAGATGGCGTAGGAATCCGACCCAACCCAATAAAATTAGAGGCCATCAATAACTTTCAGAGGCCCAGGAAGATTAAGCACATCAGGCAATTTTTGGGTATGTGCCAATTCTTTGCGGACCACTGTCCTAATTATACTGAGGTGGTGGCTCCATTGCAAGACCTGTTGCACAAGAATAATAAGTGGCGATGGACGGATGTAACGGAGATGTCTTTCCAGCGAACAAAGGAGTTGCTTTCTAGAAGTATCAAGTTATCTTATCCAGACTTTGAGTTGCCATTTGTACTGCAAACGGATGCTTCCAATGTTGGAATTGGTGCGGTATTATTTCAAGAAGAAGAGCACCCACCAAATGCCAAAAGATATATTTCATTTTACAGTAGAAAGTTGAGGAGACATGAAGTCAACTATAGCACCACAGAATTGGAAATGTTGGCCATAGTTCAAGCGCTGCAACACTGGCAGAAGATAGTATATGGTTTTCCAGTAAAGATCAGGACCGATCATAAGGCACTCACATTTATGTTAAAAACGGCTGTTTCTAGTCAACGAGTCTCACGATGGTCTCTATATGTGCAGCAGTTTAATTTCACAATAGAACACTGTCCTGGTAAAGAAAACATCATTGCGGATATTCTCAGCAGAAACCCTAATGAAGAAGAGGAGCAAGCAAATTATGTTGACCTCGTACAGGAAGACCAAGAAGTTTTGCTTCATTTGAGTCAATTAGCTCGCTATCAACAGGCAGATGCTACTTTGAGTAGATTAATTGACTTTCTCCAGGGAAGAATTCAGCAAGGGGATCCTAACTATATAGAAATTCAGAAAGAGGCCGAGGAATACCTAATTGTAAATAATCTTTTGGTCAGATATTTGGACAAGGACCATACAAAATTAAGGGTGGTAATTCCATCTCAACTCCAGGAAGAGATTATTTGGCACGTTCACCGGATTACAGGACATGGAGGAATTGACAAAGTAGTGGCTACCATTCAAGAGAACTTTATTTGGAAAAACCTTAGAAAATCTGTAAGAGAAGCAATTATTACCTGCGACATTTGCCAAAGGGTTAAGGCAAATTCATACCTTATTAGGCAAATGCCTATTCCGTTGTTGCCAAGTAAGCCCAAGGAGTTGTACGCAATGGATATTTTTGGTCCAATTCCGAAGTCCACTAGGGGAAACAGGTTTATCTTGGTGACAATGGACGTGTTTTCAAAATTTACCACCTTATTTCCCATGCAAAAGGCAAACACTAAACTTGTTGTAAGATGCCTCACTCGGAGTATAATTCCTGGTATGGGAAAACCGGAAAGTTTACTAACTGACCATGGGCCCCAATTTACAGCAGCTCAATTTAAAGCGACTCTACAGGAGCTAGACATTAAACATGTTATGAGTTCTATTAGAAATCCTCAGAGTAACCCATCTGAGAGGGTTATGAAGGTTATTTCGAAGTTTTGTAGGATCTATATCCCTAATGAGCATGCCAAATGGATGAAACTTTTGCCAGTGATTACTGACTGTATCAACAACACAATCCATGAAGCAACAGGATCTATACCATCAGTGGTTCATTTGAATCAATATCCCGCTAGACCTTGGCACGCTGTCGTGGATAGCCCAGTGGATGCACAACCTGCACCAGAAATAAGAATACGAGAGGTAGCCGAACATCTGCAACAACAAGCACAGCGTCGCTTGAGGAGAGTTCAGGGAAGAAGATTTCATCGTCCGCTGAGAGTGGGAGAACTTGTATTGGTCCGACGTCCAGCTACTTCAGTACCTGCAGCTAGATACTACGCTAAATTCGCACCACTTTACATAGGCCCATATCGTGTCACTCAAACCTTTAACAACAATGCATACAAGATAACAGATCTGGACGGGAACAACGAAGTCATTTTCAATGCTTCAAACTTGAAACTCTATAGACAGCCACGACACGAGGTTCCACCACAAGTTAACATCGTCGAACAGTGGGGAAAATCATCAGAAGAAGATGACGTCTGTTTCGAGAAGGAAGAAGAAGATGGGGAGGACACGGAGCCGTCATCAGATGAGGAGGCGACATCCCTTGTTTCCGAGGAGGAAGACGACACCATTTCGGCCCAACGCCAGGGAGAAGAGAGAAGAGAATGCTGCCCAGTATGTCTGCAAGAACGAGTGGAATTGAGGAAAGTTTTACTAACTATAGCAAAACAGTTAATAGAGGAACAGAGACGCCTTCTTCAAGAGAATCAAGAGCTCCGGAGTAACATGCTTAAGGCAAATAGAGCATAAAATAGTGCAGACTCACAGATGGTTGCAAGTGATGCACACAAGTTACATTATCAATATGGAGGTGAAAAAATTTTCTCGATACTCTCAAAATTTTTTTTTAAGTGGGAGAGTGTTGCACCCATCAGATGAGTCTGATTGGCAACATTTTAATAATTATATTTGATAATAAATAGTAATAGCCAGCGTTCTTAAACAAAGGGACAGCATTGGAAATTTCTGGTAGCTAGCTCGTGAGAATGAAGCCTTGATAGGAACACACGCTTCTTTCTCTGCTAAAAATAAATTATTGGGACACCTGTTATTACATCATCTTTTGGAACTGCGTAGTTAGAGTGGAAAAGTACTGGCAGGAGTGAGTGAGATGGAAAATCATGTTTCTAGATACCCGAATCCCCTTATTTTGGAATGAACTCGTCCATATAGATGAACAGAGGAGTATGTGCTCCAATCAGATTGCTGCATTTAAATAATTTCAAAATTAGCGCGACCAAATGACATGTGGCTTGTAATTAATCCCTGTCAATATTTAAGGAAGATTATATCAAGAGGAGATGTCAGTAATTATTATAGTAATTTTGAACTAACTTATTGGTTTGTGGCAAATGGATTGGAATATTGTGTATCCAGATGTTTGTTATCACCGGCAGTGGGAACCCCTTGCCCGCATGGAGAGTGGTTTATCAGCGCGGCAGAAGATATAGTCCAACTAACGCCTACTGTATTGTAAAAAAAATTACGAACAATTTTAGAGTCAGGGTGCATCATGGCAATAACAAGAATTTATGCAGTCTGTGTGTACAAGGCATTTCATGTTTTTGGCAACTTTGTTTGGGAGGTACCCAGCATTCCTTTGGTTGGGATTTTTAGTGGCAAGAATTAGTGTTCCTACGCCGATTTTAGTGCGCCAATATTCCCCGACTAGTGGCTTCTCACGAGTCAGTCATCATCAAGAGTCTTGTGGGGGTCAGACGTGTCTTAACTTTGCTCCGTGTTCAAGCACAAAGATACCAGAATTGTGTGTATTTATTACTACAGTGGAGGTGGAAATATGCTTCATAAACAGTAGTTGAGTTGTTAAGGTACTTAAAACCACCCAAGTGAGTGGAGTATTAAATTGACAGATTTTACGAGTGTTCAATCTATGTAGGGCGAAGACGAAACTCTGAATTATGCAGTAATTGCATCTTAGGTGACGCAGTTTGAGTATGTAGCCTGCAGAGCAACGCAGACAGTTAAAAATATGTGTGTAAGCCGTAAATAGTGGAGAACAATTAGCCTGCTACAGCGGGGCTGTTAGTATGTTGGAAACATTTGAGCGGAGGAAATACTTTCCCTCTCTATAAGTATCTAGGTCGAGTGGGGGTGAAAACTTTCTCCCTCAGCTGGTCTGTACAAAAGAAACCGTTGAGCTGATGAAGGACTTTGCTACGTGAGAAGCAACAGTGTGTTTAAGCAGAGTACGTAAAAATCCGGCCTAAGTTCCAAGTTATCTGAGTACTGCGTATGTGTATATATATATATATATTACAGTGTAATGTCAAGTGTTAAGAACGAGTTGTTATGTTTAATATTATGAGCAGGGAATAAACGTGTGGAAAGTGTCAAACAAAAGTGAAAATTAGTAAGATAAGCCAATGTCGGATACATCAAGAATGACCAATAATATCAACATGTTTGTCATGAATCTGTAAGACAACATGGCTGCCTTTAGTCCTGGCGATCCCGAAGTGCCCTCAATGTGAGTACACAATCTCATGTTTGATTTAAAATCTAAAGCTTTCCTTTGATAGTGGTATCTTTACTTAGATAGGTATGCGAGTGACGATGATGTAATTATAAACCCGAGTACACAGCCAGAAAATTAGGATAATTCTGTTTATGAGTAGTGTAAATATTATTATTATTATTATTATTAGTCGTGCGTGTACTATTTTGTTCTGTATTGACCAAGTTATACTTTTGAGGCAATTATAATGAGTGATTCGCCTATACCTGCACTTTTATTATTATTATTAGTAGCATTCTCAGTATTTTATTTAGGCGGAATTTTATTTGTTTCACGCAAGCACAGTTACCGTAATGGAGGAGTGATGAAGTCAATTAATGATAATAAAACATATATATATATATATATATATATATATATATATATATATATATATATATATATATATTCAATAGTTACTGTCGAGAATTTTGTTGGACGACAGTAACACTGATACATCCACATGTTGGTTGCTATGGCAAGTAACGCGGTTAGACAGTTGAGTGAACAATGTTAAATAAAAGGATTTATTTTTGGCTCAGGTAAAATCAAGGTGTTGTCAAATAATAAGAGCGATATTGAGCGACGGTAATTTATTTGAGATGTTTGAAGGTCCGTAGTTGAGAGTATACGGTAACACATGAGGTTATTTACCTGAAAATAATTATGGAGAATAAAGAATATGGCGAACATATTCTCAGTAAATTGGAAATATAAGTATCAGCATGATAGCTGAGAGGTAATAGAATTCGTGCAGAATAAGAAATGATGATGACGTCGTAAGTGAATAAATGTGAGGAAATAAATAAGCCAGTTAAAGAAGGTATACCAGTTAGAAGGACAAGATGATACATATAAATGGTTTAGCCGTGTCACAATATCGTTCTATTTAGAGAAAGTTATAGTACGCATTTAAATGATATTTTAAAGTTGGGTTGGTAACATGGATCACGCAACTGGGCTGGTGAGGATGCTTGCCAGTAGGAACTATTTTATTGGTTTTAACAGATGATTATTATTATTATTAATATTAGATATATTTATTATTTTTATTTGCCTCATATCAGCCATTATTTAGGTACTTTCTTTTATTGTCTGTGCATTGTCTATGCATTTTATTCTGAAGAAACCACAGTAACATTTGCAATGGGTCATGGCTACATTTCAGCGAATTATAATATGTTGAGACGCTGAAATAAGTCAAAAGTGTGGTGTGTGCTGATGACAGAGTTCATCTATGTATATATTAGTGGAATTTTAAGTATTAGGTTAGGATTTCTGGCTGCGTTACCTCGCTTGGTGTACATATTAGCATAAGTTAGTGTATGTTTCTTTAAAGTAGGAGAGTTTGTCTTTTCCAGATTAATTTTACGATATCTAAGTAGGGGTCACTCGCATATATATGAAAGCAAAGCTTTAGATTTTTGTATGCAACAACAACCAAGGTCCATTATGTGAGTTAAAGTTACTGAATTCTCAGGTTAAAGCTATTATTGTTTATTGCACCTGGAAGGAAGATATTGAAATTATGGGAATTCAGTAACAGTTTGATAAGAGAAATATTATTATTATTATTAATATTGGTGAACTCTATTATGAGAATTTCATGGTTATGCCTTTACACAGTGGATTAGGTATTTCATTGAATTATGGCAAATATGGTTTTATAGAAAAAGAAAAACAATAAGCACTGTTAAGTAAGATTATATTCCAATGGTGTTATTCATGGCAAATGAATGTTCTAAGATAAATGATATAAACACATTATAACTTATCAGGATGGTGGATCAAGAATACTGTAATTACAGGTCATGTTAAATTATTATTATTATTATTATTATTATTATTATTATTATTATTATTATTATTATTATTAATATTGAATATTATTATTTAACATTTTACCAATGCAATTCACAAGCAATTAGGGAGTCTTGATGTATACCATATTAATCACTTGTGTCAATCAATTGTGGATTTATTAATTAATTAAATAATTAACATTTTTTTTATTTTATTCAATTTGTCTACGATTTGGTTAACAACAGTATTGGATTTTGGTAGGCGAATATTACTTCTTTAGGATTTTTTTTTATGATATCCAACATAGAAATAACATTCATTAAATGATATTACTATTATCGTTTCAATTATTATTATTATTGTTATTGTTATTACAATATTATTATTATCATCATTTCGATGCATCGTAAATTCATTAATATCACTATATTGGACGATTAGAGTCACAAGACAATGATTTCCAGTGGTTAGTTAGGCAATTAATTATGTAATTAATAAATTTGAGTACAATTAAATTAGTAAAATTAATTAATTATTATATTATGGTAACTTTTGGTATGTTTGTTTGTAAACTTATTTCATATATTTGAGAGATTAGTAGTGAGAATTTCTAGATTTTGATCTGCGCAAAATCGTCGTATTATTTCAATTATTATTATTATTATTATTATTATTATTATTATTATTATTATTATTATTATTATTATTATTATTATTATTGTATTACATTTAGGTTGGTTTTCTAAACTTCAGATATGCATTTGGGATACACTGTGGAGACTTTCCTGTATTTTATTAATTGGTTTACAATGTAATTCAGTGATATCAAAACAATTTTATTAATTGGTTAATCGATACTTTATATTTTTTTTATATTTATATAAAACAATTTTATCTATTATAATTATGTTGACTGATGGCAAGTAGTTTTTTTTGATGAATAACTTGAATTGGCTATACAAAAATTTATTCACATCAATATTATTATTATTATTATTATTATTATTATTATTATTATTATTATTATTATCATCACTAAATGTTCTCATGAGTATATTGTTATTCAATTGATCCACCTGTTTATAAATAACATTATCCTAGTAAATATGTATAGTTACACAGATATTATATAATTGGATGAACAAATATGGGTAACATCATTTAAAACAAAATTTTATGGAAAATTATAAATATTATTCTTTAGGAATTAATGAGGTAGTCATGTGTGTCATTATTGAGAATTCGTGTACAGTCTTATAAGGTAATAATGTAACATTAACAAAATTTATTTTGCATTTTATAAATTTATTCACTTTTCTCTTTTGATTTATCAATAAAATTTTATATACATATTTAAACTCAAATCAGTCTGAGTCATAAGTCATTGTAGTCAATAGTTTTACCGAATGCACTATCCCTATGCATCCTGATTCGACGACAGGGACTGATCGCGCCTGAGAAGAGGACCTCACCACCTTCGGTAAGTATATTTTTTTTTAGGGCAGCCGAGGCAACATTGACATCTAATCTACACCGAAGGAGCTCTGCAAGGGTGCAGTATAATGACCCCTTTCGTCCACTCTATTGGAACAGTATTTTCTTTCCATATTACTCTGAAGTTTCCATACAACCACTGCAGACCAATCGCTCCTGCTGCTATTATCATTTCTATGGCGACCTCGTCAATTCCAGCTGCCTTGCCTCGTTTCATCCTTTTAGTGGCCCACTCAATCTCTGCAATGGACAGTTCGTTTTCCGTATCTTCCATCTGCATTAAAACTTGTTCTTCGATTTCTCCTTGTACCGTGGTATTTTGCACGTTGTAAAGCTGTTCGAAGTATTTTCCCCACCTCTGCAATATATCCCGCTTCTGTGTCGTCACTTCCTCCTGTTCATTTGTAATGAAGTTAGCACCTTCCCATGGGTTTATCTCCTTTATTTCCCACTGGAATAAGATCTATTTGCTTCCGGTTGTATCTTCTTCCAGATATTCAGTGAGTTTTTGCCAGCATTTCTTTTTCACTTCTTCAACCACATTGGAGCACTTCTTCTTGCAGTGCCTGTATTCTGTTTTGCATTCTGTTGTTCTGTTTCTCAGCCATTTTTGCCAAGCTTGTTTCTTCCGTTTAACCATATATTTTACCTGTCATTCCACCAGGGCGTTTCTTGATCTTTCTCCCTTCCTGATACTCTTCCACAGGTCTTTTCTGCAGACTCCACCATGACTGTCTTAAAGTACGCCCATTCTTCTTTGACCCTTCCGATGTCTCCTTAAGTATACTTGTTTTAATGTGTGTGTGACTCTTCATTCATTTCTTTCTCCTTCAGTTTCCACACCCTTAGCTTGCTCTGCCTAATCTCGGTCACCTGTTGTGTCTTTTCCATAGTTAACTTAGCTATCACAACTCTGTGATCTCCTTCAAAAGATTCACTTGCGAGGGCTGTTACATCTACCAACATCTTCCTGTTACCTTTCTCGACCAAAATGTAATCTATGAGAGTTTTTATTTTGTTATCTCAGCTATATCTTGTTATCTTCTGACGGTTTTTCTTTCAAAACCATGTGTTTACCAATGATCAGCTCATTTCTTCTACAAAAGTCTACGAAAACATATCCACCCTTGTTTCTCTTTCCATATCCAAATGGCCCTATAATCTCTTCATCTTCTTTTCTTTCCTGACTTTCTTGGGCATTCATGTTTGCTATGATCACAACGTGTTTGTCCTGTATATGACCTTCCAGATATTCAAGGTATTCCTCTAGATCCGTATATGAATTTCCTGTTTGTGGAGCATACCCTTGAATTATATCTGTAACACCAGATTCAAGTCTCAATTTGACCTTAATCAACCTGTCATTTATGTTTTCCACCAATTCTAGGTATTCTTTTCGGTCTCTTCTAATTATAAGACCTACACCAATTTTGACATCTCTTCCACCACTACAGTATAAGGTGCATTCTTCCTTTAGTTTTCTCTCACCTTTTCCTTTCCATTTTGTCTCACTGATTCCCAGCAATGCTATATCTTTGTCAACCATAAAATCTACAATTTATTCCACTTTCGCTGTTAGTGTCACTACATTGATGGTCCCTATCTTGATGTATTTGGTTGCTGGTCGCCCATTTCTCACATTTCTCCCATCATCACAAGAACTGCGCGTCGCTTGTGGGGAACGCCCTAGCATTTTCCGATGCTTCAGTACACTTGTCATCATATAGGCTTTTATTACGATGGGTTTACCTCTCCCAAAAGGCATATTTTGTCTACGAAAAGAAAATATCCGTCAATGTTCACAAAGCCGAAGGAAATATTTTGTCTGCATCTTATTATGAGAACTGAGAACATTTGAAAAATGGCACAGTATTTTAACTACGCCAGTAACCGAAATAATAGTTTTTAAGAAGTTAACAGTGCATCGCGTGGGTGATGCATTACGGTGAAGTGATGTTATGAAATAATTTTTGATGTTATTTCAGTAACAGGTTTCACTTTTGCTGAGTCATGGTTGGGGCATCTGTGTATTCGGTTTCTGCGAGTTATTTACGGTATATGTACTTTATACACTGTATTTTCTATACATAGTATGAAATATCTCTAATATTGAATAAATTTGATGAATATGAATTGTGTAACTGAATTATGACAATTCTAAAATGATATGATTGGCCATTATTCTAGTAGGTACTGTTGTGAAAGCTGGACAACAGAAGAAGAATACAATTAATTGACTATTGGTATTAGAATGCAAAAAATATACACATAATATCATGATGGACGGTAAACAAACACCAGCCTAACTATTTTAGAGAAGATGAAACTTATTAAAGACCAGTTTTTAGGAACCATAATCTGGAGAAAATTTAGTACTGCGGACATGTGATGCTTTAGCAGGAACCTTGCATGTAAGCGGCGACTTTTCAAGAGGAAATGGGTGAGAAAGACGATCGAAGAACAAGAAAAAATCAGAGAATGGTAGAGAATCATCGGCGAAGGACAAACTTGCAAACGGTGAGGGATATAGAGAATTGGAGAAAGTTACGACAATCCCTGCGACGTCATCACCTGATCTAACTTTGAACTTTGGAGGTAGTTTTAAAATAATATGAATTAATTCCCTGAAACAACAAATATCCTTACAGAGGTAACTTTTTGTTTTACCTGAGGTATATAAAGCCACTGACAGGAGCCCCAGCGAGTACAGAAGCAGGCTCGTGAAGACGTTCATCCTGATCACGAAACTGAAAAAGAAGCCATGCGATTAGACAGCGAATAATAATACCCTATTTTATAATGGTTTGTTGTAAGAATATGTAAAACATTTTACCTGAAATGGGGGAATGAACAAAAGAGGACGTGTTGATGTTATGAAAGCTATTGAACTATTAAAGCCATACATTTCCGTACAGGTCCGTGATGCCAAACACACGAACGATTTACTTTCATTTGGGTGTTTTAAAATTAAATGAATAATTTAAAGCGAATTAAAGAGTCAGGTCTGCGGTGCTTTCATAAGTAACTCAGACTGTTAAACAGAACACATACTACGATAATTATCTTAGCTATGATACGATATCAACTACTTCGTAAAACTACAAGCTGCATTAAATCAACACCACCTAGATAAGTCCTGAGCACAAAACCAAGATGGCTGACCATCAAAACGTCACTATGGCATCTTAATTGATCTGGCTACTTAGCTGTCAAAATAATGACCCCAAATCATCATTCTTCCATATACAAGTAACTTACACCTTCAAAAAGCTATTTCTGAAATAATCAGGAAAAATTGATACACAAGGTTTCTAATTAATGCTGAAACTCAACTGAGGTTCAGGAATTAAGGGAAGGGCAGAATACCGAAATTCATAATAAGTTAAATGTTTTATTTCGTCCCCCACATACAAAAATAGAATTGAAGGCAACAACACCATTATTCACATAAATGAAGATTTGCATGAAATTCAGTTCTGTTGACAAATAACACGTTTCTTCCTCGTCAATACATCCTTTGACATAGAGCTTTTTTTCTTACAATACTAATTAAAAATAATGTTTGTTGAAGTCCATACCAGTTTTCTACAAACACATTCCTATATATGTCTGTTATTACACATATCGGGCTCCCACAAAAGTTCTTTATCATGGATAACTTTCATTGTAGTCTCACATGCAACATCCCCATAATCATTTACTAAAAGAAACTCTGTTTCAAAATCCGTACATAATTTTGTTACCACTACATAATTATGTATTATTACATTGATAACAAACACTTCAGGGAACAAAAGCCTACCCCTACTCTTATTTCTAATTAAATTATATACCTCATCAACAGCATCAATGAAGCCCTCAGTAACAAGAATTCCTTTACAGTATTCACATTTCAAATATTTTGAGATACTATAGCAACAATATCCTGCTAAATAGACTAAAATTGGCACGTCATTGTTAGAGTTTTCAGTATTCTGTAAACTTACATGTACATGTATGCTCTTACACAATGAATTATCAAAATCAAAAAAGGCAGAGGTTTCAGGAGGCGGCTCAGAGAACTCATCTACTTCAACCTCCCCAAATGCATTTTATATTATCTTTAGAGTCAGTGATGACAGTAATCTTAAATTCTTTTCAACTTCAAACAACTGCCTCACAGATATATTGTACTGCCCTCCTGCAAGATACCTAAATTTCCCTAACCTGTCCTCTAATACGACTGTTTGAAATTTTCCTAATAGGACATATGAAAAATTAAATTTTGACAAACAATACTCTATCAACATCAACAATCCTTCAGTTGTCAGTATCAAAGCAGCCATTGTTTCAGATGATAATGAACCCTTTATACCTAGATCTCTCAACTTTACTAGCCATTGTAGGAATTTCTTCAAATATTGAAGCCCTTCCCCTGAATTTGAAGAGACTGGAGGCATTAAGCTGTTGTTGAGCCTTACCCCTTTACCTGGTGTTTTGACATTGACAACAGCCCACCAATCTATTATTATTCTAATATATGAGGCTGTTTCTTTTTAATATGGTAGCTTACACTTTTCACCTAACACTTTCAGCCCTTCTGTAACACTGACATTGAAAACTTGTAGAGCTAATTTTACGTTATGCCTTTCAAACGATGAAGGACTTAATGCTTTGAGAGACAGACCATAACCATATTTTATGAACTTTTCATGCTCAAGATCATATAATCTCTTAATTGTAAGAAACGAAGCACACTGCACTGCACTGTTATCTTCAAAATCAGGGAAGTTCATGCACATATTCTCATCCTTTCGATTCAACCACTTATTGCGAATAAATTTGAATTATTATTATTATTATTATTATTATTATTATTATTATTATTATTATTATTATTATTATTAAAATAATACATAATAAGTGAAATAGTCAGTTTATTTGGAAACAAGTGGGAAGAAGAAAGAAACATATGTTCGTATATTTTGGAATGATTTTAAAATAAGTGCCGAACTGGGCTCCTGATACGGTCAACACCGACTTTGAAGCAAGTGCTATTTCAGCTCTGAAAGAGGTGTTTCCTACAATTAACATAAGTGGGTGTTATTTTCATTTTACTAAATGCTTGTGGCGACCAGTTCAAGACGTTATATAAGGAACATAGTCAAGTTAAGTCTCACATTCGATTGTGCACTGCATTGGCATATCTGAAGCCAGAAGACGTAGACGAAGGGTGGATTTTTATCAAAGAGACAGCTCCATCAAACGATAAGCTGACGGAATTCCTGAACTACTTCGTGGAACAGTGGCTAGATAATCCAACTGTGTATAAAGAGGTGAGTTTTAATACCAAATTAAACATTTTTATAAATAATGACGCGTCCGCCTCTGTGGTGTAGTGGTTAGTGTGATTAGCTGCCACCCCCGAAGGCCCGGGTCTATTCCCGGCTCTGCCACAAAATTTGAAAAGTGGTACGAGGGCTGGAACGGGGTCCACTCAGCTTCGGGAGGTCAACTGAGTAGAGCGGGGTTCGATTCCCTCCTGAGCCATCCTGCAAGTGGTTTTCAGTGGTTCCCCCCCACTTCTATTCCAAGCAAATGCTGGGATGGTACCCAACTAAAGGCCACGGCCGCTTCCTCCCTCTTCCTTGTCAAAGAATGGTACAAAGTAGCTTTGGTTTACAGCTTGAATATATTCTGTAAATGCGAAGACACGCGGTTGTTTCCGTGGTGTAGTTGTTACCACATCCGCCTCACACGCGTAAGGTCCCGGTTCAATCCCGGGCGGAAACAGCTAAATTTAATTGGAAGACCACGGTTTGAATTATTGTGCAACACCGATAGGCGACAGTGGGAGAAGAAGAGGCTAGAAGTGTGAAGAAGGCAACCGTGGCCCATCATTCAAATGGCATGATAATGGGAAACCACGGAAAATTGCTTTCACGGCTGCCGACAGTGGTGTAAAACGTTTGAAATTGGCGTTCTATAAGAATAGATCCTTTAAGAAGTTGTTCTATGGCTGATTTTATAGTATCTGAAGGTTCTAGAATTTAATTGCTCCTCTGGTTCATATTCCAGAGCACTGGAAGTTTGGCGCCCTACTTTAAGGTGTAACAAATACATGTTCCTTAGACAAACACGTTTACACGTCAGCTTAACACTGCACATCAAAGAATGCTTCAAAGTAGCTTTGGTTTACAACTTGAATATATTCTGTAAATGCGAAGACACGCGGGGGGGGGGGGGGGGGGGTTCCGGGCTCAATCCCGGGCGGAAACCGCTTAATAGCATCGGAAAACCACGATGTGATTTTTGCAACTCTGATAGGCGACAATGGAAGAAAAAAAGACTACGAGTGTGAAGAAGGCGAGCGTGGCCCAGCATTCACCTGGTATGAAAATGGGAAAACACGGAAAGTTGTTTTCACGGCTGTCGACAGTGGAGTAAAACGTTTGGCGTTCTATAAGAACAGTTCCTTCAACAAGTTGTTCTACGGCTGCTGTTATATGTGATGACTCTAGGTTTTACTAGCTCCTCTGGTTCAAATTCCAGGCCGCCGGAAATTTCGCGCTTTAATTTAGTGTGGCACACAGACGTTCCACAGAGAAGAAAGTTTACACGTTTGCTTAACACTGCAAATCAAAGATTGCTACAAATGGTTTATGTTTACAGCTTGAAGATATTCTGTAAATGCCAAAACATGCGGTTGTTTCCATGATGCAGTCGTTATCACATCCGCCTCACACGCGGAAGGTCCCCGGATTGATCCCGGGCGGAAACAGCTTATTTTCATTGGAAGAACCACTGTTTGAGTTTGTGCAACACCTATAGGCGACAATGGGAGAAAGAAGAAAGGACTGTGAAGAAGGCGAGCGTGGCCCAGCATTCACCTGGTGTGATAATGGGAAGTCCGCCTGTGTGGTGTAGTGGTTAGTGTGATTAGCTGCCACCCCCAGAGGCCCGGGTTCGATTCCCGGCTTTGCCACGAAATTTGAAAAGTGGTACGAGGGCTGGAACGGGGTCCACTCAGCCTCGGGAGGTCAACTGAGTAGAGGGGGGTTCGATTCCCTCCTCACCCATCCTGGAAGTGGTTTTCCGTGGTTTCCCACTTCTCCTTCAGGCAAATGCCGGGATGGTACCTAACTTAAGACCAAGGCCGCTTCCTTCCCTCTTCCTTGTCTACCCTTTCCAAACTTCCCATCCCTCCACAAGGCCCCTGTTCAGCATAGCAGGTGAGGCCGCCTGGGCGAGGTACTCGTAATCCTCCCCAGTTGTATCCCAAGACCCTTGGTCTGAATCTCCAGGACTCTGCCCTTGAGGCCGTAGAGGTGGGATCCTTCCCTGAGTCCGAGGGAAAAACCGACCCTGGAGGGAAAACCGATTACGAACGAACGAACGAGTTGTTCTACGGCTGCTGTTATATGTGATGACTGATGACTCTAGATCTTACTAGCTCCTCGGGTTCAAATTCCTGGCCACCGGAAATTTCACCCTTTTTAATTTAATGTGGAACACAGGCGTTCCACAGACAAAAAAGTTTGCACGTTTGCTTAACACTGCACATCAAAGAATGCTACAAAGTAGCTTTTGTTTACAGCTTGAATATATTCTGTAAATGAGAATACACGTGGTTGTTTCCGTGGTGTAGTGGTTGTCACAACCGCGTCACACGCGGCGCCCTACTTTAAAGTGTAACAAATTCATGTTCCTCAGACAAAAACGTTTACACTTGTGCTTAGAACTGCACATCAATGAATGCAACAAACTTGCCTTAGTTTACAACTTGAATGCATTCTGTAAATTGTGAATTAACCTGTTGTTTCCGTGGTGCAGTGGTTCTCACATGCGCCTAACACGTGGAAGTTACCCTGTTCGGTCCCGGGCGGAAACAACTAACATTTTATAGGAAAATCACATTTTAAATTTTATTTCTGCAACACAGATAGGTCTTATGGCGGTAATGGGAGATGAAAAGGTTAGGAGTGTGAATAAAACAGGCGGCAAAATAGTAAACCAAGGGAAATTTTCATCAGGGCTTCCGACTACGCCGATCAAATACTTTAAGGGAAGAAATACTTCCTCCTCAGACTAATTAGTTTACAAGTGTGCTTAGTTGGAATTCTATAAGAATAGCTTCATTAGCAAGTTGTTTTACGACTGCTGTTATATGTGACGACTCTAGATCTCACTAGCTCCTCTCGTTCCAATTCCAGGCTACCGGAAATTTCGGGCTTAAATTTAATGTGGAACACGGACGTTCAACAGGCAAAATTTTTTACACGTTCGCTTAACACTGCACATCAAAGAATGCTACAAAGTAGCTTTATTTACAGCTTGAATATATTCTGTAAATGCGAAGACATGCGTTTTTTCCGTGTTGTAGTGGTTAACACGGTTCTAGGACATTTCGCACCACGGACATTTTGTACCACTTGACCGGCTGATTACCTGCGAGGTGTCAGTTAAATATTTAGGAGAAGACATTACGTACACTTGAAAGAGAATGGAAGTATTTCTTTCTTTTTTCTTTCTTTTCTAACCTATTTCAATCCACTGCCGGATGTAGGCCTCTTCCAATATATTGCTTCCATCTTCTTCGGTCTTGAGCCGCTTGGAACCAGCGTGTTCCAGCCAACAGCTTTATGTCACCGAGCTATCTCTTCTGTAGTCTTCCAATGCCTCTCTTGTGTTGCCGTGGTCTCCAGTTCACCTGTTGCAGTCTTGTCGAGCTATGTGTCCTACCCATTGCCATTTTAGTCTTGCTACTCTCTCCAGGATGTATCTCACATTCGTTCTTCTCCTGATGTCTTCTGAACCCTAGCATGAGACATCGTTTCCAGACCGGCTACCGTATCACTTGAAAGGGAATAGAAGTAATTCTTTCCTTTTTTTTTTCTTATCTTCAGGTTAATTATAACATCCTTGTTGGTCAGGACGTATCTTTGTTTTCGGAATGCTATCCAACTCATACATATTCTGCGAGGAATTTCTTCACGTTGGTTGTCTTTTCCAAGTTTTATCTTGTGTCGAAGATAGATGTACTCATCGACAGCTTCTATATATTGGTTTCCCATTTCAAGTGGTTGACTGTCGTTTTACCAATGTTCACTCTCAAACCAATCTTAGCAGAGGCAGTTTTTAGTTCTTGGACCATGTTTTCTAGCTCTCCTAGATTTTCACTTATGAGCACAATGACATCGGAAAAACGCAGGTGGTTCAAATATAACCCGTTGATTTTTATTCTTTTATTATCCCAATTAAGAGTTTTGAGTACAACTTCCAAGGCAAGGGTAAACAGCTTTGGAGGGATTTTGTCACCTTGGCGAACTCCTTTGCCAACTGGGATTTTATTGGTGATGAGATCTTCATTCACTCTGACTACCATTGTTGCTTGATCATAAATATTTTCCAGGAGATTTATATACCTTGGGTTTATCATGGCATTTTGAAGTGCCTTCATGATTGCCCAAATTTCCACTGAGTCAAAAGCCTTCTTATAATCTATGAAGACCAAATAAATCTTGATGTTGTACTCAGTGTTTTTTTCAAAAGTAAGGCGAATAGTCTGGATGTGTTCGACAGGTGAGGAACCTTTAAGAAATCCCGCTGACTCGGCAGGTTGATAAAAATCCAGTTCTCTTGTGAGACGGTTGGTTACAATTTTAGTCAGAGCTTGTAAAGGTGTCATAACAAACTCACAGGACATTAGTTCTCTACATTTTCTTTATCACCTTTCTTTAATAGTATCACTTCAGAATTTTTCTAATTTTCTGGTATTCTTCCAGAGTTATCGCACTTGTTGAGGAGTATTCTCACGGCTTCTAGCAGATCTCTTCCACCTAATTTCAGCATTTCACTCGTTATTTTACCCTCTCCAGGGGATTTTCATTCCTTAGTTGTTTTAGCGTATTTTCAATCTCAGCAGTGGTTATTTTAGGCGTTACTTCATGTGTATAATTCTGGGCTAGTTGTTCATCACTGGGTGGTTTATTAATGGTTGATGTATGGGCAGCTTGTAGTAAAAATCTCTAATAACGTCAGTAATGTTTCGTGTATCTGTGACTATTTTTCTATTCTGGGTCCAGCTCTATGGCTAAATGGTTAGCGTGATGGCCTTTGGTCACAGGGGTCCCGGGTTCGATTCCCGGCAGGGTCGTGAATTTTAACCATAATTGGTTAATTCCGCTAGCACGGGAGCTGGGTGTATGTGTCGTCTTCATCGTCATTTCATCTTCATCACGACGCGCAAGTCGCCTACGGGAGTCAAATCAAAGACCTGAATCTGGCGAGCCGAAGTTGTCCTCGGACACTCCTGGCACTAAAAGCCATACGCCGTTTCATTTCATTCTCCATTCTGGTTCTCAAGTTTTGTAATTTTTGGTCTTCCTATAGACATTTTGTTCTTAAAAATCTTCATGTTTTTATTTTCTTCAATTGTCTGCATGATCATGTTATTATTAAATATCCTTAGATGTTTTCTTATTTCCTTGCGAATGGTCTTGTTAATAGTTTTGTATGCTGCTGTATCCCTGTCCATTGTCTTACTGTCCTTAATGAGCTGTATGGTATTAAGTGAAAGTCGGCTCCTGTTATAGTTTTCTTCAATGGGATCTTCTTTGCTGCATTTTGAACACTGACTGTAAATTTCTCATTGAGTTCGTTCACGTCCAAGTATTTCAAATCTTCTACTGGGTTAAGTTTTTCCGTAAAATCTTGTTGAAATGATGGTTGATGTTTTTCTAAGACTTCTAGGCTTGGAAAAGTGTTCCCCATTGTCATTTTGGACCGTCCAAGTTTGAGGTCAAATGTGAAGTTCGCTCAAACTAGCCTATGGTTACTTCCTGTAACAAATCTGTTGAGAACAGTAACAGTTGCACAATATTTCTTCTTGTTAGTCAGGATAAAATCTATCTCATTCTTGGTTTGTCCATCAGGGCTCTTCCATGTCCATTTCCATTGGATGGGCTTTTTATAGAAGGTATTCATGCAATAGAGATTTTCGGCTATGAGATATTCTAGCAATCTTTCACCTCTTTCGTTTCGATTGCCTAGTCGGTATGTACCAATCTTCTCTGGGTCTCCGATTTTCTTTTAACCCACTTTTGTATTGAAGTCCCCAATGATGATAAAGGGTTGTGTCTTTTCTGATTTTTTCGCTTTGGTGATATCTTCATACAGCTGTTCCACTTCCTCTTCGTTAGAAGTACTGGTTGGAACATAGACGTGTATGACTTGTATGGAGCATTTACTATTCAATTTGAGGACTATATGTATATCACTCTTAGAGAGACACAAATTAATCATTTTGCGTACGAATTCCTTGATACTTTTATTGACAAGAATAGCAAACCCATGTGTATAAGCATCCCCGTTAGAAAGGTAAGATGACATGACCTGATGGAAAGGTCTCAGTTTCTTCTCCTAGAAGACGAGTCTCACAAATACCCAGAATATCCCATTTTCTGTCATGCGCTTCGTGTTCTGTCTAGTCTTTCCAGGTCTTCAGCTAGTTTCATCGTTCTTATGTTGTATGTGGCTATTCTTACTTTTTTTTTTAGTCGTACTTTTCGAATTTTTTGCCTCCCTTAGAATCCTTGAGGCAGACTGATGTATTATCAGTCTTTTCCTCTACTCACCTGTGGTAGTTTCGTTTGAAAATTCGAAATCATAAGAGTTTATGGAAGGTGCTAGGCAATAAAATGCCACGCTTGCCAGACGTGTTGGTGAGTTGTGATTCAGCCACCCTTAACATGGGGAACAGACGCTGTCGGGGTACCGCCACTAACATGTGAAGCCGTCGTGTCCTTTGTGTGTTGTACTCGTAATAATCCCCAAGTACAGGGCTGCCTCTTCCAACATCTCCGCCGTACAGAATATTACCCTCTCCGCCGTTGATGTTGTTGAGGTCTTCACTCGAAACCCCGAATTGGAACCCTTACCAGATACTACACATCAGATGAGTGTGCTCTGGGACTTACAAAGGAAGGGGCGCCATTCCCTGGGTAGAGCTGCCTCCAAAGAGGCGAAGTAAAAACGATTTTCTAATGTTTGTATTCATTTGTATATCCATTGTCCACTACTGGGGCAGAAGACTCGGCACGGTGTGACCACTGCTGTTGTTAACATTCCGTCGGGCGCAACTGACTTGATTGGTGCACGTGTTAATTTTTATCTCGTATTCGCCATTCGCGGGGACCTAGCTACTTCCACCTTTCAGTAGTTTCCTGTTTCCGCGTGACCTTCACGCCCATTTCGGACAATTCATCAGAAAATTTTGTTTTACTTACTTGATAATGAAATAATGTAGTTCCTTCTAAATATTCACAATAATAGCAATATTATCCATCCCTATGCTCACTAGGCACATTGCGCCAGAACACGTTGTATATTTCTATTGTATTGTTTTGTTTCAGGGTATATACTTCAAAAAATCGACTTTCTTATGATATCAACCTAAACATAAGTGATAAGTATAGATTAAAAATCAATTATTAAAATAATATCGAAGTTTTCTTTAGTAAATGTTGTAAATTATTTTTGTATGTGATCCCTAAAGTGTGTCGGTCAGGCACATTACGCCCGCAGGCGTGGAAATGAAATTCCAATTTGACACCAAGGGGCACGGATAGTCCTGGCGTAAATACACTGGCTTAGCAAATGTCATGGGATAGTCACCTAATAGCGTGTGGGGCCTCCTCTGGCCCTGTGAACTGCAGTGAGACGCCGTGGAAGTGAGTAGACAAGTCCCTGGTTGTCCTCTGGACGCAGCTCACACCAAATCATTTGCAGAGCGGCCGCCAATGCTGGTCTGTTCGTGGGTGCAGGATCCATGGCACGAAGCCTGTATTCCAGGACATCCCAGTTATGCTCGATAGGGTTCATATCGGGGCTCCTGGGTGGCCATGGCAGTCGTTGGATCTCGGCTGCATGTTCCTGGAACCATTCCCGGGCGACGTGGGAGCGATGTGGCGGCGCGTTATCATCTTGAAACACCGCAGAACCGTCTGGGCGCTGGAAGGCCAAAAATGGGTGGAGATGGTCTCCGAGCAGCTCAACATACCGCCTACCATTCAAAGTCTTTTCCAGAACAACTAAAGGGCCCATTCCATACCAGGAAAATGCACCCCAGACCATAACAGAGACACCAGCGCCCTGGACTACACCTTCGAGGCAGGCGGGATCCATCGCTTCATGTGGTCTGCGCCATACACGGTGTCTCCCATCGGCATGGTGCAGTTGAAGTCGTGATTCGTCCGACCATATCACGTTACGCCATTATTCCAGTGTCCATCCCTGGTGACTGGCGACAAATGCGCGTTGTTATGCCCGATGACGTTGAGTTAACAGTGGCACCCGTGTACGGCATCGGCTCCCATACCCCACAAAACCCATGTTCCTACGGATTGTCCACTGGGAGACGTGTCTAGCACGGCCAGTGTTGAATTGAGCCGTGATTTGTGGCACGGTTGCCCGTCTGCCACTACTGACAATCCGTCTGAGATGTCGCCGGTCACGGTCATCGTGGGTGGCTGGACGGCAGGTCGTTCGTCTGTTGTGAGCGGTGACATCCGATTCAACCATTCACGATACACCCTTGACACAGTTGATCGAGTGAAGCCGAATTCCCGCACCACATTCGAAATTGCACTTCCCATCCGTCGGGCACCGACCACCATACCCCCTTCGAACGGTGTCAGCTCACGACGACGTTCCATGTTACACCTGTCACATGCACAGCCACTGCTCACAAGGTATCCCATACAACTGCCGCTGGCACAGGGGGAGTGTGGTGCGCAGACAACACACCTGCGCATCAGTGCTCCGCTCTCCCATGACATTTGCTAAGTCAGTGGTATTTTGGGATTGTGGGAAAACTGTTGGCAGGTAGATAACGACATAGGTGGTATGAAATGTCCTCAAACATCAAAGAGGTAAGGAATGTCCGTGGTACGAAATACGGACACTGGTTAACACATCCGCCTAACACGTGGAAGGACCCCGGTTCAATCCCGGGCGTAAACAGCTTATCTTCAGTCGGAAAACACGATTTTTTGTGCAACACTGATAGTCGACAGTGGGAGAAAAAGCTAGGAGTGTGAAGAAGGCGAGCGTGGCCCAACATTCACCTGGTATGATAATGGGAAACCCCGGAAAGTCGCTTTCACGGCACCTGACAGTTGTGTAAAGCGTTTGAAATTGGCGTTCTATTTGAATAGTTCCATTAACAAGTTGTCAACGGCTGCTGTTGTGATGACACTAGATCTTACTAGCTCCTCTGCTTCAAATTCCAGGCCACCGGGAATATCGCGCTTTAATTTAATGTGGAATACGCCTCTGTGGTTTAGTGGTTAGCGTGATAAGCTGCCAACCCCGGAGGTCCGGGTTCAATTCCAGTCTCTGCCACGGAATTTGAAAAGTAATACGAGGGCTGGAACGGGGTCCACTCAGCCTCGGGAAGTCAACAGAGTAGAGGTGGGTTCGATTCCCACCTCAGCCATCCTCGAAGTGGTTTTCCGTGGTTCTCACTTCTCCTCCAGACAAATGCCGGGATGGTACCTATCTTAAGGCCACGGCCTCTTCCTTCCCTCTTCCTCGCCTGTCCCATCCAATCTTCCCATCCCTCCACAAGGCCCCTGTACAGCATAGCAGGTGAGGACGCCTGGGAGAGGTACTGGTCATTCTCTCCAGTTGTATACCCCGACCCAATGACTGAAGCTCCAGGACACTGCTTTTGAGGCGGTAGAGGTGGGGTCCCTCGCTGAGTCCGAGGGAAAAACCGACTCTGGACGGTAAACTGATTAAGAAGAAGAAGAATTTAATGTAGAGCACAGACGTTCCACAGACAAGAATGTTTACACGTTAGCATATTACTACACATCAAAGAAAGCTACAAGGTAAGTTTGGTGTTCAGATTGAATATATTCTGTAAATGCGAAGACACGCGGTTGTTTCCGTGGTGTAGTGGTTAACACATCCGCCTTACACGCGGAAGGTCCCCGGTTCAATCCCGGGCGGAAACAGCTTATATTCACTCGAATAACACTGTTTGATTGTTTGTGCAACACTGATAGTCGACTATGGGAGAAAAACTTAGGCGTGCGAAGAAGGCGAGCGCGCCCAGCATTCACCTGGTATGATAATGGGAAACCACGGAACGATGCTTTCCCGGCTGTCGAAAGTAGTGTAGAACATTTGAAATTGGCGTTCTATAAAATAACCTTTAACAAATTGTTCTACGGCTGTTCTTATATGTGATAAGTCTAGGCTTTACTAGCTCCTCTGGTTCAAATTCCAGGCCACCGGAAATTTCGAGCTTTAATTTAATGTGGAACACAGACGTTCCACAGACAAAAATGTTTACACATTTGCTTAACACTGCACATCAAAACATTGCTACAAACTAGCCTTGGTTTACAGCTTCAATATACTCTAAATATGAACGCACCGAGCTCGATAGCTGCAGTCGCTTAAGTGCGGCCAGTATCCAGTATTCGGGAGATAGTAGGTTCGAACCCCACTGTCGGCAGCCCTGAAGATGGTTTTCCGTGGTTTCCCATTTTCACACCAGGCAAATGCTGGGGCTGTACCTTAATTAAGGCCACGGCCGCTTCCTTCCCACTCCTAGCCCTTCCCCGTCCCATCGTCGCCATAAGACCTATCTGTGTCGGTGCGACGTAAAGCAAGTAGCAAAAAAAAAAAAAAAATATGAACGCCCGCGGCTGTTTCCGTGTTGTAGTGGTTATCACATCAGCTGCAAACGTGGAAGGTCCACGGTTCGATGCCGGCCTGAAACAGCTACTTTTTAATAGGAAAATCACATTTTAAAATATATATCCTGCAATACAGATAGGTCCTATGGCGGCAATGGGAAGTGTAAAGGCTAGGAGTGTGTATAAAGTGGCCGGGAATGTAGAAAACCAAGGGAAATTTCATCAGGGCTTCCGACATTGGCGATCAAATACTTTAAGGTAAGAAATACTTCCTCCTCAGACTAATTAGTTTACACGTGAGCTTAGTTGGCATTCTATAAGAATTGATTCATTAATAAGTTGTTTTACGACTGCTGTTATATGTGATCTATATGTGATATATATCTTACTAGCTCCTCTGGTTCAAATTCCAGGCCACCGGAAATTTCGAGCTTTAATTTAATGTGGAACACAGACGTTCCACAGACAAAAATGTTTACACGTTTGCTTAACACTGCACATCAAAGAATGCTACAACGTATCGTTAACTATATGCGACTTTTTTTACGAATTAAAAACATCACACAAGGACACGTTTACTTATTTCTAAACAACTTTATTGACACTACGAAACTTATCCTAGTTTCGTAAATCACACTTCCTACAAAAATACTCTTTCAACTTCTTTTTCCTGCCAGAATAATAAAAAATGCTCCTCTTAAACAATCTACAAAGAAAATATATATGTTTCACACCAGAGATCCAATGGTGCTATTTCTTGACGCCATATTGGAAGTCTGTGTGTTTGTACGTCCATTGCTATGTTAAGCAGGATAAGCATATGTGCGTTATACATCCAGGACACGAAACATAAATATATTAACACAATACTTTCGACTCATCGTGTAACTTCAAAATACGATTATTGAAGGTTTTATCGTAATTGGGATATCTGTCCTACGACAAAAGTAGCTTTGGTTTACAGATCAGAATATTCGTTAAGTTACAAGACACGCGGTTGTTTCCGTGCTATCACATCCGCCTCACAGGCGGAAGGTCCCCGGTTCGCCCGAGCGGAAGCAGATTATATTCATTGGGAAACCACTGTTTGATTTTTTGTGCAACACCTATAGGCGACAATGGGAGAAACAAGATAGGATTGTGAAGAAGGCGAGTGTGACCTAGCATTCACGTGGTATGATAATGGGAAACCAAGCAAAATTGCTTTCACAGCTGCAGACATTGGTGTAAAACGTTTGAAATTGGCGTTCAATAAGCATAGTTCCATTAACAAGTTGTTCTACGGCTGCTGTTATATGTGATGACTCTAGGTCTTACCAGCTCTTCTGGTTCAAATTCCAGGCCACAGGAAATTTCGCGCTTTAATTTAATGTGGAACACAGACGTTCCACAGACAAAAAAGTTTACACGTTCGCTTAACACTGCACATCAAAGAAAGCTACAAAGTAGCTTTTGTTTACAGTTTGAATATATTCTGTAAATGCGAAGACACGCGGTTGTTTTCGTGTTGTAGTGGTTAACACATCCGCCTAACACGCGGAAGGTCCCCGGTTCAATCCCGGTCGGAAACAGCTTATATTTATTCGAAAAACACTGTTTGACGTTTTGTGCAACACTGATAGTCGACAATGGGAGAAAAAGCTAGGAGTGTGAAGAAGGCGAGCGTGGCTCAGCATACACCTGGTCTGATAATGGGAAACCACGGAAATATGCTTTCACGGCTGCCGACAGTGGTGTAGAACGTTTGAAGTTGGCGTTCTATAAATGAAGTCCTTTAACTAATTGTTCTACGGTTAGTCTAATATGCGATGACTCTAGGTCTTTCTAGCTCCTCTGGTTCAAATTCCAGACCACCGGAAATTTCGCGCTTTGGGGCGCTCCACAGACAAAAATGTTTACAGGTTTGCGTAACACTGCACATCAAAGAATGCTACAAAGTATCATTCTCTATATCGTATCGTATCGTATCGTAATCTGTTTACCCACCAGGGTCGCTTTTTCCCTCGCTAAGTCCGAGGGAAAAACCGAACCTGGAGGGTAAACAGATGATGATGATGATGATATATCCAGGGAAATGAAACATAAATAACTTATATTAACATAATTCTTTCGACTCATCGTAAAACTTCAAAATACGATTATTGAAGGTTTTATAATTAGGTTATCTGTCCTAGGACCAAAATAGCTTTCATTTACAGTTCAATATCTGCGGTAAGTAAAAAGAGACGCGGTTGTTATCGTGGTGTAGTGGTTGTCACATCCGCCTCACACGCTGTAAGTCCCCTGTTCGATTCCGGGCGGAAACAACTTATTTTCATTGGAAAAACACTGTTTGGTTTTTTTGTGCAACACGTATAGGCGACAATGCGAGGAAGAAGATAGGAGTGTGAAGAAGGCGAGCACGACCCAGCATTCACCTGGTATGATAATGGGAGGCCTTTGCTGGCAAGATGTATTGTTGACAGTGCACTGTGTCTTCTGGTATGGGCTAGAATAAAATTTTTACTTTCATTGACCTGTCTCAGTCTTATACTTGGCTTTGACAATATGAAAGTGGCTGAGGTATGAGTGATGCTAGTAATGCCATTCCTTATGCAGCCAGTCCCTCCTTTAAATGGTGTGAAAATGTCGCTCATAGGGTCGGTTGATGCACGAGTTTCAATGGGCTTGGCAGACTGATGTGCAATAGAAACTTCTGGCTCAGTGAGGAAACAACGGAAAACTACCTCACTCCTCATTTCCCTAGTAAGCGTCTTCAGTGACACCTAGACCATCTATGACAGTTAATGGTAAACCTGTTGAGGATCCAAAGAGCCTTCGGGCTGAATACCCAACATACATGATAATGGGAAACCACGGAACGATGCTTTCACGGCTGCCGACGGTGGTGTAGAAAGTTTGAAATTGACGTTCAATGAATGAAGTCTTTTAACAAGTTGTTCTACAGCTGCTGTTATACGTGACGAGCTTCTCTGGTTCACATTCCAGGCCACCGAAAATTCGGGGCTTTCATTTAATGTTGGACACAGACTTTCCACAGACAAAAACGTTTGCTCATCCCGGCACTTTAAAGAATGCTACAAAGTAGGTTTCGTCCACAGCTTCATTATATTCGGTAAGTGGGACGGCACTCGGCTGTTTCCGTGGTGTAGAGGTTATCACGTCCGCTTTACACGCGGAAGGTCCCCGGTTCGATCCCGGGCGGAAACAACTTATTTTCAATGGACAAGATAGGAGTGTGAAGAAGGCCGGCTTGGCCAAACATTCACGTGGTATGATAATGGTTAACCGAGGAAAGTTGCCTTCTCGCCTGCAGACATTGGTGTAGAACGTTTGAAATTGTTGTTCTATAAGAATAATTACTTTAAACTTTGTTCTACGGATGCTGTTATATGTGATGACTCCAGGTTTTACTAGGTCCTCTGGTTAAAACTACATCCCACGGGAAATTTAACGTTATAATTTAAGGTGGAACACAGGCTTTCCACAGACAAGGTTGTTTACACGTTTGCTTATCACTGCACATGAAATAAAGCTACAAAGTAGCTTCTGTTATCAGCTTGAATATATTAAGTAAATGCAAAGACATGAATTTGTTACCGTGGTGTAGTGGTTATCACACCCGCCTAACACGCGGGCGGTACCCGGTTCAATCCCGGGCGGAAACAGCTTATTCTCATTCGAAAAACTGTGTTTGATTTTTTGCAACACTGATAGGACACAGCACAACGACTGCCCTACTGAAAGTAACTGATGATATCCGACAGGCAATGGACACTCGACAAGTGACTGTACTGGTTCTACTTGATTTTTCTAGTGCTTTTGATACTGTTGTTCCTCAACTGCTACTTTCAAAATTGGATTCATTAAATTTCAGCAAGACGGCAATAAACTTTTTCAGTTCGTACCTCAAAAATCGCCGTCAGTGTGTCAAAGTAAATAATAGCAGATCTGAGTGGCTTAACAAACCCCTCGGTGTCCCCCAAGGGTCTGTACTTGGACCATTGCTGTTTGCAATTTACTTACACGATGTTGCCAAATCGATTACACATTGCAAGTATCATCTTTATGCTGATGATCTGCAGATCTACTACCACTCAAGAACTGATAAAATTCAGAGTGCTGTAGAAAAAGTTAATGCTGATTTAAGTCTCATAAGTAATTTTGCATTGAGTAACAATCTCAAAATTAATCCTCTTAAAACGCAAGCAATAATCATTGGTACTTCAAAAAACTTACACGTCTTAAAACAATACGAAATTCCTCCTGTAGCACTAAACAATACCATTATTCCATTTTGTGAAACAGTTATGAATCTTGGTGTGGCTATAAGCGAAACATTGAACTGGTCGCAACATGTGATGAAAGTGTGCCAAAAGGTATATCAAAGCCTGCATCCTCTGAAGCGGTTTAAAAATATATTTCCTCGGTCCTTGAAAATAAAGCTCATTCAATCACTCTTGTTTCCAATTCTCTAATACTGTGATACAGTTTTTATTGATATCAATAACGAGCAAAGCATGAGACTGCAACGTGCCCAAAATGCATGCATCAGGTATGCATTCGACATACAACCATACGCCCATGTATCCCCATTCTACACACAATTATCTTGGTTACGACTGAATGACAGACGTAGACTCCACGCAACTACTTTGCTGTATCAAGTGCTTTCTGAAAACACTCCTCCTTACCTATCCACCAGATTTCGCTACCTTAGTTCCCTGCACCTGTTCAATACCCGGTCAGGCTGTACGCTAGAAATTCCTGTGCATCGAACCGCAACCTACAACAGATCGTTCACAATCTCTGCCACGAGCTGGTGGAATGAACTCTCCAATGACATCAAGGAAGCTAAATCTAAGACAAAATTTAAAATCCTTTGCCAGCGTCATCTTTTAAGCACTTCCAGTCTTTCTTGAGTGTGAATGGGATGCATGAATGAGAGTGAATATGGTTGTTATTGCAATGTGTTCCTGTATATAATTTAGTTTCACTTTACTCACCTTAGTTTAGTTAGTGATACTTTAGTTGCTTTAATTATACTTTAGGTTGTAAAGATTTCATATGTTTAAATTTTATGTAAAATATACATTGTATATACATGAAGTGGTTAAGTGTAAGAAAGGGCCGAGACCCTAACTTCGCCACAAAAAAGACGCTTTAATAATAATAATAATAATAATAATAGGCGACAATCGGAGAAGAAGGCGTGCGTGGCCCAGCGTTCGCGTGGTATGATAATGGGGAACCACGGAATGATGCTTTCACGGCTGCCCACATTGCTGTAAAACATATGAAGTTGGCATTCCATAAGAAGACTTCCTTTAACATGTTGTTCCAGGACTGCTGTTATACGTGATATCTCTAGGTCTTACTAGCTTCTCCGGTTCACATTCCAGGCCACCAGAAATTCGGCGCTTTCTTTTAATGTTGGACACAGACGTTCCACAGACAAAAACATTTGCTACACACGGCACATCAAAGAATGCTACAAAGTAGTTTTCGTCTATAGTTTCATTATATTAATTAAGGGGGACGACACTCGGCTGTCTCCGTGGTGTAGTGGTTATCACGTCCGCTTTACACGCGGAAGGACCCGGTTCGATCCCGGCTGGAAACAACTTATTTTCAATGGACAAACAATGTTCGGTTATTTATGCCACACGTATGGGGGACAATGCGAGACAGAAAATAGGAGTGTGAAGAAGGCGAGCGTGGCCCAGCATTCACTTGGTGTGATAATGGTAAACCAAGGTAAGTTGATTCTTCTCCTGCAGACATTGGTGTAGTACGTTTGAAAATGGCGTTCCATAAGAATACTTCCTTTAACAAGTTGTTCCACGGCTGCTGTTATACGTGATATCTCTAGGTCTTACTAGCTTCTCTGGTTCACATTCCAAGCCACCGGAAATTCGGGGCTTTCATTTAATGTTGGACACAGACGTGCCACAGACAAAAGCGTTTGCTTAACCCGGCACATCAAAGAATGCTACAAAGTAGGTTTCGTCTACAGCTTCATTATATTCTGTAAGTGTAAAAGCACTCGGCTGCTTCCGTGGTGTAGTGGTTATCACGTCCGCTTTACGCCCGGAAGGTCCCCGGTTCGATCCCGGGCGGAAACAACTTATTTTCAATGGACAAGATAAGAGTGTGAAGAAGACGAGCGTGGCCAAACATTCACGTGGTATGATAATGGTAAACCGAGGAAAGTCCGCTTCTGTGGTGTAGTGGTTAGCGTGATTAGCTGCCACCCCCGGAGGCCCGGGTTCGATTCCCGGCTCTGCCACGAAATTTGAAAAGTGGTACGAGGGCTGGAACGGGGTCCACTCAGCCTCGGGAGGTCAACTGAGTAGAGGTGGGTTCGATTCCCACCTCAGCCATCCTGGAAGTGGTTTTCCGTGGTTTCCCACTTCTCCTCCAGGCGAATGCCGGGATGGTACCTAACTTAAGGCCACGGCCGCTTCCTTCCCTCTTCCTTGCCTATCCCTTCCAATCTTCCCATCCCTCCACAAGGCCCCTGTTCAGCATAGCAGGTGAGGCCGCCTGGGCGAGGCACTGGTCATACTCTCCAGTTGTATCCCCCGACCAAGAGTCTGAAGCTCCAGGACACTGCCCTTGAGGCGGTAGAGGCGGGATCCCTCGCTAAGTCCGAGGGAAAAACCGAACCTGGAGGGTAAACAGATGATGATGATGATGATGATGAAACCGAGGAAAGTTGCCTTCCCGCCTGCAGACTTTGGTGTAGAACGTTTGAAATTGGTGTTCTATTAGAATAATTACTTTAAACTTTGTTCTACGGCTGCTGTTATATGTGATGACTCCAGGTTTTAATAGGTCCTCTGGTTCAAACAACATCCCGCAGAAAATTTAACGTTTTAATTTTATGTGGAACACAGGCTTTCCTCAGACAAGATTGTTTACACGTTTGTTTATCACTGCACATGAATTAAAGCTACAAAGGAGCTTTTGTTATCAGCTTGAATATATTAAGTAAATGCGAAGGCACACGGTTGTTTATGTGGTGTAGTGGTTATCACGTCCGCCTCACACGCGGAAGGTCCATGGTTCGATCTAAGACGGAAACAACTTAGTTTCAATAGAAAACCAAGGGTCGATTTTTATGCCACACGTATGGGCGACAATGCGAGACAGAAAATAGGAGTGTGAAGAAGCCGAGCGTGTCCCAGCATCAATTGGTATGAAATGTAATGAAATGAAATATCGTATGGCTTTTAGTGCCGGGATATCCCAGGACAGGTTCGGCTCGCCAGATGCAGGTCTTTCTATTTGACACCTGTAGGTGACCTGCGCGTCGTGATGAGGATGAAATGATGATGAAGACAACACATACAACCAGCCCCATTGGAATTAACCAATTAAGGTTAAAATCCCTGACCCGGCCGGGAATCGAACCCGGGACCCTCTGAACCGAAGGCCAGTATGCTGACCGTTCAGCCAACGAGTCTGGGTATGATAATGGTAAACCGAGGAAAGATGCCTTCTCGCCTAACCCCATTGATGTAAAATATGTGAAATAGGTGTTCTATAAGAATACTTCCTTTAACAAGTTGTTCCAATGCTGCTGTTATACGTGATATCTCTAGGTCTTACTAGCGTCTCCGGTTCACATTCCAGGCCACCGGAAATTCGGGACATTCATTTAATGTTGGACACAGACGTTCCAGAGAAGAAGAAGTGTACACGTTTGATTAACCCGGCACATCAAAGAATGATACAAGTAGGCTTGGTTTACAGCTCCAGTATATCCGGAATGGGTGAAGTCAAACGGTTGTTTCCGTGGTGTAGTGGTTATCACATCCGCCTCACACGCGGAAAGCCCCTGTTCGATCCCGGGCAAAAACGACTTATTTTCAATGGACAAGATAGGAGTGTGAAGTAGCCGAGCGTGGCCAAATATTCACGTGGTATGATAATGGTAAACCGAGGAAAGTTGCCTTCTCGCCTGCAGACAATGCTGTAGAACGTTTGAAATTGGTGTTCTATAAGTATAATTACTTTAAACTTTGTTCTACGGCTGCAATAATATGTGATGACTCCAGGTTTTACTAGGTCGTCTGGTTCAAACAACATCCCTTCGGAAAATTTAGCGTTTTAATTTAATGTGGAACACAGGCTTTCCACAGACAAGATTGTTTACACGCTTGCTTATCACTGCACATGAAATAAATGAATATATAAGTAAATGCGAAGACACGCGTTTGTTTCCGTGGTGTAGTGGTTATCACACCCTCCTAACACGCGGAAGGTCTCCGGTTCAATCCCGGGCGGAAACAGCTTATGTTCTTTCGAAAAATTATGTGTGATTTTTTTGCAACACTGATAGGCGACATCGGAGAAGAAGGCTAGCGGTTTGAAGATGTCGAGCGTGGCCCGGCATTCGCGTGGTATGATAATGGGGACCCATGGAAAGATGCTTTCACGGCTGCCCTCATTGGTGTAAAACATATCAAATTGGCGTTCCATAAGAATACTTCCTTTAACAAGTGTTTCCACGGCTGCTGTTATACGTGATCGCTCTAGGTCTTACTAAATTCTCTGGTTCACATTCCAGGCCACCGGAAATTCGGGCTTTCATTTACTGTTGCACACAGTCGTTCCACAGACAAAGAAATTTACACGTTTGATTAACCCGGCTCATCAACGAATGCTACACGTAGGTTTGGTTTACAGCTCCAGTATATCCATAATGGTTGAAGACAAACGGTTGTTTCCGCCTCACACGCGGAAGGTCCTAGCTCCGATAAGGGGCAGAAACAATTTATTTTCAATTGACAAGATAGGAGTGTGAAGGAGGCGAGCGTGGTCAAACATTCACGTGGTATGATAATGGTAAACCGAGGAAAGTTGCCTTTCCGCCTGCAGACATTGGTGTAGAACGTTTGAAATTGGTGTTCCTTTAGAATAATTACTTTAAACTTCGTTCTACGGCTGCTGTTATATGTGATGACTCCAGGTTTTACTAGGTCCTCTGGTTCAAACAACATCCCACTGAAATTTAACGTTTTAATTTCATGTGGAACACCGCTTTTCCTCAGACAAGATCGTTTACACGTTTGTTTATCACTGCACATGAATTAAAGCTACAAAGTAGCTTTTGTTATCAGCTTGAATATATTAAGTAAATGCGAAGGCACGCGCATGTTTCCGTGGTGTAGCGGTTATCACATCCGCCTAACACGCGGAAGGTCCGCGGATCAATACTGCTCGGGAACAGCTTATTGTCATTGGAAAAATTGTGTTTGACTTTTTTTCAACACTGATAGGCGACAATCGGAGAAGAAGGCTAGCGGTGCGAAGAAGGCGTGCGTGGCCCAGCATTCGCGTGGTATGTTAAAGGGGAACCACGGAAATATGCTTTCACGGCTGCCCTCATTGTTGTAAAACATCTGAAATTGGCGTTCCATAAGAATACTTCCATAAACAAGTTGTTCCACGGCTGCTGTTATACGTGATATATCTAGGTCTTACTAGCTTCTCCGGTTCACATTCCAGGCCACCGGAAATTCGACGATTTCTTTTAATGTTGGACACAGACGTTCCACAGACAAAGAAGTTTACACGTTTGATTAACCCGGCACATCAAAGAATGCTACAAGTAGGTTTGGTTTACAGCTCCAGTATATCCGGAATGGGGGAAGACAAGCGTTTTTTTCCGTGGTGTAGTCGTTATCACATCCGCCACACATGCGGAAGGTCCCCGGTTCGATCCCGGGCAGAAACAACTTATTTTCATTCGAAAAATTGTGTTTGGTTTTTTTTGCAACACTGATAGGCGACAATCGGAGAAGGAGGGTAGCAGTGTGAAGAAGGCGTGCGTGGCCCGGCATTCGCGGGGTATGATAATAGGGAACCACAGAAAGATGTTTTCACGGCGGCCCTCATCATCATCATCTGTTTACCCTCCAGGTTCGGCTTTTCCCTCGGACTCAGCGAGGGATCCCACCTCTACCGCCTCAAGGGCAGTGTCCCGGAGCTTCAGACTCTTTGTCGGGGGATACAACTGGGGAGAATGACCAGTTCCTCTCCCAGGCTGCCTCACCTGCTATGCTGAACAGGGGCCTGGTGGAAGGATGGGAAGATTGGAAAGGATAGGCAAGGAAGAGGGAAGGAAGTTAGGTACCACCCCGGCATTTGTCTGGAGGAGAAGTGGGAAACCACGGAAAACCACTTCCAGGAAGGCTGAGGCGGGAATCGAACCCACCTCTACTCAGTTGACCTCCCGAGGCTGAGTGGACCCCGTTCCAGCAATCGCACCACTTTTCAAATTTCGTGGCAGAGCCGGGAATCGAGCACGGGCCTCCGGGGTGTGGCAGCTAATCACGCTAGTAGTATAATTGGACAGTTCTGGCGCCACCGCCACCTCCGGCTCCCAGTGGCCGCCTCCTCCTCAGCCAGTGGCCTCCTCCTCCTCCTCAGCCAGTGGCCTCCCAGTGGCCACCTCCTCCTCCTCCTCAGCCAGTGGCCTCCCAGTGGCCACCTCCTCCTCCTCCTCAGCCAGTGGCCTCCCAGTGGCCTCCTCCACCTCAGCCAGAGGCCTCTTCCAGTGCTGCCAACTTAACCTAACTAGCGCGAGATAAACAAAGCCACGTGCTTTTTGACAGACAACAACGCACCGCTAACCTCAGTACTGCCATCTTGACGGGCCTAAACCTCAGTAGTGCCAACTTAACCTCACAAGCGCGAGGTAAACAAAGCCACGTGCTTTTTGACAGCCACGTGCTTTTTGACAGATTTGTAAACAAAGCCACGTGCTTTCTGACAGACAACAACGCATCGCAAACCTCAGTACTGCCATCTTGACGGGCCTAAACCTCAGTAGTGCCAACTTAACCTAACTAGCATGAGGTAAACAAAGCCACGTGTTTTTTGACAGCCACGTGCTTTTTGACAGATTTGTAAACAAAGCCACGTGCTTTTTGACAGACAACAACGCATCGCTAACCTCAGTACTGCCATCTTGACGGACCTAAACCTTAGTGGTACCAACTTAACCTAACTAGCGAGAGGTAAACAAAGCCACGTGCTTTTTGACAGCCACATGCTTTTTGACAGCTGCCATCCGCCATCTTTGAGCACCGTGCTGCCCTCTTTCGTCACCTGTCATCGGCAGTGCTGCCATCTTGACGGGTCTAAACCTTAGTGCTACCAACTTAACCTAACTAGCGCGAGGTAAACAAAGCCACGTGCAGCCGTCATCCGCCATCTTTGAGCACAGTGCTGCCCTCTTTAGCTACTTACCTTTGAAATGTGGTGGCGGATAATTTGAAAAATGCTTTTTGACAGCAGCCATATTGCATCGCAAACCTCAGTGCTGCCCTCTTTAGCTAGATACCTGTGGTAGCAGACAATTCCACGTGACAGCAGCCATCTTTATTCAAGAGAGCACCGTGCTGCCCTCTATGTGGTGGCGGCAAATTGAAAAATTCCACGTGCTCTTGTTTGGAAACAAACTCACGTGCTTTTTTGACAGCTACCATCCACCATCTTTAATCAACAGAGCACAGTGCTGTACTCTTTAGCTAGATACCTTTGAAATGTGGTGGCGGCAATTTGAAAAATTCTATGTGCTCTTGTTGGGGAACAAAGCTACGTGCTTTTTCTGACAGCTGTCATCCGCCATCTTTAATCAATAGAGCACTGTGCTGCTATCATGCGGGCAATTTCGTTAGCTGTCATCCGCCATCTTTAATCCAGAGAGAACAGTGCTGCCCTCTATGTGGTGGCGGCAAATTGAAAAATTCCACGTGCTCTTGTTTGAAAACATACTCACGTGCTTTTTTGACAGCTGTCATCCGCCATCTTTAATCCAGAGAGAACAGTGCTGCCCTCTATGTGGTGGCGGCAAATTCCACGTGCTCTTGTTTGAAAACATACTCACGTGCTTTTTTGACAGCTGTCATCCGCCATCTTTAATCCAGAGAGAACAGTGCTGCACTCTATGTGGTGGCGGTAAATTCCATGTGCTTTACAAACCTATGTGCTTTTCTGACAGCTGTCATCCGCCATCTTTAATCTAGAGAGAACAGTGCTGCACTCTATGTGGTGGCGGCAAATTCCACGTGCTTTACAAACCTATGCGCTTTTCTGTCATCCACCATCTTTAATCTAGAGAGAACAGTGCTGCACTCTATGCGGTGGCGGCAAATTCTACGTGCTTTACAAACCTATGCGCTTTTCTGTCATCCACCATCTTTAATCTAGAGAGAACAGTGCTGCACTCTATGTGGTGGCGGCAAATTCTACGTGCTCTTATTTGGAAACAAATTCTACTCGCTCTTCAGCTGTCATCTACCATCTTTAATCAAGAGAGCACCGTGCTGCCCTCTTTGTGGTGGCGGATAATTTGAAAAAATTCTTTTCGACAAGCAGTCATCTTTAATCCAGAGAGAACAGTGCTGCCCTCTTTAGCTACTTACCTTTGAGGTGGTTAATTTGAAAAATTCTTTTCGACAAGCTGCCATCTTTAATCCAGAGAGAACAGTGCTGCCCTCTTTAGCTACTTACCTTTGAGGCGGTTAATTTGAAAAATTCTAGCTGCCATCTTTAATGAAAAGGGTATCGTGGTGCTATCTTGCGGGTAATATTTTACGTCACAGCTGTCATCCACCATCTTGCATTGCTAACCTTAGTGCTGCCCTCTTTAGCTACTTACCTTTGACAAGCTGTCACCCGCCATATTGCATCGCAAACCTCAGTGCTGCACTCTATGTGGTGGCGGATAACTTGAAAAAATCTTTTTGACAAGCAGCCATCTTTAATCAACAGAGCACCGTGCTGCCATCTTTAGCTACCACCATCTTACATCGCTTACCTCGCTGCTGCACTCTATGTGATGGCGGTTAATTCGAACAAGTTTAATCGGGTAAGCTAGAGTAAGCACGTGCTGTTGTGATGACATCATCATACATGTTTAGACTTGTCCGTTTTCTTAAGAGTAAGTCGATGTAAAGGAATGTGGTAGCGGTAAATTCGAACGAGTTTAAACATGCATCGGGAAAGCTAGAGTAAGCAAGTGCTGTTGTGATGACGTCATTGTGCATGTTTAGACCTGATCGTTTTTCTTAAGAGTAAGTCGGTGTAAAGCAATGCAATAAGTACAACATTTTTTGAATGCGATCAAATATTTATTTACAAATGCACTACAACAGTGTTCGTTTTTGCTGCTGACAAGGTTGGTGTGCTTCTTAACAACGTATGCTTCCGAAATGCCTCCTGCAACATTCAAATTAAACAAAGCATTTAGAAATATATTATACTAAGTATGTTATGCTTTACAGAGAAGATCATGTACTTCTTACCTTGCTGTTATTCCTTTTCGGAATCATCATCATCATCATGAAGTACTAGAGAAAGTTCATTCATACACTGTGTACAGTGTTCAATCCTCGGATTTGGTCCATCCCAATCATCATCACCATTTTCTCCTCGATGCTTGTAATGTCGCTCACAAGTTCTGCATAAAGCTACTTCGATTGACATCTTACTGTGTAGAGGAAGGATGTCCCAAAAATTATGTACGTAAGAGGCAGCGTACGTATATAAAAATCCTGGTGGTAAGTATTGAATAAGATGTTTCGGCATCGATGATCTACGTTTATAGAACATCTTAATAGCCTCACTCACTCGTGAAACATAAATAAGATGTTGCGTATGAGCATGCAAACAGCATGCACATTTACAGTTTTGTTCCATAGCGTACGATGTCGAAGCACACACTAATGAAAATGATAAAGATCTATTCTTATTTATAGTCTCGTAACAATATTCGTTAGCGGATGGTAAGTAACATCACTCATATGAATAATAAGACAATAGGCTGCTGTGTTAGCAGGAATGTTTTCAGATGTTTCAAATTCTAAACGAATATCAACTGGAGATTCTTTTATAGATTCTTCATGATAAGAGCAGTCTATAACTACAATCGGTGCTTTATTTTTAAATTCTTGAGGTGTAAATAGCGGACGATCTTCTTTCTGATAATACGATGATTGAAATTTACAAAACATGTCATAGAGCATCCCAAACTTATTTTTCTCAAAGTTAATGTCGATGTTTTCGTAGGGATACGTAATTCCATTGAGATATAGTCTAACGTGTCTTAATTTGCAGTGATCAAACAGTGAGCTATCTTTTTCGTGATTGAATTTACGATTAGTTTGAAATCCAAAAATAATGTACAAGGGCTTCTCAGTAAAACGTGATGTTTTAACTGCCCAGCTATGCTTGTTTGTAGGTGGTAACACAGGATATTCATGCAGCTCCCAACTTCTAAAACGTATAGGTAATGGTGTATCATTTTCTACAATCTTGAGCAATCGAAGTTTTTCACGATCAGATAAGGTTACATGTGGGATCCGCCACAGTATACGATGCAGTGTTATTTTCGATTCTACAGGTGTTTCTACTGCTTTAAGAGAATTGTAATCACTTCGATCACGGATTAGAATAAGCTCTTGTTTTACGTTGATTATAATACGTGTAAAGTCTTCTGCGAATCCAAAAATATGTTTCAGTGATAACATACCCGTAAAAGTTCCATCCTCATTAATCATCCAGTTGTTAGTAGATTTTGGACACCATCCAGCCATCCGCAAAAGATTACTTTCTTCATCACAGAAAGAAGGGTAGAGTTTCATTGCGCTTGTAATACCAACATTCTTCGTTCGATCTATTTCAACATTATTTACTTCATATCGCGCTTCAGAAAAGAGAAAAGCTAGAGCATGGTTGTTTAGTTGTGAAGTGCTTGGTCCACTTCCATCAGACTTTTCTAATCGTCCTTCAATATAGAGGTAGCTTTCGTGTGGTAAGGTGTAAACATCTTGCTGATTAATAATAAAATGAATTTCATCATTGTTATTTAATCCAAACGTAAAAGGTTGATAAGAATGAAGCTCACTTCGTACTACACCTTCACGACTTTCTACTGTATTCGTAATGTCTAGCATTTCTTCCATTCTGTTGTAGTAGTGTATATCCTAAATCTTGGAGTATCTGCTTATGGGTATCTGTTAACTCGATGAGTCTCTGCACACATGTAGTATGCCTTCGGAATGTACACCGTGTTTTATAGATGGTTTTCATACTGGTTTAAGATGTAGTTTGTAAGCTACGTACGCGTGCTGATCTAAATGAATAAGCTGATTATGTTTATTTACAAGTCTAAGAGTAATGTTGCTAATGTGTTTTACAGACACAGGATGATAAAGAACTACTGCTGGTTTCTCACAAATAGTATATCCACGTTCCTCTGTAACAATAAAGTCGTGCAGGACGTGCGAAGGTTGTAGATTACTATTCAAGTCTGTAATAATATTACAAGTAATGTTCACATTATAATCATCGAAGAGTTTTATAGGTTGATCAGACTCGTAACGTACGTTCGGTAGGAGCTCCCTCGATGAAAATCCAAGCAGTGGTCCAATCGAATCAGGTTGTGATTTGAAGTCAATCTTAAATGATGATTCAATAACACATTTGTGCGTAATGTTGCTTATAGTGATTGAGAACTTGTAATTATGATTACTAAAACTATCTTCCCCAAACTGATCAATTAACGTACTTTCAATATAGTCGTGAATATCATCTACTGTATAACTACCTGAGGGTAGTGTTAGCACATACTCATCGTAATAGAACTTGTTTAAACCATCACGCACATTATAGATTTTATTGTAGCTTTCAAACGATACTAGTCCAAGACTATGCGGCTGATAACCAAGTTCGATTGGTGGATTAAAATAGACGGTTGTTTCAGGTCCTTCTCCACGTACAGCAAACGTTCTTTCACTGTTCGTCATCACGCAGACACTAATGCACTTTCTCTACTGTCTGGGTTTGATATAAGAACATAAGACATAATCGTCCGCACATGCGTGTATTAAAGTTTTGCACACGGTTTTTATTGTAAACAATGTCTGCACTGCTTCCGAAATAACGTATGAGCTCAAAAGGAGGAGGTAAATCTCCATAGCTATCAAAATACCATACTTTAGATTTACGTTTTACATAAGCAACGTAATGAGTTCCAGGTCCACGACTGTCGTCCAAGTTAATTACGGCACTTTCACGTTCACGTGGACGTGCTGGTAGTTGATCACGCATATACACTCCTCGAAAATAATGAATTCCTAGTTGTTTAGCAAACGTAAAAACTTCATCATGCGTTAGAGCTCGATATGGCAGTGCATTCAGTAGACGTTTTTTGGAGAAATGTAGATACCAAGCCCTTTCTTGTATGGCGCTAGCTTCATGTTCACACCTTTGCCTCGTAACGCAATTGCCTCCATCGTCTTGTTATGACGTTCACTCTCTTTCAACTGTTGTTTCGCTTCTTCTACAGCTTTGACAGTTCTCGCTACAGCACTAGCACCACCTAGCAATGACCCTAAAGCTGCTAAGCCAGCAAACAGCGCAGGAAGAAATCCTCCTCGTTTTGGTACAGGAATAATTCGCGCACGTTTACTAAATATTGCTCTGCACTTTGGAGAAATTCTCGCTCTTGCTGCGCGTAACGCCTTAGTAATAGCTACACGAGGATTGTATTCCCCTCGAATAGCTTTTTGCGCAGCCTTTATAACATCTTTCCATCCAACAGTTTTTACTTTCTTCTTCTTCTTCATGTCGTTTGGATATCGTTGTTTCACCATGCTGGACACGACTTTACTAGTCAAGAGCAAATCATAAACTAACCGTTGCCTCTTGTTTCGTTTAATATATATATTACTATTACGTACTTTATGATTCAGTAATCATGAAGATTATAAAGCAGCAAGACACGCTACCTGTTACCGACATTGTACCACATCTCTCACCTAGTTCTAGTACAACTACAAGAAAACGTCATGGAACGTTGTTTCCTTTTACTGTGCGATGTATTATATCAGGTCCGTCGGGATGCGGTAAAACAAATCTTTTACTCACACTTATTACTTCTGTAAATGGTATACGCTTCGAGAATATTTACGTTTTCGCAAAGTCACTCTATCAGCCGCTATATACTATTCTACAAACTGTAATGCACGATCTAGTTAAAGATGGAATAAGATATTTTAAATTTAATTCACATGAGCAAGTACCATCACCAGACGATGTGCTTCCTAATTCTCTAATGATCTTTGATGATGTCGCAACAGAACAGCAAAACGTTATTCGTGCATTCTTTAGTATGGGTCGACATAAATATGTTGATTGCATCTATTTGTGCCAAACCTATTCTCGTGTGCCCAAGCAGTTGATACGCGACAACGCAAATGTTATTGTGCTTTTTCGGCAAGATGAGCGCAACATGCGACATGTGTATAACGATCATGTTAACACTGATATGACATTCGATGACTTTAAACGTATGTGTGCTAAATGTTGGTCATTACACCGTTACAGCTTTTTAGTTATTGATAAAGAAAGTGATGTACAGCATGGACGATATCGCATGGGTTTCGATCATTTTATATGCATTAACACAGAATTACAGTAACTACTTGATTAAAAACCACCATCATGTTAACATCTAGCAAGGAGATCACAAAACATATCATCCAAGCTCGAAACAATATTCGACGGAAATTTAAAGAGCTTAAACGTATTCAAGCAGACACGGATTTATTTTTAAAAACACAACTAAGTACACCACTCAAAGAAATTTTTAATTCTACTTCATTACCGCAGTCTACTTCAAGTTTTGCTTCTATGCAAACATCATATCATAAAGAGAAGCATGAAGAAGAAAAGCATGAAGAAGATACGGAAGAGAAGAAGCAGGATGTAGATCAAGAAGAGGAAGATAAGGAAGAAGAAGAACTTAATGATGCATCACCATCTAAGCGTGTTGAGTTTTTAACTACAGATGTTATTGCAGAAACACCTACTACATCGACGCAAAATCTACCATCTTTGTCTGAGGTTATGATTACACCAGAATATCGCAATCAGTTTAGAACTTTTATTCAAGATACCTATGGATCTCTCTTTGCACCTTATATAGAAAAACTTTTTACAGGACAAACTGACACTACCTATGGTATTCGCTACGAAGATGACTGTTTCCGGATAGGAAATTCAAATGTTAAGATTAATAGCAACAAACTCATTGTAAAAGGTGTTACCTATAAACCTACGAAAGGACTCTTAGAACTTCTTTTCTCACGAATACCTGACAAGGATATAATTTTACAAGATGATCTTAAAAAGTATAAAGCAATACTTTTTGCTACCGATGCAACACGACGTAATTACAAGAGAACAGAAGCTGTAAATGCGAATAAGAGTTACAAGTATCGTGAGTTTATTTCTAAGCTGTTTCCGACTGCACGTAGTCTAGACGTTATCTACAAGCCTTTGTTGCCGTATGTGGATGTAAGATACTGGAATGACCCAAACTTACTCGTTGAACGATTACAACTTTTAAGAGCATCGCAAGAGGCTGGTCACACTGGTCACGGATCAGAAATTCTAGAAATAGAAAGAGAACTACGTTATGCCGGTATTATTTTATAATGGCTCGTCAAGAGAAGATCTCACCTGTAAAGGTAAACATCGCACATGAGTTACATAAACCAGCACGTCGCACCTACTGTCGCAGACGCGTTATTACACGAGGAAAAGATGATCTCTGGCAAGCAGACTTAGTAGAAATGATTCCATATGCTTCTAGTAATAAGGGCTATAAGTATCTACTTACTGTTATCGATGTGTACTCAAAGTTTGCTTTTGCACAACCCGTGCGTTCTAAAACAGCAGCTCAAGTTAAAGAAGCATTTAAACATATTGTTGAAGAATCGAAACGCTGCCCAAGGCTTCTTCAAACTGATCAAGGTAAAGAGTTTTACAACAAGGATTTTTCTTCTTACCTCAAGTTACTTGGCATTCAACACTACTCTACGTTCAGTAATCTCAAGGCAAGTGTTGTAGAACGCTTTAATCGTACACTCAAAACAATGATGTGGCGAGAATTTACAGCGCAAGGTTCATATCGTTGGATTGATCTGCTACCTAGACTTTTATCTACCTACAACGATACACCTCATCGCACTATCGGAACAAAGCCACGTCTTGTTACAAAGAATACACCTCGTCTAGATGCTATTCATCTTGTAATCAAAACAGCTGATCCACGTCGCTATCGCTTTAAAGAAGGTGATTTCGTTCGCATCAGCAAACACAAGTCTATCTTTGCAAAAGGATACACACCTAACTGGAGCACTGAAATTTTTCAAATCAGAAGTGTTAAGCTTACTAATCCAGTTACGTATTTACTTCGCGATCTCAGAGGACAGCCTATTGAAGGAGGATTCTACATCGAAGAACTGCAGAAAACAAAATATCCTGATCACTATTTAGTTGAACGTGTTATTCGACGTCGTGGTAATAAACTGTATGTTAAATGGCTTGGTTTTAATAACAGCTTTAATTCATGGATTAATAAAGAGGATGTACTTTAAATCTTATGTGTGTTTTCTTTTAATCCTCTACGTTTCCTTTCTTCTAAGTCACTAGGACATGCTGTAGGATTAAACAACACCTGTAATATGTTTTGACAATTCATATTTATTTTAGACTATATACATACATTTTTATCCTTTGTTCATGTTACGGTCTTTGTCACTCAGTTTTTCGTTTTATTGCACCAACAACGACAAGTGCTGCTATATTCTTCTGAGCAGCTAAAGCACTAGGTAATAACACATACACACACATACACAGCATAACTTTACGAAGCAGATTTTAACAGCTACACTCTATGCAGGCAGCATGTAACTACGTATCAGGCGAACGTGTTCTAGGGCCGCAGGGGAGATGAAGCACGAAGAAAAGAAGATCAATCACTCTATTGATGAGTCCACGCCCAACATGCTTCCTCATCTTTCTCCCAGCACGTTTCTTCACCTTTTCCTTGTTTACTCTCTCCACAGCCATGATAAGTGTTTATAAGCGAAGACAACTCGTTAGTTTTAGGTCCGTGATACAGTTTAATTAGTTGACATGTACGGCACTGTCTCACAGAAGGTCTTCTAGCTAAACTCACGTGTTCATGATGTAAACTACACGTTTGAAGCTCTGACAAAACAGGATCTTGAGTCCACTCACGAGGCACCTTATCCCAAATCTTCTTTACAGCATTCGCAGCTACATTGACCAAAAATGCCTTTGGTAATGCATTTAACTCTTCTTCAGTAAAAGTGTTTAGTTTCTTTTTGCATGCATAAAACTTTACGATCGCCTTTTCAACTGCGTTACACTTAGTATCTGTTAGAAATGACATGATGTCTTTACTCTACAAATGTTTCTTTTACACTAAGGTTATTTCGACACTGCACTTTACATATGTTGTTCACTTCCCGACATGCACTGCGACACAACCAATCAAAGAGCATGCATACATGTTGTAAAGACTGTTTAGTTGTTTCTCTACTATGCTCTTTCGGAAGAGTTTTAAATGATGGGCACCCCAATTCATGCATGTCGATAACTTCACATGATGATGGTAGAAAATCACGCAACCATTCTTTCTTTTCACAACCCTTTAAAAGAACAAGATCTGCTCTTGACAAATGTGCATTCATCATTAAAGGTAGAAAACGATAAGGTATTCCTTTTTCTTCCCACTTCAAACCTAAATTGTTTTCAATCCACTGAGTCTGCTTTTTATCTTCATCTGTTTGCAAACAGTAAGGGAACGGTGGACTAAATACTAAACTAACAAGTTTTGGTGCCCACAACACACAGCAATCTAACACAGCCACCTCTTTAAACACAAACTTGTTTCCGTTTACTTTAAAGCCTTGCACATCAACTATTAATGTTTTCGTCATGTTTGCACTCCACACTCTATCACTGTTTCCCGAAGACTAAAGCTTTTAGTCAACGAACGGGTTTAAACATGCATGATAACGTCATCACTGCAGCACGTGCTTACTCTAGCTTACCCGATTAAACTTGTTCGAATTAACCGCCACCACATAGAGTGCAGCAGCGAGGTAAGCGATGTAAGATGGTGGTAGCTAAAGATGTCAGCACGGTGCTCTGTTGATTAAAGATGGCTGCTTGTCAAAAAGATTTTTTCAAGTTATCCGCCACCACATAGAGTGCAGCACTGAGGTTTGCGATGCAATATGGCGGGTGACAGCTTGTCAAAGGTAAGTAGCTAAAGAGGGCAGCACTAAGGTTAGCAATGCAAGATGGTGGATGACAGCTGTGACGTAAAATATTACCCGCAAGATAGCACCACGATGCCCTTTTCATTAAAGATGGCAGCTAGAATTTTTCAAATTAACTGCCTCAAAGGTAAGTAGCTAAAGAGGGCAGCACTGTTCTCTCTGGATTAAAGATGGCAGCTTGTCGAAAAGAATTTTTCAAATTAACCGCCTCAAAGGTAAGTAGCTAAAGAGGGCAGCACTGTTCTCTCTGGATTAAAGATGGCTGCTTGTCGAAAAGAATTTTTTCAAATTATCCGCCACCACAAAGAGGGCAGCACGGTGCTCTCTTGATTAAAGATGGTAGATGACAGCTGAAGAGCGAGTAGAATTTGTTTCCAAATAAGAGCACGTAGAATTTGCCGCCACCACATAGAGTGCAGCACTGTTCTCTCTAGATTAAAGATGGTGGATGACAGAAAAGCGCATAGGTTTGTAAAGCACGTAGAATTTGCCGCCACCGCATAGAGTGCAGCACTGTTCTCTCTAGATTAAAGATGGTGGATGACAGAAAAGCGCATAGGTTTGTAAAGCACGTGGAATTTGCCGCCACCACATAGAGTGCAGCACTGTTCTCTCTAGATTAAAGATGGCGGATGACAGCTGTCAGAAAAGCACATAGGTTTGTAAAGCACATGGAATTTACCGCCACCACATAGAGTGCAGCACTGTTCTCTCTGGATTAAAGATGGCGGATGACAGCTGTCAAAAAAGCACGTGAGTATGTTTTCAAACAAGAGCACGTGGAATTTGCCGCCACCACATAGAGGGCAGCACTGTTCTCTCTGGATTAAAGATGGCGGATGACAGCTGTCAAAAAAGCACGTGAGTATGTTTTCAAACAAGAGCACGTGGAATTTTTCAATTTGCCGCCACCACATAGAGGGCAGCACTGTTCTCTCTGGATTAAAGATGGCGGATGACAGCTAACGAAATTGCCCGCATGATAGCAGCACAGTGCTCTATTGATTAAAGATGGCGGATGACAGCTGTCAGAAAAAGCACGTAGCTTTGTTCCCCAACAAGAGCACATAGAATTTTTCAAATTGCCGCCACCACATTTCAAAGGTATCTAGCTAAAGAGTACAGCACTGTGCTCTGTTGATTAAAGATGGTGGATGGTAGCTGTCAAAAAAGCACGTGAGTTTGTTTCCAAACAAGAGCACGTGGAATTTTTCAATTTGCCGCCACCACATAGAGGGCAGCACGGTGCTCTCTTGAATAAAGATGGCTGCTGTCACGTGGAATTGTCTGCTACCACAGGTATCTAGCTAAAGAGGGCAGCACTGAGGTTTGCGATGCAATATGGCTGCTGTCAAAAAGCATTTTTCAAATTATCCGCCACCACATTTCAAAGGTAAGTAGCTAAAGAGGGCAGCACTGTGCTCAAAGATGGCGGATGACGGCTGCACGTGGCTTTGTTTACCTCGCGCTAGTTAGGTTAAGTTGGTAGCACTAAGGTTTAGACCCGTCAAGATGGCAGCACTGCCGATGACAGGTGACGAAAGAGGGCAGCACGGTGCTCAAAGATGGCGGATGGCAGCTGTCAAAAAGCATGTGGCTGTCAAAAAGCACGTGGCTTTGTTTACCTCTCGCTAGTTAGGTTAAGTTGGTACCACTAAGGTTTAGGTCCGTCAAGATGGCAGTACTGAGGTTAGCGATGCGTTGTTGTCTGTCAAAAAGCACGTGGCTTTGTTTACAAATCTGTCAAAAAGCACGTGGCTGTCAAAAAACACGTGGCTTTGTTTACCTCATGCTAGTTAGGTTAAGTTGGCACTACTGAGGTTTAGGCCCGTCAAGATGGCAGTACTGAGGTTTGCGATGCGTTGTTGTCTGTCAGAAAGCACGTGGCTTTGTTTACAAATCTGTCAAAAAGCACGTGGCTGTCAAAAAGCACGTGGCTTTGTTTACCTCGCGCTTGTGAGGTTAAGTTGGCACTACTGAGGTTTAGGCCCGTCAAGATGGCAGTACTGAGGTTAGCGGTGCGTTGTTGTCTGTCAAAAAGCACGTGGCTTTGTTTATCTCGCGCTAGTTAGGTTAAGTTGGCAGCACTGGAAGAGGCCTCTGGCTGAGGTGGAGGAGGCCACTGGGAGGCCACTGGCTGAGGAGGAGGAGGAGATGGCCACTGGGAGGCCACTGGCTGAGGAGGAGGAGGAGGTGGCCACTGGGAGGCCACTGGCTGAGGAGGAGGAGGAGGCCACTGGCTGAGGAGGAGGCGGCCACTGGGAGCCGGAGGTGGCGGTGGCGCCAGAACTGTCCAATTATACTACTCACGCTAACCACTACACCACAGAGGCGGACACGGCTGACCTCATTGGTGTAAAACATATGAAATTGGCGTTCCATAAGAATACTTCCTTTAACAAGTTGTTCCACGGCCGCTGTTATACGTGATATCTCTAGGTCTTACTAGCTTCTCTGGTTCACATTCCAAGCCACCGGAAATTCGGCGCTTTCTTTTAATGTTGGACACAGACGTGCCTCGGACAAAAGCGTTTGCTTAACCCGGCACATCAAAGAATGCTAAAAAGTAGGTTTGGTTCACAGCTTCAGTATATCCGCAATGGGTGAGGTCCAGCGGTTGTTTCCGCGGTGTAGTGGATATCACATCCGCCTCACACGCGGAAGGTCCCCTGGTCGTTCCCGGGCGGAAGCAACTTATTTTCAATGGTTAAGATAGGAGTGTGAAGAAGGCGAGCGTGGCCAAACATTCACGTGGTGTGATAATGGTAAACCGGGGAAAGTTGCCTCTTGCCTGCAGACAATGGTGTAGAACGTTTGAAATTGGTGTTCTATTACAATAATTACTTTAAACTTTGTTCTACGGCAGCTGTTATATGTGATGACTCCAGGTTTTACCAGGTCCTCTGGTTCAAACAACATCCCACCGAAAATTTGACGTTTTAATTTAATGAGGAAGACAGGCTTTCCACAGACAAGATTGTTTACACGTTTGCTTATCACTGCACATGAAATAAAGGAATATATTAAGTAAATGCCAAGGCACGCGGTTGTTTCCGTGGTGTAGTGGTTATCACATCCGCCTAACACGCGGATGGTCCGCGGATGGATCCCGGGCGGAAACAGCTTATATTCATTTTAAAAATTATGTTTGACTTTTTTGCAACACTGATAGGCGACAATCGGAGAAGAAGGCTAGCGGTGTGAAGAAGGCATGTGTGGCCCAGCTTTCGCGTGGTATGATATTGGGGAACCACGGAAAGATGCTTTCACGGCTGCCCTCATTGTTGTAAAACATATGAAATTGGCGTTCCATAAGAATACTTCCTTTAACAAGTTGTTCCACGGCTGCTGTTATACGTGATATCTCTATATCTTACTAGCTTCTCTGGTTCACATTCCAAGCCACCGGAATTTCGGCGCTTTCTTTTAATGTTGGACACGAACGTGCCACGGACAAAAGCGTTTGCTTAACCCGGCATATCAAAGAATGCTACAAAGTAGGTTTCGTCTACAGCTTCATTATATTCTGTAAGTGGAACGGCACTCGGCTGCTTCCGTGGTGTAGTGGTTATCACGTCCGATTTACACGCGGATAGACCCCGGTTCTATCCCGGGCGGAACCAACTTTTTTACAATGGAAAACCAATGTTCAGTTTTTTATGCCACACGTATGGGTAATAATAATAATTTCGTGTAGCTATTTCTAGCCGAGTGCAGCCCTGGCGGCATCTGCCATGTCAAGGTAACTGCGTGTTAATGTGGTGGAGGATAGTGTTATGTGTCGTGTGTGAGTTGCAGGGATGTTGGGGACAGAACAAACACCCAGCACCCGGGCCACTGAAATTAACCAATGAAGGTTAAAATCCCCGACCCGACCGGTAATCGAACCCGGGACCCTCTGAACAGAAGGCCAGTACGCTGATCATTCAGCCAACGAGTCGGACACACGTATGGGTGATAATGCGAGTCCGGAAAATAGGAGTGTGAAGAAGGCGAGCGTGCCCCAGCATTCACTGGGTATAACAATGGTAAACCAAGGTAAGTTGCTTCTTCTCCTGCAGACATTGGCGTAGTACGTTTGAAATTGGCGTTCTATAAGAATACTTCCTTTAACAAGTTGTTCCACGGCTGCTGTTATACGTGATATCTCTAGGTCTTACTAGCTTCTCTGGCTTACATTCCAGGCCACCGGAAATTCGGGGCTTTCATTTAATGTTGGACACAGACGTTCCACAGACAAAAGAAGTTTACACGTTTGCTTATCACTGCACATGAAATAGAGCTACAAAGTAGCATTTGTTATCAGCTTGAATATATTAAGTAAATGCGAAGACACGCGGTTGTTTCCGTGGTGTAGTGGTTATCACATCCGCCACACATGCGGAAGGTCCCCGGTTCGATCCCGGGCAGAAACAACTTATTTTCAATGGACAAGATAGGAGTGTGAAGAAATCGAGCGTGGCCAAACATTCACGTGGTATGATAATGGTAAACCGAGGAAAGTTGCCTTCCCGCCTGCAGACTTTGGTGTAGAAAGTTTGAATTTGGTGTTCTATAAGAAAAATTACTTTAAAATTTTGTTGTACGGCTGCTGTTACACGTGATGACTCCAGATTTTACTAGGTCCTCTGGTTCAAACAAAATCCCACGGGAAATTTAACGTTTTAATAAATGTGGAATTAGGCTTTGCACAGACATTGTGTACACGTTTGCTTATAACTGCACATGAAATAAAGCTACAAAGTAGATTTTGTTATCAGCTTGAATATATTAAGTAAATGCAAAGACACGCGGTTGTTTCCGTGGTGTAGTGATTATCACATCCGCCTAACACGCGGAAGGTCCCCGGTTCAATCCCGGGCGGAAACAGCTTACTATCATTCGAAAAATTGTGTTTGATTTTTTTGCAACACTGATAGGCGACAATCGGAGAAGAAGGCTAGCAGTGTGAAGAAGGCGTGCGTGGCCCAGCATTCGTGGGGTATGATAATGGGGAACCACAGAAAGATGCTTTCACGGCGGCCCTCATCATCATCATTTGTTCACCCTCCAGGTTCGGCTTTTCCCTCGGACTCAGCGAGGGATCCCACCTCTACCGCCTCAAGGGCATTGTCCCGGAGCTTCAGACTCTTGGTCGGGGGATACAACTGGGGATAATGACCAGTTCCTCGCCCAGGCTGCCTCACCTCCTATGCTGTACAGGGGCCTTGTGGAAGGATGGGAAGATTGGAAACGATAGGCAAGGAAGAGGGAAGGAAGTTAGGTACCACACCGGCATTTGCCTGGAGGAGAATTGGGAAACCACGGAAAACAACTTCCAGGACGGCTGAGGCGGGAATCGAACCCACCTCTACTCAGTTGACCTCCCGAGGCTGAGTGGACCCCGTTCCAGCAATCGTACCACTTTTCAAATTTCGTGGCAGAGCCGGGAATCGAGCCCGGGCCTCCGGGGGTGGCAGCTAATCACGCCAACCACTACACAACAGAGGCGGACACGGCTGCCCTCATTGGTGTAAAACATATGAAATTGGCGTTCCATAAGAATACTTCCTTTAACAAGTTGTTCCACGGCTGCTGTTATACGTGATATCTGTAGGTCTTACTAGCTTCTCTGGTTCACATTCCAAGCCACCGGAAATTCGGCGCTTTCTTTTAATGTTGGACACAGACGTTCCACAGACAACAACATTTGCTACACACGGCACATCAAAGAATGCTACAAATAGTTTTCGTCTACAGCTTCATTATATTCATTAAGTGGGAAGACACTCGGCTTTTTCCGTGGTGTAGTGGTTATCACGTCCGCTTTACACGCGGAAGTTCCCCGGTTCGATCCCGGGCGGAAACAACTTATTTTCAATGGAAAACCAATGCTCGGTTCTTTATGCCACACGTATGGGCGACAATGCGAGACAGAAAATAGGAGTGTGAAGAAGGCGATCGTGACCCAGCATTCACTTGGTGTGATAATGGTAAACCAAGGTAAGTTGATTCTTCTCCCGTAGACATTGGTGTAGTACGTTTGAAAATGGCGTTCCATAAGAATACTTCCTTTAACAAGTTGTTCCACGGCTGCTGTTATACGTGATATCTCTAGGTCTTACTAGATTCTCTGGTTCACATTCCAGGCCACCGGAAATTCGGCGCTTTCTTTTAATATTGGACACAGACGTTCCACATACAAAAACGTTTGCTTAACCCGGCACATCAAAGAATGCTACAAAGTAGGTTTCGTCTACAGCTTCTTTATATTCGGTAAGTGGGAAGACATTCGGCTGTTTCCGTGATGAAGTGGTTATCACGTCCGCTTTACTCGCGGAAGGTCCCTGGTTCGATCCCGGGCGGAAACAACTTATTTTCAATGGAAAACCAATGTTCGGTTTTTTATGCCACACGTACGGGGGATAATGCAAGACAGAAAATAGGAGTGTGAAGAAGGCGAGCGTGCCCCAGCATTCACTGGGTATGATAATGGTAAACCAAGGTAAGTTGCTTTTTCTCCAGCAGACATTGGCGTAGTACGTTTGAAATTGGCGTTCCATAAGAATACTTCCTTTAACAAGTTGTTCCAAGGCTGCTGTTATACGTGATATCTCTAGGTCTTAAGAGCGTCACCGGTTCACATTCCAGGCCACCGGAAATTCGGGGCTTTCATTTAGTGTTGGACACAGACGTTCCACAGACAAACAATTTTACACGTTTGATTAACCCGGCACATCAAAGAATGCTACAAGTAGGTTTGATTTACAGCTCCAGTATATCCGGAATGGGTAAAGACAAGCGTTTTTTTCCGTGGTTTAGTGGTTATCACATCCACCTCACTCGCGGAAGGTCCCCGGTTCGATCCCAGGCGGAAACAACTTATTTTCAATGGACAAGATAGGAGTGTGAAGAAGGCGAGCGTGGCCAAATATTCACGTGGTATGATAATGGTAAACCGAGGAAAGTTGCCTTCTCGCCTGCAGACAATGGTGTAGAACGTTTGAAATTGGTGTTCTATAAAAAAATTACTTTATAATTTTGTTCTACGGCTGCTGTTAAATGTGATGACTCCATGTTTTACTAGGTCGTCTGGTTCAAACAACATCCCTTCGGAAAATTTTGCGTTTTAATTTAATGTGGAACACAGACTTTCCACAGACAAGATTGTTTACGCGTTTCCTTATCACTGCACATGAAATAAAACTACAAAGTAGCTTTTGTTATCAGCTTGAATATATTAAGTAAATGCAATGACACGCGGTTGTTTCCGTGGTGTAGTGGTTATCACATCCGCCTAACACGCGGAAGGTCCCCGGTTCAATCCCGGGCGGAAACAGCTTATTTTCTTTCGTTAAATAATGTTTGATTTTTTTGCAACACTGATAGGCGACATCGGAGAAGAAGGCTAGCGGTTTGAAGAAGTCGAGCGTGGCCCGGCATTCGCGTGGTATGATAATAGGGAACCACGGAAAGATGCTTTCACGGCTGCCCTCATTGGTGTAAAACATATGAAATTGGCGTTCCATAAGAATACTTCCTTTAACAAGTTGTTACACGGCTGCTGTTATACGTGATATCTCTAGATCTTACTAAATTCTCTGGATCACATTCCAGGCCACCGGAAATTCGGCGCTTTCTTTTAATGTTAGACACAGACGTTCCACATACAGAAACGTTTGCTTAACCCGGCACATCAAAGAATACTACAAAATAGGTTTCGTCTACAGCTTCATTATATTCGGTAAGTGGGTAGACACTCGGCTCTCTCCGTGGTGTAGTGGTTATCACGTCCGCTTTACACGCAGAAGGTCTCCGGTTCGATCCCGGGCGGAAACAACTTATTTTCAATGGAAAACCAATGCTCGGTTCTTTATGCCACACGTATGGGGGACAATGCGAGACAGAAAATATTAGTGTGAAGAAGGCGATCGTGCCCCAGCATTCACTTGGTGTGATAATGGTAAACCAAGGTAAGTTGATTCTTCTCCTGTAGACATTGGTGTAGTACGTTTGAAAATTGCGTTCCATAAGAATACTTCCTTTAACAAGTTGTTCCACGGCTGCTGTTATACGTGATATCTCTAGGTCTTACTAGCTTCTCCGGTTCACATTCCAGGCCACCGGAAATTCGGGGCTTTCATTTAATGTTGCACACAGAAGTTCCACAGACAAAGAAATTTACACGTTTGATTAACCCGGCTCATCAAGGAATGCTACACGTAGGATTGGTTTACAGCTCCAGTATATCCATAATGGGTGAAGACAAACGGTTGTTCCCGCCTCACACGCGGAAGGTCCTCTGTTCGATCCCGGGCAGAAACAACTTATTTTCAATGGACAAGATAGGAGTGTGAAGGAGGCGAGCGTGGCCAAATTTTCACGTGGTATGATAATAGTAAACCGAGGAAAGTTGCCTTCCCGCCTGCAGACTTTGGTGTAGAACGTTTGAAATTGGTGTTCTATTAGAATAATTACTTTAAACTTTGTTCTACGGCTGCTGTTATATGTGATGACTCCAGGTTTTACTAGGTCCTCTGGTTCAAACAACATCCCGCAGAAAATTTAACGTTTTAATTTTATGTGGAACACAGGCTTCCCTCAGACAAGATTGTTTACACGTTTGTTTATCACTGCACATGAATTAAAGCTACAAAGGAGCTTTTGTTATCAGCTTGAATATATTAAGTAAATGCGAAGGCACACGGTTGTTTATGTGATAATAGGGAACCACGGAAAGATGACGTTAAGGCATCTGTACCTTCTATCGAACAGGCCAGCGTAAAGACTGCTGCAGTATCCACCGACTCACCTTTCAGCATGTTGCTCGCTGAGTTTCAGTCCATTACTCGCCCACCTGGGAATAACGTGATATTAAACACAATACTGTACATCACATTAGGACAACCGTAGGCCCACCAGTCTCTTGTCGACCTCGTCGTCTAGGACCCCAAAAATTGCAGATAGCGAAGAAAGAATTCGAGGACATGGTAAGGTGTGGTACAGCGAGACCTTCTAATAGTCCCTGGTCCTCACCCTTGCACCTTGCACCTAAGCGGGACAACTCATGGCGTCCATGTGGCGATTACCGGGCATTGAATGCAAGAACAATACCCGACCGCTACCCGGTACGACACATAGGAGATTTTTGCCATAACATTGCTGGGTCAACCATTTTCAGTACATTTGACCTTATCAAGGCCTACCAACAGATTCCAATTCACCCCAATGACATTTGCAAAACAGCCATAACAACCCCTTTTGGGCTGTTTGAATTTCCCTATATGTCGTTTGGGTTACGAAATGCTGGACAAACTTTCCAGCGTTTCATGGATGAGGTCACTAGAGATTTAAACTTCTGTTTCCCGTATATCGACGATATCCTGGTGTTCTCACGGGATGCTGAAGGGCATATGCACGATCTCCGCATACTTTTCCAGAGATTAGCTGATTACGGTGTAGTCATAAATCCATCCAAGTGCGTATTAGGTGCAAGTGAGGTAACCTTCTTGGGCTATCGGCTCTCAAAGGACGGTACAAAACCTCCACCAGAGAGAATCCAGTCTCTCTTGGAATACCCTCTACCAAAGACTGTCCAGGGCCTCCGCCGGTTCCTGGGCATGGTCAACTTCTACAGACGTTTCCTACCACATGCGGCTGAATTGCAGGCGCCGTTGGTGAACGTCCTAGCCAATTCTAAGCTTAAGGGTTCTAAACATGTCCCCTGGACTCCAGAACTGCAACGTGCTTTCCACGAATGCAAAGAAAGCCTAGCGCAAACCACTCAACTCGCTCATCCATTGCCAGATGCGCCTCTAGGTCTCTTTACCGATGCATCAAATACTCAAGTTGGAGCGTGTTTGCAACAGAAATTTGGACACCATTGGCAGCCCCTAGCATTTTTCAGTAAGAAGCTTTCAGCGCGTCAAACAACGTGGCCGGCCTATTACAGGGAACTGTTAGCTGTGTACGAGGCTGTCCAGCATTTCCGCTATATTCTGGAAGCACAACACTGCACCATATATACGGACCACAAGCCTCTGCTTTATGCATTTTCTCAACGCAGAGAAAAACTACCCCCAGCCCAACTAAAGCAGCTGTCCTTCATATCCCAGTTCACAACTGATATTCAGCATATAAAGGGAGCAGATAACGTTGTCGCCGATACAATGTCTCGTGTTGAAGCCATCTCACTAGAAGATGACTACGCTGAGCTGGCTCGATCCCAAGCGGACGATGACGAACTCAAAGCCTTATTGCATGGTGGTACGTCGCTGACATTAGAAAAAGTAACCCTTCCGGGCACCACGAATACCATTGTATGCGATACATCAACAGGAAAACCTCGTCCGTTCCTGACACTTCCTTTTCGACGCAAGTTCTTTGACAAGCTCCATAACTTAAGCCACCCAGGTATTCGCACCCACAGGCCGTTTCAGCCACATTCACTTGGATAGTGTTGGTCCACTGCCTGTTTGCGAAGGCTATAATTATATCCTCACTGCTGTTGACAGATTTACTCGCTGGCCAGAGGCATGGCCGATGCGCAGCATCACTGCCGAAGAAACAGCCGATACGCTAATAAGTGGTCGGATCTCCCGATTTGGTATCCCAACTCGTATAACTACTGACCAAGGAAGACAATTAGAGTCTACACTCTTTCGCAGACTTATGACACAATTTGGTACAACAAAAATCCGTACAACCAGCTATCACCCATCCGCTAACGGTATGGTGGAGCGTCTTCATAGACAGCTAAAAGCTTCTCTGATGTGTCATAGTGCAACGTGGATAAAAGCCTTACCCCTAGTGTTACTTGGCATGCGTGCGGTTCTAAAGGAAGATCTGAAAGCTTCCCCCGCCGAACTAGTTTTTGGGGAGCCTCTACGCCTCCCTGGAGAAATGGTTACTTCTTCGCACAGTTCTCCTACTCCACTTGACCCTGCGGATTTTGTAAATCACCTAAGGAAGGTAATGGCCGAACTAAGACCTGTTCCTGCCTCCCGCCATAGTCAAGAGAAAATATTCGTCTTCAAAGACTTGGCAACTGCCTCCCATGTTTTCCTGAGAGTTGATCATGTGAAGCCTCCCTTGCAACCCCCATACTCTGGTCCTTACCCTGTGGTCAGCCGTAATGAGAAGACATTGACGCTAATGATCGGAAACAAGGAAGTCGTAGTGAGTACAGACCGTGTGAAACCTGCATACATAGAAACAAACCTTGCTGTTCCTACCTGCACCAACACACCTGACACATCTGCTACCCCCATTTCATCCAGTCAACCTAGCACTTCTTTTACACCTGACTTACCTGATGCGTCATCACCACCCAGAAAGTACACAACACGATCAGGACGCAGAGTTCGCTTTGCCCGTCCATTCGATTTGTGAACTTTCCTTCTCCGTGGGGGGGGGGGGGGGGGGGGGTGATGTGGCGCCATCAGGAAGAATGAACTCGCCCCACATACAGAACACACCCTTGTGCACGATGCAACATTGCATCAGGGTATAGCTTGCAAAACTAGCGTCATTCGGCTGCGTGGAGTGAGCATGAGCATCACGCCTGTTTGTGTCTTGTTGGTGTAATCAGTGTAACCTATCTCACATGCAAAGGTGTACTAAAACTGTGTGTGGTGTAAATAAACCTTATTATCCATGAGGACTGGTTTATTTATGAACGATGTGGAGCTGCCTACAACCAAGACTCCATACATGCTTTCACGGCTGCCCTCATTGGTGTAAAACAAATGAAATTGGCGTTCCATAAGAATACTTCCTTTAACAAGTTGTTCCACGGCTGCTGTTATACGTGATATCTCTAGGTCTTACTAGCTTCTCTGGTTCACAATCCAAGCCACCGGAATTTCGGCGCTTTCTTTTAATGTTGGACACAGACGTTCCACAGACAAAAACATTTGCAACACACGGCACATCAAAGAATGCTACAAAGTAGTTTTCGTCTACAGCTTCATTATATTCGTTAAGTGGGAAGACACTCGGCTGTTTCCGTGGTGTAGTGGTTATCTCGTCCGCTTTACACGCGGAAGGTCCCCGGTTCGATACCGGGCGGAAAAAACTTATTTTCAATGGAAAACCAATGTTCGGTTTTTTATGCCACACGTATCGGGGACAATGCAAGACAGAAAATAGGAGTGTGCAGGAGGCGAGCGTCGCCAAACATTCACGTGGTATGATAATGGTAAACCGAGGAATGTTGCCTTCCCGCCTGCTGACTTCGGTGTAGAAGGTTTGAAATTGGTGTTCTATTAGAATAATTACTTTAAACTTTGTTGTACGGCTGCTGTTATATGTGAAGACTCCAGGATTTACTAGGTCCTCTGGTTCAAACTAAATGCCACGGGAAATGTCATCATCATCATCATCAACTGTTTACCCTCCAGGTTAGCCTTTTCCCTCGGACTCAGCGAGGGATCCCACCTCTACCGCCTCAAGCGCCGTGTCCTGGAGCTTCAGACTCTTGGTCGGGGGATACAAATGGGGAGTATGACCAGTACCTCGCCCAGGCAGCCTCACCTGCTATGGTGAACAGGGGCCTTGTAGGGAGATGGGACAATTGGAAGGGATAGGCAAGGATGAGGGAAGGAAGCGGCCGTGGCATTAAGTTAGGTACCATCCCGGCATTCGCCTGGAGGTGAAGTGGGAAACCACGGAAAACCACTTCGAGGATGGCTGAGGTTTGAATCGAACCGACTGCTACTCAGTTGACCTCCCGAGGCTGAGTAGACCCCGTTCCAGCCCTCACACCACTTTTCAAATTTCGTGGCAGAGCCGAGAATCGAACCCGGACCTCCGGGGGTGGCAGCTAATCACGCTAACCACTACACCACAGAGGCGGCACACGGGAAATTTAACGTTTTAATAAATGTGGAAACAGGCTTTGCTCAGACATTGTGCACACGTTTGCTTATAACTGCACATGAAATAAAGCTACAAAGTAGCTTTTGTCATCAGCTTCAATATATTAAGTAAATGCAACGACACGCGGTTGTTTACGTGGTGTAGTGGTTATCACATCCGCCTAACACGCGGAAGGTCCCCGGTTCAATCCCGGGCGGAAACAGCTTATTTCCATTCGAAAAATAGTGTTTCATTTTTTTGCAACACTGATAGGCGACAATCGGAGAAGAACACTAGCGCTGTGAAGAAGGCGTGCGTGGCCCAGCATTCACGTGGTATGATAATGGGGAACCACGAAAAGATGCTTTCACGGCCGACCACATTGGTGTAAAACATATGAAATTGGGTTTCCATAAGAATAATTCCTTTAAAAAGTTTTTCCACGGTTGCTGTTATACGTGTTATCTCTAGGTCTTACTAGCTTCTCCGGTTCACATTCCAGGCCACGGAAATTCGACGCTTTCTTTTAATGTTGGATACACTCGTTCCACAGACAAAAATATTCGCTACACACGGCACATCAAAGAATGCTACAAAGTAGTTTTCGTCTACAGCTTCATTATATTCGTTAAGTGGGAAGACACTCGGCTGTTTCCGTGGTGTAGTGGTTATCACATCTGCCTAACACGCGGAAGGTCCCCGGTTCAATCCCGGGCGGGAACAGAAAATTTTAATTCCAAAAAGTGTGATTTATTTTTTTGCAACACTGATAAGCGACAATCGGAGAAGAAGGCTAGCGGTGTGAAGAAGGCGTGCGTGGCCCAGCAGTCACGTGGTATGATAATAGGGAACCACGGAAAGATGCTATCACGGCTGGCCACATTGGTGTAAAACATATGAAATTGGGGTTCTATAGGAATAATTCCTTTAGCACGTTGTTCCACGGCTGCTGTTATACGTGATATCTCTAGGTCTTACTAGCCTCTCCGGTTCACATTCCAGGCCACCGGAAATTCGACGCTTTCTTTTAATGTTGGATACAGACGTTCCAAAGACAAAAACATTTGCTACACACGGCACATCAAAGAATGCTACAAAGTAGTTTTCGTCTACAGCTTCATTATATTCGTTAAGTGGGAAGACACACGGCTGTTTCCGTGGTGTAGTGGTTATCACGTCCGCAATACACGCGGAAGGTTCCCGGTTCGATCCCGCGCGGAAACAACTTATTTTCAATGGAAAACCAATGTTCGCATGGGGGACAATGCGAGACAGAAAATGGGAGTGTGAAGAAGGCGAGCGTGGCCCAGCATTCACTTGGTGTGATAATGGTAAACCAAGGTAAGTTGATTCTCCTCCTGCAGACATTGGTGTAGTACGTTTGAAAATGGCGTTCCATAAGAATACGTCCTTTAACAAGTTGTTCCACGGCTGCTGTTATACGTGATATCTCTAGGTCATACTAGCTTCATTGGTTCACATTCCAGGCCACCGGAAATTCGGGGCTTTCATTTAATGTTGCACACAGACGCTCCACAAACAAAGAAGTTTACACGTTTGATTAACCCGGCCCATCAAAGAATGCTACAAGTAGGTTTGTTTCACAGCTTCAGTATATCCGGAATTGGAGACGTCCAGCGGTTGTTTCCGCGGTGTAGTGGTTATCACATCCACCTCACACGCGGAAGGTCCCCGGTTCGATCCCGGGCGGAAACAACTTATTTTCAATGGACAAGATAGGAGTGTGAAGGAGGCGAGCGTGGCCAAACATTTACGTGGTATGATAATGGTAAACCGAGGAATGTTGCCTTCCCGCCTGCAGACTTTGGTGTAGAACGTTTGAAATTGGTGTTCTATAAAAAAGTTACTTTATAATTTTGTTGTACGGCTGCTGTTATATGTGATGACTCCAGGTTTTACTAGGTCCTCTGGTTCAAACTAAATCCCACGGGAAATTTCATCATCATCATCATCTGCTTACCCTCCAGGTTCGGTTTTTCCCTCGGACTTAGCGAGGGATCCCACCTCTACCGCCTCAAGGGCAGTGTCCTGGAGCTTCAGACTCCTGGTCGGGGATACAACTGGGGAGTATGACCAGTACCTCGCCCAGGCGGCCTCACCTGCTATGCTGAACAGGGGCCTTGTAGGGGGATGGGAAGATTGGAAGGGATAGGCAAGGATGAGGGAAGGAAGCGGCCGTGGCCTTAAGTTAGGTACCATCCCGGCATTCGCCTGGGGTAGAAGTGGGAAACCACGGAAAACCACTTCGAGGATGGCTGAGGTGGGAATCGAACCCGGGACTCCGGGGATGGCAGCTAATCACGCTAACCACTACACCACAGAGGCGGACCACGGGAAATTTAACGTTTTAATAAATGTGGAAACAGGCTTTGCTCAGACATTGTTTACAGGTTTGCTTATAACTGCACATGAAGTAAAGCTACAAAGTAGCATTTGTTATCAGCTTGAATATATTAAGTAAATGCAACGACTCGCGGTTGTTTCCGTGGTGTACTGGTTATCACATCCGCCTAACACGCGGAAGGTCCCCGGTTCAATCCCGGGCGGAAACAGCTTATTTTCATTCGAAAAATTGTGTTTGATTTTTTTGCAACACTGATAGGCGACAATCGGAGATGAAGGCTAGCTGTGTGAAGAAGGCGTTCGTGGCCCAGCATTCACGAGGTATGATAATGGGGAACCACGGAAAGATGCTTTCACGGCCGGCCACATTGGTGTAAAACATATGAAATTGGGGTTCCATGGGAATAATTCCTTTAACAAGTTGTTCCACGGCTGCTGTTATGCGTGATATCTCTAGGTCTTACTAGCTTCTCCGGTTCACATTCCAGGCCACCGGAAAATCGACGCTTTCTTTTAATGTTGGACACAGACGTTTCAAAGACAAAAACATTTGCTACACACGGCACATCAAAGAATGCTACAAAGTAGTTTTCGTCTACAGCTTCATTATATTCGTGAAGTGGGAAGACACTCGGCTGTTTCCGTGGTGTAGTGGTTATCACGTACGCTTTACACGCGGAAGGTCCCCGGTTCGATCCCGGGCGGAAACAACTTATTTTCAATGGACAAGATAGGAGTGTGAAGGAGGCGAGCGTGGCCAAACATTTACATGGTATGATAATGGTAAACCGAGGAATGTTGACTTCCCGCCTGCAGATTTTGGTGTAGAACGTTTGAAATTGGTGTTCTATAAAAAAATTACTTTAAAATTTTATTGTACGGCTGCCGTTATATGTGATGACTCCAGGTTTTCCTAGGTCCTCTGGTTCATACTAAATCCCACGGGAAATTTAACGTTTTAATAAATGTGGGAACAGGCTTTGCTCAGACATTGTTTACAGGTTTGCTTATAACTGCACATGAAATAAAGCTACAAAGTAGCATTTGTTATCAGCTTGAATATATTAAGTAAATGCAAAGACTCGCGGTTGTTTCCGTGGTGTAGTGTTTATCACATCCGCTTAACACGCGGAAGGTCCCCGGTTCAATCCCGGGCGGAAACAGCTTAATTTCATTCGAGAAATTGTGTTTGATTTTTTTTCCAACACTGATAGGCGACAATCGGAGATGAAGGCTAGCGGTGTGAAGAAGGCGTTCGTGGTATGATAATGGGGAACCACGGAAAGATGCTTTCGCGGCCGGCCACATTGGTGTAAAACATATGAAATTGGGGTTCCATAGGAATAATTCCTTTAACACGTTGTTCCACGGTTGCTGTTATACGTGATATCTCTAGGTCTTACTAGCTTCTCCGGTTCACATTCCAGGCCACCGGAAATTCGACGCTTTCTTTTAATGTTGGATACAGACGTTCCAAAGACAAAAACATTTGCTACACACGGCACATCAAAGAATGATACAAAGTAGTTTTCGTCTACAGCTTCATTATATTCGTGAAGTGGGAAGACACTCGGCTGTTTCCGTGGTGTAGTGGTTATCACGTCCGCTTTACACGCGGAAGGTCCCCGGTTCGATCCCGGGCGGAAACAACTTATTTTTAATGGAAAACCAATGTTCGCATGGCGGACAATGCGAGACAGAAAATGGGAGTGTGAAGAAGGCGAGCGTGGCCCAGCATTCACTTGGTGTGATAATGGTAAACCAAGGTAAGTTGATTCTTCTCCTGCAGACATTGTTGCAGTACGTTTGAAAATGGCGTTCCATAAGAATACGTCCTTTAACAAGTTGTTCCACGGCTGCTGTTATACGTGATATCTCTAGGTCTTACTAGCTTCTCCGGTTCACATTCCAGGCCACCTTGAAATTCGACGCTTTCTTTTAATGTTGGACACAGACGTTCCACAGGCAAAAACGTTTGCTTAACCCAGCACATCAAAGAATGGTACAAAGTTGGTTTCGCCTACAGCTTCATTATATTCGGTAAGTGGGAAAACACTCGGCTGTTTCCGTGGTGTAATGGTTATCACGTCCGCTTTACATGCGGAATATCCCCGGTTCGATCCTGGGCGGAAAAACTTAGTTTCAATGGAAAACCAATGTTCGTATTGGGGACAATGCGAGACAGAAAATGGGAGTGTGAAGAAGGTGAGCTTGGCCCAGCATTCACTTGGTGTGATAATGGTAAACCAAGGTAAGTTGATTCTTCTCCTGCAGACATTGTTGTAGTACGTTTGAAAATGGCGTTCCATAAGAATACATCCTTTAACAAGTTGTTCCACGGCTGCTGTTATACGTGATATCTCTAGGTCTTACTAGCTTCACTGGTTCACATTCCAGGCCACCGGAAATTCGGGGCTTTCATTTAATGTTGCACACAGACGTTCCACAGACAAAGAAGTTTACACGTTTGATTAACCCGGCACATCAAAGAATGCTACAAGTAGGTTTGTTTCACAGCTTCAGTATATCCGGAATGGGTGAGGTCAAGCGGTAGTTTCCGCGGTGTAGTGGTTATCACATCCGCCACACACGCGGAAGGTCCCCGGTTCGATCCCGGGCGGAAACAACGTATATTCAATGGACATGATAGGGGTGTGAAGAAGGCGAGCATGGCCAAACATTCACGTGGTATGATAACGGTAAACCGAGGAATGTTGACTTCCCGCCTGCAGACTTTGGTGTAGAACGTTTGAAATTGCTGTTCTATAAAAAAATTACTTTAAAATTTTTTTGTGCGGCTGCTGTTATATGTGATGCCTCCAGGTTTTACTAGCTCATCTGGTTCAAACTAAATCCCACGGGAAATTTAACGTTTTAATAAATGTGGAAACAGGCTTTGCTCAGACATTGTTTACAGGTTTGCTTAAAACTGCAAATGAAATAAAGCTACAAAGTAGATTTTGTTATCAGCTTGAATATATTAAGTAAATGCAATGACACGCGGTTGTTTCCGTGGTGTAGTGGTTATCACATCCGCCTAACACGCGGAAGGTCCCCTGTTCAATCCCGGGCGGAAACAGCTTATTTTCAATCGAAAAATTGTGTTTGATTTTTTTGCAACACTGATAGGCGACAATCGGAGATGAAGGCCAGCGGTGTGAAGAAGGCGTTCGTGGCCCAGCATTCACGTGGTATGATAATGGGGAACCACGGAAAGATGCTTTCGCGGCCGGCCACATTGGTGTAAAACATATGAAATTGGGGTTCCATAGGAATAATTCCTTTAACACGTTGTTCCACGGCTGCTGTTATACGTGATATCTCTAGGTCTTACTAGCTTCACTGGTTCACATTCCAGGCCACCGGAAATTCGGGGCTTTCATTTAATGTTGCACACAGGCGCTCCACAGGCAAAGAAGTTTACACGTTTGATTAACCCGGCACATCAAAGAATGCTACAAGTAGATTTGTTTCACAGCTTCAGTATATCCGGAATGGGCTAGGTCAAGCGGTAGTTTCCGCGGTGTAGTGGTTATCACATCCGCCTCTCACGCGGAAGGTCCCCGGTTCGATCCCGGGCGGAAACAACTTATTTTCAATGAACAAGATAGGAGTGTGAATAAGGCGAGCGTGGCCAATCATTCACGTGGTATGATAATGGTAAACCGAGGAATGTTGACTTCCCGCCTGCAGGTTTTGGTGTAGAACTTTTGAAATTGGTGTTCTATAAAAAAATTACTTTAAAATTTTATTGTACGGCTGCTGTTATATGTGATGACTCCAGGTTTTACTAGGTCCTCTGGTTAAAACTAAATCCCACGGGAAATTTAACGTTTTAATAAATGTGGAAACAGGCTTTGCTCAGACATTGTTTACAGGTTTGCTTATAACTGCACATGAAATAAAGCTACAAAGTAGCTATTGTTATCAGCTTGAATCTATGAAGTAAATGCGAAGACACGCGGTTGTTTCCGTGGTGTAGTGGTTATCACATCCGCCTAACACGCGGAAGGTACCCGGTTCAATCCCGGGCGGAAACAGCTTATTTTCAACGAAAAATTGTGTTTGATTTTTTTGCAACACTGATAGGCGACAATCGGAGATGAAGGCTAGCGGTGTGAAGAAGGCGTTCGTGGCCCAGCATTCACGTGGTATGATAATGGGGAACCACGGAAAGATGCTCTCACGGCCGGCCACATTGTTGTAAAACATATGAAATTGGGGTTCCATAGGAATAATTCCTTTAACAAGTTGTTCCACGGCTGCTGTTATACGTGATATCTGTAGGTCTTACTAGCTTCTCCGGTTCACAATCCAGGCCACCGGAAATTAGACGCTTTCTTTTAATGTTGGACACAGACGTTCCACAGACAAAAACGTTTGCTTAACCCGGCACATCAAAGAATGGTACAAAGTTGGTTTCGTCTACAGCTTCATTATATTCGTGAAGTGGGAAGACACTCGGCTGTTTCCGTGGTGTAATGGTTATCACGTCCGCTTTACACGCGGAAGGTCCCCGGTTCGATCCCGGGCGGAAACAACTTATTTTCAATGGAAAACCAATGTTCGTATGGCGGACAATGCGAGACAGAAAATGGGAGTGTGAAGAAGGCGAGCGTGGCCCAGCATTCACTTGGTGTGATAATGGTAAACCAAGGTAAGTTGATTCTTATCCTGCAGACATTGGTGTAGTACGTTTGAAAATGGCGTTCCATAAGAATACGTCCTTTAACAAGTTGTTCCACGGCTGCTGTTATACGTGATATCTCTAGGTCATACTAGCTTCATTGGTTCACATTCCAGGCCACCGGAAATTCGGGGCTTTCATTTAATGTTGCACACAGACGCTCCACAGACAAAGAAGTTTACACGTTTGATTAACCCGGCACATCAAAGAATGCTACAAGTAGATTTGTTTCACAGCTTCAGTATATCCGGAAGGGGCAATGTCAAGCGGTAGTTTCCGCGGTGTAGTGGTTATCACATCCGCCTCACACGCGGAAAGTCCCCGGTTCGATCCCGGGCGGAAACAACTTATTTTCAATGGACAAGATAGGAGTGTGAAGAAGGCGGGCGTGGCCAATCATTCACGTGGTATGATAATGGTAAACCGACGAATGTTGACTTCCCGCCTGCAGATTTTGGTGTAGAACGTTTGAAATTGGTGTTCTATAAAAAAATTACTTTAAAATTTTATTGTACGGCTGCGGTTATATGTGATGACTCCAGGATTTACTAGGTCCTCTGGTTCAAACTAAATCCCACGGGAAATTTAACGTTTTAATAAATGTGGAAACAGGCTTTGCTCAGACATTGTTTACAGGTTTGCTTATAACTGCACATGAAATAAAGCTACAAAGTAGCTTTTGTTATCAGCTTGAATATATTAAGTAAATGCGAAGACACGCGGTTGTTTCCGTGGTGTAGTGGTTATCACATCCGCCTAACACGCGGAAGGTCCCCGGTTCAATCCCGGGCGGAAACAGCTGATTTTCAACGAGAAATTGTGTTTGATTTTTTTGCAACACTGATAGGCGACAATCGGAGATGAAGGCTAGCGGTGTGAAGAAGGCGTTCGTGGCCCAGCATTCACTTGCTGTGATAATGGTAAACCAAGGTAAGTTGATTCTTCTCCTGCAGACATTGGTGTAGTACGTTTGAAAATGGCGTTCCATAAGAATTCGTCCTTAACAAGTTGTTCCACGGCTGCTGTTATACGTGATATCTCTAGGTCTTACTAGCTTCACTGGTTCACATTCCAGGCCACTGGAAATTCGGGGCTTTCATTTAATGTTGCACACAGACGCTCCACAGACAAAGAAGTTTACACGTTTGATTAACCCGGCACATCAAAGAATGCTACAGGTAGGTTTGTTTCACTGCTTCAGTATATCCGGAATGGTTGAAGTCAAGCGGTTGTTTCCGCGGTGTAGTGGTTATCACATCCGCCTAACACGCGGAAGGTCCCCGGTTCGATCCCAATTTTCAATGGACAAGATAGGAGTGTGAAGAAGGCGAGCGTGGCCAAACATTCACGTGGTATGATAATGGTAAACCGAGGAATATTACTTCCCGCCTGCAGACTTTGGTGTAGAACGTTTGAAATTGGTGTTCTATAAAAAATTACTTTAAAATTTTGTTGTACGGCTACTGTTACATGTGATGACTCCAGGTTTTACTAGGTCCTCTGGTTCAAACTAAATCCCACGGGAAATTTAACGTTTTAATAAATGTAGAAACAGGCTTTGCTCAGACATTGTTTACAGGTTTGCTTATAACTGCACATTTATTTATTTATTTATCGTGTCAGAAGTACAAAGTAAGAGAAACAAAAATTAAACCAAAAAATTTTAAACATTGGTTGACCAAAAATTGGCCACGACAAGCGCATTTGGAGTTGCTCTCATTAGATCTTTAGTGGTACAAGTGGCTGGAGAAGATGGACACAGTAGAAGATGTTCGTTAGTTTGCTTAGTACCACACTTGCAGTAAACTGTCTCCACAGGAAGGCCCCATTTCTGTAGGTTGGTCTTGCATGTCGTGGTACTGGAGCGTAATCGATTGAGACCCTTCCATGTTGTCCACTTTTCAGAATGTCCAGGAGGAAGTTCTTCCTTTGGAACCATCCATTCTCTCAAATGTTGACATTTTTCCCGCCACATTGAGATTCTTGCTTGTTGTGGAGTTCCTTTAAGAGCTTCAGTGGTTGTCAAGAAGCTCTTTCTTGATTTCAACCTAGGATGTGCTGGTTGACAGGCATACAAAGGATGGGCTTCCATAGTCATAGCCTTGCTTTTCTCATGCCTAGCAGCAATCTCACGTCGGATTTCAGGTGGTGCTATACCAGCGAGACAGTGGAGTTTATCTATGGGAGTAGGTCTTAAACAACCTGTGATAATACGGCAGGTGTCATTTAGTGCTACATCTATGTTTTTGGCATGGCTGGACTTACGCCACACGGAGCAAGCATACTCAGCAGTGGAGTAGCACAGTGCTAGCGCGCTTGTTCTCACAGTGCAAGGGTGAGCTCCCCAGGTGGTGCCTCGAAGTTTCCGCACTATGTTGTTTCTGGCAGACACTTTTTGTTTCACGTTTAGGCAATGTTTCTTATACGTAAGCGTACGGTCCAGAATCACTCCCAGATATTTTGGAGTCGAACAGTGTTGAAGAGGGATTCCTTCCCAGGTGATTTGTAAGGTTTTAGCTGCTTTTTTGTTATTGAGATGAAATACACAGCTATGAGTTTTGGCAGGATTTGGCTTCAAATCATTTTCATTGTAGTAGTTGGTAAATTCTTTCAGAGCTTTGGATAAAGTCTGTTCTACCTTTTCAAAACAGTTGGCCTGAGCAGTGACTGCACAATCATCAGCATAGATAAAACTCTGGGTACCTTCAGGTAGAGGCTGATCATTAGTATAGATGTTGAATAACAGTGGTGCGAGCACACTGCCTTGCGGTAACCCATTCTTCTGTGTTCTCCATCTGCTTCTTTTTCCCTGAAATTCCACAAAGAATCTTCGGTTTTGGAGAATATTTTTAATGTTGCACATTAGATGGAAGTCTTTGGTGATGTCATACAATTTTGTTAGAAGAAGCCGATGGTTGACTGTGTCATAAGCTGCAGAAAGATCAATGAAGACAGCGCCTGTAATGAGCCGATTCTCAAAGCCATCCTCAATATGCTGTGTCAAGTTTAATACCTGTGATGTGCAACTTTTTCCTTCTCGGAATCCAGCTTACTGTGGTATAAGAGACGACTCCACCTTTCCTATCAGTCGCTCAAGAATGAGCCTCTCCAGCACCTTGTACAGGTGACAGAGCAAGGAAATAGGCCTATAGCTTTTAGGATCCAGCAGATCTTTGCCTGGTTTAGGGATAGCAATGTCTCTAGCCTTCCGCCAGATTTTGGGAATCTTGCATTCTTGGACACAGATATTCATTAACTCCAGTAGCCAACGCCTCGTAACAGGACCAAAATTTTTTATTTGCTCTACTCGAATGTCGTCTAGTCCAGCTGCTTTTCCCAATTTGCACTTCCTCAGTGCTGATTCCAGTTCATCTTCAGTAAATGGTGGAGATAGTATGTTGCTCTCTTGGTTTGGCTTCCGTGTTATTGGTTTCTTATCTAGCTTTCTAGATCGGGTTGATTTTCCATTTACTAGCAACTGATGGGCAATTTGATCTGCCTTTATATTAGAATATGTGCTGGCTTGGGTATTGTCATTATTGAGACGACGTAAAAGTCTCCAGGCCTTCTGACTGCTCTTGCTCATGTCACAATCTGTCATTAATTTTATCCACTCATCTCTTTTAGCCAGTGATACTGAGGAAAGAACGCTTTGTGCTAGGATTGATGTGTCTTCGCTAAAAGGATCAAGTTCATATTTCTTGTAATATTCTTCTAGCAAAGTGGCCGTTTCAGGTTTAATGCCTTTGATAAAACTGGTTCTGCAACCTCTTGGAATTGATGCCCTTGAAGAAAATTGGACGATGTCAACAAACTTGTCGTACTCTTCAGGAACAGGAGCGATGCTCAGGATCTTCTCATCCAGTATGCTGGAAAATCTTGCCCAGTCAGCCTTCTTAAAGTTGTATCTTCGCCTAAAATGGACTTCTTGCGGTCTTATTGGTGGCAAAATTTGGCACATGATGGGCCTATGTTGTGTGTTTGGAATTGGTGGACATACTGCTTTGGTGCATGTATGCATAATGCTTTCACTAACAAAAAGGAGGTCTGGATTATAGCCTCGTCCCCATCTTCCACTGTTAAAAGAAGGAGAGAGTTTGCTATCATGGATGAGGGCGAGTTGAAAATTTTCAGCCCACGAGAGAACTGTCTCACCATTCTTGTCCTCATGTGCATAACCCCATACATGACTGTGACTGTTGAAATCGCCTATAACAATGGAGGCTTTACTTTTATCGAAATTGTGGGGTGGAATGAAGGAAAATTCTGCTGCAGGTGGTTTATAGACTGAGGTGATTACACAGTTACTTAGTTCAACGGTGATAATTTCAATATTGTTTTCATCTGACTGGCAAGCACTTCTGACTTCTAAATTCGGCTTCACAAAAACAGCACTTCCATACAGAGCGTGTGGTCTTTCAGCGATCAGTTTCATGCCAGGAACAAAAGGGCGTTTCTGCTTCATATCTCTGTGTGTTTCCTGAACACATAGAACATCACACTGCTTGTCGCGACAATGTTCATACAAAAGTTGTTCTTTGCAAGATGTTATGCCTTCAATGTTAACAGAAATGACTGTTAAGCTTGGTTCTGAAAAGAACCGCTTGTTGGATCTCATATTAGATAACTCTGTTACTTCTGGTGTGAGAGAATCAGCCGTCTAGGAAGAGTCCTAGTCCGTTGCCCAGGAGACACCCGGATGTATAAAAATATCGTATGCAAATACACCCTACTGGGAGGTCTCTCTCGTGTCATGAAGTAAAGCTACAAAGTAGCATTTGTTATCAGCTTGAATATATTAAGTAAATGCAAAGACTCGCGGTTGTTTCCGTGGTGTAGTGGTTATCACATCCGCCTAACACGCGGAAGGTCCCCGGTTCAATCCCGGGCGGAAACAGCTTATTTTCATTCGAAAAATTGTGTTTGATTTTTTTGCAACACTGATAGGCGACAATCGGTGATGAAGGCTAGCTGTGTGAAGAAGGCGTTCGTGGCCCAGCATTCACGTGGTATGATAATGGGGAACCACGGAAAGATGCTTTCACGGCCGGCCACATTGGTGTAAAACATATGAAATTGGGGTTATAGGAATAATTCCTTTAACAAGTTGTTCCACGGCTGCTGTTATACGTGATATCTCTAGGTCTTACTAGCTTCACTGGTTCACATTCCAGGCCACCGGATATTCGGGGCTTTCATTTAATGTTGCACACAGACGCTCCACAGACAAAGAAGTTTACACGTTTGATTAACCCGGCACATCAAAGAATGCTACAAGTAGGTTTGTTTCACAGCTTCAGTATATCCGGAATGGGTGAAGTCAAGCGGTTGTTTCCGCGGTGTAGGGGTTATCACATCCGCCTCACACGCGGAAGGTCCCCGGTTCGATCCCAATTTTCAATGGACAAGATAGGAGTGTGAAGAAGGCGAGCGTGGCCAAATATCCACGTGGTATGATAATGGTAAACCGAGGAATGTTGCCTTCCCGCCTGCAGACTTTGGTGTAGAACGTATGAAATTGGTGTTCTATAAAAAAATTACTTTAAAATTTTGTTGTACGGCTGCTGTTATATGTGATGACTCCAGGTTTTACTAGGTCCTCTGGTTCAAACTAAATCCCATGGGAAATTTAACGTTTTAATAAATGTGGAAACAGGCTTTGCTCAGACATTGTTTACAGGTTTGCTTATAACTGCACATGAAATAAAGCTACAAAGTAGCTTTTGTTATCAGCTTGAATATATTATAAATGCGAAGACACGCAGTTGTTTCTGTGGTGTAGTGGTTATCACATCCGCCTAACACGCGGAAGGTCCGCTGTTCAATCCCTGGCGGAAACTGCTTATTTTCTTTCGAAAAATTGTGTTTGATTCTTTTGCAACTCTGATAGGCGACATCGGAGAAGAAGGCTAGCGGTTTGAAGAAGTCGAGCGTGGCCCGGCATTCGCGTGGTATGATAATGGGGAACCACAGAAAAATGCTTTCACGGCTGCCCTCATTGTTGTAAAACATATGAAATTGGCGTTCCATAAGAATACTTCCTTTAACAAGTTGTTCCACGGCTGCTGTTATACGTGATATCTCCAGGTCTTACTAAATTCTCTTGTTCACATTCCAGGCCACCGAAAATTGGACGCTTTGTTTTAATGTTGGACACAGATGTTCCATATACAAAGAAGTTTACACGTTTGATTAACCCGGCACATCAAAGAATGCTACATTTAGGTTTGGTTTACAGCTCCAGTATATCCGGATTGGGCGAAGACAAGCAGTTTTTTCCGTGGTGTAGTGGTTATAACGTCCGCTTTACACGCGGAAGGTCCCCGGTTCGATCCCGGGCGGAAACAACTTATTTTCAATGGACAAGATAGGAGTGTGAAGAAGGCGAGCGTGGCCAAACATTGACGTGGTATGATAATGGTGAACCGAGGAAAGTTGCCTTTTCGCCTGCAGACAATGGTGTAGAACGTTTGAAATTGGTGTTCTATTACAATAATTACTTTAAAATTTGTTCTACGGTTGCTGTTATATGTGATGACTCCAAGTTTTACTAGGTCCTCTGGTTCAAACTAAATCCCACGGGAAATTTAACGTTTTAATAAATGTGGAAACAGGCTAAGCACAGACATTGTTTACAGGTTTCCTTATAACTGCACATGAAGTAAAGCAACAAGTAGCTTTTGGTATCAGCTTGAATATATTAAGTAAATGCAAAGGCAGACGGTTGTTTCCGTGGTGTGGTGGTTATCACATCCGCCTAACACGCGGAAGGGCCCCGGTTCAATCCCGGGCAGAAACAGCTTATATTCATTCTAAAAATTGTATTTGATTTTTTTGCAACACTGATAGGCGACAATCGGAGATGAAGGCTAGCGGTGTGAAGAAGGCGTTCGTGGCCCATCATTCACGTGGTATGATAATGGGGAACCACGGAAAGATGCTTTCACGGCCGGCCACGTTGGTGTAAAACATATGAATTTGGGGTTCCACAGGAATAATTCCTTTAACAAGTTGTTCCACGGCTGCTGTTATACGTGATATCTCTAGGTCTTACTAGCTTCACTGGTTCACATTCCAGGCCACCGGAAATTCGGGGCTTTCATTTAATGATGCACACAGACGCTCCACAGACAAAGAAGTTTACACGTTTGATTAACCCGGCACATCAAAGAATGCTACAAGTAGGTTTGTTTCACAGCTTCAGTATATCCGGAATGGGTGAGGTCAAGCGGTTGTTTCCGCGGTGTAGTGGTTATCACATCCGCCTCACACGCGGAAGGTCCATGGTTCGATCCCGGGCGTAGACAACTTATTTTCAATGGACAGGATAGGAGTGTGAAGAAGGTGAGCGTGGCCAAACATTGACGTGGTATGATAATGGTAAACCGAGGAAAGTAGACTTTTCGCCTGCAGACAATGGTGTAGAACGTTTGAAATTGGTGTTCTATCACAATAATTACTTTAAACTTTGTACTACGGCTGCTGTTATATGTGATGACTCCAGGTTTTACTAGGTCCTCTGGTTCAAACTAAATCCCACGGGAAATTTAACGTTTTAATAAATGTGGAAGCCGCCTCTGTGGTGTAGTGTTTAGCGTGATTATCTGCCACCCCCGAAGGTCCGGGTTCGATTCCCGGCTCTGCCACGAAATTTGAAAAGTGGTACGAGGGCTGGAACGGGGTCCACTCAGCCTCGGGAGGTCAACTGAGTAGAGGTGGGTTCGATTCCCACCTCAGCCATCCTGGAAGTGGTTTTCCGTGGTTTCCCACTTCTCCTCCAGGCGAATGCCGGGATGGTCCCTAACTTAAGGCCACGGCCGCTTCCTTCCCTCTTCCTTGCCTATCCCTTCCAATTTTCCCATCCCTCCACAAGGCCCCTGTTCAGCATAGCAGGTGAGGCCGCCCGGGCGAGGTACTGGTCATACTCCCCAGTTGTATCCCCCGACCAAGAGTCTGAAGCTCCAGGACACTGCCCTTGAGGCCGTAGAGGTGGGATCCCTCGCTAAGTCCGAGGGAAAAACCGAACCTGGAGGGTAAACAGATGATGATGATGATGATGAGGAATAATTCCTTTAACAAGTTGTTCCACTTCTGCTGTTATACGTGAAATCTCTAGGTCTTACTAGCTTCACTGGTTCACATTCCATTCCACCGGAAATTCGGGGCTTTCATTTAATGTTGCACACAGACGCTCCACAGACAAAGAAGTTTACACGTTTGATTAACCCGGCACATCAAAGAATGCTACAAGTAGGTTTGTTTTACGGCTTCAGAATATCCGGAAAGGGTGAGGTCAAGCGGTTGTTTCCGCGGTGTAGTGGTTATCACGTCCGCCTCACACGCGGAAGGTCCCCGGTTCGATCCCGGGCGGAAACAACTTATTTTCAATGGACAGGATAGGAGTATGAAGAAGGCGAGCGTGGCCAAACATTGACGTGGTATGATAATGGTAAACCGATCAATGTTGCCTTTTCACCTGCAGACATTAGTGTAGAACTTTTGAAATTGGTGTTCTATTATAATAATTACTTTAAACCTTGTTCTACGGCTGCTGTTATATGTGATGAGTCCAGGTTTTACTAGGTCCTCTGGTTTAAACTAAATCCCACGGTAAATTTAACGTTTTAATAAATGTGGAAACAGGCTTTGCACAGACATTGTTTACAGGTTTGCTTATAACTACACATGAAATAAAGCTACAAAGTAGCTTTTGTTATCAGCTTGAATATATTAAGTAAATGCAAAGACACGCGGTTGTTTCCGTGGTGTAGTGGTTATCACATCCGCCTAACACGCGGAAGGGCGCCGGTTCAATCCCGGGCGGAAACAGCTTATTTTCATTCGAAAAATTGTTTTTGATTTTTTGCAACACTGATAGGCGACAATCGGAGATGAAGGCTAGCGGTGTGAGGAAGGCGTTCGTGGCCCAGCATTCACGTGGTATGATAATGGGGAACCACGGAAAGATGCTTTCACGGCCGGCCACATTGGTGTAAAACATATGAAATTGGGGTTCCATAGGAATAATTCCTTTAACAAGTTGTTCCACGTCTGCTGTTATACGTGATATCTCTAGGTCTTACTAGCTTCTCCGGTTCACATTCCAGGCCACCGGAAATTCGAAGCTTTCTTTTAATGTTGGACACAGACGTTCCACAGACAAAAACATTTGCTACACACGGCACATCAAAGAATGCTACAAAGTAGTTTTCGTCTACAGCTTCATTATATTCGTTAAGTGGGAAGACACTCGGTGTAGTGGTTATCACGTCCGCTTTACACGCGGAAGGTCCCCGGTTCGATCCCGGGCGGAAACAACTTATATTCAATCTAAAACCAATGTTCGGTTCTTTATGCCACACGTATCGGTGACAATCATCATCATCATCGTCATCTGTTTACCCTCCAGGTTCGGTTCTTCCCTCGGACTTAGCGAGGGATCCCACCTCTACCGCCTCAAGGGCAGTGTCCTGGAGCTTCAGACCCTTGGTCGGGGGATACAACTGGGGAGTATGACCAGTACCTCGCCCAGGCGGCCTCACCTGCTATCCTGAACAGGGGCCTTGTGGAGGTATAGGAAGATTGGATGGGACAGGCAAGGAAGAGGGAAGGAAGCGGCCGTGGCCTAAAGTAGGTACCATCCCGGCATTCGCCTGGAGGAGAAGTGGGAAACCACGGAAAACCACTTCCAGGATGGCTGAGGTGGGAATCGAACCGAACCCACCTCTACTCAGTTGACCTCCCGAGGCTGAGTGGACCCCGTTCCAGCCCTCGTACCTCTTTTCAAATTTCGTGGCAGAGCCGGGAATCGAACCCGGGCCTCCGGGGTTGGCAGCTAATCACGCTAACCACTACACCACAGAGGCGGACATCGGGGACAATGCGAGACAGAAAATAGGAGTGTGAAGAAGGCGTTCGTGGCCCAGCGTTCACGTGGTATGATAATGGGGAACCACGGAAAGATGCTTTCACGGCCGGCCACATTGGTGTAAAACATATGAAATTGGGGTTCCATAGGAATAATTCCTTTAACAAGTTGTTCCATGGCTGCTGTTATACGTGATATCTCTAGGTCTTACTAGCTTCTCCGGTTCACATTCCATTCCACCGGAAATTCGACGCCTTCTTTTAATGTTGGACACAGACATTCCACAGACAAAAATATTTGCTACACACGGCACATCAAAGAATGCTACAAAGTAGATTTCGTCTACAGCTTCATTATATTCGTTAAGTGGGAAATACTCGGCTGTTTCCGTGGTGTAGTGGTTATCACATCCGCCTCACACGCGGAAGGTCCCCGGTTCGATCCCGGGCGGAAACAACTTATTTTCTATGGACAAGATAGGAGTGTGAAGAAGTCGAGCGTGGCCAAACATTGACGTGGTATGATAATGGTGAACAGAGGAAGGTTGCCTTTTCGCCTGCAGACAATGGTGTAAAACGTTTGAAATTAGTGTTCTATTACAATAATTACTTTAAACTTTGTTTTTTCGGGTGCTGTTGTATGTGATGACTCCAGGTTTTACTAGGTCCTCTGGTTCAAACTAAATCCCATGGGGAAATTAAACGTTTTAAATAATGTGGAAACAGGCTTTGCACAGACATTGTTTACAGGTTTGCTTATAACTGCACATGAAATAAAGCTACAAAGTAGCTTTTGTTATCAGCTTGAATATATTAAGTAAATGCAAAGACACGCGGTTGTTTCCGTGGTGTAGTGGTTATCACATCCGCCTAACACGCGGAAGGTCCCCGGTTCGATCCCGGGCAGAAACAACTTATTTTCAATGGACAAGGTAGGAGTGTGAAGGCGGCGAGCGTGGCCAAATATTCACGTGGTATGATAATGGAAAACCGATGAATGTTGCCTTCCCGCCTGCAGACTTTGGTGTAGAACGTTTGAAATTGGTGTTCTATAAGAAAATTACTTTAAAATGTTGTTGTACGGCTGCTGTTATATGTGATGACTCCAGGTTTTACTAGGTCGTCTGGTTCAAACTAAATCCCACGGGAAATTTAGCGTTTTAATAAATGTGTAAACAGGCTTTGCTCAGACATTGTTTACAGGTTTGCTTATACCTGCACATGAAATAAAGCTACCAAGTAGCTTTTGTTATCAGCTTGAATATATTAAGTAAATGCAACGACACGCGGTTGTATCCGTGGTGTAGTGGTTATCACATCCGCCTAACACGCGGAAGGTCCCCGGTTCGATCCCGGGCGGAAACAACCTATTTTCAATGGACAAGATAGGAGTGTGAAGAAGGCGAGTGTGGCCAAACATTGACGTGGTATGATAATGGTGAACCGAGGAAGGTTGCCTTTTCGCCTGCAGACAATGGTGTAGAACGTTTGAAATTGGTGTTCTATTACAATAATTACTTAAACTTTGTTCTACGGCTGCTGTTATATGTGATGACTCCAGGTTTTACTAGGTACTCTGGTTTAAACTAAATCCCACGGGAAATTTAACGTTTTAATAAATGTGGAAACAGGCTTTGCACAGACATTGTTTACAGGTTTGCTTTTAACTACACATGAAATAAAGCTACAAAGTAGCTTTTGTTATCAGCTTCAATATATTAAGTAAATGCAAAGACACGCGGTTGTTTCCGTGGTGTAGTGGTTATCACATCCGCCTAACACGCGGAAGGGCCCCGGTTCAATCCCGGGCGGAAACAGCTTATTTTCATTCGAAAAATTGTGTTTGATTTTTTTGCAACACTGATAGGCGACAATCGGAGATGAAGCCTAGCGGTGTGAAGAAGGCGTTCGTGGCGAAGCATTCATGTAGTATGATAATGGGGAACCACGGAAAGATGCTTTCACGGCCGGCCACATTGGTGAAAACATATGAAATTGGGGTTCCATAGGAATAATTCGTTTAACAAGTTGTTCCACGGCTGCTGTTATACGTGATATCTCTAGGTCTTACTAGCTTCTCCGGTTCACATTCCAGGCCACCGGAAATTCGAAGCTTTCTTTTAATGTTGGACACAGACGTTCCACAGACAAAAACATTTGCTACACACGGCACATCAAAGAATGCTACAAAGTAGTTTTCGTCTACAGATTCATTATATTCGTTAAGTGGGAAGACACTCGGCTGTTTCCGTGGTGTAGTGGTTATCACGTCCGCTTTACACGCGGAAGGCCCCCGGTTCGATCCCGGGCGGAAACAAGTTGTATTCAATCTAAAACCAATGTCCGGTTCTTTATGCCACACGTAGCGGGGACAATGCGAGACAGAAAATAGGAGTGTGAAGAAGGCTTTCGTGGCCCAGCATTCACGTGGTATGATAATGGGGAGCCACGGAAAGATGCTTTCACGGCCGGCCACATTTGTGTAAAACATATGAAATTGGGGTTCCATAATCAAAAAAATTCAAATATAAATAAAGTAACCCAAACAAACTCAACACAATAAATTCCAAACTCAACAATATAGATAATAAATGCTTACGTTTAGAACAAAAAGTTCACGCTCCTATCATAAACACTAAAATCAAGACAACTCAACTTATATTTATTACCATTTGCTTTAGTAGGCTAGCGGTGTGAGGAAGGCGTTCGTGGCCCAGCATTCACGTGGTATGATAATGGGGAACCACGGAAAGATGCTTTCACGGCCGGCCACATTGGTGTAAAACATATGAAATTGGGGTTCCATAGGAATAATTCCTTTAACAAGTTGTTCCACGGCTGCTGTTATACGTGATATCTCTAGGTCTTACTAGCTTCTCCGGTTCACATTCCATTCCACCGGAAATTGGACGCCTTCTTTTAATGTTGGACACAGACGTTCCACAGACAAAAACATTTGCTACACACGGCACATCAAAGAATGCTACAAAGTAGTTTTCGTCTACAGCTTCATTATATTCGTTATGTGGGAAGACACTCGGCTGTTTCCGTGGTGTAGTGGTTATCACGTCCGCTTTACACGCGGAAGGTCCCCGGTTCGATCCCGGGCGGAAACAACTTGTATTCAATCTATAACCAATGTTCGGTTCTTTATGCCACACGTATCGGGGACAATGCGAGACAGAAAATAGGAGTGTGAAGAAGGCGTTCGTGGCCCAGCATTCACGTGGTATGATAATGGGGAACGACGGAAAGATGCTTTCACGGCTGCCCTCATTGGTGTAAAACATATGAAATTAGCGTTCCATAAGAATACTTCCTTTAACAAGTTGTTCCACAGCTGCTGTTATACGTGATATCTCTACGTCTTACTAAATTCTCTTGTTCACATTCCAAACCACCGTAAATTCGGCGCTTTCTTTTAATGTTGGACACACACGTTCCACATACAAAAACGTTTGCTTAACCCGGCACATCAAAGAAAGGTACAATGTAGGTTTCGTCTACAGGTTCATTATATTCGGTAAGTGCGAAGACAATCGGCTGTTTCCCTGGTGTAGTGGTTATCACGTCCGCCTTACACGCGGAAGTTCCCCGGTTCGATCCCGGTCGGAAACAAGTTGTATTCAATCTAAAACCAATGTCCGGTTCTTTATGCAACACGTAGCGGGGACAATGCGAGACAGAAAATAGGAGTGGGAGGAAGGCGTTCGTGGCCCAGCATTCACGTGGTATGATAATGGGGAACCAGGGAAAGATGCTTTCACGGCCGGCCACATTGGTGTAAAACATATGAAATTATGGTTCCATAGGAATAATTCCTTTAACAAGTTGTTCCACGGCTGCTGTTATACGTGATATCTCTAGGTCTTACTAGCTTCACTGGTTCACATTCCACGCCACCGGAAATTCGGGGCTTTCATTTAATGTTGCACACAGACGCTCCACAGACAAAGAAGTTTACACGTTTCATTAACCCGGCACATCAAAGAATGCTACAAGTATGTTTGTTTCACAGCTTCAGTATATCCGGAATGGGTGAGGTCAAGCGGTTGTTTCCGCGGTGTAGTGGTTATCACATCCGCCTAACACGCGGAAGGTCACCGGTTCAATCCCGGTCGGAAACAGCTTATTTTCTTACGAAAAATTGTGTTTGATTTTTTCGCAACTCTGATAGGCGACATCGGAGAAGAAGGCTAGCGGTTTGAAGAAGTCGAGCGTGGCCCGGCATTCGCGTGGTATGATAATGGGGAACCACAGAAAAATGCTTTCACGGCTGCCCTCATTGGTGTAAAACATATGAAATTGGGGTTCCATAGGAATAATTCCATTAAAAAGTTGTTCCACGTCTGCTGTTATACGTGATATCTATAGGTCTTACTACCTTCTCCGGTTCACATTCCAGGCCACCGGAAATTCGACGCTTTCTTTTAATGTTGGACACAGACGTTCCACAGACAAAAACATTTGCTACACACGGCACATCAAAGAATGCTACAAAGTAGTTTTCGTCTACAGCTTCATTATATTCGTTAAGTGGGAAGACACTCGGCTGTTTCCGTGGTGTAGTGGTTATCACATCCGCCTAACACGCGGAAGGGCGCCGGTTCAATCCCGGGCGGAAACAGCTTATTTTCAATGGACAGAATAGGAGTGTGAAGAGGGCGAGCGTGGCCAAACATTGACGTGGTATGATAATGGTAAACCGAGGAAAGTTGCCTTTTCGCCTGCAGACAATAGTGTAGAATGTTTGAAATTGGTCTTCTATTACAATAATTACTTTATGCTTTGTTCTACGGCTGCTGTTATATGTGATGACTCCAGGTTTTACTAGGTCCTCTGGTTCAAACTAAATCCCACGGGCAATTTAACGTTTTAATAAATGTGGAAACAGGCTTTGCACAGACATTGTTTACAGGTTTCCTTATAACTGCACATGAAATAAAGCTACAAAGTAGCTTTTGTTATCAGCTTGAATATATTAAGTAAATGCACAGACACGCGGTTGTTTCCGTCGTGTAGTGGTTATCACATCCGCCAAACACACGGATGGGCCCCGGTTAAATCCCGGGCGGAAACAGCTTACTTTCATTCGAAAAATTGTGTTTGATTTTTTTGCAACACTGATAGGCGACAATCGGAGATGAAGGCTAGCGGTGTGAAGAAGGCGTTCGTGGCCCAGCATTCACTTGTATGATAATGGGGAACCACGGAAAGTTGCTTTCACGGCCGGCCACATTGGTGTAAAACATATGAAATTGGGGATCCATAGGAATAATTCCATTAACAAGTTGTTCCACGTCTGCTGTTATACGTGATATCTATAGGTCTTACTACCTTCTCCGGTTCACATTCCAGGCCACCGGAAATTCGACGCTTTCTTTTAATGTTGGACACAGACGTTCCACAGACTAAAACATTTGCTACACACGGCACATCAAAGAATGCTACAAAGTAGTTTTCGTCTACAGCTTCATTATATTCGTTAAGTGGGAAGACACTCGGCTGTTTCCGTGGTGTAGTGGTTATCACATCCGCCTAACACGCGGAAGGGCGCCGGTTCAATCCCGGGCGGAAACAGCTTATTTTCAATGGACAAGGTAGGAGTGTGAAGGAGGCGAGCGTGGCCAAACATTCACGGGGTATGATAATGGTAAACCGATGAATGTTGCCTTTTCGCCTGCAGACAATAGTGTAGAGCGTTTGAAATTGGTGTTCTATTACAATAATTACTTTAAGCTTTGTTCTACGGCTGCTGTTATATGTGATGACTCCAGGTTTTACTAGGTCCTCTGGTTCAAACTAAATCCCACGGGCAATTTAACGTTTTAATAAATGTGGAAACAGGCTTTGCACAGACATTGTTTACAGGTTTCCTTATAACTGCACATGAAATAAAGCTACAAAGTAGCTTTAATTATCAGCTTGAATATATTAAGTAAGTGCACAGACACGCGGTTGTATCCGTGGTGTAGTGGTTATCACATCCGCCTAACACGCGGAAGGGCGCCGGTTCAATCCCGGGCGGAAACAGCTTATTTTCATTCAAAAAATTGTGTTTGATTTTTTTGCAACACTGATAGGCGACAATCGGAGATGAAGGCTAGCGGTGTGAGGAAGGCGTTCGTGGGCCAGCATTCACGTGGTATGATAATGGGGAACCACGGAAAGATGCTTTCACGGCCGGCCACATTGGTGTAAATCATATGAATTTGGGGTTCCATAGGAATAATTCCTTTAACAAGTTGTTCCACGTCTGCTGTTATACGTGATATGTCTAGGTCTTACTAGCTTCTCCGGTTCACATTCCAGGCCACCGGAAATTCGAAGCTTTCTTTTAATGTTGGACACAGACGTTCCACAGACAAAAACATTTGCTACACACGGCACATCACAGAATGCTACAAAGTAGTTTTCGTCTACAGCTTCATTACATTCGTTAAGTGGGAAGACACTCGGCTGTTTCCGTGGTGTAGTGGTTATCACATCCGCCCAACACGCGGAAGGGCCCCGGTTCAATCCCGGGCGGAAACAGCTTATTTTCATTCGAAAAATTGTGTTTGATTTTTTTGCAACACTGATAGGCGACAATCGGAGATGAAGGCTAGCGGTGTGAGGAAGGCGTTCGTGGCCCAGCATTCACGTGGTATGATAATGGGGAACCACGGAAAGATGCTTTCACGGCCGGCCACATTGGTGTAAAACATATGAAATTGGGGTTCCATAGGAATAATTCCTTTAACAAGTTGTTTCACGTCTGCTGTTATACGTGATATCTCTAGGTCTTACTAGCTTCTCCGGTTCACATTCCAGCCACCGGAAATTCGAAGCTTTCTTTTAATGTTGGACACAGACGTTTCACAGACAAAAACATTTGCTACACACGGCACATAAAATAATGCTACAAAGTAATTTTCGTCTACAGCTTCATTATATTCGTTAAGTGGGAAAACACTCGGCTGTTTCCGTGGTGTAGTGGTTATCACGTCCGCTTTACACGCGGAAGGTCCCCGGTTCGATCCCGGGCGGAAACAAATTATATTCAATCTAAAACCAATGTTCGGTTCTTTATGCCATACGTATCGGGGACAATGCGAGACAGAAAATAGGAGTGTGAAGAAGGCGTTCGTGGCCCAGCATTCACGTGGTATGATAATGGGGCGTCCGCCTCTGTGGTGTAGTGGTTAGCGTGATTAGCTGCCACCCCCGGAGGCCCGGGTTCGATTCCCGGCTCTGCCACGAAATTTGAAAAGTGGTACGAGGGCTGGAACGGGGTCCACTCAGCCTCGGGAGGTCAACTGAGTAGAGGTGGGTTCGATTCCCACCTCAGCCATCCTGGAAGTGGTTTTTCGTGGTTTCCCACTTCTCCTCCAGGCGAATGCCGGGATGGTACCTAACTTAAGGCCACGGCCGCTTCCTTCCCTCTTCCTTGCCTATCCCTTCCAATCTTCCCATCCCTCCACAAGGCCCCTGTTCAGCATAGCAGGTGAGGCCGCCTGGGCGAGGTACTGGTCATACTCCCCAGTTGTATCCCCCGACCAAGAGTCTGAAGCTCCAGGACACTGCCCTTGAGGCGGTAGAGGTGGGATCCCTCGCTAAGTCCGAGGGAAAAACCGAACCTGGAGGGTAAACAGATGATGATGATGATGATGATGATAATGGGGAACCACGGAAAGATGCTTTCACGGCCGGCCACATTGGTGTAAAACATATGAAATTGGGGTTCCATAGGAATAATTCCTATAACAAGTTGTTCCACGGCTGCTGTTATACGTGATATCTCTAGGTCTTACTAGCTTCTCCGGTTCACATTCCATTCCACCGGAAATTGGACGCCTTCTTTTAATGTTGGACACAGACGTTCCACAGACAAAAACATTTGCTACACACGGCACATCAAAGAATGCTACAAAGTAGTTTTCGTCTACAGCTTCATTATATTCGTTAAATGGGAAAACACTCGGCTGTTTCCGTGGTGTAGTGGTTATCACATCCGCCTCACACGCGGAAGGTCCCCGATTCGATCCCGGGCGGAAACAACTTATTTTCTATGGACAAGATAGGAGTGTGAAGAAGGCGAGCGTGGCCAAACATTGACGTGGTATGATAATGGTGAACCGAGGAAGGTTGCCTTCCCGCCTGCAGACAATGGTGTAAAACGTTTGAAATTGGTGTTCTATTACAATAATTACTTTAAACTTTGTTCTACGGCTGCAGTTGTATGTGATGATTCCAGGTTTTACTAGGTCCTCTGGTTCAAACTAAATCCCACGGGAAATTTAACGTTTTAATAAATGTGGAAACAGGCTTTGCACAGACATTGTTTACAGGTTTGCTTATAACTGCACATGAAATAAAGCTACAAAGTAGCTTTTGTTATCAGCTTGAATATATTAAGTAATTGCAAAGGCACGCGGTTGTTTCCGTGGTGTAGTGGTTATCACATCCGCCTAACACGCGGAAGGTCCCCGGTTCGATCCCGGGCAGAACCAACTTATTTTCTATAGACAAGGTAGGAGTGTGAAGGAGGCGAGCGTGGCCAAACATTCACGTGGTATGATAATGGTAAACCGATTAATGTTGCCTTCCCGCCTGCAGACTTTGGTGTAGAACGTTTGAAATTGGTGTTCTATTACAATAATTACTTTAAGCTTTGTTCTACGGCTGCTGTTATATGTGATGACACCAGGTTTTACAAGGTCCTCTGGTTCAAACTAAATCCCACGGGAAATTTAACGTTTTAATAAAAGTGGAAGCAGGCTTTGCACAGACATTGTTTACAGGTTTCCTTATAACTGCACATGAAATGAAGCTACAAAGTACCTTTTATTATCAGCTTGAATATATTAAGTAAATGCACAGACAGGCGTTTGTTTCCGTGGTGTAGTGGTTATCACATCCGCCTCACACGCGGAAGGGCGCCGGTTCAATCCCGGGCGGAAACAGCTTATTTTCATTCGAAAAAGTGTGTTTCAATTTTTCGCAACACTGATAGGCGACAATCGGAGATGAAGGCTATTGGTGTGAGGAAGGCGTTCGTGGCCCAGCATTCACGTGGTATGATAATGGGGAACCACGGAAAGATGCTTTCACGGCCGGCCACATTGGTGTAAATCATATGAAATTGGGGTTCCATAGGAATAATTCCATTAACAAGTTGTTCCACGTCTGCTGTTATACGTGATATCTATAGGTCTTACTACCTTCTCCGGTTCACATTCCAGGCCACCGGAAATTCGAAGCTTTCTTTTAATGTTGGACACAGACGTTCCACAGACAAAAACATTTGCTACACATGGCACATCAAAGAATGCTACAAAGTAGTTTTCGTCTACAGCTTCATTATATTCGTTAAGTGGGAAGACACTCGGCTGTTTCCGTGGTGTAGTGGTTATCACATCCGCCTAACGCGCGGAAGGGCGCCGGTTCAATCCCGGGCGGAAACAGCTTATTTTCCTTGGACAAGATAGGAGTGTGAAGAAGGCGAGCGTGGCCAAACATTGACGTGGTATGATAATGGTGAACCGAGGAAGGTTGCCTTTTCGCCTGCAGACAATGGTGTAGAACGTTTGAAATTGGTGTTCTATTACAATAATTACTTTAAACTTTGTTTTTTCGGCTGCTGTTATATGTGATGACTCCAGGTTTTACTAGGTCCTCTGGTTCAAACTAAATCCCACGGGAAATTTAACATTTTAATAAATGTGGAAACAGGCTTTGAACAGACATTGTTTACATGTTTGCTTATAACTGCACATGAAATAAAGCTACCAAGTAGCTTTTGTTATCAGCTTGAATATATTAAGTAAATGCAAAGACACGCGGTTGTATCCGTGGTGTAGTGGTTATCACATCCGCCTAACACGCGGAAGGTCCCCGGTTCGATACCGGGCGGAAACAACTTATTTTCAACGGACAGGATAGGAGTGTGAAGAAGGCGAGCGTGGCCAAACATTGACGTGGTATGATAATGGTAAACCGATGAATATTGCCTTTTCGCCTGCAGACAATAGTGTAGAACGTTTGAAATTGGTGTTCTATTACAATAATTACTTTAAGCTTTGTTCTACGGCTGCTGTTATATGTGATGACTCCAGGTTTTACTAGGTCCTCTGGTTCAAACTAAATCCCACGGGAAATTTAACGTTTTAATAAATGTGGAAACAGGCTTTGCACAGACATTGTTTACAGGTTTGCTTATAACTGCACATGAAATAAAGCTACAAAGTAGCTTTTGTTATCAGCTTGAATATATTAAGTTAATGCACAGACACGCGGTTGTTTCCGTGGTGTAGTGGTTATCACATCCGCCTAACACGCGGAAGGGCCCCGGTTCAATCCCGGGCGGAAACAGCTTATTTTCATTCGAAAAATTGTGTTTGATTTTTTTTTCAACACTGATAGGCGACAATCGGAGATGAAGTCTAGCGGTGTGAAGAAGGCGTTCGTGGCCCAGCATTCACGTAGTATGATAATGGGGAACCACGGAAAGATGCTTTCACGGCCGGCCACATTGGTGTAAAACATATGAAATTGGGGTTCCATAGGAATAATTCGTTTAACAAGTTGTTCCACGGCTGCTGTTATACGTGATATCTCTAGGTCTTACTAGCTTCTCCGGTTCACATTCCAGGCCACCGGAAATTCGAAGCTTTCTTTTAATGTTGGACACAGACGTTCCACAGACAAAAACATTTGCTACACACGGCACATCAAAGAATGCTACAAAGTAGTTTTCGTCTACAGATTCATTATATTCGTTAAGTGGGAAGCCACTCGGCTGTTTCCGTGGTGTAGTGGTTATCACGTCCGCTTTACACGCGGAAGGCCCCCGGTTCGATCCCGGGCGGAAACAAGTTGTATTCAATCTAAAACCGATGTCCGGTTCTTTATGCCACACGTAGCGGGGACAATGCGAGACAGAAAATAGGAGTGTGAAGAAGGCGTTCGTGGCCCAGCATTCACGTGGTATGATAATGGGGAGCCACGGAAAGATGCTTTCACGGCCGGCCAAATTTGTGTAAAACATCTGAAATTGGGGTTCCATAGGAATAATTCCTTTAACAAGTAGTTCCACGGCTGCTGTTATACGTGATATCTCTAGGTCTTACTAGCTTCTCCGGTTCACATTCCATTCCACCGGAAATTGGACGCCTCCTTTTAATGTTGGACACAGACGTTCAACAGACAAAAACATTTGCTACACACGGCACATCAAAGAATGCTACAAAGTAGTTTTCGTCTACAGCTTCATTATATTCGTTAAGTGGGAAAACACTCGGCTGTTTCCGTGGTGTAGTGGTTATTACATCCGCCTCACACGCGGAAGGGCGCCGGTTCGATCCCGGGCGGAAACAACTTATTTTCTATGGACAAGATAGGAGTGTGAAGAAGGCGAGCGTGGCCAAACATTGACGTGGTATGATAATGGTGAACCGAGGAAGGTTGCCTTCCCGCCTGCAGACTTTGGTGTAGAACGTTTGAAATTGGTGTTCTATTACAATAATTACTTTAAGCTTTGTTCTACGGCTGCTGTTATATGTGATGACACCAGGTTTTACTAGGTCCTCTGATTCAAACTAAATCCCACGGGAAATTTAACGTTTTAATAAATGTGGAAACAGGCTTTGCACAGACATTGTTTACAGGTTTCCTTATAACTGCACATGAAATAAAGCTACAAAGTAGCTTTTGTTATCAGCTTGAATATATTAAGTAAATGCACAGACAGGCGTTTGTTTCCGTGGTGTAGTGGTTATCACATCCGCCTCACACGCGGAAGGGCGCCGGTTCAATCCCGGGCGGAAACAGCTTATTTTCATTCGAAAAAAAGTGTTTCAATTTTTCGCAACACTGATAGGCGACAATCGGAGATGAAGGCTATTGGTGTGAGGAAGGCGTTCGTGGCCCAGCATTCACGTGGTATGATAATGGGGAACCACGGAAAGATGCTTTCACGGCCGGCCACATTGGTGTAAAACATATGAAATTGGGTTTCCATAGGAATAATTCCATTAACAAGTTGTTCCACGTCTGCTGTTATACGTGATATCTATAGGTCTTACTACCTTCTCCGGTTCACATTCCAGGCCACCGGAAATTCGACGCTTTCTTTTAATGTTGGACACAGACGTTCCACAGACAAAATCATTTGCTACACACGGCACATCAAAGAATGCTACAAAGTAGTTTTCGTCTACAGCTTCATTATATTCGTTAAGTGGGAAGACACTCGGCTGTTTCCGTGGTGTAGTGGTTATCACATCCGCCTAACACGCGGAAGGTCCCCGGTTCGATCCCGGGCAGAACCAACTTATTTTCTAAGGACAAGGTAGGAGTGTGAAGGAGGCGAGCGTGGCCAAACATTCACGTGGTATGATAATGGTAAACCGATTAATGTTGCCTTCCCGCCTGCAGACTTTGGTGTAGAACGTTTGAAATTGGTGTTCTATTACAATAATTACTTTAAGCTTTGTTCTACGGCTGCTGTTATATGTGATGACACCAGGTTTTACTAGGTCCTCTGGTTCAAACTAAATCCCACGGGAAATTTAACGTTTTAATAAATGTGGAAACAGGCTTTGCACAGACATTGTTTACAGGTTTGCTTATAACTGCACATGAAATAAAGCTACAAAGTAGCTTTTGTTATCAGCTTGAATATATTAAGTAAATGCACAGACACGCGGTTGTTTCCGTGGAGTAGTGGTTATCACATCCGCCTAACACGCGGAAGGGCCCCGGTTCAATCCCGGGCGGAAACAGCTTATTTTCATTCGAAAAATTGTGTTTGATTTTTTTGCAACACTGATAGGCGACAATCGGAGATGTAGGCTAGCGGTGTGAGGAAGGCGTTCGTGGCCCAGCATTCACGTGGTATGATAATGGGGAACCACGGAAAGATGCTTTCACGGCCGGCCACATTGGTGTAAATCATATGAAATTGGGGTTCCATAGGAGTAATTCCTTTAACAAGTTGTTCCACGTCTGCTGTTATACGTGATATGTCTAGGTCTTACTAGCTTTTCCGGTTCACATTCCAGGCCACCGGAAATTCGAAGCTTTCTTTTAATGTTGGACACAGACGTTCCACAGACAAAAACATTTGCTACACACGGCACATCAAAGAATGCTACAAAGTAGTTTTCGTCTACAGCTTCATTATATTCGTTAAGTGGGAAGACCCTCGGCTGTTTCCGTGGTGTAGTGGTTATCACATCCGCCTAACAAGCGGAATGGCCCCGGTTCAATCCCGGGCGGGAACAGCTTATTTTCCTTGGACAAGATAGGAGTGTGAAGAAGGCGAGCGTGGCCAAACATTGACGTGGTATGATAATGGAGAACCACGGAAAGATGCTTTCACGGCCGGCCACATTGGTGTAAAACATATGAAATTGGGGTTCCATAGGAATAATTCCTTTAACAAGTTGTTTCACGTCTGCTGTTATACGTGATATCTCTAGGTCTTACTAGCTTCTCCGGTTCACATTCCAGGCCACCGGAAATTCGAAGCTATCTTTTAATGTTGGACACAGACGTTTCACACACAAAAACATTTGCTACACACGGCACATCAAAGAATGCTACAAAGTAGTTTTCGACTACAGCTTCATTATATTCGTTAAGTGGGAAAACGCTCGGCTGTTTCCGTGGTGTAGTGGTTATCACGTCCGCTTTACACGCGGAAGGTCCCCGGTTCGATCCCGGGCGGAAACAACTTATATTCAATCTAAAAACCAATGTTCGGTTCTTTATGCCATTCGTATCGGGGACAATGCGAGACAGAAAATAGGAGTGTGAAGAGGGCGTTCGTGGCCCAGCATTCACGTGGTATGATAATGGGGAACCACGGAAAGATGCTTTCACGGCCGGCCACATTGGTGTAAAACATATGAAATTGGGGTTCCATAGGAATAATTCCTTTAACAAGTTGTTCCACGGCTGCTGTTATACGTGATATCTCTAGGTCTTACTAGCTTCTCCGGTTCACATTTCATTCCACCGGAAATTGGACGCCTTCTTTTAATGTTGGACACAGACGTTCCACAGGCAAAAACATTTGCTACACACGGCACATCAAAGAATGCTACAAAGTAGTTTTCGTCTACAGCTTCATTATATTCGTTAAGTGGGAAAACACTCGGCTGTTTCCGTGGTGTAGTGGTTATCACATCCGCCTCACACGCGGAAGGTCCCCGGTTCGATCCCGGGCGGAAACAACTTATTTTCTATGGACAAGATAGGAGTGTGAAGAAGGCGAGCGTGGCCAAACATTGACGTGGTATGATAATAGTGAACCGAGGTAGGTTGCCTTTTCGCCTGCAGACAATGGTGTAAAACGTTTGAAATTGGTGTTCTATTACAATAATTACTTTAAACTTTGTTCTACGGCTGCAGTTGTATGTGATGACTCCAGGTTTTACTAGGTCCTCTGGTTCAAACTAAATCCCACGGGAAATTTAACGTTTTAATAAATGTGGAAACAGGCTTTGCACAGACATTGTTTACAGGTTTGCTTATAACTGCACATGAAATAAAGCTACAAAGTAGCTTTTGTTATCAGCTTGAATATATTAAGTAATTGCAAAGGCACGCGGTTGTTTCCGTGGTGTAGTGGTTATCACATCCGCCTAACACGCGGGAGGTCTCCGGTTCGATCCCGGGCAGAACAAACTTATTTTCTATGGACAAGGTAGGAGTGTGAAGGAGGCGAGCGTGGCCAAACATTCACGTGGTATGATAATGGTAAACCGATTAATGTTGCCTTCCCGCCTGCAGACTTTGGTGTAGAACGTTTGAAATTGGTGTTCTATTACAATAATTACTTTAAGCTTTGTTCTACGGCTGCTGTTATATGTGATGACTCCAGGTTTTACTAGGTCCTCTGGTTCAAACTAAATCCCACGGGAAATTTAACGTTTTAATAAATGTGGAAACAGGCTTTGCACAGACATTGTTTACAGGTTTCCTTATAACTGCACATGAAATAAAGCTACAAAGTAGCTTTTGTTATCAGCTTGAATATATTAAGTAAATGCACAGACAGGCGTTTGTTTCCGTGGTGTAGTGGTTATCACATCCGCCTCACACGCGGAAGGGCGCCGGTTCAATCCCGGGCGGAAACAGCTTATTTTCATTCGAAAAAGTGTGTTTCAATTTTTCGCAACACTGATAGGCGACAATCGGAGATGAAGGCTATTGGTGTGAGGAAGGCGTTCGTGGCCCAGCATTCGCGTGGTATGATAATGGGGAACCACGGAAAGATGCTTTCACGGCCGGCCACATTGGTGTAAAACATATGAAATTGGGGTTCCATAGGAATAATTCCTTTAACAAGTTGTTTCACGTCTGCTGTTATACGTGATATCTCTAGGTCTTACTAGCTTCTCCGGTTCACATTCCAGGCCACCGGAAATTCGAAGCTTTCTTTTAATGTTGGACACAGACGTTTCACAGACAAAAACATTTGCTACACACGGCACATCAAAGAATGCTACAAAGTAGTTTTCGTCTACAGCTTCATTATATTCGTTAAGTGGGAAGACACTCGGCTGTTTCCGTGGTGTAGTGGTTATCACGTCCGCTTTACACGCGGAAGGCCCCCGGTTCGATCCCGGGCGGAAACAAGTTGTATTCAATCTAAAACCAATGTCCGGTTCTTTATGCCACACGTAGCGGGGACAATGCGAGACAGAAAATAGGAGTGGGAGGAAGGCGTTCGTGGCCCAGCATTCACGTGGTATGATAATGGGTAGCCACGGAAAGATGCTTTCACGGCCGGCCAAATTTGTGTAAAACATATGAAATTGGGGTTCCATAGGAATAATTCCTTTAACAAGTAGTTCCACGGCTGCTGTTATACGTGATATCTCTAGGTCTTACTAGCTTCACTGGTTCACATTCCAGGCCACCGGAAATTCGGGGCTTTCATTTAATGTTGCACACAGACGCTCCACAGACAAAGAAGTTTACACGTTTGATTAACCAGGCACATCAAGGAATGCTACAAGTAGGTTTGTTTTACAGATTCAGTATATCCGGAAAGGGTGAGGTCAAGCGGTTGTTTCCGCGGTGTAGTGGTTATCACGTCCGCCTCACACGCGGAAGGTCCCCGGTTCGATCCCGGGCGGAAACAACTTATTTTCAATGGACAAGATAGGAGTGTGAAGAAGGCGAGCGTCGCCAAACATTGACGTGGTATGATAATGGTAAACCGATGAATGTTGCCTTTTCGCCTGCAGACAATGGTGTAAAACGTTTGAAATTGGTGTTCTATTACAATAATTACTTTAAACTTTGTTCTACGGCTGCTGTTATATGTGATGACTCCAGGTTTTACTAGGTCCTCTGGTTCAAACTAAATCCCACGTGAAATTTAACGTTTTAATAAATGTGGAAACAGGCTTTGCACAGACATTGTTTACAGGTTTGCTTATAACTACACATGAAATAAAGCTACAAAGTAGCTTTTGTTATCAGCTTGAATATATTAAGTAAATGCAAAGACACACGGTTGTTTCCGTGGTGTAGTGGTTATCACATCCGCCTAACACGCGGAAGGGCGCCGGTTCAATCCCGGGCGGAAACAGCTTATTTTCATTCGAAAAATTGTGTTTGATTTTTTTGCAACACTGATAGGCGACAATCGGAGATGAAGGCTAGCGGTGTGAGGAAGGCGTTCGTGGCCCAGCATTCACGTGGTATGATAATGGGGAACCACGGAAAGATGCTTTCACGGCCGGCCACATTGGTGTAAAACATATGAAATTGGGGTTCCATAGGAATAATTCCTTTAACAAGTTGTTTCACGTCTGCTGTTATACGTGATATCTCTAGGTCTTACTAGCTTCTCCGGTTCACATTCCAGGCCACCGGAAATTCGAAGCTATCTTTTAATGTTGGACACAGACGTTTCACAGACAAAAACATTTGCTACACACGGCACATCAAATAATGCTACAAAGTAGTTTTCGTCTACAGCTTGATTATATTCGTTAAGTGGGAAAACGCTCGGCTGTTTCCGTGGTGTAGTGGTTATCACGTCCGCTTTACACGCGGAAGGTCCCCGGTTCGATCCCGGGCGGAAACAACTTATATTCAATCTAAAAACCAATGTTCGGTTCTTTATGCCATACGTATCGGGGACAATGCGAGACAGAAAATAGGAGTGTGAAGAGGGCGTTCGTGGCCCAGCATTCACGTGGTATGATAATGGGGAACCACGGAAAGATGCTTTCACGGCCGGCCACATTGGTGTAAAACATATGAAATTGGGGTTCCATAGGAATAATTCCATTAACAAGTTGTTCCACGGCAGCTGTTATACGTGTTATCTCCAAGTCATACTAAATTCGCTTGTTCACATTCCAGGCCACCGGAAATTCGACGCTTTCTTTTAATGTTGGACACAGACGTTCCATATACAAAAACGTTTGCTTAACCCGGCACATCAAAGAATGCTACATTTAGGTTTGGTTTACAGCTCCAGTATATCCGGAATGGGCGAAGACAAGCGGTTTTTTCCGTGGTGTAGTGTTTATCACATCCGCCACACATGCGGAATGTCCCCGGTTCGTTCCCGGGCAGAAACAACTTATTTTCAATGGACAAGATAGGAGTGTGAAGGAGGCGAGCGTGGCCAAACATTCACGTGGTATGATAATAGGGAACCACGGAAAGATGCTTTCACGTCCGGCCACATTGGTGTGAAACATATGAATTTGGGGTTCCATAGGAATAATTTCTTTAACAAGTTGTTCCACGGCAGCTGTTATACGTGTTATCTCCAAGTCTTACTAAATTCGCTTGTTCACATTCCAGGCCACCGGTAATTCGACGCTTTCTTTTAATGTTGGTAACAGTCGTTCCATATACAAAAACGTTTGCTTAACCCGGAACATCAAAGAATGGTACAAAGTAGGTTTCGTCTACAGCTTCATTATATTCGGAAAGTGGGAAGACACTCAGCTGTTTCCGTGGTGTAGTGGTTATCACATCCGCCTAACACGCGGAAGGTCACCGGTTCGATCCCGGGCGGAAACAACTTATTTTCAATGGACAAGGTAGGAGTGTGAAGGAGGCGAGCGTGGCCAAACATTCACGGGGTATGATAATGGTAAACCGATGAATGTTGCCTTCCCGCCTGCAGAATTTGGTGTAGAACGTTTGAAATTGGTGTTCTATAAAAAAAATACTTTAAAATGTTGTTGTACGGCTGCTGTTATATGTGATGACTCCAGGTTTTACTAGGTCCTCTGGTTCAAACTAAATCCCACGGGAAATTTAACGTTTTAATAAATGTGGAAACAGGCTTTGCTCAGACACGGTTTACAGGTTTGCTTATAACTGCACATGAAATAAAGCTACCAAGTAGCTTTTGTTATCAGCTTGAATATATTAAGTAAATGCAAAGACACGCGGTTGTATCCGTGGTGTAGTGGTTATCAGATCCGCCTAACACGCGGAAGGTCCCCGTTTCGATACCGGGCGGAAACAACTTATTTTCAATGGACAGGATAGGAGTGTGAAGAAGGCGAGCGTGGCCAAACATTGACGTGGTATGATAATGGTAAACCGATGAATATTGCCTTTTCGCCTGCAGACAATAGTGTAGAACGTTTGAAATTGGTGTTCTATTACAATAATTACTTTAAGCTTTGTTCTACGGCTGCTGTTATATGTGATGACTCCAGGTTTTACTAGGTCCTCTGGTTCAAACTAAATCCCACGGGAAATTTAACGTTTTAATAAATGTGGAAACAGGCTTTGCACAGACATTGTTTACAGGTTTGCTTATAACTGCACATGAAATAAAGCTACAAAGTAGCTTTTGTTATCAGCTTGAATATATTAAGTAAATGCACAGACACGCGGTTGTTTCCGTGGTGTAGTGGTTATCACATCCGCCTAACACGCGGAAGGGCCCCGGTTCAATCCCGGGCGGAAACAGCTTATTTTCATTCGAAAAATTGTGTTTGATTTTTTTGCAACACTGATAGGCGACAATCGGAGATGAAGGCTAGCGGTGTGAGGAAGGCTTTCGTGGCCCAGCATTCACGTGGTATGATAATGGGGAACCACGGAAAGATGCTTTCACGGCCGGCCACATTGGTGTAAATCATATGAAATTGGGGTTCCATAGGAGTAATTCCTTTAACAAGTTGTTCCACGTCTGCTGTTATACGTGATATGTCTAGGTCTTACTAGCTTTTCCGGTTCACATTCCAGGCCACCGGAAATTCGAAGCTTTCTTTTAATTTTGGACACAGACGTTCCACAGACAAAAACATTTGCTACACACGGCACATCAAAGAATGCTACAAAGTAGTTTTCGTCTACAGCTTCATTATATTCGTTAAGTGGGAAGACCCTCGGCTGTTTCCGTGGTGTAGTGGTTATCACATCCGCCTAACAAGCGGAAGGGCCCCGGTTCAATCCCGGGCGGGAACAGCTTATTTTCCTTGGACAAGATAGGAGTGTGAAGAAGGCGAGCGTGGCCAAACATTGACGTGGTATGATAATGGTAAACCGATTAATATTGCCTTTTCGCCTGCAGACAATAGTGTAGAACGTTTGAAATTGGTGTTCTATTACAATAATTACTTTAAGCTTTGTTCTACGGCTGCTGTTATATGTGATGACTCCAGGTTTTACTAGGTCCTCTGGTTCAAACTAAATCCCACGGGAAATTTAACATTTTAATAAATGTGGAAACAGGCTTTGAACAGACATTGTTTACATGTTTGCTTATGACGGCACATGAAATAAAGCTACCAAGTAGCTTTTGTTATCAGCTTGAATATATTAAGTAAATGCAAAGACACGCGGTTGTATCCGTGGTGTAGTGGTTATCACATCCGCCTAACACGCGGAAAGTCCCCGTTTCGATACCGGGCGGAAACAACTTATTTTCAATGGACAGGATAGGAGTGTGAAGAAGGCGAGCGTGGCCAAACATTGACGTGGTATGATAATGGTAAACCGATGAATATTGCCTTTTCGCCTGCAGACAATAGTGTAGAACGTTTGAAATTGGTGTTCTATTACAATAATTACTTTAAGCTTTGTTCTACGGCTGCTGTTATATGTGATGACTCCAGGTTTTACTATGTCCTCTGGTTCAAACTTAATCCCACGGGAAATTTAACGTTTTAATAAATGTGGAAACAGGCTTTGCACAGACATTGTTTACAGGTTTGCTTATAACTGCACATGAAATAAAGCTACAAAGTAGCTTTTGTTATCAGCTTGAATATATTAAGTTAATGCACAGACACGCGGTTGTTTCCGTGGTGTAGTGGTTATCACATCCGCCTAACACGCGGAAGGGCCCCGGTTCAATCTCGGGCGGAAACAGCTTATTTTCATTCGAAAAATTGTGTTTGATTTTTTTTGCAACACTGATAGGCGACAATCGGAGATGAAGTCTAGCGGTGTGAAGAAGGCGTTCGTGGCCCAGCATTCACGTAGTATGATAATGGGGAACCACGGAAAGATGCTTTCACGGCCGGCCACATTGGTGTAAAACATATGAAATTGGGGTTCCATAGGAATAATTCCTTTAACAAGTTGTTCCACGGCTGCTGTTATACGTGATATCTCTAGGTCTTACTACCTTCTCCGGTTCACATTCCAGGCCACCGGAAATTCGAAGCTTTCTTTTAATGTTGGACACAGACGTTCCACAGACAAAAAAATTTGCTACACACGGCACATCAAAGAATGCTACAAAGTAGTTTTCGTCTACAGATTCATTATATTCGTTAAGTGGGAAGACGCCTCCTCTGTGGTGTAGTGGTTAGCGTGATTAGCTGCCACCCCCGGAGGCCCGGGTTCGATTCCCGGCTCTGCCACGAAATTTGAAAAGTGGTACGAGGGCTGGAACGGGGTCCACTCAGCCTCGGGAGGTCAACTGAGTAGAGGTGGGTTCGATTCCCACCTCAGCCATCCTGGAAGTGGTTTTCCGTGGTTTCCCACTTCTCCTCCAGGCGAATGCCGGGATGGTACCTAACTTAAGGCCACGGCCGCTTCCTTCCCTCTTCCTTGCCTATCCCTTCCAATCTTCCCATCCCTCCACAAGGCCCCTGTTCAGCATAGCAGGTGAAGCCGCCTGGGCAAAGTACTGGTCATACTCCCCAGTTGTATCCCCCGACCAAGAGTCTGAAGCTCCAGGACACTGCCCTTGAGGCGGTAGAGGTGGGATCCCTCGCTAAGTCCGAGGGAAAAACTGAACCTGGAGGGTAAACAGATGATGATGATGATGATGATAATGGTGAACCGAGGAAGGTTGCCTTTTCGCCTGCAGACAATGGTGTAAAACGTTTGAAATTGGTATTCTATTACAATAATTACTTTAAACTTTGTTCTACGGCTGCAGTTGTATGTGATGACTCCAGGTTTTACTAGGTCCTCTGGTTCAAACTAAATCCCATGGGAAATTTAACGTTTTAATAAATGAGGAAACAGGCTTTGCACAGACATTGTTTACAGGTTTCCTTATAACTGCACATGAAATAAAGCTACAAAGTAGCTTTTGTTATCAGCTTGAATATATTAAGTAATTGCAAAGGCACGCGGTTGTTTCCGTGGTGTAGTGGTTATCACATCCGCCTAACACGCGGAAGGTCCCCGGTTCGATCCCGGGCAGAACCAACTTATTTTCTATGGACAAGGTAGGAGTGTGAAGGAGGCGAGCGTGGCCAAACATTCACGTGGTATGATAATGGTAAACCGATTAATGTTGCCTTCCCGCCTGCAGACTTTGGTGTAGAACGTTTGAAATTGGTGTTCTATTACAATAATTACTTTAAGCTTTGTTCTACGGCTGCTGTTATATGTGATGACACCAGGTTTTACTAGGTCCTCTGGTTCAAACTAAATCCCACGGGAAATTTAACGTTTTAATAAATGAGGAAACAGGCTTTGCACAGACATTGTTTACAGGTTTCCTTATAACTGCACATGAAATAAAGCTACAAAGTAGCTTTTGTTATCAGCTTGAATATATTAAGTAAATGCACAGAGGGGCGTTTGTTTCCGTGGTGTAGTGGTTATCACATCCGCCTCACACGCGGAAGGTCCCCGGTTCGATCCCGGGCGGAAACAACTTATTTTCTATGGACAAGGTAGGAGTGTGAAGGAGGCGAGCGTGGCCAAACATTCACGGGGTATGATAATGGTAAACCGATGAATGTTGCCTTCCCGCCTGCAGAATTTGGTGTAGAACGTTTGAAATTGGTGTTCTATAAAAAAATTACTTTAAAATGTTGTTGTACGGCTGTCCGCCTCTGTGGTGTAGTGGTTAGCGTGATTAGCTGCCACCCCCGGAGGCCCGGGTTCGATTCCCGGCTCTGCCACGAAATTTGAAAAGTGGTATGAGGGCTGGAACGGGGTCCACTCAGCCTCGGGAGGTCAACTGAGTAGAGGTGGGTTCGATTCCCACCTCAGCCATCCTCGAAGTGGTTTTCCGTGGTTTCCCACTTCACCTCCAGGCGAATGCCGGGATGGTACCTAGCTTAAGGCCACGGCCGCTTCCTTCCCTCATCCTTGCCTATCCCTTCCAATCTTCCCATCCCCCTACAAGGCCCCTGTTCACCATAGCAGGTGAGGGCGCCTGGGCGAGGTACTGGTCATACTCCCCAGTTGTATCCCCCGACCAAGAGTCTGAAGCTCCAGGACACTGCCCTTGAGGCGGTAGAGGTGGGATCCCTCGCTGAGTCCGAGGGAAAAAGCCGAACCTGGAGGGTAAACAGATGATGATGATGATGATGTACGGCTGCTGTTATATGCGATGACTCCAGGTTTTACTAGGTCCTCTGGTTCAAACTAAATCCCACGGGAAATTTAACGTTTTAATAAATGTGGAAACAGGCTTTGCTCAGACACTGTTTACAGGTTTGCTTATAACTGCACATGAAATAAAGCTGCCAAGTAGCTTTTGTTATCAGCTTGAATATGTTAAGTATATGCAAAGACACGTGGTTGTTTCCCTGGTGTAGTGGTTATCACGTCCGCCTCACACGTGGAAGGTCCCCGGTTCGATCCCGGGCGGAAACAACTTATTTTCAATGGACAGGATAGGAGTGTGAAGAAGGCGAGCGTGGCCAAACATTGACGTGGTATGTTAATGGTAAACCCATGAATGTTGCCTTTTCGCCTGCAGACAATAGTGTAGAGCGTTTGAAATTGGTGTTCTATTACAATAATTACTTTAAGCTTTGTTCTACGGCTGCTGTTATATGTGATGACTCCAGGTTTTACTAGGTCCTCTGGTTCAAACTAAATCCCACGGGAAATTTAACGTTTTAATAAATGAGGAAACAGGCTTTGCACAGACATTGTTTACAGGTTTCCTTATAACTGCACATGAAATAAAGCTACAAAGTAGCTTTAGTTATCAGCTTGAATATATTAAGTAAATGCACAGACACGCGGTTGTTTCCGTGGTGCAGTGGTTATCACATCCGCCTAACACGCGGAAGGGCGCCGGTTCAATCTCGGGCGGAAACAGCCTATTTTCATTCGAAAAATTGTGTTTGATTTTTTTGCAACACTGATAGGCGACAATCGGAGATGAAGGCTAGCGGTGTGAGGAAGGCGTTCGTGGCCCAGCATTCACGTGGTATGATAATGGGGAACCACGGAAAGATGCTTTCACGGCCGGCCACATTGGTGTAAATCATATGAAATTGGGGTTCCATAGGAATAATTCCTTTAACAAGTTGTTCCACGTCTGCTGTTATACGTGATATGTCTAGGTCTTACTAGCTTCTCCGGTTCACATTCCAGGCCACCGGAAATTCGAAGCTTTCTTTTAATGTTGGACACAGACGTTCCACAGACAGAAACATTTGCTACACACGGCACATCAAAGAATGCTACAAAGTAGTTTTCGTCTACAGCTTCATTATATTCGTTAAGTGGGAAGACACTCGGCTGTTTCCGTGGTGTAGTGGTTGTCACATCCGCCTAACACGCGGAAGGGCCCCGGTTCAATCCCGGGCGGAAACAGCTTATTTTCATTCGAAAAATTGTGTTTGATTTTTTTTGCAACACTGGTAGACGACAATCGGAGATGAAGGCTAGCGGTGAGAAGAAGGCGATCGAGGCCCAGCATTCACGTGGTATGATAATGGGGAACCACGGAAAGATGCTATCACGGCCGGCCACATTGGTGTGAAACATATGAAATTGGGGTCCCATAGGAATAATTCCTTTAACAAGTTGTTCCACGGCTGCTGTTACACGTGAAATCTCTAGGTCTTACTTGCTTCTCCGGATCTCATTCCAGGCCACCGGAAATTCGAAGCTTTCTTCTAATGTTGGACACAGACGTTCCACAGACAAAATCATTTGCTACACACGGCACATCAAAGAATGCTACAAAGTAGTTTTCGTCTACAGCTTCATTATATTCGTTAAGTGGGAAGACACTCGGCTGTTTCCGTGGTGTAGTGGTTATCACATCCGCCTCACACGCGGAAGGTCCGCGGTTCTATCCCGGGCGGAATCAACTTATTTTCTTTGGACAGGATAGGAGTGTGAAGAAGGCGAGCGTGGCCAAACATTGACGTGGTATGATAATGGTAAACCGATGAATGTTGCCTTTTCGCCTGCAGACAATAGTGTAGAACGTTTGAAATTGGTGTCCTATTACAATAATTCCTTTAAGCTTTGTTCTACGGCTGCTGTTATATGTGATGACTCCAGGTTTTACTAGGTCCTCTGGTTCAAACTAAATCCCACGGGAAATTTAACATTTTAATAAATGTGGAAACAGGCTTTGCTCAGACATTGTTTACATGTTTGCTTATAACTGCACATGAAATGAAGCTACCAAGTAGCTTTTGTTATCAGCTTGAATATATTAAGTAAATGCAAAGACACGCGGTTGTATCCGTGGTGTAGTGGTTATCACATCCGCCTAACACGCGGAAGGTCCCCGGTTCGATACCGGGCGGAAACAACTTATTTTCAATGGACAGGATAGGAGTGTGAAGAAGGCGAGCGTGGCCAAACATTGACGTGGTATGATAATGGTAAACCGATGAATGTTGCCTTTTCGCCTGCAGACAATAGTGTAGAACGTTTGAAATTGGTGTCCTATTACAATAATTACTTTAAGCTTTGTTCTACGGCTGCTGTTATATGTGATGACTCCAGGTTTTACTAGGTCCTCTGGTTCAAACTAAATCCCACGGGAAATTTAACGTTTTAATAAATGTGGAAACAGGCTTTGCACAGACATTGTTTACAGGTTTGCTTATAACTGCACATGAAATAAAGCTACAAAGTAGCTTTTGTTATCAGCTTGAATATATTAAGTAAATGCACATACACGCGGCTGTTTCCGTGGTGTAGTGGTTATCACATCCGCCTAACACGCGGAAGGGCCCCGGTTCAATCCCGGGCGGAAACAGCATATTTTCATTCGAAAAATTGTGTTTGATTTTTTTGCAACACTGATAGGCGACAATCGGAGATGAAGGCTAGCGGTGTGAAGAAGGCGTTCGTGGCCCAGCATTCACGTAGTATGATAATGGGGAACCACGGAAAGATGCTTTCACGGCCGGCCACATTGTTGTAAAACATATGAAATTGGGGTTCCATAGGAATAATTCCTTTAACAAGTTGTTCCACGGCTGCTGTTATACGTGATATCTCTAGGTCTTACTAGCTTCACTGGTTCACATTCCAGGCCACCGGAAATTCGGGGCTTTCATTTAATGTTGCACACAGACGCTCCACAGACAAAGAAGTTTACACGTTTGATTAACCCGGCACATCAAAGAATGCTACAAGTAGGTTTGTTTTACAGCCTCAGTATATCCGGAAAGGGTGAGGTCAAGCGGTTGTTTCCGCGGTGTAGTGGTTATCACGTCCGCCTCACACGCGGAAGGTCCCCGGTTCGATCCCGGGCGGAAACAACTTATTTTCAATGGACAAGGTAGGAGTGTGAAGGAGGCGAGCGTGGCCAAACATTCACATGGTATGATAATGGTAAACCGATTAATGTTGCCTTCCCGCCTGCAGACTTTGGTGTAGAACGTTTGAAATTGGTGTTCTATATATAAATTACTTTAAAATGTTGTTGTACGGCTGCTGTTATATGTGATGAGTGATGACTGCAGGTTTTACTAGGTCCTCTGGTTCAAACTAAATCCCACGGGAAATTTAACGTTTTAATAAATGTGGAAACAGGCTTTGCTCAGACATTGTTTACAGGTTTGCTTATAACTGCACATGAAATAAAGCTACCAAGTAGCTTTTGTTATCAGCTTGAATATATTAAGTAAATGCACAGACACGCGGTTGTATCCGTGGTGTAGTGGTTATCACATCCGCCTAACACGCTGAAGGCCCCCGGTTCAATCCCGGGCGGAAACAGCTTATTTTCATTCGAAAAATTGTGTTTGATTTTTTTGCAACACTGGTAGGCGACAATCGGAGATGAAGGCTAGCGGTGAGAAGAAGGCGATCGAGGCCCAGCATTCACGTGGTATGATAATGGGGAACCACGGAAAGATGCTATCACGGCCGGCCACATTGGTGTGAAACATATGAAATTGGGTTCCATAGGAATAATTCCTTTAACAAGTTGTTCCACGGCTGCTGTTATACGTCAAATCTCTAGGTCTTACTTGCTTCTCCGGTTCACATTCCAGGCCACCGGAAATTCGACGCTTTCTTTTAATGTTGGACACGGACGTTCCACAGACAAAAACATTTGCTACACACGGCACATCAAAGAATGCTACAAAGTAGTTTTCGTCTACAGCTTCATTATATTCCTTAAGTGGGAAAACACTCGGCTGTTTCCGTGGTGTAGTGGTTATCACCTCCGCTTTACACGCGGAAGGTCCCCGGTTCGATCCCGGGCGGAAACAACTTGTATTCAATCTAAAACCAATGTCCGTTTCTTTATGCCACACGTATCGGGGACAATGCGAGACAGAAAATAGGAGTGTGAAGAAGGCGTTCGTGGCCCAGCATTCACGTGGTATGATAATGAGGAGCCACGGAAAGATGCATTCACGGCCGGCCACATTTGTGTAAAACATATGAAATTGGGGTACAATAGAAATAATTCCTTTAACAAGTTGTTCCACGGCTGCTGTTATACGTGATATCTCTAGGTCTTACTAGCTTCTCTGGTTCTAATTCCAGGCCACAGGAAATTCGGGGCTTTCATTTAATGTTGCACACAGTGTAACCGTACAACAGGGTTACAGACTCCATTCTGTATTTATTATTATTATTATTATTATTATTATTATTATTATCCCGATTCATTAGATTTTATATATTCTGTTTCTCATCATTTAGACTGTTATAATTAGGTATCACGTATATTATTGTATTTAATCATAGGGTAAGTGAAATTAATTTGTAATTATTCTGTATTGTAGTAAGTGAGATTTGTTGGTTTCATATTGTCATGCTGTGGCTTGTAACTTTGGCTAGATGAGCTGGCATAGTATTTTGCAATCGAGGCTATGTTTAACTGTGCAAGGAGTTTTCCCGGTGACGCATTCGGTATAGTCATTCTTGGTCCGCTTGGGTACGCTTAGACAGCGCGTGACTGATGACATCAGTGCGTGGACACGTGATTGCGACCAAGTGTCAGTATTCGCCAGCTACTGTATGTGGAAGTGGAAAGGATGAACAGTGAGTGGGGAGATGAGTCGTCATCGCGAGGTGATATAAAGTCAAGGCGACGGTGGGGAGAGGTATTCTGTTCTTACTCAGTTCATAAGCAGTTGATATCGTGCAGATCATATGTAACAGTCAGATGTATCAAATGGAAGAAGTGGTCTTAGTGTGATGGTCAGAGCTAAGAGTTGTGTTTGCAAGAGGTCCGGTAATAATCTAGGAGGTCTACAAGTGGTGCTTGTATCCGAGCAGAGACGGGTACTATGCTGATAAAGAAACATCATCTTCTTGTGAGGATGGACTTCACAAGATGTTTCAATAATATTTTCCAATTATTTAAAATATATTGAGTGGACGTAATTACATTGGAGCTCCCTACACGCGTACATGGTATGTAGGCCAACTCCTTGTTATATAAGAAGATTACAACAGACGGCTCCCGACTTCAGCTCACAGGTTTTCCCAAGAATTTCAAGTTCAACAGCGGTGTATGCAGACAACAGGTAATTAAAGCATCAGACATGTTATGCATTCATAACATGAAGAAGAGTGTAATCAGCGGCGATATCACATCTCACTTCAAGTTCATGCCAATAGCTTTTTTTGTTTAGATTAAATTTTCCTTTTCTTTGTACCGCAAATCTCACGATATATTTCTTTTGTTAAATTAAAAGACGTAAATGATTGTTCATTGTGACGTAAATTTAGTCATAAACTCAGTTTTATTTTAATTATAATAAGTGATTCCAGTTCCATGTACAATCCTCAATTGTGGAAATGCAACCGTAATTTAATATTGTCCTGATCCATATCCCTGTATATTGCCAGATATGTGAGTTTATCACCTCACGCCTTGAGATAATTGATAGAAGAGGTATGCTCTACCGAATTTTGTTGTTTTTCTTAAAAAAGCAACTGGCGCTCAAACAAATGTTATTTATATTATGTGGAAGATATGAAGGTATAAGAGTAGTGGTCGGAGTAGACACAACGTGTCGCCAGCAACGTGGGACTCGAAAGGTTCAGAAAAAGTGTTTCTGAATGGCAATATACATGGATCAGTTCTTTTAATGAGTACGCACATGTTAAATTCACCGAGTAATGTTAGGAAGGTCATTTTGTTGAAGTTTGTATTTAAGGGGAAATGTCAGAGGAAGTGCAAGGGGAAATAGCTTTGAGATCGCGAAAAATTAGTAGGAAACCGAAGATGGACAAGGATAGCAATATGCAGTCAGGTGATGAGGCTGAGGTTATTGTGTCCAAGGAAATCCAAGGTGGTAACATAAATAGGAAGTTGGTGACTAAGGTGGGACCTACTGAAAGTCAGAAAATAGTAGAAACTGAGGAAAACGCTGTCACGCAAGATCAAAGTAAAGGGGTGATTGACCTGGGTTTATTTAATTTGCTGATGTCCAAAATGGCTGAGCAGAATAATATCATTAGTGAGAAAATTGAATCTCAGAATAATATTATTAGTGAGAAAATTGAATCTCAGAATAATATTATGAGTGAGAAAATTGAAACGGTTATTAGTGAGAAAATTGAATCTCAGAATAATATTATGAGTGAGAAAATTGAAGCGGTCATTAGTGAGAAAATTGAAGCTCAGGGTATTAGTATTAATAAGAAGATCGATGATGTTAGTAATAAGATAGATCATAAGGTGTTAGAAATAAGTAAGCAAATTAATAATTTAGAAAGTAAGGTAAATAGGGAGTGTAGTGACATCAGAGCTGAGATGGAATTGGGTCGGAGCAATCTCCATACGGAAATAGAGCAAGTTAGTGAGACATGCATCAAACAAGGGCATAAGATTGATGAATTAAGTGCCAAGATCGAGTCTAATAAAGGAGAAATCAATGAGTTAGTAGAAGAAAGGTTTGAAAAGATAACCAATACAGTGGGGCAAGAAACTAGGAAATGTATTAGTAGGGTAGAACATGTGGAAAGAAAACTTGGAGAAGTAGGTGATCTAGAGAGTGAACAAAAATCATTATCACAGAAGGTGAGAGAATCGGAAGAAAAATTACAGGAGAAGCTAAGAAAAATTGAAGAAAAGGCTGAGGAAACATTGGAAGAAAAATTTCTGAGTTGCCAGAGAGTACTCCAGAAAGAAGTGCGTGATAGTAGAAATGTACGTGAAATAATTGTAAATAATGGTTTAATCACTAGAGATCATGATTTACCTAAGTTTTCTGGGAAAGAATTCAACCCGATGGAATTTATGAGAGTAGTCGAGAAGAAATTTGTGGTTCAATTAAGAGACAATATTATTAGCTGGGAAACTGTATTGGAGATCTTATCTAATGCTTTCGTAGGAGAGACTAAGTCTTGGTTTCAAGTATATAAAAGCTCGATGTCTAGTCTAACTGAATTTAAGGAGAAATTCATGGCTAAATTTTGGAGTGAAGGTGTTCAGAGTAGAGAGAGAGAGAGAGTAATGTTTGGCAGGTATAATTCTAACGAGGGTGTTAGAATGACTGAATACTTTTTGGCTCATGTTTTGGTGTGGAGAAATTTAGAATGTATTGGACCTGAGGCTGATATAGTTAGACTTATGGCTAAGCACTATCCCGATAGAATAAGAGAAGCTGTTTGTATGCAAAGAGTGGAGACTATTAAGGAAATGGAGATTTTGTTGGAAAGTTTTGATGCTTTAGGTAGTAGCTTGAATAATAATAGGACACTAAATAGGAATGTAGAAGGAAGGGGTAACCAATCTAATAATCAGGACAGGACTATGAATAATCGTAACTACAGAAGAGAATATCAGGAGAGACCTAATAATAATTTCCACAGGGAGAGAAATTATCAGAATAGTTCGGAAAATTTCAGGACTGGGAGGCGTGATTATGGTAATCAACCAGAAGCTGGGAGGCGAGAGAATACAGGCCATAATAATAATAATAATGACGCTAGAGGAAATAGGCAACAGGGGAGGCCGACTGAGGTGTGTAACCAACAAGTCGTAACCGAACCTAGTACTTTAAACGCGCAACGGACTGTATAAACAGGTCACTGAGACAGTCCGTAAATGGTGAGTTCACATATAAGGCAGATAAGTATGTTTATGTCGATCAGCCTATAGTTGTAAGTGAACATGATTGTGACCTAAGTAGCAATAATTCAAATATTTTAGGTGACGACTTAATCGTAGACAATAAATTTTATAAGTGTAATTTAAATTTAGATATAAGGCAAGATTTGTTAAGTGATCTTATATTATGTAATGAGGATAATTTAAGTAGTGTTACTGTTACACCGACGATTGAACTGCTGATATGGGGCAGAAAAGTTAAGATTTTGTTGGACTCTGGTAGTGAGAAGTCATGTGTAAATTCCAAGCTGTATGAGGAAGTTTTAAGAGAGAAGTATGAGGTAGCGGAAATTCCAGTGAGGAATACGTTCATCGTAACAGCTGTTGGAAACAAGTCTGAAAGAGTGAATAAACATATAGCTGTCCCCATTAACATAAGAGGAGAATGTATTTTCCAACCATGCTTAGTTGTGCCTAATTTAGTTTATGCCGTTATTTTAGGTACCGACTGGTTAACGTGTCACAAGGCTAAATTAAATTTTGATCTGTGTAATGTCAATCTTATTTGGGGAAAGAGTAGCAGGGAAGTCAGTTTACCATATGATGTTTTGTCAGAAATTAGTGCGAATAAAGTGTGTTCTAGTACGGAAGGATCTTGTGAAATTCCTAATATTAGGAAAAATTTTGATGTCTGCCATGTGTCTATACAGAGAGATTCTAGAGATGAATTGTATGAGACTGTGGAGAAATGTAAGTTAGCGGAAAGTCAGAAGGACGAATTGTGTGAATTATTGATATCACATAGTGATGTTTTTAGCGATCGGCCTGGTAGAACACATCTTTACGAACACAAATTTAATGTTATTGATAACTCAACTTTTGTAGGACCGAAATATCCCATTCCGTTAAAATACGCTAGCGCTGTTGAAGAGCAGATTGACATTATGCTAGATTATAATATAATTGAACCATCATGTAGTCCTAATTTAAATCCACTTGTTATTATACCTAAGAAGGATAACACGGTAAGATTGTGCATGATAATTTTTGTAATACTATATTGGATGAATTTGAACTTGGTGACAAGGTATTACTCAGAGTGTCACTCCCGTCATCAGCAGAAGCTGGTCAATTTTCTAAGTTTTTCTTGTTATATCAGGGATACTTCACCGTAGTGAAACGGATTGGGAAATGTGCTTATTCACTAGAAGACAAGGAAGGAAATATCGTAGGCACATACAATATAAGAAATCTTAAGAAATATATCATGTGAGTTTGTTGATTAATTTTCATTATTATGTTAATTCACCATATTTTATGAAGCTGGCATTGCGAACAGGGCTTCCGTGAAATTAGCGTGTGTTGTGATATTAAGTGAAGCATGGCAGTGCAATAAACTCCAGTGCTTGGAGACAGTGTATATAATGAAATGTCTTCGAGAATTACTTTTGAACACTCAATGAACGTTTGAAACGACAGAAGTGAGAAGAACTGTAATCTGTATGTAAATAATACTGTATAATCAAAGTGAAAATGATAATTGATAAATGTTTTATATGTGTAACAACGAACATCCAGATGGATGATACTATGTACCAAATTTGTAAAGGGCATTTTTATACATGTATCTATGGTGTACTCGATTTCAGGTGATTGTGTAGATATTTCATGAATCAATCGATTCATTTAATCGATTATTTCATGAGGGAGGCGTTCTGTAACCGTACAACAGGGTTACAGACTCCATTCTGTATTTATTATTATTATTATTATTATTATTATTATTATTATTATTATTATTATTATCCCGATTCATTAGATTTTATATATTCTGTTTCTCATCATTTAGACTGTTATAATTAGGTATCACGTATATTATTGTATTTAATCATAGGGTAAGTGAAATTAATTTGTAATTATTCTGTATTGTAGTAAGTGAGATTTGTTGGTTTCATATTGTCATGCTGTGGCTTGTAACTTTGGCTAGATGAGCTGGCATAGTATTTTGCAATCGAGGCTATGTTTAACTGTGCAAGGAGTTTTCCCGGTGACGCATTCGGTATAGTCATTCTTGGTCCGCTTGGGTACGCTTAGACAGCGCGTGACTGATGACATCAGTGCGTGGACACGTGATTGCGACCAAGTGTCAGTATTCGCCAGCTACTGTATGTGGAAGTGGAAGGGATGAACAGTGAGTGGGGAGATGAGTCGTCATCGCGAGGTGATATAAAGTCAAGGCGACGGTGGGGAGAGGTATTCTGTTCTTACTCAGTTCATAAGCAGTTGATATCGTGCAGATCATATGTAACAGTCAGATGTATCAAATGGAAGAAGTGGTCTTAGTGTGATGGTCAGAGCTAAGAGTTGTGTTTGCAAGAGGTCCGGTAATAATCTAGGAGGTCTACAAGTGGTGCTTGTATCCGAGCAGAGACGGGTACTATGCTGATAAAGAAACATCATCTTCTTGTGAGGATGGACTTCACAAGATGTTTCAATAATATTTTCCAATTATTTAAAATATATTGAGTGGACGTAATTACATTGGAGCTCCCTACACGCGTACATGGTATGTAGGCCAACTCCTTGTTATATAAGAAGATTACAACAGACGGCTCCCGACTTCAGCTCACAGGTTTTCCCAAGAATTTCAAGTTCAACAGCGGTGTATGCAGACAACAGGTAATTAAAGCATCAGACATGTTATGCATTCATAACATGAAGAAGAGTGTAATCAGCGGCGATATCACATCTCACTTCAAGTTCATGCCAATAGCTTTTTTTGTTTAGATTAAATTTTCCTTTTCTTTGTACCGCAAATCTCACGATATATTTCTTTTGTTAAATTAAAAGACGTAAATGATTGTTCATTGTGACGTAAATTTAGTCATAAACTCAGTTTTATTTTAATTATAATAAGTGATTCCAGTTCCATGTACAATCCTCAATTGTGGAAATGCAACCGTAATTTAATATTGTCCTGATCCATATCCCTGTATATTGCCAGATATGTGAGTTTATCACCTCACGCCTTGAGATAATTGATAGAAGAGGTATGCTCTACCGAATTTTGTTGTTTTTCTTAAAAAAGCAACTGGCGCTCAAACAAATGTTATTTATATTATGTGGAAGATATGAAGGTATAAGAGTAGTGGTCGGAGTAGCCACAACAGACGCTCCACAAATGAAATGAAATGGCGTATGGCTTTTAGTGCTGGGAGTGTCCGAGGACAAGTTCGGCTCGCCAGATACAGGTCTTTTGATTTCACACCCGTAGGTGACCTGCGCGTCGTGATGAGGATGAAATGATGATGAAGACCACAAATACACCCAGCCCCCGTGCCAGCGAAATTAACCAATTAAGGTTAAAGTTCCCGACCCTGCCGGGAATCGAACCCGGGACCCCTGTGACCAAAGGCCAGCACGCTAACCATTTAGCCATGGAGCCGGACGACGCTCCACAGACAAAGAAGTTTACACGTTTGATTAACCCGGCACATCAAAGAATGCTACAAGTAGGTTTGTTTCACAGCTTCAGTATATCCGGAATGGGGGAGGTCAAGCGGTTGTTTCCGCGGTGTAGTGGTTATCACGTCCGCCTCACACGCGGAAGGTCCCCGGTTCGATCCCGGGCGGAAACACCTTATTTTCAATGGACAGGATAGGAGTGTGAAGAAGGCGAGCGTGGCCAAACATTGACGTGGTATGTTAATGGTAAACCGATGAATGTTGCCTTTTCGCCTGCACACAATGGTGTAGAACGTTTGAAATTGGTGTTCTATTACAATAATTACTTTAAACGTTGTTCTACGGCTGCTGTAATATGTGATGACTAAAGGTTTTACTAGGTCCTCTGGTTCAAACTAAATCCCACGGGAAATTTCATCATCATCATCATCTGTTTACCCTCCAGGTTCGGTTTTTCCCTCGGACTTAGCGAGGGAGCCCACCTCTACCGCCTCAAGGGCAGTGTCCTGGAGCTTCAGACTCTTGGTCGGGGGATACAACCGGGGAGTATGACCAGTACCTCGCCCAGGCGGCCTCACCTGCTATGCTGAACAGGGGCCTTGTGGAGGGATGGGAACATTGGAAGGGATAGGCAAGGAAGAGGGAAGGAAGCAGCCGTGGCCTTAAGTTAGGTACCATCCCGGCATTCGCCTGGAGGAGAAGTGGGAAACCACGGAAAACCACTTCGAGGATGGCTGAGGTGGGAATCGAACCCACCTCTACTCAGTTGACCTCCCGAGGCTGAGTGAACCCCGTTCCAGCCCTCGTACCACTTTTCAAATTTCGTGGCAGAGCCGGGAATCGAACCCGGGCCTCCGGGGGTGGCAGCTAATCACGCTAACCACTACACCACAGAGGCGGACTCCCACGGGAAATTTAACGTTTTAATAAATGTGGAAACAGGCTTTGCACAGACATTGTTTACAGGTTTGCTTATAACTACACATGAAATAAAGCTACATAGTAGCTTTTGTTATCAGCATGAATATATTAAGTAAATGCAAAGACACGCGGTTGTTTCCGTGGTGTAGTAGTTATCACATCCGCCTAACACGCGGAATGTCCCCGGTTCAATCACGGGCGGAAACAGCTTATTTTCATTCGAAAAATTGTGTTTGATTTTTTTGCAACACTGATAGGCGACAATCGGAGATGAAGGCTAGCGGTGTGAGGAAGGCGTTCGTGGCCCAGCATTCACGTGGTATGATAATGGGGAACCACGGAAAGATGCTTTCACGGCCGGCCACATTGGTGTAAAACATATGAAATTGGGGTTCCATAGGAATAATTCCTTTAACAAGTTGTTCCACGGCTGCTGTTATACGTGATATCTCTAGGTCTTACTAGCTTCTCCGGTTCACATTCCATTCCACCGGAAATTGGACGCCTTCTTTTAATGTTGGACACAGACGTTCCACAGACAAAAATATTTGCTACACACGGCACATCAAAGAATGCTACAAGGTAGTTTTCGTCTACAGCTTCATTATATTCGTTAAGTGCGAAAACACTCGGCTGTTTCCGTGGTGTAGTGGTTATCACATCCGCCTCATACGCGGAAGGTCCCCGGTTCGATTCCTGGCGGAAACAACTTATTTTCTATGGACAAGATAGAAGTGTGAAGAAGGCGAGCGTGGCCAAACATTGACGTGGTATGATAATGGTGAACCGAGGAAGGTTGCCTTTTCGCCTGCAGACAATGGTGTAAAACGTTTGAAATTGGTGTTCTATTACAATAATTACTTTAAACTTTGTTCTACGGCTGCAGTTGTATGTGATGACTCCAGGTTTTGCTAGGTCCTCTGGTTCAAACTAAATCCCACGGGAAATTTAACGTTTTAATAAATGTGGAAACAGGCTTTGCACAGACATTGTTTACAGGTTTGCTTATAACTGCACATGAAATAAAGCTGCCAAGTAGCTTTTGTTATCAGCTTGAATATATTAAGTAAATGCACAGACACGCGTTTGTTTCCGTGGTGTAGTGGTTATCACATCCGCCTCACACGCGGAAGGGCGTCGGTTCAATCCCGGGCGGAAATAGCTTATTATCATTCGAAAAATTGTGTTTCAATTTCTTGCAACACTGATAGGCGACAATCGGAGATGAAGGCTAGCGGTGTGAGGAAGGCGTTCGTGGCCCAGCATTCACGTGGCATGATAATGGGGAACCACGGAAAGATGCTATCACGGCCGGCCACATTGGTGTGAAACATATGAAATTGGGGTTCCATAGGAATAATTCCTTTAACAAGTTGTTCCACGGCTGCTGTTATACGTCAAATCTCTAGGTCTTACTTGCTTCTCCGGTTCACATTCCAGGCCACCGGAAATTCGACGCTTTCTTTTAATGTTGGACACGGACGTTCCACAGACAAAAACATTTGCTACACACGGCACATCAAAGAATGCTACAAAGTAGTTTTCGTCTACAGCTTCATTATATTCGTTAAGTGGGAAAACACTCGGCTGTTTCCGTGGTGTAGTGGTTATCACCTCCGCTTTACACGCGGAAGGTCCCCGGTTCGATCCCGGGCGGAAACAACTTGTATTCAATCTAAAACCAATGTACGGTTCTTTATGCCACACCTATCGGGGACAATGCGAGACAGAAAATAGGAGTGTGAGAAAGGCGTTCGTGGCCCAGCATTCACGTGGTATGATAATGAGGAGCCACGGAAAGATGCATTCACGGCCGGCCACATTTGTGTAAAACATATGAAATTGGGGTACCATAGAAATAATTCCTTTAACAAGTTGTTCCACGGCTGCTGTTATACGTGATATCTCTAGGTCTTACTAGCTTCACTGGTTCTAATTCCAGGCCACAGGAAATTCGGGGCTTTCATTTAATGTTGCACACAGACGCTCCACAGACAAAGAAGTTTACACGTTTGATTAACCCGGCACATCAAAGAATGCTACAAGTAGGTTTGTTTCACAGCTTCAGTATATCCGGAATGGGTGAGGTCAAGCGGTTGTTTCCGCGGTGTAGTGGTTATCACGTCCGCCTCACACGCGGAAGGTCCCCGGTTCGATCCCGGGCGGAAACACCTTATTTTCAATGGACAGGATAGGAGTGTGAAGAAGGCGAGCGTGGCCAAACATTGACGTGGTATGATAATGGTAAACCGATGAATGTTGCCTTTTCGCCTGCACACAATGGTGTAGAACGTTTGAAATTGGTGTTCTATTACAATAATTACTTTAAACTTTGTTCTACGGCTGCTGTAATATGTGATGACTAAAGGTTTTACTAGGTCCTCTGGTTCAAACTAAATCCCACGGGAAATTTAACGTTTTAATAAATGTGGAAACAGGCTTTGCACAGACATTGTTTACAGGTTTGCTTATAACTACACATGAAATAAAGCTACATAGTAGCTTTTGTTATCAGCTTGAATATATTAAGTAAATGCAAAGACACGCGGTTGTTTCCGTGGTGTAGTAGTTATCACATCCGCCTAACACGCGGAATGTCCCCGGTTCAATCACGGGCGGAAACAGCTTACTTTCATTCGAAAAATTGTGTTAGATTTTTTTGCAACACTGATAGGCGACAATCGGAGATGAAGGCTAGCGTGGAGAAGAAGGCGTTCGTGGCCCAGCATTCACGTGGTATGATAATGGGGAACCACGGAAAGATGCTTTCACGGCCGGCCAAATTGGTGTGAAACATATGAAATTGGGGTTCCATAGGAATAATTCCATTAGCAAGTTGTTCCACGGCTGCTCTTATACGTGAAATCTCTAGGTCTTACTAGCTTCACTGGTTCACATTCCAGGCCACCGGAAATTCGGGGCTTTCATTTAACGTTGCACACAGACGCTCCACAGACAAAGAAGTTTACACGTTTGATTAACCCGGCACATCAAAGAATGCTACAAGTAGGTTTGTTTTACAGCCTCAGTATATCCGGAAAGGGTGAGGTCAAGCGGTTGTTTCCGCGGTGTAGTGGTTATCACGTCCGCCTCACACGCGGAAGGTCCCCGGTTCGATCCCGGGCGGAAACAACTTATTTTCAATGGACAAGGTAGGAGTGTGAAGGAGGCGAGCGTGGCCAAACATTCACGTGGTATGATAATGGTAAACCGATTAATGTTGCCTTCCCGCCTGCAGACTTTGGTGTAGAACGTTTGAAATTGGTGTTCTATATATAAATTACTTTAAAATGTTGTTGTACGGCTGCTGTTATATGTGATGAGTGATGACTGCAGGTTTTACTAGGTCCTCTGGTTCAAACTAAATCCCACGGGAAATTTAACGTTTTAATAAATGTGGAAACAGGCTTTGCTCAGACATTGTTTACAGGTTTGCTTATAACTGCACATGAAATAAAGCTACCAAGTAGCTTTTGTTATCAGCTTGAATATATTAAGTAAATGCACAGACACGCGGTTGTATCCGTGGTGTAGTGGTTATCACATCCGCCTAACACGCTGAAGGCCCCCGGTTCAATCCCGGGCGGAAACAGCTTATTTTCATTCGAAAAATTGTGTTTGATTTTTTTGCAACACTGGTAGGCGACAATCGGAGATGAAGGCTAGCGGTGAGAAGAAGGCGATCGAGGCCCAGCATTCACGTGGTATGATAATGGGGAACCACGGAAAGATGCTATCACGGCCGGCCACATTGGTGTGAAACATATGAAATTGGGTTCCATAGGAATAATTCCTTTAACAAGTTGTTCCACGGCTGCTGTTATACGTCAAATCTCTAGGTCTTACTTGCTTCTCCGGTTCACATTCCAGGCCACCGGAAATTCGACGCTTTCTTTTAATGTTGGACACGGACGTTCCACAGACAAAAACATTTGCTACACACGGCACATCAAAGAATGCTACAAAGTAGTTTTCGTCTACAGCTTCATTATATTCCTTAAGTGGGAAAACACTCGGCTGTTTCCGTGGTGTAGTGGTTATCACCTCCGCTTTACACGCGGAAGGTCCCCGGTTCGATCCCGGGCGGAAACAACTTGTATTCAATCTAAAACCAATGTCCGTTTCTTTATGCCACACGTATCGGGGACAATGCGAGACAGAAAATAGGAGTGTGAAGAAGGCGTTCGTGGCCCAGCATTCACGTGGTATGATAATGAGGAGCCACGGAAAGATGCATTCACGGCCGGCCACATTTGTGTAAAACATATGAAATTGGGGTACAATAGAAATAATTCCTTTAACAAGTTGTTCCACGGCTGCTGTTATACGTGATATCTCTAGGTCTTACTAGCTTCACTGGTTCTAATTCCAGGCCACAGGAAATTCGGGGCTTTCATTTAATGTTGCACACAGACGCTCCACAAATGAAATGAAATGGCGTATGGCTTTTAGTGCCGGGAGTGTCCGAGGAGCCACCTCCGTGGTGTAGTGGTTAGCGTGCTTAGCTGCCACCCCCGGAGGCCCGGGTTCGATTCCCGGCTCTGCCACGAAATTTGAAAAGTGGTATGAGGGCTGGAACGGGGTCCACTCAGCCTCGGGAGGTCAACTGAGTAGAGGTGGGTTCGATTCCCACCTCAGCCATCCTGGAAGTGGTTTTCCGTGGTTTCCCACTTCTCCTCCAGGCGAATGCCGGGATGGTACCTAACTTAAGGCCACGGCCGCTTCCTTCCCTCTTCCTTGCCTATCCCTTCCAATCTTCCCATCCCTTCACAAGGCCCCTGTTCAGCATAGCAGGTGAGGCCGCCTGGGCGAGGTACTGGTCATACTCCCCAGTTGTATCCCCCGACCAAGAGTCTGAAGCTCCAGGACACTGCCCTTGAGGCGGTAGAGGTGGGATCCCTCGCTAAGTCCGAGGGAAAAACCGAACCTGGAGGGTAAACAGATGATGATGATGATGATGATGAGTGTCCGAGGACAAGTTCGGCTCGCCAGATACAGGTCTTTTGATTTCACACCCGTAGGTGACCTGCGCGTCGTGATGAGGATGAAATGATGATGAAGACCACAAATACACCCAGCCCCCGTGCCAGCGAAATTAACCAATTAAGGTTAAAGTTCCCGACCCTGCCGGGAATCGAACCCGGGACCCCTGTGACCAAAGGCCAGCACGCTAACCATTTAGCCATGGAGCCGGACGACGCTCCACAGACAAAGAAGTTTACACGTTTGATTAACCCGGCACATCAAAGAATGCTACAAGTAGGTTTGTTTCACAGCTTCAGTATATCCGGAATGGGGAGGTCAAGCGGTTGTTTCCGCGGTGTAGTGGTTATCACGTCCGCCTCACACGCGGAAGGTCCCCGGTTCGATCCCGGGCGGAAACACCTTATTTTCAATGGACAGGATAGGAGTGTGAAGAAGGCGAGCGTGGCCAAACATTGACGTGGTATGATAATGGTAAACCGATGAATGTTGCCTTTTCGCCTGCACACAATGGTGTAGAACGTTTGAAATTGGTGTTCTATTACAATAATTACTTTAAACGTTGTTCTACGGCTGCTGTAATATGTGATGACTAAAGGTTTTACTAGGTCCTCTGGTTCAAACTAAATCCCACGGGAAATTTCATCATCATCATCATCTGTTTACCCTCCAGGTTCGGTTTTTCCCTCGGACTTAGCGAGGGAGCCCACCTCTACCGCCTCAAGGGCAGTGTCCTTGAGCTTCAGACTCTTGGTCGGGGGATACAACCGGGGAGTATGACCAGTACCTCGCCCAGGCGGCCTCACCTGCTATGCTGAACAGGGGCCTTGTGGAGGGATGGGAACATTGGAAGGGATAGGCAAGGAAGAGGGAAGGAAGCAGCCGTGGCCTTAAGTTAGGTACCATCCCGGCATTCGCCTGGAGGAGAAGTGGGAAACCACGGAAAACCACTTCGAGGATGGCTGAGGTGGGAATCGAACCCACCTCTACTCAGTTGACCTCCCGAGGCTGAGTGAACCCCGTTCCAGCCCTCGTACCACTTTTCAAATTTCGTGGCAGAGCCGGGAATCGAACCCGGGCCTCCGGGGGTGGCAGCTAATCACGCTAACCACTACACCACAGAGGCGGACTCCCACGGGAAATTTAACGTTTTAATAAATGTGGAAACAGGCTTTGCACAGACATTGTTTACAGGTTTGCTTATAACTACACATGAAATAAAGCTACATAGTAGCTTTTGTTATCAGCTTGAATATATTAAGTAAATGCAAAGACACGCGGTTGTTTCCGTGGTGTAGTAGTTATCACATCCGCCTAACACGCGGAATGTCCCCGGTTCAATCACGGGCGGAAACAGCTTATTTTCATTCGAAAAATTGTGTTTGATTTTTTTGCAACACTGATAGGCGACAATCGGAGATGAAGGCTAGCGGTGTGAGGAAGGCGTTCGTGGCCCAGCATTCACGTGGTATGATAATAGGGAACCACGGAAAGATGCTTTCACGGCCGGCCACATTGGTGTAAAACATATGAAATTGGGGTTCCATAGGAATAATTCCTTTAACAAGTTGTTTCACATCTGCTGTTATACGTGATATCTCTAGGTCTTACTAGCTTCTCCGGTTCACATTCCAGGCCACCGGAAATTCGAAGCTTTCTTTTAATGTTGGACACAGACGTTTCACAGACAAAAACATTTGCTACACTCGGCACATCAAAGAATGCTACAAAGTAGTTTTCGTCTACAGCTTCATTATATTCGTTAAGTGGGAAGTCACTCGGCTGTTTCCGTGGTGTAGTGGTTATCACATCCGCCTAACACGCGGAAGGCCCCCGGTTCAATCCCGGGCGGAAACAATTTTTTTCATTCGAAAAATTGTGTTTGATTTTTTTGCAACACTGGTAGGCGACAATCGGAGATGAAGGCTAGCTGTGAGAAGAAGGCGATCGAGGCCCAGCATTCACGTGGCATGATAATGGGGAACCACGGAAAGATGCTTTCACGGCCGGCCACATTGGTGTAAAACATATGAAATTGGGGTTCCATAGGAATAATTCCTTTAACAAGTTGTTCCACGGCTGCTGTTATACGTGCTATCTCTAGGTCTTACTAGCTTCTCCGGTTCACATTCCATTCCACCGGAAATTGGACGCCTTCTTTTAATGTTGGACACAGACGTTCCACAGACAAAAATATTTGCTACACACGGCACATCAAAGAATGCTACAAAGTAGTTTTCGTCTACAGCTTCATTATATTCGTTAAGTGCGAAAACACTCGGCTGTTTCCGTGGTGTAGTGGTTATCACATCCGCCTCATACGCGGAAGGACCCCGGTTCGATTCCTGGCGGAAACAACTTATTTTCTATGGACAAGATAGAAGTGTGAAGAAGGCGAGCGTGGCCAAACATTGACGTGGTATGATAATGGTGAACCGAGGAAGGTTGCCTTTTCGCCTGCAGACAATGGTGTAAAACGTTTGAAATTGGTGTTCTATTACAATAATTACTTTAAACTTTGTTCTACGGCTGCAGTTGTATGTGATGACTCCAGGTTTTGCTAGGTCCTCTGGTTCAAACTAAATCCCACGGGAAATTTAACGTTTTAATAAATGTGGAAACAGGCTTTGCACAGACATTGTTTACAGGTTTGCTTATAACTGCACATGAAATAAAGCTGCCAAGTAGCTTTTGTTATCAGCTTGAATATATTAAGTAAATGCACAGACACGCGTTTGTTTCCGTGGTGTAGTGGTTATCACATCCGCCTCACACGCGGAAGGGCGCCGGTTCAATCCCGGGCGGAAATAGCTTATTTTCATTCGAAAAATTGTGTTTCAATTTCTTGCAACACTGATAGGCGACAATCGGAGATGAAGGCTAGCGGTGTGAGGAAGGCGTTCGTGGCCCAGCATTCACGTGGTATGATAATGGGGAACCACGGAAAGATGCTTTCACGGCCGGCCACATTGGTGTAAAACATATGAAATTGGGGTTCCATAGGAATAATTCCTTTAACAAGTTAATCCACGTCTGCTGTTATACGTAATATGTCTAGGTCTTACTAGCTTCTCCGGTTCACATTCCAGGCCACCGGAATTTCGAAGCTTTCTTTTAATGTTGGACACAGACGTTCCACAGACAAAAACATTTTCTACACACGGCACATCAAAGAATGCTACAAAGTAGTTTTCGTCTACAGCTTCATTATATTCGTTAAGTGGGAAGACACTCGGCTGTTTCCGTGGTGTAGTGGTTATCACATCCGCCTAACACGCGGAAGGCCCCCGGTTCAATCCTTGGCGGAAACAATTTTTTTCATTCGAAAAATTGTGTTTGATTTTTTTGCAACACTGGTAGGCGACAATCGGAGATGAAGGCTAGCTGTGAGAAGAAGGCGATCGAGGCCCAGCATTCACGTGGCATGATAATGGGGAACCACGGAAAGATGCTATCACGGCCGGCCACATTGGTGTGAAACATATGAAATTGGGGTTCCATAGGAATAATTCCTTTAACAAGTTGTTCCACGGCTGCTGTTATACGTCAAATCTCTAGGTCTTACTTGCTTCTCCGGTTCACATTCCAGGCCACCGGAAATTCGACGCTTTCTTTTAATGTTGGACACGGACGTTCCACAGACAAAAACATTTGCTACACACGGCACATCAAAGAATGCTACAAAGTAGTTTTCGTCTACAGCTTCATTATATTCGTTAAGTGGGAAAACACTCGGCTGTTTCCGTGGTGTAGTGGTTATCACCTCCGCTTTACACGCGGAAGGTCCCCGGTTCGATCCCGGGCGGAAACAACTTGTATTCAATCTAAAACCAATGTACGGTTCTTTATGCCACACCTATCGGGGACAATGCGAGACAGAAAATAGGAGTGTGAAGAAGGCGTTCGTGGCCCAGCATTCACGTGGTATGATAATGAGGAGCCACGGAAAGATGCATTCACGGCCGGCCACATTTGTGTAAAACATATGAAATTGGGGTACCATAGAAATAATTCCTTTAACAAGTTGTTCCACGGCTGCTGTTATACGTGATATCTCTAGGTCTTACTAGCTTCACTGGTTCTAATTCCAGGCCACAGGAAATTCGGGGCTTTCATTTAATGTTGCACACAGACGCTCCACAGACAAAGAAGTTTACACGTTTGATTAACCCGGCACATCAAAGAATGCTACAAGTAGGTTTGTTTCACAGCTTCAGTATATCCGGAATGGGTGAGGTCAAGCGGTTGTTTCCGCGGTGTAGTGGTTATCACGTCCGCCTCACACGCGGAAGGTCCCCGGTTCGATCCCGGGCGGAAACACCTTATTTTCAATGGACAGGATAGGAGTGTGAAGAAGGCGAGCGTGGCCAAACATTGACGTGGTATGATAATGGTAAACCGATGAATGTTGCCTTTTCGCCTGCACACAATGGTGTAGAACGTTTGAAATTGGTGTTCTATTACAATAATTACTTTAAACTTTGTTCTACGGCTGCTGTAATATGTGATGACTAAAGGTTTTACTAGGTCCTCTGGTTCAAACTAAATCCCACGGGAAATTTAACGTTTTAATAAATGTGGAAACAGGCTTTGCACAGACATTGTTTACAGGTTTGCTTATAACTACACATGAAATAAAGCTACATAGTAGCTTTTGTTATCAGCTTGAATATATTAAGTAAATGCAAAGACACGCGGTTGTTTCCGTGGTGTAGTAGTTATCACATCCGCCCAACACGCGGAATGTCCCCGGTTCAATCACGGGCGGAAACAGCTTATTTTCATTCGAAAAATTGTGTTTGATTTTTTTGCAACACTGATAGGCGACAATCGGAGATGAAGGCTAGCGTGGAGAAGAAGGCGTTCGTGGCCCAGCATTCACGTGGTATGATAATGGGGAACCACGGAAAGATGCTTTCACGGCCGGCCAAATTGGTGTGAAACATATGAAATTGGGGTTCCATAGGAATAATTCCATTAGCAAGTTGTTCCACGGCTGCTCTTATACGTGAAATCTCTAGGTCTTACTTGCTTCTCCGGTTCACATTCCAGGCCACCGGAAATTCGACGCTTTCTTTTAATGTTGGACACAGACGTTCCACAGACAAAAACATTTGCTACATACGGCACATCAAAGAATGCTACAAAGTGGTTTTCGTCTACAGCTTCATTATATTCGTTAAGTGGGAAGACACTCGGCTGTTTCCGTGGTGTAGTGGTTATCACGTCCGCTTTACACGCGGAAGGTCCCCGGTTCAATCCCGGGCGGAAACAACTTATATTCAATTTAAAACCAATGTTCGGTTCTTTATGCCACACGTATCGGGGACAATGCGAGACAGAAAATAGGAGTGTGAAGAAGGCGTTCGTGGCCCAGCATTCACGTGGTATGATAATGGGGAACCACGGAAAGATGCTTTCACGGCCGGCCACATCGGTGTAAAACATATGAAATTGGGGTTCCATAGGAATAATTCCTTTAACAAGTTGTTCCACGGCTGCTGTTATACGTGCTATCTCTAGGTCTTACTAGCTTCTCCGGTTCACATTCCATTCCACCGGAAATTGGACGCTTTCCTTTAATGTTGGACACAGACGTTCCACAGACTAAAACATTTGCTACACACGGCACATCAAAGAGTGCTACAAAGTAGTTTTCGTCTACAGCTTCATTATATTCGTTAAGTGGGAAGACACTCGGCTGTTTCCGTGGTGTAGTGGTTATCACGTCCGCTTTACACGCGGAAGGTCCCCGGTTCGATCCCGGGCGGAAACAACTTATATTCAATCTAAAACCAATGTTCGGTTCTTTATGCCATACGTATCGGGGACAATGCGAGACAGAAAATAGGAGTGTGAAGAAGGCGTTCGTGGCCCAGCATTCACGTGGTATGATAATGGGGAACCACGGAAAGATGCTTTCACGGCCGGCCACATTGGTGTAAAACATATGAAATTGGGGTTCCATAGGAATAATTCCTTTAACAAGTTGTTCCACGGCTGCTGTTATACGTGCTATCTCTAGGTCTTACTAGCTTCTCCGGTTCACATTCCATTCCACCGGAAATTGGACGCCTTCTTTTAATGTTGGACACAGACGTTCCACAGACAAAAATATTTGCTACACACGGCACATCAAAGAATGCTACAAAGTAGTTTTCGTCTACAGCTTCATTATATTCGTTAAGTGCGAAAACACTCGGCTGTTTCCGTGGTGTAGTGGTTATCACATCCGCCTCATACGCGGAAGGTCCCCGGTTCGATTCCTGGCGGAAACAACTTATTTTCTATGGACAAGATAGAAGTGTGAAGAAGGCGAGCGTGGCCAAACATTGACGTGGTATGATAATGGTGAACCGAGGAAGGTTGCCTTTTCGCCTGCAGACAATGGTGTAAAACGTTTGAAATTGGTGTTCTATTACAATAATTACTTTAAACTTTGTTCTACGGCTGCAGTTGTATGTGATGACTCCAGGTTTTGCTAGGTCCTCTGGTTCAAACTAAATCCCACGGGAAATTTAACGTTTTAATAAATGTGGAAACAGGCTTTGCACAGACATTGTTTACAGGTTTGCTTATAACTGCACATGAAATAAAGCTGCCAAGTAGCTTTTGTTATCAGCTTGAATATATTAAGTAAATGCACAGACACGCGTTTGTTTCCGTGGTGTAGTGGTTATCACATCCGCCTCACACGCGGAAGGGCGTCGGTTCAATCCCGGGCGGAAATAGCTTATTTTCATTCGAAAAATTGTGTTTCAATTTCTTCCAACACTGATAGGCGACAATCGGAGATGAAGGCTAGCGGTGTGAGGAAGGCGTTCGTGGCCCAGCATTCACGTGGTATGATAATGGGGAACCACGGAAAGATGCTTTCACGGCCGGCCACATTGGTGTAAAACATATGAAATTGGGGTTCCATAGGAATAATTCCTTTAACAAGTTAATCCACGTCTGCTGTTATACGTAATATGTCTAGGTCTTACTAGCTTCTCCGGTTCACATTCCAGGCCACCGGAATTTCGAAGCTTTCTTTTAATGTTGGACACAGACGTTCCACAGACAAAAACATTTTCTACACACGGCACATCAAAGAATGCTACAAAGTAGTTTTCGTCTACAGCTTCATTATATTCGTTAAGTGGGAAGTCACTCGGCTGTTTCCGTGGTGTAGTGGTTATCACATCCGCCTAACACGCGGAAGGCCCCCGGTTCAATCCCGGGCGGAAACAATTTTTTTCATTCGAAAAATTGTGTTTGATTTTTTTGCAACACTGGTAGGCGACAATCGGAGATGAAGGCTAGCTGTGAGAAGAAGGCGATCGAGGCCCAGCATTCACGTGGCATGATAATGGGGAACCACGGAAAGATGCTATCACGGCCGGCCACATTGGTGTGAAACATATGAAATTGGGGTTCCATAGGAATAATTCCTTTAACAAGTTGTTCCACGGCTGCTGTTATACGTCAAATCTCTAGGTCTTACTAGCTTCTCCGGTTCACATTCCAGGCCACCGGAAATTCGACGCTTTCTTTTAATGTTGGACACGGACGTTCCACAGACAAAAACATTTGCTACACACGGCACATCAAAGAATGCTACAAAGTAGTTTTCGTCTACAGCTTCATTATATTCGTTAAGTGGGAAAACACTCGGCTGTTTCCGTGGTGTAGTGGTTATCACCTCCGGTTTACACGCGGAAGGTCCCCGGTTCGATCCCGGGCGGAAACAACTTGTATTCAATCTAAAACCAATGTACGGTTCTTTATGCCACACCTATCGGGGACAATGCGAGACAGAAAATAGGAGTGTGAAGAAGGCGTTCGTGGCCCAGCATTCACGTGGTATGATAATGAGGAGCCACGGAAAGATGCATTCACGGCCGGCCACATTTGTGTAAAACATATGAAATTGGGGTACCATAGAAATAATTCCTTTAACAAGTTGTTCCACGGCTGCTGTTATACATGATATCTCTAGGTCTTACTAGCTTCACTGGTTCTAATTCCAGGCCACAGGAAATTCGGGGCTTTCATTTAATGTTGCACACAGACGCTCCACAGACAAAGAAGTTTACACGTTTGATTAACCCGGCACATCAAAGAATGCTACAAGTAGGTTTGTTTCACAGCTTCAGTATATCCGGAATGGGTGAGGTCAAGCGGTTGTTTCCGCGGTGTAGTGGTTATCACGTCCGCCTCACACGCGGAAGGTCCCCGGTTCGATCCCGGGCGGAAACACCTTATTTTCAATGGACAGGATAGGAGTGTGAAGAAGGCGAGCGTGGCCAAACATTGACGTGGTATGATAATGGTAAACCGATGAATGTTGCCTTTTCGCCTGCACACAATGGTGTAGAACGTTTGAAATTGGTGTTCTATTACAATAATTACTTTAAACTTTGTTCTACGGCTGCTGTAATATGTGATGACTAAAGGTTTTACTAGGTCCTCTGGTTCAAACTAAATCCCACGGGAAATTTAACGTTTTAATAAATGTGGAAACAGGCTTTGCACAGACATTGTTTACAGGTTTGCTTATAACTACACATGAAATAAAGCTACATAGTAGCTTTTGTTATCAGCTTGAATATATTAAGTAAATGCAAAGACACGCGGTTGTTTCCGTGGTGTAGTAGTTATCACATCCGCCTAACACGCGGAATGTCCCCGGTTCAATCACGGGCGGAAACAGCTTATTTTCATTCGAAAAATTGTGTTAGATTTTTTTGCAACACTGATAGGCGACAATCGGAGATGAAGGCTAGCGTGGAGAAGAAGGCGTTCGTGGCCCAGCATTCACGTGGTATGATAATGGGGAACCACGGAAAGATGCTTTCACGGCCGGCCAAATTGGTGTGAAACATATGAAATTGGGGTTCCATAGGAATAATTCCATTAGCAAGTTGTTCCACGGCTGCTCTTATACGTGAAATCTCTAGGTCTTACTAGCTTCACCGGTTCACATTCCAGGCCACCGGAAATTCGGGGCTTTCATTTAATGTTGCACACAGACGCTCCACAGACAAAGAAGTTTACACGTTTGATTAACCCGGCACATCAAAGAATGCTACAAGTAGGTTTGTTTTACAGCCTCAGTATATCCGGAAAGGGTGAGGTCAAGCGGTTGTTTCCGCGGTGTAGTGGTTATCACGTCCGCCTCACACGCGGAAGGTCCCCGGTTCGATCCCGGGCGGAAATAACTTATTTTCAATGGACAAGGTAGGAGTGTGAAGGAGGCGAGCGTGGCCAAACATTCACGTGGTATGATAATGGTAAACCGATTAATGTTGCCTTCCCGCCTGCAGACTTTGGTGTAGAACGTTTGAAATTGGTGTTCTATATATAAATTACTTTAAAATGTTGTTGTACGGCTGCTGTTATATGTGATGAGTGATGACTGCAGGTTTTACTAGGTCCTCTGGTTCAAACTAAATCCCACGGGAAATTTAACGTTTTAATAAATGTGGAAACAGGCTTTGCTCAGACATTGTTTACAGGTTTGCTTATAACTGCACATGAAATAAAGCTACCAAGTAGCTTTTGTTATCAGCTTGAATATATTAAGTAAATGCACAGACACGCGGTTGTATCCGTGGTGTAGTGGTTATCACATCCGCCTAACACGCTGAAGGCCCCCGGTTCAATCCCGGGCGGAAACAGCTTATTTTCATTCGAAAAATTGTGTTTGATTTTTTTGCAACACTGGTAGGCGACAATCGGAGATGAAGGCTAGCGGTGAGAAGAAGGCGATCGAGGCCCAGCATTCACGTGGTATGATAATGGGGAACCACGGAAAGATGCTATCACGGCCGGCCACATTGGTGTGAAACATATGAAATTGGGTTCCATAGGAATAATTCCTTTAACAAGTTGTTCCACGGCTGCTGTTATACGTCAAATCTCTAGGTCTTACTTGCTTCTCCGGTTCACATTCTAGGCCACCGGAAATTCGACGCTTTCTTTTAATGTTGGACACGGACGTTCCACAGACAAAAACATTTGCTACACACGGCACATCAAAGAATGCTACAAAGTAGTTTTCGTCTACAGCTTCATTATATTCCTTAAGTGGGAAAACACTCGGCTGTTTCCGTGGTGTAGTGGTTATCACCTCCGCTTTACACGCGGAAGGTCCCCGGTTCGATCCCGGGCGGAAACAACTTGTATTCAATCTAAAACCAATGTCCGTTTCTTTATGCCACACGTATCGGGGACAATGCGAGACAGAAAATAGGAGTGTGAAGAAGGCGTTCGTGGCCCAGCATTCACGTGGTATGATAATGAGGAGCCACGGAAAGATGCATTCACGGCCGGCCACATTTGTGTAAAACATATGAAATTGGGGTACAATAGAAATAATTCCTTTAACAAGTTGTTCCACGGCTGCTGTTATACGTGATATCTCTAGGTCTTACTAGCTTCACTGGTTCTAATTCCAGGCCACAGGAAATTCGGGGCTTTCATTTAATGTTGCACACAGACGCTCCACAAATGAAATGAAATGGCGTATGGCTTTTAGTGCCGGGAGTGTCCGAGGACAAGTTCGGCTCGCCAGATACAGGTCTTTTGATTTCACACCCGTAGGTGACCTGCGCGTCGTGATGAGGATGAAATGATGATGAAGACCACAAATACACCCAGCCCCCGTGCCAGCGAAATTAACCAATTAAGGTTAAAGTTCCCGACCCTGCCGGGAATCGAACCCGGGACCCCTGTGACCAAAGGCCAGCACGCTAACCATTTAGCCATGGAGCCGGACGACGCTCCACAGACAAAGAAGTTTACACGTTTGATTAACCCGGCACATCAAAGAATGCTACAAGTAGGTTTGTTTCACAGCTTCAGTATATCCGGAATGGGGGAGGTCAAGCGGTTGTTTCCGCGGTGTAGTGGTTATCACGTCCGCCTCACACGCGGAAGGTCCCCGGTTCGATCCCGGGCGGAAACACCTTATTTTCAATGGACAGGATAGGAGTGTGAAGAAGGCGAGCGTGGCCAAACATTGACGTGGTATGATAATGGTAAACCGATGAATGTTGCCTTTTCGCCTGCACACAATGGTGTAGAACGTTTGAAATTGGTGTTCTATTACAATAATTACTTTAAACGTTGTTCTACGGCTGCTGTAATATGTGATGACTAAAGGTTTTACTAGGTCCTCTGGTTCAAACTAAATCCCACGGGAAATTTCATCATCATCATCATCTGTTTACCCTCCAGGTTCGGTTTTTCCCTCGGACTTAGCGAGGGAGCCCACCTCTACCGCCTCAAGGGCAGTGTCCTGGAGCTTCAGACTCTTGGTCGGGAGATACAACCGGGGAGTATGACCAGTACCTCGCCCAGGCGGCCTCACCTGCTATGCTGAACAGGGGCCTTGTGGAGGGATGGGAACATTGGAAGGGATAGGCAAGGAAGAGGGAAGGAAGCAGCCGTGGCCTTAAGTTAGGTACCATCCCGGCATTCGCCTGGAGGAGAAGTGGGAAACCACGGAAAACCACTTCGAGGATGGCTGAGGTGGGAATCGAACCCACCTCTACTCAGTTGACCTCCCGAGGCTGAGTGAACCCCGTTCCAGCCCTCGTACCACTTTTCAAATTTCGTGGCAGAGCCGGGAATCGAACCCGGGCCTCCGGGGGTGGCAGCTAATCACGCTAACCACTACACCACAGAGGCGGACTCCCACGGGAAATTTAACGTTTTAATAAATGTGGAAACAGGCTTTGCACAGACATTGTTTACAGGTTTGCTTATAACTACACATGAAATAAAGCTACATAGTAGCTTTTGTTATCAGCTTGAATATATTACGTAAATGCAAAGACACGCGGTTGTTTCCGTGGTGTAGTAGTTATCACATCCGCCTAACACGCGGAATGTCCCCGGTTCAATCACGGGCGGAAACAGCTTATTTTCATTCGAAAAATTGTGTTTGATTTTTTTGCAACACTGATAGGCGACAATCGGAGATGAAGGCTAGCGGTGTGAGGAAGGCGTTCGTGGCCCAGCATTCACGTGGTATGATAATAGGGAACCACGGAAAGATGCTTTCACGGCCGGCCACATTGGTGTAAAACATATGAAATTGGGGTTCCATAGGAATAATTCCTTTAACAAGTTGTTCCACGGCTGCTGTTATACGTGCTATCTCTAGGTCTTACTAGCTTCTCCGGTTCACATTCCATTCCACCGGAAATTGGACGCCTTCTTTTAATGTTGGACACAGACGTTCCACAGACAAAAATATTTGCTACACACGGCACATCAAAGAATGCTACAAAGTAGTTTTCGTCTACAGCTTCATTATATTCGTTAAGTGCGAAAACACTCGGCTGTTTCCGTGGTGTAGTGGTTATCACATCCGCCTCATACGCGGAAGGACCCCGGTTCGATTCCTGGCGGAAACAACTTATTTTCTATGGACAAGATAGAAGTGTGAAGAAGGCGAGCGTGGCCAAACATTGACGTGGTATGATAATGGTGAACCGAGGAAGGTTGCCTTTTCGCCTGCAGACAATGGTGTAAAACGTTTGAAATTGGTGTTCTATTACAATAATTACTTTAAACTTTGTTCTACGGCTGCAGTTGTATGTGATGACTCCAGGTTTTGCTAGGTCCTCTGGTTCAAACTAAATCCCACGGGAAATTTAACGTTTTAATAAATGTGGAAACAGGCTTTGCACAGACATTGTTTACAGGTTTGCTTATAACTGCACATGAAATAAAGCTGCCAAGTAGCTTTTGTTATCAGCTTGAATATATTAAGTAAATGCACAGACACGCGGTTGTTTCCGTGGTGTAGTGGTTATCACATCCGCCTCACACGCGGAAGGGCGCCGGTTCAATCCCGGGCGGAAATAGCTTATTTTCATTCGAAAAATTGTTTCAATTTCTTGCAACACTGATAGGCGACAATCGGAGATGAAGGCTAGCGGTGTGAGGAAGGCGTTCGTGGCCCAGCATTCACGTGGTATGATAATGGGGAACCACGGAAAGATGCTTTCACGGCCGGCCACATTGGTGTAAAACATATGAAATTGGGGTTCCATAGGAATAATTCCTTTAACAAGTTAATCCACGTCTGCTGTTATACGTAATATGTCTAGGTCTTACTAGCTTCTCCGGTTCACATTCCAGGCCACCGGAATTTCGAAGCTTTCTTTTAATGTTGGACACAGACGTTCCACAGACAAAAACATTTTCTACACACGGCACATCAAAGAATGCTACAAAGTAGTTTTCGTCTACAGCTTCATTATATTCGTTAAGTGGGAAGACACTCGGCTGTTTCCGTGGTGTAGTGGTTATCACATCCGCCTAACACGCGGAAGGCCCCCGGTTCAATCCTTGGCGGAAACAATTTTTTTCATTCGAAAAATTGTGTTTGATTTTTTTGCAACACTGGTAGGCGACAATCGGAGATGAAGGCTAGCTGTGAGAAGAAGGCGATCGAGGCCCAGCATTCACGTGGCATGATAATGGGGAACCACGGAAAGATGCTATCACGGCCGGCCACATTGGTGTGAAACATATGAAATTGGGGTTCCATAGGAATAATTCCTTTAACAAGTTGTTCCACGGCTGCTGTTATACGTCAAATCTCTAGGTCTTACTTGCTTCTCCGGTTCACATTCCAGGCCACCGGAAATTCGACGCTTTCTTTTAATGTTGGACACGGACGTTCCACAGACAAAAACATTTGCTACACACGGCACATCAAAGAATGCTACAAAGTAGTTTTCGTCTACAGCTTCATTATATTCGTTAAGTGGGAAAACACTCGGCTGTTTCCGTGGTGTAGTGGTTATCACCTCCGCTTTACACGCGGAAGGTCCCCGCTTCGATCCCGGGCGGAAACAACTTGTATTCAATCTAAAACCAATGTACGGTTCTTTATGCCACACCTATCGGGGACAATGCGAGACAGAAAATAGGAGTGTGAAGAAGGCGTTCGTGGCCCAGCATTCACGTGGTATGATAATGAGGAGCCACGGAAAGATGCATTCACGGCCGGCCACATTTGTGTAAAACATATGAAATTGGGGTACCATAGAAATAATTCCTTTAACAAGTTGTTCCACGGCTGCTGTTATACGTGATATCTCTAGGTCTTACTAGCTTCACTGGTTCTAATTCCAGGCCACAGGAAATTCGGGGCTTTCATTTAATGTTGCACACAGACGCTCCACAGACAAAGAAGTTTACACGTTTGATTAACCCGGCACATCAAAGAATGCTACAAGTAGGTTTGTTTCACAGCTTCAGTATATCCGGAATGGGTGAGGTCAAGCGGTTGTTTCCGCGGTGTAGTGGTTATCACGTCCGCCTCACACGCGGAAGGTCCCCGGTTCGATCCCGGGCGGAAACACCTTATTTTCAATGGACAGGATAGGAGTGTGAAGAAGGCGAGCGTGGCCAAACATTGACGTGGTATGATAATGGTAAACCGATGAATGTTGCCTTTTCGCCTGCACACAATGGTGTAGAACGTTTGAAATTGGTGTTCTATTACAATAATTACTTTAAACTTTGTTCTACGGCTGCTGTAATATGTGATGACTAAAGGTTTTACTAGGTCCTCTGGTTCAAATTAAATCCCACGGGAAATTTAACGTTTTAATAAATGTGGAAACAGGCTTTGCACAGACATTGTTTACAGGTTTGCTTATAACTACACATGAAATAAAGCTACATAGTAGCTTTTGTTATCAGCTTGAATATATTAAGTAAATGCAATGACACGCGGTTGTTTCCGTGGTGTAGTAGTTATCACATCCGCCTAACACGCGGAATGTCCCCGGTTCAATCACGGGCGGAAACAGCTTATTTTCATTCGAAAAATTGTGTTTGATTTTTTTGCAACACTGATAGGCGACAATCGGAGATGAAGGCTAGCGTGGAGAAGAAGGCGTTCGTGGCCCAGCATTCACGTGGTATGATAATGGGGAACCACGGAAAGATGCTTTCACGGCCGGCCAAATTGGTGTGAAACATATGAAATTGGGGTTCCATAGGAATAATTCCATTAGCAAGTTGTTCCACGGCTGCTCTTATACGTGAAATCTCTAGGTCTTACTTGCTTCTCCGGTTCACATTCCAGGCCACCGGAAATTCGACGCTTTCTTTTAATGTTGGACACAGACGTTCCACAGACAAAAACATTTGCTACATACGGCACATCAAAGAATGCTACAAAGTGGTTTTCGTCTACAGCTTCATTATATTCGTTAAGTGGGAAGACACTCGGCTGTTTCCGTGGTGTAGTGGTTATCACGTCCGCTTTACACGCGGAAGGTCCCCGGTTCAATCCCGGGCGGAAACAACTTATATTCAATTTAAAACCAATGTTCGGTTCTTTATGCCACACGTATCGGGGACAATGCGAGACAGAAAATAGGAGTGTGAAGAAGGCGTTCGTGGCCCAGCATTCACGTGGTATGATAATGGGGAACCACGGAAAGATGCTTTCACGGCCGGCCACATCGGTGTAAAACATATGAAATTGGGGTTCCATAGGAATAATTCCTTTAACAAGTTGTTCCACGGCTGCTGTTATACGTGCTATCTCTAGGTCTTACTAGCTTCTCCGGTTCACATTCCATTCCACCGGAAATTGGACGCTTTCCTTTAATGTTGGACACAGACGTTCCACAGACTAAAACATTTGCTACACACGGCACATCAAAGAATGCTACAAAGTAGTTTTCGTCTACAGCTTCATTATATTCGTTAAGTGGGAAGACACTCGGCTGTTTCCGTGGTGTAGTGGTTATCACGTCCGCTTTACACGCGGAAGGTCCCCGGTTCGATCCCGGGCGGAAACAACTTATATTCAATCTAAAACCAATGTTCGGTTCTTTATGCCATACGTATCGGGGACAATGCGAGACAGAAAATAGGAGTGTGAAGAAGGCGTTCGTGGCCCAGCATTCACGTGGTATGATAATGGGGAACCACGGAAAGATGCTTTCACGGCCGGCCACATTGGTGTAAAACATATGAAATTGGGGTTCCATAGGAATAATTCCTTTAACAAGTTGTTCCACGGCTGCTGTTATACGTGCTATCTCTAGGTCTTACTAGCTTCTCCGGTTCACATTCCATTCCACCGGAAATTGGACGCCTTCTTTTAATGTTGGACACAGACGTTCCACAGACAAAAATATTTGCTACACACGGCACATCAAAGAATGCTACAAAGTAGTTTTCGTCTACAGCTTCATTATATTCGTTAAGTGCGAAAACACTCGGCTGTTTCCGTGGTGTAGTGGTTATCACATCCGCCTCATACGCGGAAGGTCCCCGGTTCGATTCCTGGCGGAAACAACTTATTTTCTATGGACAAGATAGAAGTGTGAAGAAGGCGAGCGTGGCCAAACATTGACGTGGTATGATAATGGTGAACCGAGGAAGGTTGCCTTTTCGCCTGCAGACAATGGTGTAAAACGTTTGAAATTGGTGTTCTATTACAATAATTACTTTAAACTTTGTTCTACGGCTGCAGTTGTATGTGATGACTCCAGGTTTTGCTAGGTCCTCTGGTTCAAACTAAATCCCACGGGAAATTTAACGTTTTAATAAATGTGGAAACAGGCTTTGCACAGACATTGTTTACAGGTTTGCTTATAACTGCACATGAAATAAAGCTGCCAAGTAGCTTTTGTTATCAGCTTGAATATATTAAGTAAATGCACAGACACGCGTTTGTTTCCGTGGTGTAGTGGTTATCACATCCGCCTCACACGCGGAAGGGCGTCGGTTCAATCCCGGGCGGAAATAGCTTATTTTCATTCGAAAAATTGTGTTTCAATTTCTTGCAACACTGATAGGCGACAATCGGAGATGAAGGCTAGCGGTGTGAGGAAGGCGTTCGTGGCCCAGCATTCACGTGGTATGATAATGGGGAACCACGGAAAGATGCTTTCACGGCCGGCCACATTGGTGTAAAACATATGAAATTGGGGTTCCATAGGAATAATTCCTTTAACAAGTTAATCCACGTCTGCTGTTATACGTAATATGTCTAGGTCTTACTAGCTTCTCCGGTTCACATTCCAGGCCACCGGAATTTCGAAGCTTTCTTTTAATGTTGGACACAGACGTTCCACAGACAAAAACATTTTCTACACACGGCACATCAAAGAATGCTACAAAGTAGTTTTCGTCTACAGCTTCATTATATTCGTTAAGTGGGAAGACACTCGGCTGTTTCCGTGGTGTAGTGGTTATCACATCCGCCTAACACGCGGAAGGCCCCCGGTTCAATCCCGGGCGGAAACAATTTTTTTCATTCGAAAAATTGTGTTTGATTTTTTTGCAACACTGGTAGGCGACAATCGGAGATGAAGGCTAGCTGTGAGAAGAAGGCGATCGAGGCCCAGCATTCACGTGGCATGATAATGGGGAACCACGGAAAGATGCTATCACGGCCGGCCACATTGGTGTGAAACATATGAAATTGGGGTTCCATAGGAATAATTCCTTTAACAAGTTGTTCCACGGCTGCTGTTATACGTCAAATCTCTAGGTCTTACTAGCTTCTCCGGTTCACATTCCAGGCCACCGGAAATTCGACGCTTTCTTTTAATGTTGGACACGGACGTTCCACAGACAAAAACATTTGCTACACACGGCACATCAAAGAATGCTACAAAGTAGTTTTCGTCTACAGCTTCATGATATTCGTTAAGTGGGAAAACACTCGGCTGTTTCCGTGGTGTAGTGGTTATCACCTCCGCTTTACACGCGGAAGGTCCCCGGTTCGATCCCGGGCGGAAACAACTTGTATTCAATCTAAAACCAATGTACGGTTCTTTATGCCACACCTATCGGGGACAATGCGAGACAGAAAATAGGAGTGTGAAGAAGGCGTTCGTGGCCCAGCATTCACGTGGTATGATAATGAGGAGCCACGGAAAGATGCATTCACGGCCGGCCACATTTGTGTAAAACATATGAAATTGGGGTACCATAGAAATAATTCCTTTAACAAGTTGTTCCACGGCTGCTGTTATACATGATATCTCTAGGTCTTACTAGCTTCACCGGTTCTAATTCCAGGCCACAGGAAATTCGGGGCTTTCATTTAATGTTGCACACAGACGCTCCACAGACAAAGAAGTTTACACGTTTGATTAACCCGGCACATCAAAGAATGCTACAAGTAGGTTTGTTTCACAGCTTCAGTATATCCGGAATGGGTGAGGTCAAGCGGTTGTTTCCGCGGTGTAGTGGTTATCACGTCCGCCTCACACGCGGAAGGTCCCCGGTTCGATCCCGGGCGGAAACACCTTATTTTCAATGGACAGGATAGGAGTGTGAAGAAGGCGAGCGTGGCCAAACATTGACGTGGTATGATAATGGTAAACCGATGAATGTTGCCTTTTCGCCTGCACACAATGGTGTAGAACGTTTGAAATTGGTGTTCTATTACAATAATTACTTTAAACTTTGTTCTACGGCTGCTGTAATATGTGATGACTAAAGGTTTTACTAGGTCCTCTGGTTCAAACTAAATCCAACGGGAAATTTAACGTTTTAATAAATGTGGAAACAGGCTTTGCACAGACATTGTTTACAGGTTTGCTTATAACTACACATGAAATAAAGCTACATAGTAGCTTTTGTTATCAGCTTGAATATATTAAGTAAATGCAAAGACACGCGGTTGTTTCCGTGGTGTAGTAGTTATCACATCCGCCTAACACGCGGAATGTCCCCGGTTCAATCACGGGCGGAAACAGCTTATTTTCATTCGAAAAATTGTGTTTGATTTTTTTGCAACACTGATAGGCGACAATCGGAGATGAAGGCTAGCGTGGAGAAGAAGGCGTTCGTGGCCCAGCATTCACGTGGTATGATAATAGGGAACCACGGAAAGATGCTTTCACGGCCGGCCAAATTGGTGTGAAACATATGAAATTGGGGTTCCATAGGAATAATTCCATTAGCAAGTTGTTCCACGGCTGCTCTTATACGTGAAATCTCTAGGTCTTACTAGCTTCACTGGTTCACATTCCAGGCCACCGGAAATTCGGGGCTTTCATTTAATGTTGCACACAGACGCTCCACAGACAAAGAAGTTTACACGTTTGATTAACCCGGCACATCAAAGAATGCTACAAGTAGGTTTGTTTTACAGCCTCAGTATATCCGGAAAGGGTGAGGTCAAGCGGTTGTTTCCGCGGTGTAGTGGTTATCACGTCCGCCTCACACGCGGAAGGTCCCCGGTTCGATCCCGGGCGGAAACAACTTATTTTCAATGGACAAGGTAGGAGTGTGAAGGAGGCGAGCGTGGCCAAACATTCACGTGGTATGATAATGGTAAACCGATTAATGTTGCCTTCCCGCCTGCAGACTTTGGTGTAGAACGTTTGAAATTGGTGTTCTATATATAAATTACTTTAAAATGTTGTTGTACGGCTGCTGTTATATGCGATGAGTGATGACTGCAGGTTTTACTAGGTCCTCTGGTTCAAACTAAATTCCACGGGAAATTTAACGTTTTAATAAATGTGGAAACAGGCTTTGCTCAGACATTGTTTACAGGTTTGCTTATAACTGCACATGAAATAAAGCTACCAAGTAGCTTTTGTTATCAGCTTGAATATATTAAGTAAATGCACAGACACGCGGTTGTATCCGTGGTGTAGTGGTTATCACATCCGCCTAACACGCTGAAGGCCCCCGGTTCAATCCCGGGCGGAAACAGCTTATTTTCATTCGAAAAATTGTGTTTGATTTTTTTGCAACACTGGTAGGCGACAATCGGAGATGAAGGCTAGCGGTGAGAAGAAGGCGATCGAGGCCCAGCATTCACGTGGTATGATAATGGGGAACCACGGAAAGATGCTATCACGGCCGGCCACATTGGTGTGAAACATATGAAATTGGGTTCCATAGGAATAATTCCTTTAACAAGTTGTTCCACGGCTGCTGTTATACGTCAAATCTCTAGGTCTTACTTGCTTCTCCGGTTCACATTCCAGGCCACCGGAAATTCGACGCTTTCTTTTAATGTTGGACACGGACGTTCCACAGACAAAAACATTTGCTACACACGGCACATCAAAGAATGCTACAAAGTAGTTTTCGTCTACAGCTTCATTATATTCCTTAAGTGGGAAAACACTCGGCTGTTTCCGTGGTGTAGTGGTTATCACCTCCGCTTTACACGCGGAAGGTCCCCGGTTCGATCCCGGGCGGAAACAACTTGTATTCAATCTAAAACCAATGTACGGTTCTTTATGCCACACGTATCGGGGACAATGCGAGACAGAAAATAGGAGTGTGAAGAAGGCGTTCGTGGCCCAGCATTCACGTGGTATGATAATGAGGAGCCACGGAAAGATGCATTCACGGCCGGCCTCATTTGTGTAAAACATATGAAATTGGGGTACAATAGAAATAATTCCTTTAACAAGTTGTTCCACGGCTGCTGTTATACGTGATATCTCTAGGTCTTACTAGCTTCACTGGTTCTAATTCCAGGCCACAGGAAATTCGGGGCTTTCATTTAATGTTGCACACAGACGCTCCACAAATGAAATGAAATGGCGTATGGCTTTTAGTGCCGGGAGTGTCCGAGGACAAGTTCGGCTCGCCAGATACAGGTCTTTTGATTTCACACCCGTAGGTGACCTGCGCGTCGTGATGAGGATGAAATGATGATGAAGACCACAAATACACCCAGCCCCCGTGCCAGCGAAATTAACCAATTAAGGTTAAAGTTCCCGACCCTGCCGGGAATCGAACCCGGGACCCCTGTGACCAAAGGCCAGCACGCTAACCATTTAGCCATGGAGCCGGACGACGCTCCACAGACAAAGAAGTTTACACGTTTGATTAACCCGGCACATCAAAGAATGCTACAAGTAGGTTTGTTTCACAGCTTCAGTATATCCGGAATGGGGGAGGTCAAGCGGTTGTTTCCGCGGTGTAGTGGTTATCACGTCCGCCTCACACGCGGAAGGTCCCCGGTTCGATCCCGGGCGGAAACACCTTATTTTCAATGGACAGGATAGGAGTGTGAAGAAGGCGAGCGTGGCCAAACATTGACGTGGTATGATAATGGTAAACCGATGAATGTTGCCTTTTCGCCTGCACACAATGGTGTAGAACGTTTGAAATTGGTGTTCTATTACAATAATTACTTTAAACGTTGTTCTACGGCTGCTGTAATATGTGATGACTAAAGGTTTTACTAGGTCCTCTGGTTCAAACTAAATCCCACGGGAAATTTCATCATCATCATCATCTGTTTACCCTCCAGGTTCGGTTTTTCCCTCGGACTTAGCGAGGGAGCCCACCTCTACCGCCTCAAGGGCAGTGTCCTGGAGCTTCAGACTCTTGGTCGGGGGATACAACCGGGGAGTATGACCAGTACCTCGCCCAGGCGGCCTCACCTGCTATGCTGAACAGGGGCCTTGTGGAGGGATGGGAACATTGGAAGGGATAGGCAAGGAAGAGGGAAGGAAGCAGCCGTGGCCTTAAGTTAGGTACCATCCCGGCATTCGCCTGGAGGAGAAGTGGGAAACCACGGAAAACCACTTCGAGGATGGCTGAGGTGGGAATCGAACCCACCTCTACTCAGTTGACCTCCCGAGGCTGAGTGAACCCCGTTCCAGCCCTCGTACCACTTTTCAAATTTCGTGGCAGAGCCGGGAATCGAACCCGGGCCTCCGGGGGTGGCAGCTAATCACGCTAACCACTACACCACAGAGGCGGACTCCCACGGGAAATTTAACGTTTTAATAAATGTGGAAACAGGCTTTGCACAGACATTGTTTACAGGTTTGCTTATAACTACACATGAAATAAAGCTACATAGTAGCTTTTGTTATCAGCTTGAATATATTAAGTAAATGCAAAGACACGCGGTTGTTTCCGTGGTGTAGTAGTTATCACATCCGCCTAACACGCGGAATGTCCCCGGTTCAATCACGGGCGGAAACAGCTTATTTTCATTCGAAAAATTGTGTTTGATTTTTTTGCAACACTGATAGGCGACAATCGGAGATGAAGGCTAGCGGTGTGAGGAAGGCGTTCGTGGCCCAGCATTCACGTGGTATGATAATAGGGAACCACGGAAAGATGCTTTCACGGCCGGCCACATTGGTGTAAAACATATGAAATTGGGGTTCCATAGGAATAATTCCTTTAACAAGTTGTTTCACATCTGCTGTTATACGTGATATCTCTAGGTCTTACTAGCTTCTCCGGTTCACATTCCAGGCCACCGGAAATTCGAAGCTTTCTTTTAATGTTGGACACAGACGTTTCACAGACAAAAACATTTGCTACACTCGGCACATCAAAGAATGCTACAAAGTAGTTTTCGCTTACAGCTTCATTATATTCGTTAAGTGGGAAGACACTCGGCTGTTTCCGTGGTGTAGTGGTTATCACGTCCGCTTTACACGCGGAAGGTCCCCGGTTCGATCCCGGGCGGAAACAACTTATATTCAATCTAAAAAAAATGTTCGGTTCTTTATGCCATACGTATCGGGGACAATGCGAGACAGAAAATAGGAGTGTGAAGAAGGCGTTCGTGGCCCAGCATTCACGTGGTATGATAATGGGGAACCACGGAAAGATGCTTTCACGGCCGGCCACATTGGTGTAAAACATATGAAATTGGGGTTCCATAGGAATAATTCCTTTAACAAGTTGTTCCACGGCTGCTGTTATACGTGATATCTCTAGGTCTTACTAGCTTCTCCGGTTCACATTCCATTCCACCGGAAATTGGACGCCTTCTTTTAATGTTGGACACAGACGTTCCACAGACAAAAATATTTGCTACACACGGCACATCAAAGAATGCTACAAAGTAGTTTTCGTCTACAGCTTCATTATATTCGTTAAGTGCGAAAACACTCGGCTGTTTCCGTGGTGTAGTGGTTATCACATCCGCCTCATACGCGGAAGGTCCCCGGTTCGATTCCTGGCGGAAACAACTTATTTTCTATGGACAAGATAGAAGTGTGAAGAAGGCGAGCGTGGCCAAACATTGACGTGGTATGATAATGGTGAGCCGAGGAAGGTTGCCTTTTCGCCTGCAGACAATGGTGTAAAACGTTTGAAATTGGTGTTCTATTACAATAATTACTTTAAACTTTGTTCTACGGCTGCAGTTGTATGTGATGACTCCAGGTTTTGCTAGGTCCTCTGGTTCAAACTAAATCCCACGGGAAATTTAACGTTTTAATAAATGTGGAAACAGGCTTTGCACAGACATTGTTTACAGGTTTGCTTATAACTGCACATGAAATAAAGCTGCCAAGTAGCTTTTGTTATCAGCTTGAATATATTAAGTAAATGCACAGACACGCGTTTGTTTCCGTGGTGTAGTGGTTATCACATCCGCCTCACACGCGGAAGGGCGCCGGTTCAATCCCGGGCGGAAATAGCTTATTTTCATTCGAAAAATTGTGTTTCAATTTCTTGCAACACTGATAGGCGACAATCGGAGATGAAGGCTAGCGGTGTGAGGAAGGCGTTCGTGGCCCAGCATTCACGTGGTATGATAATGGGGAACCACGGAAAGATGCTTTCACGGCCGGCCACATTGGTGTAAAACATATGAAATTGGGGTTCCATAGGAATAATTCCTTTAACAAGTTAATCCACGTCTGCTGTTATACGTAATATGTCTAGGTCTTACTAGCTTCTCCGGTTCACATTCCAGGCCACCGGAATTTCGAAGCTTTCTTTTAATGTTGGACACAGACGTTCCACAGACAAAAACATTTTCTACACACGGCACATCAAAGAATGCTACAAAGTAGTTTTCGTCTACAGCTTCATTATATTCGTCAAGTGGGAAGACACTCGGCTGTTTCCGTGGTGTAGTGGTTATCACATCCGCCTAACACGCGGAAGGCCCCCGGTTCAATCCTTGGCGGAAACAATTTTTTTCATTCGAAAAATTGTGTTTGATTTTTTTGCAACACTGGTAGGCGACAATCGGAGATGAAGGCTAGCTGTGAGAAGAAGGCGATCGAGGCCCAGCATTCACGTGGCATGATAATGGGGAACCACGGAAAGATGCTATCACGGCCGGCCACATTGGTGTGAAACATATGAAATTGGGGTTCCATAGGAATAATTCCTTTAACAAGTTGTTCCACGGCTGCTGTTATACGTCAAATCTCTAGGTCTTACTTGCTTCTCCGGTTCACATTCCAGGCCACCGGAAATTCGACGCTTTCTTTTAATGTTGGACACGGACGTTCCACAGACAAAAGCATTTGCTACACACGGCACATCAAAGAATGCTACAAAGTAGTTTTCGTCTACAGCTTCATTATATTCGTTAAGTGGGAAAACACTCGGCTGTTTCCGTGGTGTAGTGGTTATCACCTCCGCTTTACACGCGGAAGGTCCCCGGTTCGATCCCGGGCGGAAACAACTTGTATTCAATCTAAAACCAATGTACGGTTCTTTATGCCACACCTATCGGGGACAATGCGAGACAGAAAATAGGAGTGTGAAGAAGGCGTTCGTGGCCCAGCATTCACGTGGTATGATAATGAGGAGCCACGGAAAGATGCATTCACGGCCGGCCACATTTGTGTAAAACATATGAAATTGGGGTACCATAGAAATAATTCCTTTAACAAGTTGTTCCACGGCTGCTGTTATACGTGATATCTCTAGGTCTTACTAGCTTCACTGGTTCTAATTCCAGGCCACAGGAAATTCGGGGCTTTCATTTAATGTTGCACACAGACGCTCCACAGACAAAGAAGTTTACACGTTTGATTAACCCGGCACATCAAAGAATGCTACAAGTAGGTTTGTTTCACAGCTTCAGTATATCCGGAATGGGTGAGGTCAAGCGGTTGTTTCCGCGGTGTAGTGGTTATCACGTCCGCCTCACACGCGTAAGGTCCCCGGTTCGATCCCGGGCGGAAACACCTTATTTTCAATGGACAGGATAGGAGTGTGAAGAAGGCGAGCGTGGCCAAACATTGACGTGGTATGATAATGGTAAACCGATGAATGTTGCCTTTTCGCCTGCACACAATGGTGTAGAACGTTTGAAATTGGTGTTCTATTACAATAATTACTTTAAACTTTGTTCTACGGCTGCTGTAATATGTGATGACTAAAAGTTTTACTAGGTCCTCTGGTTCAAACTAAATCCCACGGGAAATTTAACGTTTTAATAAATGTGGAAACAGGCTTTGCACAGACATTGTTTACAGGTTTGCTTATAACTACACATGAAATAAAGCTACATAGTAGCTTTTGTTATCAGCTTGAATATATTAAGTAAATGCAAAGACACGCGGTTGTTTCCGTGGTGTAGTAGTTATCACATCCGCCTAACACGCGGAATGTCCCCGGTTCAATCACGGGCGGAAACAGCTTATTTTCATTCGAAAAATTGTGTTTGATTTTTTTGCAACACTGATAGGCGACAATCGGAGATGAAGGCTGGCGTGGAGAAGAAGGCGTTCGTGGCCCAGCATTCACGTGGTATGATAATGGGGAACCACGGAAAGATGCTTTCACGGCCGGCCAAATTGGTGTAAAACATATGAAATTGGGGTTCCATAGGAATAATTCCTTTAACAAGTTGTTCCACGGCTGCTGTTATACGTGCTATCTCTAGGTCTTACTAGCTTCTCCGGTTCACATTCCATTCCACCGGAAATTGGACGCTTTCCTTTAATGTTGGACACAGACGTTCCACAGACTAAAACATTTGCTACACACGGCACATCAAAGAATGCTACAAAGTAGTTTTCGTCTACAGCTTCATTATATTCGTTAAGTGGGAAGACACTCGGCTGTTTCCGTGGTGTAGTGGTTATCACGTCCGCTTTACACGCGGAAGGTCCCCGGTTCGATCCCGGGCGGAAACAACTTATATTCAATCTAAAACCAATGTTCGGTTCTTTATGCCATACGTATCGGGGACAATGCGAGACAGAAAATAGGAGTGTGAAGAAGGCGTTCGTGGCCCAGCATTCACGTGGTATGATAATGGGGAACCACGGAAAGATGCTTTCACGGCCGGCCACATTGGTGTAAAACATATGAAATTGGGGTTCCATAGGAATAATTCCTTTAACAAGTTGTTCCACGGCTGCTGTTATACGTGCTATCTCTAGGTCTTACTAGCTTCTCCGGTTCACATTCCATTCCACCGGAAATTGGACGCCTTCTTTTAATGTTGGACACAGACGTTCCACAGACAAAAATATTTGCTACACACGGCACATCAAAGAATGCTACAAAGTAGTTTTCGTCTACAGCTTCATTATATTCGTTAAGTGCGAAAACACTCGGCTGTTTCCGTGGTGTAGTGGTTATCACATCCGCCTCATACGCGGAAGGTCCCCGGTTCGATTCCTGGCGGAAACAACTTATTTTCTATGGACAAGATAGAAGTGTGAAGAAGGCGAGCGTGGCCAAACATTGACGTGGTATGATAATGGTGAACCGAGGAAGGTTGCCTTTTCGCCTGCAGACAATGGTGTAAAACGTTTGAAATTGGTGTTCTATTACAATAATTACTTTAAACTTTGTTCTACGGCTGCAGTTGTATGTGATGACTCCAGGTTTTGCTAGGTCCTCTGGTTCAAACTAAATCCCACGGGAAATTTAACGTTTTAATAAATGTGGAAACAGGCTTTGCACAGACATTGTTTACAGGTTTGCTTATAACTGCACATGAAATAAAGCTGCCAAGTAGCTTTTGTTATCAGCTTGAATATATTAAGTAAATGCACAGACACGCGTTTGTTTCCGTGGTGTAGTGGTTATCACATCCGCCTCACACGCGGAAGGGCGCCGGTTCAATCCCGGGCGGAAATAGCTTATTTTCATTCGAAAAATTGTGTTTCAATTTCTTGCAACACTGATAGGCGACAATCGGAGATGAAGGCTAGCGGTGTCAGGAAGGCGTTCGTGGCCCAGCATTCACGTGGTATGATAATGGGGAACCACGGAAAGATGCTTTCACGGCCGGCCACATTGGTGTAAAACATATGAAATTGGGGTTCCATAGGAATAATTCCTTTAACAAGTTAATCCACGTCTGCTGTTATACGTAATATGTCTAGGTCTTACTAGCTTCTCCGGTTCACATTCCAGGCCACCGGAATTTCGAAGCTTTCTTTTAATGTTGGACACAGACGTTCCACAGACAAAAACATTTTCTACACACGGCACGTCAAAGAATGCTACAAAGTAGTTTTCGTCTACAGCTTCATTATATTCGTTAAGTGGGAAGACACTCGGCTGTTTCCGTGGTGTAGTGGTTATCACATCCGCCTAACACGCGGAAGGCCCCCGGTTCAATCCCGGGCGGAAACAATTTTCTTCATTCGAAAAATTGTGTTTGATTTTTTTGCAACACTGGTAGGCGACAATCGGAGATGAAGGCTAGCTGTGAGAAGAAGGCGATCGAGGCCCAGCATTCACGTGGCATGATAATGGGGAACCACGGAAAGATGCTATCACGGCCGGCCACATTGGTGTGAAACATATGAAATTGGGGTTCCATAGGAATAATTCCTTTAACAAGTTGTTCCACGGCTGCTGTTATACGTCAAATCTCTAGGTCTTACTTGCTTCTCCGGTTCACATTCCAGGCCACCGGAAATTCGACGCTTTCTTTTAATGTTGGACACGGACGTTCCACAGACAAAAACATTTGCTACACACGGCACATCAAAGAATGCTACAAAGTAGTTTTCGTCTACAGCTTCATTATATTCGTTAAGTGGGAAAACACTCGGCTGTTTCCGTGGTGTAGTGGTTATCACCTCCGCTTTACACGCGGAAGGTCCCCGGTTCGATCCCGGGCGGAAACAACTTGTATTCAATCTAAAACCAATGTACGGTTCTTTATGCCACACCTATCGGGGACAATGCGAGACAGAAAATAGGAGTGTGAAGAAGGCGTTCGTGGCCCAGCATTCACGTGGTATGATAATGAGGAGCCACGGAAAGATGCATTCACGGCCGGCCACATTTGTGTAAAACATATGAAATTGGGGTACCATAGAAATAATTCCTTTAACAAGTTGTTCCACGGCTGCTGTTATACGTGATATCTCTAGGTCTTACTAGCTTCACTGGTTCTAATTCCAGGCCACAGGAAATTCGGGGCTTTCATTTAATGTTGCACACAGACGCTCCACAGACAAAGAAGTTTACACGTTTGATTAACCCGGCACATCAAAGAATGCTACAAGTAGGTTTGTTTCACAGCTTCAGTATATCCGGAATGGGTGAGGTCAAGCGGTTGTTTCCGCGGTGTAGTGGTTATCACGTCCGCCTCACACGCGGAAGGTCCCCGGTTCGATCCCGGGCGGAAACACCTTATTTTCAATGGACAGGATAGGAGTGTGAAGAAGGCGAGCGTGGCCAAACATTGACGTGGTATGATAATGGTAAACCGATGAATGTTGCCTTTTCGCCTGCACACAATGGTGTAGAACGTTTGAAATTGGTGTTCTATTACAATAATTACTTTAAACTTTGTTCTACGGCTGCTGTAATATGTGATGACTAAAGGTTTTACTAGGTCCTCTGGTTCAAACTAAATCCCACGGGAAATTTAACGTTTTAATAAATGTGGAAACAGGCTTTGCACAGACATTGTTTACAGGTTTGCTTATAACTACACATGAAATAAAGCTACATAGTAGCTTTTGTTATCAGCTTGAATATATTAAGTAAATGCAAAGACACGCGGTTGTTTCCATGGTGTAGTAGTTATCACATCCGCCTAACACGCGGAATGTCCCCGGTTCAATCACGGGCGGAAACAGCTTATTTTCATTCGAAAAATTGTGTTTGATTTTTTTGCAACACTGATAGGCGACAATCGGAGATGAAGGCTGGCGTGGAGAAGAAGGCGTTCGTGGCCCAGCATTCACGTGGTATGATAATGGGGAACCACGGAAAGATGCTTTCACGGCCGGCCAAATTGGTGTGAAACATATGAAATTGGGGTTCCATAGGAATAATTCCATTAGCAAGTTGTTCCACGGCTGCTCTTATACGTGAAATCTCTAGGTCTTACTTGCTTCTCCGGTTCACATTCCAGGCCACCGGAAATTCGACGCTTTCTTTTAATGTTGGACACAGACGTTCCACAGACAAAAACATTTGCTACATACGGCACATCAAAGAATGCTACAAAGTGGTTTTCGTCTACAGCTTCATTATATTCGTTAAGTGGGAAGACACTCGGCTGTTTCCGTGGTGTAGTGGTTATCACGTCCGCTTTACACGCGGAAGGTCCCCGGTTCAATCCCGGGCGGAAACAACTTATATTCAATCTAAAACCAATGTTCGGTTCTTTATGCCACACGTATCGGGGACAATGCGAGACAGAAAATAGGAGTGTGAAGAAGGCGTTCGTGGCCCAGCATTCACGTGGTATGATAATGGGGAACCACGGAAAGATGCTTTCACGGCCGGCCACATCGGTGTAAAACATATGAAATTGGGGTTCCATAGGAATAATTCCTTTAACAAGTTGTTCCACGGCTGCTGTTATACGTGCTATCTCTAGGTCTTACTAGCTTCTCCGGTTCACATTCCATTCCACCGGAAATTGGACGCTTTCCTTTAATGTTGGACACAGACGTTCCACAGACTAAAACATTTGCTACACACGGCACATCAAAGAATGCTACAAAGTAGTTTTCGTCTACAGCTTCATTATATTCGTTAAGTGGGAAGACACTCGGCTGTTTCCGTGGTGTAGTGGTTATCACATCCGCCTCACACGCGGAAGGTCCCCGGTTCGATCCCGGGCGGAAACAACTTATTTTCTATGGACAAGATAGGAGTGTGAAGAAGGCGAGCGTGGCCAAACATTGACGTGGTATGATAATGGTGAACCGAGGAAGGTTGCCTTTTCGCCTGCAGACAATGGTGTAAAACGTTTGAAATTGGTGTTCTATTACAATAATTACTTTAAACTTTGTTCTACGGCTGCAGTTGTATGTGATGACTCCAGGTTTTACTAGGTCCTCTGGTTCAAACTAAATCCCACGGGAAATTTAACATTTTAATAAATGTGGAAACAGGCTTTGCTCAGACACTGTTTACAGGTTTGCTTATAACTGCACATGAAATAAAGCTGCCAAGTAGCTTTTGTTATCAGCTTGAATATGTTAAGTAAATGCAAAGATACGCGGTTGTCTCCATGGTGTATTGGTTATCACATCCGCCTAACACGCGGAAGGGCGCCGGTTCAATCCCGGGCGGAAACAGCTTATTTTCATTCGAAAAATTGTGTTTGATTTTTTTGCAACACTGATAGGCGACAATCGGAGATGAAGGCTAGCGGTGTGAGGAAGGCGTTCGTGGCCCAGCATTCACGTGGTATGATAATGGGGAACCACGGAAAGATGCTTTCACGGCCGGCCACATTGGTGTAAATCATATGAAATTGGGGTTCCATAGGAATAATTCCTTTAACAAGTTGTTCCACGTCTGCTGTTATACGTGATATGTCTAGGTCTTACTAGCTTCTCCGGTTCACATTCCAGGCCACCGGAAATTCGAAGCTTTCTTTTAATGTTGGACACAGACGTTCCACAGACAAAAACATTTGCTACACACGGCACATCAAAGAATGCTACAAAGTAGTTTTCGTCTACAGCTTCATTATATTCGTTAAGTGGAAGAAACTCGGCTGTTTCCGTGGTGTACTGGTTATCACATCCGCCTAACACGCGGAAGGGCCCCGGTTCAATCCCGGGCGGAAACAGCTTATTTTCATTCGAAAAATTGTGTTTGATTTTTTTGCAACACTGGTAGGCGACAATCGGAGATGAAGGCTAGCGGTGAGAAGAAGGCGATCGAGGCCCAGCATTCACGTGGTATGATAATGGGGAACCACGGAAAGATGCTATCACGGCCGGCCTCATTGGTGTGAAACATATGAAATTGGGGTTCCATAGGAATAATTCCTTTAACAAGTTGTTCCACGGCTGCTGTTATACGTGAAATCTCTAGGTCTTACTTGCTTCTCCGATTCACATTCCAGGCCACCGGAAATTCGAAGCTTTCTTTTAATGTTGGACACAGACGTTCCACAGACAAAAACATTTGCTACACACGGCACATCAAAGAATGCTACAAAGTAGTTTTCGCCTACAGCTTCATTATATTCGTTAAGTGGGAAGACACTCGGCTGTTTCCGTGGTGTAGTGGTTATCACGTCCGCTTTACATGCGGAAGGTCCCCGGTTCGATCCCGGGCGGAAACAACTTATATTCAATCTAAAACCAATGTTCGGTTCTTTAAGCCACACGTATCGGGGACAATGCGAGACAGAAAACAGGAGTGTGAAGAAGGCGTTCGTGGCCCAGCATTCACGTGGTATGATAATGAGGAGCCACGGAAAGATGCATTCACGGCCGGCCACATTTGTGTAAAACATATGAAATTGGGGTTCCATAGGAATATTTCCTTTAACAAGTTGTTCCACGTCTGCTGTTATACGTGATATCTCTAGGTCTTACTAGCTTCTCCGGTTCACATTCCATTCCACCGGAAATTCGACGCCTTCTTTTAATGTTGGACACAGACGTTCCACAGACAAAAACATTTGCTACACACGGCACATCAAAGAATGCTACAAAGTAGTTTTCGTCTACAGCTTCATTATATTCGTTAAGTGGGAAGACACTCGGCTGTTTCCGTGGTGTAGTGGTTATCACATCCGCCTCACACGCGGAAGGTCCGCGGTTCGATCCCGGTCGGAATCAACTAATTTTCTTTGGACAAGATAGGAGTGTGAAGAAGGCGAGCGTGGCCAAACATTGACGTGGTATGATAATGGTGAACCGAGTAAGGTTGCCTTTCGCCTGCAGACAATGGTGTAAAACGTTTGAAATTTGTGTTCTATTACAATAATTATTTTAAACTTTGTTTTTTCGGCTGCTGTTATATGTGATGACTCCAGGTTTTGCTAGGTCCTCTGGTTCAAACTAAATCCCACGGGAAATTTAACGTTTTAATAAATGTGGAAACAGGCTTTGCACAGACATTGTTTACAGGTTTGCTTATAACTGCACATGAAATAAAGCTACAAAGTAGCTTTTGTTATCAGCTTGAATATATTAAGTAAATGCGCAGACACGCGGTTGTTTCCGTGGTGTAGTGGTTATCACATCCGCCTAACACGCGGAAGGGCCCCGGTTCAATCCCGGGCGGAAACAGCTTATTTTCATTCGAAAAATTGTGTTTGATTTTTTTGCAACACTGATAGGCGACAATCGGAGATGAAGGCTAGCGGTGTGAGGAAGGCGTTCGTGGCCCAGCATTCACGTGGTATGATAATGGGGAACCACGGAAAGATGCTTTCACGGCCGGCCACATTGGTGTAAAACATATGAAATTGGGGTTCCATAGGAATAATTCCTTTAACAAGTTGTTCCACGGCTGCTGTTATACGTGCTATCTCTAGGTCTTACTAGCTTCTCCGGTTCACATTCCAGGCCACCGGAAATTGGACGCTTTCTTTTAATGTTGGACACAGACGTTCCACAGACAAAAACATTTGCTACACACGGCACATCAAAGAATGCTACAAAGTAGTTTTCGTCTACAGCTTCATTATATTCGTTAAGTGGGAAGACACTCGGCTGTTTCCGTGGTGTAGTGGTTATCACGTCCGTTTTACACGCGGAAGGTCCCCGGTTCGATCCCGGGCGGAAACAACTTATATTCTATCTAAAACCAATGTTCGGTTCTTTATGCCACACGTATCGGGGACAATGCGAGACAGAAAATAGGAGTGTGAAGAAGGCGTTCATGGCCCAGCATTCACGTGGTATGATAATGAGGAGCCACGGAAAGATGCTTTCACGGCCGGCCACATTGGTGTAAAACATATGAAATTGGGATTCCATAGGAATAATTCCTTTAACAAGTAGTTCCACGCCTGCTGTTATACGTGATATCTCTAGGTCTTACTAGCTTCACTGGTTCACATTCCACGCCACCGGAAATTCGGGGCTTTCATTTAATGTTGCACACAGACGGTCCACAGACAAAGAAGTTTACACGTTTCATTAACCCGGCACCTCAAAGAATGCTACAAGTATGTTTGTTTCACAGCTTCAGTATATCCGGAATGGGTGAGTTCAGGCGGTTGTTTCCGCGGTGTAGTGGTTATCACATCCGTCTAACACGCGGAAGGTCACCGGTTCAATCCCGGGCGGAAACAGCATTTTTTCTTTCGAAAAATTGTGTTTGATTTTTTTGCAACTCTGATAGGCGACATCGGAGAAGAAGGCTAGCGGTTTGAAGAAGTCGAGCGTGGCCCGGCATTCGCGTGGTATGATAATGGGGAACCACAGAAAAATGCTTTCACGGCTGCCCTCATTGGTGTAAAACATATGAAATTGGCGTTCCATAAGAATACTTCCTTTAACAAGTTGTTCCACGGCTGCTGTTATACGTGATATCTCCAGGTCTTACTAAATTCTCCTGTTCACATTCCAGGCCACCGGAAATTCGACGCTTTCTTTTAATGTCGGACACAGACTTTCCATATACAAAAACGTTTGCTTAACCCGGCACATCAAAGAATGCTACATTTAGGTTTGGTTTACAGCTCCAGTATATCCGGAATGGGCGATGACAAGCGGTTTTTTCCGTGGTGTAGTGTTTATCACATCCGCCACACACGCGGAAGGTCCCCGGTTCGATCCCGGTCGGAAACATTTTATTTTCAATGGCAAACCAATGTTCGTATGGGGGACAATGCGAGACAGAAAATAGGAGTGTGAAGAAGGCGTTCGTGGCCCAGCATTAACGTGGTATGATAATGGGGAACCAGGGAAAGATGCTTTCACGGCCGGCCACATTGGTGTAAAACATATGAAATTGGGGTTCCATAGGAATAATTCCATTAACAAGTTGTTCCACGTCTGCTGTTATACGTGATATCTATAGGTCTTACTACCTTCTCCGGTTCACATTCCAGGCCACCGGAAATTCGACGCTTTCTTTTAATGTTGGACACAGACGTTCCACAGACAAAAACATTTGCTACACACGGCACATCATAGAATGCTACAAAGTAGTTTTCGTCTACAGCTTCATTATATTCGTTAAGTGGGAAGACACTCGGCTGTTTCCGTGGTGTAGTGGTTATCACATCCGCCTAACACGCGGAAGGGCGCCGGTTCAATCCCGGGCGGAAACAGCTTATTTTCAATGGACAAGGTGGGAGTGTGAAGGAGGCGAGCGTGGCCAAACATTCACGTGGTATGATAATGGTAAACCGAGGAATGTTGCCTTCCCGCCTGCAGAATTTGGTGTAGAACGTTTGAAATTGGTGTTCTATAAAAAAATTACTTTAAAATGTTGTTGTACGGCTGCTGTTATATGTGATGACTCCAGGTTTTACTAGGTCCTCTGGTTCAAGCTAAATCCCACGGGAAATTTAACGTTTTAATAAATGTGGAAACAGGCTTTGCACAGACTTTGTTTACATGTTTGCTTATAACTGCACATGAAATAAAGCTATCAAGTAGCTTTTGTTATCAGCTTGAATATATTAAGTAAATGCAAAGACACGCGGTTGTTTCCGTGGTGTAGTGGTTATCACATCCACCTAACACGCGGAAGGTCCCCGGATCGATCCCGGGCAGAACCAACTTATTTTCAATGGACAAGGTAGGAGTGTGAAGGAGGCGAGCGTGGTCAAACATTCTCGGGGTATGATAATGGTAAACCGATGAATGTTGCCTTCCCGCCTGCAGAATTTGGTGTAGAACGTTTGAAATTGGTGTTCTATAAAAAAATTACTTTAAAATGTTGTTGTACGGCTGCTGTTATATGTGATGACTCCAGGTTTTACTAGGTCCTCTGGTTCAAACTAAATCCCACGGGCAATTTAACGTTTTAATAAATGTGGAAACAGGCTTTGCACAGACATTGTTTACAGGTTTCCTTATAACTGCACATGAAATAAAGCTACAAAGTAGCTTTAATTATCAGCTTGAATATATTAAGTAAATGCACAGACACGCGGTTGTTTCCGTGGTGTAGTGGTTATCACATCCGCCTAACACGCGGAAGGGCGCCGGTTCAATCCCGGGCGGAAACAGCTTATTTTCATTCGAAAAATTGTGTTTGGCCGCCTCTGTGGTGTAGTGGTTAGCGTGATTAGCTGCCACCCCCGGAGGTCCGGGTTCGATTCCCGGCTCTGCCACGAAATTTGAAAAGTGGTACGAGGGCTGGAACGGGGTCCACTCAGCCTCGGGAGGTCAACTGAGTAGAGGTGGGTTCGATTCCCACCTCAGCCATCCTGGAAGTGGTTTTCCGTGGTTTCCCACTTCTCCTCCAGGCGAATGCCGGGATGGTACCTAACTTAAGGCCACGGCCGCTTCCTTCCCTCTTCCTTGCCTATCCCTTCCAATCCTCCCATCCCTCCACAAGGCCCCTGTTCAGCTTAGCAGGTGAGGCCGCCTGGGCGAGGTACTGGTCATACTCCCCAGTTGTATCCCCTGACCAAGAGTCTGAAGCTCCAGGACACTGCCCTTGAGGCGGTAGAGGTGGGATCCCTCGCTAAGTCCGAGGGAAAAACCGAACCTGGAGGGTAAACAGATGATGATGATGATGATGATGAAAATTGTGTTTGATTTTTTTGCAACACTGATAGGCGACAATCGGAGATGAAGGCTAGCGGTGTGAGGAAGACGTTCGTGGCCTAGCATTCACGTGGTATGATAATGTTGAACCACGGAAAGATGCTTTCACGGCCGGCCACATTGTTGTAAATCATATGAAATTGGGGTTCCATAGGAATAATTCCTTTAACAAGTTGTTCCACGTCTGCTGTTATACGTGATATGTCTAGGTCTTACTAGCTTCTCCGGTTCACATTCCAGGCCACCGGAAATTCGAAGCTTTCTTTTAATGTTGGACACAGACGTTCCACAGACAAAAACATTTGCTACACACAGCACATCAAAGAATGCTACAAAGTAGTTTTCGTCTACAGCTTCATTATATTCGTTAAGTGGAAAGAAACTCGGCTGTTTCCGTGGTGTACTGGTTATCACATCCGCCTAACACGCGGAAGGGCCCCGGTTCAATCCCGGGCGGAAACAGCTTATTTTCATTCGAAAAATTGTGTTTGATTTTTTTGCAACACTGGTAGGCGACAATCGGAGATGAAGGCTAGCGGTGAGAAGAAGGCGATCGAGGCCCAGCATTCACGTGGTATGATAATGGGGAACCACGGAAGGATGCTATCACGGCCGGCCACATTGGTGTGAAACATATGAAATTGGGGTTCCATAGGAATAATTCCTTTAACAAGTTGTTCCACGGCTGCTGTTATACGTGAAATCTCTAGGTCTTACTTGCTTCTCCGGTTCACATTCCAGGCCACCGGAAATTCGAAGCTTTCTTTTAATGTTGGACACAGACGTTCCACAGACAAAAACATTTGCTACACACGGCACATCAAAGAATGCTACAAAGTAGTTTTCGTCTACAGCTTCATTATATTCGTTAAGTGGGAAGACACTCGGCTGTTTCCGTGGTGTAGTGGTTATCACGTCCGCTTTACAAGCGGAAGGTCCCCGGTTCGATCCCGGGCGGAAACAACTTATATTCTATCTAAAACCAATGTTCGGTTCTTTATGCCACACGTATCGGGGACAATGCGAGACAGAAAATAGGAGTGTGAAGAAGGCGTTCGTGGCCCAGCATTCACGTGGTATGATAATGGGGAACCACGGAAAGATGCTTTCACGGCCGGCCACATTGGTGTAAAACATATGAAATTGGGGTTCCATAGGAATAATTCCTTTAACAAGTTGTTCCACGGCTGCTGTTATACGTGATATCTCTAGGTCTTACTAGCTTCACTGGTTCACATTCCACGCCACCGGAAATTCGGGGCTTTCATTTAATGTTGCACACAGACGGTCCACAGACAAAGAAGTTTACACGTTTCATTAACCCGGCACCTCAAAGAATGATACAAGTATGTTTGTTTCACAGCTTCAGTATATCCGGAATGGGTGAGTTCAGGCGGTTGTTTCCGCGGTGTAGTGGTTATCACATCCGTCTAACACGCGGAAGGTCACCGGTTCAATCCCGGGCGGAAACAGCTTTTTTTCTTTCGAAAAATTGTGTTTGATTTTTTTGCAACTCTGATAGGCGACATCGGAGAAGAAGGCTAGCGGTTTGAAGAAGTCGAGCGTGGCCCGGCATTCGCGTGGTATGATAATGGGGAACCACAGAAAAATATTTCACGGCAGCCCTCATTGGTGTAAAACAAATGAAATTGGCGTTCCATAAGAATACTTCCTTTAACAAGTTGTTCCACGGCTGCTGTTATACGTGATATCTCCAGGTCTTACTAAATTCTCTTGTTCACATTCCAGGCCATCGGAAATTCGACGCTTTCTATTAATGTTGGACACAGACGTTCCATATACAAAAACGTTTGCTTAACCCGGCACATCAAAGAATGGTACAAAGTATGTTTCGTCTACAGCTTCATTATATTCGGAAAGTGGGAAGACACTCAGCTGTTTCCTTGGTGTAGTGGTTATCACATCCGCCTAACACGCGGAAGGGCCCCGGTTCGATCCCGGGCAGAAACAACTTATTTTCTATGGACAAGATAGGAGTGTGAAGAAGGCGAGCGTGGCCAAACATTGACGTGGTATGATAATGGTGAACCGAGGAAGGTTGCCTTTTTTGCCTGCAGACAATGGTGTAAAACGTTTGAAATTGGTGTTCTATTACAATAATTACTTTAAACTTTGTTCTACGGCTGCTGTTATATGTGATGACTCCAGGTTTTACTAGATCCTCTCCCCACTATCGGCAGCCCTGACGATGGTTTTCCGTGGTTTCCCATTTTCACACCAGGCAAATGCTGGGGCTGTACCTTAATGAAGGCCACGGCCACTTCCTTCCCACCCCTAGCCCTTTCCTGTCCCATCGTCGTCATAAGACCTATCTGTGTCGGTGCGACGTAAAGCAAGTAGCAAAAAAAAAAAAAAAACTAGGTCCTCTGGTTCAAACTAAATCACACGGGAAATTTAACGTTTTAATAAATGTGGAAACAGGCTTTGCACAGACATTGTTTACAGGTTTGCTTATAACTGCACATGAAATAAAGCTACATAGTAGCTTTTGTTATCAGCTTGAATATATTAAGTAATTGCAAAGACACGCGGTTGTTTCCGTGGTGTTGTGGTTATCACATCCGCCTAACACGCGAAAGGTCCCCGCGTCGATCCCGGGCAGAAACAACTTATTTTCAATGGACAAGGTAGGAGTGTGAAGGAGGCGAGCGTGGCCAAACATTCACGTGGTATCATAACGGTAAACCGATGAATGTTGCCTTCCCGCCTGCAGACTTTGGTGTAGAACGTTTGAAATTGGTGTTCTATAAATAAATTACTTTAAAATGTTGTTGTACGGCTGCTGTTATATGTGATGACTCCAGGTTTTACTAGGTCCTCTGGTTCAAAGTAAATCGCACGGGAAATTTAACGTTTTAATAAATGTGGAAACAGGCTTCCTCAGACATTGTTTACAGGTTTGCTTATAACTGCACATGAAATAAAGCTACCAAGTAGCTTTTGTTATCAGCACGAATATATTAAGTAAATGCAAAGACACGAGGTTGTTTCCGTGGTGTAGTAGTTATCACATCCGCCTAACACGCGGAAGGTCCCCGGTTCAATAACGGGCGGAAAAAGCTTACTTTCATTCGAAAAATTGTGTTTGATTTTTTTGCAACACTGATAGGCGACAATCGGAGATGCAGGCTAGCGGTGAGAAGAAGGCGTTCGTGGCCCAGCATTCACGTGGTATGATAATGGGGAACCAAGGAAAGATGCTTTCACGGCCGGCCACATTGGTGTGAAACATATGAAATTGGGGTTCCATAGGGATAATTCCATTAATAAGTTGTTCCACTGCTGCTGTTATACGTGAAATCTCTAGGTCTTACTTGCTTCTCCGGTTCACATTCCAGGCCACCGGAAATTCGGGGCTTTCATTTAATGTTGCACACAGACGCTCAACTGACAAAGAAGTTTACACGTTTGATTAATCCGGCACATCAAAGAATGCTACAAGTAGGTTTGTTTCACAGCTTCAGTATATCCGGAATGGGTGCGGTCAAGCGGTTGTTTCCGCGGTGTAGTGGTTATCACATCCGCCTCACACGCGGAAGGTCCCCGGTTCGATCCCGGGCGGAAACAATTTATTTTCAATGGACAAGATAGGAGTGTGAAGAAGGCGAGCGTGGCCGAACATTGACGTGGTATGATAATGGTAAACCGATGAATGTTGCCTTTTCGCCTGCAGACAATAGTGTAGAACGTTTGAAATTGGTGTTCTGTTACAATTATTACTTTAAACTTTGTTCTACGGCTGCTGTTATATGTGATGACTCCAGGTTTTACTACGTCCTCTGGTTCAAACTAAATCCCACGGGAAATTTAATGTTTTAATAAATGTGCAAACAGGCTTTGCACAGACATTGTTTACAGGTTTGCTTATAACTGCACATGAAATAAAGCTACAAAGTAGCTTTTGTTATCAGCTTGAATATATTAAGTAAATGCAAAGACACGCGGTTGTTTCCGTGGTGTAGTGGTTATCACATCCGCCTAACACGCGGAAGGTCCCCGGTTCAATCCCGGGCGGAAACAGCTTATTTTCATTCGAAAAATTGTGTTTGATTTTTTTGCAACTCTGATAGGCGACATCGGAGAAGAAGGCTAACAGTTTGAAGAAGTCGAGCGTGGCCCGGCATGCGCGTGGTATGATAATGGGGAACCACAGAAAAATGCTTTCACGGCTGCCCTCATTGGTGTAAAACATATGAAATTAGCGTTCCGTAAGAATACTTCCTTTAACAAGTTGTTCCACGGCTGCTGTTATACGTGATATCTCTAGGTCTTACTAAATTCTCTTGTTCACATTCCAGGCCACCGTAAATTCGGCGCTTTCTTTTAATGTTGGACACAGACGTTCCACATACAAAAACGTTTGCTTAACCCGGCACATCAAAGAATGGTACAAAGTAGGTTTCGTCTACAGCTTCATTATATTCGGTAAGTGGGAAGACACTCGGCTGTTTCCGTGGTGTAGTGGTTATCACGTCCGCTTTACACGCGGAAGGTCCCCGTTTCGATCCCGGGCGGAAACAACTTATTTTCAATGGCAAACCAATGTTCGTATGGGGGACAATGCGAGACAGAAAAAGGGAGTGTGAAGAAGGCGATCGTGGCCGTACATTCACTTGGTGTGATAATGGTAAACCAAGGTAAGTTGATTATTCTCCTGCAGACATTGGTGTAGTACGTTTGAAAATGGCGTTCCATAAGAATACGTCCCTTAACAAATTGTTCCACGGCTGCTGTTATACGTGATATCTCTAGGTCTTACTAGCTTCACTGGTTCACATTCCAGGCCACTGGAAATTCGGGGCTTTCATTAAATATTGCACACAGACGCTCCACAGACAAAGAAGTTTACACGTTTGATTAACCCGGCACATCAAAGAATGCTACAAGTAGGTTTGTTTCACAGCTTCAGTATATCCGGAATGGGTGATGTCAAGCGGTTGTTTCCCCGGTGTAGTGGTTATCACAGCCGCCTAACACGCGGAAGGTCCCCGGTTCAATCCCGGGCGAAAACAGCTTATTTTCATTCGAAAAATTGTGTTTGATTTTTTTGCAACTCTGATAGGCGACATCGGAGAAGAAGGCTAGCGGTTTGAAGAAGTCGAGCGTGGCCCGGCATTCGCGTGGTATGATAATGGGGAATCACGGAAAGATGCTTTCACGGCTGCCCTCATTGGTGTAAAACATATGAAATTGGCGTTCCTTAAGAATACTTCCTTTAACAAGTTGTTCCACGGCTGCTGTTATACGTGATATCTCTAGGTCTTACTAGCTTCTCCGGTTCACATTAAAGGCCACCGGAAATTTGGGGCTTTCATTTAATGTTGGACACACACGTTCCAGAGAAAAAGATGTTTACTCGTTTACGCGGAAGGTCCCCGGTTCAATCCCGGGCGGAAACAGCTTATATTCATTCGAAAAAGTGTGTTTGATTTTTTTGCAACACTGATAGGCGGCAATCGGAGAAGAAGGTTGGCGGTGTGAGGAAAGCATGCGTGGCCCAGCATTCGCGTGGTATGATGATGGGGAACCACGGAAAGATGCTTTCACGGCTGCCCACATTGGTGTAAAGCATATGAAATTGGCGTTCCATAAGAATACTTCCTTTAACAACCGAGGAATGTTGCCTTCCCGCCTGCAGACTTTGGTGTAGAACGTTTGAAATTGGTGTTCTAAAAGAATAATTAATTTAAAAGTTCCTTCTGCGGCTGCTGTTGTACGTGATATCTCTAGGGCTTGTCCGCCTCTGTGGTGTAGTTGTTAGCGTGATTAGCTGCCACCCCGGGAGGCCCGGGTTCGATTCCCGGCTCTGCCACGAAATTTGAAAAGTGGTACGAGGTCTGGAACGGGGTCCACTCAGCCTCGGGAGGTCAACTGAGTAGAGTTGGGTTCGATTCCCACCTCAGCAATCTTGGATGTGGTTTTCCGTTTTTTTCCCGCTTCTCCTCCAGGCGAATGCCGGGATGGTACCTGACTTAAGGCCACGGCCGCTTCCTTCCCTCTTCCTTGCCTATCCCTTCCAATCTTCCCATCCCTCCACAAGGCCCCTGTTCAGCATAGCAGGTGCGGCCGCCTGGGCGAGGTACTGGTCATACTCCCCAGTTGTATCCCCCGACCAAGAGTCTGAAGCTCCAGGACACTGCCCTTGAGGCGGTAGAGGTGGGATCCCTCGCTAAGTCCGAGGGAAAAACCGAACCTGGAGGGTAAACAGATGATGATGATGATGACGTTTGAAATTGGTGTTCCCTTGCAATAATTACTTTATACTTTGTTCTACGGCTGCTGTTATATGTGATGACTCCAGGTTTTACTAGGTTCTCTGGTTCAAACTACATCCCACGGGAAATTTAACGTTTTAATTTAATGTGGAACACAGGCTTTCCACAGACAAGATTGTTTAAACGTTTGCTTATCACTGCACATGAAATAAAGCTACAAAGTAGCTTTTGTTATCAGCTTGAATATATTAAGTAAATGCGGAGACAGGCGGTTGTTTCCGTGGTGTAGTGCTTATCACCTCCGCCTAACACGCGGAAGGTCCCCGGTTCAACCCCGGGCGGAGACGGGCTTATTTTCATTCGAAAAACTGTGTTTGATTTTTTTGCCACACTGATAGGCGAAAATCGGAGAAGAAGGCTAGCTCTGTGAAGAAGGCGTGCGTGGCCCAGCATTCGCGTGGTATGATAATGGGGAACCACGGAAGGATGCTTTCACGGCTGCCCACATTGGCGTAAAACATATGAAATTGGCGTTCCATAAGAATACTTCCTTTAACAAGTTTTTCCACGGCTGCTTTTATACGTGATATCTCTAGGTCTTACTAGCTTCTCCGGTTCACATTCCAGGACACCGGAAAATCGGGGCTTTCATTTAATGTTGCACACAGACGCTCCACAGACAAAGAAGTTTACACATTTGATTAACCCGGCACATCAGAGAATGCTACAAAGTAGGTTTCGCCTACAGCTTCATTATATCCGGAATGGGTGAAGACACGCGGTTGTTTCCGTGGTGTAGTGGTTATCACATCCGCCTCACACGCGGAAGGTATCGGGTTCGATCCCGGGCGGAAATACCTAATTTTCAATGTTCAAGGTAGGAGTGTGAAGAAGGCGAGCGTGGCAAAAAAATTCTCGTGGTATGATAATGGTAAACCGAGGAAAGTTGCCTTCTCGCCTGCAGACATTGGGGTAGAACGTTTGAAATTGGTGTTCTAAAAGAATAATTAATTTAAAAGTTTCTTCTGCGGCTGCTGTTATACGTGATATCTCTAGGGCTTGTCCGCCTCTGTGGTGTAGTTGTTAGCGTGATTAGCTGCCACCCCCGGAGGCCCGGGTTCGATTCCCGGCTCTGCCACGAAATTTGATAAGTGGTACGAGGTCTGGAACGGGGTCCACTCAGCCTCGGGAGGTCAACTGAGTAGAGTTGGGTTCGATTCCCACCTCAGCAATCTTGGATGTGGTTTTCCGTTTTTTTCCCGCTTCTCCTCCAGGCGAATGCCGGGATGGTACCTGACTTAAGGCCACGGCCGCTTCCTTCCCTCTTCCTTGCCTATCCCTTCCAATCTTCCCATCCCTCCACAAGGCCCCTGTTCAGCATAGCAGGTGAGGCCGCCTGGCTGAGGTACTGGTCATACTCCCCCGTTGTATCCCCCGACCAAGTGTCTCTAAGCTCCAGGACACTGCCCTTGGGGAGGTAGAGGTCGGATCCCTCGCTATGTCCGAGGGAAAAACCGAACCTGGAGGGTAAACAGATGATGATGAAGATGAAAGAAGAAAGAAAGAAAAAGTAACTGCCTACATAATACAGGTTTGAAAAACAAATCAATACACAACAAAAGAAATGCGAATGTAAATATACTAGTAAGCTTAATAAAAATATGAAATGAAATTTAACTAATTGTATCCTTGCATGACTAGATCTAAGCTGAGTCCGAGGGGAAAATCAACCCTGGATGGTAAACAGATTATGAAAGAAAGAAAGATGATTATGGGATACCAGGGGGTGTTGCTTTCACGGCTGCCGACATTCGTCTTAAACGTTTGAAATTGGCATTCTGATTAAATAGTTCCTTAAACAAGTTGCTCTACGGCTGCTGTTATACGTGATGACTCCAGGTTTTACTAGCTCGTCTGGTTCAAATTCCAGGCCACGGGAAATTTCGCGCCTTAATTTAATGTGGAACCCAGACGTTCCACAGACAAAAAATTTACACATTTGCTTAACACTGCACATCAAAAGAATGCTACAAAGTAGCCATGGTTTAGAGATTCAATATACTTTGTAAATGGATCCACGGGCGGTTGTTTTCCTGGAGTAGTGAGTATCCCGTCCCCCTAACACGCAAAAGGTCCCCAGTTCGATGCCGGGCGGATACAGCTAATAATATTTATTGGAAAATCACATTTTAAATAATATATATTCTGCAACGCAGATAGGTCTCATGGCAGCAATGGGAGATGAAAACGCTAGGAGTGTGAATAAAGCGGGCGCGAAAGTAGTAAACCAAGAGAAATTTTCATCAGGGTTTCCGAATTTGGCGATCAAATACTTTAAGGTAAGAAGTACTTAATCCTCAGACTGATTCGTTTACACGTGTGCTTAATCGGACTTCTATAAGAATAGCTTCTTTAACACGTTGCTTTTTGACTGTTGTTATGTGTGATGACTATAGATCTTACTAGCTCCTCTGGTTCAAATTCCAGGCCACCGGATATTTCGGGCTTTCATTGAATGTGCAACACAGACGTTCCAAAGACAAAAAAAGTTCACACGTTTGCTTAACACTGCACGTCAAAGAATGCTACAAAGTAGGTTTGGTTTACAGCTTCAGTATATTCGGTAAGTAGAAAGACGCGCGGTTGTTTCCGTGGTGTAGTGGTTATCACACCTGCTTTACGCTTTACGCGCCGGTTCGATCCCGGGCGGAAACAGCTACGTTTTTACCTGAAAATAATTTTTTAAATTATGTATTCTGCAAGACCGATAGGTCCTATGGTGGCAATGGGTGATGAAAAAGCTAGAAGTGTGTATAAAGCCGGCGGGAAAGTAGTATCATCATCATCATCATCATCTGTTTACCCTCCAGGTTCGGTTTTTCCCTCGGACTTAGCGAGGGATCCCACCTCTACCGCCTCAAGGGCAGTGTCCTCTAGCTTCAGACTCTTTGTCGGGGGATACAACTGGGGAGTATGACCAGTACCTCACCCAGGCCGCCTCACCTGCTATGTTGAACAGGGGCCTTGTGGAGGGATGGGAAGATTGGAAGGGATAGGCAAGGAAGAGGGAAGGAAGCGGCCGTGGCCTTAAGTTAGGTACCATCCCGGCATTCGCCTGGAGGAGAAGTGGGAAACCATGGAAAACCACTTCCAGGATGGGTAAGGTGAGAATCGAACCTACCTCTACTCAGTTGACCTCCCGAGGCTGAGTGGACCCCGTTCCAGCCCTCGTACCACTTTTCAAATTTCGTGGCAGAGCCGGGAATCGAACCCGGACCTCCGGGGGTGGCAGCTAATCACGCTAACCACTCGGGAGAGTAGTAAACCAGGGGAAATTTCATCAGGGCTCCCAAATTTGGCGATAAAATACTTTAAGGTAACAAATACTTCCTCCTTAGTTTGTTAGTTAGTTCATTAATAAGTTGTTTTACGGCACACATGTTCCACAGACAAAAAAAAAGTTTACACGTTCGCTTAACGCAGCACATCAAAGAATGGTACAAATTAGCTTTGGTTTACAGCTTGGATATATTCTGAAATGTGAAGACACGCGGTTCTTTCCTCATCTGTTTACCCTCCAGGTTCGGTTTTTCCCTCGGACTTAGCGAGGGATCCCACCTCTACCGCCTCAAGGGCAGTGTCCTCTAGCTTCAGACTCTTTGTCGGGGGATACAACTGGGGAGTATGACCAGTACCTCGCCCAGGCGGCCTCACCTTCTATGTTGAACAGGGGCCTTGTGGAGGGATGGGAAGATTGGAAGGGATTGGCAAGGAAGAGGGAAGGAAGCGGCCGTGGCCTTAAGTTAGTTACCATCCCGGCATTCGCCTGGAGGAGAAGTGGTAAACCACGGGAAACCACTTCCAGGATGGATGAGGTGGGGATCGAACCCACCTCTACTCAGTTGACCTCCCGAGGCTGAGTGGACTTTTCAAATTTCGTGGCAGAGCCGGGAATCGAACCCGGACCTCCGGGGGTGGCAGCTAATCACGCTAACCACTACACCACAGAGGCGGACAACAAATACAGTATATGTTCCTCAGACAATCATGTTTACACGTGTGCTTAGCACTGCACATTAATGAATGCTCCGAAGTTGCTTTAGTTGACTGCTTGAATGCATTCTGCAAATTTGACATCAAGCAGTTGTTTCCGTGGTGTAGTGTTTATCACATCCGACTAACACGCGGAAGGTCCGCTGTTCGATTACGGGCGGAAAGAGCTACTATTTATTGGAAAACTCCTTTTTAAATTATGTGACCTGCAGCACAGATAGGTCATATGGCGGCAATGGAAGGTGAAAAGGCTAGAAGTGTGATTGAAGAGGGAAGTTTTCATCAGGGCTTCCGATTGAAAATGAAAATCTACAACCTGTTTTCCAGTCATTGACGGGGTCCGGGATAGAATGAATGAAGCAGATATAGGCGATTAATACGATGGGGTCGCCACTCCCTAAGTGATTTATTAATGATTGATAGACGCTATGAAATGAGAATGGAGAGTGTTGCTGGAATTAAAGATGACAGGAAAAACCAGTATCCGTAGAAAAACCTGTCCTGCCTCCGCTTTGTCCAGCAAAAGTCTCACATGGAGTGACCGAGAATTGAATCACGGTATCCAGCGGTGAGAGGCCGAAGCGCTGTCGTCTGAGCCACGGAGGTCCCAGGGCTTTCGATAATGGCGTTCAAATACTTTAAGGTGTAATAAATATTTTTCCTTCTCCTTCTTCTGTTTACCCTCCAGGGTTCGCTTTTCACTCGGACTCTGCGAAGGATCCCACCTCTACCGCCTCAAGGGCAGTGTCCTGAAGCTACAGCCACCGGGTCGGTGGATACAACTGGGGAGGATGACCAGTGTCTCGCCCAGGCGGCCTCACCTGCTATGCTGAACAGGGGCCTTGGTGGGGAATGGAAGGGATAGACAAGGAAGAGGGAAGGAAGTTAGGTACCATCCCTGCCTTTGCCTGAAGGAGAAGTGGAAAACCACGGAAAATCACTATGAGAATGGCTCAGAAGGGATTCGAACACCCCTCCACTCAGTTGACCTCCCAAGGCTGCGTGGACCCCGTTCCATACCTCGTATCACTTTTCAAATTTCGTGCCAAAGCCGGGGATCCACCCCGGACCTCTGGGGGTGGCAGCTAATCACACTAACCACTACACCACAGAGGCAAACAACAACAACAAAAAAACATTTCTTCCTCAGACTAGTTTACAAGTGAGCTTAAATGGAATTCTATAAGTTCCTCTGGTTCAAATTCTAGGCCACCGGAAATTTCGCACTTTAATTTAATGTGGAGTCCGCCTCTGTGGTGTAGTGGTTAGTGTGATTAGCTGCCACTCCCGGAGGCCCGGGTTCGATTCCCGGCTCTGCCACGAAATTTGAAAAATTGTACGAGTGCTGGAACGGGGTCCACTCAGCCTCAGAAGGTCAACTGAGTAGAGGTGGGTTCGATTTCCACCTCAGCCATCCTCGAAGTGGTTTTCCGTGGTTTCCCACTTCTCCTCCAGGCAAATGCCGGGATGGTACCTAACTTAAGGCCACGGCCGTATCCTTCCCTCTTCCTTGTCGATCCCTTCCTATCTTCCCATCCCCCTGCAAGGCCCCTGTTCAACATAGCAGGTTAGGCCGCCTGGGCACATTACTGGTCATTCTCCCCAGTTGTATCCCCCGACCCAGAGTCTGAAACTCCAGGACACTGCTCTTGAGGCGGTATAGGTGGGATCCCTCACTGAGTCCGAGGGAAAAACCGAACCTTGAGGTAAACAGATTAAGTAAGTAAGTAATTTAATGTGGAACACAGACGTTCCACAGACAAAAAAAAAAGTTTACACGTTTGCTTAACGCTGCACATCAAGGAATGCTACAAAGTAGCTTTGGTTTACAGCTTGAATATATTCTGAAATGTGAAGACAGGAGTTTCTTTCCGTGGTGTAGTGGTCATCACATCCGACGCATACGCAGAATGTCTCCGGTACAATCCCCTGCGGAAGCAGCTTATTTTCATTAGAAATCCACTGATTGATTTTTTGTGCAATACTGATAGGCGACAATGGAAGGAAAAAGCTAGGAGTGTGAAGAAGGCGAGCGTGGTCCAGCATTCACCTGTTATGATGATGGGAAACCACGGTAAGTTGCTTTCACGGCTGTCGACGGTTGCGTAAGACGTATGAAATTTGCGTTCTATAAGAATAGTTCCTATAACAAGTCGTTTTTTGTTTGGTGTTATAGTATCTGAAGGTTCTAGAATTTAATTGCGTATCTGGTCCATATTGCAGGTCACTGGATTTTTCGCGGCCTACCTTAAAGTGTAACAGATACATGTTCCTCAGACAATCACACTGCACATCATTGAATGTTACAAAGTTGCTTTAGGTGACAGCCTGAAAGCATTATGTAAATTAGAGTTCAAGCAGTGGTTTGCGTGGTGTAGTGGTTATCACATCCGCCTAACACGCGGAAGGACAGCTGTTCGATTACGGGGCTTAAAGAGCTACTATTTATTCGTAAACTCCTGTTTAAATTATGTGATCTGCAACACCGATAGGTGTTATGGCGGCAATGGAAGATGAAAAGACTAGAATTGTGATTGAAGCGGGCTGGAAACTAATAAACCACGGGAAATTGTCATCAGGCATCCGACTTTGGCGTTCAAATATTTTAAGGTGTAACAAATATTTCTTCCTCAGACTTATTAGTTTACACGTGCGCTTAATTGGAGTTCTATAAGAATAGCATCTTTAACAAGTTGTTTTACGACTGGTGTTAAATGTGATGACTCTAGGCCTTACCATTTCCTCTGGTTCAAATTTCACGCCACTGGAAATTTCGCGCTTTAATTTAATGTGGAACACAGTCGTTCCACAGACAAAAAAGGTTACACGTTTGCTTCACCCAGCACATCAAAGAATGCTACAAAGTTGTTGTTGTTTGAGTCATCATTCCATAGACTGGTTTGATGCAGCTCCATGCCACCCTATCCTGTGCTAAACTTTTCGTTTCTACGTAACTACTGCATCCTACATCTGCTCTAATCTGCTTGTCATATTCATATCTTGGTCCACCCCTACCGTTCTTAACACCTACACTTCCTTCAAAAACCAGCTGAACAAGTCTTGGGTGTCTTAAGATGTGTCCTATCATTCCATCTCTTCTTCTCGTCAAATTTAGCCAAATCGATCTCCTCTCGCCAATTCGATTCAGTATCTCTTCATTTGTGATTCGATCTATCCATCTCACCTTCAGCATTCTTCTGTAACACCACATTTCAAAAGCTACTATTCTCTTTCTTTCTGAGCCAGTTATCGTCCATGTTTCACATCCATACAATGCCACACTCCACACTAAGGTCTTCAAAAACATCTTTCTCATTCCTATATCAATGTTTGTAGTGAGCTAATTTCTTTTCTTAAGAAAGCTCTTCCTTGCTTGTGCTAATCTGCATTTTATGTCCTCCTTACTTCTGCCATCGTTAGTTATTTTACTACCCAAGTAACAATATTCATACCGAGCTCAATAGCTGCAGTCGCTTAAGTGCGGCCAGTATCCAGTAATCGGGAGATCGTGGGTTCGAGCCCAACTGTCGGCAGCCCTGAAGATGGTTTTCCGTGGTTTCCAATTTCACACCAGGCAAATGCTGGGGCTGTACCTTAATTAAGGCCACGGACGCTTCCTTCCCATTCCTAGGCCTTTCCTGTCCCTTCGTCGTCATAAGACGTATCTGTGTGGGTGCGACGTAAAGCAAATTGCAAAAAAAAAAAAAAAAAAAAAAAAAACAAAAAAAAAAAAAACAAAAACAATATTCATCTACTTCCTTTAAGACTTCATTTCCTAATTTAATATTTCCTGCATCACCTGCCTTCGTTCCACTGCACTCCATTATATTTGTTTTGAACTTATTTATTTTCATCTTGTACTCCTTACCCAAGACTTCGTCCATACCATTCGGCAGCTTCTCGAGATCATCTGCAGTCTCAGATAAAATGACGTTATCATCGGCAAATCTCAAGATTTTGATTTCCTCTCCTTGGATTGTGATTCCCTTTCCAAATTCCTCTTTGATTTCCTTTACCGCCTGTTCTATGTAAACATTGAAAAGGAGGGGGGACAAACTGCAGCCTTGCGTCGCTCCTTTCTGGATTGCTGCTTCTTTTTCAAAGCCCCCGATTCGTATCACTGCAGACTGATTTTTATACAGATTGTAGATAATTCTTCGTTCTCGGTATCTGATCCCTATCATCTTCAGAATCTTAAATAGCTTGGTCCAATCAACATTATCGAATGCCTTTTCTAGATCTACGAATGTCATGTACGTGGACTTGTCCTTCTTGATTCGATCTTCTAAGATCAGACCTAAAGTCAGGACTGCTTCACGCGTTCCTACATTTATTCTGAAGCCAAACTGATATTCTCCCAACTCAGCTTCAACTTGTTTTTCTATTGTTCTGTAAACAATAAGTGTTAAAATTTTGCAGGCATGAGATACTTAACTAATGGTGCGATAGTTTTCACACCTGTTAGCACCAGCTTTCTTGGGAATAGGTATAACAACATTCTGCCGAAAATCTGATGGGACTTCACCTGTCTCATATATCTTACACACTAAATGGAATAGCCTTGCCATGCTGGCTTCTCCTAAGGCAGTCAGTAATTCAGAGGGAATGTCATCAATTCCAGGTGCCTTGTTCCTATTTAGGTCGCTCACAGCTCTGTTAAACTCTGACCGCAAAATTGGGTCTCTCATTTCATCTGCATCAACAGCCTCTTCTTGGTCCAGAACCATATTGTCTACATCATCACCTTGATACAACTGTTGGATATGTTCCTGCCATCTTTCTGCTTTGTCTTCTTTCCCTAGAAGTGGCTTTCCATCTGAGCTCTTAATATTCATACACTTAGATTCCCTTTCTCCAGAGGTTTCCTTGATTTTCCTCTATGCAGCATCTACCTTTCCTAGGACCATACAACCCTCGATATCCTTGCACTTCTCCTTCAGCCAGTCTTCCTTAGCTACCTTGCACTTTATATCTACTTCATTCTTTATTCGCCTGTATTTTTTTCTGCCCTCTTCATTTCTAGCATTTTTGATTTTCGTCGTTCATCAATCAGGTCTAGTATCTCCTGAGTTATCCACTGATTCTTAGTTGATCTTTTCTTCCTTCCTAACATTTCTTCAGCAGCCATGCTGACTTCATTTTTCATGACTATCCACTCTTCCTCTGTTGGGTTTCCTTCAGCCTTTTCATTTAGCCCTTTTGCAACGTGTTCCTTGAAACAATCCCTCACACTCTTTTCTTTCAACTTGTCTAGATCCAATCTTTTTGCATTCGTTCATTTCTTCAATTTCTTCAGCTTCAGATGGCATTTCATGAGCAACAAGTTGTGTTCAGAGTCCTCGTCTGTTCATGGGAAAGTTTTGCAATCCAACACCTGGTTTCTGAATCTCTGCTTTATCCTAATTAAGTCTATTTGATACCTTCCAGTGTATCCAGATCTCATCCACGTATACAGCCGTCGTTTGTGGTGTTTGAACCAGGTATTGGCAAGGACTAAATTATGATCAGTGCAGAATTCAACCAGTCGACTTCCTCTTTCGTTCCTTTGTCCCAATCCGAATTCTCCTACTGAATTACCTTCTCTTCCTTGGCCTACCACTGCATTCCAGTCTCCCATCACAATTAGATTCTCGTCACCTTTACATGTTGTATTAAATCTTCTATCTCCTCATATGTTCTTTCGATTTCCTCATCATCCGCTGAGCTAGTAGGCATATATAGACCTGCACTATTGTGGTGGGCATTGGTTTAGTGTCTATCTTGACGACATAATTCTTTCACTATGCTGGTCGTAGTAGCTTACCCGCTGCCCTATTTTCTTACTCATTATTAAACCAACTCCTGCATTTCCTCTGTTTGATTTTGTGTTGATAATTCGGTAGTCGCCTGACCAAAAATCCTGTTCTTCCTGCCAACGTACTTCACTTATACCAACTACATCTAACTTTAGTCTATCCATCTCCCTTTTCAGATTCTCTAATCTACCACTACGATTCAAACTTCTAATATTCCACGCTCCGACTCGCAGAATGTCAGTATCCATCTTCCTGATGATCGCCCCCTCTCGTGTATTCCCCACCCGGAGATCCGAATGGGGGACTAGTTTACCTCCGGAATATTTTACCCGGGAGGAAGCCATCATCAGTACATCATTCATACAGAGAGAGCTGCATGTCCTCGGCAGTTAGTTATGGCTGTAGTTTCCCGTTGCTTTCAGCCGTGTAGCAGTATCAACACAGCTAAGCCACGTTAAAAATTATTACAAGGCCATATCAGTCAATCATCTAGACTGCCGCCCTTGCAACTTCCGAAAGGCTGCTACCCCCCTTTCGATGAACCTTTCCTTAGTCTGGTCTCTCAACAGATACCCATCCGATATGGTTGCTCCTGCGGCTCGGCTATCTGCTTCATTGGGACACGCAAGTCTCCCCACCTCGGCAAGGTCACATGGTTCCACTGGCGTAGCCAGGGGGGGGGGCCCAGGGGGGCCGGGCCCCCCCCAAAATATTTTCTGAAACTAGAGCGAGGATTAGCCGTTGTTTTACGTACGGTACGAACAACTTAAAAACGTCCGCCGAAATGTTAAATTAACGTAGCGACAAGAATCTATTAGTAGGACTCAATAGGGACATACATAATTCTCCATATTTGTACTGCTTGAATGAAAGGAAGAGGATTGTGATGCGTGAGGATATTTCCCTGTAGAGGCCTCAGTATTGGGAATGAAACCGTGTATTGACAAATGTCAAGACATGAAGAAAGGGCCAATTAGCAAGGGATTACTCAGTAGGGGGCCGGAACGTGACCACCGAGATAACGGGGGCCACGTCCAGAAACAGCTGCAAGCTTACAACATCGTGTCAGCTTTTGCAGATCGGTTCCAGGAAACAGCAATGTCCTAGGGATCCTCGGGTTGCACCGTGGTTGAGAGATGTGCTGTGTTTGAGTTGCAGCGTTGGGAAGATTGTGACAGGATTGTGATCTGCACGTTAGTTCCTCATTTTGTGCCATGTAAGTAACATTTTTTGAAGAGGGGCCGTTTTGTCACTGAAAAGCCAACACTATGTGCATCCTCGGTAAGTTATGAAAAAGTTTTTTTTTAAATTCTTACAGTGCCAAGACAATCTCGGATGCGTGCCTAAGTTCGATAGGTAGGCCTATATATGTTGTCAAATGCCCTGGGACTGATTGGAACCTCAAATGGCACCATCAAAAGTGCGGGTAAATACTTTGTAATTGGCGGGCGTGATAACTCAGTTCCAATGCTTCTATCTTCTCATCAGGACGGCCCAGGATTGAATCGCAGTCGATACATGAAACATTTTTAAAATGGGTAGTCACGTTCTATTGATACGAATTCTACTTAAAACACTAGATCCCGTCCCTTACCTTTCTTTATACTTTTGAGCCAGAACCGCATCATTTATGGTGGTGTATTTTGAGTATCCAACCATTCTTCGGACTTACCTTCTACCTTAAATGGTGAGTGGATGCAGTGGCGTACCCACAAAATAATTTCAGTCCAGGCCAGTAGTGTGGATACAACTTTTCCTTGGAAGGGGTTGTGAAAAGATGTTTTATTTTTTATTTAGATTTTGCTTTACGTCGCACTGTAGGTCTTCAATGGCGACGATGGGAAAGGAAAGGGCTGAGAGTGGGAAGAAGCGGCCGTGGCCTTAATTAAGGCACAGCCCCAGCATTTGCCTGGTGTGAAAATGGGAAACCACAGAAAACCATATTTAGGGCTGCCGACAGAGGTGTTTGAACCCACTATCTCCCGGATGCAAGCACACAGCGGTGCGCCCCTAACTGCACGGCCAACTCGCCCGGTGAATATGAAAAGAAAGCCGGTCCTTAACATAAACCGGCTGCATTATTGAAACTGTTCGTAAAATTGATAATATCGTTCTTCGTTTGTGAGGAAGTAGAATCTTCATTTAATTTGTCTTCTTAAAAAAAGGAACCACCGTGAAGGTGACTACCTTCCAGGCCGTATATATTTCGATTACGAGAGACTCAAGGAAAACTCTACTGCACCCAAAAACAAGGCTGTATCCTCCCCATCCCATGTCTTTCTTAACTCTGTCAGTGCCGGGAATCGAATGCAGGATGTCTTAAGTCAAATTCGAAAATAAGGAGACCTAAAAGTACCAGCCGGCCCCACAGTGTACGGGTAGCGTGCCTGCCTCTTACCGGAGGCCCCGGGTTCTATTCCCGACCAGGTCAGGGACTTTTAAATGGATCTGAGGGCTGGTTCGAGGTACACTCAGCCCACGTGTTTATAATTGAGGAGCTATCTGACGGTGAGATGGCGGCTCCGGTCTAGAAAGCCAGGAATAACAGTGAAGAGGATTCGTCGTGCTGACCACACAACACCTCGTAATCTGCAGGCCTCCGGGCTGAACAGCCGTCGCTTGGTAGGCGATGGCGCTTCGGGGCTGTTACGTCATGGAGTTTGATTTGGAAAAGTGAACAGAGAAGGAAGCGACACCCCTGCAAGGCTCCTTAGCTTCCAGCTAGTTCTTCTGTCCGGCCTCGTGCGTTTAGGACAGTAAGAAAACGTACGCCTTAATAAATGCTCCTCATAAAACCTTTGTAAAAATACTAGCTGCATCTATTTATAACAATAATCACAAACGCCTCCTTTTCATGTTGCTCAGTTGGTTGAGTCGCTGTCCTTCTGAGTCTGAGTTCGCAGGTTCAAATCCCGGATTGGATCAGTAACCCTTAAAACGGTGTTGAAATGGCAACAGCTCAGTGTCGTTGATTTCTGGCACGTTAATAAAAATTATAGATACGAATATTAGCGTCACGAAACTCTAACTTTATACTACTATATTCTGTATCCCAGACTTGCGTGGAAAAGTGATTAACAATTTACTTTACGACACACCGACACAGATAGGTCTTATGGCGACGTCGGGATAGGAAATGCCTAGGAGTGGGAAGAAGGCGGCCGTGGCCTTAATTAAGGTACGGCCCCAACATTTGCTTGGTGTGAAAATGGGAAACCACGGGAAAACATTTTCAGGGCTGCCGACAGTGGGGTTCGAATCCACTATCTCCCGGATGCAAGCTCACAGCTGCGTGGCCCTAACCGCGTTCGAAACTAACAGGACAAGGTAAACCCTACATAGCATTTGTTGTAACGTGTATTTTCCTTTACCAACTAACAAAATATCTATACCCATACGTTTTACATTATTTATTTATTTATTTATTTATTTATTTATTTATTTATTTATTTATTTATTTATTTATTTATTTATTTATTTATTTATTTATTTATTTATTTATTTATTTATTTATTTATTTATTTGTCTGTTTAAGTGCCTTCAGTACAGTGGCGAAGTTAGGGCTCCAGGCCCTCTTGTACACTTAACCACATACTAATCAAAATCTTAAATAAAATACTGAGATTCTTAAAATAGTTAAAACTACATAAATTAATAGAATTTAAAATAAATTTAAATAAATTACTTACTAAATTAATATTAGAACTAATTAATATTAAAAACTCTTAAACATGACTAATCCTCAGGAACGCAAACATTCATACTTCAACCATTCAGTCAGCTGTCCTCAGCAGGTAGTCTCGGCAGGTGACCGTAAATCGTGATTTAAAAAAGCTAGTTTCTCTGACCTGAACTGGCAGGGAATTCTATAATCTGGCGACAGTCACCACAAATGATTTAATAATTTTATTTGTGCGGTGCAGTGGAATAGAAAGAATGGATCTAGAACGTGTATTAATGTTGTGAAATGATGATAAAAAGATGAATTTAGAAGAAATATACATTGCCTGACTTTCAGCTACCACTCTGATCACCATCGTTAAAGTGTGTAGCTGCCGACGTTTATCAGACATCAGCCATGAGACAGCCTGATAGTATGGGGTGATATGATCATCGTATCCGATATTGTAAATAAATCGCTGGCAGGAATTCAGTGCTCGTTGAAGTTTAAGTGTTTCTTCTCTCGTCATGTCAACAAAAACAACGTCACAATAGTCAGGAATAGGGAGAATGAGTGTCTGTATTACTTTGGCCTGTAGCTCAAATGGAAATACATTCCTCTGTCGTTTAAGAGGGTGAAGTACTCCAAAAATCGTTTTACGTATTTCTTTCGTTTGATCAGACCAATCAACTGTTACATTCATCATTACGCCGGGATTTTTAACCGTTTTACTGTAGGGAATAATGTTACCATTCAGTAGGATAGGCGGGATTGCGACATTGTTTGAGAAGCTCAGTAATTTTCGTGATCCAATTATAATTGTCTGAGTTTTTTGCAGTTTAGTATAAGAGAGCTTCGTTGTGCATATACATTGAGTCGTCGGAGGTCCCTGATAATATCTTGTCTTGCAGTGTCGATATAGCCTATTTAAAGATCGTCAGCACAGAGGTCATGTGTGTTATTTCCTGTCACAGATGGTATGTAATTGATATAAATACAGAAACGTAGGGGCCGTAGAATACTGCCCTGTGGGGCAACACTAAGTTTCATTTTCCATTTAGAGGCCTTGTCGTTTACTGTTACACGCTGTTGACGATTACTCAAATAAGAACTAAAAACCTTAAGCGCAGCCAGGTCGAAATTTAGCAGTTCCATTTTCTGTATCATAGTCGGAATTAGTACAGTGTCAAAGGCGCTACTGAAGTCAAGAAGAATACGTATAGTGAGCAGTCGTTTATCCATAGCGTTTCTAATGACTTCGGTAACCTTCAAAATTGCTGTCCCGGTACTGTGACCCTTCTCAAATCCAGATTGCAAAGGGTCCAAAAGAGCATTTTTATTTAGGTACCGGTATTCCAGAACTTCCTCGTATACTAAACGTTCAAAGTCTTTAGAAAGCGCAGGGAGTACGGACATAGGACGATAGTCAGAGGGTGATTGTGGGTCTAAACTCTTAGGTACCGATATAATATTGTCTGTTTTCCATACAGTAGGGAAAGTTCCGTTTAGTAAACAGTAGTTCAGTATGTGCGTCAGTGTAGGCGAGATAGCACCCGTTATGTTATGTATAAAAGTAATAGAAATATCATATACACCTGTAGTCTTTGATTTAATCGAGTACAAAGTCTTTTAACCTGATTTTCTGTGACACTGTGAAATGTGAATGGCGGATTGGCTGGAGGGGAGGGCGGTGAGTCGGTGCAGTTAATTTGGGTAGGTTGAATATTTATTCTACTAAAGTAATCGTTCAGTTCGTCAAGTGGAATGTCAGGAGTTGTCTGTCTCTGTTGATGTTTTCCTATTCCCAGAGCTCTAAGTTGCTCCCATGCGCGATTAGAATTTAAGTTGTTAGCTAAAATCCGAAAATATATGCATTTTTTAAATTTCTGATTAACTGCTTTGTGCGATTTCTTAAGATGCGGTTAGATTCGAAGTCTGTGTCATCTAGGGTTTGTTTATAATGTCGAAATAACGAGTCACGGTGGGCCATCATTCTCTTGCCTACATCATCTAGCCATGGACAAGAAGGATGAGAAACCTGTATTCGACACGCGCACACGTGCGCGCGTGTGTTTGTGTGTGTATCTTTGCCGCATTATTTGTATAAAATGTCACTTCTTTATTGCTTATCACATGACCATTATTATTATAACATTACCGTATTTGTTCTAAACCAGAATATTGCATCCTTACTCAAAGTGTTTATTCTTGCATTCATTTCACTTCTGCGCGGAATATATGAAATGCTGCAGTTATGTTGCGATAGGAGTAACAGAGGTAGCCGGGGGTGGGTTGTCGTCCAAGGAGTTTAGACACCCCAGGAGTTTTAACTAAAGTTCTTTTATTGAGCATTTTATATATAATGTGCATTAATATTAGCTTCCGGAGTCCGACTCATTGGCTGAATGATCAGTGTTGAGGCCTTCGGTTCAGACGGTTCCAGGTTCGATTCCCGGCTGGTTCGGGGATTTTAATCGCATCTGAATAATTCTTCTGGCTTGGGACTGGGTGTTTGTCCCAACATATTCATATTCAGACAACATACTACATTACCAACCACCAAATAAACACACAACACTGATTACATCCCTCTATATAGGGTTGGCGTCGGGAAGGACATCCGGCCGTAAAACAGGGCCAAATCCACATGTGCGACACATTTCGCACCCGCGACCCCACAGATTTGGGAAAAGTGGGGAAGAAGAAGAAGGAAATTACTATTAGCTTCCGAAATCCGCACGAATCCACTACTCTTACTTGGGTCCAAGGACACCCATTTCCTTTTAAGGTATTCTACACCACCTAAACTATGGAAGTTTGGACACCTAACAAAATAAAATTCTGGATGAATGGGCCCCCCCCCAAAATGAAATCCTGGCTACGCTGCTGCTACACAGGGGAGGGCTACAAAGTAGCTTTATTTCACAGATGAATATATTCTGTAAATCGGAAGACACGCGGTTGTTTCCGTGGTGTAGTGGTCATCACATCCGCCTCACACGCTAAAGGTCCCCGGTTGAATCCCGGGCGAATACAGCTTAATTTCATTCGAAAACCACAGTTTGGTTTTTGTGCATCACTGATAGACGACAATGGGAGAAAAACGTTGATATGACAAGGGAGGAAACACTTAAACTTCAACGAGCACTGAATTCCTGCCTGCGATTTATTTACAATATCGGGTACGATGTTCATATTACCACATACTATAAGGCTCTCTCATGGCTGAAGCCTGATAAACGTCGGCAGCTACACATTTTAACGATGGTGTTTAGAGTACTAGCGGAAAGTCAGCCACTGTATATTTCTTCTAAATTCACCTTTCTATCATCATTTCACAACTTGAATACACGTTCCAGATCCTCATTTTCTATTCCAGTGCACCGCACAAATACATTTAATAGATTGTTGTAGTGACCGGCGCCAGATTATGGAATTCCCTGCCAGTTCAGGTCAGAGAAACTAGCTCTTTACAAAGATTTAAGGTCACCTGCCGAGACTACCTGCTGAGGCTGAAGTATGAATGTGTGCGCGCCTGAGGATTAGTCATTATTAAGAGTTTTTACTATTAATTAGTTTTATTTTTAATTTAGTAAAGTATTTAAATTTGTTCTCAATTGTTAATTTTTGGTTTGGTTTTAACTATTTTAAATATCTCGGTATTTTATTTATGATTTTGATTAGCATGTGGTTAAGTGGAAGAGAGGGCCTCGAGCCCTAACTTCGCCACTGAAAAAAGGCATAAATAAATAAATAAATAAATAAATAAATAAATAAATAAATAAATAAATAAGAATAGGAGTGTGAAAAAGGCGAGCGTGGCCCAGCATTCACCTGGTATGAAAATGGGAAACCACGGGCAATTGCTTTCACGGCTGTCGACAGTGGCGTAAAACGTTTGAAATTGGCGTTCTATAAGAATAGTTCCTTTAACAAGTTGTTCTATGGCTGCTGTTATAGTATCTGAAGGTTCTAGAATGCAATTGCTCCTCTGGTCCATATTCCAGGGGCCGGGCTGAGTGGCTCAGGCGGTTAACGCGCAGGCCTTCTAACCCCAACTTGGCAGGTTGGATCCTGGCTCAGTCAGGTAGTATTTGAAGGTGCTCAAATACGACAGCCCCGTGTCGGTAGATTTACTGGCACGTAAAAAGAACTCCTGCGGGACTAAATTCCGGCACCTCGGCGTCCCCGAAGACCTTAAAAAGTAGTTAGTGGGACGTAAAGCAAATAACATTATTATTATCGTATTCCAGGGCACTGGATGTTTCCAAGCCTACTTTAAGGTGTAACAAATACATGTTTCTCAGACAAACACTTTTACACGTGTGTTTAGCACAGCATATCAATGAATGCTATACTGAGAGTCAACTCAAGACCTTAGCGGTCTCTTTGATGTTAGTCAGACTTCTGGTCGGTGAAAAGGCTTCCGCAACGCCAAATAGTTCCCTAGGTTTGTTACTTGTTCCTGAAGTCAGGAGCTTTCTTCAGTTTGGTTAGATATTCTGGTGAACTGACTTGATGAATTAAAATTTTTGCCCTGTATAAATATGGAAAATATATCACAAGTTGTATGTTATTCGGGTTCGTTACCAACTCTTATATTTTATACGTAGATGTCTATGCATAGTTATTGTTCTCAGTGATGTATGTGGGAAAATAATAATTATTTAATATGATATTGATATCGTATTGCACTGTGTACTTAGTATGTTCGAGTTCATTCCACTGCTGATAAGTTCGCGTAATATGTGCGAGATTGAAGTTGGATCCAAGAAAACTGTTGGCAATACTGGCTGCAACAGTGTGTTCAGTATTCATAATTGCTGCCAGCTGTGAGCAAGACGTGGGTGATGCTGTGACGCTTGAGTCCCCTGTGAAATACTTTAAAGCTAACAACAGTGGAGAAAAATAAAGTAGAAAATCTAAACCAAATGCTTTAAACGTTTTCAATAGCCTACGAGGTTAGAATCCACTGTGGACTGTGCAAGACGTGAAAAAGACCGCGAGCTGATCGGCGTTTCTGTGTACAGTGTTTACGCCGCTCGCTTGGAATTTAAACTCCACGGAAAATCCAAGTCTCCAGCGAAAGATCGATGTGTCAGCTCAGCACTCGGCGTAGATTAAACAGGAAGGGCCTTAACACGGTATGAGAATAGGATCCTTGGCTTATTCGATGATGATGATAATAATAATAATAATAATAATAATAATAATAATAATAATAATAATAATAATAATGTGTACTTTACTTTATATTCGTAACCGCCCTCTACCTGCAGAAATGTTTGCATGAGAGGATCATGAGTTCGTTTTTACCTTCCGAATGACGAGACTACAATATTTATAACATTCCTGGAAGCATTGTATTTTGCAATCCCACTCACGGGTGGGTTTTTCAGCTTTTTAACTGTGAGAAACTACCACTGATAGTCGTAGCACGAGAGCGGAATCGTATACTTATGTTGTAAGTCCCCATGTGCCTCACACAAATTGCATTATGAAATAAAAATAAACCTTGCTTCTCTTGCCTCGGTATTCGTCAATAATCTGTAGGTTTTACATAGTCAATAAAGGAATAAATAGGTATAGTACGCAATCAAAGTACAGCTATGTGAAAGGAAGTGATTTCGTTTGATGCTTCACTATTTCAGCATGAAGTACTGTACTTGTCAGATGGACGCACGGCGTTAATGATAAGGCGGAGATGAAGAACGGTGACGAGACGGGAAGGGTGAGCAGGGGATGTGCTCACATGCGGAAGGATACTTTTCCTAAGCTCTTGACTTGAATTTCAGTATAGACACTTGTTTTAGTTGACAGCCTGAATGCATTCTGTAAACTTGAGCTCAAGCAGTTGTTTCCATGGTATAGTGGTTGTCACATGGGCTTTTCGGTCCCGGGAGGAAACAGCTACTTTTTATTGGAAAACTACATTTTAAATTATATTATCTGGAACACAGATAGGTTTTATGACGGCAGTTGGGAGATGAAGAGGCTTGGAGTGTGAATGAAGCGGACGGGAAAGTAGTAAACCACAGGAAATTCTCATCAGGGCTTCCGACTTTGGCGTTCAAATACTTCAAAGTGTAACAAATACATTTTTCTCAGACTAACAAGTTTACACGTGTGCTTAACGCTTTACCGCATGAATTATTTTTGTTTTCCTTTGTTGAAGAAAATTTTAAGCCTTAATGTTCAACTTACGTTCACTGTTTTAGGTCTACCAGCAATTCTTAACTGGGGCATATTTTAACACTCGTGAGTGATGTTATCCTTACTTGAAAACTACAGCTTGAATTTCTTTTTTTTTTTTTTTAATTTGATTAACGCGCACCGACACAGAGAATTCTTCTGGTGTCAATTGGATAGGAAACGCCTAGGAATCGGAAGGAATCGTCCGTGGACTTTATTGAGGTTCAGTACCAACTTTCGCCCGGTGCAAATTTTGGGAAACGCGGAATATTGTCGTCAGGGCTGCCGACGGTTCGTTCAAACACTTTAAAAATTTGGAATTTTATAAGAATAGTTCCTTTAACAAACAGTTCTACGACTGCTGTTATATCTGACGGTTCTAGAATTTAATTGCTCCTCTGGTTCATATTCCAGGGCACTGGAAGTTTCGCGCTTATACTTTAAGGTGTAACAAATAGATGTGTGCTTAACACCGATCAGCTGGTCTTAGGAATGATGCCAAAGGAAACGTCTTACTCCGTAACTGATACATATATAGGCCAACACTGTATTTTAGAAAACAGTGAGAGATTGCAATTAAAATACCACGGCAGGGTACAATGGAAAAAAAAAATCGTGCGGAAAGCGAGGGATCCCACCTCTACCGCCTCAGACTCTTGGTCAGGGATACAACTGGGGAGAATGACCAGTACCTCGCCCAGGCGGCCTCACCTGCTATGCTGAACAGGGGCCTTGTGGAGGGATTGGAAAATTGGAAGAGATAGGCAAGGAAGAGGGAAGGAAGAGGCCGTGGCCTTATGTTAGGTACCGTCCCGGCATTCGCCTGGAGGAGAAGTGGGAAACCACGGAAAACCACTTCCAGGATGGCTGAGGTGGGAATCGAACCCATCTCTACTCAGTTGACCTCCCGAGGCTGAGTGGACCCCGTTCCAGCCCTCATACCACTTTTTAAATTTCGTGGCAGAGCCGGGAATCGAACCCGGGCCTCCGGGGGTGGCAGCTAATCACGCTAACCACTACACCACAGAGGCGGACTGGAGTGTACATGTACAGATAAATAGCCCATAACTCCCAGCATATTAAAACAAATACTCATGAACTATTTACTTACAAACTCAATTTGTGGGTTACTGGACTTTCGAAAGCTTGCGTAAAGGTCTGGCGGTTGTTCGAGATCGAAAATCTCGCCGGATTTCCTTCGTTCTATTAAGCAAGTCTGAGGATTATATCCATAACTTGTTGAAGACAACAGCCAGCTCCTGAAGGATCAACTGAATTGTTTTCTATGGAATCTGTTCCGTGATTATATTCTCAACAATAAACTCTCTAAAATGAATTCATTGCTGTGCCTCATTACCTCATTCCAAACCCCTGTGGGTGGGGGCGGTAGAATAACACCCACGGTAACCCCTGCCTGTCGTAAGAGGCGACTAAAAGGGGCCTCAGGGGCTCTGAACTTTGCAGCGTGGGTTGGCGACCACGGGGTCCTCAGCTGAGTCCTGGCATTGCTTCCACTTACTTGTGCCAGGCTCCTCACTGTCATCTATCCTATTTGACCTCCCTTGGTCAACTCTTGTTCTTTTCCTACCCCGACGCTGTTAGGTTTGCGAGGGCTAGGGAGTCTTTCATTTTCACGGCCTTCGTGGCCCTTGTCTGTCTTTGGCCGATACCTTCATTTTTCGAAGTGTCGGATCCCTTCCATTTTTTCCCTCTGATTAGTGTTATATAGAGGATGGTTGCCAAGTTGTACTTCCTCTTAAAACAATAATCACCACCACCACCGCCTCATTCCAATAGAAGATTTCACTTGGCAATCCTTAAGCATGGTGTCGTTCATCATCTTTTCCTTCTTGCTTAAATTAAATGCCTGCGTATTTCTAACCAGCTTCTCCAGCATATTAATTCTCGATTTTGCTGAGTTGAGATGGGACCTAGCTAGAATTAAATTTCGATTAGCATTTTTTTAGGCGGCTTTTGGGCGATAATGTTGTCTTTTCGTCATCAGAAAGTACACTAGAATGACTCAAATTTTGATCAACATTAGACTGACCTTTTAATTCCCCATTCGCTGCTGCACTCCGGTCTTCAATCTTCTTTCTTCTTTTCCTTATAGTGTCTAGGTTCTTTTTCCGTTGGGAGTTTCACGGCACTTGATCTCACTTGAAAGGTATTTCGGCAAATTAGGGAAATTGTGAGGCACTGCTCATGTACGTAATTTCCATCTCACACGAGAGATATCCACTTTTTCACCATTCACAATCAAATTATCTGATTTTACTATCAAATCACCAGAGAAATTACTATGACAAGTTCTGTTATTACGCGTTAACTCAGTATCCTTCCGTGGAATAGCTCTGTCCCATTTTCAAATTTATTTATATCCTTCTGTGGTGAAAAAAACAGCCACAGGGGGAGCAATCCAGCTCAACTCTGTGCCGGTCCCAAGCCCGAGAAAATGGTGAGGGTGAATGTCTGGTTATTGAGTCCCAGTGGAGGCGCCTGTGTAGTGGTTAGTGTGATTATCTGTCACACTCGGAGACCCGGGCTCGATTCCCGACTCTGCCACGACATTTCAAAAGTGTTACGAGGGCTGGAACGGGGTCCACTAAGCCTCGGGAGGTCAACTACGTAGAGGGAGGGTTCGATTCCCATCTCAGCCATCCTCGAAGTGTTTTTCCGTGGTTTCCCACTTCTCTTCCAAGAAAATGCCGGGATTGTACCTAACTTAACGCCACGGCCGCTTCCTTCCCTCTTTCTTGTCTATGCCTTCCAATCTTCCCATCCATCTACAATGCCCCTGCTCAGCATAGCAGAGGTGAGGCGTCCTGGGCGAGGTACTGGTCCTCATCCTCAGTTGTATCCCATGTTCCAAAGTCTGCCCTTAAGGCGGTAAAGCTGGGATCACTCGCCGAGTCCGAGGGAAAAACCAACCCTGGAGGGTAATCAGCTTAAGAAAGAAAGGGATTAAATACAAATAAAAAAGTATCAAGAAAATGTGGTTGTCCAATTGAACTTAACTTTACGATAGTATTGAACTCCAGTCACTACACATGGACATCTATTTATAAGAAATACTCTACACGTTACATCACGAGTCAGATACAGTACTAAAAATTAACGCCCAACGTGGGGCTCGAACCCACGACCCTGAGATTAAGAGTCTCATGCTCTACCGACTGAGCTAGCCGGGCTGTGTATTACTTTGTAAATATTGATACTACTATATCAGAGTTGTGTCGTAACCATACATCCCGTTGCCTTGAATAATCGTATCCTGTTGTTCCACGCTAAAATATCATTTATCTGTTATTGTGCTTGTATTTGTCATCGACAAATTCAGTTTCATTATCTTAAGTAAATAAAAGAGCCAAGGGCTTGCCTTACTAGCGACGGCCTGAGAAGTTAGTTTGTTACAATCTGTGTGTTATCAGGTCATGAATGTTGGAGTTGGACTTGAGGCCAGTGCTGTTCCACTGAAGAGCTCTGTCCCATTTTCAAATACAACTGGGCACGATGACCAGTAGCTCGCCTAGGTGGCCTCACCTGCTATGGTGAACAGGGGCCTTGTGGGGGGATGGGAAGATTGGAAGGGACAGGCAAGGAAGAGGGAAGGAAGCGGTCGTGGCCTTAAGTTAGGTACCATCCCGGTATTTGCCTGGAGGAGAAGTGGGAAACCATGGAAAACCACTTCCAGGATGGCTGAGGCAAGAATCGAACCCACCTCTATCCATTTGACCTTCCGAGGCTGTGTACCCCGTTCCAGCCCTCGTACCACTTTTCAAATTTCGTGGCAGAGCCGGGAATCGAAACCGGTCCTCCGGGGATGGCAGCTAATCACGCTAACCACTACACCACAGAGGCGGACAGATTTCTTATCTATATAAATAAAATCGTAACGACCGTGTGGCTGTACTTTGACTATTTCGGCGAAATGTTCGTTCAATTATCCGTTTCAGGTGTAATAATGACCATCTGCATAATTTTAGCTTTGGTGTCTGTTTGTATGCTTGTCTCTAAATAAAATATATCATCCTTTTAATATGCTGGCCCCGGGTTCGATTCCCGGCCAGGTCAGCAATTTTTCTCTCGACATGAGGGCTGGTTCGAGGTCCACTCAGCCTACGTGATTAGAATTGAGGAGCTATCTGACGGTGAGATGGCGGCCCCGGTCTCGAAAGCCCAGAATAACGTCTGCTGACCACACGACCCCTCGTAATCTGCAGGCCTTCGGGCTGAGCCACGGTCGCTGGGCAGGCCAAGGCCCTTTCAAGGGCGTTAAGTGCCGAGCAGGGGGGGGGGGGACTTTTTAATATGGACATATTTTCGGCTGGAATCTATCTGCAATTAGTGTGACCTGTTTCCCGACACTATTGTAACCAAAGCCGTGGTCATTCGGTTCGAATCAATCAATCAATCAATCAATCAATCACTACTGATCTGCAATTAGGGCAGTCGCCCAGGTAGCAGATTCCCTATCTGTTGTTTTCCTAGCCTTTTCTTAAATGTTTGCAATGAATTTGGAAATTTATTGAACATCTCCTTTGGTAAGTTATTCCAATCCCCTTCCTATAAACGAATATTTACCCCAATTTGTCCTTTTGAATTCCAGCTTTATCTTCATACTGTGCTCTTTCCTACTTTTAAAGACACCGCTCAAACTTATTCGTCTACTGATGTCATTCCATAAACGAATATCCACGCCATCTCTCCAATGACAACACGGAACATACCAGTTAGTCGAGCAGCTCGTCTCCTTTCTCCCAAGTCTTCCTAGCCCAAATTTTGCAACATTTTTGCAACGCTACTCTTTTGTCGGAAATCACACAGAACAGATCGTGCTGCTTATCTTTGGATTTTTTCCAGTTCTTGAATCAAGTAATCCTGGTGAGGGTCCCATACACTGGAACCGTACTCTATTTGGGATCTTCCCAGAGATTTACATGTCCTCTCATTTACATCCTTTCTTTCTTTCTTAATCTGTTTACCCTCCAGGGTTGGTTTCTGGGGCTCAGCATAAGAACCCAGTCGGATATATTTATCCAAAACGATGACCTATAGGTTTCATGGGTTTAAACGTTTCCTGAAAGTCCTAATTTTTAACCCGCTCCCCCAAATCAAGGTGGTGGCACAATCTGCCAGACGAGCTAGAAAATTGTAATTTGGCAAAATTATAGCTTTTAGACTGTAACCGACGGAAAAATTACGAGGTGTTTACAGTTTTCATTTTTACCCCCGAAAAATATCGAAATATGGAGGGAATTTTAATGACGGTTCAGACCTTCCTTTCGAGGTATTTAGTGGCTAAACGGTAAGTCGTATCACAAAACGGATGGCACAATCTCCTATGACTTTTTGTCGTATCTCTATCCCTTATACGTTAAATTTGGCTCTATTTCTGGAGTGTACGTAAATTTTGCACCTTTTACATGTGTAATTGGTAGTTTGATTCACTTATCCGAAAGATAGGTCACATTCTATGCGAACATTGGCCCACCCAGTAGCTATATGTGAACCAAATTCTATGTCTGTAACTGTCACATATGTCTCCGAAAAATAATGCACTGTGAGAAAACCTTACTCAAATGCCACTCTATACAACGTTTCTAACTTAAGCTTACCCATAAATATATGATATACGAGAACATATACTGTAGGACCAGCCATTTAGACATCTGAATGTGGTGTCTTATCGTACAATCCGGTTGTCGATATGATGTACCGTTTACCAGCGGTTAATTTTAAATGCACATATTTTCGTATGTCGATCTATGTTTATTTACTGATGTCTATTTGTAGCGATCTAGAACATAGAGTACACTAGAGGTAGCAGCGGCGCCACCGTCTGCGAGAGAATCACTGTAGCCAGCGGAGCATGTGGAAATCTCAGCTGTTTGGCAAAAAGCTCGATCCGCTGTACTCATCAGTGTAAATAGGGGACTTTTAAAACTGTGTGGATAGTGATATGGTTTAAAATTCCTACATGCAAACATTCTCACAGACTACACTTGCAACTTTTCTCCCCAGTAGATAGAAAGCCCAAAACGAAGAAATACAGGACAAATGCTTGATAAGAAAGAACGGTGTCCAATTGCAGTTAAGTAAACAAAATCAATTTACTGTTCATACTAAGTCTTCTAACAACATACTTTTGGAATAGGGATACGTATATCTCGCTATATTTTTTGTAAATGTAATAAATGGACTGGACTTCGGCATAATTCTGCTCAACGACCAAAAACATTATCTCTCGTACGAAGCGAATAAGCGAGTTTTTAGGCATTAAAGTGATGGCGATATTTTGGAGCAAAGTAGACAAAGTATCGTCATCGTCAGTTAAGTCGATGGCTTTCAGAGTCCAAGTTGGCAGGTTCGATCCTAGTTCAGTCCGGAGATAATTGGTGCTCAAATATGTCAGCCTCGTGTGGGAAATTTGCTGGTACGTAAAGGAACTCCCGTGGGAAAAAAAAAATCGGTACCTCGTCGTCTCTTAAAACCTTGAAAGTAATTAGTGGGACGTAAAGCCAATAACATTGTTATTATTATTATTATCTATATAAATAAAGTTGTAGGGAGTCCGCTGTCTGTAATTTCATTTGTTTTGCCAATTTTTCAGATAGTTAACCGTTTTAGGTCAACTCAAGACCGAATAGGTGGTTTTTATTTTTCGTGTCTGCCTGTTCGTCTGTTTGTTCCACCATCACGGCGAAACAGCTAGATAGTTATCAACCAAACTTCATATTTATAGTATACTCATCCCGAGGAAGGTTTCGATATGCACTTCGTTTTAAAATCTCTGAATAAACGGGGTGTTTATAGGAAAACCAGAACGGTTCTCCTCCATTCTCTATTATACTATTGATTTCCTTTAAACTCCGTGGGCCGTATGTGAAATGCCTCTTCATTATAAACAACTTTCGTTATGTTCATAATTTACCTTACTCTTCAAATGACGGAGAAATTTACTATTTTCTGCGGATATCATGCACCGCATTGAGTTCACTGACAAACCGACAACGAACCTATAGATTACCATGGCAACGTCTCTGCTTGCCAGCAGGGAAATAACGTATTGCCATCTTCCTCGTCATTCCTTTAAATTCGTGGTTGTTCGTTGGGTAGAAATCAAGAGAGGCGTCAATCGGCCCCATTCTGCGGGATATTGGCGGAATATCGTTGGAAGTTATAACCGTCCTCGAATAGCTTAAGTAATAACACCATTAGTCATCTTCTTATCAGTTTACCTGAGAGTCCCTGCGCCTAAATTTCTCCTCTGTTACCGCTTTCTTATATCCATAACTCACACCAGCATAATTTATTGAGGGGCATTTGTTTGTTTGTCTGTTTGTCTCTTTGTCTATAACATGGAAACTACTCCATATATATTTCCACCAAACTTCATATTTAGAATCCACCTGTCCTTGGGTAAGTTTTAGGGCAAATATTGTTTCTAAATCCCTGAATTGACTGGGGGTTTATACGAAACCACTCCCACAAAATATACAAAACCAAACTTAATGGAAATCTACCTGTTTTAATGGAAGTTAATTTCTAAACCTCTTTTCTCATGTGCATCATTTCGATACGAGGATTAATAAGGGAGATATCATTAACGGACCGTTTTTCGGTACAAGTCCCACCAGACACAACTGAAGAGCGGGTGCGTGTAAAGCGTATTTCTTACAACTTGAAAACTACTGAAGATATTTGAACCGAACTTTATATTTAGCATCCACCTGTCCATTTCATGTTACATGAATGGACTGGCGGTTTATAGGAAACCGAAATGGTGTTTTTACTCTTCCACAATATGTACAGTACAAGACCAGTCTGACTGGAAATCGATCAAACTTGATGGAAATCCATTTCTAAAACTTTCTTTTTTTCATGTGCATTTTTTCGACAGGAGGATTAATAAGGGAGATATCATGAACGGTCGGTTTTGCAGGTTAAATCCAGCGAAAATAGCCCAAAAGGTGTTGTACGTGGAGCAGATTCCCTATCTATCTATATAAATAAAATCGTAACGACTGTGTGCCTGTACATTGACTCTTTTGGTGAAATTTTCGTACAGCTACCCATTAAAGAGGTAATAATGATCATCGGCATATTTATTTGGTTTAGTTTCCTGAAAGTCCTAATTTTTACCCTCCTCGCCCAAAATCCAGATTGTGGCATAATCCGTCAGACGAACAAGAAAATTGAAATTTGGAAAAATTATACGTTTTAGCCTGTAACGGACGGAAAACTTCCAAGAACTTTAAATTTTTCACTTTTTATCCCCGAAGAATATAGAAATATGGAGGCAATTTTAATGATAGTGCAGACTTTCGGGAAGTCTTATTACATAACGGATGGCACTATCTCCGTTCAATTTGGAGTGGTCTACAACCTTGGTCTTATGACTTTTTGTCGTAACTGTACCACTTTTACTTTTGATTTTTCTCTATTTCTCGATGTTAAGTAAATTTGGGCTTTTCACGTGCACAATTCATACTTTCAATCACTTATAGGAAATATAGAATCATCAAACTCTACACGAAAATTGGCCCACCCAGTAGCCATACGTGAGCCAAATGCTTTGTATGTAGCTGTCACATAATTATCTGAAAAATAATGCAATGTGAGATAATCTTACACAAATTTTAACCTATTCAACATTTCTAATTTAATCTGACCCATGAATAGATGAGATATCATAGGACCAGTCATTTAGGCCGCTAAATGCGGCGTCTTATGGAACAATTCTTTGTCGATATGACGTACGGTACCGTTCAGTAGCAGTTAATCTGTAAATGAAGGTCTGCAATATTGTAAACAAGCATATACTTTCGTATGTCGATCTATATATATTCACTGATATCGATTTATAGCGATCGAGAAAGGGTGTGTCTGCTATTGTAATCAGTAACCCCCACACCGACTTTGACTGGCAGTAGGAATGGGGTCCTTCACCAACTCCTGTGTAAGTGTCATTAGTAAGGAAGGCCTACTATTGTAATGAATAATTCAGTTTTCAATTTGACTTGCAGAAGGCAAGGGAGCATGCAGTTTTTTTTAACTCCCCTACCCGATTGTGTTTGGCAGTAGGCAAGGGTGCCCGCCATTATAAACAAATGTTCCCATCTAAAATGTGATTGGCATTAGGCATAGTGGCCTTCTATTTTGACGGAAACTCACCAAATTGGTGTGACTGGCAGTAAGCTGGCTGGCAGTAGGAAAAGAGGCCTGTCATTATAATGATAACTGCACAACTCAATTTCGACTGGTAGTAGGGAAGTTGCCTGCCTTTATAATAAAAACTCCTCAACTGTAATCTGTCTGGAAGTATATTAGGGGCCTGCCATTGTAAAGAAAACTCCCCAAATCGATTGTGACCACGCAGTAGGCAATGGGGGCTGCAATTACAGTATAATGTAAACTTCCCAAATCGATTGTGAATGACAGTCAGTAGGCAAGTGGGCCTGCCGTTATCATCACAAATCCGTAACAAACACTTTGCATTGGAAACAACGTATGGGGACCTCTCCATGCTTTTTCTCGGATAACGCTAAGAGACATGCAATTTTAAAACTTTCGTATTTATTGCATGTACAATATTTACTTCGATATTCGAATACAATATAGAATACCGTAGCGAAGCACGGGTACATTTGCTAGTTAATAATAATAATAATAATAATAATAATAATAATAATAATAATAATAATAATAATAATACTATCGTCATTATCATCACTGTTTCCTGAACTTGATTACAAAGGGAAATATGACACTCGGTTGTGGTATCAGTCTATTATGGAGTTTATTAGCTTTTCTTGAAATGTTTGATTAGCTTTAAGATTTTAATTTGTAAAATGACTTCCTTTAATGGAAAGTGAGAGTGGTAAATGATATGAATCTTTACAATCATATTTTGTTTGGTTACAGTTTATTTTACGTGGCACCGAAATAGATAGATTTTATGGAGACGATGGGATAGAAAAGTGCTAGGAGTGGGAAGGAAGCGGCCATGGTCTTGATTATGGTACAGCCCCAACATTTACATGGTGTAAAATTGGGAAACCACGAAAAAGCAGCCTCAGCACTACCGACAGTGGAGTTCGAATTCACTATCTCGCGAATGCAGGTTCACAGCTACGTGACCCAAAACCCGCAACCACTCGCTTGGCATCATGTACATCAGTGGCATTGCAAGAAAGGAAAAGAAATGCATCAGGTTAACCTCTAAACACTGAGAAATTATGGCCATGAGGAGCCAATTATACCCGTCAATATAATCAGCGCTGTAAGAAATATGTTGAGACATCAACATTACTTTTTGATTATAATGAAGAGTAGCAATGTATCAACCTATTGGTTAAGAAACAAAATTGTTTTTGTTAACCTACTTCTAACACTGGGATCATGCATGTATGATCTGCCAACACGATGTATACATAGGCCTATTCGTATACACTTTCATTGGATTTTCTAGATATTCGCTTTCACAGACATGGCCATTTAGTGAAAGAAAAATGTCTTCCCTTATATTTCCTAAAATATTAATTTCAGTCTTCATGGTAAAATCCAAAGAGTCTCTTTCACGCCGACAGGAAAAGAAACCACGAAGTCAGCGCAAGTAGGCCAAACCACGTGACGGTAAGTGTCACACAAATTATTATTTTATTCGCACGAAAATGAATTTCAAATAAACATACCTTGAAATGGTACGCCATTCCCCTTTATGAACCTCCCTGTGCAGCCATAAGCTGCCTAGGAGACTGACATTTTCCTTAAGAGAATTATAAGAATTCAATTTATCGAGAAATTCCTGTAGTGACAGTGCCAAACAATCCGGCTTTTGCCAAACAGCGCGTTCAACTTCGCACGCGACTGCAGCGGCAGTGCTACCTCTAGTGTATTATTTAAACTCCATGATCTAGAAAGAGTGTGTGTGTGTGTGTCTTTGTAATTAATACTTTACAAACGGATAATGACTCTCAGCAAGAGGGCGTCTGCTATTTTACTCAGTACTCCCCACATCGACTTTTGACTGGCAGTATGAATGGGGTCCTTCTCCAACTCCTGTGTACCATTGTAATGAAAAATGTCCTTCCCGATTTGACTAGGAGAAGGCTATGGAACATGCCATACTTTTCTAAACTCCTTTACCCGATTGTGTTTGGCAATAGGCAAGGGCGCCCGCCATTATAAACAAACTGACCCATCTAAAAAGTGACTGACGTTAGGCATAGTGGCCTGCTATTATAATGGAAACTCACCAACTCGGTGTGACTGGCAGTAAGCTGACTGGCATTAGGAAAAGGGTCCTGTCATTATATTGATAACAGCACAACTCAATTTTGACTGCCAGTAGGGAAGGAAGACCAAAAATTACAAAATTTAAGAACCAAAATGGAGAAATAGTCACAGATGGACAAAGCATTAATGAAGTTATTAGAGATTTCTACTACAAGCTGTTACATCAACCATTAATAAACCACACAGTGCTGAACAACTAGCCCAGAATTATGCACATGAAGCATAGCGTATCGAAGAGGAAGTGCGACATCTCCGTTCGCCCGTAAGAGAGCTCAAGAGGTTGATGAGACATCCGCTTGGTGGCAGCACAGGCGATTGTGATGTCAACAGAGACCCTTGGCCATTAGCCCGCGTTATATTCGCCTTCAGTTGTAATAGTTTTTATTGCTCATTATTGTCGCTGTCAGAGATGTTTCGACAGTTTGCATTATTAGTGTATTCACGATTGAGTAGTGTGAGAAGTGTTATGTTTTAAATTCCTCGGTCTTTGTCGCTATTGTGCTATAAGGCAACGTATATCAGTGCGCGAGGAAACTACCACATCACGCCATCGTGTTTAGTACCCGGCTGCAGATCTGGATATGACCGATCGTCTTCAGGTAGGCATTTCTTTAGGGCCCCCTAAAGAGAGTGGTGGGAGATGGCTATCCATAGAAAAGACCGAAAATTAACTCATAACTGTTTCGTGTGTGACATTCATTTTTGCGATGACTTTCTAGTAAAAGTAGACTCATTTACGGTGAATGGTGAAAGAGTAGAGATACAAAGACAGCGCTGGAAATTAAAACCAAAAGCATTTCCTCATATATTTTCTAATCTACCCAAGTACGGTATATTTCTAAGGCAGTAAAATGAAATGGCGTATGGCTTTTAGTGCCGGGAGATCCCAGGACGGGTTCGGCTCGCCAGGTACAGGTCTTTTGATTTGACCCCCATAGGCGACCTGCGCGTCGTGATGAGGATGAAATGATGATGCAGACAACACATGCACCCAGCCCCCGTGCCAGGGAAATTAACCAATTATGGTTAAAATTCCCGACCCTGCCGGGAATCGAACGCGGGACCCCTGTGACCAAAGGCCAGCACGCTATTTAGCCATGGAGCCGGACTCTAAGGCAGTTAAGAAACGCAACTCCCCCACGAATAGCAATCCACACGAAGAGAATTCTCTAAGAAAAGCCCTGAACAGATCGTAAATATCAGTGATAGTGATCAACATGTATGCTCAGCAGTTGAAGATAGCTCTAATGTCGCAGATGCTTGGAAAACAATTGCGCTATTAAAGAGGATATTGCTATTTGTTCTACGTCGCGCCGACACAGATATGTCTTATGGCGGCGATGTAGTCCGCCCGGTGGCCATGATCGTTAGGGCGTTGGAATGTAAACGGTCTGACACCGTGGTTAGGCGGTTCGAGTCCCGTTGATAGAAAAATTGTTCACCATCAATATGTCCGCTTCTGTAGCGTAACGGTTAGTGTGATTAGCTGCCGTCCTCGGGGGCGCGGGTTCGATTCCCGGTACTGCCAGAAATTTAAGAATGGCAGAAGGGCTGGTATGTGATTGAAATGGTACATGCAGCTCACCTCCAGTAGGGGTGTGCCTGAAAAGAGCTGGACCACCTCGGGGTGAGGACACGAGTTTTTACCATCAATATGTTGGACCGGCCCCGTGGTGTAGGAGTAGCGTGCCTGCCTCTTGACCAGAGGCCCCGGGTTCGATTCCCGGCCAGGTCAGGGACTTTTACCTGGACCTGAGGGCTGGTTCGAGGTCCACCTAGCCTACATGATTAGAATTGAGGAGCTATCTGACGGTGAGATAGCTGCCCCGGTCTAGAAAGCCAAGAATAACGGCCGAGAGGATTCGTCGTGCTGACCACACGACACCTCGTAATTTGCAGGCCTTGCGGCTGAGCAGCGGTCGCTTGGTAGGCCTTTCAGGGGCTGTAGTATAATGTGGTGTAATTTTATCAATATGTTGACCGGCAGGGTAGGGGAGGTGGTAGTATACAACTTCTAATCCCAAGACTGCGTGCCAAAAGTGTTCATATGGAGTGAAAGCTCATGACGCTGTTGATGGACATTCGTCCGTCGGATGGAGACGTTAAGCCTTGAGCAGACCCCTTGGTGCTATTCAACAGGAGTAGGCTATGTGCCGGCACCTGATTGAACGCTCTCCCTACTATCATATATCACGTCATTCATTTCATCGCATTAACTCTTTTGATGAGGTTGACGTAATACTCGACCCCATAGAGAAACGGTACAAGGGTTGAACAAACAATGTATTTATTTACTATTATTCATTTATTTATTTATTTATGTAATTAATTAAACCGGTTACCCTCCCTCTGGACTCAGTGAGGAATCCCACCTCTACCGCCTCAAGGGGTCCTGGAGCGTGATACATTTGGTCGGGGAGACAAATGGTAAGGATGACCAGTACCTCACCCAGAAGGCCTCACCTGCTATGCTGAAAAGGGGCCTTGTGGGGGGTGGGAAGATTGGAGGGGATAGACAAGGAAGAGTGAAGGAAGCGGCCGTGGCCTTATGTTAGGTACAGTCCCGGCATTTGCCTGAAGGAGAAGTGGAAAGCCACGGAACACTTCGAGGATGGCTGAGGTAGGAATCGAACCCCCCCCCCCCTCCCCCAATTCTCTACACAGTTTACCTCCCGAGGCTAGGAGAACCCCGTTCCAGCCCTCGTACCACTTTTCAAATTTCATGGCAGAGCCGGGAAACGAACCCGGGCTGCCGGGAGCTGGTATAAGATATAATACTGTAACAGTAGGCTTGGCTCCATAGCCGTAGTGTGTGAACACGCGTGGTGAACGTTACAACATCAACTACATAAAAATAATATGTGGTCGTTAACTTCAAGTTCTTTTTTTTTACGTCGCACCGACACAGATAGGTTTTATGGCGACGATGGGATAGGAAAGGGGTAAAAATGCGAAGGAAGCGGCCGTGGCCTTAATTAAGGTACAGCCCAAGCATTTGCCTCGTATGCAAATGGGAAACGACGAAAAAACATCTTCAGGGCTGCCAACAGAGGGATTCAAACCCACTCTCCCGGATGCAAGCTCACAGCTGCGCACTCCTAACCGCATGGCTAACTCGCCCGGTACCTCAAGTATTAGAAACATTCAAACTGGTAAACTTGGTTGCATTAAGGAGCTATGCTGATGCGTTATGATTAACAAACAAGTTATTTTAATGATCCTAAATGCTGAAAAAAAATCAATTTGCAAGGGAAACAAAATAAATAAATACGTATTATTATTTTACAACCCATTTTCTGAATAGCCTTCGGTTCATACGGACTCGGCTTCGATTCTCGGCGGATTTTAACCGCATCTGGATAATTCCTCTGACTTAGGAACTTAATACACTCTCTTCGCAAACACACAACACAACACGCTACACTACCGACCACCACAAAAGCATGGAATGCATACTCATTTTTTACTCGTGTTGTTGTAGTTGGTGTATGTTATGTTTTTAAATTATATTATTATCACTTGTAGGGTTAACATGTTTACATAGAACAGGCAGTAAAGGAAATCAAGGAGAAATTTGGAAAGGGAATCACAGTCCAAGGAGAGGAAATCAAAACCTTGAGATTTGCCGATGATATTGTTATTTTATCTGAGACTCCAGAAGATCTCGAGAAGTTGCTGAATGGTATGGATGAAGTCTTGGGTAAGGAGTACAAGATGCAAATAAATAAGTCCAAAACAAAAGTAATGGAGTGCAGTCGAACGAAGGCAGGTGATGCAGGAAATATTAGATTAGGAAATGAAGTCTTAAAGGAAGTAGATGAATATTGTTACTTGGGTAGTAAAATAACTAACGATGGCAGAAGTAAGGAGGACATAAAATGCAGACTAGCACAAGCAAGGAAGAGCTTTCTTAAGAAAAGAAATTTGCTCACTTCAAACATTGATATAGGAATTAGAAAGATGTTTTTGAAGACTTTCGTGTGGAGCGTGGCATTCTATGGAAGTGAAACATGGACGATAACTAGCTCAGAAAGAAAGAGAATAGAAGCTTTTGAAATGTGGTGTTACAGAAGAATGCTGAAGGTGAGATGGATAGATCGAATCACGAATGAAGAGATACTGAATCGAATTGGTGAGAGGAGATCGATTTGGCTAAATTTGACGAGAAGAAGAGATAGAATGATAGGACACATCTTAAGACACCCAGGACTTGTTCAGTTGGTTTTGGAAGGAAGTGTAGGTGGTAAGAACGGTAGGGGTAGACCAAGGTATGAATATGACAAGCAGATTAGAGCAGATGTAGGATGCAATAGTTACGTAGAAATGAAAAGGTTAGCACAAGATAGGGTGGCATGGAGAGCTGCATCAAACCAGTCTATGGACTGATGACTCAAACAACAACAGGGTTAAGCTAATAGTAAGTTCAACCTACAGTGTAGTATTGTAAGCCGCAGTGTTAAGTACTGGAAATAGTACTTAAGTTGTGTGTGAATTTGTATATGATGATGCTGGATTTAGAATGTTGAACTACTGTAGTAGTATTTCTGTTAATATTTTCCTTCCATGGAATTTGCTTGTTGTACTCTTGTTGTTGTTTGTTGTTGTTGTTGTTGGGAAATTATGTTAACTTTAATCTATTATTACGCTACTGTAAGTGACCATTCCCACTGGGATATTTCCCATTTGCGATGTACTTGTTAATAATAATAATAATAATAATAATAATAAAATATAATATGAAACTCACCGAGCTCGATAGCTGCAGTCGCTTAAGTGCGGCCAGTATCCAGTATTCGGGAGATAGTAGGTTCGAACCCCACTGTCGGCAGCCGTGGTTTCCCATTTTCACACCAAGCAAATACTGGGGCCACGGCCGCTTCCTTCCCACTCCTAGTCCTTCCTGTCCCATCGTCGCCATAAGACCTATCTGTGTCGGTGCGACGTAAAGCAACTAGCAAAAAATAATAATAAAATAGATGGGGCCACTGACCTTAGATATTAGGTCCCTTTAAACAACAAACATCAGGATTGGCAGCCGGTCGTAAAGCATGATCAAGTCCACATATTCTACCCCACTAGCGTGTGGGAAAAGCAGTTATTATTATTATTATTATTATTATTATTATTATTATTATTATTATTATTATTATTAATAAACTTGGCAAGGCAAGGGAACCCACCTCTACCACCTCAAGGGCAATGTCCTGGAGTTTCAGACTTTGGGTCGAGGGATACAACTGGGGAGAATGACCAGTACCTCGCCCAGGTTGCCTCACCTGCTATGCTGAACAGGGGCCTTGTGGAGAGATGGGAAGATTGGATGGGACAGGCAAGGAAGTGGGAGAAGTGGGAAACCACGGAAAACCACTTCCAGGATGGCTGAGGTGGGAATCGAACCCACTTCTACTCAGTTGACCTCCCGAGGCTAAGGGGACCCCGTTCCAGTCCCCGTACCACTTTTCAAATTTCGTGGCAGAGCCGGGAATCGAAGCCGGACCTCCGGGGGTGGCAGCTAATCACGCTAACCACTACACCACAGAGGCGGATATTATTATTATTATTATTATTATTATTATTATTATTATTATTATTATTATTATTATTATTATTATTATTATTATTATTATTCACTACATACAAGTATACTTCGCAACAGGTAGAAATTGAACTGGAGCCCCTTCTTGATGTACGATCAATAAAACACTTTTCTCAAGAGGGATTGAGTGCTTTATGAAGACATCGTAAGTGGTCCTCGAACATGTAAGATTGTTAAAACAAGAGAAGTGATGACGCATGTCGCTGGAGGCGCTAGCAGAAGAAAGCAATCAAGGTGTTAACTTACCTGTCGTATACGAAGCTGTAGTGTTGACGGCCGGGGAACTGCAACTGGCAGGAGGAACCTAGCTCTGACTGCTTCCTTGCTGACGGTCAGTTACAAGTTGTTGACCCTACAAGTTTATGGACCGGTTTGAACCGAGCCTGGGACAACGTGAACAGTGCTGAACAGCAGGCACGTTCTGCGCGGAATTTCGCCCAGCAATTTCAACAATAAAACTCCCGCGGCACTGCACGATTATAAATGAATTCAGAGGTTTCGTCAACCTCAATTGAAGCTCATTCAATTATAGGGATTAGTAAGCACAGGCGAACACTGACTTTCCTTTGTGTGAAGTCCCTTGAAGATACTGTTTCACCATGCAAGCAGGTTTTCCTCCTTTGGTTCTGCGTACGCTATTATGTTCAATAGCATGTAAGGAAATCTCAATAATTAGTAAAGGATGATGGAGCAGTCTATGTATCTAGCAAGATGACTACAATATTTGAATTATCCTAGACAGATTTCCATAAAATTTGGGTAAATTATCAATATCAATGGGAGTAAGGAGACGGGATGCTCGACTATGCTTGGAGCTGTAGGTGGAGAGATGGCGTGGAATGACATTAGTAGATGAATAAGAAGCTTTTAAAAATAGGAAAGATCATAATATGAAGTAGGAATTCAAGAGAACAAATTGGGGCAAATAATCATTTACAGAACGGGGAGTAAGAGATTGCAATTATGAAAGGAAATGTCCGATACATTTCCAAGTTCTTAGAAAACAATTTGATCGAATGCAAGCTGACCACCACGTGGCAGTGTCAGGAATCGAATCCGCGCCTCCGGGCGTGGCAGCTAATCACACTAACCACTGCACCACAGAAGCGGACACATTCAATTTTACGAAATGTATTAAACATTTGTCAGTTAAGACCGCCTCTGTGGTGTAGTGGTTAGTGTAATAAGCTGCCGCCTCTGGAGGCCCGGATTCGATTCCCGACTCTGCCACGAAATTTCAGTAGTACGAGGCCTGGAACTCAGCCTCTGGAGGTCAACTGAGTAGAGGAGTGTTCTATTCCCTCCTCAGCCATCCTCAAAGTGGTTTTCTGTCGTTTCCCACTTCTCCTCCAGGGAAATGCCGGGATGGTACCAACTTAAGGCCACGACCGCTTCCTTCCTGTTCCTGCTAATCTTCCCATCCCGCACAAGGTCCCTGTTGAGCATAGCAGGTGAGGCCACCTGGGCGAGGTATACTGGTCCTCCTTACCAGATGTATCTCCGACCAATGCCTCACGCTTCAGGAAACTGCCCTTGCGGCTCTATATGTGGAATCCCTCGCTGAATCCGAGGGAAAAAGTGACCCTTAGAACCGGACCTACCTTAGGAGGTATGATCTGGAGAGCAATTTACTTTTAAAACAGGGGTATTATTGCCGTTATCCCAAGAAGCTTAACAGCGGATTTGTACGTCAGACTGGTGATTGAACTGGTTGTACTGCCATTCATTCGGAGTATTCCCAACAGGAAAACGTTTATCCTCATATCGCTTCAGTCACCCAACGTGGTCTTCCGAGTGTTGATCAGTTCCTTTGGTCTGAGAAATCACTAGACCTTTCGCCCATTGAGCACTTTCGGGACATTATGGGAAGACAAATCCAGCATCATTAAATGCCAGCATTAACCGTTGCCGGTTTGACTGACCAAGTACAGCAGGCGTGGAACTCAATCAGAGTGACACAACGAACCTGTACGACACGTCTGCATGCTTCCATTCAAAATCGTGCTACTACAGTGGTTATGAATTTACATGTCTTCTCGCGCATACTTGAACCTGTGACTTGGACACTTCAATCAAATAAATATGTTAGCTGTCCGCCTCTGTGGTGTAGTGGTTAGTGTGATTAGCTGCCTCCCCCCGGAGTCACGGGTTCGATTCCCGGCCCAGCCACGATATTTGAAAAGTGGTACGAGGGCTGGAACGGGGTCCACTCAGCCTCGGGAGGTCAACAGAGTAGACGGGGGTTCGATTCCCTCCTCAGCCATTCTGGAAGTGGTTTTCCGTGGTTTCCCATTTCTCCTCCAGGCAAATGCCGGGATGGTACGTAACTTAAGGCCACGGTCGCTTCCTTCCCTCTTCCTTGTCTATCCCTTCGAATCTTCCCATCTCCGTACAAGGCCTCTGTTCAACATAGCAGGTGAGGCCACCTGGGCGAGGAACGGGTCCTCCTCCCCAGTTATACACCCAGACCAAAGTCTCCCCCTCCAGGACAGTGCCCTTGAGAATATAGAGGGGGGGAATCCTCGCTGAGTCCGAGGGAAAACCAACCCTGGATGGTAAAAGGATTAAGAAAGAAAGAAAGAAACATATTACCTAGATAAATGCTTATCCTAAATTGAATTCCTTTAAACTAATGTCCTCTTGGCGTTGGGATTACATTTTCCGCTGTAAGTGGCTGTGTTGGACCGTACTGCATCTGTAGCAACCATTAGATAGGCTATTTAGTTGACACCAGACTTATACAACGGACTTTCAACTTGTGAAAATCTTAACTACAAATGTTCCATCTTTACAATACCACAATCGTCTTTATTAATAAGACTACATTAAACTATGTTGCTGATACATGTTTCGTCACTCTTTTGGGACATCTTCAGTCACACATAAAATCATTGAAAATATGGTAAGGATACAACAAAATCAGTGAATACATGGTCTATGAATCTTGTGACGCGACGTATTGGCGTCTTGTCAATCATGTGTCATAAAATAACATGAACATATTGTCAACAACGTTAGCCATGATCAACTTGTGTCATTCAACATAAGTTCACTTTCAATCACTACTGATCTGCATTTAGGGCAGTCGCCCAGGTGGCACATTCCCTATCTGTTGTTTTCCTTGCCTTTTCTTAAACGATTGCAGAGAAATTGGAAATGTATTGAACATCTCCCTTAGTAAATTATTCCAATCCCTAACTCCCCTTCCTATAAACGAATATTTGCCCCAATTTGTCCTCTTAAATTCCAGCTTTATCTTCGTATTGTGATCTTTCCTACTTTTAAAGACATCAGTCAAACTTATTCGTCTACTGATGTCATTCCACGCCATCTCTCCACTGACAGCTCGGAACATACCACTTAGTCGAGCAGCTCGTCTCCTTTCTCCCAAGTCTTCCCAGCCCAAACATTGCAACATTTTTGTAACGCTACTCTTTTGTCGGAAATCACGCAAAACAAATCGAGCTGCTTTTCGTAGGATTTATTCCAGTTCTTGAATTAAGTAATCCTGGTGAGGGTCCCATACGCTGGAACCATACTCTAGTTGGGGTCTGACCAGAGACTTATATGCCCTCTCCTTTATATCCTTACTACAACCCCTAAGTACCGTCATAACCATGTGCAAAGATCTGTACCCTTTATATACAATCATATTTATATGATTACCCCAATGAAGATCTTTCCTTATATTAACACCTAGGTACTCACAATGATCCCCCAACCGGGCGAGTTGGCCGTGCGCGTAGAGGCGCGCGGCTGTGAGCTTGCATCCGGGAGATAGTAGGTTCGAATCCCACTATCGGCAGCCCTGAAAAATGGTTTTCCGTGGTTTCCCATTTTCACACCAGGCAAATGCTGGGGCTGTACCTTAATTAAGGCCACGGCCGCTTCCTTCCAACTCCTAGGCCTTTCCTATCCCATCGTCGCCATAAGACCTATCTGTGTCGGTGCGACGTAAAGCCCATAGCAAAAAAAAAAAAAAAATGATCCCCAAAAGGAACTTTCACCCCATTAAAGCAGTAATTAAAACTGAAAGGACTTTTCCTATTTGTGAAACTCACAACTTGACTTTTAACCCCGTTTATCATCATACCATTGCCTACTGTCCATCTCACAATATTATCGAAGTCATTTTGCAGTTGTTATTACTCTGTACAGAATAACATAATCATCATAAAGCCTTATCTCTGATTCCATTTCTTTACACATATCATTGATATACACTGACTGACAGAGCAAATGCAACACCAAGAAGGAGTGGTCAGAACTTTATGCCAATTGCAGGGTAGACTGACGTCACTGAGGTATGCTCATGATGTGAAATGCGCCGCTGTGCTGCGCACGTAGCGAACGATAAATGGGACACGGCGTTGGCGAATGGCCCAATTCGTACCGTGATGTCTCAGCCGACAGTCATTGTAGAACGTGTTGTCGTGTGTCACAGGACACGTGTATAGCTAAGAATGCCAGGCCGCCATCAACGGAGGCATTTCCAGCAGACAGACGACTTTACGAGGGGTATGGTGATCGGGCTGAGAAGGGCAGGTTGGTCGCTTCGTCAAATCGCAGCCGATACCCATAGGGATGTGTCCACGGTGCAGCGCCTGTGGCGAAGATGGTTGGCGCAGGGACATGTGGCACGTACGAGGGGTCCAGGCGCAGCCCGAGTGACGTCAGCACGCGAGGATCGGCGCATCCGCCGCCAAGCGGTGGCAGCCCCGCACGCCACGTCAACCGCCATTCTTCAGCATGTGCAAGACACCCTGGATGTTCCAATAACGACCAGAACAATTTCCCGTCGATTGGTTGAAGGAGGCCTGCACTCCCGGCGTCCGCTCAGAAGACTACCATTGACTCCACAGCACAGACGTGCACGCCTGGCATGGTGCCGGGCTAGAGCGACTTGGATGAGGGAATGGCGGAACGTCGTGTTCTCCGATGAGTCACGCTTCTGTTCTGTCAGTGATAGTCACCGCATACGAGTGTGGCGTCGGCGTGGAGAAAGGTCAAATCCGGCAGTAACTGTGGAGCGCCCTACCGCTAGACAACGCGGCATCATGGTTTGGGGCGCTATTGCGTATGATTCCACGTCACCTCTAGTGCGTATTCAAGGCACGTTAAATGCCCACCGCTACGTGCAGCATGTGCTGCGGCCGGTGGCACTCCCGTACCTTCAGGGGCTGCCCAATGCTCTGTTTCAGCAGGATAATGCCCGCCCACACACTGCTCGCATCTCCCAACAGGCTCTACGAGGTGTACAGATGCTTCCGTGGCCAGCGTACTCTCCGGATCTCTCACCAATCGAACACGTGTGGGATCTCATTGGACGCCGTTTGCAAACTCTGCCCCAGCCTCGTACGGACGACCAACTGTGGCAAATGGTTGACAGAGAATGGAGAACCATCCCTCCGGACACCATCCGCACTCTTATTGACTCTGTACCTCGACGTGTTTCTGCGTGCATCGCCGCTCGCGATGGTCCTACATCCTACTGAGTCGATGCCGTGCGCATTGTGTAACCTGCATATCGGTTTGAAATAAACATAAATTATTCATCCGTGCCGTCTCTGTTTTTTCCCCAACTTTCATCCCTTTCGAACCACTCCTCCTTGGTGTTGCATTGTCACTGTCAGTCAGTGTATATAAGAAAGGTCTAATAACACTGTCTTGAGGAATTCCCCTCTTAATAATATAGGAACGGATAAAGCTTCACCTACTCTGTTTTTTAGGAATATAGCCACCCATTCAGTCACTCTTTTGTCTAGTCCAACTGCACTCATTGTTGCCAGTGGTCTGCCATGATCCACCCTATCAAATGCCTTAGATAGGTCAATCGTGATGTAGTCCATTTGACCTCCTGAATCCAGGATATCTCCTATATCTTGTTGGAATCCTACAAGTTGAGCTTCAGTGGAATAACCTTTCTTAAATCCAAAATGCCGTCTATCAAACCAGTTATTAATTTCGCAAACATGTCTAATATAATAGGAAAGAATGCTTTCCCAAAGCTTACGTGCAATGCATATCTTCGTAAGAAGCTAATTTAATGTGCCATTAACCTTGCACTGTTTATGAACACATGTCAACAGCATGTACAATATGTTTACAATGTAGGGATAACTACATGATTAATTTATTTTGCATAGCCACTCATGTTGTATTACATTTGTGCAATTCCATGCAAGCAAAGATATTTTAACCCGTACAATAACTGGACTTTGTGATTCACATCGTATTCATTGTACATGTTATTAATGACTCACCGAGCTCGATAGCTGCAGTCGCTTAAGTGCGGCCGGTATCCAGTATTCGGAACAGAGTGGGTTCGAACCCCACTGTCGGCAGCCCTGAAGATGGTTTTCCGTGGTTTCCCATTTTCACACCAGGAAAATGCTGGGGCTGTACCTTAATTAAGGCCGCAGTCGCTTCCTTCTCATTCCTAGGCCTTTCCTGTCCCATCGTCGCCATAAGACCTATCTGTGTCGGTGCGACGTAAAGCAACTACAAAAAAAGTAATAATAATAACTCTAGATTGATAAGACGTCAGTATGCCGCATCACAAGATTCATAGACACTTAATTCACCGATTTTATTGTGTCCTTGCCATATTTTCAATTATTTTATTTGTGACTGAAGATGTCCCGAAATGGGGACGAAACATGTATCACCAAAATAGTTTAATGTAGCCTCTTATAATAAAGACGATTATGGTATTGTAAAAGTGAAACATTTGTTGGTATTTTCACAAGTTGATACTTTTTAACATTACGGGCTCAAATACGAAATTTATCACGTGCAATGACGAACTTTAACAAATCGATTACTTGTCGGACATCTCCGAGCCAAATTTGACAGATATTTATAGGATATTATCTGTACGAACCCCACCAACCTGGACCCAATGTTTGGGAAGCCAGGCTCTGCCTGTCACAAGTCAGGACAAAGGGCGAGTGATAGAGGAGTAACACCTCTTTGAAAAACCTTGGTCCAACTGACCCGGCTGGTAGTCCAATGTAAGGGTCCCTTGCCAGGGTTACGGTGAAGACCTCAACGGCAGTGAAGGCGGAGAAGACGGACTTCAGAACGGTGGAATTGGCGGAAGGGGCAACCCTCCTATTCTGGGTAAATAAAATAGGAACTGCTGCCTTGCAGTAGAAGTGGGAACTTCAAAGGCTAAGGGAAGAAACTCCGACAGAAAATCAGCCTGGTGCCTCAGTCTTAAGATGGCAGCCCCGTCAAGGCACTCGGAAGCAGTGGGTTAATCACTCGCTCTTCTTAAATAATCTGATTATAGAAACCGAAGCGAAATTACAAAACCGGACGGATAATCTGACGATGACATTTGGCATGAAGAGGATAATCGAAAAGGAAATCGCAGAGGTTGACAAGACCTGGAGCGAAGTGAGGAGAATGGCCAGGAACCGTACTGTGTGGAGAAATTTCACTAAGGCCCTATGCTCCAGAGGGAGCAACAGGAAATAAGTCAAGTCAATCTGTACGTAAATAATGAAAATTAGTAGACATTTTCGTTAGTCCTCTGTATATGGTGGATTGTTATTGCTAATAAACTCCCTTACTACATGGCAAGTGGCCAGGATTGCTGCTTTTTGCAATTCTCTGTAACTGAGAGGGTGGATGCCGGCCCCGTGGTGTAGGGGTAGCGTGCTTGCCTCTTACCCGGTGGCCCCGGGTTCGATTCCCGCAAAGGTCAGGGATTTTTACCTGGACCTGAGGGCTGGCTCAAGGTCCATTCAGTCTACGTGATTAGAATTGAGGAGCTATCTGACGATGAGATAGCGGCCCCGGTATAGAAAGCCAAGAATGACGGCCGAGAGGATTCGTCGTGCTGACCACACGACACTTCGTAATCTGCAGGCCTTCGGGCTGAGCAGCGGTCGCTTGGTAGGCCAAGGCCCTTCAGGGGCTGTAGTGCCATGGGGTTTGTTTTGTTTGAGAGGGTGGATATTAAGTGCTTCCGTGCTCCTGTGTAGTGTCTTTAGTATAATACCATTACATCCAATCACTATTGGAAAGATTACGAGTTTCCACATGGTTTTTATTACTTTTATTATATGTTTATTTTATTTATATTATTTATTTCTTAATCTGTTTATTCATCAAAGGTTGGTTTTTCCCTCGGACTCAGCGAGGGATCCCACCTCTACCGCCTCAAGGGCAGTGTCCTGGAGCGTAGATTTTGGGTCGGAGAATGGAAATGGGGAGGATGACCAGTACCTCGCCCAGGCGTCCTCACCTGCTATGCTGAACAGGGGCCTTGTAGGGGGATGGGAAGTTAGGAAGGGATAGACAAGGAAAAGGGAAGGAAGCTGCTGTGGCTCCCGGCATTTGCCTGCAGGAGAAATGGGAAACCACGGGAAGCCATCCTATCCTGGCTGAGGTGGGAATGGAACCCACCTCTACACAGTTGACCTCCTGGGGCTTAGTGGACCCCGTTCCAGTCCTTGTACCACTTTTCAAATTTCATGGCAGAGCCGGTAATGAAACCCGGGTCTCCGGGTGTGGCAGGAAATAACATTAACCACTACACCACAGAGGTGGGCCTATTCATACTTAATTTATTTGTTTCTTCTTCTTTTTCTCAATCTGCTTACCCTGCAGGATTGGTGTTCCCCCCGGAATCAACAAGGGAAACCACCTCTACCGCCTCAAGGGCAGTGTCCTGGAGCGTGAGATATTGGGTCGGGGGATACAATTGGGAACTATGACCTCACCTAGGCGGCCTCACCTGCTATGCTGAACAGGGGCCTTCGTGGGGGATGGGAAGATTGGAAAGGATAGACAAGGTAGAGGGAAGGAAGCGGCCGTGGCCTTAAGTTAGGTACCATCCCGGCATTTGACTGGAGGATAAATGGGAGACCACGGAAAACCACTTCGAGGATGGCTGAGGTGGGAATCGAACCCACCTGTATTCATTTGACCTCCCGAGGCTCTGAACCCCGTTCCAGCCCTCGTACCACTTTTCAAATTTCGTGGCAGAGTCGGGAATCGCACCCAGGCCTCCAGGGGTGGCAGCTAATCACACCAACCACTACACCACAGAGGCGGACTGTACTTACTTAGAAATCTATTTACCATGAAAAAGATAATCTCCATGTCAAACGATTTCTAAAAGTTAGAACCGTTTTCCTAGTAATCCCAGCTAAATGAACAAGTGCCAAAGAAAAACTAATACTGCAATGATTTAGTATATTTTCTTCCACACCATCAAATTAAAGACTTTCTAAAAAAAAAAAAAAATCATGTTTCCGCCCGGGATCGAACCGGGGACCTTCCGCGTGTTAGGCGGATGTGATAACCACTACACCACGGAAACGCCGTGCACTGCCGTCTGACTGTTATACTTAATCAACCAAGCCATTAAATAAGGATGGCTGTGAAGAGAGTAAGAGTCGGCCTATTTACAAATCAGGGAGGCGTCGTAGTGGAAGAACAAAGCTGGGAAGCCATATTTAAAATAAAAAAAAAAAAAATAAATAAAAAAAAAAAAAGTACAGCCCTGTAGGCACTTGTTGGTATCTTATACTTTTCCGAGCACAGAGGCGGCCAGGGGATCGTAACCTATGGCTGCAGTAACGTAGAACATGAAACTTGTGGCTTTAGGCTTCCTATATGTGGGCATTCGGTAGTCTGTCTGAAAGTACAAGTTCGGAAAGTTCAACCTGTACTAAATAAAAAAAGAGACTGTTCCCAGAGCATTCGGTAATATTCCAACGACCGAGCTCGATAGCTGCAGTCGCTTAAGTGCGGCCAGTATCCAGTATTCGGGAGAGAGTAGGTTCGAACCCCACTGTCGGCAGCCTTGAAAATGGTTTTCCGTGGTTTCCCATTTCACACCAGGCAAATGCTGGGGCTGTACCTTAATTAAGGCCACGGCCGCTTCCTTCCCACTCCTAGCCCTTTCCTGTCCCATTGTCGCCGTAAGACCTATCTGAGTCGGTGCGACGTAAAACAACTAGCAAAATATATACAGTATATATATATATTCCAACGATGAGGACAGAGGAATGTTTCCGTTGCCCATAGATATTTTCACTGTTGGTTTGAGCACAAGAAAAATGTTTTTATTTTTATGTCTGTTTACCCTCCAGGTTTGGTTTTTCCTCGGGATTCGGTGAGGGATCCCACCTCCACTGCCTCAAGGGTAGTGTCCTGGTGCGTGAGACATTCGGCCTGGGATACACCTGGGAAGGGGACCAGCACCTCGCCCAGGCGGCATCACATATTACGCCGCATAGGGGTCTTGTGGGAAATGGGAAGATCAGAAGGGATAGTCAAGGAAGAGGGAAATAACCGGCCGTGGCCGTAAGTTAGGTAACATCCCAGAATTTGCCTGGAAAAGAAGTGTGAAGTCCGCCTCTGTGGTGTAGTGGTTAGCGTGATTAGCTGCCACCCCTGGAGGCCCGGGTTCGATTCCTGGCTCTGCCACGAAATTTGAAAAGTGCTACGAGGGCTGGAACGGGGTCCACTCAGCCTCGGGAGGTCAAATGAGTAGAGGTGGGTTCGATTCCCACCTCAGCCATCCTGGAAGTGGTTTTCCGTGGTTTCCCACTTCTCCTCCAGGCGAATGCCGGGATGGTACCTAACTTAAGGCCACGGCCGCTTCCTTCCCTCTTATTTGCCTATCTCTTCCAATCTTCCCATCCCTCCACAAGGCCCCTGTTCAGCATAGCAGGTGAGGCCGCCTGGGCGAGGTATTGGTCATACTCCCCAGTTGTATTCCCCGACCAAGAGTCTGAAGCTCCAGGACACTGCCCTTGAGGCGGTAGAGGTGGGATCCCTCGCTAAGTCCGAGGGAAAAACCGAACCTGGAGGGTAAACAGATGATGATGATGTTGATGATGATGATGATGATGAAGAAGTGTGAAACCACAGAAAACCACTTCGAGGATGGCTGAGGTCGGAATCGACCCCTCTCGACTCAGTTGACCTCCGAGGCTGAGTGGACTCCGTTCCAGTCCACGTACCACTTTTTCAAATTTCATGGTAGAGCCTAGACGAAGTCCGCCTCTGTAGTGTAGTGGTTAGCGCAATTAGCTGCCACCCCCGGAGGCCCGGGTTCGATTCCTAGCTCTGCCACGAACTTTGAAAAGTGGTACGTGTGCTGGAACGGTGTCGACTCAGGCTCGGGAGGCCAACTGTGTAGAAGTGGGTTCGATTCCCATCTCTGCAATCCTAGAAGTGGTTTTCCAATTCTCCTACAGTCAAATCCCTGGATGCTACCTAACTTACGGCCACGGCCGCTTCCTTCCCTCTTCCTTGCCTGTCCCAACTTCCCATCCCTCTACAAGGACCCTGTTCAGCATAGCAGGTGAGGCAGTCTAGGCGAGGTACTGGTCCTCCTTCCTAGTTCTATACCACGATCCAAACTCTGACACTCCAGGACACTGTCCTTGAGGTGGTAGAGGCAGCACCTCTAGGACTTGGTGGTTGAGGTGGGATGGTTGTGTCCCATTTGTGACCACTGTAAAATTATCAGCTGCCTGTCTGGGTTTTCCAACGTCCATGCAGCAGAGGACTGCTAATTAGGGCGTATTCCACACAACCTCTCTCTTGAAGGCTTTTTGAGATAACATTACTTTATAGTTTTGAACATACTGTAATTATACCAGCTGTGGACATCCATCGTTGATGTAGCTTTTATTGTTATGTTGTTATATGCGTGTTTATTTACGACATGCAGGTCATTGAGACGAATGAAGGCAAGCCTTGTGCTTTACATAATGGATACTCTTATAGAAATTTATGGAAAAGTCAGGGATGTTTGGTGACATGGGTTTTTTATCGCTAGCTTTACATCGCACCGACACAGATTGGTCTTATGGCGACAATGAGATAGGAAAGGGCTAGGAGTGGGAAGGAAGCGGCCGTGGCCTTAACTAAGGTACAGCCCCAGCATTTTTTGCTTGTTGTGAAAATAGGAAACCACGGAAAACCATCTTTAGGGCTACTGACAATGGGATTCGAACCCACTATTTCCCGAATGCAATCTCATCTTTGCGCGCTATCTTTATAGAATTATCATTTCTTCAACTTACTTTAATCTAAATATTTTCTTAACATTAGGTTCTAGAATTCGTACATCTAATTCGAGCGTACATACAAAAATTATAATTGTATTTAAATAGGTGAAAATAGGCTGAGTGGCCGCGTCTTTTAACGCGCTACGGCTAAGGAGCAAAGCTCTGCATTTGGGAAACGTGTGGGTTCGTACCCCACCATCGGCTGTTCTGAGAGTGGTTTTCTGTGGTTTAATATTTTCATTTCCACGCAAATGCGGGTACAGTTCCTATTCTTAAGCCAGAACTGAGTCCTCCCACCCCTTACCCAATTACATTCACCATAACACATTTCATCTTCGTTAGCTCCTCAACTAAGGTTGGTGCCAGGAAGGGCACCCGGCCGTAGAAACATCCTGTATAAATTAATCTCATCTCATCCCGACCCAGTATCAAGAAATGAGACTAAGGGTAGACATACATACAGATAGATGAAAGTAGGCTAGTTATATTTTGAACAGCTACTTACTTAACGTGTCGGTATGATGTTTGAACAGTTTGAGCATTATTTAAGCATAATTTAATAGTGTCCCCTATTGTATAAGAAAGTGTAGGTTAACTGTTAATTTTGAGATGATTTACAATTGTTTCAAAAAGGGGTAGCACTATCGATGAAGCAAAGTGTTACAGCTTGTTTTGAAATTGGAAAGTTTAAAATTCAACGGTTTGAATACGCCCATCTTTTGCCCTACTTCTTGAAACTCATTTAAACGCCTTCACACCCACAACAATCTAGTAACTCTAAATAAAAGGTTCATTTGAGTCCTGTTTATTCTCTGTCGGTCCCGGTATTAACGCATCAGTCTTAAACGGTAAATATAAGTAATTTAATGAGTTTCAACATACAGTATGATTCGTAAGAAACCTAGTACGTAGTTTGGCCAGAGTTACTTGAGGGTTGTCTTCCTGTACCAGTCCTTCAGTAGAGAATTCCCTCACAGCAACCTGACTGTTTGCATGTCACTGATAAGAGTGATCGCAAATGAGACTGATCGTAAATGAGACGACACCGTGGGATGCCTCGACGAGTCCGTTAATTTAATTTCGTGTGGTTATTTCTAGCCGAGTGCAGCCCTTGTAAGGCAGACCCTCCGATGAGGGTGGGCGGCATCTGCCGTGTGTAGGTAACTGCGTGTTATTGTGGTGGAGGATAGTGTTAGGTGTGGTGTGTGAGTTGGAGGGATGTTGGGGACCGCACAAACACCCAGCCCCCGGGCAATTGGAATTAACCAATGAAGGTTAAAACCCCCGACCCGGCCGGGAATCGAACCCAGGACCCTCTGAACCGAAGGCTAGTACGCTGACCATTCATCCAACGAGTCGGACGACGAGTCCGTGGGAAAAACCGACCCCGGAGAGTAAACAGATTATGAAAGGAAGAAAGCCTTGGGGAATCTCCTCCTTTAGCTGTAATATAGTCATCCCAGAACGATATTCTTCATTCAGACACAGTGTATTATACACGAAAGGACGTCCCTGCTATAGAGAATCGACGTTGAATGCTAATACTGATCATTTCCGGTCTAACTCTTATGAGCCATACTTAACCTTGATGACATGAATAGCTCATGAGGAAAGTTCTTGGCTTTCTTCTTCTACGGCACAACATTCCAGGATGAACCTTGACCTCTTCCTAGCTTCCGCCTTCTGACACTATCCCACGCTATCGTCTCCCAGTTCTGTAGGTCAACTCATAGCTAACAATTCGTTCTAGATCGTCGTCGTTTTTACATCCCAGCTATTACTCTTTGAAGTTTTATAATGGTCCGCCTCTGTGGTGTAGTGGTTAGCGTGATTAGCTTCCACCCCGGGAGGCCCGGGTTCGATTCCGGGCTCTGCCACGAAATTTGAAAAGTGGTACGAGGGCTGGAACGGCGTCCACTTAGCCTCGGGAGATCAACTGAGTAAAGGTGGGTTCGAACCTCAGCTATCCTCGAAGTAGTTTTCCGTGGTTTCCCACTTCTCCTCCGGGCAAATGCCGGGATGGTTCCTAATTTAAGGCCACGGCCACTGCCTTCCCTCTTCCTTGTCTATCCCTTCGAATCCCATTCCCCCACAAGGCCCCTGTTCACCATTACAGATGCGGCTGCCTAGACGAGGAACTGGTCCTCCTCCCCAGTTTTATCCCCCGACCCAATATCTCACGCTCCCGAACCCTGCCCTTGAGGCAGTAGAGATGGGACCCCTTGCTGAGTCGAGGGAATATACCAACCCTGGGGTGGGGGGACAGATTAAGAAGGAAAGAAGTTTTATAATGATTTTTAATGACATTTCTCTCGCGGTTTTCATGTCTTACTCGAGACCGAGTTAGTGAGTTCGTTCTGGGATGTGTCTCGTTTAGCTATAGTCTTGTATTTGAGAAATGATGGGTTTCGTTGTTTCCACATCAGTCAAATGCTGGGACTTAATTAAGGTCATGCTGCTATTTTCCGTTGCTGTGGTATCACGTCCCCGTTAACGAGAAGCGACGAGGTGGCCGAGTGGTTAAGGCGTTGGACTGCTAATCCAATGTGCTCTGCACGCGTGGGTTCGAATCCCATCCTCGTCGAACGCATTTTTTAAGAGAATGAATGAAAAAGCATATGACTACAAGCATATGTGGATCGAGCCCATCTGTACTGCCAGATACCCTTCGTTTCACTTATATCCACTATTGCGATTTTGTAGTGGTTGGCAGTGCGGTGTATGTAAATAAATAGGTGTTGTATTAAACACTAGGCAAATGCTGGGACGGTACCTTAGTTAAGGCCACGATTGCTTCCCTCACACTTCTATACTTTTCTACTTTTCTTATCCCATCGTCGCCATAAGACCTATCTGTGTCGGTGCAACGTACAGTATCTTCTTTAAAAAAGGAGACTGCCTCTGTGGTGTAGTGGTTAGTGTGATTAACTGCCACCCCCGGAGGTCCGGGTTCGATTCCAGGCTCTGCCACTAAATTTTGAAAAGTGATATGAGGGCTGGAACGGTGTCCACTCTGCCTCGGGAGGTCAGCTGAGTAGAAGTGGGTTCGATTTCCACCTTAGCCATCCTGTAAGTGTTTTCCGTGGTTTCCCACTTCTCCTCCAGGCACATAGCGGGATGGTACTTCACTTAAAGCCACGGCCGCTTCCTTCCCTCTTCCTTGTCTATCCCTTCCAATCTTCCCATCCCCGAACAAGGATCCTGTTCAGCACAGCAGGTGAGGCCACCTGGGCGAGGTACTGGTCATCCTCCCCGACCCAATGTCTTACGCTCCAGGACACTGCCCTTGAGGCGGTAGAGGTGGGATCCCTGGCTCAGTCCGAGGGAAAAACCAACCCTGGAGGGTAAACAGATTAAGAAAAGAAGGAAAATCAGAAGCACATAAAACACGGAAACAGCCGAAAATCCAGTCTGGGACCCACTGAACGCATCTTTCAGGCAAGAAGCCGGACAGACGAATACAGTCGAGCCTCGATATCTCAAAACTCCATTACTGGAATTTTTCAGTATCTCGAAGTAACTTAAATTTCCCGGCCTTTTTTTCTCTTCTTCACGAGTATGTATTTCTGTATTACTCGAAACATTTCCTCCCTTGAAGCAAAAAATACTCTGTGACTCGAATTTACTACTTCTAAAATGTTGCCACTCCTCCCCTGAAAGGGGAGGCGGGCCTCTTAGACGGTAACATTGTCTCTCAGACCGGTAGATTTCTTACGGTGAAGGAGATGCACGTAGGTAAGGGGGTCGGCGGCCGTGGCCTATTCTAGGAACTGTCCCCGTAATTCGCCTTAGTGTAGGAGAATGGAAAACCACGGAAAACCATTCTCAGGACAGCCGACGGTTAGGGCCAACCATGAGGTCCAGCCCTGTCCCGTCTCCCGAATGCAGATGCGTAGAGACACAGTACCGCCAGTCAACGCAGAGATGTTGGACCGCGGACCAGCCGTGACCACTTATGGGTCAAGACCCATTATGCATCTACCGATCCCTCGAATTCTGTGCAACATTAACTGCGCGATACGGCATTCGTGGTTTGTGAGGAACAATTAACAAGTACAGAAAGGGTTACAGTGATGCTGGGAGCTAAACTGACGGGAACCGAAGAACTAAAACTTCCAGTGATAGGAAAATCAGTGAAGCCTACTGTTTCTCGGGAGTGAATTAATTACCGGTCTCGTTCGAAAGCAACCCCCTAAGTCGCGGATAATAAGCTCCGTTTACGAGTCTCGGTTGCGTGGTATTGACGAGAAGTTTGAACGTGAAGGGAGGAAAGGTTAACAGTAACAAACAGAAGAGACTAACGATTTCTTTCTAAAGGTGTTTACGGAGGTATGTTTCCTTTTTCACTACTGCATGTACTGTACCCTGCCTTCTAAAAAGTTACTATAATAATAAGGGTTATACGAAGTAATTGCCGCCTCTGTGGTGTAGTGGTTAACATGATTAGCTGCCACCCCTGGAGGTCCGGGTACGAGGGCTGCAGTCGCTTAAGTGCGGCCAGTATCCAGTATTCGGGAGATAGTAGGTTCGAACCCCACTGCCGGCAGCCTTGAAAATGGTTTTCCGTGGTTTCCCATTTTCACACTAGGCAAATGCTGGGGCTGTACCTTAATTAAAGCCACGGCCGTTTCCTTCCCACTCTTAGCCCTTTCCTGTCCCACGTGGGACGTAAAACAACTAGCAAAAACTAGACATCTCAGCTAATAGAGAGAAGATGATCAAAAAAGACTGAGGCAATGAACTTTGACAACACAGAATAAAACTCCTAGACATACATTAATGCGTATGACGGAGAAAAGATAGTTAAATGAGCAGTATGAAGCTGTCCGATAGACAGTTCAAATAAAACTTAGCGCAATGCGTCGGTTGATGCAGAGTGGGTCTCGACCTATAAGTGGTCACTGCTGGACCGTGGTCCAACAGCTCTGCACTCTGACAGGCCAACCGAGCAGAGGAAGGGTGGCCACGGCTCTACCGTGGCTCTACGCCTCTGTATTCGGGACACGGTACAGGGCTCGACCTCACGGCTGGCCCCAACTGTCGGCTGTCCTGAGAATAGTTTCCCGTAGTTTTCCATTCTTCTGCACTAAGGCGAATGCCGGGACAGTTCCTAGTGTAGACCACGGTTGTCAACCCCATCACCTTCTCGGAGCATCTTTTTCACCGTAACAGATGCCCCGGCCTGAGAGACGGAGTCACCGTCTAAGAGGCCCGCCTCCCACTTCAGTGGAGGAATGAAAACATTTTAGTTGTAGTAGCCCAATGGCCTTCCATCTCCCTCATTTCTCAGATCCTTTACCCACCTCCCTACCCCAGTACATCTCCCCAACCCGCCCGCATCACTTGGCCAGAGAGAGGGCGTTACCCTCTAGGTGGCCCGAACCGGGCGAGTTGGCCGTGAGCGTAGAGGCGCGCGGCTGTGAGCTTGCATCCGGGAGATAGTAGGTTCGAATCCCACTATCGGCAGCCCTGAAAATGGTTTTCCGTGGTTTCCCATTTTCACACCAGGCAAATGCTGGGGCTGTACCTTAATTAAGGCCACGGCCGCTTCCTTCCAACTCCTAGGCCTTTCCTATCCCATCGTCGCCATAAGACCTATCTGTGTCGGTGCGACGTAAAGCCCCTAGCAAAAAAAAAAAAAAATAGGTGGCCCGCCTCACTCCCTCAGGGTAGGGAGATAAAACTGCATCATCATATCTCCGATAGAACACATAAACACGTCCGATCGCGTTGCTATAAATGGGATACCTGCACGCAGAAGCACGCCTGATCGCATTGTTGTAAATGAGACAACTGCGGGCTCCTATAACGTGCTATTTGATATCTCACGAAAGAGGACCCTGGGCTAGTCTAACAAGGAGAGGCCACACCCTGCGTCCAACCGATTTCAAGGAGCTTCAGTGTTCCTGTGAGGCGACACTCAACAGTAACTCGTGTATAAGGGATTAGTCAATACGCATTCGTTTTCGAAAAAATTAGAACAAATGTCATTACGCAGGATCTGTTTCGGACCAAGTGGAGGTGATAGAATACTAAAAAGCTAACACATTTTACTTAAACATGCCAGGTCTTCCCGACTCTGCCACGAAATTTGAAAAGTGGTACGAGGGCTGGAACGGGTTCCACTCAGCCTCGGGAGGTCAACTGTGTAGAGGTGGGTTCGATTCCCACCTCAGCCTTCCTCGAAGTGGTTTTCCGTGGTTTCCCAATTCTCCTCCAGACAAATGCCGGATGGTACCTAACTTAACGCCACGGCCGCTTCCTTCCCTCTTCCTTGTCTATCCCGTCCAATCTGCCCATCCCCCACAAGGCCCCTGTTCAGAATAGCAGGTGAAGCCGCTTGGGCGAGGCACTGGCTCTCCTCCCCAGTTGTATCCCCAACCCAAAGTCTCACACTCCAGGCGAGGCACTGGCTCTCCTCCCCAGTTGTATCCCCAACCCAAAGTCTCACACTCCAGGGCACTGCCCTTGAGATGGTAGAGGTGGGATCCCTCGCTGATTCCGAGGTAAAAAACCAACCCTGGATGGTAAATGTTTTAAGAAAGAAAGAAAGAAAGAAAGAAAGAAAGAAAGAAAGAAAGAAATATTATATTTTATTTATATTACAATTAGCTTCCGACAGTAGGGCAGATATTTTAAGCAGATTACAATTGTCACCCTACTGTGGAGCAATAATTAATAATTAATTACAAAATTTGTTTAAGATTGGTGGAATGGTACGGATTTGTATAAGGAACAGACAGACTCTTTGAGTTATAGAGAGAAGATTAAAATTTGGATTCGATCAGATAACGTGTTTTTGAGAAACCATTTCCTATATTTGACGCATGGTTGAAATACGATGAAGTAGCAAAATTTTAAGAATAACTTAACCCTCAAGCACACGCGCCAAATCTTAGGACGCAGACACACGCGTCGGGGTGCTTTCCACCCCGCATATCATTGTATTGTAAAATACGAATTACTGTATTAATTGGAGATTTTAAGATATATTATGTACGAATAACTCTTTCTGCAGGGATCCAGCCAGAAATGTACAAGAGCGGGGAGAGCACAGAAAAGGTATTTGTACAATTCACTAAGAAATAAAATGACTTGGGGTGGATTCCACCCCATACGCGTGTGTTTGAGGGTTAAATATTATATTTAAGCGGTTCGCCTATTCAATACATATATAATTTATTAAATCTAGTACATGTTTCTTCCCCTAACGGACATCCTCAGCTAGAATAAATCATATACTATATCAGATACAAAAATTCACATCAATAGATTGGTAAGAGTAATTAATATACACTTTTATACATAAGGACATTTAAAATAAGACATTTGCGAATTTTGTTAACATTTTTATCGCAAATGAAGCTGTTAAAGCTTACTCCAAGTAATGGTTGAAATACGTTCAAAACCGGACACATTTTGCTTTCCACCTGCCATTAAAAATATAAATTCCAAACCTACATGAACTAATGTGAATTGAAATGAGGAAATAATGGTTTTATTTAATTTTCTGTAGGCCAATTTGTTATTTCATGAACAACCCCCTAACTCGAGTTCACAATAGTTTGGTCGACAATGGAGAAATAAACTGAATAAATAGGGTTAGTATGGTGGATCATTGACAGTACTCACCAGTGCACCTTAAGTTCTCCAAATCACCGAAACCTGACAATTAATCCTATAACTATAATCTTTGTAACTTCATTTACGTATCGGTACTTAAAGCACAAGTTCGCTCATTGTACTTGCAATATTTTAGTTTGTTACCACAAAGTTTTGCATCTTCATGTGTTGTTTGTACACTTCATCACTCTCTTTTTACCCGCTCTGAACGTGTTTCCTACATACACCGGAATGACTTCATAGGTATTATTATCCATCGTGACGAGACGGACGTCATTGAACGCGATAACACGATAATCAAGTTACAACTAGCAGAACTTGATTGTCTAGACGGTTTGTAATTTAACTTCCATGGAGGAAGATAATGAGGAAATGTATACTGTATTTAGGATGGATGGTGCTTTTATTGTAACATTTCGACGGAGTTTTGGTAGGGAAGCTACTTAATGTACGAGGGAAAGTCCATAAGTATCGGCAATCAATTTTTATAGTGTATTAACAAAAGATTACACACTTTTTATTGACATCATTTTTCAAGATAGCAAATACAATAGACAATACGCGACACTTCCGGATTTAGCCTTGTTAAAATGGGAGACAAGTCGCAAGTGGCGCTCCTAGTGGCTTGACCTGAAAATTCGTGCTAAATTCAAATATCATTGGAAATGTATATACTGAAATGGATAAATAAATTACGTCTAGAAAGAAAGTGTTACTAAGATATTAACTTCAAAGTTGCTAAAGCAATTCTGGATAAATGAATGAAGAATTATTTAACAGATTATTATTTAAAGACTGAAATTAGACATATAATCAAGATGTGAAATGGACTGCTGTGAAAGGGCTTGACCTTTCATTTATGCATTATTTTTTAGCTTTAGAATTCCTGCCTGAACGTTCACGGCCAGATTTTTCTTTTTTCTCATTTAAAAGCATTGTATCGTCATATTAAAACATTTGTCAACAAAAGTATCGGCACATTCCTTACACACATGATTCAATGGATTTACATTTAAGAGGTGGACAATTTTCCTTTTAATTTGAAGCCTGCTAACAGAAAAAAATCTATAAATTTAGCCTCAAAAACATTCAAACTTTCCCTATAACCAATACTTGCCATAATGCCATTACATTAGGGTAAAGCAAATTTGCATCATCATATTGTTTCAACAAAATATGTACATTTCTTAAATCACCCATATTTTCTTCAGTGCTTGACAACGCATTACGGCATTCCAAATGGGGTAACTTGGAACACAACCAGCCACACTCATATGCATCTGTATTTTCCTGAATTAAATCCAACCCACAGATCTCACCTACAACAACACGTCGGTATTGAAGGTTAACTGCTGCACTATACAATAAAATATGCGTATTATATGTTAAGCCAGTTAAAATATGGGTCGAGCAGGTCAGAAGATTATGAAGTACTATAAAAGTCTCTTTGTCACTGGAAGAATATATATGGAAACACAATATTACTTACATTTTCTTGTCACGAGGGAAACAGAAGAAAGACCGCGCATTCTTCTCTACTTCATAGTTACTGGAGCCAAACACAGCACATACCTCTCCCCTCATGTTGAGAGGAGATGTCAAGGAATGACACACGCTACTATTTAATTACGTCAACTCACTGAAAACGCATAAATAACACCAAAATTTCACACACAAATACACGTGCTCTTATGACAGAATCAGTAGTTCTTAGGTCAATCCGCTAGAGAGAGCTCTAATAGCTGTCCCTCGATATCTCGCTGAGTGTCGCGTATAGTCTCTACTGTATTTGAAGATAGTCACCCTGCTTTTCAATGCACATGGTCCACCGTTTCACAAGCTTCCTGATACCCTCTGCAAAAATGGTGTTTGGTTCCGCAGCAAGCCACGTATGCACCGCTTCACCTGTTGATCGGAGCTGAATCGACCTCTTAGAGCATTTTAAGTGGGCCAAACCAGATGGTAATCCGACGGGGCTGTACGCAGGATACTCCAACACCTCGAAACTCAGCATCTGAAGATTGTGAGGCGTGTGGGTGGCGGTATCCTTCACGCTCGTGAATCCACTGTTCAATCCACAGGTAAACACTTGTGCTGAAAGTCTTCTATGAATTTCCGCTCCTGGTACACCCTCAGACCACAAAAAAAAAAAAAAAAAAACACGCTGTTCTTCCTTGGTGCAAACAGAAAGTGGCGCGGCCATCTTGCGTTGCAACAGCGCAAACTGTAATAATCTGATAACTAGGGCTCGCATGTTTAAGACCTAAAAATAGCCCAAATAAACAACCAAATATGACCACAAAGGCGGCCAAATATGGCCTCAAAAGTGACAAAATATGACGCAAAAATTACAAAATATGATCCGAAAATGATTACTCTAAATATGGCCATTTTAAAAGAAATTATAAATCGAAACAGCAATTTCTTTGATACACATTTGTATTTATTCTTATTTTCATATTGCTTTTCTGAATATGCATGTTTATCAGTTAATCTTAGTCAATTGTCCTTGATTCACTTATCAAACATTTGTGAATAATACCTATATGTTTGCTAAGATTATATGTTTAAAATACCGCCTCTGTGGTGTAGTGGTTAGGGTGATTAGCTGCCACCCCCGGAAGCCCGGGTTCGATTCCCGGCTCTGCCACGAAATTTGAAAAGTGGTATGAAAGCTGAGTAGAGGTGGGTTCGATTCCCACCTCAGCCATCTTGGCGAATGCCGGGATGGTACCTAACATAAGGCCACGGCCTCTTCCTTCCCTCTTCCTTGCCTATCCCTCCACAAGGCCCCTGTTCAGCATAGCAGGTGAGGCCGCCTGGGCGAGGTACTGGTCATTCTCCCCAGTTGTATCCCCGACCAAGAGTCTGAAGCTCCAGGACACTGCCCTTGAGGCGGTAGAGGTGGGATCCCTCGCTGTATCCGAGAGAAAAGCCGACCCTGGAGGGTAAACAGATGATGATGATGATGATGATGATGATGATGATATGTTTGCAACCTGCATTGATGGTTTGAAATATGCGAAAACTAGAAATTAGAAAATATTTTGGATAGTTTCAGCCCAGATGTCATTAATATTATTCAAATGCATTAAAGTTGAAATTGAGTACCACGAAACCAATTAAGTAGATGTACTTCAGTACATCACGGTAGGGCGGCAGGGCCTATAGTGCAAACTCACATACGTTTTTCATTCTTCTCTGCGGCTGGAATTGAAGTGTATGGCAAGATTCATGTTCTGCGAACACTCGTTCGCATTCGGTAAGTTGAAGATGATTTTGCACAGCTACAGCTGTCATCAAACCGCCGAAATATGACGTTTCTACGAAAATAGCTAAAAATATGACCTTAGGACAAGGAATAGCCAACATATGCATTTTAAATGGTCCCTTAGTTGAGACCATAGTCACCTGATTTGTACCAAAATCCAATCAAGCAAGAAAATAGACACAAAGAAAAAATATAACTTTTCCTAAGCATCCGAGCCCTAGCCGCCTCTGTGGTGTAGTGGTTAGCGTGATTAGCTGCCACCGGGTTCGATTCCCGGCTCTGCCACGAAATTTGAAAAGTGGTACGAGGGCTGGAACGGGGTCCACTCAGCCTCGGGAGGTCAACTGAGTAGAGGTGGGTTCGATTCCCACCTCAGCCATCCTCGAAGTGGTTTTCCGTGGTTTCCCACTTCACCTCCAGGCGAATGCCGGGATGGTACCTAACTTAAGGCCACGGCCGCTTCCTTCCCTCATCCTTGCCTATCCCTTCCAATCTTCCCATCCCCCTACAAGGCCCCTGTTCACCATAGCAGGTGAGGCCGCCTGGGCGAGGTACTGGTCATACTCCCCAGTTGTATCCCCGACCACGAGTCTGAAGCTCCAGGACACTGCCCTTGAGGCGGTAGAGGTGGGTTCCCTCTCTGAGTCCGAGGGAAAAACCGAACCTGGAGGGTAAACAGATGAAGATGATGATGATCCGAGCCCTACTAATAACATTGAACCCTACCACAGACGTAGACAACGGTGCCATCTAGCGGCTGGTGAGCACACTACGCCATGGAGCCAACCTAAAGACAATGAGAACAAAATTGCAGATACTTATTGACTTGCCTACGTGTAAAGAAACTAATAATGCAGAAAATTATACAAGGAAATATTCGTTTGTTATTATGGGTTAGAAAATTGCTGCAGCAGTCCTAGGGCGGAATATTTGGGGTGGATCACAGAAACTTGGTTTATAATCACTTAAAAAAGAAGTTGCGCGAGTATTTTTTCTCCACTCTGCTATACGATAAAGCATAGAATCATGGGTACGTTTTAGTGCCTAAACGACGAAAGAGCGAGTAAGGATTCTTTGGTTGTTCCCCTCTTAGCGGCTTCTAACGATATGCAGTGGCGGGGGGGGGGGGGGAGAGGAGGCCGATAATGAATTCTTTGACATCACCACAGGGAGAAGAAAGAGTTCCGATAAATCGAAAAAAAATCGTGTATACAAAAAAGAATGGTAAAGCTCATGAATTGTAAGAAAATGAGAAAATGAAAGACTTCTTCTTTTCTTATTCTTCTGCTTCTTGTTTTAATGGGGCCTCTTTACAGTTCCTTATTTAAGCGTCGACCTCTTAAGAACTTTTGCTACCATGTGTTGACCTTTATTCCCCCCTACTTATACCTGCTCCCTTCATGAAGCTGCAGATTGTGCTTACTGGATCTTCAAGGACTTTTCCCTTTCTTCACCAGGAAAGCCCACAGTAGAGATTCTAAATCTTCCCATGGCCTCACATTCAGAGAGTATGTGTTGCGTAGATTCCTCTGTTTGACTGCGTCTTAAATATTGTCCCTACTTACTCCAATTCTATGTGGATGCGTTTTAAAATGGCAGTGGCCAGTGAGCAATCCCACCACACATCATATATTTTCTCTGCTAAACCTCAGCAGTTCTTTTGTATGCTTCTTGTTTGGACTTTGTATTAGTTTTTTTTTCTTTTTTCGCAAGACTGCACCCTGGAGCATTTTTCCAGTTTTTCAATTTCTTCTTTTGTATCCATTTACCTATGTAATTGCGGGGTAGTCCAAATGAGATCCCACTTACTGGTTCTCGGCCCACAAAAGGTGCCTCTGATCCATTTTTGGTCAGTGTATCTGCCTTCTCATGCCCTTCAATTCCTGCATGCAACGGTACCCATAATTTTTTTAAAGATGGCAGTGCCCATTGAGCAGTCCCACATTGTACCCCCGAGACCTTCAGGAGAAGAGAGTGGCAATATCAGACATTTTTAGATGAGATTCGAACAGCCTCAAACGCTTTAATATCTGCTTGAATACCGTAATGATGATAATGTTCATATTTCTGTATTTCATTTCCTTGTTTTCCTCAAGTCACCCGGCAATGGCTACCACTTCAGTTTGAAAAACTGTAGTGTGTCCGCCCAGGTTCATTTGGATTGACCTCTCAGGTCTGTCCTCGTTGATCCCTCCTCCTGTTCCTTTTTCAGTCCTTGAGCCATCTGTCCACCACACTACATTTTTATCACCAGATCTCCACTTGTTGATGTCCCATTCTTCTTTGTGAATTATCTGGGTCTGAAATGTTTTTTTGAAGATATACCTTGGGATCATATAATCAGATAGCATGCATAAAACTTCCCTTGTTATAACACAGTTAACTTTACAGTGTCCAAAATTGGTCCTTTTACCTTTGCAACATTCAGTTTGCTCCAATCTGTAGGAACTCATTATAGCTTGTCCCTCTATATATGTATTTAGTGAAGGGAGGTCTAGTAGAGTGTTCAAGGCTTCTTTCGGCGTGCTGCATAGGTCATCAGCGGTCTAATGATCATTGTGTAAACCCACATTGCCATTACCGGATTTGGACTCCATGTCTTCTTCCCGACTTTTCTCCTACTGTACTTGCATACATTAGGTTCTTGGCCCGGGTTATACTTCTTTCTATATGTGGATTCCAGGTTAACTTCTTAAGTCTACAGCCTGTTCATCGAAATTGATTTCTTGCCCAAAGAGCTTCAGTTTTCTCGCTCCCTCTAATTTCTTCTTCCTTGTAAAATGGACTAGAGTCATCTTGCTTCGATTAACTGAGAGTTGTTCTTCCACACACCTGTTTTCCATAACGCAGAATGGTCTTTGCCTGAGGTCGTCGATGACGCTAACAGGGGCGAAGCGTCAGGGGAGACAGGGTAGACAGCGTATACCCTTAACATTTTGTGAAAGAAATATTGTCTAGTTAATTCAATTACTTTATAGAACATTACATATTTCCAGATTCGTGACATTATTGTATTCCCCGCTTATTTTCCTCTCACTTCGGCAATGCTAAGACTCGCGTTAGTTACACGAAGCATGTAGGCGAAAGTAGACGCTGTCCATTCTGTGTATTTTCCCTTAGATTTTCAAAGTTTTCAGATAGAGCAACACTAACGCTATCTGTAGGTGCTGGCTGTGGAACTAGGACTTTCCTATAGCGAGATGTCTCCGCCCAGTAGACAGACTTACCAGCGTCTCTTCTTGCTCTCATTGGCTAGTATTTGGATCTCTCTTATAAAGGTGCTCTTATTGGCTACCATCTTAGACGTGCTTTTAATGTTATTAATTTGCATTTACTTTATTATAAGACACGTCTAAAAATAAATTAATAATATTTAAATACGAAGTATAGTAAACTTACACCTAATAAATGAATGACAGCATCAAAACCATTCAAGTACGTGCATTTTCTTGCCCGCCGATATTAGTTGCGGTATTATAACCCCAATAACTATTGGCTTCCAGTCTTGATAAGGTACTCCAGAGTACGCATTCGGAAAAAATTGCTTAACTTGATGCTGAATATTCCGTTAAAGTCAGTTTTTAGTGAAATGAGTGCATTCAAATGAATTAAAACGTATTTAAGGAATTGGATGACCAACCAGAGACTGTCTAACTTGGGAACTCTAGCTATAGAGAAGAAATTTCTGTGGAATCTAAGCAAGACGCCTGACTTCAAGACGAGAGTAATAGATATATTTGCCGAAATGAAGGACAGGCGGATTAAACTCATTTACAAGAATATTGTTTAAGGTGACTTGTACGAACAACTATTTATTTCTTATTTCTCTTATTAAATCTACATAATAATGAAATATATTGCTATTTTTATTCTAAAAGTACGTTGTTATTTGACAACTCCCGCGGCCTATTTCGTCTATATTTAAAAATAAAGCAAGTGCACGTAGGGTTATAGGTTGTTATAAGGTTTGTCTTATTTTCAGAGTCATTAATATAATACTGAATACAGATGTATGCGTCGAAAACAAAATTCCATATAATAATATGATTAAAACAGTTTAAATAAAAGAAATCTCTGTCTACCCCCTTACTTAGTTCACGCTTCGCCACTGGACGCTAATATCCTTACCTTTCACTATAATTACCAGGTCACCTGCGTATCCTTGTGTATAATATCCCTGTTCATTGAGCACGTATATGATTTTGTTGAACACAAGATTCCACAGAGGAGAAGGCAGGACTCCTCCCTGTGCACAGCCTTGGGTAGCTCTTACCATTAGCGTCTCTTCAAACAGAGTTGCCTTTATTATTCTGCCATCTAACATGGATGTAATGCATTTCGCAACAGTTTTGCTCACCTTACTCTCTTCAACGGCCTTAATCATTGAGTTACAGAATGTACTGCAGGAGGCCCTTTCTATATCTCGAAATGGCACCAGACCAATTTCTTTGTGCTCTAGGCTTTCCTCTAGTTTGCAAACCATTTGATGGAGTGCAGGCTCAGTGGATCTATCAGGTCTGTAAGCAAACTGATTTTCATGTACGGTTGAGCTCAGTTGCACTCTTTTCCGGATATATTTTCTCCATTGCTTTCAGCATGAAGGAATTAAAACATAATGTTCTGTAAGCTTTGGCTTGAGTATAGTTCACTCTTCCTGGCATTGGTATAAATACCGCCTTAGATTCAGACCATGAGCTAGGCTAGCTCTGAAAAGATTCGTCAAGGCCTTGATAAGTATCTCCCTTCCTTCCTGTAGGAGTATTGAAAGTACCGTATCTCATCCGGTCCTGGTGCCATTATTGGCTGAAATGTGCTATTTGAACACCTTATTGATTAGGTTTTATTAATCGGTTGGCACAGTTCCAGTCCACTCATCGAGCACTGCTAAATGTTTCAAACGTTTCTTCCGCAATCACCTACTCAGCCTCAGGGAAATGGCAATATCTCCAGCCTCTCTTTTCCTATGTTCCACCCGGTGTTTCCAGCATTCCTACCTGGTTAATATGTACTGTGTGTAGAACATTCTGGAGCCCTGCTGCTTCAGAGTGTGATTCCACTTTTCAACATAACTGTCTCCAAGATTTTCTTTTGGCTTTCCGTATATCAGTGTTATACTCAGTGAGTTTCCTATGATATTTTGTACAGTGCTTTAACCTCTTTATTCATTTTGGCTAGATTATTATTCCACCATCTAACATTTTCGGTGTTTTTCTTCACTCTGAAAGGACTGTGGTCATGGTATGAGGTTAGGATGGCCTCTTCCAATTGTCCCACCACTTCATTCAATTCCTTTCATCTCCTCACATTTGTTTGAACTTTTGTACAAGTTGTCCTAGAACGTCTCTGTATCGGTTCCAGTTCATTCTTTTTGGATCTCTATACATTGAAGTATCACATTGTCTGACATCTATCGCAAATTGGATATGCTGGTGGTTTGCAAAAGATGCCTCCTCCAGCACCTTCCAACCCGTAAAAGAGTTTCCAATATCCATAGCACCCAATATGATATCTATTATTTTTTACGTTTCTTATTTATATATTGCACCCGTCCCTACACATAATGGCTCCGGCATGATATCTACAGGGCGTTAACGGGTTGGAATAAAACAAATAGGCGCTTAACTAGACTTAGCTTAAAGGCATACAGGGTAGGAGACAGATCATACCTAATTACAATGAGAACACATTCGGGTTAAAGTTTAGATTAATACAAGTGGTTTATTAGGCCTTAATGATGATGATGGTAATGACGCATTTATATACAAATGAATTACATGGATTATTATCAATTGTTGTTGTTTGTTATCGACTTTTAGTCGTATGTGATGGATCCGAGTATTATCTATCGCAGAGCGATCCATTATGACGAGATTCGAACGGAAAAACACTTATCATAGACACTGAGGCTATGTGATATCATTGACCAATAGGATTAACATGCATGCAACGAATCTGAGCAATCCCTATACTAAACACACAACCATTCCCCAACGAAGTACCAAGAAGGAACTCATAAAATGTGGAACAAACGCCCGGGTTTGAACCGACCCTCACTTGTAAAAAATTCACCACCCCGATGGTCAGCACCATCGGCAACTCAATTATAATCACAACAAGATACATAAACATTCAGAGAACACAAATTATATACAGTAAACACGTGAGACATCCAGCCTTCGGTTGAGCATTGGGGTACCAATGCCGCTGTCGGGAACTGAACTGACACCCCTTGGGATGGAGGTGGGACTCTGAAAACCCTAAGCTACATTATACTCAAGTTTGTAATGACAGTAAACTAACAAGTACTGGTAACAATCGCCGTGTCATTTATTAGCGACTACATCATTCTGGCGTGTTGAATATTCCATTATTAGGCGATTCTTCCGGCCCTCGTTCTCTTTAACTCAAGGCTCCCCCTTATACGAGCGGACGAGCATACAAAAAAAACCAACACTTCTCCTCACTAGGTCAACTGCCCCAGCCCCTGCACGGCGGGTGGTCAATGGCCTCGGCCTTCACAGGCATAACGACCTTTCTTAACAAAACACCCCATCTCGGGGATCGTTCACTAATAAACTGAGCTTCATTGTTCATTAAACAAAATTACATCGGCTCTCAATACTTCACTTCAATTCAACACACACATTTGTTTACAATATCATGATCCCGCGACGCGACACCGGTTTCTATGATACCAATACTTGCATGATTACCATAACTACAATTTATTATTATTATTATTATTATTATTATTATTATTATTATTATTATTATTATTATTATTATTGGGTTCATCATTACACTATCTCCCTACACGACTTACCTGGAAATTAGACCATACTGCGTGATCATAATTAACTTCCTCGTAATAACGGTGTAATTAATCCATATCTAAATTGTGATTTCTGATAAAATCGTCACACGGTAATACAATTATGAATTAAATATTCCTCAATTTGCACTTAAATTGTGATAAGCCTGCCAATTAAAATCGTACACTTCCTATCTAAATATATGTCAGTGGAGGCCTATGGTGTCAGTTCCGAAGTTATATCTCGTAGTTCTGGGTGCTCACGGAATAAAATTACACTATTTACCAGCCATGCATTATCAACGCTGGACTAACTACAGCCTAACTTGAATTACTCTGAATTACTAAAAATTGGTTTCCTGACGCATCAATAATTACAAGTTTCCCCAAATAAAATGATTAAGTCAATCTACTACTGCATGCAAACTTATCGTATTACCCCTTTATTTACAATTGATTGCTCAGACGTGTTACTAATTAAATAAAGTAAATAGAAGCTACGTGTATCATGGTAGCACATCTACATCTAGAGTTACAATCTCTAACATTATGGCGTCAGGTAATGATAACTGTTCCCCGCCCAATCTGATTACGTCATATTAAATATGATTGATACTCATCTCCATCACTCGATGACCCGTTGTCAGCTCAGGAAGTCCATTGCTGGTTTAGTGCTGACCCATAGGCACCAAAGCAGTTACTGGAGGCACCATTCTTCTTTCCAACCGGGAGTCCATTGTTCTAGGTTGACGAAACCGCTGGCAGTATTCCTGAGGCACACAATACGTCACTATTTATTCCAAGATTTGTTTAGTTACATTCAGTGTGAACGTCCAGCCACGATATCGGACCTCACTCCGCAATCCGCGGTTCAGTATCGGATTCCGCGTACCTTTGTTACTACTCGACACAGTAGCGCCGTAGTAATAATAATAATATTATTACAAATTATATTTAATGTTCGCGACACGTCCCTGATCTTTAAAGTTTAGACACTAGCATCGCGTCTATCCAATCTCTGCAATATTTACGCACAGTACGCGATTTCACTTGTAAATTAAATTTAAATTCACTCAAACAAAAGATCGCTGGAAGCTCGAATGCACATAGCTTCGCCGTATGTAAGCCACCAGTCCAGACTGACTCTTGTCCCTTCCTGCAGTAGTTTTTACTAGGGAGCGATACCCCTTCCACTAATTTGCGTAGCGCCTATTCCCGGCGTACTCGAGGTAAAATAGTGCGGGTGACCGGTGACCAGTATCTAGTTGGTGCGATTGAGACATAACCACTCAATTATCCTTCGGTGAATCTCTTTAAATTAATTAAAATATGTTCTGCTTCCCCTACCACACGGGGTGAAGTCCCTCCGTCGAGGACGTGTCATGAGACTAACCAGATGGCCACAGTACTTTTCCACGCAGAAACAACACAGTATTCTTTCTTCTGCTGAAAGTTATCACGGAAGAGGACATTAAACACTCTAAATAAATGTCCCAGTAACATTTATCCCTTTTAAATCGGGAGATGAGCCCCTAATTCGAGTTTTATTAATTTTCTACCTCGTAGGTAATTAAGTTGGCCAGTCCGATTCCAAGATGGCTTCTATATTCCGTTTCGAAAAAGTTAGTTTCCCCTCATTCTGTGAGTCTTGAGGAGGGATGTCTTCTCTCGAGTGATGTCACAGGGAATCCCCATTCGTAACCCCTCCCGGGTCTAAGTTGGCTTGGCTTCATCTGCAGGGCCCCCGCTACACAAAGGATAATACTGCGCAATAAATCGCAGACAAAGAAATCTCGTAGAATAATTTTAAAATACACAATTTATCCATCTCAATGGTATGAATATTAATTAGTTTCGGTATGACCTCTATTAATGATATGAATATTAATCATTTTCTGCATTCTTTCCCTTTAATAGCATTGCGTGCGTAATTACGGAGATCGATATCAACCTAAGGTCCTTGGATCATGCCCCTGTCGGGTTCAATATGTAGGTTCATTACCTAGGTTTAACATTATCAACTCTTCTCGAATTATAAACTCTAGTAAAAACTCGCTTTTAGAATTGCAGTTTGTACTGTCCCACGCCGTGTGGTGAGGATTTGCATCTGTACCAACGACTAGATGTTCCTCTTTCCCTTTCTGCATGCAAGCTAGTTTCTCAACTTCTTCCGATGGTGGCGGATTTGTTGAGTAATATGGAAGGTACGCTGAGACTATAATAATTTCTCTAGGCCCTTCCCAGTTTCCAAGTTTTATCTTGGCTGCTATGAAGTCCCTTGAACAGTTTTCCTGAAACACTGGGCAATTTAGTCTTCTGCTCACAAGAAGGCATGTTCTAGGCATTTCCGATATTTCATCGTACTTCCAGATTACGCCAGTCCTGCTACTTTGTCCTTAACCACCCACGGCCCTTGGATAAGAGCTACGTCGATGGCTCCAGCCTTGTATCTTCTGACGAAATTGGCTTCGGCCGCTTTTTTAAGTTGTAAGTTGGCTTGAAGAACTTTCAACACCATCTTTATTAACTCTTTTTGAGCTCTTCGCAGTCTCTTTCGTTAAGTGTCAAAACAACTCTCCTTCCTTTGGTGTAAGTTGTTGTCGCATTCAGCACCCTCCACTCTTTCGTCTGAAGTTTGTTATCATGCTGATGGATTCTGACAAGTACTTCTTCAAATTTCATCTTCTCAAAAGGAGGTCGAAACTTGGTGATGACCTTTGTTGTATTCAACATCTTGTTTTGCTTCTATAACCTCCAAATTGTATCCTTAACAAGGGTTGCAATTGACCACTGTCTGTTCCAGCCACGTTTTAGTGTCTGGATTCACGCTAATCAGCGTCATTGCATCACTTTCCAGCCTTCGAGACTTGAGGAATCCTGGAAGACATCTGTCTGATAGCAGTTTCATTTGCGCTATCAAAACAGATTATAGTTCTGTCACGTCTTCCTCCTTTAGTTTCCGATCTGGAAGTGATTTAGATAGTATTGCTACCTTAGTTGCAGCTAATCTTTACGAGAAGGGCATGAATCGCTCTTATTTCTGCCTCTTATTGGGTTGTTTGACAGCCGAACTTGATGGCACACTATTCTCCGATTTTGGCATTTTGGGCGTTGTCGTGAGTAGCCCCTTGCCGACCTCTGTTAGTTGGCTTCTTCTCCGTCCACGTACCAGCAGCTATTTTTTCTTCTTTCATCGCTGTCTTTCTCTCCTTGTAGTAGGCACTGTTGCGAGGTGGTCTGTCAATGTGCATCTTATTGATTTTGGATGCAGAGATTTTCAGGTCTTTCTCTAAGGACTTCCCAGTTGTGCTTGTACTAGCAGTCTGCTCTTCTGGAGCTTTTGTTGGCCTATCTTGTTTTTTTCTGGCTGTAGCCTGTACTTTGACTTCTGTCTTCATTAACTCTTCTTGGGCTTGCTCTTGGTTCTGCTCTTCTAGAGCTTCTGCAGCTTCTCTTGATGTAATTGAAAAACATTTTTGGAGGTCCCATGTTTCATTTAATTTAGGGTTTTTGCCTCTTCTAGGGACCTGAGCGACGTTCTCACCATTCGTGATGAGGCATCAGCCAGACACATGCCTTCCGCAACTCAGGCTCTCTGTAGCAGGATCCACGCCCCTCAGTCGTCCATCCAGCAGTTCGCCCCTGGTTCGAATCCAGCCAAGTTTGTTCCACCTTCAGTAGTCATTGTGGTTCCCACTTGGCATTCTCACGGCTGAGTTTACAGCCATGAGATTGCCCCTAGGTTGAGATCGTCCTATTCCCGACCTACGATTTGTCCAGGCTACGCAAGGCAAAGTGATGTGTTGGTTCCACGGTCCCACAGAGAGCTTCCACCTCAATCTACCAGCCCCACTTCACCTGAACCACCATATCGCCCATGTGGAGGGACCTTGGATCCCTCTCTAGCATGTGTGGGCGAGGCTTCCACTTCCAAGCCTTGGCTTGGGCTAGTAACAATCATATTGCCTCAAGATGTTTTCTGGCTGTACCTGTTTTTGGTCCGCGAGAGGTATTTTATTTCCCTCGGACTCTCGAGACAAATCCTGCGAGCCCCCTATCCGCCACCTGGGACACGCCCGACAGAGGAACAGGTAAAAGCCCCCACGGGAAATGAAAGGTATTCTAGACCTCTTAAATATAATACTTATCTAATTGTTATTATTATCCAGCCTTTCGGTATAGAGGTAGCGTGCCTCTCTCTTATCCAAGGTCCTGGGTTTTTTCCGGCCAGCTCAAAGATTTTAATTCTAGACTGCGGAGTACTGTAGATCAGGGTTCACTTAATAAGAGATTTTCTCAAGCTCTTATTTACGGGAAAAAGGTGCACAGTGAGGAGATGATGCTACTGATCTAGTATTTAGGGACAAAATTCAAAAAATGAAAGGAAAAACAGCCACATAACATAGACGAGCTCTGGAAAGAGAGATCAGAAAGGAGGAAACAAAAGTGGGTGGAGGAGAAGAAGGAATGTAGCAAAATTGAAGTAATTGTACAACGAGCTCTGTAAAAGTGCTATATGAATGAATGAATGAATAAATAAATAAATAAATAAATAAATAAATAAATAAATAAATAAATAAATAAATAAATAAATAAATAAATAAATAAATAAATAAACAACCTGGATTTACAAGAAATAAATGCTATAGACGATACTATAAAAATCGTTAAGTCTTTGGAATTATGGTTGCAAATCACAGATTCGTTCAAAAAACTAAAAAGACCACAGCGAATTCATGAAGAGATTTTGGGAGATGAAGCCGTTAGACCAAGGTAACAAATTTAAACGTGATCTTTAAATTGAGCATAACGAAGAAAGAAGGAAAGAAAGAAAGACTAAATAATAATAATAATAATAATAATAATAATAATAATAATAATAATAATAATAATAATAATAATAATAATAATAATAATAATAGACTACCATCATATTTGTCGCGAGCTTGCAAGCGAGTCCGCCTCTGTGATGTAGTGGTTAGTGTGATTAGCTGCCACCCCAGTAGGCCGCCCGGGTTCGATTCCCGGTTCTGCCACGAAATTTGAAAAGTGGTACGTGGGCTTGAACGGGGCCCACTCAGCCTCGTGAGGTCAACTGAGTAGAGGAGGATTCGATTCCCACCTCAGCCATCCTCGAAGTGGTTTTCCGTGGTTTCCCACTTCTCCTCCAGGCAAATGCCGGGATGGTACCTAACTTAAGGGCCACAGCCGCTTCTTTCCCTGTTCCTTGCTCATCCCTTCCAATCTTCCCATCCCTCACAAGGCCCCTGTTCAGTATATCAGGTGAGGCCACCTGGGCGAGGTACTGACCCTCCTCCCTAGTTGTATCCCCCGACCATATATCTCACGCTCCAGGACACTGCTCTTGAGGCGATAGAAGTGGGATCCCTTGCTGAGCCGCAGGTAAAAACCAACCCTGGAGGGTAAACATATTAAGAAAAAGAAAGTTTGCAAGCGAGCAATTAGATGTAGTTGGCGGAGATCTAAGCATTGTCTGGAGTGTCGTTGCAACACTTAGCTGTTATACTCAAAGTTCATAGTGACTCAGCACTAATCCCAAAACCGCGTTTAAAACAACACTAAGAGTACGGAGAGATCGATCGAAACGTCTCGCTTTTCCTCATATTTCGTAAAGAGATGGGGTTGAAAGCTTTTGTTTAGTACCGACCAGGGTATGGTGGGTCTCTTAAGATGGTAACACCAGCTCTCTTTCCAGGGAGAGTTGCCTCGGTAATGTGATTTGCAGTTGAAGTGAGGTGGTTTGTTAACCAGGCCAAAAATAAGAACTCTCCCGGCATTCGCCTTAGTGGAGGAGAATGGAACCGAGTCGCTGGCTGAATGGTCAGCGTGCTGGCCTTCGGTTCAGAGGGTCCCGAGTTCGATTCCCGGCCGGCTCGGGGTTTTTAACCTTAATTGGTTAATTCCAGTGGCTCGGGGGTTGGGTGTGTGTGGCGTATTCAACATTAGAAATCATCCTAGGCAGGGCCCTCATCTTCACACACACGTAGGACATCTAATAGGCCGTCTACTAGAAAAAGACCTGCACCAGGCCTGTCCGGAGGTCATACGTATTATTATTATAGGAGAATGGAAAACTACGTAAAACCATTTTCAGAACAGCCGGTAGTGGAGACAAGCCCCTCCGCTTCCCGATTGTAGAGTTGCAAGGCTAATTGTAAGTCGAAACCTACAAGAATAAGACAGTGTTTTTCCTAAGTTTTAAAGACCATGTTTAAAGGATGTCAACTTTTTGTTCAGCAATGTCCGTCTGCAATAAGAATGTTTCGCTCTGCTGACTCATGTGTTTGGTATCGTAGTCGTGTTTTGCAGGAAATGACTCATTAAATAGTAAGTGTTTGTGAAGACTTGAAAATAGCTCAATAATGCCAACCAGCTACCATCAGAACTACAGTACTGCTGTGTATTTTGCCTCGGGTGGTGTCACTTGGACACATTGTAATAAGTGCACGTCTTAAGATTATATGGTATCACACCGAGGTTACTGGTTCGAGTCCAGTTGGTAGGGAAAAGTATCACATTCAGAATGTTGGCCGGCAGGGTAGGAGGGTTGGTTGTATACAATTTATAATCACTAGGTTGCGTGCCAAAAACCTTGATATAAATCCAAATCTCTCCTCAGTGTTCATATGGAGTGAGGTCATATGACGCTGTTGATGGTGATTCGTCTGTCGGATGGTGACGTTAAGCCTTGAGCAGACTCCTTGGTGTTATTCGACAAGTATAGACTATGCTCCAACACCGAGTTGCACCCTCTTCCTACATCATCCCACATCCGTGACCCATGGGCATTAAAATAATAATGCCCGCCTCTGTGGTGTAGTGGTTAGTGTGATTAGCTGCCACCCCCAGAGGCCCGGGTTCGATTCTCGGCTCTGCCACGAAATTTGAAAAGTGGTACGAGGACTGGAACGGGGTAGACTCAGCCTCCGCAGGTCAGCTGACTAGAGGGAGTTCGATTCCACACTCAGCCATCCTCGAAGTGGATTCCCGTGTTTCTCACTTCTTCCCCAGGCAAACGCCGGGATTGTACATAACCTAAGGTCACGGCCGCGTCCTTCCATTTCCATGTCTATCCCTTCCAATCTTCCCATTACCCACAAGACCCCTGTTCAGCCTAGTAGGTGAGGTCACCTGGACGAAGTACTAGTGCTCCTTCCCAGTTTTATCCCCGACCAAATGTCTCACGCTCAAGGACACTGCCTTTGGGGCGGTGGAGGTGGGATCCCGCACTGAGTTCGATGGAAAAACCAACCCTTGACGGTAAACTGAGTAAATAATAATAATAATAATAATAATAATAATAATAATAATAATAATAATAATAATAATCTATATCCATTAACGCCAAGAGAGGACATTCGTGGACAGTAATACGACCGAAGCCTTTATAGGCTGCAAAATGCCTTTTTCTGATCGAGAAATTAGAAAGAAAATAAGGGCAGATCTTAAGGAAAATACTAGGGCCAATCAAAGACAATGGTGAATTTAGAAGACGACATAATCATGAACTATACACACGTGTAGAAAAGATCACAGACACCATTCGCAGAAGGAGAATTGTTTTCTATAGCCACATTGCCCGTATGCATCCAACAATTCTGAGCAATGAGATTTTTAATAGGGATGTATCACGCAAAACTTATCCGCTAGGCAGCGTAATGGTATTACCCGGCATGCGCTTTCCGCTGCTCGATTGTTTTATATGAGACTTATATGGAGTATTCCTACATTTGCGATCATCAAAACGAAACTTTTGCTTTAAATGAATTAAAATGGAGTTACCATATTCTGCTAATGTTTTCAACAAGACGGGAAATGGTATAGGTGCAATGACGATTGCGGATTTGGAAGCAGAATTGAAGATAAGGGGCGAAAAGTATCCGGAAAAATGCAAGAGTTGATTGAAAGTTACCAGTAAGGAATAAATGCAGCGACTCCTTCTTTTAGCGTTTTTGTTAAGATTGAATTCTTAAAGTACAAATAGCATTTTGAAAACATTCCTAATACGGTATTTTTTCTTTTCTTTGCCGGTTATAGGCGTACATAAGGCACGACATTGGTGTGACAGCAGTGCCTGGGGCTACATCCAGTACGACGGAACTTCATTTCCGTGTAGCGCACGAGTTTCAGGATATTGTTTCGGACCATCTGACAAATACCGGTATAAAAATTTCAAATTTGGAAGTAATGTTCAGGAAGTCTGAAAATGATGGTGCTCCAGTGTCAAATTATAGGTCACTGTGTGATTCAGGGTACCGTACCGCACACGGTGTTATGGCTGTTTTTCTACTTCTATATCTTCTTGCTCTCGGAGTTATTTCCAAGGTACCGGTGCCATACCATGACAATATCGAAGGTACAGCGTTCTCCTTAAGTCTTCGTCTTTCGCCCAAAATTATTGAAATAGGTCATATTAACTTTTCAGAATGTACTACCTTATTATAAAATTATTTCTTAATTAGGTCCGCCTCTGTGGTGTAGTGGTTAGCGTGATTAGCTGCCACCCCCGGAGGCCCGGGTTCGATTCCCGGCTCTTTCACGAAATTTGAAAAGTGGTACGAGGGCTGGAACGGGGTCCACTCAGCCTCGGGAGGTCAACTGAGTAGAGGTGGGTTCGATTCCCACCTCAGCCATCCTGGAAGTGGTTTTCCGTGGTTTCCCACTTCTCCTCCAGGCGAATGCCGGGATGGTACCTAACTTAAGGCCACGGCCGCTTCCTTCCCTCTTCCTTGCCTATCCCTTCCACTCTTCCCATCCCTCCACAAGGCCCCTGTTCAGCATAGCAGGTGAGGCCGCCTGGGCGAGGTACTGGTCATACTCCCCAGTTGTATCCCCCGACCAAGAGTCTGAAGCTCCAGGACACTGCCCTTGAGGCGGTAGAGGTGGGATTCCTCGCTAAGTCCGAGGGAAAAACCGAACCTGGAGGGTAAACAGATGATGATGATGATGATGATTTCTTAATTAGTACTAATTAGCTTACTTACCAGTTTCAGTAATGACATAATCTTCAACTGTAAAATGTTTCGAGCAGACTTTGATATTAGGAGTCATATTTTTATTACGTAGGTCTTGCCTACGAATCGCATGCAACCACTTTTTACGGAAAGCATCTTGCTTAGGAAATTGATGGTATGAATACGGTCGACCTTGATTTTGGGACATTGGGACACAGCAATAGTCAGGCATCACAATTTTCTTGTCATCTTTGCTGTCGTAACGATATTTTAAATCTTTAATTTCAGCATTTAACTAGGTAACTTCCATTAAAAACACATACATACAAACAAATGACGATCGATAAGCGCATACCGGGTATTACACGTGAGACATCTATCGGTAGTGTTTCAGTACATCCCTATTACTTTCTCAACAAACAAAAATAAGGAGGCGAGGTTCATCGAGGTAGAGAAAGACTTGCAAGACGTAGGGATAACACAAGGGGATATCGAGAAACGTATTCCGCGAGCATCGTGGTTTCCAAGAAAAGCCGAAATTAAAAACTGGCAAAACTAACTGAAGCGAAGTTGGAACAGCATAGGATTCGAATGCGGGAATACTGGGCGTAAGGCGAAGCCCAAGCACAACGGAAAAGGAAAGGACGGCTGAAATAACGTGATCTATGGATGGCCGAAATGACCGAGATAATAATAATAATAATAATAATAATAATAATAATAATAATAATAATAATAATAATAATAATAATAATAATAATAATCGCCTAATGGCTCCAGAGGGATCTGGTTCATGTCTTTCGAGTTGAGGCATATAGGTGACCTAAGTATCCGTGAGGATGGGGTCCTATCTAGGAAGAATTCTAATACCGAAGAGGGCTCACACACCCAGACCCCAAACCATCGGAATCATTATTATATTTTTTTTTCTATTTGTTTTGTGTCGACCCGTCTTATGGCGACGATGGGATAGGAAAGACCTGGGAATGGGAAGGAAGCGGGCCTTAATTACGGCACAGCCCCAGCATTTTCCTGGTGTGAAAATGGGAAACCACGGAAAACCATATTCAGGGCTGCCGACAGTGGGGTTCGAACTCACTATCTCCCGGATGCAAGCTCACAGCTGTGCGCTCCTAACCGGACGGCCAACTCGCCCGGACATCGGAATTAACCAATGAAGGTTAAAATCCTCTACTCGACAGAGAATCACACTCGGGACTCTCGGACCAAAGACCAGAACGCTATCCATTTAGCCATGGAGTCAGACGACATCGAATAGAAACACCTGCACCAGGCGAACAAATCCTCGATCAGTCCCGGCATAAATAAATAAATAAATAAATAAATAAATAAATAAATAAATAAATAAATAAATAAATAAATAAATAAATAAATAAATAATCATAAATTTATGACAAATGTCAAAAGTCCAACCCTTGTCCAGTTTCCTTACGGGGTCGGGTATGAGGTGAGATGAATCTGTCGTGGCGGGTTTTTTATGACCGGATGCCCTTCCTGACGTCAACCTCATCAGAGGGAGAGGGTGAAACCCGGTGCCGGCACATAGCCTACTCCTGTCGAATAGCACCAAGGGGTCTGCTCAAGGCTTAACGTCCCCATCCGACGGACGAATCACCATCAACAGCGTCATACGCCCTCACTCCATATGAGCACTGCGGAAAGGTTTGTAATTTAATCCAGGCTTTTGGCACGCAATCTAGTGATTAGAAATTGTATACCACCACCTCCCCTACCCTGCCGGCCAACATTCTGATGGTGAAAATTTTTTCGACCAACGGGACTCGAACTGGCTAACCTCGGTGTTAGACCGTTTTTAGACTTCAGCGCCTTAACGATCATGGCCAGCAGGCGGGCTAAAGGAATTTAAGTACAGTACCGGTCAAAAATTTCGGACCGCATAAAATATATAATGAAATATCATCTAGAACCTAAAATTGTGCTACTAGACCTCTGCATTTTCTTTTTTTTTTTTTTTTTTTTTTTTTTTCTGAGCTCTCGCAACCAATATGATACACGTTGATTGATTTCACTGAGTTACAGTATACCAAGTATTGTATAAGTTATACATTTTTAATTGTTGGAAGGTCACGCCAGAAAGTCAAGATTTTTCGAAATGTTATGTATTATATGCTCGAATTGGTTGCGAGTATCACCACTACGATTCTTTTGTAGAATTAGCAATAGTTGGGGGTCATTTTAGTATAAAAATAAAAATTTTGAGAAAATGCGGCACCGATTTTTGTGTGTGTTTTTCTTTTTTTCAAACCAGCGCTAAGACGGTCAAATTTTATTTGTTCTTCTCATTGATCCCAGTACGAGCTATCGGCACCAGAAATGTGTTCTTGGATGCCATCTGCAGAGTGCAAATGAAACTATCAGGGCTAATGCACTAAGTCTGACGCCGATAGCTCTCCCCGAGACCTTGGGCCATTCATGACAAAAACAAAGAAAAATTGCTAAGTCTACAAAAAAAAATCTTGGTGGTGATACTTGCAACCAATTAGAGTGTACACTACATTATACTACAAAAAAAATTGCTTTATATATATATATATGACCTTCCAAGAATTAAAATTCCATAATTTCTACAGTACTTGAACTAGCCCAATGAACTCAGGCGACATAAATACTATTAGATGTGTGAGCTCAGAAGGTCGGTAGATGCAGAGTGGGTTATTGTCCCATATGCTCTGTACTCTGACCGGCCAACCGAGCAGAGGAAAGTTGGCTACGGCTCTACCGTGGCTCTACGCCTCTGCATTCGGGAGAAGGGTCTGGGGCACAGTGCCGGACTTCACGCCTGGTCCCACCCATCGGCTGTCCTGAGAGTGGTTTTCCGTGGTTTTCTATTCTCCTGCACTAAGGCGAATGCCGGGAGAGTTCGTAGTATAGGCCACGGCCGCCAACCCCCTCACCTTTTCCGCACATCTTCACCGTTACAAATCTCCCAGCCTGAGAGACGGCATCACCGTCTAAGAGGCCCGCCTCCCCCTTCAGGGGAGGAATGAAAAAGTTTAGTAGTTAGCTACTTAGAGCTCAGAAATAAATACGGAGATCTAGTGGCACAATTTTAGGTTCTACATGACATTTCGTGACTTCTTCACGTGGTCCTAAACTTTTGATCTGTACTGTACTTATGTGAATGGATCACTGAAAATGGCATTGAAAATAAATTCGTAGCTTCAAGCATTCAGAAAATGGAAATTGCATTTCAACACACAAAAAATGTTTATAACAAAAAAATGCTTGTCCTGGAACAGTAATATTCGTAATTACTTAACAGTGATCAAACCTGGAGCTCTTTATGCTTCAGAAGCGCTCAATTTACATAATAAAAATTAAAGGAAAAAATATAGATTAAAGAAAGGAAAGTCATGAGAGAAAAGTCGTGAGCCAAGAATTAAAAATGGAAGACATTACTCCAAATCCAACTCGGAAATATATTAAAAAATATCTAAACTTATTGATACAATAAGACTTTTTTTTTTCTATTTGCTTTACGTTGCACCGACACAGATATGTCTTACGGCGACGATGGAATAGGAAAGGCCTAGGAATTGGAAGGAAGCAGCCGTGGCGTTAATTAAGGTACAGCCCCGGCATTTGCCTGATGTGAAAATGGGAAACCACGGAACAATAAGACTACGACGAAATCAATTTATAAGCCATTTGGAAATAATGAATAACAACAGATTTACTTATCGAATACACAATTTTTTTCAGTTCAATCGTCATCATCATCATCCGTTTACCCTCCAGGTTCGGTTTTTCCCTCGGACTTAGCGAGGGATCCCACCTCTACCGCCTCAAGGGCAGTGTCCTGGAGCTTCAGACTCTTGGTCGGGGGATACAACTGGGGAGTATGACCAGTACCTCGCCCAGGCGGCCTCACCTGCTATGCTGAACAGGGGCCTTGTGGAGGGATGGGAAGATTGGAAGGGATAGGCAAGGAAGAGGGAAGGAAGCGGCCGTGGCCTTAAGTTAGGTACCATCCCGGCATTCGCCTGGAGGAGAAGTGGGAAACCACGGAAAACCACTTCCAGGATGGCTGAGGTGGGAATCGAACCCACCTCTACTCAGTTGACCTCCCGAGGCTGAGTGGACCCCGTTCCAGCCCTCGTACCACTTTTCAAATTTTCGTGGCAGAGCCGGGAATCGAACCCGGACCTCCGGGGGTGGCAGCTAATCACGCTAACCACTACACCACAGAGGCGGACCAGTTCAATCGTACGAGATCAAAATGGTATAAGCAAGTAGAGAAAGACCTCACAGAATTAGGATCACCAAAGCTGTAGGGTAGAAATGTAATCAGGAAAATTGGTCACAAAGGGGAATTTGAGGAAGACGAGAAAGAACCAAAACGACGTACATGGTCGGAGGAACATAAATTACAACAATCGAAGAAAATGAAGAACTATTGGGCAAAGAGAAAAACAAAGGTTGATTCGGCATGGTCCTAAATGACCCATTTGCGAAGAAGAAGAAGAAGAAGAGGAAGAAGAAGAATGTTTTTGTTTTTGTTTTTTTACGTCCCAATGACTGCTTTTACCTCGAGGTGCCAGAATGTTGCTCCGCAGGAGTTATTTTACTTGCCAATAAATCTACCGACACGGGTGGTGGAGGTGGTGGTGGTGGTGGTGGTGGTGATTATTGTTGTAAGAGGAAGTACCACTAGGCAACCATCCTCTATTAACAATCAGTGCAGTCGCTTAAGTGCGGCCAGTATCAAGTAATCGGGAGATAGTGGGTTCGAGCCCCATTGTCGGCAGCCCTGAAGATGGTTTTCCGTGGTTTCCCATTTTTACACCAGGCAAATGCCGGGGCTGTACCTTAAGTAAGGCTACGGCCGCTCCCTTCCACTTCCTAGGTCTTTCCTATCCCATCGTCGCCATGAGACATATCTGTGTCGGTGCGACGTGAAGCAAAAAAAAAAAAATAACAATCAGAGTGAAAAATAATATGGAAGGGATCCGACACTTCGAAAAATGAACGTATCGGCCAACGGAAGAGAAGGGCCACGAAGGGCGTCAAAATGAAATACTCCCTAGGATTCGCAAACCTAATACCGTCGGGGTCGAAAAGAACAAGAGTTGACCAAGGGAGGTCGGATAGGATAGATGAAAGTGAGAAGCCTGGCAGAAGTAAGTGGAACCAATGCCAGGACTCAGCTAAGGGCCCCGCGGTCGTCAACCCACGCTTCCATGTTGAGAGTCACTGGGACCCCTTTTAGTCGCCTCTTACGACAGACAGTGGATACAGTGGGTGTTATTCTACCGTCCCTACCCACACGGGGTTACCGACACGGGGCTAACGGATTTAAGCACATTCAAATACCACCGGACTGAACCAGGATCGAACCTGCCAAATTGGGGTCAGAAAAGCCAGCTCCTTAACCGCGTGAGCCACTCAGATCGGCGATAAATAAATAACATACATACATTACATACATTATCATTATAGACTGTTATGCCTTTCAGCGTTCAGTCTGCAAGCCTCTGTGAATTTACTAAACGTCGCCACAATCCTCGATTTCCAACTAGTGTTGTGGCCTCATTTAGTTCTATACCTCTTATCTTTAAATCGTTAGAAACCGAGTCTAACCATCGTCGTCTTGGTCTACCTCTACTTCTCTTACCCTCCATAGCAGAGTCCATTATTCTCCTAGGTAACCTATCCTCCTCCATTCGCCTCACATGACCCCACCACCGAAGCCGGTTTATGCGTACAGCTTCATCCATCGAGTTCATTCCTAAATTAGCCTTTATCTCCTCATTCCGAGTACCCTCCTGCCATTGTTCTCACCTGTTTGTACCAGCAATCATTCTTGCTACTTTCATGTCTGTTACTTCTAACTTATGAATAAGATATACTGAGTCCACCCAGCTCTCGCTCCCGTAAAGCAAAGTTGGTTTGAAAACAGACCTATGTAAAGATAGTTTCGTCTGGAAGCTAACTTCCTTCTTACAGAATACAGTCGATCGCAGCTGCGAGCTCACTGCATTAGCTTTACGGCATCTTGATTCAATCTCACTTACTAAATTACCATCCTGGGAGAATACACAACCTAAATACTTGAAATTATCGACCTGTTCTAGCTTTGTATCACCAATCTGACATTCAATTCTGTTGAATTTCTTACCTACTGACATCAATTTAGTCTTCGAGAGGCTAATTTTCATACCATACTCATTGCACCTATTTTCAATTTCCACGATATTAGACTGTAGGCTTTCGACACAGTCTGCCATTAAGACCAAGTCGTCATCATAGGCCAGACTGCTTACTACATTTCCACCTAATTGAATCCCTCCCTGCCATTTTATACCTTTCAGCAGATGATCCATGTAAACTACAAACAGCAAAGGTGAAAGATTACAGCCTTGTCTAACCCCTGTAAGTACCCTGAACCAAGAACTCATTCTGCCATCAATTCTCACTGAAGCCCAATTGTCAACATAAATGCCTTTGATTGCTTTTAATAATCTGCCTTTAATTCCATAGTCCCCCAGTATGGCGAACATCTTTTCCCTCGGTACCCTGTCATATGCTTTCTCTAGATCTACGAAACATAAACACAACTGCCTATTCCTCTCGTAGCATTTTTCAATTACCTGGCGCATACTGAAAATCTGATCCTGACAGCCTCTCTGTGGTCTGAAACCACACTGGTTTTCATCCAACTTCCTTTCAACGACTGATCGCACCCTCCCTTCCAAGATGCCAGTGAATACTTTGCCTGGTATACTAATCAGTGAGATACCTCGATAGTTGTTGCAATCCTTCCTGTTCCATTGCTTATAGATAGGGGCAATTACTGCTTTTGCCCAATCTGAAGGTACCTTACCAACACTCCACGCTAATTTTACTACTCTATGAAGCCATTTCATCCCTGCCTTCCCACTATACTTCACCATTTCGGGCCTAATTTCATCTATTCCTGCTGCCTTATGACAATGGAGTTTATTTACCATCCTTTCCACTTCCTCAAGCATAATTTCACCAACATCATTTTCCTCCACCTCATGAGCTTGGCTGTTCGCAACACTACCACAATTATTTCCTTTTACATTGAGAAGATGTTCAAAATATTCCCTCCACCTCTCCAGTGATTCCCTGGGATCTATTATGAGTTCACCTGAATTACTCAAAACACTGTTCATTTCCTTTTTCCCTCCCTTCCTAAGATTCTTTATTACTGTCCAGAAAGGTTTCCCTGCCGCTTGACCTAGCCTTTCCAGGTTGTTACCAAAATCTTCCCATGACTTCTTTTTGGATTCAACAATTATTTGTTTCGCTCTGTTTCTTTCATCTACATACAACTCCCTATCTGCCTCGGCCCTTGTTTGGAGCCATTTCTTATAAGCCTTCTTTTTACGTTTACAAGCTGCTCTCACTTCATCATTCCACCAAGATGTTCGCCTTTTCCCATATTTACACACAGTTATTCCAAGGCATTCCCTGGCTGTTTCTACTACAGCATCCCTGTATGCCACCCATTCACTTTCTATATCCTGAACCTGCTTAATGTCTACTGTTCGAAACTTCTCACTAATCATATCCATGTACTTCCGTCTAATTTCCTCGTCCTGGAGATTTTCTACCCTTATTCGTTTGCAGACAGATTTTACTTTCTCTACCTTAGGCCTAGAGATACTTAGTTCACTACAGATCAGATAGTGGTCTGTATCTTCGAAAAATCCCCGAAAAACTCGTACATTCCTAACAGATTTCCTGAATTCGAAGTCTGTTAAGATATAGTCTATTATGGATCTGGTACCCCTAGCCTCCCATGTGTAGCGGTGAATAGCCTTATGCTTGAAGAATGTATTCGTAACAGCTAAACCCATACTAGCACAGAAGTCCAGCAAACGCTTCCCATTACCATTAGCTTCCATATCTTCCCCACATTTACCAATCACCCTTTCGTATCCTTCAGTTCTATTCCCAACTCTCGCATTGAAATCGCCCATTAGCACTATTCTATCCTTGCTGTTTACCCTGACTACGATGTCACTCAATGCTTCATAAAACTTGTCAACTTCATCCTCATCTGCACCCTCACATGGTGAATACACGGACACAGTTCTAGTCCTAATTCCTCCAACTGACAAATCTACCCACATCGTTCGCTCATTTACGTGCCTAACAGAAACTATGTTCCGTGCAATGGTATTCCTGATAAAGAGCCCTACCCCAGACTCTGCCCTTCCCTTTCTAACACCCGTCAAGTACACTTTATAATCTCCTATCTCTTCCTCGTTATCTCCCCTTACTCGAATATCACTTACTCCTAGCACATCCAGATTCATCCTCTTTGCTGACTCAGCCAGTTCTACTTTCTTTCTTCCATAAGCCCCATTAATATTGATAGCTCCCCATCGAATTCCATTTCGTTCGCCAAGTTGTTTCCAAGGAGTCCCTCGCCTGTCAAATGGGAGTGGGACTCCGTTACTCCCATAGGTCCGAGGCTTGCTTAAAATGTTCTGAGCTCGGTCGATTCATGAAGCAGGATGCTGCCCTACTTGCACATAGTCCAAGTGAGGATCTCTCCTCTAACGGGTTATGGACCACCGGTGGATTGTATAGTCCTAGCCGCCTGAGCACAAGGAGGGCCAGGACTCAGAATATGTCCGAGATGCCCACTCCCATTCCATAGCAACTGGTATCCCGACTCTCAGGACCACTTACTAGGCCACTCAGCTGTTGCCCATGGTTCACGAACTAGGACGTGACTACAGTAACCCACTAACATGAACCACATAAATAAATAAGTAAATAAATAAATATTAAAATTTCTCTTTGGTTTCTTTGATACGCCAAAATTCCAAAATATTGATCAGCATAAACACCCGGTCAGACAAGGGAATTAATCATTCAATATTTCAATCACTGGACCCGGACGGGAAAAGAATCCGGCGCCCTCTGAATCGAAGGCCACTGCGCTGACTATTCAGGTGAGCTGAATTATCCCGTGATAGATTTAAGTAACTCTACGGCAGGGATTATTTTCTACATCTGGTAACAGTGCATGTAACTGAGACGGAAACCCACTCCTAGCAATTGACGCCATCAGTAATATTATCTGTCACGAGCGACACTGAGTTATTTGCACGGAGGAGTTGACCGAGGTCATCAGCCAACTTGTTAAATCCTCATTAATCATTCCGCCTGTGTACATTCTAGTTGAGCCTCTCCTCTCTAAGTTAATAGTATAATTGACGGCCTCGTTAACAGCTCGGCACTTCAAAGACAAGTGACGTTAACACGGACTGGGTATCTAATGACGAAAGAAGCAAGGAAGGAAGGAAGGAAGGAAGGAAGGAAGGAAGGAAGGAAGGAAGGAAGGAAGCTTAAAAGAAACGAAGGAAACTTAAAAGTTCAACGTGAAGGAAGATAAAAGCTTTACGCGATGGATGATTAATCTTTTACGTGACGGAAAGTTGGAGTGAAGTAAGCTTGAAATCGTATCATGAAGGAAAGTTGGATTTTACGTAAGGTTAACTTGATAGGAAGGAGGCCTGAAGTTTTGGGTGAAGAAACCTTGGACTTTTACCTTTTAAAAAAGCAAAAACAAACTAGGAATGAAGAAAGTTCTAAGGATTTAGTTTTCACACATGAAAGAAGCTTGTAATATTACGTGACGAAGATTGGAGTTTTACGTAAAGAAAGCTTGGAGTAGTATATACTACGTGAAGGAGCATTACGTATAGACAGCCTAGAGTATTATGTGAAGATTGGATTGTTGCGTGAATGAAGCTAAAAGTTTTACATGGAGCATTGCATAAAAGAAGATTGGTGTACAATGCTTCGTGATTGAAGCTTGTTGTGTTAAGTTAAGAGAATTTGAGAATCACATGAAGATAGCTTGGAGTATTACGTTAAAGAGCTTAAAGAACGGAGAAGTAATCTTGAAGTATTAAGAATAAGAATAAGAATAATGATGTTATTTCCTTTACGTCCCACTAACTACTTTAACGGTTTTCGGACACGCCGAGGTGGCGGAATTTATTCCCGCAGGAGGAGGTTTTTCACATGCCAATAAATCTGCCGACACGAGGCTGACGTATTTTAGCACCTTCAAATACCACCAGACTGAGTCAGGATCGAACCTGCCAAGTTGGGGTCAGAAGGCCAGCGGGTCAACCATCTGAGCCATTCAGCCCGGCTGAAGTATTAAGTAACGAGGCTTTTGAGTGTTAAGTAAAGAAAGATTGGAGTACTAGGTGAAATAACAGAAATAATTACTCAAAAAGGAAACACACTGATAATGATAAGGGATCGACTGAGATAGAGACAGACTGCCACTTTTTGCTACGGTGATCATGAAGGAGAAGGGGACAAGACAACGGCATGCGATCTCCGTTCGCGTGAGATTCGTCCCCATTCATGACCTGAAATGAAGTTCTGCTATTTATAATGTTGTTACTGTGTTATCAAGTTCATTTGGTTATCGTGGGTATTCCCTATGAAGTCATAATATATGACAGTGTTGGAACCAACAAACAGTATCCTGTAGTACACGCAGTGCAGTGTAAGTCGACACAACTGATAGTCTTGGATTGCCAAATTTCGGTGGTTTTGTGAATTTAAGGTGCACTGGTGATACTGTCATTTATTTCACTCTTCCCTGGGAAAAACCAGGTAAGAATTTTTTTTCCATTTTTAAATTTTCAGTAACCTGCTAAGGTCATTGCTCTCTGTTTTTGGACACTAACAAGATAAATCATTTCGTCATAGTACTGAATAAATAGCCAAATTTTACCTCCATATTATTCAAGAACACAGAACAGTCACCGGTAAGAACCAGATAATTGAATTATCTTGTTCTTCTTCTTAATCTGTTTACCTTCCAGGGTTGGTTTTTCCCTCGGACTCAGCGAGGGATCCTACCTCTACCGCTTCAAGGGCAGTGTCCTGGAGCTTCAGACTCTAGGTCGGGGGATACAACTGGGAGGATGACCAGTAACTCGCCCAGGCGACCTCACCTATACTGAACAGGGGCTATGGTGGGGGATGGGATGTTTGGATAGGAGAGACAAGGAAGAGGGAAGGAAGCGGCCGTGGCCTTAAGTTAGGTACCATCCCGGCATTTGTCTGGAGGGGAAGTGGGAAACCACGCAAAAGCACTTCCAGGATGGCTAAGGTGGAGTCGAACCCACCTCTACTCAGTTGACCTCCCGAGGCTGAGTGGACCCCGTTCCAGCCCTCGTACCACTTTTCAAATTTCGTGGCAGAGCCGGGAATCGAACCCGGGCATCCGGGGTTATCAGCTAATCACACTAACCACTACACCACAGAGGCAGAGTTATCTTATTAATGTTCTTAATATTGTTAATAAAACTGCATTCAGCCAAATAAGTCAGTTTGGCATGTGTGTAGTATGGACTATTTTCTGTTGGTGTTGTGGACGTGAATATTATTGTCTTGTAAATGAATTATTGCTGGTGGTGGTGGTGGTAGTGATTATTGTTTATAGAGTAAGTACAACTAGGCAACCATCCTCTATTTATAATAATAATAATAATAATAATAATAATAATAATAATAATAATTTCAATTTCGTGTGGCTATTTCTAGGCGAGTGCAGCCCTTGTAAGGCAGACCTTCCGATGGGGGTGGGCGGCATCTGCCATGTGTAGGTAACTGCGTGTTATTGTGGTGGAGGGTAGTGTTATGAGTGGTGTGTGAGTTGCAGGGATGTTGGGGACAGCACAAACACCCAGCCGCCGGGCCATTGCCATTGGAATTAACTAATGAAGGTTAAAATCCCCGACCCGGCCGGAATCGAACCCGGGACCCTCTGAACAGAAGGCCAGTACGCTGACCATTCAGCCAACGAGCCGGACATAATAATAATAATAATAATAGTAATAATAATAATAGACTAATAATAATAATAATAATAATAATAATAGACTAATAATAATAATAATAATAATAATAATAATAATAATAATAATAATAATAATGTTATTGGCTTCACGTCCTACTAACTACTTTTACGGTTTTGAAAGACGCCGAGGTGCCGAAATTTAGTCCCGCAGGAGTTCTTTTACGCGCCAGTAAATCTACCGACACGAGTTTGTCGTATTTGAGCACCTTCTACCACGGGACTGACCCAGGATCGAACCTGCCAAGTTGCGATCAGAAGGCCAGTGCCTCAACCGTCTGAGCCACTCAGCCCGGCATAACACTAACACTAATCAGAGAGAAAAAATGGAAGGGATCCGACACTTCGAAAAATGAAGATATCGGCTAAAGGAAACAAGGGCCACTAAGGGCGTGAAAATGAAAGACTCCCTACTAGTAGGCTCGATTGCTCTAATACCGTTCGGTCGGAAAAGAACAAGATTTGACCAAGGGAGGTTGGAGAAGATAGGTAACAGTGAGGAGCCTGGCACAAATAAGTGGAAACAATGGCAGGACTCAGCTAAGGGCCCAGTGGAAGCCAACCCACACTCCAAAATACAGAGCCCCTTGGGCCCCTTTTAGTCATCTCTTACGACAGACAGTGGATACCGTGGGTGAAATGGAAGTGATCCGACACTTAGAAAAATGAAGGTATAGATTCATTCAAGATCCAAAACAGATACTGCATTAATGTTTTGAATTAAACAAAATCATACCAAAACCGTTATTTAACAAGCTGTTTCATATAGCACCGAATGGTTTGAACACTTTGGTGAATCGGTGATTTCGTATTGTTTTCAAAGAAGAAGAATGTTTCCTCTGAGAATAACTTTTTTATTTATCTTGTTATTCCCTGGGATGAGCATATTTAGCCTTGTTTTATGGGGCATATAAATGCATATTTTATCATTTTTATTGTTTTTCAGCCATTTTCGATGTTTAAATTCATATTTTGTTTATGTGCTTGAGCCCGCCTCTGTGGTGTAGTGGTTAGCGTGATTAGCTGCCACCCTCGGAGGTCCCGGTTCGATTCCCGGCCCAACCATAAAATTCAAAAAGTGGTACGAGGGATGGAACGGGGTCCACTCAGCCTCGGGAGATTCGATTCCCTCCTCAGCCATCCTCAAAAATGTTTACGTGGCCACGGCGCTTCCTTCCCTCTTCCTTGTCTATTCTTTCCAATCTTCCCATCCCCCCACAAGGCCCCTGTCCAGGATAGCGGTTGGGGCCGTTTGGGTGAGGTATTGTCCTCCTTCACAGTTAAAATTCAAAAAGTGGTACGAGGGATGGAACGGGGTCCACTCAGCCTCGGGAGGTTCGATTCCCTCCTCAGCCATCCTCAAAAAGTTTACGTGGCCACGGCGCTTCCTTCCCTCTTCCTTGTCTATTCTTTCCAATCTTCCCATCCCCCCACAAGGCCCCTGTCCAGGATAGCGGTTGGGGCCGTTTGGGTGAGGTATTGTCCTCCTTCACAGTTGTATCCCCCGACCCGAAGTCTCACGCTCCAGGATACTTCCCTTGAGGCGTTCGTGGTGGGATGCCTCGCTGAGTCCGAGGGAGAAACCAACCCTGGAGTGTAAAATGATTAAGAAAGAAAAACTGTACTTTACTTTGAATGCGATGTTCGATGTTGCTTGTGTAAATGCGTTTGTGTTATTTTGGCGAGCTGAATAGTTGACACTTCTTGTACCTCGCCCGAGTTTAAATCACTATTTTTAGAATAGCTTCCTTTATTTCCGCTTCTCACTAATTAAGGTCATGGTCGCTTCCTTCCCACTCTTAGCCCTTTCCTATATCGTGGTCACCATAAGTGTTGTGTGTGTCCTCCGCGCTCCAGCTCTGCGCCTACAAGCTCCGCAACCCGCCGCATCACCGATGTTTCCAGAGGCTACGAGAGGACTGCACTGCGCCTGGCATGCTCGTCGGTGATGTCAGCCAGCGCTATATAAGGAGCGACATTCCATCGCCTCTCCAGAACTACTCCAGTGTCCAACGACCAGACCACACCGCAAGTCAGACACGGAGGCATCCTCTTTAAAATGTGTTTGAACAGGTGGACAAATTGCTGGTCGTGAGGTTTCACCTCCGGACATTGCCTTATCTTCCCTGATCCCCGTAGCCACGTCGAGCCCCGAGTCAAGCATTCTGCTTCTCCCGCATGTCCTCACCAGTGCTCCGACGACTATCTCAGCATTCTGCGAATTAAGATATTGATGCAAGTTCCTTGCAAGTCTAAGTCCAATACTAGTATTCTACTAGTACGAACTCTTGTTACAAGTTACACTTGTTATCCCACAGCAGATAGTTTTCGACTATCCAAGGACATTTCCCAGTCGAATAGACTATCTCCTCAAGATAGGTTTGAATGTGTATATAGGACTCTCTCTTTGTAAATATATATTTATGCCACAGACTTTCAGTCTATCATATAATAACAGCATTAACTGCGTGCAATCAAGCTTCAAGACAAGTTTCATTATATTTCTTGTAAATACTGTATAAAAATATTGAAGCAATAAATTTTCTGTTGTGTTACTGTATACTAAGTTCCTTGTATACAAGAATAAGATCTTTTTTTAAAAAAATTCTATTGGTTTTACGTCGCACCGACACAGATAGGTCTTATGGCGACGATGGGACAGGAAGCAAGCGTCCGTGGCCTTAAGGTACAGCCCCAGCATTTGTTTGGTGTGAAAATGGGAAACCACGGAAAACCATATTCAGGGCTGCCGACAGTGGGGTTCGAACCCACTATCACCCGAATACTGGATACCGGCCACACTTAAGTTACTGCAGCTATCGAGCTCGGTACCACAAGATCTATCTGTATCGGTGATATCTAAAGCAAATTGTAAAAAAATCTCCACTAGACCGGAAATCGTACCTAGAACCCACTGGACCGAAGGACGCTGTGCTGAGCATACAGCCAAACGAGTCGGACGACAAAATCTCAATTATATTGAACTTTTAATAAAAGCGAGGTCACTTGTATTTGTGAAACTTTACTTACAGTGTTCGATTATTTCCTGGGATGTTCTACATTGTCTGACACCGTGGTTAGCAGGTTCGAGTCCCGTTGGTCGAAAAAAATTCACCATCAGCATGTTGACCGGCAGGGTGGAAGACGTGATGGTATATAATTTCTAATCACTAGATTGCGTGCCGAAAGCCTGGATTCAATTCCAAACCTCTCCGCAGTGGAATGAGGGCATATGACGCCGTTGACGGTGATTTGACCGTCGGGGGGAGACGTAAAGCTTTGAGCAGACCCCTTGGTGTTATTTGATAGAAGTAGGCTGCGTGTCGTCACCGGTTTTCAACCTCCCTCTACTTCATTATCATCATGCCACATTCAGACGCGCAGGTCTTCCATGGACGTCAAATAGAAAGACCTGCACCTGGTGAGGCGAACATGTTCTCGGACACTCTCGACACTAAAAGGCATACGATAAGTAGGGGAACGCGGGGTGGTTAGAACATGGGGTAATTAGAATATTATCATATAAATACCATATGTAGGAAAATAAAATGCAAAATTGATATGGTAATTAGAAAAAAACTCTCGCACAAATTGAGTAACCCTCTATAATGTGTGGGAATGCAAAAATAGCATTACTTTATGGTATTTATATGATGTTCTAATTAACCCGGGTTTTGCTAAGATAGTGGTGGTGGTGGTGGTGGTGGTGATTATTGTTTTAAGAGGAAGTACAACTAGGCAACCATCCTCTATATAACACTAATCAGAGAGAAAGAATAGAAGGGGTCCGACACTTCGAAAAATGAAGGTATCGGCTAAAGGAAGACAAGGGCCGCGAAGGGCATGAAAATTAAAGACTCCCTAGGCCTCCGTACGTAATATCGTCGGGGTCTGAAAAAAGAAGAGTTGACCAAGGGAGATCGGATAGGATAGATGCAAGTGAGGAGCCTGGCACAAGTAAGTGGAAGCAATGCCAGGACTCAGCTGAGGGCCCCGTGGTCGCCAACACACGCTCAAACGTTCAGAGCCCCTGAGGCCCCTTTTAGTCGCATCTTACGACAGGCAGGGGATACCGTGTGTGTTATTCTACCGCCCCCACCCACAGGGGGAGTTCCCCTAAGACCCAAATTTACCAAACTGTATTGTCTTATTATCATCAAGATACGTTGTCCGGCTCCATGGCTAAATGGTTAGCGTCCTGGACTTTGGTCGCAGGGGTCCCGGGTTCGATTCCCGGCAGGGTCGGGAATTTTAACCGTAATTGGTCAATTCTCCTGGCACGGGGACTGGGTGAACGTGCCGTCTTCATCATTTCTTCCTCATCACGACGCGCAGGTCGCTTACGGGTGTCAAATCAAAAGACCTGCACCGGGCCTCTAAAGCTGACCTCTTATCGGCTGCAATTGCGAACTTGGGACCATAGTTAAATATAGCTTTCTGCACTAGCACCTTCTCACTTCTTCCTTCCGATTTTTATTGAGTAGTTCGTCACCGAACCCTGTGTCATTAGGTGAATTTGAAAGACTAAGTTTCATACTCTTCATGGCTTGATAGTGGTGATTGTTGTTTTAAGAGGAAATACAACTAAGCAACCATCCTCTACATAACACTAAGCAGAGAAAAATGGAAGGGACCCGACACTTCGAAAAATGAAGATATCGGCCGAAGAAAGACGGGGGACACGAAGTGCGTGAAAATGAAAAGACTCCTTAAGCTTCGAGTGCCCTAATACCATCGGGGTTGGAAAAGAACAAGAGTTGACCGAGGGAGACAGGATAGGATAGATGAAATTGAGAAGTCTGGCACAAGTAAATTGAAGAAATGCCAGCACTCATCTCAAGGCCTCATGGTCGTCAACCCAGGCTTCCAAGACGAGAGTCCCTGGGACCCTTTTCCAGTCGCTTCTTACAACAGGCAGGGGTTACCATGGGTGTTATTCTACCGCCCCACCCACAGGGGATCGTCATGGCTTCTCCGTTCTTTGAGCCTATGTGACTACCTGCGTAACCTACCGTAATTTTATGTTCGAAGTAGTGGAATCACATCTCACTGAAACTGGTTGACATTTAAGAGTAATTAAGACTCGCTCGTGTACGTAGATTTATAGGCATGCTATTGAGGTCAAATTAACTGACGCTATTTGCTACCACTATCAAGGTCGTAATACTTAAAGGAGCATTATGACATACTTAGGGCGAGGTCCGTTTACTACCTGCCTCGGTGGGAATAAGGGAGTAGGGGGTATGGTTGCCATGGAAACGGGGGCGGGTCCAGAGCGGTTGTCATGGTGATAAGCCTGAAAGCCGGCTCGTGTTACTTGGACTTGTCAAACCCCTCACTTCTGAGTTGTGTACAACAGAACACTGCGTTCTGAACGAACCACTGATCTCTATACATGGATGGCTGGTAGCTTGGGTAGCAGTAAGCCGAATAGAAGATGACTGGCGTAGTAAGATGGCAGCGAGCGCACGGTGACGTAGACCACGAGGAGCGCGCTTGCTTTGTTTATGCTTAGTTCAGTGACGCCAGGCCTCCTGATTGTAGTTCCACGGGTGTTCTGTGCTGTGTTATTGCAATACCCCACACATTTACAAAGGAAATAAGATCAAATACATCAATGAAAAATCACTAGTTTAGATATTTCACTCGCTGAATTGAAACCACATGTTACTTCTGCATGTTAGTAAAATATAAACAAACAAGGGAACCACGATTAACACAAATACGAATTCCTAAATGAAAACAATACAAATACATAATATATTTAAACTATTAAAGTATACATGTGTGGCGGATATAAATTGAGTACTATTTGGAAGAGGTACAACATTCTCTCCATCAATTCAAATTACAATATTTCCTAACATAACGTAATTGTATTAATTACGTAGTATACAAGTGACTGTCACCATGCCGAAGTGTACTTCTACGGCAAATACGCCGCGAAATAATTGAATATGTCATTCTCCCGTTACAGGAGAAGTGGGTGTGGTTCCGGGCTTTTAAATGTCCTACGGGCTCATATTAAATGGCTTCTACAAGCTTTAAACAAGCCGGAATTACTAAAATTTAAAAAAAAAATCTGAAAGAGGAAAGGGCTATTTTTGTATAAATAAAAAGGAAAACAGAGTTTTTGGCTCAAAATACGAAAAATTCAGTCCTACCTCCCCTTAAGAATGCATAAGTTCGTGACATATATGTATAAAATTTACAGCAATGTTTCCATAAACTGTTTTTCACTCGTATTTTATTAAATAAATAAATAAATAAATTAGCCGTATGAATCCCCTAAGGGCTATGGCCTCCTGCAATGCAGGGACAGTGCTCAGTTTAGCTCATCAGGTGAGCAGGTCCTGAAGAGCATTATTATATTGGTTAATCTGTAGATTTTCATGATAACATATTACCACATATTGTACATTTGTGTAGTCTCACCCCCGAGTGAATGCAATTGTGTTTTTCTGGAACAACAATTCGCGAAAACGCACTGTTGCATAAATGACAGGTGTACACTTTTATCCCAGGGAGGGTTCAGGTTGTTTCTAGGTAAAGGCGTAAACTTGCACTCTTCGTTCTTGCATAGCTTCTTCTCCGAATGTTGTAGACTTTTCTTGTAATTTCTTGACCTTATCCTCCGTTGAAATTCTCCTGACATACATTGCAAGTGCATATCCTCCTTCCACTATGTGTTATGTGATGAGTTATTCATGTCACTACTGCATGCAAACGTTTATCTGTTTGACATTCGTCTTGCCATTCTCCCGAGTGCACAGAAGATGACCATCACGGTATCCTCTTCGTCGAAGCGTACAATTGTATGTTGTATTCTTCACCTCTGTCCTGAGAGCGTATTTCAACATATTTTACACTTGCTCGGCTTCTTTCCGCAGTGTACGCGAGGATGATAATTTTATATTCACCACTTCATAAAAACCTCTTTTATCAATTTTACTGTATTATGCCGTAGTGATCAGAGAGGTGATCTCCAGGTCTCTTTGCGGAAGCGCACTGTTGCATATTTCACTGCTGCACAATATCTATAATATGTGTCTTGATCGACCTATGTTATTACAGGGCTTGAGCAAAGGTGTATCCCGTAAGGTCAGTGATCTCTGCACACAATTTTTCCCAACTCTTTCCACTCTTGCCTTATCTTTGCTGTTCTTGTCCATTGTTTTCCTCCCCATCTTGCAAACCAGTCTGCCCATCTAGTTCTTTGCCTTCCCACGTTTCGTCTTCCTTGTCTGGGATCCCACATTGTCATTTTGTAGGTCCATCGATTTTGCTCCAGTCTCGCTACGTGTCCTCCCCATTTCCACTTTAACTGATCGGCTGTCGTCAGAGCGTCCTTCATGCCGGTTCTCCTTCGTACATCTTCGTTCCGTATTCTGTCTCTCAATGTGACCTGGAGTATTTTTCTTTCCATTTTGCGCTGGCATATCTGGATCATTTTCCTTTGTTTTAGTGTTAGCGCCCAGGTTTGGCATCCATATAGTAGGACTGGTATCACACATTTTTCTAGGACTTCAGCTTTAAGGGTGAGTTTCTGAGTCTTGTCTGTCAGTATGAACTTTAGAGACCAGAACCTCTTCCATGCTTGTCCTATTCGCCGTTTGACCTCTTTTTCTGAACAGTTTGAGAATGATATGTTCTGGCCAAGGTATACACATTCCTCTACGTATTCCAGTATTTCTCCGTTTACGCTAACTGGAGTTTCCAGTGCATTAGTCATCAGTTTAGTTTTTCTTGGATTCATTGTCAGGCCTGCTTCTTTGCTGATGTTGTCTAATTCTATTATCATTTGTTCTAGCTCCGTTGCCGACTCTGCCACCAATACGATGTCGTCTGCAAATCGTAAGTGCGTTAGTCTTGCTCCATCTATTTTAATGCCGTATTTGTTTTCCCAATCTAGTTTTCTGAACTGATTCTCCAGTAAGCACGTGAATAATTTTGGTGAGAGAGGGTCCCCTTGCTTAACTCCTCTTTCTATCTTGATTTTCTTTCCTTCTCTTTCTGTTTTTATTCTGGCCTCACTGCCTTCGTAGAGTTTATCCAGGAGTCTGATGTATTTGTTCTGGATCCCTTGTTTGCTCAGTGCTTCTAAAACGTATTCCCGTTCTACGGAGTCGAATGCTTTATTGTAGTCCACAAATGCTATATATACATCCAGATTGAATTCTTGTGTTTTCTCGATCAGTTGATTCACTGCTTGTAGGTGGTCTGATGTACTGTAATTTGTTCTAAAACCTGCTTGTGTCACTGGTTGTTGTTCATCTAGTGTCTTCGCCATTCTCTTAGTTAGGATCTTCATGAAGAGTTTGTAAAGATTTACAATTAGGTTGATAGGTCTGTAGTTATTGATATCGTCTTTGGCTCCTTTTTTGTGCAGAAGTATGATGGTGCTTTGTTTCCACTCCCTTGGTATGTCTTCTGATTCGAGTATCTTGTTAAATAGCGTAGTGATGAATGGGGTTATGTCTTCTTCACCCCATTTCAGGAATTCATTGTAGATTCCATCATCGCCTGGGGATTTTGCATTCTTTGCTTCCCTTATGGCTGCTCTTACTTCACTGGGAAGAATGGGTGGTATTCCTTCCTCAATGTCCTCTTTTGGCGTCTTATGACACTGTGTGCCATTTTGGGAATTACTTGTATATAATTTCCTGTAGAATTCTGTCGCTTGTGTCACTATCTGTTCTCTCTTGGCTTGTCTTTTACCATTACTGTCTTTCACTCCCAGTATCCAATGTTTGTCCGGAGTTAATTCCTTTCGAATCTTCTTCATTGATTTTGTATTTTCCATGATTTCTTTGACTACTTCCGTGTTGTGGTCTCTGATGTCTTTTCGGATTTCCCTTTTCGTTTGTTTATTGATTTTTGTATATTCCAGCTTTGTGCGTTCATTTTCTTTGGCTTGTGGTTTCAGACGTTCTCTTTCTTCGATCAGTCTTTTAGTACTATCCTTTAATTTTATTCTATTTCTTCTTCTGTTTCCCGGTGTCGAAGATTGCTTGACTGAGAGGGATATGCAGTTTACGAGCTCTGTATAATATTGTTGTGCCTTCAGGTCTGTTTGTTGACTAAGCTCTTGGAGGTTGTGTTGTAGTGCTTACGTATTTTACGTATTTTATTACCGATCGCTAATTGCATGTATTCAGCACCTAAGTTAATATTTGTCGGCCGTTATTATACACTCATTTTTATTGCTATCCCGGAGATTTACTGCCCTCGAAATGACGTGTTGGTGTTCCCAATGTCCTTATGCTTTGAGTGAACATGTCCCTATATTTTTAATTATTCCAATGCGGCATTAATTGCGATTTAAAATTGATTATATTATCATTGCTTTCCCATAAGGAGAGCTCTAGGATGGGTACACCAACATGGCGTACCGCGCGCTCAACTTGGCGTACTTTCTCCTGCAGGAGAGAGCTGCCATCAGCGATCCATGTATAGAGAGATCAGTGGAACGAACGAACAAGTGAGCCGAAAGCGAGGGGAAGGACAAAATAATGTAGGAATGTGGCAACACCGTGCAATGCCATGTGCAATGCTCCTCCCTTCAGCCGTATCTGCCAGAATGCTTCTTTCAGTGTATAGTTTCTTTCTTCTTTCTTAGTTTACCGTCTCGGATTGTTTTTCCCTCGGACTCAGCGAGGGATCCTACCCTTACCGCCTCAAGGATAGTGTCCTGGAGCGCGAGACTTTGGGTTGGGGATACAACCCAGTCCGCCTCTGTGGAGTAGTGGTTAGTGTGATTAGCTGCCATTCCCGGCGGCCTGGGTTCGATTCTCGGCTCTGCCACAAAATTTGAAAAGTGGTATGAGGGCTGGAAAGGGGTCCGGGGTCCACTCGGCCTCGGGAGGTCAACTGAGTAGAGGTGGGTTCGATTCCTACCTCAGCCATCATCGAAGTGGTTTACCGTGGTTTCCCACTTCTCCTCCAGGCAAGTGCCGGGATGGTACCTAACTTAAGGCCACGGCCGCTCCCTTCCCTTTCCTTGTCTATCGCTTCCAATCTTCCCATCCCCCACCAAGGCCCCTGTTCAGCATAGCAGGTGAGGCCGCCTGGGCGAGGTACTGGTCATCCTGTCTAGTTGTATCCCTCGACCCAGAGTCTGAAGCTCCAGGACACTGCCCTTGAGGCGGTAGAGGTGGGATCCCTCGCTGAGTCTGAGGGACAAACCGACCCTGTAGGGTAAACAAATAAAGAAGAAGAAGGATACAACCCAAAGTCTCATCGCCTTTTTATTTGCCATATACCACTTATTATGATTTCTTTTTAAAAAACCACCCATACCTATTTTATCAACCTTATGGTTTTGCCTAATGTTCCTACTTTACAGCCTTCTTTTTTACCTCATTTATTTTTAACTATGACAAAGCAGCTTGATTCTCTCTTATACGATCTATCACTTCATCTGGTTTTATCACCACATCGTCTAGCATATTTTTTACCTCTAGTTGGTTCCATCACTTCCTGATTCAGCTGTCCTTCCCTGATTAACATATTCACACCTTGGTGGTCATGCTTTCTATCGCATTTCCTTCCCTACATTTTCATAACATCAGCATCTCCCCTTCTTGTACACTTTCCGACTGGATAACATATTGACCCTTACAAAGCAGTGTTCCATATTCGTCATGTATCATATGGTATCTCTTTTCAGCTTCGGTACCGGGATGAACGTCTTCGCGAGACTGCTGTTGTACTCGCTGGGGCTCCTGACGGTAATTGTATATACCTCAGGTAAGCAAGTAAGTGTCTGACTCAATAGCTAAATGGTTAACGTGCTGTCCTTTAGTCAGAGGGGTCCCGGGTTCGATTCCCGGCAGGGTGAGGAATTGTAACCATAATTGGTTAGATTTCTCTGGCACGGGGGCTGAGTGTATGTGTCATCTTCTTCGTCATTTCATTACGACGCGCAGGTCGCCTACGGGAGTCAAATCAAAATACCTGCAACTGTCGAACCGAACTTATCCTCCGACACTCATGTATCATTTCATTTTTTTCACCAAAGATATACAGTAATGTGTAAATTAATCGGCTCAAGCTACGAGGAATTGAAGTTGGTTGCTAAGCTTTGGCTGTAACTAATTTTATCTGACCAATTGTTGGGCTATTGTTGGACAATAATTGTAGGTTCCCTCCATTTCAGTAACAGCCTGTGCTATTTCTGTGTTCTGGGTAGGAAACGTTCGTGTGAATGTGAAAATGGACATTTTACCTGAGAAGCGGGGAAAGAAATCGTTGTTCTTAAAAAGCATACTTAAGGAGGCAGTGAAGGACAAGGACCTTTCCAGCACCAAGTTTTATTGACTTTTTTCAAAACCCATCACGGTTTTCCCTAAATAATTTGACAATGGTTGAAATAGGCGAAGTTTAGAAACAGAAATTTATGAAGTTACTGAACGTTCATCGAAGATGAAGCTGCATTTTTCTCTGGCCTGTGCTAAGAGACAGATGCAAAAATACAGCAACTTCCAAGACATAGGAAAACCATCTTCCATTTGCTGGTGGAGGGTTTCGAACCCACTATCTTCCAAGTGCAAAATTACAAACACATCGAGTAGTTATCTCACACAGTAATTTACAGTTGACTAGGATTGAACATATCCAAGTATGTTGTTCAGTGAACTCAGACAAATCGTAACCGATTTAAAATATTGCAAGAAGTTTACTTTGTAAGAGTGGTGGTGGTGGTAGTTATTATTTTAAGAGGAACTACAACTGGGCAACTATCCTCTGTTAACAGTAAATCAGAAAAAAACATGGAAGGGATCCGACACCTCGAAGAATGAAGGGATCGGCCAAAGAAAAACAAGTGCCACGAAGCACGTGCAAATAGCGTTCGGCTCGGAAAAGAATAAGAGTTGACCAAGGAAAGTCGGATGGGATAGATGAAAGTAAGCAACCTGGGACACGTAAGTGGAAACAATTCCAGGAATTAGCTAAGGACCCCGTGGTTGCCAACGCACGCTTCCAAGTTCAGAACCCCTAGGGCCCCTTTCAGACACCTCTTACAACAGGCAGGGGATACCGTGGGTGTTATTCTACCACTCCCACTCACAGGGGGATACTGTGTAAGAGGGAAGCAAGTTTAAATAATAAACGTTCAGAATGTTCGTCTTAGGGCTAGGAATTACTTTAATGACCTCGAAATCACACTATTTGATTTGGGCATTTCTAACAGTGAAAGAGTTAATTGTACTGTATTACAATGGGTATTTTGTTTAGTCATCTTCTGTGCCCAGTTCTTGTTGCAGTATTAAATAATGTGTCCAATTTGATAATGAAAATCCACAGCGTGTTTTCAGTCATTCGACCAGGTCAGGAATGGAATGAATGAAAACCCGTCTAGCGGCGAGGATATGAATTATGTCGGCTGCCGAAGCCTGTCGCACTCCTCTGGAGTAATGAATAATGACCGACAGATGAAATGAAATGATATTGGAGAGTGTTGCTGGAATGAATTATGACAGGGAAAACCGGAGTACCCGGAGATAAAACTGTCCCGCCTCCGCTTTGTCCAGCACAAATCTCACATAGAGTGACCGGAATTTGAACCTCGGAACCCAGCGGTGAGAGGCCGGCGCGCTGCCTCCTGAGCCACGGAGGCTTGCCCAATTTGATAATAATATAATTAATTACGATAATGTTTTATATATCCTTGCATATATTGATGTGTAATTTATATGTAGTTATTTCAAAAATAAATAAAGATTGTGTGCCTACTGTATTTTTATTGAGGGAATTGGCTGTGTGGTACAGGCCATGTACCAGCAAGCTTGCGTTCGGGTTCGATCCCAATCATTAGCAGGCATGAAGGTGACTTTCTGTACTTTCCCATTTTCACTCCATGAAAAATTTGGGACCGTACCTTAATTAAGACCGCAGCCGCTTCCTTTCCAGTCCTACCCGCTTCCTATCCTATCCTATCATATCGTGGCCGAAATCCTATCGGAGTTAGTTGAACTTTAAGCCACTGGCAGATACATTTGTCCTTGTTAAAATATACCAAGTCAATTACACTATACTGAGATAAATCAATGTTTCAGTGTTAAGAATTGTTGCTGTCCTGTGTAAGTAATACTCACCATGATTATACTATTCTAGAAAAGTGAATTTGTTTCGCTTAATCATACTAGAAATTCAGAAAAATATTATAATATTTTCTGATATTTTTAACAATGAATCGCCTCTGTGGTCCCACAAGGCCCCTATTCAATAAAACAGGTGAGGCCGCCTGTCGAAGTGCCGGTTCTCCTCCTCAATTGTATCCCCGACCAAATGTCTCACGCTCCAAGACACTGCCCTTGAAGCGGTAGAGATGGGATCCCACGCTGAGTTCAGGGAAAAAAACAACCCCGGAGTGTGAAATCATGGGGCCAATTGAAACCTTATTATACATGAATAAATTAACTGAAATGAATTAAATAAAATACATTAAAAGCAATATTTATAAAAATAATTAATAACCATTGCAATGTGATTAAAATAATCAAACATGAATAAAAATACTTAATCGCCTCACGCTTGGGCGTCAATTGTAATCGTGATTTATTATATATGAATAATTTAACTGAAATAAATTAAAATAAAATTACTGAAATAACTTAATAAATTTATTGAAATAAAATACATCAATAAAAATAATTAATCGAAATGTCCGTAGCATGAGCGCCAGAGTTGCAGTCAGCCCGATGAAAGTTCATTACAAATCATATATATTGAACCCAACTGGTTCATGTCATTGGTACATAGATATAATATAATGACAAAAGTAATCTTAAATGAGGTAGAGTTCATATTTGAAGCAGAATGTGTGTAGCAATTCAGCCTGCTAAATTAATTATTTAACGGTACACGTGTAAAGGAGTAGCGGAAATTGCATCAGAAACGGGGTGATGGAATTTTCCACTCTGAAGAGAGGGAAATGTGAGATCGATATGAGACAGAGATACTGAGTTATGTTGGCAGAACTTTCGAATCAACGAATCACGAGGTAGCGCGCGATGGAGGAGCTGATGCAGTAGCAGAAATAGGAATGTGAAAGCACTGTGAAATAAATCTAAATCCAGAAGAAATTATTACTAAAATGAAATAAGACTTTTATATGTTTGTAAAAATGTAATTAAGAAATCCTGGCAAACTTCTGTGATTAGATATGTGGTTACCAGAGACAGTCACGAGCGAGACATCGAGAAGTGCGGACGTGTGAGTGAGCTGAGGTGCGCAATATGGGAATAACGCTACAGCAATACAGGCTAAGAATTGGAAGATGGCATGGTGCAAGGCGGTGTTGGAAGGAAGGTGGAGCTGAGGGAGGAAGAGAAATTAGTGGTTACAAAGGACTGTTGGAGATTATGTTGCGTGCGACGGTTATTGCGACGCTGCTGGTGGTAGGAGGTATAGAAAACAACCCAGGTCCAAACCAGGGACCGTTGGGTTGGGAGGAGATTGAAGAGATCAAGAGAGTGGTGAAGGAAGCGAGCAAAGGAGAAGAAATAAAGGAAATGATGCAGGAACACCAGACAACCCAAATGAAGGAGATGCAGGACTTAATTTTTTTTTATAAAAGATGAAATTGGAGGTGTAAATGACAAGTTAGCGGAGATAGAAGATGAGGTAGGGAGCTTGAAAAAGAAGGTGGTGGTACTAGAAGAGGAATTAACAGCAATGAAGAGAGAAGTGAGGTTAGCGAGGAACGAATCAGTTTGTGTATGGTGTACCTGAGGAAGGAACAGAATCAAAAGTGGAATTAGTATTAAAAGTGGTGGACATAGTTTCGAACAAAATGAAGATAAACTTCTCTGAAGTTGATATAGATGATATATATATATATAGAGTGGGAAGGAACAAGGAACATAGGCCGGTGAAGTTAGGATTAATATCAACCCTGATGGCTGATATAATTCTGAGGAATGCTGGAAATTTGAAAGGATCGAACATTTATTTGAAGGCTGAGATAGAGAAAGAAGACAGGATGCGGTTGGATGTCTAAAAACGGTATATGTGGCGTGCTAGAGCGCAGGGATTGCGGGTCAAGATAGTGGGGAGGTGTCTGGTAACTTCAGGCAGAAATTGGTCGCGATCGTGGACACAGGAGGAACTGCTGAGAATGGAAAAATGTGAAGAGGAAATGAGTTGCAGAAATCGAGAGCAGGGCGACATCAGTACGGAGATGGAAGAGAGAAGACGGGACTGCGGTGTCAGCGGGCAGGTAGCGGAGACAGCAGAGTCCTTGGTGAGTCAGAACAACCCAGGAAGGAGTGAATCAACAAGTAGGACACTAGACCGAAGTGAAGTGGATATAGGTAGTGAAGAGGTGACGGGAAGGGAAAGGAGTCAGGGTAGTGACTCAACCTCCCCGAATAAGAGAAATGCAGAAAGAAACCTGGAGAGAAAGCAGGCGTTGAATAAGGCGAGATCGTTAAATTTAAAAGATCTATGGGGTGGGAAAAAGGCTCTGGCACGGAAAAGGGGAAGGATGGGGGTGAGAAGAAAGAGAGGGATGGGGTGGAGCCAAAAGGAAGAATCACGAGAAGTAAGGGGGGAAGTGGTGAAATGCAGAAGTATAGGGAGGGAGGGGGAGGAAATAAATAACTAGATATGGTGATAGGGGTACTGAATATTGAGGGGTTGATGGGGAAGTTAGGGAATAAGGAAATTGTGGATTTAGTGAAAGATTTTGAGATTATTGCTCTAGTAGAGACGTGGTTAGGGAAGGGGGTTGAAATTACATGAGACGGTTATAGAGTAGTTAACGTATTAAGGAAAAAAATAGGGAAGAGGGGCCGAAACCCAGGGGGCATAGTAGTTTTAATAAGAAATGAGATAGCTGAATGGGTGGAGACGTTACGGACTAGGGTAGAAGGGGTAGTGTGGTTGAGAGTAAAAATTGGGAAAGGGGCAGCGGAAGCAATTTGTCTGGCACTGCTTTATAACCATCCGAGCGGTTCAGTTTATGCAAATAAACATTTTTTCGACGAACTGATTGAAGAAATAAACACAATTAAACTGATGTGTGTAGAAGATGGGATGATTTTATTGGGGGATTGGAATGCGAGAGTGAGCAATAGGGTGCCGGTGTACGGGAAAGAAGTTAAAGTAGACGGGGAACTGCAAAGAAAGAGTAAGGATAATGGTGTAAATAGTTATGGAGAAAGGATATTAGAGTTATGTGCTATAGAACATTTATTTATTTTAAATGGGTGGATGAAGGGGGGTAGTGTGGGAGATTTGACGTATATTACAACAAATGGAGGGAGTGTAGTGGATATAGGAATAAGCTCAGAGATAGCGTTAAGGAGAATAATACGTTTTGAGGTGTTAGAATATGGGTTAACGGAACATATGCCTATCAAAATAAAAGTGAGAACTTTGGTTGCTGATGAGAAGGGAAAGATGGAGGAAAGTAGGGAGAGATATAGGAATGGAGGATGGAAGTATGTATGGGATGATAATGCTAAAGAGAAATTGAGACGGCATTTGAAAGAGGAGGGAGATATATTAAGGGTAGGAAGTGAAAGGGCGGCAGAAGGGAATGATATGGATAACGTGCTAAAATTAATAGAACACTCTGTATGGAGGGTGGGGAAGAAAGTGAGGAGAAGGGTAGAGGGAAAAAAGAATAAAATGAATGGATGGTTTGATGAAGACTGCAAGAAAAAACGCGAGGTTGTAATGAGAGCCCTATCGGAGTTTAGGAAGGATGGTGTGCAAGAAAAAAGGAAGGAATATTGTAAATTGAGAAGGGAATATAAGGAGGTATTGAATGAGAAGAAAAGATGATGGAAGGAGGCGGAAGCTGAAAAAATAAATATATATTGTAGAGAGAAGAAATTTGAGAGGATTTGGGAGTCAATAAACAAGATCAGAAGAATTAAACCGGTGGGGAAGGGGGATGAAATAGGATAAAACGAGTGGGTTAAGCATTTTAAAAGGCTTTTAGAAGGGGAGAGGAAATTGGGTAGAGAAATAGACAAGTCACAAATAGGAAGGGAATTGGAAGTAGTCATTACAATATTGGATGGGGAGATAACAAGGCAAGAGGTAATTACAGTATTAAAAAATGCAAGACCCAAGACTGCAGGAGGTGTGAATGGTATTTCCAATAGTGTATGGAAGGAGGTTGGGGCAAATGAACCGATGTTGTGAGGGATTGTGAAATTCTTTAATATGTTGCTGGAAACTGTGAAATTTCCTAGAGAATGGAGGAAGGGGTTATTATGCCCTATTTAAAAAATAAAGGAGCTAGTAGCGATCCTAACAACTATAGAGAATTACACTCCTAGACTCGTTGTCGAAGGTGTACACAGGGGTTTTGGCGAATAGGATAACAAATTGGGCGGAACAGTACGGTAGGATATCTGAGTTCCAAAATGGATTTCGGAAAGGAAGGAATACAGTCGATAATGTTTGGATTCTGGACACTTTGATTACAAAGTATGTGAAGATAGCAAGGCATAAATTATTTATAGCAGCGATCGACTTAGAAAAAGCCTTCGGTACGGTCAGTAGGGAGGCGCTATTTTTGAGATTAAGGTAGGTTGGAATGTCGAAGAAAATGAGGGTGGCAATAGAAACTATTTTTGAGGAAGTGTTTGTGATGATTAAATTGCAGGATGGAAGGTTGAGTAAGTGTTTTGAATCGAAAAGCGGGGTGAGACAGGGGTGTAAGCTATCCCCGATATTATTTATATTATTTATAAATAATATTTTAGAGGATCATGGTCGAGACGCATGGCAATGCCCTTGGATAGGGAAAATGGAGGTTCCGGGGTTGCTATTCGCGGATGACTTATTGGTTTTGGCTTTGACGGCAAGTGGGTTGCAAAAAGGGTTGGACAAGGTAGTTGAGTATACTAGGAAATGGTCTCTCGGAGTAAATGTAAGAAAGACTCAGATAATGGTGTGTAGGAAAAGGGGTGGGAGAAAGAATAAGGAAGTTTGGAGGCTAGATCAGGAAGAAATTAGACCAGGGGGAAAAATTGAGTGCCTAGGTGTAATAATTAGTAAGAATGCTTCTTGGAAAAATCAGTGGAAGAGGGAAAATTTTAAAGGAAGATGAGCGCTTGCGGCAGTAGGGGTATTAGAAAAGAAATTTCCAGACCTTAAATACAAAATTCAGAAAACGGTGTTTAAATCACTGGTAATGGGCAAAATGCTATTTGGGGTTGAAGTATGGGGAATGGAGGAGGGCAGGGGTGAACTAAACCAGGTGGTGGAGAAATTTAGTAAGATCATGATGGACCTCCCGAATTGTACAGCCAATGCCGGTGTCAGATTAGTCTGTAAAGAATCGATAGAGGTTGAAATAGCTAAGTGGGTGTTCAAGTACTGGATTAGATTGGAGGAAGAGAAGGGTGGGGCATTAGTACAAGAAACGTTTAGTTTTCAGGAAGGTATGACGAATGAAGCTTACTGGGTGAATAAGTGCAAAAAATGGTTACAAAAGATTGGATTGGGGGTATATGGAGAGGTCTGGGCGGGGTAGGAATAAATGGGTATGGGAAAGGATAAAGGGAAGACTACTAGATATTGAAAGACAGAGATTAATAGGGGAATGTAGAGGGAGAGTCTCTTTATCAGTATTAAATAAATTGGTGGAAGTAATAAACCCGAAAACGGAGTTTGAAGGTAGAAGGGGTAAGAGAGGTTTGTATTGGTGGGTATTGGGTGTTCCGAGGAATAGGGAATGGGTAGGGAGTGAGAATAGGGATAGATGTGTGTTATGTGGAGAGAAGTGGGAGGACCTGCATATTTTTAATCAATGCCGAGTTTTGGCGGAGATAAAGATCAAACTACTAAATAAGAAGGAGCAGGATTGGTAAGGGAAAGCTATAAGATGACATCTTGGTTATGTAGAGAGTGGGAGAAAGGAACGAATATAGCGAAATTCTTAAATGTGGCCAGAGCTATATTTATAAAGAAATTGAGGGAGTAACAGGGGTTGTGCAGATAATGTGGTGCTTGCCGAGGGAGGAAGGGGTAGGCATTCTGCTCAGAGGAATGGATATCCGCCCTGAGCAGAAGCGGGAAGGGTATCATGGTAACCATGATATCAGAAGAGGGGGCTGTAGTGTTAGGGGAAAGGGGGAGAGCACTTTGCCCTGTGGAAAGGGCAATTGTTGGAAACTAGATAGAGAAGTAGTAGGATGGGAGGAAGTGATTGATTAATGACTTGAAGAATATGAGAGTAGATGTGTTTATGAGAAGAGTTGGTAACAAGGGAAAGCCTGAGAAAATTAGGTAAGAGTTGATAAACGGGGAGGTTGGGTAGGCTTGAGGGTAGTGTAAAATGAAGAAGCTGGTATACAGTTTAAGTTTATCGTGGATAGATGAAATAAAGCTTAGGTGGAAGCAAATATATATATATATAGTGAGATGACTGAGTGAACTAATGGACTTGGAATGGAGCACTGTCTGTTTGTGTGTAAATGAGGAGTGAAAAGAAAAATGGATTGTTTAAGTGTATATGTGGGTATAAAGAAGGTGCATGTAATGGAATCGAGATGGATTAAGTGGGACTGTAGTATAACAATTTGATGATTACTGATACATAAAATCATATAAATAAAATATGTAAATAAATAAATAAAATTACTCAAAAATGTAATAAAATTAATAAACATAATTAATCAAAATGTCCGTAGTATGGGCGCCATAGTTCAGCTGAATGGATCCCTCTAATTTTTTTACAGAGCATGATAAACTTTATATCCCAGGGCGTGTACATAATGCTGCGTACTGGTACATCTGCTGCAGGCCTTACCTCACCTCCTGAAAACGACTAAATAGGTAGGAACTGCACCTAGGTTCATCAATAACTCCACTGATTCTAAAATAGCTAACTATATTCTTAACAAAATCCGTGCATGAGCACCTCATCAACATACAACATTATACATATAATACACACATAAAATATTGCTGGAAGACTCCATATTTACTACAACAACAACAATAATGAAAACCGTGGGAAAACGAAAGCGAGAACTAAGCTACCATTTGTAGATAGTCCGATGAACAATGTACATCTATGAAGATAAATACCCTTCACTGTCTCTATATCAATTCGACTTACCGATTCTCATAATCGGCAGTTATCACATCGCACAGATACTGTACCTTGTAATACTGTGTTCACATACACTGACTGACAGATCAAATGCAACACCAAGAAGGAGTGGTCAGAACTTTATGCCAATTGCAGGGTAGACTGACGTCACTGAGGTATGCTCATGATGTGAAATGCGCCGCTGTGCTGCGCACGTAGCGAACGATAAATGGGACACGGCGTTGGCGAATGGCCCACTTCGTACCGTGATTTCTCAGCCGACAGTCATTGTAGAACGTGTTGTCGTGTGCCACAGGACACGTGTATAGCTAAGAATGCCAGGCCGCCGTCAACGGAGGCATTTCCAGCAGACAGACGACTTTACGAGGGGTATGGTGATCGGGCTGAGAAGGGCAGGTTGGTCGCTTCGTTAAATCGCAGCCGATACCCATAGGGATGTGTCCACGGTGCAGCGCCTGTGGCGAAGATGGTTGGCGTAGGGACATGTGGCACGTGCGAGGGGTCCAGGCGCAGCCCGAGTGACGTCAGCACGCGAGGATCGGCGCATCCGCCGCCAAGCGGTGGCATCCCCGCACGCCACGTCAACCGCCATTCTTCAGCATGTGCAAGACACCCTGGCTGTTCCAATATCGACCAGAACAATTTCCCGTCGATTGGTTGAAGGAGGCCTGCACTCCCGGCGTCCGCTCAGAAGACTACCATTGACTCCACAGTATAGACGTGCACGCCTGGCATGGTGCCGGGCTAGAGCGACTTGGATGAGGGAATGGCGGAACGTCGTGTTCTCCGATGAGTCACGCTTCTGTTCTGTCAGTGATAGTCACCGCAGACGAGTGTGGCGTCGGCGTGGAGAAAGGTCAAATCCGGCAGTAACTGTGGAGCGCCCTGCCGCTAGACAACGCGGCATCATGGTTTGGGGCGCTATTGCGTATGATTCCACGTCACCTCTAGTGCGTATTCAAGGCACGTTAAATGCCCACCGCTACGTGCAGCATGTGCTGCGGCCGGTGGCACTCCCGTACCTTCAGGGGCTGCCCAATGCTCTGTTTCAGCAGGATAATGCCCGCCCACACACTGCTCGCATCTCCCAACAGGCTCTACGAGGTGTACAGATGCTTCCGTGGCCAGCGTACTCTCCGGATCTCTCACCAATCGAACACGTGTGGGATCTCATTGGACGCCGTTTGCAAACTCTGCCCCAGCCTCGTACGGCCGACCAACTGTGGCAAATGGTTGACAGAGAATGGAGAACCATCCCTCAGGACACCATCCGCACTCTTATTGACTCTGTACCTCGACGTGTTTCTGCGTGCATCGCCGCTCGCGGTGGTCCTACATCCTACTGAGTCGATGCCGTGCGCATTGTGTAACCTGCATATCGGTTTGAAATAAACATCAATTATTCTTCCGTGCTGACTCTGTTTTTTCCACAACTTTCATCCCTTTCGAACCACTCCTCCTTGGTGTTGCATTGTCACTGTCAGTCAGTGTATTTTAACACTTGTTGTAAAGATATATACACACGTCTGTCGATCCTCAACATAAATTATGGAAAGTCTGAGATAGCTTTCACCAACATATAATGCTAGGCCGCCACAAGTGCTTCAATACTTAATGCGCAAGCGCTCTCCACAATCAGCCACTTTCCGCGAACATAACAAGACTACGCTCCACGAACGTTTGAAGTCCAGTCCATTGCAGCCGTGTCACTCCAGTACCGTGTATCAGCACCACTTCCTTCCCGTACAGTGTGTCAGTTGTCGTTCCTTCATACAGTGTTACTGCTTGTAGTTGTAGTAGTTTTTCTTTTCGCTGTGTTGTTGGAGTATATAAAGACTTCGGCATTTCCCTTCCTCTCAGATGATACGTCTGGATTGGTCCTTGCCCGCCAATCATGAGTGATCTCTAGTCAAGACCAAGCCCTGAACTACTTCTTCCTCCCAATACAATAACAAACTCGGGGGTTTATTACATGAGTCAACGAACTTCCCTAATACAACAACAAGCTCATCTCATCAGGCTGGGATATATACATGACTCTTGGAATATCCCGACACAAGTACATCACAACAAACACTCGGGTAGCCACATGACTCATCCGAATTACCAGAGTTATTAAAGCAATGTTTTCCCACTCGTGCAAAACAAATTACTCATACCTACATATGTGGATATCTTCCAGCTTACAAATATAAATGGCAAAATATACAAATGAAATACTGATAATAATAATAATAATAATAATAATAATTATAATAATAATAAATCGAATACTGACAATAATATCTCTAACTTCTACATATAATTCGGGGGTGTGATATATGTACTATCACAGTAGTTAAGGAGAAAATGCTGGCAGTATGGAAATTATGAAAGTAGGTCATATGAAAAAAAGTTAAATGGTGTAGATGCCTTGTTGAGGGGTGTAAAATTGAGGGATTCTTGATGTTTATGTACGAAGTTGAATAGGATGGAAGAAATGGGGATAAGTCTAACAGTTTGATGTAAGTGTGGTCCTGTAGAATGAGAAGACTGAGTGAACTAATGGACTTGGAATGTAAACTGTTGGTGTGTAAGTGAGATGTAAAAAAAAGGTTAAATTGTTTTAAGTGCGATGATGAGGGATGTAATATGGTTGTTAGTTGATGTTTAAGTCTTAAGCTTAATAAGGTGAGATGTAGTGGACGAGAATAGTGCGAGAGTGGAGAAGGTGACGTATCAAAGGGAGAGGGAGGGGATGGGCCTTGACCCACCCCAAAGAAGTTAAGCTGGAGCACGTCTGTACGGGAATAAAGGGAGAGGGAAGATAGAGAGCTGACAATGAACATAGTAGGTGTGACGTACATAGCGGAAGTGTGTGGCAAGCCATGTGTTGGGTCTGGTTTCCGCTAAGCTGGCTTGTCACGCATGGTAGGGAGGGAATACATTGTCAGCAAGTGTAGGTGAGATAGGAGATCAGTTCTCACGTGGCGAGGCTGGTGGCTGCGATCAACGGGTTGGTGGGCATGTATTCCATACCAGGGCTGACGCAGCGACCAATCTACTAACAATTTTTTTTAGGTGGTAGGTGGGAATAGGGGAATAGGGTAGTTTGTAGTCCGGTGCTTCCTGCACGTATGCTGGCTATCCGCGTCCGTGTGGGAGGGCACTGAGTAGATGTAGAGGTAGATAATTTAGTTAAGTAGTTTTAGGAGAGATGTAGTGCCTATTGTTTGTTTGTTCTGTGTTTCGCTCTGCCTTTATTACCCGTAAGCCGATGGTGTTTACTAGGGTGGGTATTGAAGATATGTATATATGTATGTATGGTTACCAGAGACAGGACGTGATGCAATCGAGCCGGGGAATCGCTCTGAGACGTTTGGTCTACAAGACACACGGACTCGATGACGCCAAGCGCTGAGGAGATGCACTCTAAGCTTCGGGACCGAATGTATCGGACGCGTGTTGTGATCGTCGCCGAAAAACTAGAATACTGTGCATTTCTTGAGATAGGAACAATAACTTTCTTTTGATCCTGGACTTAATCCGCAGGGATTTTTCCCATAAAGGAATTAACAGTACAAAATCATCACAGATTAGTAATTATAATGGTGAAGTGCCGAGAGACTTGTTCTTCAAGCCGTGTGAGAACTGGTTAACAATGAAGTTGCGGGACATGCTGGAACTTGAATTAACATTGAATAATAGGTTCCGGTGGGAATAGGATACAGACCAAACTGTTACGTGAATGGAGTGTTTTTTAGAAGAATTCATTTCTTGTGTTTTGTAATTTGTATCATAATTGATTGTACGTTTTATGCTCAGTGAACCTCGCGATTGTGCGGACACGAGTGTGCCGATTGTGCCGTAAATAAAATTTTGTCTGGACCATGGACTTCAAGAGGATAATTATGGAGGAGAGCCCTAAAGACGGTTGTATTTCCGTCGTGATGGAGTGAGCACCGCATTGATGGGCCAACCCGATGGCTGAGTTGGTGCATTGCTGAATCATGGAGCAGATGAGGGATGAGTACATCTGATTTTATTTTACTTCATAACATTCTTGACTAGCTGCCTGTGAAAATTTGTAAATAGTAACTTCTTGCATGTAACGTTTAAGATTAGTTTGATTTAAATATGTAGCAAGGGTCAGCTAGAATTTTAAAGTTAAATTTGTGGTACTAATGCCTTGGAGGTTTGTACAGTATTTGTGTATATAATCTTCGTGTGATAGTGTTAATTTGAACTTCATAATCTATTCATAAGCGTGTATTAAATAATCTTATGAAATACACTGACTGACAGTGACAATGCAACACCAAGGAGGAGTGGTTCGAAAGGGATGAAAGTTGGGAAAAAAACAGAGTCGGCACGGAAGAATAATTGATGTTTATTTCAAACCGATATGCAGGTTACACAATGCGCACGGCATCGACTCAGTAGGATGTAGGACCAGCGCGAGCGGCGATGCACGCAGAAACACTTCGAGGTACAGAGTCAATAAGAGTGCGGATGGTGTCCTGAGGGATGGTTCTCCATTCTCTGTCAACCATTTGCCACAGTTGGCCGTCCGTACGAGGTTGGGGCAGAGTTTGCAAACGGCGTCCAATGAGATCCCACACGTGTTCGATTGGTGAGAGATCCGGAGAGTACGCTGGCCACGGAAGCATCTGTACACCTCGTAGAGCCTGTTGGGAGATGCGAGCAGTGTGTGGGCGGGCATTATCCTGCTGAAACAGAGCATTGGGCAGCCCCTGAAGGTACGGGAGTGCCACCGGCCGCAGCACATGCTGCACGTAGCGGTGGGCATTTAACGTGCCTTGAATACGCACTAGAGGTGACGTGGAATCATACGCAATAGCGCCCCAAACCATGATGCCGCGTTGTCTAGCGGCAGGGCGCTCCACAGTTACTGCCGGATTTGACCTTTCTCCACGCCGACGCCACACTCGTCTGCGGTGACTATCACTGACAGGACAGAAGCGTGACTCATCGGAGAACACGACGTTCCGCCATTCCCTCATCCAATTCGCTCTAGCCCGGCACCATGCCAGGCGTGCACGTCTATGCTGTGGAGTCAATGGTAGTCTTCTGAGCGGACGCCGGGAGTGCAGGCCTCCTTCAACCAATCGACGGGAAATTGTTCTGGTCGATATTGGAACAGCCAGGGTGTCTTGCACATGCTGAAGAATGGCGGTTGACGTGGCGTGCGGGGCTGCCACCGCTTGGTGGCGGACGCGCCGATCCTCGCGTGCTGACGTCACTCGGGCTGCGCCTGGACCCCTCGCACGTGCCACATGTCCCTGCGCCAACCATCTTCGCCACAGGCGCTGCACCGTGGACACATCCCTATGGGTATCGGCTGCGATTTGACGAAGCGACCAACCTGCCCTTCTCAGCCCGATCACCATACCCCTCGTAAAGTCGTCTGTCTGCTGGAAATGCCTCCGTTGACGGCGGCCTGGCATTCTTAGCTATACACGTGTCCTGTGGCACACCAGAACACGTTCTACAATGACTGTCGGCTGAGAAATCACGGTACGAAGTGGGCCATTCGCCAACGCCGTGTCCCATTTATCGTTCGCTACGTGCGCAGCACAGCGGTGCATTTCACATCATGAGCATACCTCAGTGACGTCAGTCTACCCTGCAATTGGCATAAAGTTCTGACCACTCCTTCTTGGTGTTGCATTTGCTCTGTCAGTCAGTGTAATATCAACGTGTGTTAGTGTAATGTTTATGAGATGATATTGCATTTATTACATTTTAAGTAGTTCGAGGGGCATGTTAGCAGTATGGCATGTTGCATGACTATTTTTCGCTCTTCGAGAGAGAATCATCAGTGTTGTGCTATGGACTCGATCCAGTGACCATCAGTGAATATTACAGTTTATATTTAGTCAGCGTTCATGGATAAGTGACCTTATTTTTGTCCATGTTAACGATATGTGCTGTAAGTCCATGTTTTTCAATATATTTCGTTACTGAGTTTATCTGTACCATGTTTGAGATATGTTACCATAACATTCAGAACGGTACTGAGAGGAAGAGAAGCAGCGATGATGTGGAATAAAATATGACAAAGTTGATACCGAATGCAAGAGATTATGTATTCTCGCAAAATATTTTCGTGCATCCTGGTGAGGTTTGAAACAGTGAATATTATAATTGAAGGCAAGATATTGTGTATTTCTAAGTGTATATTGTGAGGAATATTTGTTGTTACCCCGAAGGAGGCTGTATTATATAAGGTATTTGGAAGAGACTGAATGAAATTGCCTTGTACGGAGATAGCGCGGAGCACTGACAGATTTATTAAGCCAAGCGCGAAGAAAACAGATGCGTTTATTTTAAAGTTAAGCTTTTCCACGGCACAGCGTTCGAATGTTAAAGATTATACCCCGTTGAGTTAGGGTCATTGATTAATTACGTTATTATCTTATACAATTCCAATTGATTAGGTAGAATCACAGCACAAGGCTATTAAATATTTAACGTCATCTAAGTGTCACTTTAGTTATAGATTAGGGAATTTCAGGTTACTGTAATTGAATGTCCTGAGGGACATCTCTTCGATTATCGACCAGGTCAGTGGACTTGGGATTCACTGATGACCACCATTTCTGGATTTATTGTTATATGTTTATTGAGTACTTGGCAACGCAAATTCTGTTTTGTGGTTGTTGTGATTTTATTTTTTGTGGATTCAGTACCATATGGTTGCTTTGTTGGAGGCAGGGGTTCCATTCCCACTGCAGTAAAGCCAGTGTAGATGTAAGATTTTGGTGGAGTTGTGTTTATTTATATCATGTAGGGCCCTTCGCTACAGATTTTTTTAAAATTCAGTGTCATTAATAACGCGTAGTTTCCATATTGGTGGAACTTAGTATTGAGACAGATGGGTACATGTATGTGCGAAGTTGAATTATTTTTGAATCAAATTTTCTCATGTAGTAATTAGATCGGATGTACTCGTCAGTCCGCGTCCAATTCGTGATCGTTATTGTAGATGAGAATCAGCAAGTAAAGAAAGATGGTGATTTAATGGATTGTAAATAGAAATTCAATGAAATTAATGAATTTAATAATTTGATATTGTGATAATTCAATAATTTAATCATTTGATTTTGATTTAATAAGATGCTATTTAATGATTTAATGAATGTAACTTAACTTTTAAAGGTAGCACAGATCAATTTTAGTTTTGGAAATAATTTTTAGTAATTTAATAATGAAACCCAATAACAGGTAATTGAAATGGAATGATCATTTAATGAATTACAAGTCGGTAAAGCTTTGTTACAACGAAGCCGTAAATATGGATCCATCAAATTATGTGATGAAGTTTCAACCACTCAATATGTATTTTTCTTAGGAGTTTGAGATTAAGAAAGAGTGTTGTTTTCTGTCAGTGATTTAATTAGTGGAATTGAATTAGATTTGAAACGAGCCGACCTATTAAATTCAACAAATAAAGCATTTGTGATTATTGGAATATAATATTCGGAGGGTATAACCGATTTTGTAACATTGATGAATAATTAAGGATTCCAGTTGACCTAGTGAGAGATGAATAATAACAATTTTTATTCTTATAGTGTTGTCAATTTATTTTAGTTATTGTTCTGCCAAAGATTTTTAATAAATTTGTTTGCTAAAAGGTTCTCATTCATAATCTATTTTATCCTTCCTGCTTATTAATTCAAGATTAGTTAATTTTGTTTCGAAATACCATCATGGATCACCCGTGTACGACCCTGGAATTATAGCCGGCTCCCAAATCATAGGCTGGAAGGGTAGAATATGGATAAATACCCTTAACTGTCTCTGTGTATCAACACAAATTGCATATTCTCATTATTGGCACTTATTATATCACACAGATACTGTACCTTTATAATACTGTGTTCACGGACTCTAACACTTGGTTTAAGACCATGCCCTGAACCTCTTCCGTGTCCCATGACAACAACAACATCAACGGGCTCTGGGCAGTTCCATGACTCACGCAAAGTTTCCGAGTTGTAAATACCACTGTTTTCCCAGCCGTGTGTACAAAACAAATCACTCATATCACACATGGAGACTTTCCAGCTTAAAATATTAAGAATAAATATACAAATTATATAATAATCATGAAAATTATACCAATAATAACAATAAAATCTCTTACTTCTGAATACATTGCGAGGGTGTGATTATATATACTATCACAAGTGTAAAATTATTACACAGAAAATATAGTTTTTTAGAATTTGCTTTACGTCGCACCGACACGTAGATCTTATAGCGATGAAGGGATAGGAAAAGCCTAGGAGTGTGAAGGAAGCGGCCGTGGCCTTAATTAAGGTACAGCTCGAGCATTTGCCTGGTATGAAAATGAGAAACCAAGGAAAGCCGTATTCATGGCATCCGACAGTGGGGTTCAGAACCATTATATCCCGGATGCAACTAAAAAATTAACAATGAATAACAAGTTTAATAAGCAGAAGAGTTATTTTTATCACAAAAAAAACAGTTGTAGTTGGCAGTAATGTATAAAACTGTTTTTCAATATAGGATCACACGCCAATGAATTTATAACTACATGGTGGCAATAAAAGTCTGTGGCTTAGTTCTTTTTGAAACTTTGAACTGGGCTGCTGGTTTTACCGTCAAAGAAAGGGAAGACTTAGTTTCTTTTAACATGACCAGGTGTGTTTATCTTCATGGACTAGATATGAATCAAATCTAATTTTCGTCAAAAGGTGTCTTCTAAGAATGACCGATTCATATACACAGTATATAATTTTGTTTCATGTTTATTCATCCTATCGGAAATAATTTTCAAAACTACCAGATGTAATATTGTTTGTTATGAAATAAATATATTTGTGACATGCAAACTGTAATAAAACCATGATGTGCAGGAGGCTTGGCTGGACAGCGAGGTCGGGTGTCCTGCTACTATGAAAGTTGGGCTATCAAGAGACGAGGTGATGCACGCTATACGATAGATGACATCCCTGGGGACTTATGCACACATATCATCTACTCCTTTGCTGGGGTTAATAATGACACATGGGAGATTCTTCAGCTTGATCCTGAGGTAAGGATCTCCTTAATTCTAATTTAATGTACATCACTTCCATTCTCTATATATGAAATCCCTATTTCTGTCTTTCACAGCGATATTGAGAAAAAGAGAATGTTTCAACAGTTGGAATTGTGGTGTGAAGATACAAGTATTCAAGCAGATGTAAAAAGAAAAGTAGAAAAATATTGGTTGAGATTAAGAAAGGGAGATGGGAGGGAAATATTGAATTTAGCATTCCAACACCAAATGAAACATTTAAATGTTGATTATTGGCCAATCAAAGTCAAAAGAATGCGCGACAGAACAAAAATTGGAGACTCTCCCTTTTTTCAATTTGCTTTACGTTCCACCGACACAGATAGGTCTTATGGCGACGATGGGATAGGAAAGGGCTAGGAGTGAGAAGGAAAGGGCCGTAACATTAATTAAGGGACAGACCCAGTATTTGCCTTATGTGAAAATGGGAAACATGGAAAACTATGTAAAGGGCTGCCGACAGTGGGATTCGAGCCCACTCTCCCGGATGCAAACTCACAGCTGCGAGCCCCTAACTGCACGGCCAGCTCGCCCGGTTTGGAGACTACTGGAGTAAAGAAACTCAGAATAAAGATAAGAATTTCAGCTAGAAAGTAACGATTAGAGCGAGAGACGCTGAGAAGATGATTATGGCAGAATGTAAGACTGAAAGAACTATCTTGGAATTCTGTGAAATTATCCTAAATATGTCAATAAGGAAATAAAGTCTTTCAAACAGAGAATTATGGTGTGGTGGCTAATGGGGTTATATGAAAGAAAGGGTCAGAGAGATCAAACTAAAATCATTGTTTATTTTGCGGAGAAACACCGGGAAGAAGAGCATTTTTTTCATTTTTTAGATGTGTGGCAAAAGGAAATAAAAACAGAAAAGGACTAACTAAAAGAATTAAGGGTAAGATACATGTTTGTCCTAGAATATGTAGCATTGTACTACATCCAGGAAAAAAAAGAAAAATTAAAAGAAAAAGGGATGATAATTTGTGGAGTGAATATAAATAAAATTAGCTTCAACTATAATATTTACCGAATGAGTTGGCGGTGCGGTTAGGGACGCACAGCTGTTAGCCTGCATTCGGGACAAAAGGTGGTTCGAACCCCACTGTCGGCAACCCTGAAGATGATTTTCCGTGGTTTCCCGTTTTCAAATCAGGCAAATGCTGGGACTGTACCTTAATTAAGGCCATGGGTCTTCCCTTCCCACTCCTAGCCCTTTCCTATCACATCGTCGCCGTAAGACCTGTCTGTGTCGCTGCGACGTAAAGCAAATAGTAAAAAAATGCTTACGGAGAAAGATAAAACCTAGACTGGAAAAAAATATTCATTTCATTGAAAGTGTTTTTCACTGAACAGTTCAGTTTTGATGGTCATCATTGCATTATTCTTGAAGTTTAAGTCTCTCAAATATATCTGTGGAATGTAACAGAATCCAGGGTGACGCAGTTCGACATTATGCCGATAGATATAGCTGTGTACCTACGTCATCATGGCGAATATGCGACAACTGCTTCGCTGATAGAAACGTCTTTTTCTTGTAAAGAAGACACAACAATCTAAAACTGGTACCCATTTCAGCTGTTGAAGCCTTCTCGTTTTCTCAATAGCACTGTTAATGACAGATTTAGGGATTTTATATATACAGATTTGGTTTCGTTTCGTTTATTTATTTATTTATTTATTTAATTAATTTATTTATTTATTTATTTATTTATTTATTTATTTATTTATTTATTTATTTATTTATTTATTTATTAATCCGTTTACCCTCCAGGACTGGCTTTACCCTCGGACTCAGCGAGGGATCCCACCTCTACCGCCTCAATGGCAGTATCCTGGAGCGTGAGACTTTTGGGTCGGGGCTACAACTGGGGATGAGGACCAGTACCTCGCCCAGACTGCCTCACTTGCTATGCTGAACCGGGGCCTTGTGGGGGAATGGAAAGATTGCAAGGGATAAATAAGAAAGAGGCCGTGGCCTTAACTTAGGTACCATCCCCGCAATCGCCTGGAGAAGAAGTGAGAAACCACGGAAAACCACTTCGAGGATGTCTGATGAGGGAATCGAACAAATATCTACTCAGTTTACCTACCGAGGCTGAGTGGACCTCGTTCCAGCCCCCGTGGCACTTTTCAAATTTCGTGGCTGAGCCGGGAATGGAACTCGGGCCTCCGGGGGTGGCAGCTAATCACATTAACCACTACACCACAGAGGCGAACATTATTATTATTATTATTATTATTATTATTATTATTATTATTATTATTATTATTATTATTTCTTTCGTTTCTGCTTATTTATTTATTTATTTATTTATTTATTTATTTATTTATTTATTTATTTATTTATTAATTTAATTTATTTATTTATTTATTCATTTATCTATTGATTGATTGATTGATTGATTGATTGATTGATTGATTGATTGATTGATTGATTGATTGATTGCTTTATTTATTTATTTATTTATTTATTTATTTATTTATTTATTTATTTATTTATTTATTTATTTATTTATTTATTCTCTTTTATGGACAGAATGATGAAAATCGTGGCGGGTTTGCGAACTTCACGGCGTTACGAGAGCGGTACCCACACCTGAAGACGCAGTTGGCTTTGGGAGGCTGGGCAGACGGAGGCTACAAATATTCGCAGATGGTGTCGGGCGGCGATCGGAGGTGCAAAATGATCACGAGCATCGTGCGTAAGTTTTGTTTCAACAATTCTTTCTTTCTTCTTTCTTATCAGTTTACCCTCCAAAGTTGTATGTTTTGCTCTCCGACTCCACGAGGGATCCCACCTCTACCACCTCATTTTCCCCTGTTGGTTGGGGTGGTAGAATGACACCCACGTATCCCCTGCCTGTCGTAAGAGGAGACTAAAAGGGGCCCCAGTAGCTCTGAACTTGGGAGCGTGGTTTGGTGACCACGGGGCCCTTAGCTGAGTCCTGGCATTGCTTCCACTTACATGTGCCAAGCTCCTCACTGTAATCTACCCTATTAGACCTTCCTTGGCCAACACTTATTCTTTTGCTACCCCGACGGGAGTCTTTCATTTTCAAGCCCTTCGTGGCCTTAGTCTTTCTTTGGCTGATACCTCCATTTTTCGAAGTGTCGGATCCCTTCCATTTTTTTCTCTCTGATTAGTGTTATATAGAGGACGGGTGTCTAGTTGTACTTCCTCTTAAAACAATAATAACCACCACAACATCTTCCACCTCAAGGGCAGTGTCCTGGAGCGGGAGAGTTCGGGTAGGAGTATACAACTGGGAACAAGGACCGGTACCTCGTCCAGGTGGCCTCACGTGTTATGTTGAACAGGGCTTATGGAGGATGGGAAGATTGGAAGGGATAGACAAGGAAGAGGGAAAGAAGCGGCCGTGGCCTTTAGTTAGGTGCCACCCCGGCATTCGCCTGGAGGAGAAGTGGGAAAACACGGGAAACCTCTTCGAAGTTGGCTGAGGTGGGAATCTTTTCAAATTTTGAGGCAGTGCCGGGAATCGATCCCCGGGCCTCTGTGGGTGGCAGCTTATCACACTAACCACTACACTACAGAGGCGGAATTCGACAGTTCTTCCAATATACAATTCTTTATTTTATTTATTTATTTATTTATTTATTTATTTATTTATTTATTTATTATTCTCTTTTTTTGTTATTTGCTTTACCGGGCGAGTTGGCCGTGTGCGTAGAGGCGCGCGGCTGTGAGCTTGCATCCGGGAGATAGTAGGTTCGAATCCCACTATCGGCAGCCCTGAAGATGGTTTTCCGTGGTTTCCCATTTTCACACCAGGCAAATGCTGGGGCTGTACCTTAATTAAGGCCACGGCCGTTTCCTTCCAACTCCTAGGCCTTTCCTATCCCATCGTCGCCATAAGACCTATCTGTGTCGGTGCGACGTAAAGCCCCTAGCAAAAAAAAAAAAAAAGTTATTTGCTTTCCGTCGCACCGACACGGGTAGGTCTTATGCCGACGATGAGGGAGAAAGGGGGTAGGAGTGGGAAGGAAGCGGCCGTGGCCTTAATTAAGATACAGCCCCAGCATTTGCCTGGTGTGAAAATGGGAAACGACGGAAAACCATCCTCAGGGCTGCCGACAGTGGGGTTCGAACCCACGATCTCCCGAATACTGGATACTGGCCGCACTTAAGCGACTGCAGCTATCGAGCTCGGTTCTTGGTATTTTCTGTCTTCCAGTTTTCAGAGAACTTCACAACAATATTTTATATGGATTAAATTGTCCTACTTCAAAGCACTCTGTTTATCTACGCATTATCTTATTGTCCGCCTCTGTGGTGTAGTGGTTAGTGTGTTTAGCTGCCACCCCCGGAGGCCCGGGTTCGATTCCCGGCTCTGCCACGAAATTTGGAAAGTGGTACGAGGGCTGGAACGGGGTTCACTCAGCCTCGGGAGGTCAACTGAGTAGAGGTGGGTTCGATTCCCATCTCAGCCATCCTGGAAGTGGTTTTCCGTGGTTTCCCACTTCTTCTCCATGCAAATGCCGGGATGGTACCTAACTTAAGGCCACGGCCGCTTCCTTCCCTCTTCCTTGTCTATCCCTTCCAATCTTCCCATCCCCTCGGAAGGCCCCTGTTCACTGGTCATCCTCCCCAGTTGTATCCCCCGACCGAAAGTCTGAAGCCCAGGACACTGCCCTTGAGGCGGTAGAGGTGGAATCCCTCGTTGAGTCCGAGGGAAAAACCAACCCGGGAGGGTATACAGATTAAGAAGAAGATTATCTTATTGGAGTGGACTAATCCTCAAGTAGCATGATAATAAGGACATGTTTTAAGAGAAAGTACAATCGGGCAATCATCATCTATTAACACACTAATGAGAGTGAAAAAAATTGAAGAGATCTGTCACTTCGAAACATGAAGATATCGATCAAAGGAAAACGAGAGCCACGAATGGCATGAACACGAAAGACTCCCTAGGCCTCGACACCCAATACATTTGGGGTCGGAAAAGAACAAAAGTTGACCAAGGGAGGTCGGATAGGATAGACGAAAGTAAGGAGCCTGGCACAAGTAAGTAGAACAATGCCAGGACGGTGGTGCTGAAGATGGAGGCGACAATATTATTCATATCTGATATCGTAAGGAGCCAGAAGAGAATTAATAAGAGCGTGGTCAGTAACGAAAATGAAAGAGAGGAGCTTGGCTTGAGTAAGTTAAAGGAATCTGTGACCCATCTGTGGGTCCGTGGAGCAGGAAACCTGGAAGAACATGCCGTGGCAGGATATGTCTCCGGGAAAAGAAATCTTAGAACAATGTTGGACATATTTTATCAAATCAATTGTGTTTGTGAGGTTTCTTTTTGATCTGTCTGCAAATATCACATCCCACCTATTTAGTCACGTGATGCCATGTTCGACATCATTCGTATAAACTCGCGGTTGTTCGTCTGGTAGCGGCCGACAGAGGCATGAAGCCCCCATTCGGCAGAATACCTCATTTACCTGCGCGGCAGCGTACAGAACACGAGATAGTTCTTCAACGAGCCTGCTGTTTTCTAGCTTCGAAACCACAATGGATGATCTAAATTTATTCATTTTGAAGATTTATGTGGAAATTCTCTTCTTCCTATCGATGGCATGTAACACATCTAGATTTTAAAAATAGGTTTTTAATGTACAGAGTTGAGAGCATGTCATATGTGGTGATGCAGGAGGATATTGAAGATATCCTGGACCGAAAGTATGAAAAAAAGCATAGGTGCTGAGCAATATTCAAGAACATTGACTATTTGTAGAGGCCACTGAGAAGGTAAGAAACAGACTCGTAGGCCACTTGACAAGGCCCTTCAGTTGGTGCACTACCTTGCTTAGAGGAAGACCTGGGACAACGTTCCTGGATAACATAAAGAAAGGAAGTCCATATCAGATTATTAAACAACTGGTTCTCCAAAGAAAAACATTGACTTACTGGTAGAGGCCAGCTAAGTGGCTCAGGCGGTTAAGGCGCTGGCCTTCTGATCCCAACTCGGCAGGTTTGATCCTGGCTCAGTCCGGTGATATTTGAAGGTGCTCAAATACATCAGCCTCGTGTCGGTAGATTTACTGGTACGAAAAAGAACTGAGGAACAAATTTTCCGGCACCTCGGCGTCTCCAAAAACCGTCAAACGTAGTTAGTGGGGCGTAGAAACAATAACATAATCATCATTCATCACTTACTGGTAGAACTAGGGTATCAGGCACACGGTGCAGAGGACGGTACTTTAATGTTGTTGGTGGTGGTGGTGGTGGTTTCAGCGCCTTACTTCCTGTGCATGTCCTAGCTGGTGACAAAAGACATTGATCTAACACGCCAGGGGTGCAGACCATTCGCCTTTTAGCTAAGATACGTTTTGAAGTTTTTACTGTATTGTAGTGTTAAATTCTGAGTGACACAATAATTAATAAATTTCGGCCAAATGATATTGGCTATTGACGCCGGAGGTTAGAAAATATCTCTCGATTTCTGATATTAGGTTATGATAGGAAATATTTTTACAATTTCTTCTGCGTCACACCGACACAGATAGGTCTAATGGCAAGTGGTGGTGTTGGTGGTGGTGGTTATTGTTTTAAGAGGAAGTACAACCAGGTAACCATCCTCTATGTAACACTAATCTGAGAGAAAAAAGTGGAAGGGATCCGACATTTTGGTTATAGAAAGGCAAGGACCACGAACGGTGTGAAAATTAAAGACTCCCTTGCCCTCGAATGCTCTAATAGCATCGAGATCAGAAGAGAACAAGAGTCGACCAAGGGAGGTCAGATAGAATAGATACAAGTTAGGAGCCTGGCACAAGTAGGTGGAAGCCATACCAGTACTCAGCTAAGAGCCACGTGGTTTCCAACCCACGCTCCCACATTGAGAGCCCTTAGTACCCCTTTTAGTTGCCTTTTACGACAGGCAGGGTTTACCATGTGTGTTATTCTACCATCCCTACCCATAGAGGGAGGCCTTATGGCAACGATGGAATAGGAAAGAGCTAGGAGCGGGAGGCAAGCGTCCGTGACCTTAATTGAATCCGTTATTTTTAAAGTCAAGAATTGTAAATTTGTGGGAAAATAAGAAAACCTGTAAAACTAATGACGTAGAGAACTTGTATATGCTTTTATTACTTCTGAAATTTAAATCTACTTTGGGCATTCCGTGGAGGTATGCAGTTTGCTTGTATAAATATCATAACTGTTGCTAGTCTGATTTAAAAGTTCATGATTTTCTGGACTTCAAAAACTAATGAAGATTATTGTATCATAACACTAGCATGTGCCCGCGGCTTTGCCCGCGTTTAGTAATTCAACCGTTAGATGTTTCTAAACTCTTTATTAAAAAGCACATTAAAGCATTATATTTATTAACTCACATCTTTTCGACGTAAATTGCATGAAATACATTATTTTATTTTTATTATATTGTTACTTTCATTGCTTAAGATACCGGGTTGATGGGTGGTATTGAAACCATGTAAAAGACCATGTTGTATAATACAAAATATATTGTTTCCTTAGAGCTTCAGAATAAACTATGTTAATGTCCTTCCATTTGGAGGTAAGATGTATACTATATTGCATTTGCCTTTCGAATTTTTTAACAATCCACGTACAGTTGACAATGGCAAAAACACCGTTTTCGAAGACGGAGTCCTACAACTTTAAACGATTGTCCTATGTCAAAATTTCAGATCTCTGTGCGTCGTAGATTTGACTGGCTTCGCATACATACACACAAACACTTCCGAATATTACGGGCTGATGGCTCCTCGTGTCGCGGGCCGAAAATGGCTTCTACTCAATGGACTTACAGTCCGAGGAATACTACTTCGCCCGCGGCATGCTCAGTCATGATGGTGGCTTCTGTTACGGAGTTATCCGTGGTAGTTAGAGGTGAAAGAAGGTGCGGGAGGGAATAGGTCTCAACTTACGAAATTAAAGTTAATTTAAAACATTAACAAAGGTTATATTTTCTTTTCAAAATCAACAACTGACAACAAATAACAAAGATGTAACAGGTACCAAGTAGCAAGTTAACAATTTAAGAATTTACAGAGCCCCAAGATTAATTTATGAGCTCTCAGCTCACCACCACAATAGTTACAGGGCAGAAAACACCTAAGTACAAGGAGCACTTGCTCCTAATTACAATGTTAAGATGAAAAGAGCAGACCCGCTCTCAATTTTACCAGCCTGTCAAAGGCTAAAACAACCTTTATTCCTAACTGCCTTAAGGCACACATACCGTGAAACAGGGGTATCTTGTACCCAACCTACAGGGTCTTCACATGAAGAAAACAAACACTGGGTTAATTAAATGGCCCAAAAAACAAATTGAATGGAGGCGTAGCTTGCACTCCTACATGAAACTTCTTAAAACCTAGGTGGCACTCGGCCAGTTATACAGGGGCTAATCCCATCCTAGGGAGGTGACTAGTTGGCAAATAAGTTTAAGACTTTAAGAAGGAAGAGAAAAATGGTTACGAAAACATAGTCACCTCAAATTCAAAATGAAGGGGAGTTCGAGAGGGTTAAGCACTCTCTATCCCAACTTGCGGCTAATTTACATGAACGCAGTAAGGTTTACATTAAAAAGGATTCGAACCTTCGCCCGCGGGTTAAAACTGCTGAGCTAGCAAGACATAAAGATGTTAACAGACCATTACCATGTAGATGAACCGCTGCTTGGAGAAAGAGGCGCTTCCCGCCCCCTACTATATATGTTCACACACTGTGAAATATGTTACTGAAGTGGCCCCGAGACCAAAAAATCAGCAGTTTTTATACCCTCGCGGAAAATTCGAGACCTTTCAAGAATGAAAAAGACACACCCCCTCAACTTTATTGGTAGACAAGGAATTACACATGGAAACCTGAGGAAGAAAGCTATGATTGGAGGAAAATTAATTACAGAAATTACCCATTGGTCAAATTCAAAACTGGCGGAAAGAGAAGGGTTATACTGCCAACCCAAACAATGACTGAAAGAAATTTAACAAAGAACAAACTTATGAATACCAAATTTCTTCAAAAAAAAAAAAATTCCTTCACTTCGCACTAGGGTGCACAATTGTAGTTCTTAAGTAGTGCCATCTAGAAGAGAATGTTCACACTTCTTACTACAGAGCAAACAAATACAAATCGAAACAGACATAGTTCAGAACACTTCAAAATTTACAGTAGAGACATCTTCCGAGAAACTTTTGATTTCATACAGATTGTTAAAGTTCAGGCTTCCTTCTGTAGAGGGATTTCAACTGGCGCAATATTTGAATTCGCGGCGTGGAGGTGTACCGCCCGGTACAGCTTCAATAACATTCGTCATCATTTTCAGAGCCTTGGTTATTGCAGAGGGAAAGATTCATATTCCTTACAAGGATAATCGATGCCACAATCGTCCACCCCAAGATGTTCGAGGGTACTCCAGGTGACTCCAAATTGTTCAAAATACGTGTCGTGTAGTTGACAGCCTCATCTGTATGACATGTCGTGTCGATAGACTTTTCAATTTATAGGAAACCGGATAATTCTTGTGAGTGTTGCTTGTTGATGACGTTGACAGCTTTATGCCTTGGTGCAAGAATTGCTCTCAGACACAGCCATTCGTCTTAGGTGAAAACCTATGCCCACCTATGACAAACATTTTAGATCTTTGTTTGCCGTGGATTTGGCTGGGCATCGCACACATGAACACAGACAGACAGACAGACAGACAGACAGACAGACAGACAGACAGACAGACAGACAGACAGACAGACAGACAGACAGACAGACATCATGGATTGAAGGAAATAGGAAGCCCTCACACTAAAAACGGTTTCATACGCCCTGGACGTAAAATGGCTCCTTGAATATAGTATTCTCTACTTATCTTATGTACGTTGCCAAGCGACAGCGACTCTATCCATTTAATCTTGGTGACAGCACGTTGGATTGTCATATCCCATTGCACGTTTTCCGATGGTTTTTCGTTCACCACTCACCAACCAGAGCGAAAATGAAAATTCCGGCTTCGAGGTACATTCGGACTACTTTCCATCTACCTATCTTCAAAATTTCAGATCTCTGCGTGCTGTAGATTTTGCTGGGCATCGCGCACAGACAGACAAACACTTCATTTTATTATTATAGATGGCAAATGTTCCTTACAATGATATATTGAATTAAAATTGTTACGGGGATACCCGTTGAATGCAGAGGTGAAAGAAGGTGCGGGTTGGAATGGGTCTATCCTCAAAGCCGAGATATGAATTAAAATTTCATTAAAGGTTATATTTTCGAAAATAGCAAAACTTAACAATTTTCACATAGAATTTGAAAATTTAACAAATAACAATAAGTGAACAAGTAACCGACACTCAGCTACAAGACCAGGAAAAGCCAAGATTTGGAGACAATTTAACAAGCTGGGCTTCAAGCCCCAAGTTTTACATTTCCTGAGCTCTCAGCACACAAACACATATTACCAAAGGGCAGAAATCCCCTAATTGCATGGAGCACTTGCTCCCACCTAGAAGTGTCAAGCCTCCTAGAGGCACATCTCCAATACATAAAAGAGCTGACCCGCTCTCAGTTTTCCAAGCCTATTAAAGGCATACCATACCTTACAATCACTTGCCATCAAGGCACAAATTACACCACTGAAACAGGGGTATTTTGTACCCAATCTACTGGGCCTTACCAGAAAAAGAATAGGTTAAGTAAATGGCCCAAAATACAAAATGAATGGAGGCGCATACTTGCACACCTGACTGAAACTTCTTAAAATCTAAGAGGCCCAAGGCCGATGGAACAGGGGCTATTCCCAAACAATGGAGGTGACTCGTATACAGAATAAATTTAACACACTAAGGAAGAGTAGAAAATCGGTTACGAAAACGTAGTCACCTCAAATCAAAATGAAGGGGAGCTCGAGAGGGAAAAGCACTCTCTATCCCCGATTTACAGTTAAAGATATATGAAGTTTTACAAAAGCGACGGCAAATTACATGGTTGAAGACAGGTTACATAGTAAAGGTTTCGGACCTTCCCCGCGGGTTAAACTGCTGAGCTAGCAAGAAATAAAGGTGTTAGGCGGCCATTACCTTATTGAAGAACAGCTGCCTGAAGAAAGAGGCGCTTCCCGCCTCCTGCTACACGTCCATACACTAAATTAAATGTTGATGATGTGGCCGAGACAAGAAAATCAGCAGTTTTTATACCCTCGAGGAAAATTCGAGACCTTTCATGACTAAAACAGCCACACCCACAGGTTTTTATTGGCTAGCTAAAAGTTACACGTCAAAGTCGAAGAAGAAAGACACGATTGGTCAAAAATTAATTACAGAAATAATTGATTGGCTAACTTCAAAACTGGCGGAAAGAAAAGATTAATATTGCCAACTCACAAATGAAAGAACGAAATTTAGTAATAAGAAAACTTATGAATACAAAATTTCTTCAAAAAAGTTCCTTCACTTCGCACCAGGGTGCATGATTATAGTTTTTTTGGTAGAGACATCTATAAGAGAATGTCCACACTTCTTGATCAAATGGAAAACAAAACAAGTTGAAATCCACACAGTATTGACAACTTCGTAATCACAAAATTTACCGTAGTAACATCTTCTGAGAAACTTATGAGTTGATCCAATTTTTAAAGTTCAGGCTTTCTCCTGTAGAGGAGGATTTATAGACGCAAGATTTAAATCTGCGGCGTAGGAGTGTACCAGCCGGTACAAAAATATTCATCTGGAAAATGATACACGTGTCAGTAAACAAACTGCAAAACATTTAAGAAACTTGCGTTTATAGGAAAGTACACCCCGTAAAAATTATTTTGAAATGAAAATCATTTTTAACCAATTTCTTTGTGAGTGATATCCCAGTCATTCACGGTTATCCAGAATCTTTGAATTTCCCCTTCATTCGATGTGTGAAGAAAACCTACAACTTGTTTTTTAATCATTGGCGGGTCAGTGATAGGATAGGAATTGTGCCGGCTGCCGAGGCCTGTCGCACTCCTCTGGGGCAATGATTTATGACTGACAGATGAAATGAAATGATAGTGGAGAGTGTTGCTGGAATGAAAGATGACAGGGAAAACCGGAGTACCCGGAGGAAAACCTGTCCCGTCTCCGTTTGGTCCAGCACAAATCGCACATGGAGTGACCGGGATCTGAACCACGGAACCCAGCGGTGAGAGGCCGACGCGCTGCCGCCTGAGCCACGGAGGCTTTTTCATTCGATATACTGTATATCCTTCCATTTTTTTTTTTAATCCTCCATTTTCCTTATACTGTATTAATTGGAAGATGACGTTTGCACGCACTTCTTTGTGGCATCACAGTGGTACTGGGAATACTGTTAAGAAGCCTGTTTGTAGGTTACAAGACCATCATTATACCAAAATTATCCCTGGAATACAAAAAATTGTTATACTGCGATACATGAAATATTATTTTCTTATCTCATGGCACCCCATTCCCATGCGATTCAATGAGCAGGACAGACTTCGTGAACGGTGGAGGCCACCAGGATTCGTAGTCAACAATAGTTACATTGAGAAACCCCGCAAATTTACAGAGTTTCAAAACCAGATCAAAAGTTCCCAGTGTCCTCACATCCAATCTATTCATCAGAATTAAGGGATTTCTACATAGAACGATGCATCTATGTTGCAACTTTCATTTTCTCTCATAAAATGACGATGACGAAATGAATGACTTACAGGATTTAAAAAATAGCCTATTCAGTTAAGTTACATCACCAACATTTACCTGGTGTGAAAAAGCGAAACTACGGAAAAAAACATCTTTAGGGCTGCCGACAGTGTGGTTCGAACCCACGATTTCCCGATTGTAAATTGACAGTTACGTGATCCAAACCCCGCAGCAAACCCTCTAAGTACTAGTGAATGCATCCCTCCGCGTTGTCTTGGTGTCAGGAAGGGCATCTGGCCCTGAAACAGGGCCAAGGCCACCTGTAACTCACTACGCAGTTCGCCACCGCGACCCCACAAGGGTGTGTGAAAAACGGTGGAAGACGAAGAAAGGAGGAGGAGAAGAAGAAGAAGAAGACCTAGATAACTACTCTCTGAAGAAAAATCTGATCATTTGGATAATGAGGATATCGGCAAAATAAAGGGAAGTGTCACGGAGGATGTGAAATGGGAAGACTCCTTCGGGCTCGCAGCCATACATCGTCGGGAGTAGAAGAAGATAAGAGTTGATCAATGGAGGTCAACTGGAAAGGGGAAAGCGAGGAGACTGCAGCGTAGCCAACTTCCGAAAATTGAAAAACCGTACAGAAATTCAAAATAAACCGTATTCTTTATCTTAAAACCGTACAGTACGAATATTCACCCAAATACACTGAAATTCAATAGAAGTGTGTAATAATAGCAAGTAGCAATAATATCAAATACTTAACTGAAACGTATTACTAGAAGTAAGACAATGCAAGCTATACACTTTGTCCTTTCTTCACATGTTGGATCAGGACGTAGCCACTTCCTATACTGTCGTGACTCTCCCACGACTGCCTATGCTTATGTTTCTTTCTGGGTGTTATAACAGAAATTTTTCACTTTTGGGTGTCGTAGGACCTGCTCTATTTTTGGAACCAGAAATTAACCGCATATTTATTTATTTAGCATTCAAAATAAACGCCAAAGAACATAATATGTAGTTAATTAATACATAGTAAGCTAACCAGCAAGAAATTGAAGTACTGCACTGTCACGCAAACGAATTTGTAAGAACATAAGTACCTCATTTATCCGGCCCTCATTAATTTGGTTTTCCGGTTTATCCGGATCGAAAATAATAAACATTTAATTTTACTTGTACAGTATTTCTTTTACGGGATTGACTCTTCTTGAATGTCTTTTCCGCCAAGGATAGTTAAGGACAGGAATTGCAAGTAATTCGGCCACGGTCTATCAAAGGTACCGTCCCGGCATTCGCCTGGAATTGAGAATGGGAAACTGTGGACTCTTCTGATTTTCTTGACACATTTGCACGCATTCCCGGATGCTCGGACGTAGATGTGAAGGACTTAAATGACTGGTTGGAAAACGACTGTAATTCAGGCTACGGTAAAATGGCAGATGAATAAATTATTGCCTCTTGTGATGGTGAATTCAAAAATAAAACCGGTGCTCCATCGGAAGAAACAATTACTCATGGAGAGGCAACAATGAACTGGACAAACTGATGCCCTATTTAGAATCCCAGACTGAAACCACACCGGCAGAACTAATGTTAGTAAAACGTCTTCGGGATCGTGCTGCGCGCAAACGCTATACAAAAGAATGCAAAACAAAAACTCGCACATTATTTTAGTGCATTAAACAGAGTCGTAAATGTAAGAATGTCAGTAGGTAAGAAATTCAACAGAATTGAATGTCAGATTGGTGATACAAAGCTAGAACAGGTCGATAATTTCAAGTATTTAGGTTGTGTGTTCTCCCAGGATGGTAATATAGTAAGTGAGATTGAATCAAGGTGTAGTAAAGCTAATGCAGTGAGCTCGCAGTTGCGATCAGCAGTATTCTATAAGAAGGATGTCAGCTCCCAGACGAAACTGTCTTTACATCGGTCTGTTTTCAGACCACCTTTGCTTTACGGGAGCAATAGCTGGGTGGACTCAGGATATCTTATTCATAAGTTAAAAGTAACAGACATGAAATTAGCAAGAATGATTGCTGGTACAAACAGGTGGGAACAATGACAGGAGGGTACTCGGAATGAGGAGATAAAGGCTAATTTAGGAATGAACTCGATGGATGAAGCTGTACGCATAAACCGGCTTCGGGGGTGGGGTCATGTGAGGCGAATGGAGGAGGATAGGTTACCTAGGAGAATAATGGACTCTGCTATGGAGGGTAAGAGAAGTAGAGGGAGACCAAGACGACGATGGTTAGACCCGATTTCTAACGATTTAAAGATAAGAGGTATAGAACAAAATGAGGCCACAACACTAGTTGCAAATCGAGGATTGTGGCGACGTTTAGTAAATTCACAGAGGCTTGCAGACTGAACGCTGAAAGACATAACAGTCTATAATGATAATGTATGTATGTATGAAAAAAGGTATTACTGTACAACTTATGTTAATAGATTACGTATATAACATGTGCTGTATTTGGTTTTCTTCGGATTATCCGGATTTTCGATAATCCACGTCAGATCCGGTCCCACTTAATCCGGATAAACGAGGTTCTTCTGTACATTATAATATTATTCATACGTTTGACGAACATAAGATTTACAATAAGGCGCTGCACTGTTACATGTTTGATGTGGTTAAGAAACGATTGCCGGGGTTCAGTGTGGGCTTATTCAAGAGTGTGACTGTGAATAAAGGTACGACTACGAGATCCGGCCGCATAGTAAGATAGAAAAATCCCACGTGTTAGACTTTTCAGGCGCTTCATTGGTTGATCTGAAACCAGCTCAAAAGTGAATCACAACATTCGAAGCCCCCTGGAGAAATGGAGGCCAAGTCCTACATGTCAAGCATATGAAGTATATTCGAACAGGAGAATAAATCATTTTGCATACAAAATTTGAACGCTTCCAATAATAAAAACAGAACGCGGGCTACTACGGAAGATATTAGGCAACGGATGGATTGACGGGCAGGTTCGACTGAAATCCAGTAAAGAAGTATATAGTTGGAACTGATAACAACAGCAGAAGATTGCTATTTTATGAGCACATCTTCCATATGAATAATGACGGGCTCACAAAGAAAATGTGAGTAGGTGAATACGCTGATTAGGTAACAAGAATGAAGGCACATGCGCTGCGGTTAACAAATTGCTAAATGAGCGGAGATGGAAAGCAGTGATATGTTGAGGATGAAATGTTGATTTTAAGAGTTCTGTATAATATAGGGCAGGTCTGAAGGTCATGAGTAAATAAGTGTATGTAAGAATTAAGGTAGAGGTGTTTAGAATAAGTTAATCATAGGGGCGTAACTCACGTGAGGATTGGTTTCCGCCCATGTAAGCTTCCACATTATAGACTTAGTTTATTTTTATTTTGCGCCCACATGGTAGATTTAGTTCATAGTTTTTATATTTTTCTCTTTGTAACGGGAACATGTATTTGGACCGAAATTCTGTAAGGTTCTTCAATAAATACTATACTATACAAAGAAATTTTGGAACTTTCTAAAACCAAAGGCATCTAAGTTGAGATGGTTCAAAGAGTGTGAGAAAGATCTGAGAGAGGTGGGCATTACGGAGAATTAAATCAGTGTCAAGGTTAGTTTCAGAAGGATGGTGAAAAGCTATCAGGGTTTTATGGTGGACACAGAACCCAGAAGACGGAGAGGCCGTTTACCAGAGGAGTGGAAGAAAGCGCTGATCGATGGGCTCAAGAGATACTGGAAGGATGTCAAAGCCGGCAGACGAGCAAGACACAGACACTGAAAACGAGACTGGTTGTTAACACCCATAAATGCTCAATTCGAAAAAAATGTTCCTTTATAAATTCGCAGAACCGTATATAACGTGTACGGTTTAACATTCGAAATGTACACCGTACATAGAGGGTTGAAAATCGTAAGCAACGGTTGTCAACACTGGGAGCCTGGCACAAGTACAGTATATGTCAGACTCAAGTACTCCTCGCTCCCAAGTTAAGACCTCGTACAGGTTACCCCTTTTAGTTGCCTCTTATGCCGGGCTGGGGATACTGCAGATTTTTTCTACCATCCCTACCCATAGAGGCAAATAAAAAACCTAGTACCGTTGGAGCAAGGAAGAACAATAGTTGCCCAATGGAGATCAGATAGGTAGGTGACTTGAGGGGACCCACAACAAATAAGAAAAAGCAAGGGAGCGATATTAGATTCAACTGGGATCCGGTGATTACCATACATCTGACTGTGAGGACCTGGAGGGTTCGAGCGAGTCATCAGGACTTCTCCCTCATCAGCAATGCATCGAGCAAGAGGTTGTGAAGGGTGTCGAAGAATACTTAAGTGTCTCTACAATATTGCTATCGTCAGCATCAAGGGAACGACTGAGGGAATGGACTCTTCATAAGTGATTCTTCTTTTTTAATTTCACTTTAAGATGATTTGTGACGAAGTTTGTGTTTTACTGGCTTATATTGCTCTATCAATGAAACGGGAGAGAGGATGAACCTGGCACCTGAACGAAAATGTAACACTACGAAAGGAGTTGTGGTGATTATCATGTTAAAATTAAGTAACAGTTTCTTCCACACCTGTGGGGTCGCGGGTGCTAACTTGTCGCACATGTGCATATGGCCATCTTTTACTGCCGGATGCCCTTCCTGACTCCAACTTAGAGTGGAGGAATGTAATCACTATTGCGTGTTTCTCTGATGTTTAGTAGAGTGGTACGTTGTCTCAATATGAAGAAGGGAGTTTTGGGACATATACAAACACCCCGACCCCAAACCAGAAGAATTAATACGAAACGATTACAATCCCCGACCCGGCCGGGAATTGAACCCGGGACCTTCTGAACAGAATGCTGACCATTTAGCTAAGGAGTCGGACAGGCGGGCACCATCCTCTAGTGACACTAATCAGAGCGAACAAAAATTGAAGTGTCCGACACTTCGAAACATGAAGGTATCGGCCGAAGAAGACAAGGGCCACGAACGGCCTGAAAATTAGACTTCCTAGGCCTCCCAAACATAAAACCGTCGCGGCCGGAAAAGAACAAGAGTTAACGAAGAGATGCTGGATAAGATATATGAAAGTGAGCCTGGCATAAGTACTTGGAATCAATGCCAGAACTCAACTAAGAGTCCCGTGGTCGCCAGCCCACGCTCCAAAGTTAAGAACCTCTGGGGCCCCTTTTACTCTTCTCTTGCGACAGACAGGGGATACTGTAGATGTTATTCTACCACCCCAACTCAAACACCATTGGAATGAGAAGAGAGAAAATGAACTAGGCACATCATGTAGGAAGGATGACATGAAGGGTCCAGCAACACGCAAGAGGAACCAATGCCAGGTTCAGCTGGGGCACTTCAATTACCATAGGTTACATGTTTAATAAGTTTTAACGAGTGACCAAGACTTCTCTTTCAGCAGCAATGTATATGTCACGAAGTAGAGAAGGGCTTCAAATAATATTTTGTCGTTTCTATGCCCATTTCGCTAATCATTATAAAAGGAATGACAGAAAATGAATTCTTAATCAATGATACATTGTTTCTAACGTCTATTTGATTGGTAACGTAGACAAGCAGGACCGTTTTATAGCTAACAGCTAAACCGGACCTGCATTTTTGAGGGCGTCTTCTATACCCTAATTTTTAGATAAATACCGAACTTAATACAATCAAATTGATTGGTCTGTGATTTTGGCTTGAGAGGAATAATTTCTAACTGTTTCGTTAATTGGCGCAGGTGTTACAAATTGGAAATATGTATTTAAAAAGAACCTATTTTATTCTGTATTCTTTGGAGACATGTTCTTCAATCTAAAGGAATTCCTAATGGAGTTCAAACAGGCCGAATTCTTAATGGTATCAATACTTACTGCTTTGCTTTTGCAGATGACCTCGCTCTCCTGAACTAGCTACTCAACAAATCAATTACCTGCATGAATGCGCAGTTAATATTGGCTTCAAAATCTCGTATACCAAACCCCACTTCAGTTGTAACATCAAATATGCTCCACAACATCTTCTGACTACCCACAGTAGAATCTTGAAAGTGGAAAGATTCAAGTACCTTGGTGAATGGGTTGAATCGAATAATTCTGAGAAGTTCGCCGTCTTAACACGTGTCAACAAGTCTGCAACAACCTTCCGACTCACTCACAACAAATATAACAAAAAGTCCATGTCTAGAAATGCAAAAATTCGACATTATCAAACTGTAATTAGACCTGAAGCATTATATGTAGACGAATGTTTAACACTTCGGACGGATTGCGTGCTTGAAAGCTGGCAATTAAGGAAAGGGGGATTATCTGAAAAATTCTTGGTCCCAGTCTTAAAGATGGTGTTTACAGACTTCAGGGCAACTTAGAAATATACACCCACATTGAAAAGATATGAAGCGTAATCCGGAAAAGAAGGATGACATTTTACGCTCACCTCTTCAGATTGCCAGCTGAAAGAATCTGTAAACTCTCAAAGACATCTGTCAACAATTCCTCATTGGTTTGTGGTGATCGATAAAGATCTTCTGAAGAATGGAATCTCAGAAACAGACATTCAACTCTGAGTACAACTCAAACACAAACTTAGACAGGTTCACCATGAAGAAGTTCCAACTCGACTGAAGCATGTCCATTCTGATGCATGGAAGAAAGCACACTCCGAAAGGATGAGAACCTGGCAGGCCCGCAAGTAGACAAACTGTTGATATTTTGCGGTTCTTAGTGGCTCTCACAATGAATAATAATACTAAATAAATAAATTTGAGGCTTTTCCTTCTCACTGTTTCAGATTACATGAACTGGTATGGATTTGATGGCCTTGACCTTGACTGGGAGTACCCCGGTGCTGTAAGCAGAAATGGGACTCATGAGGACAAGGATAATCTCTATTTCTTTCTGGACGAACTGAGGAAAGCGTTCGACGCTGAAGGCAAAGGGTGGGAAATAACTATGGCACTGCCAATATCAAAAAATCACATAAAAGAAGGCTACCACGTACCAGAGATTTGCAGGTGAGTGCTACTAGAAAGTATTATCATGTCTGTACCAGCAAAGGACTTTTCAGAATTTTCTCTGGTTTGATAGTTTGAAAAGGCTATCTGAGAGATGGCATAGAACTGAGTTTATTACTTCAAATTTATGATCAGCGTGTAACAGTGGAGTAGTAGTTGTAACGCTGTTAGAATAGAATCCTGATCTGTATATTAAAAAAGTTAAACCTATTGTTGACTTTGTCATTTTCTCTAAATGTCATTAATTATGGCCAGGATGTTTATGACATGTCATATTTTATTATTTTTGTACCGGGCGGTACACCTCCACGCCGCTAATTCAAACATTGCGCCAGTTGAAACTCCTCTACTGGAGGAAGCCTGAACTTTAACAACCATGTTAATTCTAAAGTTTCTCAGAAGATGTCGCTATTGTAAATTTTGAAGAGTTCTGAACTGTGTCTTTTTCGATTTATATTTGTTTGCTCTGTAGTAAGAAGTGTGAACATTCTCTTCTAGATGGCACTACTTAAGAACTACAATTGTGCACCCCAGTGCGAAGTGAAGGAACTTTCTTTGAAGAAATTTTGTAGTCATAAGTTTGTTCTTTGTTAAATTTCTTTCAGTTATTTTTTTGGGTTGGCAGTATAACCCTTCTCTTTCCGCTTGTTTTGAATTTAGCCAATCATGAATTTCTCTCATTAAATTTTGACCAATAACGTATGTCTTCTCCGATATGGAGATGTTGCTTTATACTACCCACAAAAATTGAGGGGGGTGTGGGTTCTCATTCTTGAAAGGTGTCGAATGTTCCACGAGGGTATTTAAACTGCTGATTTTCTGGCCTCCGGGCCACTTCAGTAACATCTATCCTAGTGTGATTATGTAGCAGGGGGCGGGAAGCGCCTCTTTCTTCGGGCAGCAGTTCATCCATCATGTAATGGCCTTTTTAATAACGTCTTTGCTCGCAAGCTCAGCAGTTTAACCCTCGGGGCAGGTTCGAAAATTTTATCATGTAACTTTCCTTTAAAATGTAAAAGACACTTGGTATAAATTCTGTCTCTTTAACTACAAATTGGGATAGAGAGTGCCTAACCCTCTCGAGCTCCCACTCATATTGTTTTGAGGTGACTACGTTTTCATAACAGTTTCCCTTCTCTTCGTAATGTAATAAAGTTTTCCTATCGTGTCACCTCCGTAGTATGGGATTAGCCCTTGCATAAGCGGCCTAGTGCCAAATAGGTTTTAAAAAGGTGTATTAGGAGTGCAAGTTACGCCTCCACTGAAGTTGGTATTTTGGGGCCATGTAATTGTCCTGTTTCTTTACTGAATAGGCCTCACTAGGTTGGGTATTTTTACCCCTGTTCTTGTGTGCCTGGAGGGCAGCTTGAAGGTTGAGTTTGGTGTGGCCTTTGAATAGGCTTGAACTTTGTGAGCGGGTTGCCCTTTCTTAAATTTGGTTTCTGTGTTCCTCAAGCAGGCTTAACTGGGTAATTGGGAGCTAGTGCTCCTTGGCATGATTGGGGTTTTCTGCCCCTTTGTTGAACTTTGTACATAGGTAAAGTTGGGCTCATTGCTCAAGGATTGCGTGTCTGGGGGCTCGAAGCCCAAATCCATTAACAAATTGCAATTGTACATTCTTAATTTGTTGATATGCTACTGAGTACCTGTCATACTTGTTATTTCTTGATCTTGAAAAGAAAATATAACCTTTGTTAAATTTTAAATTAACTTTAATTTCGTAAGTTGAGACCTATTCATCCCAGCACCTTCTTTCACCTCTGCCGGTCCACAAAACATCGTAACAATTTTTATTATTTCCATGGAAAATACAAGTTAGGCATGATGTTATCTTTCTTCCTCTTAATCTGTTTACCCTCCATCGTCGGTTTTACCCTCGGACTCAGCGAGGGATCCCACCTCTACCGCCTCAATAACAGTGTCCTGGAGCTTGAGACTTTGGGTCGGGGATACAACTCGGGAGAATGACCAGTACCTCGCCCAGGTGGCCTCATCTGCTATGTTGAACAAGGGCCTTGTGGAGGGATGGGAAGATTGGATTGGACAGGCAAGGAAGAGTGTAGGAAGCGGCCGTGGCCTTAAGGTAGGTACCATCCCGGCATTTGCCTGGAGGAGAAGTGGGAAACCACGGAAAACCACTTCCAGGATGGCTGAGGTGGGAATCGAACACCCCTCTACTCAGTTGACCTCCCGAGGCTGAGTGGACCCCGTTCCAGCCCTCGTACCACTTTTTCAAATTTCGTGGCAAAGCCGAGAATCGAACCCGGACCTCCGGGGGTGGCAGCTAATCCCGCTAACCACTACTGCACAAAGGGGGACATGATGTTATCTACAGTGACTAAACTTATGTAATTTTCACGGGTCATATAAAGCCATATTTTGGCTCTTTTAACGTTTTTTTGTCATTTTCCGGTAATTTTTCATGTTATGGTCATATTTCCCCGTGATTTTTATCATATTTTTATCCTTTTATTCCATTTTCGCATATCTTCTTTCAGTCGTCTCAAAGACGACATCTCTCAATTTCTGTCGACGCTGTCACACTCGCGCATGTCCTGGGATCCTGTCCTCGTTGTGAACTGCTGCGCAATGCTCGCCATTATATCATCAGTCGCCGGCAGTCGAAGACTATAGAAGGCTACACAGCCTGTGAGCAGGATGAAATAAATGTCACATTTGGATGGGCGATCAGAAAGAACTGCAACAGCAAATTACATATATTTTATAAAGTTTTCAAATAGGAACGATCTTATATTTTCAGGCAACATTGACGTGTAAGGGGAAAAAGACCGCTCAACATCGCAGGATATTATTGGAACATATTTGAAATATGTCAGATAATTAGAGTTCAATTGAAGCTCACTATTCTGTCGCTTTCTACGCAATTGTCTCTTTCTATAAAACTTAACCTCCTAATTCACATAATTGTATATTTCTGAGAAAGATAATACAATTGTAAGAAATTACATACAACAATAATTAGGAGATGTGAAAGAACCGTCTTTGAGAAGACTAAAAGGACGTAGCAACAGGCGAATAGACATCATTTCTATCGAGCCGGTGTTTTGTCAGTCGCCACTAGTGTCACTCGATCCCAGCTTTAGAAAATGTGACAATCGCTCCCAGCCCATTAGTCAGGTTTTATGTGGCTTTCCATGATCCTTAATACAACGCCTCAATACCACCTTACCAATACAAACCCTCCTGGTAGCATGTCTGACATGGGAAAACCAGATACTCCTATAGAATAATTTCCCATTCCTACCTGCTATCTCTTTCTTCTCAGAACTAATAGCCTGTCGAAGTCAGTGTAGAATAGTGACGATTACCACGCGGGAGGTACGGGTTTCACCCCCCACCCTCCCCAACAACAAGAAAGAAAAATTCCCAGTCCATTAGTCCCGTCCAGCTGTTCACCATAGACAATCGCCCACAGAAGGGACTGTTCTCATTGAAGAGTATTGTTGATGGATTTCTCCACCACCTCTCATTACTATTTAAATCCAGCAGTGTTCATTAGACCAGCTACGTACGTGTTCATCAGATGTGTTCCGGTCAGATTAGCGCTTTACCGTGACTGTTCGTTGACACTTCCGTATCAACCACAACTAGAATGCACTAAATAATATAACCAGAACACTATGACCCACGGAGCGAAAATGAGAGGAAGTGGAGATAGCACGGAAGTGCAATATCTGGAATGAAAGCGATAGTCCTGTGTGATTTCTCGTGGTTATTCCAACGGTCACTGTCTCAGGGAGGGAGCCAAACAGTGAGTCACGCGCAGGTGTAAATACACTCATGTTCATAAAAAAAAAAAAAAAAAAAAACAGAACACCTTGCAAGACTAGAGATAGGAAGTTCATATTCACAGGACATGTCCATTAGTATGTTCTGCAGAAACGACTAGCATTTCAGTCACCTAGGTTCAGCACGTGTCATGTTGCCTAGTAGGCACTGGGTTCTCCATGGGTGCTGATAACTTGTTCCATGCGTAATGGCATCGAAGCGTATAAGCCGCAAATTGTGTCCTGGGGTATAGCCATCCATACTGCATTCACCTGGTTCCACAGTTCATCTTTGGTGGTTGGCACTGGGTCACAGCTCCGCACTCCTCGTTTCACAATATCCCACACATTTTCGATTGGCGACAAGTCCGGTGATCGGGCGGGCCAAGGCAACAGTCTGTCTGACATCCTGTAACAACAAGACGCCACATGTGGTCACGCTTTGTGCTGCTGAAATATGGCGTCTGGGGTGTCGTGCAGGAAGGGTATGGCTACGGGTCGCAGGATGTCATTCACGTAGGTCAAACTGGTCACAGTGCCCTGGACACGCACCAACTGTGATTTGTGGTTGTACCCAATAGCACACCACACAGTAAGGCCTTGAGTTCGCGCTGTATGTCTTGTGCGAATGCAGTCACTGTGATGACTTTCCCCCTGTCTGCGGCGAACCAAAATGCGGCCATCATTTTAAAACAAACACAACCTGGATTCGTCCGAAAACACTATCTGCAGCCATTCCTGTCCCCGTCCCCAGTGACCTCGTTCCATACACAATTTCAGTCTAACATATTTATGCACTTTAGACAAAGGTAGGCGGAGAAGTGGATGACGCGCCGGTAACCCAGACCGTAATAGACGCCGATGGACTGTCACTCGCCGAGGAGGACGCAGATCTGTCCTACAATGCCATTCGGATGAGGTGGCGATCGTATCGGGGGGGGGGGGGGGGGTATGGGTGGTGCGACCAGACCCATCTCGTCGTGTTCTACGGCCTTCTGTGAACCATCCGTTGCACTGCCGACACACTTCGTCCGACAAGAGCAGCAATTTCCCGGATGGATGCATCACGTTCTCTCATGCCAATAATGTGCCCTCTTTCAATATCACTCATATGACAGTACGGTTCTCGCGTACGTCTGCGAGGCATCCTGCACTTCTGCTCAAGTAACACTGATCCATTACATTCGGTTTATAGCGACAAACAACGAGAGCCGCAGGCACATTTTGCCAGTAGGTGGTGGTGCGCCGAGATATCGATGTGGACCTTGAACCTGAGGGCCGACATGGTTCAGATGCTAATAATTTCTTCAGAACATACTAATGAAGATGTCATGTGCATATTAACTCCCTTTCTTTCAATATGTTCTGGTTTTTATGAACATGAGTGGAGTTAATAGACTGGGAGGATCTGGCATTAGTGGCGACTGACATATATTCGTCGAACATCACAAACTAGTAGTCTTACATAATTGACCTGACTATCCGGTTCGAGACAAATGATGACGAAGCTGAGGAAGTTGACCGTGCGGTTAGGGTCGCGCAGATGTGAGCTTACATTCGAGACCGCACTGTCGGCAGCCCTGAAGATGGCTTTTTCTGCTTTAACGTTTTCACACCATTCAAATGCTGGGATTGTACCTTAATTAAGGTCACAGCCACTTCCTTATCACTCCTAGTCTTTTTCAATGCCGTTATAGCCGTAAGACCTATCTGTGTCAGTCCGACGTAAAGCAAATTGTAAATTGAAGTTGACCTCGAAAGAAAAGATGACTCTAAGAAACTACAATACTGTACTGTAAAGTCAAATACAATTCTGAATCTATACGTATCACTGGCCATGGGATTCATGATCGATGTTCTAAGGACCATTCCCCGGTAATTCGCGAGCTTCTTGAAAAGATTTCGACTAGGTACTGACCTTCTCCAGTCCGACTCACTGGCTGAATGGTCAGCATTGAGGCCTTCGGTTCAGAGGCTCCCGGGTTCGATTCGCGGCCGGGTCGGGTATTTAACCTTCATTGGTTAATTCCAGTGGCTCGGGGGATGGGTGTCTATGCTATCCCCAACATCCCTGCAACTCACACACCACACATAGCACTATGCTCCACCGAAATAACACGCGTTTACCTACACATGGCAAATGACGCCCACCCTCATCGGAGGGTCTGCCTTACAAGGGCTGCACCCGGCTAGAAATAGCCACACCATAAAAATGTAACTAATCTTCCGACCTGAGAGACAGCGTTACCGTCTAAGGGGCCCGCCTTCCCCTTCAGGGAACGAATGAAAACGTTTTAGTCGTAGTATTTTGTCCTAGTGGTAGCCGTCGAATGTTGTAGGGAGATATCTAATGTATACTTTACGGTATACACCATCTAACGGCTGCATGATAAAGCGGAAAATTCGAGCATGAGGGTTAATTTATCACCCGTGATGTATCTCGTTACCTTATTATTTGAAACTAACTTGTATTTTCTGTGTTAAGTACGTGGACCAACTACATCCAAGTTTGGCCCTTTAAAGCACAAATCTGAATCGTCATCATCCTCAACATTAATATAGTTCCTGTATTTTTATTTTTTCCACAGATTGGTGGATGCAGTTCATATGATGGCTTACGATATGAGAGGCGTTTGGGCTGGATTTGCAGACATACCAAGTCCTCTGTACAGTCGACCATTCGACAAACCAGGTTTCGAGAAACGCAATTTGGTAACTATACAAAACCTTTGTGATTTTTGCTCTTCGGTTACGGCCCCTGTAGCATTGCGAACAGCTTCGTCATGGCTTGGATCTTTCTCTTCTCGGAGAACCTCTTCATCCTGTCCCTTTTACCCTATGAGATTTTCAGTAGCCTCCGGTGATGATTATCTGTGATGTTCTTGGACTTCTCTCGGCGAGCTCCAGCATATTGGTTGGTGTGTGTACTAGGTGGTCGCAAATAATGTGAACCGGGTGGGAGGGTTGGTCATACTGATAAATAGGGCTCGGATGTTTATGGCCTAAAAATGTTAGAAATATGCAAGCATTTATGAACTAAAAATGTATTAAAATACGACGATAAATTAACACTATATTGAAAATATACTTTTAAAATCTAGCACATTCAATAATAATAAACAAGTAATAATATTAATTTTATTTTTATTTTTTGAATTTATTTGATTACTCATTCCAGAGGTAACTCTCAACTCTGCACAGAATGAAATAAATGTCACATTTTGATGGGCGATCAGAAAGAATTCTCAGCCTCGGGAGGTCAACTGAGCAGAGGTGGGTTCGATTCCCACCCCAGCCATCCTGGGAGTGGTTTTCCGTGGTTTCCCACTTCTCCTCCAGGCAAATGCGGGATGGTACCTAACTTAAGGCCACAGCCGCTTCCGTCGCTCTTCCTTGTCTACCCTTTCCAATCTTCCCATCCCCCACCAAGGCCCCTGTTCGGCATAGCAGGTGAGGCCGCCTGAGCGAGGTACTGGCCATCCTCCCTAGTTGTATCCCTGACCCAGAGTCTGAAGCTCTAGGACACTGCCCTTGAGGCGGTAGAGGTGGTATCCCTCGCTTAGTCCGAGGGAAAAATCAACCCTGGAGGGTAAACAGATTAAGAAGAAGAAGATCAGAAAGAATTACAATAGCAAATTACATATATTTTAAAGTTTTCACATTGACGTGTAATGGCGAAAACATCGCTCAACATCGCAGGATGTCACTGGGCCATATTTGAAATACGGCAAATCATTAGAGTTCAATTGAGGCTCACTATTCTGTCTCATTCTATACACCTTACCCTCCTAATTCACATAAATATATGTTTCTAAGTAAGAAATTACAGATAACAATTAGGAAATGTGAAAAATTCGTCTTTGAGGCCACTGAAAGCAGGTGTGAGAAAATGGAGTAGAAAGATTTTAAAAAATATGGCAAAAACACGAACATTCAAGGGAAAATATGACCATAATATGAAAAATTACCGGAAAATGACAAAACAGTTAAAAGATCCAAAATACAACTTTATATGATCCGTGAAAATGGCAATATTTTACTGACCATAGATAACATCATGCTTAATTTGAGTTTCTCCATGGAAATAATTTCTTCGAGTCCTACTGATAAAAAATTATTCTTCTTCTCCTTAATCTGATTACCCTCCAGTGTCAGTTTTTCCCTCGGACTCAGCGAGGGATCCCACCTCTACCGCCTATGGGGAAGTGTCCTGGAGTTTCAGACTTTGGGTCAGGGGATACAACTGGGGAGAATAACCAGTACCTCGCCCAGGCGGCCTCACCTGCTATGCTGAACAGGGGCCTTGTGGAGGGATGGGAAAATTGGATGGGATAGGCAAGGAAGAGGGAAGGAAGCGGCCGTGGCCTTAAGTTAGGAACCATCCCGGCATTTGCCTGGCGGAGAAGTGGGAAACCACGACAAACCACTTCCATGATGGCTGAGGTGGGACTCATTTGACCTCCCGAGGCTGAGTGTACCCCGTTCCAGCCCTCACACCACTTTTCAAATTTCGTGGCAGAGCCGGGAATCGAACCCGGACCTCCAGGGGTGGCAGCTAATCACGCTAACCACTACACCACAGAGGCGGACCTGATAAAAAAATAATAATGAAAACAATAATTCTATATCACCGTCCTTGTCGTTTTATCAGCTGCTGAATTTAACCAATCAGATCGCTTCGCAGGCGAATTCAAATGGGCTTTCCGAGACGGTCTTGCTAAATCTGCACGTTGCTTAAGGCCGGCTTGAGTGCCATGTCGAGAAAACATCAGACGATGTAGCAGGCAATAATACGGCACGTGGTGTTCCTAAGCGGTCACCCATTCAAGTACTGACCACCCCCAATGTTGCTTAACTGCGGTGATCAGACGAGAACCGGTGTATTAACATGGTATGGCCGTTGGGTCATATAATAATTACCTATGCATTACATTTTGCCTCTATTGGACCATGAACAGAATGGTTCGTAATATGTATATAAATAGATGTGTGTATCTGTATATTTCACCTTGCAGCCACAACTATCCACTGCAGACCACTGCTGTTTGTGTGTGTAGTAGCCTGGAGTCTCCCGTCGTGCACTATAGGGATTACGTTTCTGTAGCTGTGGGGGTGTGTGAGATATGGGGCTTGAAAGTGGCTGACTTCGTCACTGAATGTATTAAAAAGAGTGAGAATGTAGCGGAAGGATCGGAGTGAGCATGTACTCTAGAAGGCTGTGATGTGCACTCCTTGGTTTTATATATCATCTTTGATTCATCTCGCAGGAGTATGGCGAACTCAGAACTATAACAGTTTTCCCCTTGAGTACATCTGTCAGTATTTTCTGTAATCATGAATTTAAAGCAGATACTGAAACAGCTCCTTCAGTATCATTGAGGCAGTAAACCTAGCCAACAGTGAAAGAGGAAGATCGGTTTTCATACCAAGAATTCCATTGATCTGAAATGATCTGTCCATTTTGTTTCAATCCATTACAATTTCCAGTGAGATTAGATTATAGCATGACTTACAATATGACTCAGCGCCAAAAGTTCCACAATTGCGGATTCCTGTTTCACACATGATCAGCTCAACGTTGCTTTCGTCCGAGTCAGACAAACAGAACGTCTGTTTGTGCATGCGCCAGGCAACAAGACATCAAAAGCAGTGTATACGAATATATTTTTATTAAATGACATAGAATGTAAGATATTTTTATACCCTGAAGAAAGAATAAAAACAAAAGAAGAAACAGAAGAAGAGTGGTCTTTTAAAGCATGTATTTTGTATTATATAGAGAAAACCGCAAGTGTAGGAAAAAACAAAGCGAAGTGGGTTGTCTTCAGCTAGTCAAAATGTAAGAAGTATGCAAATAAGTTAAACATAATGAAAATGTAATGTAATGTAATGAAAATTACAGAAACTCAATGCATTCCAATGTCTGCCTCTGGTTAGTGTGATTAGCTGCCACCCGCGGGTCCGGGTTCGATTCCCTTCACTGCCACGAAATTTGAAGAGTGGTACGAGGGCTGGAACGGGCTCCACTCAGACTCGGGAGGTTAACTGAGAAGACAGTCATCCTCAAACAGTTTTTCCGTGGTATCCCACATTTCCTCCAGGCAAATGCCGGAATGGTACCTAACTTAAGGCCACGGCCGATAATTTCATCTTTCTTCAGATCTTCCCATCCCCCTACAAGGGCCATGTTCAACATAGCAGGTAAGGCCACCTGGGCGAGGTACTGCTTTTCATTCCCAGTTGTATAAATCCGACCCAAAGTCTCACGCTCCAGGACACTTCCGTTGAAGAGGTAGAGGTGGTATTCCTCGCTAAATCCAGGGGAAAATCCAACCCTGGGTGGGGGGGGGGAGAGGTTAAGCAGTTCAAGAAAGAAAGAAAGAAAGAAAGAAAGAAACAATTTCTCAATGTTAATCCAATACAGATAAAATGTAACAGAGCTAATGAATCACCAGATAAGCAGAAACCAACGACGATGCTTTCAAAAATGACCGCCCGAACAGGGACTTGCACCCTGGACCTTCACGCACTACCATTGTCTAATGCTCTACCGACTGAGCTATCCGGGCTCACGTACTGGGGCACAGCGGAAAGTCTTGTTTACGGACATCGACAGGCGATAACACCCTGCCTACGTGCGGGGGATACCTTTTCCGAGGAGGAAGTTCGCCCAGTCTAATTTTAAAACGTGCATTATGCATACCACCATTATGTCTTTCTTCTTCTTAATCAGCGAAGGATCCCACGTCTACCACCTCAACGGCAGTATCCTTCGGGGTATACAGCTGGGAGGAGGAACAGTACCCCGCCCAGGCGGCCTCACCTGAACAGGGTACTTGTGAGCGATGGGAAGATTGGAAGGGATAGACATGGCAGAGGGAAGGAAGCGTCCTCGACCTTAAGTTAGGTACCGTTCCGACATTTGCCTGGGAAATCACGAAAAACCACTTAGAGAAAGGCGCAGAAAGGAATCGAACACCCGTCCACTCAGTTAATCTCCCGAGGCTGGGTGAGCCCCGTTCCTGCCCTCATACCACTTTTAAAATTTCGTGGCAGAGGCGTGAATCGAACCCGGTCCTCCGGGGTGGCAGGTAATAACACTAACCGCTACACCTCAAAGGCGAATCTATTATTATTATTATTATTATTATTATTATGAATGGTTTTTTTCTTCTTAAGCTGTTTACCCTCCAGGGTTGGCTTTTCGCTCGGACTCAGGTCGGGGATACAACTGGGGAGAATGACCAGTACCTCGCCCAGGCGGCCTCACCTGCTATGCTGAACCTTGCGGTGAGATGGCAAGGTGGGAAGGAAGAGGGAAGGAAGCGACCGTGGCCTTAAGTTAGGTACCATCCCGGCATTTGCCTGGAGGAAAAGTGGGAAACCACGGAAAACCACTTCCAGGATGGCTGAGGTGGGAATCGAACCCACCTCTTGACCTCCCGGGGCTGAGTGGACCCCGTTCCAGCCCTCGTACCACTTTTCAAATTTCGTGGCAGAGCCGGGAATCGAACCCGAGCCTCTGGGGGTGGCAGCTAATCACACTAACCACTACACCATAGAGGCGGACATTATGAATGGTAATATACAATTTTGTACTAGGCCTGAAACAATAAATTGTTGCATATATGTCTATATGTTTTTATTTCCAGTACTGGTAGTCAGTTTCCGTCCAGGTTTGATTTCTGCCCCGGACTCAGCGATGGATCCCATCTCTACCACCTCTGTGGTGTAGTGGTTAGTGTGATTAGCTGCCACCCGGATGCCCGAAATTTTAAAAAAGGTACAAGGACCGGAACGGGGTCCACTCAGCATCGGGAGGTCACCTGAGTAGAGTGGGGTTCGATTCTTACCTCAGGCATCCTCGAAGTGGTTTTGCGTGGTTTCCCCGCTTCTTCTTCGGTGAAATACCGGGATGGTCACGGCTACTCCCTTTCCTCTCCCTTGCCTGTCCCTCCGAATTTCCCATCCCCCCAAGAAGCCCCTGTTCTGTATAGCAGGTGAGATCTCCTGCGCGATGTGCTGGTTCTCCTGCCCAGTTTAATTTCCGACCCAATATCTCACCGCCGTAGCAGCCTCGGACGCCAGGGGATGCGTTCTCCTCCACCACTGTGTCGCAGTCCTTTGTCCTGGGCGCCTCTGTTGGATTTCCTGTCGATGATTATACAATGTCTGCTCGTTCAATTGTACCTTCAGTTGACGTACAGGTTACTTCTTCACATACTTCGAACTGTGCTTTCAGAATGACAGTCTTCAGTTCTGGGAGGACAACGGGTGTCCCGTGGAGAAGATGATAGTGGGAGTACCCTTCTACGGCCAAGTGTTTACTCTCGTGGATAACAGTTCATATCTTCCAGGCGCTCCAATCATCAAAACCAAGAAAAAGTCAATGTCGTATTATGAGGTGAGTTATATATTTGAAAATTTCATAAACTACATCGGCTGGTTAAATTTAAAGTTCATAATAATGAAAATGAAGGTTTTAGACACCTAGAGGCTAATTACAGGTTGGATGAAAATTCACGTACGAATACACCAGGGGCCGATGACCTTCGATGTTAGGCCCCTTAAAGCAACGAGCATCACGAATACACTACTACAGGATTGTATATAGGACATGATATCGTGTTGATACCAACAAGAATGTTCATTGTTGCCTGGTTTCGGAGTTATAGAGGTCAGAACTTGAGAACTTGGCAACACTGTAAAGGTGATCACCATAGCACTGCCTTCGTAATGTACAGGCCGTACTGTAGAAAGCGCGCCAAGCCGATCAGCTGATCAATTGAGGCGAGCTAAGCGAATGTTATAAATTGTACTTGTGAATGTAATCCATAAGGATTCGGGGCATTCTTAGGATAATTTTGACCGTTGAGAGATAAAAATTCATATTTAAGTATATTGCATGTTTTTCTTTAAAGTTATTACATCAGGATTTACGTAAACAGCTGTTATTAAGATTTTGAGACCTCATACTGTAGTTTAGGTTAGGTATGGTACCTGCACATGGTGAGTAATATAAATTCAAGGGACGTAATACTTCTCATGTAATTTATTCATTTAATTGTTATGTGTAACACGTTTTTTGTGGAAATATAATGTGCTAGAAATTTAAATACAGAGTGTGAAATTTCGCATTTGCCACAATGCTATGAACTTGTGCGTACCACGGCGAAAATACAACTATACAAGTAAATAGACATTAATATTTTCATTTTCTTCGTATGGGGGCAGGTTACCTTTATGAAAAACGAAAATCCCAACTGAAGAAATACCTGTTACAATTAATAAAGTTGTGTGTTTCATTCATTTTTCAGAGCTGATGATGAGTTCTGCTTTTGACTTTCTTGTTACACAGATTTACAAGAGAGCGTTTTATCGTTGATACAGAACAATCACAAAAGTGGACAGTAACCAATGGAACCTACTTATGGTTATTTCTTGGGTTCGTAAAGTTGAGTACGCGCTGCCTTTTCTCTACAAAATTAATGGAAATAAAAACCATTCCTCGGCAGTTTCCGTGAATGTGGGAAGTAACTAATAGATCTGGCTGATCAGTGCATTAATATTTGGGAAAACATGGGATATTCCTAAACAAAAAGTGATACAAAAGTTTGTATATACGAAAGGGTCTCAAGAAAGTCTTCGAAAGATAGTGCCGCAAGTGTCAACAACAACAACAATAACAACAACAAAAACCAAGAAAGCTACTGTATTTATGGCCATCTAGAGGTATGGAAGTACAGTTTATTATTGCACGTTTGTTTTCTCCATATTTGTATTAATGCAAAATAATTATTTGCTGGATACATTGACGAGTAAAACACTGAAGCTTTGACCGTATAGATCGCACTACAAGCCTACATCTCATAGACCTGACTTTCGAGTTTATGATGCGATTACAGGTTTTAGTGATCTCACCTGTAATATTAATACAACATTTGTAAATATTTCGTAATTACAAAAGGTACAGACGCATCATGTCCTTGCATTACACGGGTCGGACGGAGGAAACAGTCCGCCTCTTTGTGTGACGTCATCGGAGCTCCAATATGGCCTGTACATCACGAAGGCAGTGACCATTGTGACGCAGTCTATTAGAATGGCTGAATGGCTAACATGTCTTCTTCCAAATATTGTTGTTGTTACACTCATGATCATAAAAACCAGAACACCTTGAAAGACTAGATATAGTAAATTCATATTCACTGAACATGTGCATTAATATGTTTTGAAGAAATATTTACCATTTGAACCATGTCGGCCCTCAGGTTCAAAGTCCACATCGATATCTCGGCGCACCACCACCGACTGGTAAAACGTGCCTGCGGCTCTCGTTGTCGCTCTAAACCGAAGGTAATGGGTCAGTATGTCTTCAGCAGGCGTGGTGTATACCTCGCAGACGTATGCGAGATCCGTACCGCCAAATGAGTGAGTTCTAAAAAGGGCGCATTATTAGCATGAGAGAACGTGATGGATCCATCCGGGAAATTGCTGCTCGTGTGGGACGAAGTGTGTCGGCAGTGCGGCGGGTGTGTACGGAATGGTTCACAGAAAGCCGTAGTACACGACGAGATGGGTTTGGTCGCACAACCCATACCCCACCCCGAGAAGATCAACACTTCACCCGAATGGCATTGCAGGACAGATCTGCGTCCTCTTCTGCTCTGGCACAACAGTGGAACAGTGTAACACATCGTACACTATCAGGAGTGACAGTTCGTCGCCGTTTATTACGGTCTGGGTTACCGGCACGTCGTCCACTTCTCCGCCTACGTTTGACCAATGTGCATAAACATGCTAGACTGCAATGGTATATAGAACTCCGTCACTGGGGACAGGAATGGCAGCAGATAGTGTTTTCGGACGAATCCAGGTTCTGTTTGTTTGAAAACGATGGCCGCATTTTGGTCGACCGCAGACAAGGGGAGAGGCATCACATTGCATTCGCACAGACATACAGCGCCAACTCAAGGCCTTATGGTGTGGGGTGCTATTGGATACAACCACAAATCACAGTTGGTGCGTGTCCAGGGCAATGTGACCAGTTTGACCTACGTGAATGACATCCTGCGACCCGTAGGCATACCCCTTTTGCACGACACCCCAGACGCCATATTTTAGCAGGACAATGCGCGACCACATGTTGCTGCACGAACACGTGCCTTCTTGTTGTCAGATGATGTCAGACTGTTGTCCTGGGCCGCGCGATAAACGGACTTGTCGTCAATCGAAAGTGGTTTTTTTTTTTTTTTTTTTTTTTTTGCTAGGGGCTTTACATCGCACCGACACAGATAGGTCTTATGGCGACGATGGGATAGGAAAGGCCTAGGAGTTGGAAGGAAGCGGCCGAGACCTTAATTAAGGTACAGCCCCAGCATTTGCCTGGTGTGAAAATGGGAAACCACGGAAAACCATCTTCAGGGCTGCCGATAGTGGGATTCGAACCTACTATCTCCCGGATGCAAGCTCACAGCCGCGCGCCTCTACGTGCACGGCCAACTCGCCCGGTAATCGAAAGTGTGTGGGATATGGTGAAATGACGGGTGTGGCGCTGTAACCCAATGCCAACCACCAAAGATGAACTTTGGAACCAGGTGAATGCAGCATGGATGGCTGTACCCCAAGACGCCATTCGCGCGGTATACGCGTCGATGCCATTGGTATCCCCCCACAACGCCCCTGTTCAGCATAGCAGGTGAGGCCATCTGGGCGAGATACTGGTCCTCCTTGCCAGTTCTATCCCCCGACCCAAAATCTCACGCTGCAGGACACTACCCTTGAGGCCGTAGAGGTGGGGTCCCTCGTTGAGTCCGAGGGAAAAACCAACCCTGAAGGGTAAACGGAGTAAGAATGAAAGAAAATTGTCACAAATGTAAAATTCTAGTATATTTTCAGTTCTAACGGCCTCCTCATCCATATACACATTTTCTTCTCATTAACTTGCCTGTTTATAGTCTTAACATCGTTTTTTTTTACCGAGCTCGAAAGCTGCAGTCGCTTAAGTGCGGCCAGCATCCAGTATTCGGGAGATAGTAGGTTCGAACCCCACTGTCGGCAGCCCTGAAAATGGTTTCCCGTGGTTTCCCATTTTCACACCAGGCAAATGCTGGAGCTGTACCTTAATTTAGGCCACGGCCGCTTCCTTCCCACTCCTAGCCCTTCCCTGTCCCATCGTCGCCATAAGACCTATCTGTGTCGGTGCGACGTAAAGCAACTAGCAAAAAAAAAAAAAATGTCGCTTTTGAATATTTTCTTTTCTTATAACTTTGTTCATATGAACAACTACCGAATTATGCCTCCAATTTTCCTTTTAATAAACGTTTCTCTCCTCATTGACATACCTGTTATGTTTATTTTATAGAATTGTGGAAGTTTTCTCTTGCTGTTAAATTTGATTCTAATTGTTTTCTCCATATTCCTTACTTCATACACTACCTCTTTATGCAGCCTCATTTCTTAACTGATCACTATCTCTCTTAATAACATTCCATTCCTATGCCACCTGACGGTTTGTCACACGTTCACCCAATTATAGTTAACTGCTAAGGTTGATTTAGAATATGATTTAATAACCATTAAAAACTGACAAAATCTACTATAAACCGTCCTTTTCTTCCCTTGCTCTTAGATCTGTCAGGAGATAACGGAGGAGAAAGGTTGGACCTTCGGATGGGACTCCTATGGAAAGGTGCCTTATGCCTACAAAAGTAAGTCACTCTCATTCAATAATGAGAACAGCACTCGTGTTTACTCAAGTATAAACAGGTAATTAGATGTTATTACATTGAGTTTTTTCATGCACTAACAACTTGTTATAACGTAAATACGTTATTTCTAAGTTACCAACTTCCACTAATTTCATATCTCATGTCGTCCGACTCGTTGGCTGAATGGTCAGCGTCCTGGCCTTCGGATCAGAGGGTCCCGGATTCGATTCCCGGTCGGGGAGGGATTTCTTTGATTAATTCCAAAGGCCCGGGGGTTGGGTGTTTGTTCTGTCCCCAACATCCCTGCAACGCACACACCACACATAGCACTATCCTACACCAAAATAACACACAGTTACCTACACATGGCAGATGGCGCCCGCCCTCATCGGAAGGTCTGCCTTACAAGGGCTGCACTTGGCTAGAAATACCCACACGAAATTATTATTATTATGTCTCATGCCGCTACAGAACTGAAGGGCGTTAACCTACCAAGCGACCGCTGCTTAGTCTGAAGGCCTGCGGATTACGAGATGACGCGTGGTCAGCGTAACGAATCCTCTCTGCCGTTATTGTTGACTTTCTAGACCGGGACCGCTATCTCACTGTCAGATAGCTCCTCAGTTGTAATGAAATGAAATGTCGTATGGCTTTTAGTGCCGGGATATCCTAGGACGGGTTCGGCTCGCCAGGTGCAGGTCTTTCTATTTGACGCCCGTAGGTGACCTGTGCTCAGTTGTAATCAAATAGGCTGAGTGGACTTCGAACCAGCCCTCAGATCGAAGTAAAAATCCATGACCTGACATAGAACCCATGTCCTCAGGCTAAGAGGCTGGTATGCTAACCCCTGCACCGCGTGGTTGGTCTCGCTTGATCATAACATCACCAGTTCAGAGTTACTGACAAGTTTACGCTACGTACTGAACCCATAATTCTACGGTGAGAAAAATTTTTATTTTTCTCAAATATTTATTTGGTATTCAGAAACTACTGTATGTTTGAGGGCAGCCATTTTTGCGCTCCTACGAGTCCCGATGTTAGCGTGGGAAGGTTCTTCCTCAAGGCGAGCTCGTGAATTGCCGGGACACCTCGGTGGGACTCGAGTGCCCGACAATTCTTTAAATTAATGGAATTCTGCACAACGAGGGATTTTGACAATATAGTAAATGAAGAAATTAATAAGCAAAATTATTCATACACCCTCTGTGAAGTTAGTGACACCAGGGAAAACTTTAAATGCAGTTAAGCCTAAGTACATGGTAGCGTGAGATCAGCGAGCCAGTTACACGTGCCAAGGTCATGGGCAGAAGAAAACGCGCGAAACGCACGGGCAGAAACAATTTATTCCCCGTGTTGTGAGTGTAGGAAAATTATAAAATTAACATCGAACATAAGTGCAAGTCTGTCCGGAGTTCTGGGACAAGTCTTATCAAAATCGGTTTATTAGAAGCAAATTTGGCAGATTACACAACCAAGCCTCAGAGAGGGGATAGCGTCCTTCCTGAAATTATAAAAGAAACCCCCCACCGTAGATTTTTCAGTGTCGATCTGGAACTTGGAGCCGCGGGAGCTTGTGCCCGTCGTCATTAGAATTCGCGCCAGATTGACCGACAAATATCTAAATACATGTTCGTGGCTAAGGTCCATATATTTGGTTAAGGAGAGAAAGTGATTGGGGAAGTTCTGAACGTTTGCAGACGAACTGAGAAGGTGTAGGCTGGATAATATACACAGCAGATTTTATATTTTATCATTTCATGTACTCTTGTAAGTGAAGAGGGTCTGGGGGAAGCTACACAGAGGAGTTCTGCTCCCTTTATCGGTTGAACACCTGTTCTTATTGAAACAACGGAGAGAGAAACCACTCTGAGAAAGCATCAGACAGTTGTAGTCGACTGCAGGACGAGGGAAGTTCGTGGTGCAAGTTACAGAGAAAGTGCATTATTTATATGGTAAATTTAATATCGTGTGTGTGAAGGGTAGTGTTTGGATGAGTGAGATTTTGAAGATGAAAATGTTATCTGTGAAAATGAGTGGCTAAGTACGAGGTTGCTGGTGAGGATGTAACCAGAATGCTGAGAATGTCACCAGTGTGCAGGTCTGTCTAATTTATATTATGTTGTAGTTAGTTAGTTACTGTCTGTCCTAACCAACGTTTCCAGATGATTGTCGGGTCGATATTCGTAATTATCAGGCGAGAGGCGTTGTAAATTTTGGTCAGCGTGTGAAAATTTCAGTGTGTAAAATTCATGTCAAGAACGGTAAAATGCGACGCCTAAAATTTTGTGTTGAGATGAGATATCATTCAAAGTGCGGATTTGTGAACGTTATAAGTGTAAATTTGTCGTGGCGAATATCGTAATCTCAGGTGTCAGTTGCATTCAGAAATGCTGGTCGATAATAATAATAATAATAATAATAATAATAATAATAATAATAATAATAATAATAATGTTTACCGCGGGATAAGGAAATTCTTCTCTGTAAAATTGCATTTAACCAGTTATTTTTGCAAGGATCGTAAGCATATTTAGATAATGTCAATAAAATTTGTTAGAGTCACAGTTATTAATGGGAAGGAAATTTTGAGACATCGTGTATACCAGTGTTGCGAAAGGTCGATGTGTGCTCTTGGACTCTTGAGGTTCGAAGGTCGTAATAATAGTAAAGTAAGAGATGTGTTTAATAATGGTTGTCGTTTTCACCAGGGGATCGAAGTATGAAAAAGGGTCTTGAAGGAAAAGGGATTGAGAGCGATGGATTTATATGTACGTGGAGATGAGAGAGAAGCGATGCCGCTGGAATAAAGCGATGAGAAAGTGTGTTGAGATAAGCTGTATTTTGTAGAGGAAGTATTTAGGGAACAGGCTGTGTGAGGCAGGCTGTATTGTTTTCCGCAATCAATCCAAATTTGAGATGACTATGATGTGAAGCATTGTAAAATTTATAGAACGATTCCAAGTGAAAACGACTCTAGTAAAATGTTAAAGTCTGGGTAGTAAACATCCAGTGATTTTTGATAAGATAATGAGCGGCCTCAAGGATTAACGAGCATTTTGGACACACGGTTGGGTTATATTGAATTTGTTCACTGGATAAGTCATTGATAAGATGGTTGGAATTGATGATAGGCGATCTGAGAATTTCGAATGCGGTGGTGATGATTATTATTTTGAAGGCATCCACTAAAAGGGTAAACATGTGTTGGGAATTTTTATTTGCTTCCCTAACACTTCAGTGCACAGGCTGAGAGTGTGTTCGAGGTGGAGAATCGTTCGTCACGTCTATTTATTTTTGAATTCACATATTATAATGAGGTAGACACTTACTGTATTTTTCGAGAGGTAGATATTTACTGTATTTCGACTTGCATTCCTTTGGTAATAGAGACGTTGGTTCCGTCGTGTGGTATTTTGTCTGACCAAATCTAGTGTGGAATATCAGAGTTTGTTTGAAATTGCTGTTCGCCTGATATGTTAAGAGAGACGTGGTACGACCCACTTTGACGCCCGACGATAGATTTAGGACGTCACGTGTTATTCTTGGAGTCACTGATGATGAGACGTCCTAGGTCACGCCCGACGACAGAATTTGGAAGGCATCATGTACATAATGATTAGGTTTAGGGTGTACAGATTTCAATGTGAGCCCGACGATAGGTCTGGGATGGTAGCTGTACACACTCAAGTCTCAGCTTAGATGTTCTTCTTTTGTTTTGTTTCTTGAAGCGGCCTGGGGAAAGGTAGCATTTACAATACGATATGATTTTATGACGAGGGTAAATGCGGAGCTCTCCATTGAGATAACGGGACTGCTATCAGAGAAGTGAGGGCTGTCCAAGTGTTGGATATCGGCTCGACATAGATTAAATGTTTTTACTGTAATTCGTCGTGCGTGTTAAGCGTTAATGACTTCGAGATGTTAATTTATTTTTACGGACTCTATTGTTTTCTCGTTTTAACGTCCGTTCTCGTTTGATAGTGTGCATATTGACACTCAGTGTATTAGTGTGAGACTTGAGTTGCGAATGCGGTTTCGATTCGTCAGCCGGTATTTTATATTTATTTTAATCTTGTCATATTTTCATCCTTATTCATAATTAAAGTAAGTAAGTAATCACGTTATAAGTAGTGTGTTGGGACAGACAGTAAATAGAGAGATCTGTACTGGTAGCATTGTTTTCAAGGGAAAGAATTCCTTAAAATTGTAGTAAATTGTAGCGTGGACTGGTAATTTTATTAAGCATAACAAACCCATTTCTAACCTGAAAATCGGTTCAATAATAATATTTTCAAGTGACTTTTCACTTTTTGATTAACTTCAGTGTTTGGCATTTCTTCTAAATGCATGATTAGTAATTGTTTCCTGCATTTCGCAGTTTTGTTCCTTTAGAACGATCTAACGTAAGATCCTCCCGGATCCTGTTGTTGTTGGTTCCTTCCGAACAGCTGTTTGGGGTGATGCACGTTTAGCATCGGGATTACCTTATCACTTAAGGGTGTCATGAATGACAAATACATGGTGGAATTTTATTTCAATTGTGAATTATGCTGTTAACTTGTAGTGAACACCATGCTTTTCCATAATATTTCGCAACCTATCCAAAGCAACTGATAGCCAGTTTGGTTCGATTAAGGGTCCATTCGGCGGATGTTCCGTATCCGTGAAGGGTATTTGACTGGTGGATAACCTTAATTGAGAGGAAATCAGGCGTTCTACTTGTTGAAAGTCAGATTTTCCACGGATCGTGTGGATTGACTCTCAGTTCTCGTTTGGAATAATAGGTGCCCGGTTTTCAGGTCTTCCCCTTTTCAGTTTTTCAGTTTCGCTGTCCACTACCATATTAGCTTCTCTGAAGCAAATCTTTCGGCATTGTAAGAAACAAATTGGCGTTATGTAATGTGACTGTGTTTGAAACATTCAAAACAAATAATTTATATTTTTTTCTGCAAGAATGCATATCAAATTAATTATGTTATCGTGCTATTTCAGTTTAATAAAAGTTAGTAAGCACATTTTTGCTCCTCATTTCAAGTAGTTAGGCTTTCTTCTGAACCCCATCGTTTGGTTAAGATCGTGACTGAATTTATTCCCGCAACGACCCATGATTTAAGAGTTCTAAATTGTTCTACTGTAGCAGCCGTGGCCGACCAACGATGGAATGGTAAGTTCAAGGGTTCAGTACTGTGCATAGGCCTATATGCGTATGGTTTCAAGTGATTTTATGGAATCTGAGAACGTTCTTTTAGAACGAAACATGTTATCCTTTTGTTTTTTATACGTTGCTTTACGTCACACCGCCACAGATAAGTCTTATGGTGACGATGGGATAGGAAAGGGCTAGCAGTGGGAAGGAAGTAGCCGTGGCTTAAATTAAGGTACAGTCCCAGCATTTGCCTGATGTGAAAATGGGAAACCACGGAAATCCATTTTCAGGGCTGCGGGCAGTGGGGTTCGAACCCACTATCTCCCGAATACTGGGTACTGGCCGCACTTAAGCGACTGCAGCTACCGAGCTCGGTGTCATTCCTTTTGTAATAGTGTGTATTTTTCATAAGTATGTTATAGTGTTGAACGTGTTTTGATGAGTGGTTTCGACACACTGAAAAGAATTGCAGTTTAACATTGTATTTTATATAAGTTACATTTTTTTTGGTTTAAAAATCATTCGTGTTAGAAAATAATTTGGCATTTGTGTTCTTCCTTTCTTTCTTTTCTTTTCGTAATCCACTTTCCCTCCAGGGGTGGTGTTTCTCTCGGACTCTGCGAGGGATCTCACCTATATCGCCTCAAGTTCAGTCTCCTGTAGTGTGAAACTTTGGGTCGGGGATATAACTGGGAAGGAGGATCAGCACCTCACCCAGATGGCCTTACCTGCTATGCTGAACAGGGGATTTGTGGGGGATGGGAAGATCGAAAGGGATAGACAAGGAAGAAGGAAATAAACGGCCGTGAACTTGATTTAAGTAGCCTGTTATCACGTCATTTGTCTGGAGGAGAAGTGGGAAAGCTCCGGGATGGCTGAGGTGGGAATCGAAACTCCTATACTCAGTTGACCTCCCGAGGCTAAGTGGAGCCGGTTCCCACCCTCGTACCACTTTTCAAATTACATGACAGGCCCGGGAATCGAACCCGAGCCTCCGGGGGTGGCAGCTAATCACACTAACCACTACACCACAGAGGCGGACTGATATTTATTTTGCTAGCATTTAATTTGAATTCTGCGATTTCTATGAAATGTCGAAAGCAAGTTCTCCTGTGTGCATATTTATTTATTTATTTATTTATTTATTTATTTATTTATTTATTTATTTACTTAACCCACTGTCCCTCATGCTGAAAAGTTTACACTCTTCTTCTGTGCCTTTTTTTATATTATTCTTTTGTGACCTCCATGTTTAAGCAATGAGGCCTTAGGTATGAACATCTGATATAATTCGAATATTCTTTACGTTATTTTCCGCAATCTTTGTTTTAAAAATAGTTCATACATCACTCCATATTTGAGAATTTTTTACTCATGTGTACGTACATTTTTTCTGGAGGAAACTCTGTAAAAATCTGTTTCTAACTGCAAATACCTTGTAACTACCATTTCAAAGGATAACTCAATAAACCAAGAAATAATTAATAGGACTTAGAAAGCTTCTCAATTTTATTTTCAAATGAGACATCTACTGTGCGATGATAAAATATCCCCAAAAAGCAGAATTGACCCTGTGTCATGCCTACTTCATTCCAGTTCTCACCAATGGACTGGAAACATGTACCGTACATAACAAGGCTAACAGTAAAATCCAGCCAACAGAAATGAAATTCATCAGAACAATGAACCAAAAGACCAGGAAATACAAGATTAGAACAGGAAGGAGGCCGGCATCAAAATACCTGTTACAGAGCTTTAAGGAAGACGCAGGCTTCAATGGTTTGGACATGTTATGAGGATGGACAGAACGAGAACAGAAAGGAATTACTTTGACAGAGAAGTGAAATAGGAGATGCCCAGTAGGGAGGCGAAGGAACCGATGGAGAGACACAGTGAAATCGGAGGTCAGGAAGAAGAACTTCACTGGGGCGGACATAGAGGAACAGAAACTATACTTTGACAAGAGGAAGTGGTGAACGGTTGTATACCACACTCGTGTAACTGGAGCTGGGAAATGATGATGATCGTGATGATGATGTGATTATGATGATGATGATGTATATGTATATATTTAGCTACTTTTATTATAAATCCGAACCCGGGTAATATGTTTTAATATTTGTCCACAGATCTCACATGGATAGGGTACGAGAACCCGCGCAGTATTCAATACAAGATGGATTTCATCAGAGAGAAAGGCTATGGAGGAGCAATGATGTGGGCCATCGACAAAGATGACTTTCGAGGAGCTTGCGGTGTAAGGAATCACCTAGTGCAAGTTCTCAACAACAGTATGAGTGATTACATAGTGCCTTATCCAAGGAGAAACGGGTCAGCAGAGCGGGTAGGTTAAGCCTGAAGACTAAATTCGTTTAATGTAACTTAATTTTAACAAATGATCCTATTTCCTTTCTGTTTCATGTTTCCAGACCGATAGTTCTCCAGAGCCGCCAGCCAACGAGTGCTTGGCAGCTGGAGTACCACGTGAACCAACGAACATCCAATGCCATCCAGAGAACAACACAGTGATCCTTGAGGAAGGTTTTAACAGAGTAAGCATTTGTTCACACGTCGAGGTTCGAGCAATGTGATTTTTCTTTGCATGAATCGTTTGGCATTTAAGGGAAAATTCTTCCCTTTATGAAAGGGGGTATAATAATTGAGGGTCATTGTCACTATCATCGCTGGCTTCACACCGAGACAGTAACTTTTCTTATCCCAGCTAATGCAGATAGGATTCATCAAAATTTGTTATGTTCCTATTATTCATATTCCACATAAACCTGGATGTCCCGTGACTGTAATCGTGATGTATACAGTATCATAAAACTACCTGTGTAATGTAATGAAGAGGCTATGAAGGAATTTGCTAAAGCTAACATGTATGGCGCCAAGTTAATTAGAGCAAAATTCACCACAATATGATTTTTTGATGATGACATAGCTCTTTCTACAGAAGAGGAACATGGCTTGTAAGAGGCTTTAGAAATCAGAAATAGTGAACTAAAAGTTGAAGCACAGCTGTAATGTGTAGAGTCCGGCCTTTTGGGCTCTAATAGGTTAGATGCAAACTGATTGAAGTGCGTAGCAAGTTTTATGCAGATCGCTGTGCGATGGTGTAGGGAAGGCTACAGAAAATGTAGGGATTCTTAACTAGCCGTACCCCTTACGTTTATGCTAAGCTTACAACACATCCATAGAGCGGGCCAGGCGACATTGCATTCTAACTATTACAGCCTCAAAATCCGGTCTCTAGATGTTAAAATATTAAGAAGAAAACCGAAGTTAAAAAATTCACTCGTGATGGTAACCAGAAGGCTGACTTCTTCTTTTTCTTCTTCTCGCCGTGCTGTTTTCTATCGAAGATTGGCCGTCATCACGGCCATTCTGGTCTTTAAGTCTGCCACGTGGAAAAGTGACATCTTGCTCATCTCGAACTAGTCTCTCAGGTTCTTCAGCCAGGTCTCCGTTGTTCTGAGATCTTTCCCTGGATCACTGACTCTAGGCTCCTCTACTTTTGTTCATGTAACACTTTTGTGTGTGAATTCTTTGCTCACTTAACTTCTTTGAACTTATTTGCTTTGCCTTGCTTGATGTTACTTGGTGGGGTGAGTTGTTGACTTGTGCCCATAACTCATTATTTAATACTATTATTGGTCCAGGGATCATGTTATTTTTCTTACAATAAAATTCATTTTTGTGTTACTTAGGGTATACTTTTCACCTCCATTTTTCCGTCTGAACTGCCCGCGCTAGTCATGATGGACAAAGATATTGAGCATTCACAGACATAGCAAACAAAAGACGACACGATGAAGCGGAATGCCACAGAAGAGAGTCGTGTCTACAGCGAAACAATCGCCGTAGTTACGTATCTATATTTCTCTAGTAGTAATGGTATTTGGCCCGGGGTTATCCGTGGAACGCAGAGGTGAAAGAAGGTGCTGGTGGGAAGAATGGGTCTAACTACAATATCAAAATTTAATTTAAAACTTTAAATAAAGGTTATATTTCTTTTCAGATCTCAACCTTAACAAAATTCTTCACTTAGTGAAAGAAAAACCAATGTATCAGGTACAATGACAATTTTAATACAAGAATAGAAAACCCCAGAATAGGGGATTTAACAGTTTTGGGCTCCAAGCTCCAAATTTACGAGATTACAATGTCGCCAAAAGTAGCGTTTAATTAGACACAAAATTCCAGAGAACTTTGCTCCAACCGTAACAATTTAAAGCCTTCCAAAAGTCACCACTCGCTATTACACAAATATCAGAAAAAAGCTTACATACTCTCCAAATTTGACCAAGGAGACTGAGCTCCCAATTCCACACAGCCTACACAAGGCAACTTTACACAAAACCTTACAATCTCAGGCCTCCCTAGACAGAACAAACCATTTACAATACCATGTGGTTTACAGAGGGGTACCTAGTACCCATACTACTGGGCCTTCGTGATAAGAAGGTTAAATTACTGGGTCTAACTCTAAAATGTATGGAGGCGTACACTTGCGTTCCTTGAAAAACAGTTTTTTTTTAAAAAACCCTACCTGGTCTTGTGGACCGATGATGCAGAGGCTAATCCCACACTACTGAGGTGACTAGAAGAACAAGTTACTTGGTAATTTACAGGAGAAAACGGTTACAAAATCTTAGTCACCTCAAGATAAATTGAAGGGGAACTCGAGAGGGTAACGCACTCTCTATCACCGACTTACAGTTTAAGTCTTTTATGAAATCTTACATTACCCGAAATAAAGTTTACATTTTAGAAAACAGGTGGTTACATAGTTAAAAATTAGAACCTTCCCTCGGGTAAGTTTGCGGAGGTAGCTACAGAGATATAAAACTGGTGGCCATTACCTGGGCTGATGTTATGCCTGCCGAAGAACGAGGCACGCCGCCTCCTGTCTTAACACACACACACACACACACACACACACACACACACACACACACACAGAACTTCGACGATCAATAAGACAAGGTAGCTTGAAAACGCCGCAGCTTATATACCCGAGGGTACGGTTCGAGAAGGCTCTGGACTAAATCCGGACACACCCTCTCATTTTTATTGGCAGAACAAAAAGCTACAGGGAGCCTGTAATTGGCTGAAAAATAATTACAGAAAATTTGTGATTGGCCTGACTCAAAAGCTGACGGGAAGAGAAGGAAGTGCTGCAGACGCTGAAGTACTAAAATAAATGAAAGTCAATTTAGTTGAGAAAACCTATGAACACAAAACTTCTTCAAATCATTAATTATTCCAGCTTGCACCAGAGTGCATGATCACAGTTTTTATAGTAGAGACATCTATGGAAAAAAGTTCCAACTTCTAGATGTACACCATCACAAAACAAACAAATCCAATCAGTTTAGAAAACTTTAAAATAAAATATTATTCGGTTATTCAGTAGTGACATCTTCTGATTAATGTCCCAACTTTATGCATTAGCTGTTTCAATATTTGTGTGATAGATAGCGTTCCTTAAGGCGCTTCTTTTAAATGTGCGGGGTTGAGGTGTACCCGCCGGTACAGTATTTTTTAATTTACAGCAAATTTTACTGTTGATTTGTGTGAAAGCAATTATTATCCTCCATTTAGGATAAAAATTATAATGAAATTTCAGGAATACAATTCGTTCACGTAATCGGGAAGAAACCAATTGGGGTGCCAAAGAGTCGATGGATAGACACAGTGAAATCGGCGGTCAGCAAGAGGAATGTCAAGTGGAAGGAACAGAAACTATATTCTGACAGGAAGAAGTAGCAAGGCCTTGTACACCACACTCGTGAAACTGGAGCTGGAAAATTATTATGATTATTATTGTTATTATTTCTTGTTTCTACGTGTAAGATTACTTCGTCGAAACTAATGACTCAGGACTAGGAATGGGTCCAATCAGTTCATTTGTATAATGGAAGGTTCGCGATTTGTGTCTGTATATGTTCGAGAAGATTGTATAAACATCGCGACCGGATATAGAGTTGTAATTGGTGAATCTGGGTGGTGATAGGCAAACTCCTGCGTTCTGATTGGTCACTCCATAGTCGCTCCAAGGCCAAGTCTTCCCCTTTTAAAGGGAGCGAGGTAGCTTTCCGGTCCTGTCTTTGGTCTGTCTGTCGTTCTCTCGTCTGTCCGAAGTTTTTGACGTCGTCGGCGACTCCCCGCTTCCGGGATGGGCCACCTCGCGGTAAACACTCGTTATTTCAGTTCCACCTTAAGTTATATTTAAAGTTCGCTTGCATTTTCATATAGGAGTTTGCCCTAACCCCACCCAGACTCGTCATGCAATTATGTTTCTCAGATGTTTAAGAAAGCGCGTTTTCCTTTCATTCTAATTTGCAATTGTATTTTGGTGTGCCTTGCTACCTTCTGTATCGTATTGTAGAACTTAGGTTATGTTGAAATGTTTTGGTTAACTACTTGGCTTAATAGCAACGCTCTTGTCAAACAACATCTAATCTTGTTTTCGTAAATTATGTGACTGGATTGTTGGATAGATGAATTTTGTGCAGAACTCACCTTGTAAATTTCCATTTTGAAAATAATATTTGAAAACTAGACATCACCGTTGATTTTTCTCGAAACCCGCAACCTTCGCTTTCCTATGACCTTTGGTAGGTTCCCAGTCCCCGTTCCACGTTCCTTGTTTATAATTGTCAAGTTGTCCCACCTGATCTGGTTCGTGTTGTGTTAGGCACAGTTTATTTGATGTTTATTGTGTGTCTAGGGTTACGGTATAGTGTAATTTGATTTATTTTTCTCCCTTTTAACTGTGTATCGTGTAGCCGCTGAAGTACCGGTTACTGTACATGTATGAACCTATACCGTTCGTCATCTTGAGTCGTTCAAATGAACTAGTGAAAGATGATGATGATGATGATGATGATGATGATGATGATGATGATGATTGTTGTTTAAAGGGGGCCTAACATCTAGGTCATTGGCTCACCAGTGAAAGAGTGAGGAATACTGAGGTGATGGAAAGACTAAACAAGAAGACCGAAGTATTCATTATTGAAGCGCTGTGACGTAGTAGAATTCATATTCGTAATGTATCAAAGTATGTATAGGCCTATTTCTCTAGTAATGATCGTATTTATTAATTTACCGCTAATTTTACTCTTAATTTGCTTAAAAGCAATTATTCTCTTTCATTTAGAACAAAAATTATAAAGAAATTTCATGGGTATGATTCATTCACGTACCCTTCGTCCCTCTCACTTCTCTGTCAAAGTACGAGTAATTATTTGCTCTTCTCGTTCTGCCCACCGTTTTCCCCCCTTCCAACTCCTGCAAATCCACCAAACCCGCCAAATCTCCTGGCCAGAGAGAAGGCGTTATCTTCTAGGTGACCCGCCCCTCCCCTTCGGGGAGGGGAATGAAGACTTTCCCCTTGGCCTTGGCCAAACCATTGTTGCCTGCGTCTTCCTAAACGCTCGGTAACAGGTATTTTGATTCTAGCCTCTTTCCTGTTTGCTTAATTTCTAATCTTGTCTTTCTTGGCCTTTTGGTTCGTTGTTATGATGACTCTCGCTTGGGAAATTTATTTAAGTCTTCACAAGAGTTGCTTTCTTAGTTAGATTTGAGGTAGTTACAATTGTGATTAATTTAACCCTGTGACAACAATATCGGGCATAAAAAATATGTTTATATGTTCAATACTTTTCTGGAACCTAAGTTACATTTAAATGGCTTACACGGTAATCTTAACATGATAGTAGATCTACAGCGGGAACATTGTGATAGCTAAGACATGATTTAGAGAAGATTACCTTTATATTGTACTCGTCTTCCTTTCTTTCTTTCCTTCTTTCTTAATCTGTTTACCCTCCAGAGTTGGTTTTTCCCTCGGACTCTGAGAGGGATCCCACGTCTACCGTCTCAAGGGCAGTGTCCTGGAGCGTGATACTTTGGGTCGGGGGATATAACTGGGAAGGAGGACCAGTACCTCATCCAGGCGGCCTTACCTGATGCGTATGCTGAACAGGGGCCTTGTGGCGGATGGGAAGATTGGAAAGAATAGACAAGGAAGAGGGAAGAAAGTGACCGTGCCATTAAGTTAGGTACTATCTCGGCATTTGACTGGAAGATAAGTTGGAAACCACGGAAAACAACTTCGAGGATGGCTGAGGTGGGAATCGAACCCACCTCTACTCATTTGACATCCTGAGGCTGAGTGGACCCCGTTCCAGCCCTCGTACCATTTTTCAAATTTCGTGGCAGAGCCTGGAATCGAACCCGGGCCTCCGGGGGTGGCAGCTAATCACCCTAACCACTACACCACAGAAGTGGACTACATTGTACTCATAACTTACTATTTAATAAAAAAGAGCATAAAATTAATTGTTTGATTTTCACTCTTCACATTTATTATACTGTTAAGTCAGCTTCCATTTCTGTTGACTGGATTGTACTATAAGTCTTCTTATGTAGGGTACATATTTCGAGACCATAGGTGAGCGCTGGAATGAACTAGGAGTGAAACATGGTCGATTTTGCTTTCTTGGGCATTTTATCTTCCCACAGTAGATTTCTCACTTGAAAATAAAATTGAGAAGCGCATTGAGTCCTATTCTGTACTTCTTGTTCTATTGTGTTATCTTTTGAAAATATACTTCCAAGGTATTTGAAGTTAGAAACAGATTGTAACCCAGATCCCTCCAGAAAAATGTTTGAATCTGCGCCTTTGCTGTTGATCATTTCAACAGGTTTTGTTTCTGTGATGTTTAGTCTATATTCTTTAAACTTGTCACTCCAAATGTTTAGTTTCTTCGTTACTGCTACAGTTTCTCTCTAAATTCTGAAAATATTAGAATGTTAGACTCTTTATAATGTTCTTTTATGGATTTTATGACCCGATCCATGACTATGATGAACAGGAGTAGTGACAAGTCAGTTCCTTTCTGCGCTTCTCTCTTGGTTTCAAACCAATCTGATCTTCCATCCTCTGCTTGAACATAGCTAAAGTATGTTTGATAGTCCATCTTTACTTTATAAGTAAAGAAGTCTGGCACGCCTATACCTTCTCGGAATTCCCAGATCGTCTTCCTTAGGGACACTGTCGTAGGTCTTCTCGATGTCCATGAAAACATCATTAAGTTCTTTACGCACAAAGAAGTATGCATGATGAATAACTTCTTAAGCTTAGATGTAAATTTACTGAATGTAATTTTAATGTTATTGGTTCAACATCACACTAATTTCTTTTATGGTTTTCGGAGACGCCGAGGTACCAGAATTTTGTTCCACACGAGTTCTTTAACTTGCCGGTACATCTATGGACATGAGCCTGACGTATTTGAGCAGACCTATCAACTTGGGCTCGGAAATCCAGCATCTTAACCGTCTGAGCCAACTCAGCTCGACATTATACTGAGTGGCAATCCTATTAGATATGAAGACAATTCCTTAAACATTTTGAAGTGGGTAATCAAATGGCTCGAACCTGTCTTTTGTAACCTATACAACGAGGTATATCGACTTGGTTGAGTGACCTAGGATTAAGTTTGAGTTACTATAATCTATTAGTTTCATGGTCCGTATTGATAGTTCAAGTACAAGTATGAAGGATGAGTTCTCAACCTAATCAATACTTTATTTTACATAGTGTCAATAATTTACATAAAAACAGGACCGGTTTCAACCCGTAAATAGGTCATCTTCAGCTGTTAGAGAACTTACTTAATACCACTAGTGGTATCATGTTTATTCAATGGCATTCTTGTTTAGTTTTATTTTAGTTCTGTTTATTCTGTACAGTCTCTATTAAGTAAGTTCTCTAACAGCTGAAGATGACCTATTTACGGGTCGAAACCGGCCCTGTTTTTATGTAAATTATTGACACTATGTAAAATAAAGTATTGATTAGGTGGAGAACTCATCCTTCATACTTGTAAGTTTGAGTTTGTTTTATTCGGTTTCTAAGCATAAAAGCCATGGTTGATTTTATAAGAAGTTGGCCTGTAGTTGGCAGTTATAGGGGATTGTTTAGTTTATTGTATGTGTCCCAAGGTATCTGTGGAACAGCAGAGGTGAAAGAAGGTGCGGGGGTGAACAGGTCTCAGAATACGAAATTGAAGTTAAGATAAAATTTAACAAGGTTATATTTACTTAGCAAAATCAAGAAATAACAAGAATGGCAGGTACAGAGTAGCAAGGTAACAAATGTACAATTACAGTATTCACAGGATTTGGGCTTCGAGCCCCGGACTCACAATTCTTGAGCAATTAGCCCAACTTTACGATATACACAATTCAACAAAGGGGCAGAAGACCCCTATCATGCCCAGGAGCACTTGCTCCCAATTACACAGTAAAGCCTCCTCGAGGCGCGCAGGAAACAAAATTTTTAGAAAGAGCAATCTGCTCTTAAGTACGAGCCTATCCAAGGCCACACCAAACTCCACTTTCAAGTTGTCCTCCAAGGACATGAAAACAGGGGTAAAATACCCAACCTGCTGAGGCCTATTAAGTAAGGAAAGGTTAATTACGTGGCCTCTAAAATACCAACTTGACAGGAGGCGTTCTTGCACTCCTAACACACTTTATATAAAACCTACTTGGCACTAGGCCGTCACTGCAAGGGCTAATCCCATACTAAAGAGGTGACTTTAAGAAGGAAACAATTTACATTACGTTAAGGAAGAAACGGTTGTGAAAAATAAGTTCACCTCAATGCAATATGAGTGGGAGCTCGAGAGGGTTAAGCACTCTCTATCCCAATATGTAGTTTAAAAGATAGAATAGATACTAAGTGTCTTTACATTTTAGGGGAAAGTTACATGGTGGAAAAGCTTCGGACCTGCCCCGAGAGTTAAACTGCTGAGCTAACAAGAAAAGAAGTTATTAAACGGCCATTACCTTGTGGTTGAACTGCTGCCCGAAGAAAGAGGCGCTTCCCGCCCCCTTCTACGTACTTTACACACTGAAAGATGTTACTGAAGTGGCGCGGACACCCGAAAATCAGCAGTTTATATACTCTCGCGGAAAGTTCGAGGCGTTTCAATAATGAGAACACCCTCCCACAAGAATTTTATTGGCTAACCAAGAAAACCCCTACACAAGATGAAGAAGAAACACATTATTGGTGGAAAATTAATTCGAGAAATTCGGGATTGGTAAATTCAAAACAAGGGGAAAGAAAGGGTTAATATTGCCAACTTAAACAATGACTGAAAGAAATTTAACAAAGAACAAACTTATGAACACCAAATTTCTTCAAAAACATAGTTCTTTCACTTCGCACCAGGGTGCATAATTGTATTTCTTCAGTAGTGCCATCTAGAAGAGAATGTCCACACTTCTTACTACAGGCAAAACAAAAATACATCGAAAACGACCCAGTTCAGAAACTTCAAAATTTCCGAGTAGTGACATCTCCTGAGAAACTTGAAAATTAACACAGTAGATAAAGTTCCGGCTTCCTCCAGTAGAGGAGTTTCAACTGGCGCAAAGTTCAAATTAGCGACGTGGAGGTGTACCACCCGGTACAGACCTCCCCCCCCCCAAAGCTCCTCCAAGGGGTGACACATCAAATTTGTTTGAAAACAAGGTTCAAGTTATGATGTTGATATTGAAGTAAATTGCAGAAGTATTTACCAACAAATTTTCTTAAAATGATTGGATCCAGTCTCAGAATTCTTGTAGTAACTTTTGAAGTAATGTCTTTATGTTTGTAGAAGTTGAATTCAGAAGGAAACTTTTAGTTTTTAAAGTTGAGGAAAAATTCTCTAAGTCCACCAGATATTGCAGTAAAATCCAAAAAAAGGTAGTAATTGTTGAACTGGAACGTCCATATAGCTGAATAAGTACTTTAAACGTTGATAAGTTTGACGGCCAGACCAGCCGCCGCTGCTTGAGTTCAGAGGAGGCCGCTCGGACCCCTCAAGTACCCTGAGATACCGTTCGCCCGCACTATGAGAGGAGCCGTGGAGTTGAAGCACGCCGCGCCCGCGGCGAACAAGCAGATCACGGGCCAGTTACAGGTTGTGCGCCGCACATCAGCCTTGGCCGGGAGGAGGACTCCGGCTCGCCGTACACAGGTTGGCCTCACTGGAGAAGGGCGGGCCCTCACCCTGCCTCAGTAGCGGTACGGCGCCGCGCTGCTGCGGGGGCACTGAAACATTAAAGCTCGGCGGCAGAATTTTGTTGGACCATCATCATTTTTTGAGGGCACAGGCCTTGTGGAGAGGTTGAGGGGCCAGCGGCGTGAAGATATTCATTTCATATATAAGCCACTGTGTGTTATGTTAGCAGGAGACGGGAGCGTGGTAATGGCCATGGTAAGGACAGGATGGCAGTTTAACTGATCGGGGGAGGTTTACAATAAATAATTACACACAAAGGAAACAGATTCCAAGGGCAGAAGGCCTTAAAAGTGAAACCCCTCAAACAAAATATAACCTTCATATTTCTTTCAAAATTATATGAAGCAAGTTAACACAGAAATTACACCGGTTTCACCTGTGACAGGTGAACCCTAAATATCCTCTCGGTGGCTGGATTACTTAATAACAACGTAACCGGCGTAAGGAAATCTAGAATAGTACACGGCCCATGAAATCTGGGGGCAAGCTTGCCCGCGGGAACAAAATTCTTGGCCATCACATGGTCGCCTACCTTCAAATTGGTGGGTCTCCGTCCACGATCATATCTTTCCCTAACCTTTTCATGAGACACTTTAAGATTGGCTTTAGCCTTCTTCTAAAGATCTTTAATGTTATCGGGATCTATTGTCTCAGGTAGAATGTCACTCAGAGACCAGAGGTTAGAGAGCGGCGAGTTGGGAACAAACTTGAACATTAAAGAAGCTGGAGTAAACTTATGAGATTCATGAACAGCTGAGTTCAAAGCAAAAGCTAACCAATGCAGGGACGTGTCCCACCTAGAATGATCTTCGTGATGATAGGCAATAAGCGCGGACCTGAGATTACGATTAACCCGATCAGCCAGAGATGGTTGAGGGTAATAAGCAGAAGTTGTCACATGAGAGATGGACAGGTCAAAGCAGAATTTACGAAACAAATTAGATGTGAAAGCCTTAGCATTGTCAGACACAATATATTGACACGGACCAAAAGAAGCAAAGATTGAATTTAGACAAGTAATGGTGGACTGAGCGGTAGCCAGCTTAGTCGGAAAAAACCAGGACAGTCTTGTAAAACCATCTGCACATACAAAGATGAACTTGTTGGCATTTCCCTTTCACTGGGGGAAGGGTCCTACATAATCAATATACAGGCGTTCCATAGGGCGCGACGCTTGATGAGAAGACAACAGGCCTACCTTGGTGGACATGGTTGGTTTACTAAGCAAGCAGGATTTACAAGCCTTTACTAGTTCACGAATTTCACCGTCCATACCCTTCCAGATGAACCTTTCACGAATCTTTTCACGAGTTTTAAAGATGCCTAGATGCCCCCCTAATGGGGTCTCATGATAGTACTTGAAGATCATAGGTACAAGAACAGCTGAAACGACAACTTTCATCATCTTATCATGCCTCGAAGGGCAACATAACACACCATTCCTCAGTACGTAAGGGACAACATGTTCCCCAGAAGAAAGGGTTTCCATTATCGGAGCCAGCGTCGGATCTTCACGTTGGTATTTCTCAATGTCCCTAAAGAGCATGGGAGCATCTGTTAAGATGGCATTAACCTCAGATAGTATGGACTCGGGAGGTGATGAACTATCGACCGGTTCATGGGTCTCGACGTCGTTGGAAAACATACGGCTGAGTCCGTCTGCAACAACATTTTCAGTACCTCTGATATGCCTAACATCAAATTGGAAGGCAGAAATTCGGATGGCCCAAGGGGCTATACGACCAGTACGACGCGGCCTACCTAAGACCCAGCTTAAGGCTTGATTATCCGTCTCCAGGTCGAATTTAACATGTTCCAGATAGAGACGGAACTTTTCTAAGGCAAATAAGACTGCCAAACCCTCGAGCTCATAGATGGAATACTTGGCTTCTTGAGCCGATAGAGTCCTAGATGCATAGGCGATGGGTCGCCTCCCTAGTTCAGTCTCTTGAAGAAGGACTGCAGCTACCGCCGACGACGACGCGTCGGTTTGGACGATGAATTTCTTGGAGAAATCCGGCATAGCAAGGACAGGGGCATTACAGAGAGATAATTTAAGATCTTCAAAAGCGGCTTGTTGAGAAGGTCCCCACTCAAATTTGATGCCTTTCCTACGAAGAAGGTTCAAGGGCGCGGCTCTATTAGCGAAGTTAGGAATAAATTTCCTGAAGAAATTCACCATACCAATGAACCTGGCGATACCTTTGATGTCCTTAGGAGGTTTAAAATCACGGATGGCCTGTGTTCTAGAATGATCGACTGCAACACCATCAGGTGACACAATATGCCCTAGGAATGACATGGAGGGCTTAGCAAAGGCAACCTTGGACAACTTCACAGTTAATCCGGCCTTACGAAGGCGATTGAGAACTTCTCGCAGATGATCTAGGTGTTCTTCGAAAGTCTCCGAAAATACCACGACATCATCAAGATAGTGATATATGTACTCAAATTTGATGTCGGAGAAGACCCTATCTAGCAGTCTAGTGAGTACAGCTGCTCCCGTAGGGAGCCCGAAAGGCACGCGGTTGTATTCATACAAATTCCAATCCGTGGCAAACGCTGTAAGGTGTTTAGACTCTTCGGCTAGGGGAATTTGATTGTAGGCCTGATTCAGGACCAAGATGGTAAAGAACTTGGCCTTACGAAACCATGAAAAACAAGAATGAAGGTCAGGAAGGGGCACAGATTGTAACACCACCTTCCGATTGAGAGCCCTATAATCAATGACAGGCCTGAAGCCCCCTTGGGGTTTCGGGACTAGAAAAATAGGTGAAGAATACGCCGACTTAGAGGGCCTAATAATACCATCCTTCAATATTTGATCAATGATTTCCTCCAGAGCCTTCATTTTAGGTGGAGACAGCCTATATGGTGGAAAACGGACCGGAATCGAATCCGTGACCTCAATTTTGTATTCAATAAGGTCAGTAACACCAAGAGTATCAGAGAACACCTCTGGAAACGACTGACACAACTTACGAATACTATCAGCCTGCTCCTCAGGTAGATGTCTAAGGTCTAACAACATCTCATCCTGGGTAGGCGAAATAGATGAACATGATGCAGAATTACATTTCAATAATGGGATTTTACAATTAGACGCAAATTTGAAAGTGCACGACCTACTCTGAAGATCGAGCACAAGACCAGTGTGAGAAATGAAGTCAGCTCCCAATATAATGGGGCAAGACAAGTGCTTGGCCACAAACAATTTAATTTTCCATGTAAATTTAAAAATACGAATTTTGACATATAAGGAACCTAAAATTTCTAATGGAGAAGAATTAGCCGAAACATATTGAACAGACGATGAACCATAGTCAGGCAGTTTACAAATAGATTTCAATTTCGAATACCATTGAGCCGAAATAATTGAACTAACGCTGCCTGAATCTAAAAGAGCTGTTACAGGTTCATTATTTAACTCAATTTTGAGAAAAGGTACGGGTGCGCGGGTATCCGCCGCAATCCTAAGACATTCTTTGGGGCATTCAAAAGATGAATTTGAAGACTGAATTTTCCCTGAATTTTCGACCTGCTTACCAGGGGCTGAGCCTCGGGACGATGGATTAGTCGACTCAGCCGAAGCCACTAGTCACTTATTCTTGTTGGTATTGGTGGAAGTTGCACCAGAAGTTGAGCAGGAGGGGGTTCTATTCAAATTTGGGCAATTCTTGGCGATATGTGAGAAAGCCCCACATTTAAAACAGCCTTGTGATGAGCCAGCTCCATTATTTGCCCTTCTAGATTTGATCAATGGACACTTATTGCGAAGATGGTCAGACGACCCGCAAGCATAACATTTACGGGGTGTGATTGGTCGGCGAGGTGGAGGCCGAGGATTACTAAAAGAAGGAGGGGGTTCTTTCGCGACACGCAAGGAATTGGCGTATCTAACTCCTTCCGCTGAGACGGCCAATGCTTCAAGTTCAGAGATGGTTTGCGGGCACGCCGCGAAACACAAATATGATCGGTACGGAGGTGAAATACCTTCTACAATAGCCTGTACAATCTGATCTTCAGGAAAATGAAGAGCAAACACTCTGGTATAGAACTTAATATCTTGGATGAAATCTGCCAAGTCTTCATCCAACCGCTGTACACGATAATAGTACTTCTGAATTAGAGATGACCTCGCACGAGCAGGAGTGAAATTTGCAAGAAGGTGTGCATGAAAATCTTCAATAGATGATTGTTCCGCTATTTCCCTAACAATTTTGTCCGAGAGAACACCGATTGCATAGGGATAAATTATCTGCAAAATTTGACACGGAGAAAGAGAAAAAACAAGAGCATGGTCCTGAAACTCAACTAAAAACCTTAAGAATGAAATTACTTCACTAGTGGTATTAACAGAAATCTTAGAGATACCTCTGAGCAACATTGCTAATGGATGAGGCAAGCTGCTGAACCCAGGTGACATAGTAGGTAAAGGTTTAAGTGGCAAAGACGTTAATTCAGAACGTACATTATTCAACGAGGTACGGCGTTCAGACTCGTTTTCCAATGGGGCAGAGATTGTTTGAGCTCCAACGGTTTTCCTATTGACTTCTCCCTTAGGAGGCTCTTCCTCGCTACCTACATTCACCGTAGTGGGTTGATCAGTTTTGGGAGGAACTTCCCCGGTTAACAATTGGGTAACCTTACTGGACAATTCAGAAAGATTTTCAAGAACCACACTAGCTTCCTTCCTCTGAACGTCATTCAACTTCAGAGACAACAGATCGTTAACTCTATTAGAAAAATGAAATAACCTGGCTTGCACACGTTTAATTTGATTAGGAGAAGGATCATTTTCTTCAAAAAAGCTAACTACAGATGCTAGCTCAGTAGTATTGTCAGTGATCGTGGAAAGAGAGTCGTCAATTTCTTTCTCTCCCAAAGTGGGGATGGAAATGGGCAAATCAAGGGACTCTCTAAGCTTATTTGTGTCTACCGCAACCGTGCCTCCAGATTGCACATTTCTAATAGTTAATTCATAGATCAACTCCTCCTTGCGCAAATAGTTAAGATGGAGAACATCGCGAGGGCCGGGCATGATGACAAAGCAATTTTGAAAACAAACGCAAAAATCAAAAAATTCCAGCAACTGAGAAAATTGTTAGAGTTCGAAAATAGGCAATGTTTAGCCGTCAAAAGGGGCTAAATTGAGACCCATTCAACCACGCTCTGCTACCACTTGTTCCGAGGTATCTGTGGAACAGCAGAGGTGAAAGAAGGTGCGGGGGTGAACAGGTCTCAGAATACGAAATTAAAGTTAAGATAAAATTTAACAAGGTTATATTTACTTAGCAAAATCAAGAAATAACAAGAATGGCAGGTACAGAGTAGCAATGTAACAAATGTACAATTACAGTATTCACAGGATTTGGGCTTCGAGCCCCGGACTCACAATTCTTGAGCAATTAGCCCAACTTTACGATATACACAATTCAACAAAGGGGCAGAAGACCCCTATCATGCCCAAGAGCACTTGCTCCCAATTACACAGTAAAGCCTCCTCGAGGCGCGCAGGAAACAAAATTTTTAGAAAGAGCAATCTGCTCTTAAGTACGAGCCTATCCAAGGCCACACCAAACTCCACTTTCAAGTTGTCCTCCAAGGACATGAAAACAGGGGTAAAATACCCAACCTGCTGAGGCCTATTAAGTAAGGAAAGGTTAATTACGTGGCCTCTAAAATACCAACTTGACAGGAGGCGTTCTTGCACTCCTAACACACTTTATATGAAACCTACTTGGCACTAGGCCGTTACTGCAAGGGCTAATCCCATACTAAAGAGGTGACTTTTAGAAGGAAACAATTTACATTACGTTAAGGAAGAAACGGTTGTGAAAAATAAGTTCACCTCAATGCAATATGAGTGGGAGCTCGAGAGGGTTAAGCACTCTCTATCCCAATATGTAGTTTAAATGATAGAATAGATACTAAGTGTCTTTACATTTTAGGGGAAAGTTGCATGGTGGAAAAGCTTCGGACCTGCCCCGAGTGTTAAGCTGCTGAGCTAACAAGAAAAGAAGTTATTAAACGGCCATTACCTTGTGGTTGAACTGCTGCCCGAAGAAAGAGGCGCTTCCCGCCCCCTTCTACGTACTTTACACACTGAAAGATGTTACTGAAGTGGCGCGGACACCCGAAAATCAGCAGTTTATATACTCTCGCGGAAAGTTCGAGGCGTTTCAATAATGAGAACACCCTCCCTCAAGAATTTTATTGGCTAACCAAGAAAACCCCTACACAAGATGAAGAAGAAACACATTATTGGTGGAAAATTAATTCGAGAAATTCGGGATTGGTAAATTCAAAACAAGGGGAAAGAAAGGGTTAATATTGCCAACTTAAACAATGACTGAAAGAAATTTAACAAAGAACAAACTTATGAACACCAAATTTCTTCAAAAACATAGTTCTTTCACTTCGCACCAGGGTGCATAATTGTATTTCTTCAGTAGTGCCATCTAGAAGAGAATGTCCACACTTCTTACTACAGGCAAAACAAAAATACATCGAAAACGACCCAGTTCAGAAACCTCAAAATTTCCAAGTAGTGACATCTTCTGAGAAACTTGAAAATTAACACAGTAGATAAAGTTCCGGCTTCCTCCAGTAGAGGAGTTTCAACTGGCGCAAAGTTCGAATTAGCGACGTGGAGGTGTACCACCCGGTACAGTATGTTTATATGGCGTGGCTCAGGCTATGAAGCCTTCTATTATTTCAAACCATATTATCCAACACCGTTATACAATGTATAGAATCATGTGAATAGCGTACTGTACATACAGTATAAATATTAGTTAAACATAAAATTTCTAAATATCACTGACATAATTGTGTATCATTATTGATGATTAAGAACTAAATAATAGTTTTGGTACGATAGTGATATTTACTTTCCACATGTTTGAGTACAACATTAAAATTTTCCTTTCAAATATCATAGGATTGCCTATGTTTCTAATTTCAGCTCGGTTAGGGGCACGCAGTTGTGAGCTTGCATCCGGGAGATAGTGGGTTCGAACCTCACTGTTGGAAGCCCTCGAGATGATTTTCTGTAGTTTCCCATTTTGATACCAGGTGAATGTTGGTGCTGTCCCATAATTAGGGCCACGGCCACTTCTTTCCCATTCCAAGGCCTTTTCTATCCTGCCGTCGCATAAGACCGATCTGTGTCGGTGAGACATAAAAAACTTGTAAAAAAATAAGCTCGGAGTGAGTTCCAAGAACGGAGTGTAGCAGGTATAAATGAGTTGTTATATGCGTTACTGTAATGAATGGTAATAGATAAGAGGGATCGTATGGATGAACTTGAGGGAGCATACATAATATTTGCGCGCGCGCGGCGTGTGTGTGTGTGTGTGTGTGTGTGTGTGTGTGTGTGTGTGTGACGTTACCTCAAAAATTTGCCAACAGCTTTTCAAGACTAGAATTACATATTGAAGAATACTGCGAAAGAATGCACAGAGAAGATATTTACTGGGAGCTTCATGTCTGGTGGCTCGTATTTCTTACTAGAAATAAAATCTCTGTGAGCATCCCAGTTCAGTTCACACAAGTTCTGACATGACATTTGCACTTTTTAAATGTCAAATGTAGGTTAACAGATGTGAATTATATTTGCTTCCACTTCCACATAATGGTTTGTTTAATAAACGCAGACTGTGTGAGTGAGACGCACGACATCATTTACTAGAGTAGCTCTGGCGTCGGTTGCTGAATATAGACGTCACTCGAGATGAATGAATTAACATTCATAAGCCATTAACTAAAATCACAACCATCATCTCCGAAGACTGATTCTCACCACTCTTTTTTCAGATTTTGGATTGACGAAAAACTATAATGACCTCCATAAGGGGCTGCTTAAAGGCAGCTGTAAACATGCTTTATTCTTACTTTGAACTATTTCATTTTTCTTTCTTTCTTTCTTTCGTTATTTTTTTAATAATCCGTTTACCCTCCAGGGTTGGTTTTTCCCACGGACTCAGCCAGAGATCCCATCTCTACCGCCTCAAGGACAGTGTCCTGGAACGTGAGACTTAGAGTCGGGGGATCCAACTGCTGAACAGGGGTCTTGTGGGGCTATGGGAAGATCGGAAGGGACGGGGAAGGAAGCAGCCGTAGCCTTAAGTCAGGTACCATCCCAGCATTTTCCTGAAGAGAACTGGAGAAACTATGGAAAACCACTTCAAGGATGGCTGAGGTGGGAATCGAACCCACGCTACTCAATTGACCTCCAGAGGTTGAGTGGACCCCGTTCCAGCCCTCGTACCACTTTTCAAATTTTGTGCCAAAGCCGGAGATCATACGCGGGCCTCTGGGGGTGGCAGGTAATTACACTAACCACTAAATCACAGAGGCGAACACGTTTAGTTTTTTTATTACTTTAAATTCTACATTTTTGTAAATTAATCGTCAGTTACTAACCTTTCTTTTTAAATAAGTCGTGATGCTGTCGATTGCTATTTCTTTCATCAGTTTCATGTATACTTCCGTTCATATTTATGATGTCTTCTATTCTAATGATGTTCGTGTCCTTTCTCATCATATTTTACCTGAAGTTAAAACGTTCTTCCCTCTTTAGACTGACATGACGTCCTAGATTCTGGCGCGTGGTCTTTGAAATATATTGTTAATGCCAATCTTCAGTCATGTGGACACTCCACAGTGCCAAACAAAACTCCTCATTGTCTTAATGGCCACTTCCTTCATATTCCCGCACATTTCTAGACTGTAAGGCTCAGGTATTCAACTAGTATGTGATCAGAATGTTCTTTTTAATGAATTGATTATTTCACCGGGGATATCTTTCCGCATACCCTTGACTATATGGAATACTTGGCCGAAGTAATGTTCAGTGAATGATTTTTCACGTGCGTCACCGGCATTGTAGTAACGTAGCTCATATGATTTGTCATGAAGTTTTTATATAAATTATCTGTCCGTTGCCACTGTTGATTTAAGAGATGAAAGCGTGCTTAAGTTCATCACCAACCCTTTGTTGAGAGCTGTTTGATGATCTGTATTATTTTGAATTGTGATGCTGTGAGGAGACCGAGACTATATAAAAAGGTCGGAAGCGACCACCCCTGTAGGTTTCTTCTCCCGTCTCAGCTTCACACGGTTTCCCATTTGGACTCACGAGGTTGACTAATCATACTGTATTTTGCGGGCTCGTTTTAAGGTGAGAAAATCTACCTATATCGCCCATGCTAAATATTAACAATTCTGGTACACTTGTCTGAAACTATAGTTGGGTTAGATATTTGAAATTTTTAAGGCTTGATTTAGCTATAATAATAAGAAGGATTATTTGCCAAGACCAAAACCGTTTTTAGTATTCATTCCTTTAGGTAAGGTAAGGGTTATACTGCCCGAAGGCAGGTCCAAACCTCCGCAGAGGTGTTCCTGAGCCGGAGATTACGTGCAGTAGAGTGGCCAGTTCCTTTCCGCTCCTTCATTCCCTGACCCCCACCAAGAGCGCGTGGCAACCCATCCAGCTCCTGACCACGCCCAATGTTGCTTAACTTCGGAGATCTCACGGGATTCGGTGTTTCAACACGGCTACGGCCGTTGGCTATTCCTTTAGGAGGTGCAATAACTTTACCTGAAATGTGCCAAGGATGTTTCTAATTCCTTTTAGGTATTACAGAAAAAGTTCTTATTACTCTTAATTAGAGTCATGTTGATGTGCAGAAAACCGTTCAGGAACCTAGCATCAAACGTTTGCTTGAAAATGGTACCAAAGTACAAAAATATAAGAGGAAATCACTGCAAAAATTTCACAACCCATCCCGACAATTATTAGAATATTCCTTCCCATTCTCTGAATTATTGTCATCCTTGGTAAGTTATAGGTTTCTTTTCTTTCTTCTCGCTCTATTTGTAATCTCTTCCATCTTTGCTGAGAATTAAACATTTCCCTTGAAGAAATATAGGGAGCTGCAACACCTGCGTCAGGTTCAAGTTCAAAATGTGGTGAGTTCATGGCGATGTGAACCTCTGTGGTTCAGGGAGCACGCCAGGCTCTCACCACTGGGTTCCGTGGTTCAAATTCCGGTCACTCCTTGTGAGATTTGTGCTGGAAAAAGCTGAGACGGAACATGTTCTTTTTTTCGGATACTCCGGTTTTCCCCATCATCCTTCATTTCAGCAACTCTCCCCAATAACATTTCATTTTAACTGACAGACATTAATCATTGCCCCAGAGGAGTGTGACAGGCTTTGGCAGCCGGCACAGTTCCTGTACTCGCCGCTATATGGGTTCATTCCATTCCTGACTCAGTTGAAACTGGAAGCAGTCTGTGGTTTTTGTTTGTTTGTTTGTTTGTTTGTTTGTTTGTTTGTTTGTTTGTTCGTTCGTTTGTTTGTTAGGAATTGCCTATGTCACCGCCGCTACTTTTTCATAGAACCTTAACTATGTCAAATACTTGGTCTATGTAAATTTCAGTGAATAATTTGTCCAAGCATCACTAGCATTGTACTAACGCAGTTCACACGATCTGTCATCAAGTTTTTAAATATCTATCCGGTGACATCTTTGATTTAAGAGCTAAAAACGTACTTAATGTCATCATCAGTCTCTTATTCTGGTACCTTCTGTGTGTTTCCCTTTATTAATGTACTAGGTAGAGTTCTACAAAATTAGTTCTAACATGGAATGAAAATTGACGAACTTTGGTATTGACAAAAATGGCCACATATACGTCTTATAAGTTGATAAAATCCTCTATAAAACGAATAGGTTACAGGAGGCAAGTAGGTTCAGTAACGGATCGAATTAAGACCACAAGCATATTTAGAGGTTGTAGTAAGGATGTAAAGGAGAGGGTATATGAGTCTCTGGTAAGACCCTAACTGGAGTATGGTTCCAGTGAATGGGATCCTCAAAATGATTTCTTGATTCGAGTACTGGAAAAGTCCGCCTCTGTGGCGTAGTGGTTAGCGTGATTAGCTGCCACCCCGGGAGGCCAAGATTCGATTCCCGGCTCTGCCACGAAATTTGAAAAAGTGGTACTAGGACTGGAACGGGGCCCACTCAGCCTCGAGATGTGGGTTCGATTCCAACTTCAGCCATCCTCAAAGTGGTTTTCCGTTGTCTCACAATTCTCCTCCAGGCAAATGCCGGGATGGTACTGTGCCCTTTTAAAGGCATCAACTGCGGTGATCTCTTCTTTCTTCTGTGCGCCGGCTGCTCCTGTAATAAATGACATGTAAATATACTCACCGCTGCATGTAGACTCTTCTTCCTCAGTCGTGCCCGTCCGTTATCCCCGGAGAGGCCACCCGCTGATTAAGGAGTGAGGGAATGAAAAGAAGGGGTAAACTAACTAAAATGACGGTACCCAAGACTGAATTAAAATTTAAATAAAAGACTGATTTATTAAATAAAAGCAAAGTGCGAAAATTGAACGTAAACTGAACTAGTGAAAAACGTAAACAAATGAAATAACAGTGACTAATAAAATATTAAAGAGTAAGGATCTGCCTTGCAAAGCAATTCAAAAACTGCCTAAATAAACTGACTGAAGGTCAAACACCTCAATTAAAATATACCAGGCTATCTTGACACTGTCATCAAGTTAATAAAATGACTCAGTTCAAAACTCTGGTCAGAAAGACCACCTTCTTGAAATACAAGAATACATTACGGAGAAAAATATCTCTCAAATATATAAGTTAATAACATGACTCAATTTAATTCTCTGGTCAGAAAGACCACCTTCTAGAAATACACAAATTATATTACGGAGAAACTATCTCTCAAAATAAATTTAAAATAGTTGACTCACAATAAAGTAAATTAAATACTGTTATGCCACCAAACCACTGACTTATAGGAGTTATTAAATGTTTAACACCTGTTGCTCATTTGGTAAAATACCCAAAATTTAAATAATCATGGACTGCACTAAGCGAGTGTATCACTTAAGGAATAATTCGAAGAAAACAGAACAGCCGTGAACATCACACTTCATTTCCGACATAACCATTGTCTTATACAAAACCTCATGATTAAACCAAATTAATTATCGAAACATCACTCTGAGTGTATCCAACCACTCATCTAAATTTTAAACTTCATTTGCATGTCTGTGATAGACTGGACTTCTTAAAATAAACAGAAATTTAGGCCAAATGCCTGATGTTAACATTATCAAATGATAGCGATCCTTGTACATTAAAATTTCTATTGACTTTGCCGCTAACTGCATTTCATTATTAATTCATATTTGTGGTATCACCACTAGATGGAGGCAGATACCCTCTTATTTACCACTCATTGCGGCAGTTTTATACAATTGGTTTATTTAAAGATCGCTTCATTTCAAAATAAAAATGTAGTGGATTTTAAAAGAAAGTTTGGTAATTACTTAGATGCCTGGTATGAGCATACCACTACCATTTCGACTGTGACATAATCGATGATCCAATAAACCTAACATCTGAAATGGTATTTACATCATTACATTAATTAACGGAGAAACACTGCTCCGACAAAAGAACACAGAAATAAAAAAAAACTAGCCTAGCTACACTTATCTATTTACACCACATCAAATATAAATAATTCACATACGCTTAAGTCCTACAAATAAACGGTAAAAGGTACAAACAGAAAAGAAAACAAATAAGGAAACTGGATCCCACCATCGCGGCCTACTGGAAATAAAAAGGATAGAAATGCGCAAAACAAACTCGGAGTCACCTAAAAAAAAAATATACCCCGCTGCGAGTAGCAAAATGAAATATTGCGAATTTGACGGCAATCTCAAATTTCAGACGATAAATGTCTGGACATGATATTATTTAACCTTGATGGACAAATTACTGTTACTTCACGTCATCCGTGACTCTACATAAATATTCAAAACACATTGACTCGTCGCTCTGTTCACATTGTACACTGGCTAGCATTTTTATCGAGCATCTACTTTCCCTGGAATTATTTAAACAAACACAGGCTCCTGCCTGTAGTATCATAACCCATGTCGTAACACATTTAACACACGTGGTTAAATTCTTCATTTCGCAATTCTATTTATTCATTAATTCTCGACGTCATTATTATACATTATTCTCACAACACAGCCTCGCTCGTATCCGGCGGGCAAATATCCGTCGTGCACATTACGGCTTCTTACAACAATTCAAGACATGGTCCCAATATCATATTTCCATCCTCAACGTAGATCATCAGGGATATTAATCATCTAGCTCGATCTCTCGATCATTCACTGTTAACACATCACAAAAATCACAGAGCTGACTCATCAATGGCGCTCACCGTTTCTATCAAAACAAAGAATGACGAGATTGCCTCTCAAAACACAAATGTTGAAACATGCGCAACCGCAACTACACAGAAAATAAATATCCGCGTCTACCAAAAATCGTCGCAAAAATACGCGGGATAAGTACAATCAAAACCGGACATCAGAAGGATGATTCCGCAACATAAAACAAGCTGAAATGCGCAAAAATAGCAAAATAAACATTGAAATCATCGCGACGGCGTCTATAAGATCAAAACTCCAACAAAATCGACTCAAAACCACCGATCTAAAATCATGATGAATAATAATAATAAACTGACATTACTCTCGTGGATCAAATATCAAAACTAACTGTCAAAGTGACATACTACAAAATCAGCCATAAATACACGCAAACAAACATCTCCTAAAACAAAGTGCACAAAATAAGCCTATCTGAAAGTGCAACATAAACATTATTATTATTATTATTACTATTATTATTATTATTATTATTATTATTATTATTATTATTGGCAGTATTATAAAACTGTGAATTATTTACAACCCTACCTAGTACTCTAAACTACATTGATCATCGATTTTTGCCACGGTCCTACATATTTATTTACATTATAATGATGCTCATACCTGTGATGGTGGAGGCAGGTCGGTTCACCCACCGGCCCCGGTCATGTTGGAAATTAGAATTCCATCTTCAAGCTGATGTGGTATTCCAGATTATTACACACGCAAATTTGACACATTCTTGCCATGCCGTGACACACGTTTATATTAGCATAAAACACTCGTATTTCTCTCACTCCAATGAAAGTTAGAAAATGCCACTGCAGACTCCTGCCTGTTGTGTAGAAGGATGGTCGCCTCGCTCTCTACCTGCAAAATCACCTGGTGGCCTGCTCGCCGATCCCTCAGCTCTGTTTACACTACAGCTTACAGTACATTAATCCTACTGGGACCTAACTGTCTCCTCAAGGTTGACTATTGCGGCCTCCATTGAAGAAAGTCAATCACCTTCCTGTCTGTCTTTACTGGTTTCTCCCCGTAAACATCTCGCTTGCCAAACAGTTTGTAGAATGGTAGAAACAAGCTAAAATACAGTTTATGTTGTGGAGAAAATTTTATACTGATCTCACATGTAACACTCCCCGCTGGTTAGAAATGTTTTTATGTAACTATGCCGAAAAACATGGACTTGTTTCCCTCGACTAGTAATGTGAGTTCATTTGAGTTGAAAGTGTAATTCTTGCCTACTCTCCCTGAATTTACAGTAAAAGTCTGTGAAAATGTTCATTTTCTGAAATGCTATTCTCCCAAGTAAATAATACAAGGCTTTCTAAAAATGCCTACAAGTGTCTAATCGCTTTCTTACCAGCCAAAATAAAGCTGACTAAATGCATTTGCTGACACACTCTGTCACTCTGTCAAACGTAAATTCACTGAGAATGACTCAAAACACTGAGCACTGCAAAAACACTGAGAATTCAGAACGACTGAGAATGACTGAGACTGACTGAGAATTCGACCCTGTGGTCGCTGGGTTTTGTAGAAATTCCTCCCACCACCTGGAAAATAGTTCCGTGGAAGGGATGTGGCGTAATAATCTAGTCCTCGGGAGCGCTTTCTCGTACATCCGTAGGTTATGGTTTTCAAAATTTATATGCAAAACTTCCTAAATTTTGTCCGACTCACATGTGATATTGCGCCGCGGGAAATGATCATAGGATAATCCACACGACTGCGCGCGTCACTGGTGTTATTTTCTTCCGGTGGATGGCCTCATCCTGCCATGACAGCTCCTTCCTCCAGATCCTATTACTCCTCCGTGTGAAGTTGAATTTTAATAATTAGGCACTAATTAACCACAGATTGGTACTGATAATTCACCAAATATTATAAAGAAGTCAGGACACTGTTTTTCACCACCACATCGGGCTTCAGATCGCGAGATACTGACTGTAGATTTCCCGGTATGACAGCTCATTCAAATTTAGAATTTTCTGATTGGCTGAGACTTTCGCGCCCTTCCAAACGTGGGTGCATCCGCTTCCTCCCAAGGATTGGCGGTTATAGTCGTTGGCCCCCTATTGTACTAGCAAAGTAGGTCAGGCTTCAACGCGTACTTTTCTGGTGAGAACGAACAGCAAGTCGCCACTCCCAGGCGGTGTCATAAAATTTATTGGAAGGCTGGTTTACAATTTGGTCGTGCCAAGAGAAGAGTTTCATGGATTCTCTCGCCGTCTGACTGGCGCAAGAAAGTTCCTTTGTGACTGCTAGTTTCACAGCCTCACTGTGGTATCTCATATGTGAAATATTCAATTTAATTGTGAATTAGATTAGGCCAAATTCGCTTATGGGTGCAGTACCTAACTTAAGGCCACGGCCGCTTCCTTCCCTCTTCCTTCACTGTCCCTTCCAATATTCCCAACCCTTCACAAGGCCCCTGTTCAGCATAGTAGGTGAGGCCAGCTGGGCGAGGTACTGGTCCTCCTCCCCAAAGTGTCCCAAAGCCAATATCTCGCGCTCCAGGACACTGCCCTGGAGGCGGTGGAGGTGGGATCCCTCGCTGAGTCCGAGGAAAACACCGAATTTGGAGGGTAAACAGATTAAGAAAGAAAGAAAGGGAGAGAGAGAGTACTAGAAAAAATCGAAAGAAAACCAGCAGGAATTGTTCTGGGTGATTTCCAACAAAAGAATAGATTTACGAAAATTGTTGCGAAGTTTGGGCTGGGAAGACTTGGGAGAAAGGAGACAAGCTGCTCGACTAAGTGGTATGTTCCGAGCTGTCAGTGGAGAGATGGCTTGGAACGACGTTAATAGGCGAACAAGTTTGAGTGGGGTTTTTAAAAGTAGTAAAGATCACAATATGATGAAGTTGGAATTTGAGAGGAGAAATTGTGGCAAATATTCATTTATAGGACGAGAAATTAGGGACTGGAATAATTTATCAAGGGAGATGTTCAATAAATTTCCACAAATTATTTGCAGTTATTTAAGAAAAGACTATATAAACAACAGATAGAGAACCTGCCACCTGGGCGACTGCCCTAAATTCAGGCCATTGATGATTGTTTGATGATCTGTAGAGAGAGACGAGTACAGGAGCCTGTAGTCCTGACGTAGAAAGCCACGTATTCAGTAGTAAATTTATCACACATGTGTGAATTCTCTTAGAAATACAAAGGAGAATCAAATGATAGCCGCAATTATTGTTTCCACTATTTTAATGCAGGGATTGTACATTATTTTTCTACTTAGTCCCCCCCCCCAGTTCAATGCACTTACGGTACGTCATTTAACTCATTTGGTTGACTCTGTAGCCACTCGTGCAACGCCGACTGGACATATTCATCGGATTTGAACTTCTGCCCTCCAAGGCACTCCTTAAATGGACCAAAGATGTGGAAATCAGATGGTGCCAAATCTGGCGAGTATGATGGATGTAACCCAGATGGGAAGGATCAGTCCATTTCTCGCACCAATCGTAGACTTGCCGCTGTGACAGATGGGCGTCTCCATACTTCATCTGCTTTCTCCTATAAATATCAACTGGTTTCACACATTCACTCCACAAAATTCGAATAAATCCATGCCACTCCCACTTGGTGCAATTATTGCGTAGTAGTGCCGCCATCTTGAATCAGCTGTTATTCACCTTCAACCTCATCTACCGGCACTACTTCGTACTACTAGCTCGGAAAGACGATGCACACCCATGGCTCGCTTTTACTTGCGAGTAGTACTAGTACCATTATGTTAGGTACTGTTGGGAGATCAGAAGAATGAACACGCCCGTTGAGGCACGGGGCGAAGGGTTTTTCACCAGCAGAGCCAGTGACGCAATGGTTACCATAGCAACTCCGCTACTATCCAGGCGACTTTATATTATCTTCTACTGGTCTACTGGCAGCTCTTCTCTCTTGTCAGTTGTAATCCAGCGAACTGCAAAGTGTGAGTCAAGGTTTTCGTGTAGCAGATACGAGCAGATAAGAGCCGATCTGTCTGAGCAGAACAGGAAGTTCGTGCTTGCAGGCCACATTCCTCATTCTTGCATTCTTCTCATCTCTACACAGTACACAATACGTTTGTGATTAGCAACAGAGAGTGGTTCACTGTGGATTTACAATACCTGTTATTAGTACACATAGGTGAAGAAAACCATAGGTTTGCGCTGCCCATCAGTGGCGTCATTATGCGAGATACACCTTAGGTCTGCGTTACCTGTGAGCAGTACAATAATGTGTGTAACACCGAGAATCTACGTTACTTTTGATTAGTGCCGTAACATGACAAATACCATGGTTCTACTTTACCAGCGATTACCACCATTATGAGGGTCCGTTGACCTGGATTTTGGTCCCATTTACACAACAAGCATAATCGATTCAGGATTGTGCTTTAGAAGCAGTCACTTGGTCAGTAAAACTGAAGGTCGTATCTACTGATTGTTTTAAATTCATATCCATCCATGCATTCTTCATCATCACGTTTTGAATTCTGGTCACTGGATGATTTTGGACTTTTAAATTGTCATTACATTTTGTCTCATTTCGTACCGTTAGGGGCCGATGACCTTGATGTTAGGCCCCTTTAAACAACAATCATTATCATCATCATCATCATCAATCATTAACCTGTTTTATGTTTCAGGATTACCAATGTGTGGACGAGAAGGTAATTCTGGGTGACTGTCGTTCTGGTTACATGTGGAACCCCATCAGGAAGATGTGCGACACACCGCTGCCTTCAGTTGCCAGGAGAGCTTCGCTGAGGAGTAGAACAGAGACACGGCCAAGTAAGAGGGAAGGAAGTGGCCGTGGCCTTAAGTTAGGAGGAGAAGTGAGAAACCACGGAAAACCACTTCGAGGATTGTTGAGGTGAGAATCGAATCCACGTCTACTCAGTTGACCTCCCGAGGCTGAGTGGACCCTGTTCCAGCCCTAGTACCATTTTTCAAATTTCGTGGCAGAGCTGGGAATCGAACCCGGGCCTCCAGGGGTGGCAGTTAATCATACTAACCACTACACCACAGAGGCAGACGACCTGCTTATCAAATACACAAATGTTTGCAAATCAAATGCACGAGATCAAAGTGGTATAAACAAGTAGAGAAAGACCTCACTGAATTAGGATCCCAAATCTGCAGGATAGAAATGTACTCAGGAAAGTTGTTCACACAAGGGAATTTGAGGAAGATGTGAAGAAACCAACACGACGTACTTGGTCGGAGGAATAGAAATTACAACAATCTATTAAAATGAAGAACTATTCGGCAGGGAGGAAAGCTCAACACATATTGATTCCGCGTGGTCCTAAGTGATCCATTCGCGCAGAAGGAGAAGAATACAGTAGTAATTGTTACGTTAATAATTATACTCATTTATGATTGCCAGGCAATGAAAACCTCATAATTCCACTCACGAGAAAATCACGTTTCTCCATCTGTCTTGCGAAGGTTTCCCGCGTTGCCTGAGGAGAGAAGACTCCCATGGTCGAATAATTGAGCTATCGTTAAGCAATGAAATTGCTAGGAACAGTTCTTGGGCCATTGCTGACCGCTCTGTTTTCAGCTTCTTCTGTAAACTTTACTCCAAAGGACTTAGCGAGGTTTCCTTTTTTTCCAAGCAACGATTATATTCTTTCTTTCTTAATCTGTTTATTGTCCAGGGTTGGCTTTTCCCTCGGACTTAGCGAGGGATCCCACCTCTACCGCCTCAATGGCAGTGTCCTGGAGCTTCAGACATCGGATCGGGGGATACAACTGGGGAGAATGATCAGTACCTCGCCCAGGCGGCCTCACCTGCTATACTGAACAGGGGCCTTGGTGGGGATGGGAAAAGATTGGAAGGGATAGACAAGGAAGAAGGAAGGAAGCGGCCGTGGCCTTACGTTAGGTACCATCCCGGCATTTGCCTGGAAGAGAAGTGGGAAACCACGGAAAACCACTTCCAGGATGGCTGAGGTGGGAATCGAACCCACCTCTACTCATTTGACCTCCCGAGGGTGAGTGGACCCCGTTCCAGCCCTCGTACCACTTTTTAAATTTCGTGGCAGAGCCGGGAATCGAACCCGGGCCTCCGGGGGTGGCAGCTAATCACACTAACCACTACACCACAGAGGCGGACAACGATTATATACAATACATTATTGGGGAACAGGGTGGTGTAGCGGCTTAGCTGCTTGCCTGTCACCCTGGCGACCGTGCTTTGATTCCCGATGTTGCTGGGATGGGATTTTCAATTGAAAACCCCGTGGTGTCGGGGAAAGGTATGCGACCTTAAATCCCCGGTCGCAAATATTTCATGCCTCAGTGCTTGTAGGGACTCGTACTTCGGCCAGTGTTGCCAGTTCCACAACAAGAAAACGGTAGATTGTACGTAAAAATTTCGGGAGTTTTAATGAAAATTTAGGTAGTTTCTCGAGCACTGAAATGTTATAATTAAATTAAAGTGCAGTAGAGTCATTTGAAGTTATTGTGAGAAAAATATTCAATTTCACTCACCCGCACTCTCTAACCACTGTATGCTTCTTCTTCTTCTTCTTCTTCTTCTTCTTCTTCTTATCCTTCTCTTTCTCCCGACTCTTCATGAAGATGTAGTTATTCATCAGGCATAGAAATTGTGTGCCAATTTTGAAGTGGTAACAGGGTGCAGATTTTGTATTCTATATGCTGGTCGGTGATTTCCCTTCGAATGATGCAGTCAAGCGTGAGTTTTGAGTTCAATAAGAGGGGAGGGATTACGTAATTCGAGCCTAGAATGAATGCTGGGAAGTACCTAATGAGCGATGTGATGGATAAAATGTCACGCAGTGAGACAAGGAAAGGGTTTTCGGTACAGATATATTATACATCATTAATCATAATTACTTTTTCCTTAAATTTGGATTGGAAATTTCGAGAGATTTTTTTTTCAAGTTTTCTGATGTGTTGCTAAAAAAATCGGAAGATCTCCTGAAATTTCGCGGGACCTGGCAACGCTGACTTCGAGGTTACGAAGCTCAAACAATTAGATTTTGTTCGTACGCCTACTAAAAAGTTAGAATACGGACGCAAACTCTGCATTTGAGAGATTAGTGGGTTCGAACAGCACCGTCAGCTATCCTGGGGTTTTTCATTTTCACTTCCAAGCAAATGCTTGGACAGTCACTATTCATACACAACACCCGATTCCTTCCACTTCCTAAAATCAATTCACAATGGAATTTTCGAGAACTAGAAAATATCCAAATGAAAGCAGCACGATTGGTAATTTCCGGTAAAAGAGTAGGTGTCGTCCCATTTGCGGTCAGTCTCATTTGCGGTCAGTCCCATTTGCGGTCACTCAGGTAGAATACAAAATTAAACTAGTTTTGACGGGTGAGACATTGTCCCATTTGCGATCACTCTTATCAGTGGGGATGTGGAATTCCCTACTCAAGGACTGGTACAGCCAGACAGCCTTTTAAATAACTGGCGACAGCTGCGTGCTAGGATTCGGATGCTCAAACTCATTAAATTATGTTTACCGCTTGAGTACGATGCGTTAATATCGGGACAAGGAGACTAAACAGGACTTATTTGTACCTTTTATTTAGGGTCAGCAGATGGTTATGGGTGTAATCAAATGATTTTTGAAATGCAGGACAAAAGCAGGGCGTATTAAACCGTTAAACTTCTTCAAATTCAAAATAAATGTTTTGCTGTAACACTCTACTTCCTCGACATTGCGACCCTTTTTGGGTTGTGTCTTGATTGCGGACAAGGCAAAAACCGTCCAGATTCCGAACAACTAAATATACCCTGTCCAGATTGCGAACAAGAGATTAGTGTTGACGTGGGATACATAAAACAGATACAATTTTCAAATCAGTCTCATATGAAATTTTTGTTCTAGTAGTAGTAACATTAACTGGTATATTGGGATGTTTTAGATAACCCAACAATATTTATAAACATATTTTTCTTATTGAAAATGTTTAATAATTTAGTTTGGGGTAATCTTATGATTTAGAATATCCTTTTTATTGTATAACATAACTAGAGGGGCATTTGTTTATGGTGGATTAGTGAGAGTTGTATTATTAATAGATTATTATTATTATTATTATTATTATTATTATTATTATTATTATTATTATTATTATTATTATTATTATTATTATTATTATCTTTTTTGCTACTAGGTCTTATGGTGACGATGGGATAGGAAAGGCCCAGGAGTTGGAAGGAAGCGGTCGTGGCCTTAATTAAGGTACAGCCCCAGCATTTGCCTCGTGTGAAAATGGGAAACCACGGAAAATCATCTTCAGGGCTGCCGACAGTCAAACTCTTAAGCTGCCTGTTCATGGAATTCGGACGAAACGCTACTCGGGCGCTTCGACACCTCAACACGCGCACAGCTATGAAGATAGGTGTATTTGCTAAAATACGCTCTTTTTGTAGACCATTGGCAGCGTCTGTCTTCGGATCCCATGTAAAAATTCTTTGGTGATACATTTAGGGTTACCGAGCGAGTTGGCCGTGCGGTTAGAGGCGCGCAGGTGTGAGCTTACATCCGGGAGATAGTGGGTTCGAACCCCAGTGTCAACAGCCCTGAAGATGGTTTACCGTGATTTCCCAATTTCATACCAGGCAAATGCTGGGGCTGTACCTTAATTAAGGCCACGTCCGCTTCTTTCCCACTCCTAGCCCTTTCCTATCCCATCGTCGCCATAAGACTTATCGGTGTCGGTACGACGTAAAGCAGATCCTAAATGTAAAATAAGTCTTTCTTTCTTTCTTTTCTTCTCTCTTCCTTAATCCGTTTACAGTCCAGGGTTGTTTTTTCCCTCGGACTCAGCGAGGGATCCCACCTCTACCGTCTCAAGGGCAGTGTCCTGGAGAGTGAGACTTTGGGTCGGGGGATACAACTGCGGAGGATGACCAGTACCTCGCCTAAGTGGCCTCACCTCCTATGCTGAACCGAGGCTTGTGGGGGGGGGGGAGATTGCAAGCGATAGGCAAGGAAGAGGGAAGGAGGCGGCCGTGGCCTTAAGTTAGGTACCATTGCGGCATTTGCCTGGAGGAGAAGTGGGAAACCACGGAAAACCACTTTGAGGGTGGTTGAGGAGGGAATCGAACCCCCCTCTACTCAGTTAACCTCCGGAGGCTGTGTGGACCCCGTTCCAGCCCTCGTACCAATTTTCAAATTTCGTGGCAGACCGGAGATTCGAAATCGGGCCTCCAGGGGTGGCAACTTATCACACTAACCACTGCACCACAGAGGCGGACCATGTAGTGTTTATCCGACATAATTTAAAAAAAATCAGCCATAGATCGCCCTTGAGAGGTTTCTTTACCTTCTGGCAGAGTAACATGTAACGTCAGGATTACACTCAAGCAGCATCAAATCGGAATGTCTGCGCATGATAGTTGAGACCGTACTACTACTGTTATTATTATTATTGTTATTATTTATTTATTTTATTTATTTATTTATTTATTTATTTATTTATTTATTTATTTATTTATTTATTTATTTATTTATTTATTTATTTATTTATTTATTTATTTATTTATTTATTTATTTATTTTCCTCAAATTGTAGGTACAATTGAGGGACGGTGAATGGCGAAAGGTCATAGCCCCACATACACGAATGTGCCTCCATCCCCACTTAAAATTACAATATTAAAATATGCAATTATATTCTACATAGTGTGCTTATATACAGTTACCGTATTTCCATAGACATATATTTACATAATATTCACAAGACCTGTTCAACAGTGTATTATTGTTCCAAAGCATACAGTTGTGAATATTTTGCATCAACAGGGGCTGCTTAACTGAGGCGGTAAAGGCGTGCTCCTTTCACGCAAAAGGACATGGTTCGATTCCCCATCAGGAAGTCGAAAAATGTAGAGGCGAGATGTTCACTTCTGGAGAGGCACACTTTGCTGGGATTTACTCAGCTCACACTAAAAGTGAGTACGAAGTAGATTCTTGGGGGACAACGGCTGCCGGGTATAGAGTTAACAATTTACTCCCGATTTTACGAATAGTAGAAGCCTTTATCTTCCACTACTCCAAGTCCTTCTTGGTCTGAACGGTGATAGATTTGCTTTGCAATATTTTTTATGATGAATGCCACCCCCCTCCCCCCAATACATTTGGCACTTTCCCATTATACATTAAATAACGCATGATAGATTGTACACGAAGGAGATGAATTAGTAATTTAGGACTGCGTATACTGACCCCAATTCTGTTCGCAATCAGGACGACACCCCTTTTTGAAGCAAGTGTAGCTCATCTCCAACTTAGCAATAAAATTACACTTCCTTCTCCCCATTATATAATAAGGGACACTTTTTCTTTCTTTTTTCTTTTTGTTTTTTTTGCATGCTGCTTTACGTCGCACCGACACAGATAGGACTTAATGCTACGATGGGATAGGAAAGGCCTAGGAATGGGAAGAAAGCGACCGTGGCCTTAATTAAGGTACTGCCTCAGCATTTACCTGATGTGAAAATGGGAAACCACGGAAAACCATCTTCAGGGCTGCCGACAGTGAGGTTCGAACCCTCTGTCTCCTGGATACAAGCTCACAGCTGCGTGCCCCTAACCGCACGACGAACTTGCCAGGTGGAAGTGATTTTCAGATTTTAATTTTATTTTTATTTTGATAGAGCTATCCAAGACTCACGATTTGAAACCTTTTTGGGCCCTTTAGCTCTTTAACTTTCGGCACAATTGAGTAAATTGCTGCATTTTACGTTTTTCGTAGTACTTTGTCCGCTAGGAAATGTTTTCAATATTAATAAGTAGTTAGAAGACGTAAAATCAATCACATTATATTCGTGCGAATAGAACTACGGGGAGGGGTTGGGAGAATCCCTGAGTCTAGCCTAATTAGCAGTCTCCCTGCTGCATGGACGTTGGAAAACCCCAACAGGCTGCTGATAACTTTAAAGTGATCGCAAATGGGACACGAACTGGTCTTTCTTCGCATTCCTTTTTTCTTCCGAACTGGAAGTGACCGCAAATGGGACAAATTTTGCTGTGACCGCAAATGGGACTGACCGCAAATGGGACACAACCAAAGAGTAGTGTTACAAAAATGTTGCCAACTTTGGGATGGGAAGACTTGGGAGTAAGGAGAGGAACAGTTCGTGTTAGTGGTATGTTCCGAGCTGTCAGCGAAGAGATGGCGTTGATTGACATTATTAGACAAATACGCCTGGGTAGTGCTTTTTTAATCGTATGAATGATCATGAAGATAAAATTGGAATTAAGAGGACTAACTGGGACAAATATTCATTTATACAACGAGAAATAAGGAATTCGAATACATTATCAAAGGAAATGTTCAACGAATGTACCAAATTCTTTGAAAATATTTAAAGAAAGAGATTTTTTTAGAGACTATATTTTTGTTTACAGGTTGCTTTCCGTCGCACCAACACAGGTAGGTCTTATGGCGACGATGGGACAGGAATGGGCTAGGAATGGGAAAGAAGCGGCCATGGCCTTAATATTAAGGTACAGCCCCAGAAATTGCCTGGTGTGAAAATGGAAAACTACGGAAAACCATCTTCAGGGCCCCCGACAGTGGAGTTACAAGCTGTTTTACGTCGCACCGGCACAGATAGATCGCGATAGGACATGAAAGGGCTAGGACTAGGAAGGACGCCAGCGTGGCCTTATTTAAAGTACAGCCCCAGGATTTCCCCAATGTGAAAATGGGAAAGGACAGAAAACCATCTTCAGGGCTACCGACAGTGGGGTTCAAACCCAGTATCTCCTAGATGCAAGCTCACAGCTGCGCGCCCCCTAACCGCACGGCCAACTTGCCTGGTAAAGAAAGACTAGGTAAATAATTGGTACGGAATCTGCTACTTGGGCGACAGCCGAAAATTCAGATGATTGATTGATTGATTGATTGATTGATTGATTGATTGATTGATTGATTGATTGATTGATTGATTGATTGATTGATTGATTGATTGATTGATTGATTTTCTGTCATTCATTTCATTATCATTAGCTTCTTAACGGTCCGGCTCTATGGCTAAATGGTTAGCGTGCTGGCCTTTGGTCCAGAGGGTCATGGGTTTGATTCCCGGCCGCGTCGGAGATTTTAACCATAAATGGTTAATTCCCTTGGCTCGGGAATTGGGTTTTTGTGCTGTCCCCAACATCCCTGCAACTCACACACCACACACAACACTATCCTCCACCACAATAACACGCAGTTACTTACATATGGCAGATGCCGCCCACCCTCATCGAAGGGTCTGTCTTACAAGGGTTGCACCCGGCCAGAAATAGCCACATGGAAAAAAACCTTCTCAATGGAGGTTGGCGTCAGGAAAGGCACCCGGTCATATAAATATCTTCTTCTTCTTAATCTGTTTTCCCTCCAGGGTTGGTTTCTCCCTCGGACTCGGCGAGGGACCCCACCTCTACTGCCTCAAGGACAGTGTCCTGGAGCGTGAGACAATGGGTCGCGGGTTACAACTGGGGAGAAGGACCAGTACTTCGCCCAGGCGGCCTCATCTGCTATGCTGAACTGGGGCATCGTGGGGGGATGGGGAAGATTGGAAGGGATAGACAAGGAAGTGGGAAGGCAGCGGGCGGCCGTGACCTTAAGTTAGGTACCATCCCGGCATTTGCCTGGAGGAGAAGTGGGAAACCGCGGGAAACCACGGGAAACCACTTCAAGGATGGCTGAGGTTGCAATCGAACCCACCTCTACTCAGTTGACTTTCGAGGCAGAGTGGACCCCGTTCCAGCCCTCGTACCACTATTCAAATTTTGTGGCAGAGCCGGGAATCGAACCCGGGCCTCCGGGGGTGGCAGATGACCACACTAACCACTACACCACAGAGGGGGACCCGGTCGTATAAATATGGCATATAAATTCATCTCACCTGATCCCGCATCTAGAAACCCGACTGATTGGTATACATACGTACAGTACTGTGTGAGTTTCCTCAATAAATTAAAACCTGGAACATAATTAGCCGCTCGTCGCATTCAAGAATGACCGGGGTTTAATACACGTGTCGTTGTGAGACCAAAGATAGCCTACACGAAGTTATTGATTGCTGTTTATCGTGCTCCGACCAAACATCATTAGTTCGGTGCAGCCAGGAAATGGCACGGGGTTGAATGCCCTCCGCAGAAACCACGTGACTGCGCGAGACGTGAAAGGAAAAACAAGACGAGATGGAGATGAGGCGGATATTCCGAGGTCCCAAGGAACACGAGAACGCTCCGCTTAGCATATGTTTAAATGCCGCTGAGAATGAGTGCTATAAACATTAGAAGTTCACTGCCATTGACTCGACGTGTGGGTAGCAGATGTTAGAGCATCAGACTCACAGAATGTATTTAGCATTATTAGAGGACCTGTACTTCTCCGCAGCATTCTATTTATAAACAGGTCAGATAGCGTGCTTTGATATCCGAGTCGTTGGCTGAATGGTCAGCGTACTGGCCTTCGGTTCAGAGAGTCCCGGGTTCTATTCCCGGCTGCGTCGGGGATTTTAATCGCTTCTGATTAATTCTCACTCTCCTATGCTGGAATATATATGATTCCTTGCTCTTGTGGATCGGGTTATGTTGGCCAAACATGTAGGAAAGTAGCAACAAGGGTTAAAGAACATCACAGGCACTTACGTCTTAGCAGCCAGAGAAGTTTGCTGTGACAGAAAATGCCATACATAATGACCATGAAATCATTTTTGATGCAATTTCTGTCATTTACAACGAAAAACGTTTTATTCCTAGAATAATTCGTGAAGCGATAGAAATTGCACAACGCCCGAATAATTTTAACAAAGGTGATGGCTATATACTGAGTAGATCATGCCTACCCTCCATAGTTAACTCGTCAACATGTTTCTCCGTGGCTCTGGAGGCCCTGAAATGAACTATATTTCTAACAGGGTCTCTCTATCTTCATTCTGGTTACTTTGGAGTGACAGTTGTCATTATTTCTTATTGCTCTGAAGAAGATCCTGGTCGCAGGATAGAAACGCGTCAGCTGGTTATTATACTATTATAATGTCATTTAGTGGTCGTGAAAGTCTACGTATTAAGATAACAATATTATTATGTTTGTATTAAAGTATACGTGGAGTTTTTTAGAATACTGTAAGGTTAGAGACTCCTTAGCAGATCTGGAATATTCAGGATTATTATTATTATATATTATATTAAAAGCAAAGCCATCTCCCTACAGACCATGAAGGCCCTTGGAGGGGTGGAAAGTTAAAGGCTTCCACTATCCGTAACCTCGGCACTTGATGGGGTAGAGTGGTTAGCCCTACGCCCGGCCGCCTTTGTCCCCACGAATTAACCTGCTACTCATTTTTGGTGTAGGCTGAGTGAACCTCAGGGCCATATGCACCTCCGGAAGTGGAAATCTCGTTTCTTAAATTTTACGACTTACTGGTCGTCCTTCCGGGCGAACCGAGCACGCCTTTACCGCCTCGGACAGGCAGCTCCTATATCTCTCTTCACCGGCAAGTTAAAATGAAACTGTTGTAACATAAGATAGTCAATATTTGACATAAACATAAACACCACAACAACTAAAGTAGCAAAAGTGTGTTCGTAGTTTCATGCCCAAACAAATTTATTAAAAAAACAATTTATTTTAATGTGGAGTGCCTCCGTGGCTCAGACGGCAGCGCGTCGGCCTCTCACCGCTGGATACCGTGGTTCAAATCCTGGTCACTCCACGTGAGATTTGTGCTGGACAAAGCGGAGGCGGGACAGGTTTTTCTCCGGGTACTCCGGTTTTCCCTGTCATCTTTCATTACAACAAAACTCTCCATTATCATTTCATAGCATTTATCAGTCATTAATAATCACCTTGGGAGTGGCGACCCCAGCGTAGTAATAGCCTATATATGGTTCATTCATTACATCCCTGACCCGGCCAAAAGTTGGAAAAACAGGTTGTAGGTTTTCATTTTCACAATTTATTTTAATATATTTTTCCTTTCTAACCTTACCGAACACTTTCCCTATAATGAATTACTTGAAGGCCATTTATGAAGAATGTTTCCTTGGTATTAATTTTAAAGTAGTCTTTCAGCGTTACTCGTGGGATGTTAAGCACTTTACTTGCACGCTTGTAACCCATTATCTTGTCCCTCACTGCCTTAATAGCCTTTTTCACAGCCTCCATAACCCACTGCTTGCGTTTTCCCATCTGAAAATAATTATAAACTTCATAAATAACAAATAAAATGAAAGGGGGGTGGGGAGGAAAATAGACCATTCCCTGATTTTTTTTTTTTTTTTTTTTTTTTTTTTTTTGCTAGTAGCTTTACGTCTCACCGACACAGATAGGTCTTGGGATGCGAAACGCCTAGGAGTTGGAAGAAAGCGGCCGTGGCCTTAATTAAGGTACAGCCTGCCTGGTGTGAAAATGGGAAACCACGGAAAACCCTCTTCAGGGCTGCCGACAGTGGGGTTCGAACCCACTATCTCCCGGATGTCCGACTCGTTGGCTGAACGGTCAGCGTACTGGCCTTCGGTTCAGAGGGTCCCGGGTTCGATTCCCGGCCGGGTCGGGGATTTTAACCTTAATTGGTTAATTCCAATGGCACGAGGTCTGGGTGTATGTGTTGTCTTCATCATCATTTCATCCTCATCACGATGCGCAGGTCGCCTACGGGAGTCAAATAGAAAGACCTGCACCTGGCGAGCCGAACCCGTCCTGGGATATCCCGGCACTTAAAGCCATACGACATTTCATTTCATCTCCCGGATGCAATCTCACAGCCGTGCGCCCCTAACCGCACGGCCAACTCGCCCAGTCCCTGATTTATTATAATGGCCGCTACAGTAACTCACGCCAACCACCTCCGATTACGGGAACTATACCACACGACTGATATGCACATGTGCTTCCTTCCCTCTTCCTTGTCTATTCCTTCCAATCTTCCCATCACCCTGCAAGACCCCTGTTCAACATAGCAGGTGAGGCCGCCTGGGTGAGGTACTGGTCATCTCTGGTCTGAAGCTCTAGACCACTGCCCTTGAAGTGGTAGAGGTGAGATCCCTCGCTGAGTCCGAGAGAAAAACCACCCTGGAGGGTAAACAGATTAAGAAGAAGAAGACGAATAAATCAAATGAAATCTATGAAGTTACAGAAAAAATCACGGATACGATCAGGAAACGGCGTTACAATTGTATGGCCACTTATATAAAATGGATAATAATTGGCTCACAAAAAAAAAAAAAAACTTAGCCTTAAACTTCATTTAAACATAGCCCGACTAAATACGGGGTGGACTGAATAGCGTAGAAGGGAACACAGCGAGAGGATGGGGAGATATTGGAAAGATAAGAAGAACAAAAAGTGCTAATAAATTCAAACGCGCTACTTAATTGGCATAAAGAAACAAAAAATAATAGTGTGGGGATGTGATTTGTATCGTCACACCATCTTGAATACGAACACATCTGAACGGCGTAACTTTTTACGATCTGTCCGAGTGACATCAATCTGTGGCAACATACACAGCAGTAACGCTGTTTTAATGCGGCTCCTTGGCATTACTTAGCAATTTAAGTCCCTACACACACATATTACATAACGCGACACATCCATTTAGCATGACTCATTTCCTGCAAAACACGACTCTGATACCAAACACATGAGTCAGTCGGCACAGAGCTCTTGAATTCTTCTTGTAAGATACCAGAAACACATTGCTAAGCAAACAAGCTCATACCCTTTTCATAACTGTGGTATTCAAAATGTAGTACGCGGGGTCGTCCCAAGGGATACGCAAATTTATCGTAGCTTCTGTTTTCTGTGAGAGTTCATAAAAAACTTAAGCTTTCTCATTTTCAATAACATCTTGTTTTGATTTAATGCTTTTATCTGCCACTACACAGAGTACCGGGCGAGTTGGCCGTTTGGTTAGAGGCGCGCGGCTGTAAGTTTGCATCCGGGAGATAGTGGGTTCGAACCCCACTCTCGGCAGCCATGAAGATGGTTTTCCGTGGTTTCCCACTATCACACCAGGCAAATGCTGGGGCTGTACCTTAATTAAGGCCACGGCCGCTTCCATCCCACTCCTAGCCCTTTCCTATCCCACCGTCCCCATAAAACATATCTGTGCCGGTGCGGCGTAAAGCAACTAAAAATAAACTATACAGAGTCCCCTTTCAGATTTATTCATTCTAAAACACAGGATTATTCACCTAAGATGTTACCCGAAAATAACGTCTAAACCATTAAAGATATCGGTATTCTGTTTTCATATTCCTAAATGATACCCAGGAGCTTGTAAAATAATGTGCTACTTATTCTCATGGGGTGATTAATAACCGAGGTATTGACACTAACACCATATTTTTAAATAAAACGGCACAAATTCATACAGCTGGCCTAAAAGTTCTACTGCGTACAAGTTCGAATATGTATTTTCAAAACCCGGCAGTTACTTTTTGAGATATGAATAAGAACAACATGCGCGTTTTTACATGCCGCATCAGACGGCGTACAGTCGGGCAAGGACATATTGCCGCACAAGCAGTTTCTTGGGTGTGATTCCAGCCACAGAATGGATACCAGGCATGTAAGCATGTCGTACACATGTGATGGAAACAGTTTCCGTGCCAATACGTCCTTGGCCGACCACACGCTGTCTGATGCGGCACGCAAAAGCCCAAATGCTGTTCTTATTGATATCTCAAAAAGGAACTGCCCGATGTTGAAAATACATATTTGAACTTGTACGCAGTTGAACTTTAGGCTAGCTGTATGCATTTGTGCCGTTCCATTCAAAAATATGGAGTTAGTATTGTGCCCGTTGTAGTCAGTCTGCGAACACGAGACACCCCAGGGGTGCTCAGTTCGGTGGCTGTAGGCTTATAAAATAAATGAATGTGGCAGGATTTTATCATAGGGTTCATCAAATAAGCACGTTCCAAGTATAGAACATATATGACACTTTTATTTAATTAAATGCAGTATTGGCCATCCTGAAATCTATGATTATGATTATGATCGTTACGTTATGGAATTTAATATGGTTCTTGATGTAACAAACCTATGTGCAATCAAATGGGATGGTACACGACAGTTATTTCCCTGACATTCTAACAGAGTATTTACATTGTAAAAAATTTTTTTCTCGTCTTTAAAGTTATTAAGTTATTGGTTTAAAGTTGAATTAAATTTTCATTCAGAAAAATGAGGTCTGGGCCAAGCCTCCATCGATAATCTGGAAAAAATGCAGTAATTGTAAGAACGAGTATAATAAAGAAATATCCAAGACTCAAAAAGTTAACACTCATAGCAAAAATAAAATTTACAGTCGTTGTCTTAACAATAAAATGAAAAGTTGAATTTGCCTTGGTTTTCTCTAAGTTAATCCGAGACGTCGGATATACCTGTTCACGTCGTCTCACATCTCCTTTCGTGAGAATTTATACTGAACGTTAAATATTTGACCAATAATTAAACAAAATAAAACGCCTCCTGGGCTTGCAAACGTAAGTAAATGGGGATAATACCATCCATGTGGAGATCCTGTCCACTATCAATCGATAATATCAGTATCACATATTTCAGAACAGAACACATAAAAAAATAATCCTATAAATACTAACAAATTACTACTTCTACAGCTAACTACGGAAATTGGCAAGAAGATTGTGAGTACCAAGAAGAAAATGTCTACACTATGTACATGTCGACGAGTGTCGATCAACCGTTTTACTCTCCTGTTAACGAATTTATTGAGTTACAGCAAGATTGAGTTATCACATGAGAGTAAAAACTGCATCAACGAATAAGCTGGTATAGTCACGAATCAGACATTATTTAGATATTTCGTCGAAGACCTGTTCTTTAGACCTAAGGCCTTCTCGAACATTCATCTGTACCTTGAGATAAAAATTACTGGATTACTTGAGAAAATTTGGGATATTCCCACGAATTAAAAAGTACATCAAGTAACATGGACTTTCATTTTCTTCATCTGAAGACACCAATATTAGGCTACACTGCATTTGTCGCGAATAATCCATTAACATGTGAAAAGCTCAGTTTCACGAAGATTTGTGCCATGCACAATTATTCCATATACTCTACACGTACAGTGTACCACAATGACGACCCTTACTTGTCGCATCTTAATCTCAAATATGTGTAGCCATGAAATATCAGGACCTACCATCGTCCTACAAATACATAATATCCACTTAAAAGTGTCTCGATGATTAATTACTCCAACTAATTATCACATGCTCCCAATGCACATGTTCACATTAAATTCGTACATAGAATTCGGACTCAATATCCCGATGACACGTTGTCTCAGACACGAGGTACAAGTAGAAGTTCCATTACAAGGAAAATATAGAAAATGTGGACGAAATATCCTACCATTAAATCCATCGGACATAAATTAATTCATATTCGTGACGAAATTTACTCAATAAGCAAAGATGGTGTCGATATCACATGGATAACTCTATCAGAACCCTCACTGTCAAATTCATGGCCACATGGTCATTAAGTAGTCACATGTGTCAGTTTTACGACGTATTCGAGCAAATAAACAACCATAAAATGTGTCAAAATAGCTTACTAAGAAGAAAGAAAGAATAGAACAAAACTACATAGAACAGATATAAATGAGACGTAATCGACTTAACTTATAGAGAAATCTTCATGTCTGGAAGTCTGGGTTCTCAATCATCCATGCCAGGATGAAAGAATCTGCATCCCGACGCCGCCAACGATGGTCAAAGGTTTAGAACTTCATGGTGAAGCACTGGTAATCCATGATGTGAGATTCCGTCCTCTTCTGGAAATATTCACGTCCACGTCTTCCGCGTCCACTCGTAAGAAAGCTGAAACTTACACAAAGTGTTTTAGCATAAACTCCAAACACACACGTAACTGTATTTTGGAAATGACACGTACTTAAGGGATTAATATCTGCACATTCGACGTCTGATCACAGCACTGTCCTAAATTGTATCCAATTATCGGAGGTGTAGAGCACAGGAGTGAAGCCAGTATTCACGACGTTCCACGCTGAGCGACTGAAGGTGATAGTCCAAGACACGCCAGTGTGTGTGTGAGAATGAGTATTCGTACTTGCTTGCTTCAATGTTTTCATTCCCCACCCTGAAGGGGTGGGGCGGGCCACCTAGAGGGTGTCGCCCTCTCTCTGGCCAGGAGAGATGACGGGGTTGAGAAGGAGTGAAAAAAAGAGGGAGATGGGGAAAAGGTGGTTTGAATAAGTAAAGGAGATGGGATAAAGGAAGTGTAGGTTCTCTAGCGCTTTATTGGCAGATTTGCATTTGCTGTGCTTTATTGACAAAGATACAATATATTAGATACAGAGCTTTACATGACGGTGTGACGGAAAAGATGGAGGGCTAGAAGATTGTAAAAAGAGGAGAAGTTAAGAAGGGAAGTGAGGATAAGGTTGAAAAGGTCCGGGTTGGGTAAGGGAGGCGTAAAGTAGTTGAGAGGTGGTGGAGTGGTGAGATGAGGACGAGGAGATTGGGGTGATGGAACGGGCCGGGGACGGCCGCGTGGCGTGGGCATACGGTGCGATGGGAGTGGAGAAGAATGGGAGGGTTCAACCCGATGATAGCGGCCAAAGATGTGGATTCCTTGATCGATGAGGCGCTGAACGTCGGCGTGCGTCGGCAGCTGGAGTCTCACCAGAAATGTGGGACCGTCGGAGTTATAAATACGGGATGCTTGCTTGACAGGTACTCCTGCCTGGCGAAGTGCACGTGTGATGGCAGCAGGCGGTACGTTAGGGTCCATACCGCGCAGAACACAGCTGTAAGTTGAGGTACGATCAGATGGCGGTAATGGCGAAGATGGATGTGCCGCATTTTCAGAAGGATCGGTAGAAGTTCCCTCGGTAGATGGTGGTTGAGACGTTTCCTGGTGACTTGTCTGCTCAGAGTTGGGAGGGAGAGGAAGAGAGGTCAGGAGAGGAGATGGATGGGACGAGGTAGTAGTAGTAATAGAAATGATGGGATAAAGTTGCGTAGAAGTAACAGTGATAGTGGGAGTTGTCGTGGTAGGGACCGGTACGGTAGGCGAAATGTTGGGAGAAATGGTAGTGAGGCAACCAGAAGGCGATGGAAGTGGGGGTGGATTATATGGAGGAGGCAAGCGAGTGGCAGGCGGAGCAGGTGTTTGAGCGCTGATGTTTGCTGGGGTAGGCGATACTCGATGACGTCTGCGCTGGATAACCACGCCGATAGTTTGGACAGAGTTGCATGTACTGGCAGAGTGGAAGTGAAGAAGTATCTCCGGTGCGGGAACAGAGCCGTAATAAAGACGAGTGACACTGAAGACACCGAGCGGGCGAAGTTCATTAGCAATGTCTTCAACCGATAGAGCTGGGTCAACATCACTGACTAGGAGAGTATACATGGCTGGGGATGGCCGTCAACCCAACTTGGGGACAGCCGATATGCTAATTGGCTCGGCGAAGGACGAAGTATAGATGTGGCGTCCCCTCGGCCGATCAAAAATAAAGGATGAGACGAAGAAGCGATGCGTGCTGTGTAGTGTATCTCCTCGCCTCTTGCCCTCCTGTGTTGTCGACAGAGCTTGTTCTGTGATGTGATGTCTGTGTGATGTTCGTTTTGAAGGGAAACCAGAGCTGTCCGAGTATTCGTATCACATGACTTAAATATCATGTCGGGTGCACATGCACGGAAGTAAAGTCAATTTAGGAACTAAATTCTTCTACTGTACGAATCTACAACTTCATCACCATTTTAGCCACAAGGTCGTGCAAATTATTCCAAAATTTCAGTTTTTAATTTATATCCCCTAAATGTGCAATTCTTTTATCCAGTTTATTTTAATTTAGTCCTTGAGCCTTCCGTAATTATGCACGTCGCCACCAAAGATATTACAAATATTTCATTCATTTCATTCCTCGCAATTACAGGTGACACGCGCTGGCCTCCTTCTTTCACTCGCCAACCTTCATTTTTTTATTTTTATTCCAGCCGGCCGCTCTCTGCACAAAAAAACTCGTTCTCGCCCCTGTCCAAGGTCGCGCGCACCCCATCTCGCCGACAAGCGAACACAAGCCGCACCAACACCTGTTCACTCATTTGTGGCCTCACGGTCACAGTATCAATATGTGATTTGTATCAATAGTACAATAGTAATTGTTTTGTTAATAGTTATACTCTGAATATGGTTTTCCGTGGTTTCCCATTTTCACACCAGGCAAATCCTGGGGCTGTACCTTAACTAAAGCCACGGCCACTTCCCTCCAACTTCTAGGCCTTTCCTATCCCATCGTCACGATAAGACCTATCTGTGTCGGTGCGACGTAAAGCCACTAGGAAAAAAAAATAAGTTATACTCGTGTACATGCATATCGTTGCTAGGCAATCAAAATACCGTAATTGCACTCATGAGTAAACCACGTTTCTCCATGTGTCTTGCTAAGGCTTACCGCCCTGTCTGAGAATAATTGGTCGAATAACTGGGCTCTCATTAAGCACTGAGAATGCCAGGAACAGTTCTCCAGCTACTGCTCACTGCTTAGTTTTGGGCTCCTTCCGTAGAATTCACCCCGAAGGAGTTACGAGATTCCCTTTGCCCAGTGACGATATATACATTATTGTTATTATTGGGGAACAGGGTGGTTTAGCTGCTTGTCTGTCATCCCGACGAACGTGCTTGATTTCTTGTGTTGCCGGGGTGGGATATTCAGTTGAAAATCTTGTAGTGTCAGAAAGGGTATGTGACATTAAATCCCCAGCCACAGCTCTTTCATGCCTGAGGGCTTGCAGGGACCCTGAACAATGCTGCAGAAGGTGATGACGAACATGATGATGATGATGATAGTTAATATTATTTTGCATCCAGCAACAGTAATTTATTATTTGTGGTATTAATGAAATATACTCGTTCTTCGGGGGTACGAAGGTAAAAGAACTGGATTTTGAGTGTACGTCAACCAAAAAGTTTCAATACCACTGCTGTATAATATATCGAGTTTAAGGAGATGCCAGACGTTTGAACAATCTAACGAAGAAGACGTGCCCTATTCAAAACTTTTGATGCCCCCGGTCATTAACAAAATGCTCTCCCGACCCCCAACGAATTTGCCAGTAAATAACGGAAATAAGGATAGTAAAATGAAAAATAAATATACAAATTAGAAACATTATTAAAGGAAGAAACACAGAAATATGTAATACCCCAATTGTCAGTGAAGCTATGCTTGGTTTCATTTACCAATGAGGGTTTACTGCTGAAGAGGATTTCTTGTCATTTTTTATTGGGTAAAGAAATCGATCACATCGTCATAGTCTATGTATTTTAACAGTTCACTCTCAACACACAGTTGAGAAAAGTCCTGCAAAATTTACCTAGCAAGCGAAAAATGCACAGTCAAGCAACTCAATGTTGAAAACATCCTAGGGATATGAGCTACGAATTTTTAGGTAATTAAAATATAATAAACTATGATAATATATTTACATTCTCCTAAAAATTACAAACCTTTTCTAAATCATCGTAGTCCGGTCGATTAGGTAAGCAGATTGCCTTTTTCTACTACTACGAGCGCTAATGTGAGACATTTTTCAAAAATAAAAAGACTGGTTGTATTGAACCAAAGAACACATTACACATAGAATTATGTAAATAAGTTAATTTGTCTAGGATTTGAATCAAATAGAAAAGGAGTAAAGAAACAGAGTGATTTTAAGCTGTTTTCCCCGAACTGCATTCAGGCCGGAAGTGATATTCAAAATTTTAGTTTTATAGAGGTATCCAAGACTATTGTTCTTTCACCGGTCTAGTTGGCCGTGCGGTCAGGGACACGCGGCTGTGAGCTTGCATCCGGGAGATAGTGGGTTCGAATCCCACTGTCAGCAGCCCTGAATAGGGTTTTCCGTGGTTTCCCATTTTCACACCAAGTAAATGCTGGGGTTGTACCTTAATTAAGGCCACGGCCACTTCCTTCCAACTCCTAGCGTGGATTGGCTACCACGGGGCCCTTAGCTGACTCCTGGCATTGCTTCCACTTACTTGTGCCAGGCTCCTCACTTTCATCTATCCGATCCGACCTCTCTTGGTCAACTCTTGTTCTTTTCAGACCCCGACGCTATTAGGTTTGCGAGGGCTAGAGATTGTTTCATTTTCACGCCCTTCGTGGCTCTTGTCTTCGTTTGGCCGATATCTTCATTTTTAGAAGTGTCGGACCCCTTCCATATTTTCCCTCTGATTAGTGTTATATAGAGGATGGTTGCCTAGTTGTACTTCCTCTTAAAACAATAATCACCACCACCACCACCTTCCAACTCCTAGGCCTTTCCTATCAAATCGTTGACATAAGACCTCTTTGTGTCGGTGCGACGTAAAGCAACTAGCAAAAAAATCCTCAGTTTTCTTAATCGGCTTACCCTCCAGGGTTGGTTTTTCCCTCGGACTCAGCGACGAATCCCACCTCTACCGCCTCAAGGTCAGTGTCCAGCAGCGTGAGACATTGGGTCGGGGATAGAACTGGGGAGGATGATCACTACCTCGCCCAGGCGGCCTCACCTGCTATGCTGAACAGGGGCCTTGTCCGAGGGAAAAGCCGACCCTGGAGGGTAAACAGATGATGATGATGATGATGACTATTATTTTGCAGCATAATCTTTACTGATTTTTTCATTTAAAATGTGTGGACAAGACCAGAAATATGCGTAATACTGTCATTAAGTTTGTTGACTGACCGCTTAGTGTCGCTGTGCTGCACAGCTGATAGGATGAACCTCAGTTCTTCGCAAGTCCCAGCAGTTGCCTGCGGTTGTAAGAACAACTATGATTTCTGCTGTGAAGAGTAGTTTTATGTGACCGGCGGAACTTAAGAATGTTGTAGTTAACCAACGGGTACATTTCAAGTTCTGCCAAAAATTAGGCAAATCCTCCAGCGAAACATTCGAGATGATGAAGCCGAAATCGCCCCCATCACCACGACGGGAAAAAAACTGCGAAAAGGCAGGTCAAGAGACTGAAGCCAAGGGGCCAAACTGCCACAGAAAGATTGTTTCTTGAAAGAAAGTATAATATAGCTCATTTCATATTAAGGAGACAGTATTGCTTTCATGCCAACGGCCGTAGCCGTGTTGAAACACCGGATCCCGTGAGATCTCCGAAGTTAAGCAACATTGGGCGTGGTCACGAATTGGATGGGTTGCCACGCGCTGTTGGTGGGGGTAAGGGAATGGAGGAGCGGAAAGGAACTGGCCATCCTACTGCACGTAAACTCCGGCTCAGCAACACCTCTGCGGAGGTTCGGACCTGCCTTCGGGCAGAATAACCCTTACCTTACCCTATCGCTCTTATGGAGCTACAAGGAGTGAACAGACCCCCTCTTAGACACTCATAACCCCCTCGTTTTAAAGAATATTATAATATACTTTATGTTGTATTATGAAAGAAAGAAAATAGATGAGGCAAGTTCTTGCTGTGAGTTATTAAAATAACTAATTAATATTCTCTGTTTAAGAAATACGTTCGCAGGGAGGAAGCGCAATGGTGGGAACAGCCTTCACATTGTTGCCTTCCTTCATTTCCCTTCTGTATCGCTTTGGTACAAGTAACGCGTAATCCGTTACGCTGTGAATCGCAGACACTTACTTTATCACTGTTGAAGAAAAGTCATCTATTTATTTGTGTGCGTGTGTTCTAATATTCTTGAACTATACAACAGTCGTTACTGAAGATTTTAATGCTGTGGTGTGCAGCGATACATCACGGCATGATTTGCTCTGATACAAAAATTCCCTGTCTTTTATCTGTGCTTGGTTTTGTTATTTATCTTTTGTTTCTTAAGCGTATTTTGTTTCTGCCACATTCATACCACTTTTTCACAAGCGCATTTATTTTTTTACCATTCTTTTCATGGGCCAACGGCCGTAGTCATGTTGAAACACCGGATCCCGTGAGATCTCCGAAGTTAAGCAACATTGGGAGTGGTCAGGAGTTGGATGGGTTGCCACGCGCTGTTGGTGGGGGGTAAGGAAATGGAGGAGCGGAAAGGAACTGGCCACTCTACCGCACGTAAACTCCGGCTCAGGAACACCTCTGCGGAGATTCGGACCTGCCTTCGGGCAGAATAACCCTTACCTACCTACTTTTCATGGGGCGATATGATGGCACACTAGTACCCGGCGTTGCCAGGGCAAATTTATTAAATACAATTAACTGCATCCCCGACCCTGAGCCTATAAAAATTATCCATTGTCTATTTTCTCCCAGTAAGCCTTGAACTTCAATATTGAAGTTTCGTATGTGCAGTAGTTTACCCATGTTGCTGTAAAAACCTAAATACCACCCCCACCCTTTACAACCCCTGTACCTTATATTTAAAATAATGTCCGCCTCTGCAGCGTAACGGTTAGTGTGATTAGCTGCCGTCCGCGGGGGCCTGGGTTCGATTCCCGGTACTGCCAGAAATTTAAGAATGGCAGGAGGGCTGGTATGTGGTTGAAATGGTACATACAGCTCACCTCCAATGGGGGTGTGCCTGAAAAGAGCTGCACCACCTCGGGATGAGGACACGAGTTTACTTTACTTTACTTTAAAATAATTGCAGCGTAGTTTCTTCCTTCTTTTATTTTGAACTTAAATACTGAGTTTCACCAATATATATGCCACGGTCTTCACGTGATGCTGTTTAGCAGAACCATTCGATATGGCAACCCTGTTGTCATAAGAGCAATACTGTTTTCGTAACCTGAAATGACCTATAAGCACCGGGCTGAGTGGCTCAGACGGTTGAGGCGCTGGCCTTCTGGCCCCAACTTTGCAGGATCGATCCTGGCTCAGTCCTGTGGTATTTGAAGGTGCTCAAATACTCAGCCTCGTGTCGGTAGATTTACTGGCACGTAAAAGAACTCCTGTGGGACAAAATTCCGGTACTCGGCGTCTCCGAAAACCGTAAAAGAGTAGTTAGTGGGACGTAAAGCCGATAACATTATTATTAACGACCTATAGGCCTATGACACGATAATGTTATCTGAAATGATGCATACTTTTAATACTAGAAAAATACTATCCTTGTTCATTTTGTAGAAGCAATCTCGGTACTGGCCACGCAGACCCTTGTAGAAGCGGAAGTTAATAACATTCGTAGCCTCATCCGTGAGTGGGATGGAGCTCTACGACTGGCCGCATTTGTCCGCAGGAATGGACCTCGTACTTATATCCTGCGTATGCTGAGTAAGCTCCAGAGCCACGTGTGACCCAAATCGTGATTCTAAACTTTTCACCCTTATGATGAGGAATCGAACTCACGTCCTCAAGAGCGGAAAGGAACACGCCCTTTTCCCTTCGCTAGGGTGATAATTCTGTGCACACTATATTAATGGGTGTATATCTAATGACTGAAGATCAACGCCATCAGATTTTGAGAAAACAAAACTACATCTCGAAACATTTATATATTGATATTAAACAGTGCTTCCTTGCTTTAATTTTAAACAAAAGTTGCTAAACGGGAAAGTACAACGCACTAGCAGGAAGTAATTCTTTTAATTACTGTAGATAGCAAATTCTTCTTCTAATTATTCTCTTGTATAACTGGGAGACAACAGTTTAGACAAGCTAGCAAATAATAACACTTCTGTCATTAAATTATGCAGATCATGTTGACGGAATAAGAATGGCTTACATCCTCCAGTTGAGTGTCATGTTCTTGACCAAAAAATTCACTTCATAGTACAGGAAAAGTAGTACAGATAGTTCGTAGACTAGGAACGTTATTATGGAAAACACACAGATGACGGATGTAAAAAGATAATTTATTTTTACCTCCATCTTACAGAACTACATACGAACAACTTCACTCTGAATAGGGACATGCTTGCTCTGTCATACAACACATGACATCCCAGGTGGAACAGGAGGGTCATCTGAGGAAGGCTGAAACACAATGCAACATTGTTGTTAGTTAATTATTTCTCAACGTCTGGCTCATTTAGCAAATTAAAATAACTATTTCCTTTCTATCAGTAAACGGCCGTAGCCGTGTTGAAACACCGGATCCCGTGAAATCTCTGAAGTTAAGCAACATTGGGCGTGGTCAGGAGTTGGATGGGTTGCCACGCGCTGTTGGTGGGGAGTAAGGGAATGAAGGAGCGGAAAGGAACTGGCCACGCTACCGCACGTAAACTCCGACCCAGGAACACCTCTGCGGAGGTTCGGACCTGCCTTCGGGCAGAATAACCCTTACCTTACCTTTTATCAGTATTTATATACATGAAGTTCTTTTTCTGGCTGTACATATACAATAACAATACTTCGTTTCTATATCGAACGTGGTGTATAATAATCGCTTCTAAATTCGGCTTCGCTTTTATCTGTTTGAGAAAGTAGCTACTGGAGTAACCGTCAGGAAATTTGATGTTTGTATAGAGAGAATGCTATGAAGAAAACTACGTTACGAGTTATTCCACTATTGCTAATAAGAGGATGGTTTAGAGAGAGCTCGTAAATAAATGATTTTTCACATATTCCCAAACTGGTTGTTTTTCCGCATAAAGTGCATATAAAAAATGTGTAAGAAAAGTATGGGGTGAGGCAAATAAAAATCTTTAAAATGTAATAGAAGTTGAAAATGTTGCACCACGGTCTGTAATGTCACAAATGCTTTAGCGAACATCTGATAGGCAGCAACACCAGGGTACAAATGGCGGTCTGCTTTTAAGTAGTGAAAGTGTTCGTCATAGCAGCAACAGGACAATGCTCGGTCCCACATAGCCCGTGCAACAGTTGCTATCATTTAACACCTACATTTTGAGTACCTTCCATATCCACCATGTTTATCAGACCTCCCCTCTATTGATTATCGCACGTTTTGACCATTCAAGAAGGCACTGGGAAGAAAGAATTTTCCGTTGGGAGCAAGATGAAGGATGAAGGCAGAGCGCGAGTGGCTACGGAAACAACCAAATGATTTTTTTCTCTAGAGGAGGAGGATCTGCATTAAACGCAATGGAGACTAAGTAGATATTGTAAATGATACACATATGAACCATTTTAACTCAGTTAGATAAATTGAAAATAATTAAGAAGGTATTCATTTGACTCGCCCTCGCAGAGTGAACACGTTTTCTTCTCTTCACTTTCCAGTAGGCCGAGCCATTTTTCTTTTATCTTTTACATGTAGTACTCAGCCCGAATGCTGGTTTGATCCCCAACAACTCCGCCGTCAGCAGTCATAGATGGCATAGGCCTCATTGAAGAGACGGATAGAGAAGCGCATTCTATGTTTGAAAGTGGACAGAACTTGAATCAATTTCTTGCCTGTCCAGAACCCCTACAAAGCTTGAAAAATAAAAAATATATTCGTAGTTTTATATTATTATTGTTGTTGTTCATTTTGTTGTTGTTCTTGTGTATCTGGGATTACATTTACGTTAATGATTTGATCGAGCAAAGTCTGAATTGAATTAAAGTGTATCTCAAAAGACAATTATTTTGATAAATGATAACCTACTAAAAACGTCTGTAGTGGCCAAGTCGCTACGTAAATTCAGAGAATTTACTACAGATAAGAATATCCTAACCCACATTCCAGACCTTTAAGTCAAAGTAACCTCCAGAGGGATGCATTAAGCACTAATGCAAAAAAAGTATGGAATGTTGTTCAGAAATTAAGTATTGCGAGTAGGGGCGATTTTTTAAATGTGTGTGGTCATTGAGGTTGGCTTGGTTAGACGGTATTATTTATGTAATTCTACAAAAGCTAACCTGCTAATAACGGCCCATCAGCTAGTAATAAATAAACTAAAACGGAATATTAGAGAGAAAATTCGTTGGACACCATTATTCTAATGGAGATGTTAAGCAAAGCTGAAACAGACTTCAGAAAAGCAGGCTGCAAGTGGGTTAGGGGAAGGTTCTAAATGATGGGGTCTGTCAGGTCCACCCCGTTAACGTAGTTAACAAGTCAAGAGACTGAGTTCCGTCACTCGCTACCTACACACGAGAAGGTGCGTGTACGTACTTATGTAGTGCTGAATTATGTAATAAAACGAAATAATCTTCAGTATTGAAACCTAAGTAATCATAATATTTAAATGACAAATTCTAATATCTGTATGATACTAACCTTCTGCCACATTTCTGAGTAATTTTTTTGTAGATTGTAATGTTTACGCTATATAGAATACTAAATAAAGTATTTTTATTTAATTATTCTTTCGTAAAGTTCTACTATTTTATGAGTTACATCAAAGTGTCATTTTCATATAAGTGAATTGGTTAATTAAATATTTGTTTATATATTATGCTAAGAAAGTGTTCTGCATTTTTACTAAATGGCTGTGGGCTGTGTTTCCTTCTGTTAATTATCTGCCAGGTGATTTAGAAGGTTCCGTGTTCCAAGAGTTAAACAAGGACATTATATCACCAATGCTTGCATTCACATGTATTGATTTACATAATAAGTAACTAGTCTTGAAAATGGTACGGAATTCCCTTTCTTCCTCGGGGTGATGTCTCAAAGAATTTCTGGACAGAACTCAGATAGCCCCTGAATGGGTCTGGTCAGTCTATGGACTCACTGTACATTTTTAGATCAATGTAACACACGATATCTTACCCGAGGTCGAGTAAGGTTGCGGTGGTGTGTAGGTACGATGTAGCTCCTCATGCTCTTGTGGAGGATGTTGAGCAGCACGTTTTTCACTCCACACACTCCTGCAAAGTCGTCCATGTCGATGGCCCAGGTCATAGCTCCACCATAACCCTTCTTTATGATGAAACTCATCTTGTACTGCACGCTCTCTGGATTCTCATATCCTACCCATTGATCGCCTGAAAATAGGTGAAACATAGATTTTCATTATAGAAGGTAACATAATAAACGCTGTCTGAGGCAGAGATATAGGGACTAACGGGCAGACAACACTTCCGTTCCATAGAATAGGCAAGTAGGAAGGAAGCGTGTGGTAATAGTGATCTCTACACAAATAGATACAAAAAGCATGCTGCTGCTGCTGCTGCTGCTGCTGCTGCTGCTGCTGCTGCTGCTGATGATGATGATGATGATGATGATGATGACGATGATGATATCTGTTTTGTCATGTCCAACTTTCGGCGATTCTGCGGGACTCAGCTCTCGTGCTTAGATTCAGTTTAATCAACGCGAAATTTGGTGGTCTTCCTGTTACTATCCCAAGCATCTTTGTCCTTGGTAAATGACCTGATAACATTACCTTACCAATGTAAGTGTGGAGTAATTTCTGGATCGTTCCATCAAATGACATATCGAGAACTTGCTATTTTATAAATTTCGCTGTCCGTGTTATCTGTAATAGTCTTCTCCGTCATCATAATTAAGAAGCATCTACCTTCCATCTGTCTGTATTCTCCATCGTCCACTTCTAACACGCATCCGTAAATTATGAAAAAAATGGTTGCACTCACTAATCTGAATACAACAGTCTATTTGACGACTTTGTTCTTACGGACTAAACACATGCTCCGATCTAGTGAAATTTATAAATCCCAAGTGACTTAGCTGGACTTCGAATTGTACCATGTCGACAAGGTCACCAAGATATGCCTGTACGATTTGTCTCCTTCGCTACCTGTAATTCTATGTAAGGTTTATGTGGTAGATTAAGACGTCCATAAAATCTCTTTAGAAATTATTTCAGACATTGTTCACCGGCGTTCACACCTGAAAAACAGGTAGATCAGCCCGTTCGAGTGATACAAGTACGACGAAGTAAGGTGCTGATGATAACCGCACAATGAACAAGTGATTAATCGTCCATTCAGATTAATTGAGGCGTGTGTGTTCAAAATACGCTATTTCCAATCTAAGAAAGTTATTGAAAAACGTAAGGGAAAGTATAATACAAGGCACATGGAGCATACCCATGATCGGGTATAATATTACTTTTAAAGAATTACATCTTTCTGCTCTGGATTGCACATGACATTCGATAATATTTAACTACAGCAATGGGTATGGACGAAATACTATTAAAAAAGTGGAAATATGACCTTTTAAACAGACACACTTCAGTTATTCTCTGTAATGCTAGCGAAAATTTTCCATTATTGGTTAGAGCGTTTAGTGTGCTCTGAACAATCCCGAGTGGTAAATAGTGACCCCTATTAATGCCTCCCTGGAATATCAATGATCCACCGCTAGGCTACAAATATTGTGTACAGTGGAGTCTGAGACCTTTGGTGTTACTGATTCTCTCTAAACCAATGAATCACTGGAGTAGAATATTACAATTTATTTGATCTAGTGCCATATGTTCCTTTTAGATCTACTTATTCTAGTGATTTACATGTTTTCCTAACCCTTGTCCCGATTCTCTACGGGGTCGGGTATGAGGTGAGATGAACCCGTCGTGGCGGGTTTTATGAGCGGATGCCGTTCTTGACCTCAACCTCATCAGAGGAGTTAATGAGATGAAATTAATGGCGTGATCTCTGATAGTATGAAGGGAGAGGGTGAAACCCGGTGCCGGCACACAGACTACTCCTATCGATTAGCACCAAGGGGTCCGCTCAAGGCTTAACGTCCCCATCCGACGGACGAATCACCATCAACAGCGTCATATGCCCTCACTCCATTTGAGCACTGCGGAGAGCACGCAATCTAGTGATTAGAAATTGTACACCAACACCTCCTCTACCCTGCTGGCCAACATTCTGATGGTGAAAATGTTTTCGACCAACGGGCTCGAACCGGATAACCTCGATGTAAGACCGTTTAGACTTCAACGCCTTAACGATCACGGCCACCAGGCGGGCTATTCTAGTGATTTACATATCTCGATAAAATTGTTATTGTACTATATTTAAGGTAATAATTTTGCATCGGTCTAACCAGAGCTTTTGTGTGTGTGTGTGTGTGTGTGTGTGTGTGTGTGTGTGTGTGTGTGTGTAATGTAAAGGTAGTGGTACTCATCCGAACTTCTTCATGAACTGAATCTCACACTTTGTTCATATCTCCAGATGTACGTCTCTTTTCTTTTCTGGCCCACTCTGAAGAAATTTTCACTTTCATCTGTTTTTTCTCGTCCTCAACTTGTAAAATTTTGGCACCCTACAACATAGCATTTCTCTGGAATAAATCATTTTTCTGAGTTAATGTCCATCATGTTCAGAATTATTTCTCTCTTGAACTGCAGTAAATCTATCGGTACTTGCGATGTTTTCTTCACATTCACTTGATTCACTGTTCACGTGTTCAGGAGATACTTGAAAAGAATCGTCATGCTTTCTGTTAATGCGTAACGGTACAAAATAATTAGTTATTTTATTAATTAACTTCTCTAACTTGTGAACCATACCACCCTTGATACTACTAAATAACTGTGAACTCATTTGCCTCGGCAGCACAAAACAAGTGTTTATGCTTTTCATATTATTTACTCTAAAAAACGAAAGCAGTTAAATTTAAGCATGCATTAACCCCAGATTAACTATGACGGTTAGCTATTTACTATAGCTCATTCCATGTTAAGGAGACACTATTGCTCTTATGGTAACACGGTTACCATATCAAACGGCTCTGCTCTACACCATCACGGCAAAACGGCGGCACATAAATTTATGAAATTCAGCCTTTACGTTCAAGACAAAAAGCGGAAGAAACTAAGCTCCAAATGATTTTTATCAGCCAAATGGGACGGAAGTTTTACAGGGGCTATTCTTGGTTTGTACAGAATCAGAGGTAAACTACGGCACATAAAATACCTCAGCATTGAAGTGTAAAGAAAATTGGGGAGGAAATAGACAAATAATGTTCGTTGGGTCGAGAGATGCATTTAATTGCACTTAATACATTTCTCCTGGCAATAAAGGCTATAAAAGAGACGCAGTAAATAAATACTGTATATGCTAGCTAATTGCTTTACGTCGCACCGACACAGATAGATCTCATGGCGACGATAGGACAGGAAAGGACTAGGAATGGGAAGGAAGCGACCGTGGCCTTAATTAAGGTACAGCCTCAGCATTTGCCTGGTGTAAAAATGGGAAACCACGGAAAACCATCTTCAGGTCTGCCAACAGTGGGATTCGAACCCACTATCTCCTGGATGCGAGCTCACAGATGCGCGCTCCTAACCGCACGACCAACTCGCCCAGTAACACTGTATGTGACTCTACAAAAGATCACAGTAGTAATGTTAAAGAAAGAAATCGCATACGTAGGCTTATCGCATAACTTTCCCTCAACACAAGACAATTACGTACTAATTTAAAGCCTAAAAGCACACACGCAGCAAATAAATAGTGCAGATGACTTCACTACAGAAATGAGCTGCCGACGATTCATAGAGTGAGGGACTACACGAGGCTTGTACCGGAGCAACACAGAAGAAGGAAAATGAAGGAAGGCAACGAAGCGATGGCTGTTCCTGCCACTGTGCTTCCCCCCTACGAATATATTTATGAAAAAGTATATGTTATGTAGTTATTTTAATAATTCACGGGCTAAAATGTCTCATCCTTTTTATCTATCTTTCATAATGCATTACAAAGTACAGTGTAATATCTCTTAATCACGAAGAATTATGGATGTCTCAGAGGGGGTGTGTTCACTCCTTGTAGGTCCAGACGAGCAATACTGTTCTCTTAAGATGGAATGAGCTATAGTTGTTTGCAGCTACGTTGGTATTAACAACACTTGCTGCAATAAGGATACCAATAGATTGTTCTTGACAAGAACAGTTTGTTTGTAGAAGAGTCAGAAAACTAACCTCCAATTATTTTAGAACGAAAGTTTACTCTGTGGTGTAGTGGTTAGCGTGATTAGCTGCCACCCCCGGAGGCCCGGGTTCGATTCCCGGCTCTGCCACGAAATTTGAAAAGTGGTACGAGGGCTGGAACGGGGTCCACTCAGCCTCGGAAGGTCAACTGAGTAGAGGTGGGTTCGATTCCCACCTCAGCCATCCTGGAAGTGGTTTTCCGTGGTTTCCCACTTTTCCTCCAGGCGAATGCCGGGATGGTACCTAACTAAGGCCACGGCCGCTTCCTTCCCTCTTCCTTGCCTATCCCTTCCAATCTTCCCATCCCTCCACAAGGCCCCTGTTCAGCACAGCAGGTGAGGCCGCTTGGGCGAGGTACTGGTCATACTCCCCAGTTGTATACCCGACCAAGAGTCTGAAGCTCCAGAACACTGCCCTTGAGGCGGTAGAGGTGGGATCTCTCGCTAAATCCGAGGGAAAAACCAACCCTGGAGGGTAAACAGATGATGATGATGATGATGATGATGATGATGACGAAAGTTTACGGAAATATCAATCATATGCTCGTACGCATTATATATATGGAAGCGTAAGAAAAGGGGACAAACAAGCTTTACTTTAAGCCATAAGCCAACACTTAATAGGGAATATGATAGGAATATTCGGAAAAAATATCCAGTATCCAATTCATGTTTTGTTTCTTTCCAGAAAAGGGTGCAGATACTACATGCCGTTCGATACTGCCACAAAAAAGCTCTGGGGCTAACTAAATACCTTTTATCTGATAGTCAATCTGTTGCCCAAGTGTCACCGTATGCAGTGTTCTAAGAATAGGATAGTACGGTCGTTACCAAACGATTTGGAGATGCGATACGTGTTGCGTAGCAACGAGCTTGCATTCCGAAAATATGGGTTCAACCCCATTGTCGGCAGTCCTGAAGGTGGTTTTCGCTGTTTTCCCATTTTCACACAAAATAAGTGTTGGAGCCCCGCCTTCATTAAGTCACGACCGTTGCCTTTCCAGTTCTACCCCATTCCGATCCTTGCATCGCCAAAGACGTCCATGTCGTTCAAATGAAATATGGTTGTCGTCTACGAGAAAGATACCATACCAGCATTTGGCTGGAGATCAACCGGAAAAAACCATGCAAAGTCGTCTAGAGAATATATACCTTTCTATAGTCCCTGTGGACACAGTTGAATGAATATCTCATCCATCTCAGACTTCAATAGAATACACTTAAACTAAAATGAAAGTGCAACAGTAAAAATACTAATGAATTCTTACCTTTATAAGCATAAGGTACCATTCCGAACTGGTCCCATCTCACCGTCCAGCCGTGTTCTTGTTGCTGAGCCATACAGATCTGTAGAACAAGAAATATTTCACTCACAGTTTAAATACAACAAATTAGTTTCTCATGTCTAAAATAAGCATAATTAAGATAAAGAAGTCAATATTTCTTTCATTTAAAATTTCTACCAGTTCGTATTCTCAAATTTCTTTCCGTAATTGCTGTATATTACGTAAGCCGGATTGTAACACAAAGTAACTACAGTATTTTAAAAGATTCAATTTTTTTATGTGGTGTTACAGAGGCATTCGTGGATTGGTAAGATCAGAAATACCGAGGTTATGGACAGGATGAATAGAGCAATTGAGGTTCCTTCTTCATTACAAGAAAACACACAAACTAATTCAGGCTGTTTGGAAGTTCCTATTACAACAAACTCCTAGGGTTTGAAGAGAGGACAGCGTTGATTACGTTTTGAATAGGAACCAATGTACGGAAGCGTACTGTTCCCATGCAATAAGTACAACACTTTCGGTCAAGCATTTAAATCTCCTCGCTCCCATTGAGTGAAGGAGCAATAGTAATTTATCTAGTAGATGCTTTACTAACAAAGTAACATTAATTAATTTGGTAACAATGTCCAATGTCACCAGAAATTAATTTATGTAAGATCAATTAAAGATTGAAAATTATTGAGAAAAATCATTCAAATAAGCGGTCTCTGCCTTATCCTCTCCTGAGAATACATTCGTTACTTTGTATGATGAAGTTGTAACAATCAAGAGTGAACAAAGCCAAGATTGATGCCAACATTATGACTATGAAACTAAGACATCTGCCTCAGTCAGTTGTCTTATTTCATGATTTATTTCTTCCTTTCTTAGGAAATTGAACATAGTTTCGTAAAATCAAAATTCCATTGTAAATATGTCATTGTATTAGACATCAACTCAGAGACCGGTTTGACTGCATTTTTATCTCCACATTACAGATATATCTTCATCTACCCTCCCATTTGTCATATTCAGGGACGTTTTATTGTGGATATCGCGGTAATCACGACAAGTTAGGTAGAGAACTGATTTTTGCTCATTTTCAGGACCTACGCGTTCTGTTTATATGCGGACAAAACAATCGCAACATATCGTGAAGTGGAGTCCTAAAAGCGAAATACGATTACAATCCGGAATAACCAGCATGTTATAGTTTGACTGCGAATTTTACACTGAGATGCTTTTAAGAGAGTTTGCTGCTTAATAAGGTGTTTATTGTTCTATTGAATTTGAGAGATATCCCGAAACATTCCTAAGGATGAAGCACCTGCATATATCTAATGACGGCGAAAACAACAGGCTACACATGATCATAAGACCTTAAACTTTTATGCAGTAATAGGTTAGAATTAAAACTAATTATTTTTTATTAGGATGTGTGGTCTAGGCCGCTCTTCCGTAATGTATTGAGAGTACCATAAATTCTAGGGGTTCTGATGGTCCAAACCCCTAATATTTATGCAAAACTCATAACTTAACCAATGTGCAGATTAGACTATACTAGTAACACGCTTCGCCGTAGTGTAGGGGTAGCGTGCCTGCCTCTTACCCGGAGGCCCCGGGTTCGATTCCCGGCCAGGTCAGGGATTTTTACCTGGACCTGAGGCCTGGTTCGAGGTCCACTCAGCCTACGTGATTAGAATTGAGGAGCTATCTCACGGTGAGATAGCGGCCCCGGTCTAGCAAGCCAAGAATAACGGCCGAGAGGATTCGTCGTGCTGACCACACGACACCTCGTAATATGCAGGCCTTCGTGCTGAGCAGCGGTCGCTTGGTAGGCTTCAACGGCTGTAGTGCCATGGGGTTTGTAACACGCTTCAGTACGTTTACTGTATAAAAATCCGGGCTCTAATGATCAGTGATCACACTTCTTCTACCGCTGGGGATGCATATGTGTATTTGGCCCTGTTTTACGGACGGATGTGCTTCCTGGCGCCAATCCTATATGGAGGGATGTAATCATTATTGCGTGTTTCTGTGGTTGTTGATAATGCAGTGCGTTGTCTGAATATGAAGGTGAAAGTGTTGGTACAAACACAAACACCCAGTCCGCGAGCCAGAAGAATTAATTGGACGCGATTAAATTTCCCTACCCGGCCGGGAATCGAACCCGGGACCCTCTGAACCGAAGGCCTCAACGGTGACCATTCAGCGAATGAGTCGGAACAACGATCACACAACTCGATCTAAAATATTTTGTAAATCAACCTAATCAACCCAAGATGATGATCATCATCAACAACAACATCTTAGCGTTAATCCTGCACAGTGCCAATGTCCAATTCTAAGTTGTAGCATTAACGTAAAAGAAATATATTGGCGAAAGTATTAAAAATGAATCTGTAATATTAAAAAGTCATTATGTTATCGCCGATGCATATTTACAGTAATGTAATTAGCTTTTCCTCGATCATACCACATCTTTACTAGAATCTAATGGACATTTAATGTTAATTAGCCGGGCTGAGTGGCTCAGACGGTTAAGGCGCTGGCCTTCTAACCCCAACTTGGCAGGTTCGATCCTGGCTCAGTCCGGTGGTATTTGAAGGTGCTCAAATACGACAGCCCCGTGTCGGTAGATTTACTGGCACGTAAAAGAACTCCTGCGGGACTAAATTCCGGCACCTCGGCGTCTCTGAAGACATTAAAATGTAGTTAGTGGGACGTAAAACAAATAACATTATTATTATTAATGTTAATTATGGGTTTATAATAAGTGGAAAATAATAATCATATTGAGCGAACTAATCTCCACCAAAAGTATGAAATAATCACTGCTGATATCAACGTTAACAAACACAAATGGCAAAATCTGTCTCCATAAATACTTGCCTTTAATCATATTTATTCTTTTGTGACCTGCTGCTGTTTTTAACCCCTGTCTTCCATAATTACGTGAACGAATTACATGTCGAATATTTCACAGTCGCTCTTTACTTATCAACTTGATGCAGTATTCTTAACGTATGCTCTGACTTCCCACCTAACATCTAGCTTCATTTTGTCACTTTCAACACGAAAATACCTTCTGTCATGATATTTATGATTTGCATATGTATTTTGAAGGTAAGGAAAATTCCACACCATCCCATAGAACTTCGCACTTACTTTTTATGTCTTCCTCTTTATACTATTTCTGGATATTTCAAATCCAATTAACAAAACATATTCTTTCATATTTCATTTCGTAAAGAATAATCATTCTGACACGTGATTAATCAGTTTATAATGAGTGTTCTGAAGAAATGCGTAATTTTTTAGTAAAATGTAATGTCGTATGGCTTTTAGTGCCGGGATATCCCAGGACGGGTTCGGCTCGCCAGGTACAGGTCTTTCTATTTGACTCCCGTAGGCGACCTGCGCGTCATTATGAGGATGAAATGATGATGAAGACAACACATACACCCAGCCCCGTGCCATTGGAGTTAACCAATTAAGGTTAAAATCACCGACCCGGCCGGGAATCGAACTCGGGACCCTCTGAACCGAAGGCCAGTACGCTGACCGTTCAGCCAATGAGTCGGACTTTAGTAAAATAATAATATATCCAATGATAAAGATGCTACCTAGTAAATAAAACTTGTTAAAGTTCCCTCAGATACGTAGCAAATGTCATTGTTTCTAACATGTTAGTGAAAATAATACAAATAAGATATACCATTTTATATGAACCACTAATGGTTTCATCGCTACAGCGTGCTATATTCTCACACAATCTGTTCCTGAAAGAGTCGGTATAGTAATTAAAGACATTAAATCGGTATAAAAATATAAAACAATACAAATCAGGCGTATTAACAATTGCATAATATATCTAGACCTCAGAAGTGCAGTCAGTTCTATGTTACACTTCTGTTTACAAGATTGTGAGTTCCACCTTAGCTGAGTGCAGTAGAATTCTAGTGTGCTTAAATGCTATAACTTCGTTTCCTTGGCTTCCAGGACATTATATGTAGCCAAGATATGAATGCTAGATTTGCAATAGTCACGGAAGGATTTAATGGAAACAAAAAGCTGATATGCGGGAATACAGATAGATAGTCTATTTGTGGAAAAATACTAGCAAATTGTTTTGGGTGGAGTGTCAATCTCTATTGAGCGGAGATTTGTACTCTAAGAAAGGAAGATTCCTCACGCCTTGGACCATAGGCTGTACTCCACGCAGACTAGCCAAAGAAGTTGCCTACAAGCAAGGCGGAGCCAGCCAATGTTCTTTTTTACTCCCCCGGTATTTCTAGAATGTGGTTTTATGATGTACCCATTAATTTACACCGAATTGTATTTCTTCACGACCTCGTGCATTTTAAACATCACAAGGCACTCATCTGCTTCGTTTCAGACAGTCGTAAAAATAATTTTCAAGGACCTGTTCTCTATGGATGTGAAAGGTGGACTCTGGATTCAATCACAGAAAAACGTATTGATGCTTTCGAAATGTTCCTGTATCGCCGTCTCTTGCGGATATCCTGGGTAATGAAAATCCCCAATGCCGAGGTCCTTCGTCGGATGAAAAAGCAAAAAGAACTACTGCTCACCATAAAACAGAGGAAAACACAATACCTAGGACATATCATGAGAGGTATCAGTTATTACAGCTTATTATCGAAGGAAAGATACAGGGGAAGAGATCTGTTGGGAGAAGAAGGAATTCATGGCTGAAAGACCTTCGAAGATGGCACTGCTGTACTTCAGAAGTGGCATTGCATTCTGCGCTGTCATGATCAGAGCTAGTTACGTGGATCGCCAACCTCCGCTCGGAGACGGCGTCTTAAGAAGAAGAAGAAGAAGAAGAAGAAGAAGAAAATGGTGGTGAAGACATGTTCCGTCTTTGAATTACAGCAATTACAGTTTAACTAGCTGAGAGAGAAACTTCTATAATATCGCTGTACTCTAGCTGAGTAATTAGTCATTTAGAATATGTAGAATTAATGAAAAGACATTACTTTTAAGACAGAGAGTAATTATGTATACAATTACTCACCTCGTAATAACCCAGGAAGCTCTTCTCATTCGTGTACTTCCCAGGCATTCCTCCACCGAGTGCAGGGGTACCCAAAGCGTAACTTGTGGTGTTCTGTGGCAGTGTGAACGAGCGCCCATAGAACGGTATTCCGAGCACCAGTTTATGCGCAGGACATCCCATACGCTCGAAAATACGCATCCCATCTCTCTGTAACACACACACATCCATTAAGTACCATAGTTCATAAAATGGGTCTTTGTTGTAAATGAATAGTTTGGTCTCGCCATCAACCCAGGCACACGCACATCTGTGGTACTAAACCCTACGATACGCACTAAAAAGAATACAGGTCAGGTCGCAGAAGTTGACACCAAGAAAAGAGACATTTATGAACCATGCACAATGTTCTACAGCAGAGGGCAGTATGACTTGAAACATCTTGAAGGAATGCAGAATTAGACATGTAAAGAAAATCCAAACTCCATGGCGTAACAGCCTCGAAGTTTCTTGGCCTACCAAGCGACTGGTGCTCAGCCTGAAGGCCTGCAGGTGTCATGTGGTCAGCACGATGAATCGTCCCGGCCGTTATTCTTGGCTTCGTAGACCGGTCAGAATTAGACATAGCATTGTAAAAGACATCATTGCTCTGTTTCAATCTTTTAACACTTTCAGATCTGAGGATGTAATGTTTACAAAAAGTATGTTATAATATTTTCATTCTTGGAAAATTGACGAACTCTCCTCAGCGATGCCTAGGTCATCTGTGACAGCTGATGGAAGAGCTGTTGAAGATACAACCAGCCTTCGAGCTGAGTACTTAACATATCCAAGATCTAAGCAGTTAGGTATAAGAAGCATGCTAGGGACCTAAAAGGCAAACGGAGACAGATGAAGGTATAAGCACACAAGAGAGACATAAGTCTGGATCCGCTAAAAAGGAATTAAAATACAAATTAGAAACAGGGTTCAAGTTTTAAAGTGTTTTTTTAAAACTAAACCTTTCCTGTAGGTATCAAGGAGCTAATCAGGAACATTAATTACACGCTTACAAATTTTCAGCCATCTACAGGGTCTCTCTAATAAACTCAGACCGAGCGCACTGTGTTTTGTACTCTGCGCTACAGCAGCTGCCTCAGTCCAACTTACATCGCGCGCGGCCGCCCTACTTTAAGAGTGTATACAATCTTATGTGAAATATTACCTTATAAAAGATGCTGGAAGTATCATTCTTCATAATGAGGAACTTCATAAACACCATTCAGATTTTCTGTACACCAATAGCAAGAGTTATAACTATACCTCGGATTTTTAGGTGGTAATAGGTTAGAATGTAAAGTAATTTGGTTTGTAGGAAGTGTCATGCAACCCGTTGTATCATAGTGTAGGAAGAGTAGCATAAATTAAAGGAGTTCTGTCTGCTGTACCCCTAATATCTATGCAAATCTCATAGCATAACCGCTGTACAGTGTAGGGTATACTTGTTACTGGCTTAAGTAAGTTTGCATTCTAACCTATCAGCACCTAATAATCCGGACTCTAGTTATAACTGTTCACACGACCATTAGAATGAAACCAGGCCTCATCTGAAAATAGCACAAGGTGTGAGTCGAAGAAAACGACCATTCAATGATGCAAGATATCAATCACAATATCTCACTCTTCTGTCTGGATCAGCAGGTTTTAAATCTGTACGGTTTGATGTGTAACAGCTTTGTAGCTCTGTGTGCAGAAGAAACCGAAACCCCCACTTGTGCTAATTTTATGAGTGATTTATATGGTACCGTTCAACTTTCGCATCAATGTCATCTAGCATCTCCTCTGTTAAAACTGTTCGTGTGCGCGCGTGTTTTTTTATTCAGCACTGAGCCAGAAGTTTCAAATTGATTTACAATTACGTGAATCTGTGCTCGTGAAGGAAATTGCTGAAAAAGCCGACTCGTACTTAAAATACATTTTACATACGAAAATACGGTGTTGCAATGATAACTGTCTCACCATGTTAACAGATGAGATTCAGACTGGCGACTGATGCTTGCGAGGTCAAGAACTATGCGTGCGCCTCCCGTACAGCTGCTCAGGTCTCGGAGAGTAGAAACGCCCCTGGACGGTCTGGGTTTTAAAGAGACACTCTGTACAGGTTAATAATGCTTTTTGACATTTAAGCAAGATAAAGATACCCTACTATCAGACAAAATTTATTTTTATCGAAAAAAAGTTTAACTATCGACATTTGCCACTGGAAACCACAATAGCTGCAGAGACTTCGAAGAAGAACTATGGTGATCTTCACGCATGCCCTTCAGAATACGGTTCACACAGTCACTATCGCCTATTTTTTTGTCTTGCACATTCTTTCGCAAACTCTTGAAGTACTTGATATCCTTTAACCCTAGAACACTAACCCTTTGTAAATTTTACGACGGTAGGTAGCAGAACGGTATTGTTTACTGACTTCCGCGCATGCGTGCGTGCCGCTATTTTGTGTAGCTGAATTTTTCGAGCAGTTATTGACTGTGGCATGTGCGATTGTTGATATCTTTGCTCATTCTTGTAATAATAATTGGGTGGGTGTCGTCATATTGACGAACGGTTAGTGATAGTGTGAACTTATAAGTATAATGTTTCCTCAAGCCTTTTTTTACATTTATACTTATTTTATTTGTTTTCTTGGTAGTTTTGGTTTCTTTGCTATGTAAATAACAAACATTCATAATTTTAAGGGTTTATTTGAATATGTAGTGTTATAAAATTCCTTTCTTATAAAACGTGTTCATTTAATACTTTTGTGCGTCAGGTCTTTTATTCTTAATAAATAATCACATAAAATTATTTAATATCTACGTATTTTGATTCATGTTAAGTTTACGACACTATAGGAACTCTAAATCACCAAAATCTTGCCAAATATAAGCTGTTACGTAGAAAATATAACAATTATAAATTGGTGTAGTCAAATTTACGAAGGGTTAGTAATAATGTGTGGCGAAATAGGGTTAGTGTTCTAGGGTTTAATAAAGTCCTGTTTTAGAATACTATCTAGTTCCAGGATGTCCGTAACTTTCTCTAGCAGAGTTGTTGCTATCCATATTGCTAAGAAGAAAATTAAGGTAGAAAAGTTCTTCATAGTTCTGAACAGTTTACTTGCAGGCTTGTTCTGCGAAAAATACCTGAGTTTTGCAATAATTTTGTTGCTACTTGCTGGAACCTACTGTATGTTTCAACGTTTGTTGTCTGTCATTACTTAAGTTAGTGAGAATATCTGTAAACAGAATCACTTACAATGCCCTATTCAACAAGTTATCACTCGCTTAAAAGTGTAGGATTCAGGCTATCAAATGGAGGAAACTGAGTCATGGCCATCTAACAATACTTCACATCACAGCCTGCTTGGTTGCTAGGTAACTTCACCTCACAAATTTTGTATCGCCGTCCGGCTCCATGGATAAATGGTTAGCGTGCTGGCCTTTGGTCACAGGGATCCCGGGTTCGATTCCCGACAGGGTCGGGAATTTTAACCCTAATTGGTTAATTTCGCTGGTACGGGGGCTGGATGTGTGTGCCGTCTTCATCATCATTTCATCCTCATCACGACGCGCAGGTTGCCTACGGGAGTCAAATCAAAAGACCTGCATCTGACGAGCCGAACTTGTCCTCGGACTCCCCGGCACTAAAAGCCATACGCCATTTCAGTTTTTTATCACTAATTTCGTAATGCAAATTTTTGGATGACCCCAATCCATAAGACATGTAGGCCTATATCAAAATTACACAACCATGAAGAAACAGCAAAAAAAACAGGGTGCGAAATCAGAAAAAACGGTTCCGCAATAAAATTGGTCATTGCCGTCGCAGTCTTGTCTGTATTAAGATGTGTCCCCATGTCTAAGCCATTTGCGATCTGTAGATTTAAGCTCCGGATGATCACGGAAACTCCACTCTCTTTTCGCTGCTACATAAACTGACCTTAACACTTTAACAGTTGTATCTAACTTTTCCTTTCGACTTTTCATAAACAAATCACGAGCACTCGCTGCACACAGTGAGAATGAATTACGCTATTTCCGTGTTTATAAACAGCGTCCAAATTCTTCTTTTTTATATTTTCTCATTACAACGTCTTTTGTTCGAGGTAAATCATTAGATGAAATTCCTACCATTTTACACACGTGTTGCGAATATTTAACACTACACATCATTACTTGACAGTCTTTCTCATTGGTAGTAAACAACAACTAGGCTCGATTTTTCTGCCAAGACGTCGAAAACTTCTCGGTTGCCACCAGCATTGATGATCCTGGATTATCTTCATTGCTGCATTCGACTCTGTACTCGCTGTGTAAAGGACATTCCGCAAGTACTTTATGTAACACTTCATCTAATTTAGGTTTTTTATTGGATTTTTCCTGCACATAATCTTCATGTGTCACTGATTGAACTTGCGTCGTGACTGGTAGTGACTATATATTATCATTACCAATTTTAACCCTAGTACCACAACGTTCATTTCTTGGAACTAGAATCACTAGAATCACCCACGACCCTATATTTGAACAAATTATTTAGGCATTGAATGACATTTATTCTACTTGAAATAAGGAAATTACTTACATTTGAGTATATTAACCTCAAAACATAAAGAAATTTACCAAAATATCAAGTAATATTGTTTACAGAACAATTTGATTAAACGTGCGGTTTTTTTTTTGTTGGTTTGAATATTAAGCACTTGTCTACGTGAATATTTAGTGTCTTATTATTTATATCTTGACAATATTTACCTTAAAATAAACAAATCACGTATATTTTTGCAAGTTAAGTTCAGATAAGAAAGTAACTAACTGTAATACCACACAATATGGTGTACGTAACTTTGTTATCAAAAGTGTGTTCCTTTTCTTGGTTTTGATGTTCGACATTTTCCACGGTAAGTAATCACTAACTTATTCACAGACATAATTGCTATGTTCTGCACATAGGCTTTTAGAGCAGGAACAGCAAGTTGCTACACCTTTTCGGTCCCTGGTTCCAGGACAGAAAGCACATCGTCCAGGTCGTCGCCCAATTGGCGCAGTAACGTCACGGTGCTCGTCCTCATAACCAAGTACTTTGTGAATGTCATTTATGAGTTGCCTTGGAAGCCTCTTGTTTACCATTCTAGTCTTCATATGTTCTTCACATAGTTCTAGGGCAAGATTTTTTTGGAAATCTAAGCGTTTGATCATTTTCCGCCTTTTACCAGTCTTTATACAACCGGGCGAGTTGGCCGTGCGGTTAGGAACGCGCAGCTGTGAGCTTTTTTCTGGGAGATAGTTAGTTCGAACCCCACTGTCGGCATCCCTATAGATGGTTTTCCGTGGTTTCCCATTTTCACACCAGGCAAATGCTGGGGCTGTACCTTAATTAAGGCCACGGCCGCTTCCTTCCCATTCCTAGGGCTTTCCTGTCCCATCGTCGCCATAAGCCCTATCTGTGTCGGTGCTACATAAAACAAATAGCAAAAAAAGTCTTTGTACAGTGCCATTGTTTGATAACTTTACCAATAAAACACTCCACTACAAACAGTTCACCACCTACGAATACTTTACACAACTCACAACGTGGGGTCATATGCGACCCAAGAGCCTATAACTTTGAATATAAATAGCGGCGAAAAATAATGCAACCACTGGTTTCAAGAACGTGTCAAGCACTGAAGGTACTGGAAGCACCAGCTTCCTTTTTCATAGAGGCGCATGGGCAGAATCGGTTTAGTAGTCAGGCGGGTCACCCACAACCCCACGTTGTGGTTCTAGGGTTAAAGAAGTTAGTAATTAAACTAATCTTACATTTTTCCGCACATTTCATTTCTAGATTCTCGACCTCGACTGCTCGTTACCGTGCACAAGCTTACAGATTGCAGACTGGTGTCAACGGCGGATTTGGCAGCGGTAACGTCAGACAAGTTCATCTAAAATCCAAACGGGAGGGCTGTTCTCTGGAGTAAGAGAGAAGTCGGTGCAGCGAAGAAGAAAGAAAGAAAATCAGCTGAGAGGTTTATGAGAGACTGTCCCCTTTCCTAAGGCCAGGCGAGGAGCGGTTTGTCCTGATTTATTGCTTTATTAGTGGAACCTTCCTCTACCAGGCTAAATTCTGACTGAACAAAATTTGTCAGTTTGTACACTCCTTAAGTGTATATTGTCCTATTGGCTATCTACCGGAAACACACCCTATCTAAGAAGTACAGGAGTGGTGTACGCTCGGGCAAGGTTTTTATGAAAATATGTACAGCAAGAATATTCATTTCAGTGTGTTATACATTTTCCTCATTACTTTATAATGAAAGATTCCCCCCGGGCAATTTTAGTGGGGGAGAACCTCTGAGATAAAATTGTCGGTGGGGGAACCCTCCCCCCTCCCGCGATTTCGCACCATAAAAAGAACAAACAGGAATACACGTTCATGAAGCGTATATAGAATTTATTTTCTCAGAAAATTAGTTTTTGGACCCGGTTTTTGCCGGCTGCGCGCAAAAAAAATTGACCTGTTCAAAAGTGATCAAGGAGCGCGGCGGTCAGTTTTCGGTTCAGTCCAACTGCGCACAACACATTATGAACAATCTTCCACTTTCCTTCCCATTTTCAAAGATATAGGAAGTTTCTTGACTGTTATGTGTCAGTCATAAGAATTATCAAAAATACAGTGTAATATTTTCATACTTAGTGATGGGTATTTGTGAAGATTTTGAAATAATTTTACGCATATAAAGGTACTTTTGGACAACTTAAAGTATTACTCCATTATTGGAGCCATAGCAGGAGTCGGTTACACTTATTATATTTTTAGGAAATTCAAATGTGTAATACAGTACATAACAAAAGTTGAAGACCACTAGTGAAAATCAGTTTGTGAAGTCCTAGTCCTACATTGGTTGTATGAATTGACCTGCAAATATTTTGTGGCTTATTCGTGTTGATATATAACTTATGAATAAAACGGTGAAATATCGAATGAGGTTTAATAATTTTTTCAAACCTTGAGAACTTACGAAATTTCCCCACTGTTGACTAAAGTACGGAATGTATATGGCTAAAGCTACTTTTATTACCTAAACACGTATCTAATAGAGTGTATCTATATATTATATAATTGGATGTTGGTATGTTTGAAGCTAATAGACTCAAAAACTACTGGTCCGATTTTGCTGAAATTTTCACAGTTTGTTCTTATTACATCTGAGAGGGTTTATGAAGTGGTTTGACCGAAATCTGATTGGTAGTTCGGCACTAAGGGGTGAAAATAAAATAGGGGAAGATAAGCAAACCGCAAGACAAGTCTGATCAGCGGGTTGCCTACCCAACAGTATGTGAAGATTATGATGTGTTCCTTAAAACATATTTCTGTTTTTACCAAATAGTGTGGGGGCAGGACACCCCTCCCAGCCCAAGGCGAGAGGATGAAATGTAAAAGAAATCGAAAACGACCGATATTAGTGTCATATATGCTGAGGTAAATAAATGTATACAGGCAGGACAACGTCTGTCGAGTTTTGCTAGTATTACCATAAAATCCGAAAGATAAATATCATAGTGTCCTTTATTTCTGGGGTTTTCTTTTTGAAATTTCGAATTTAAACAAAAGAAAACACCTCATTTAGACATCCTTGAAAAACCTTTGGAATGCACCATCGTCACCGGACTTGCACGCCTCACTAAGTACAGGCTTCGCTCTACAGACTGCAGTGGTCAAAAACGATGTTCCAGATTGAGACTTATCACTGACTAGCGTCTTATCTTTGAGGTTACAATCACTGTCCGAATTGCGAAGTGAGTGTAGGCAAAAATGCGGAAAAATTCGACCCTACTATTTTTTTCATCTTCCGGTTTTACGGCAATGTACACTCTGTTGGATAGGTATTTAAGAAAAAATAGGCATATGCCGGCAGTAGTTTAGTCAATAGGATAACATTTACACTGAAAAGTGAGCTAATTTTATAGGCTCTCAAAATGTTTGAAACAATTAAAACTCTTAAACTTAGTTCGATAGTTCAACGATTGCTTTTCAGAAGTTGAATATCAACACGAATAGGGCGCAAAATGTTTTCACGCCAATTTTTACCATAAATGTAGAGCCAGGAGTTGGTTAACTGATTTTTCGCTGGTAATCTTACACTTTTGTTATAGTCCTAATAATAAAAGAAGCATTCTGACAGCTACTGACTACATGGTAGGACAGAAGGGAATAAGAGAATGTTGTCATGGAAACGTGGGTGGACCAACAGTGGTTACCATGGAGACGAGCCTGCTGTCCACTTGGAGTTGCCAGACGTTTCACTTCTCATCAGTGGCACCACAGTAGACTCTCCCTCCTGCACTAGCTGTCAGAACGCTTCTTTTAATATTAGGACTTAGTACTGTACGTGTTATCGTGTCATTACAGTATGTGCTTATGAGAACATATTTCAGCCTTAGATGCGGCATTTTCTGATTTATTATTCTTCATTTAATGACAAAGACGTCACTTACCACATTGTACTTCTCATCGGGAAACACATCATGTGGACGTCGATACAGAGGACTGTGAGTGTCAGCCTTACCCCAGCTTGAGCGCATGTCGTAGGCCATCACATGTACAGCATTCATCAGTCTGAAATAATAATAATAATAATAATAATAATAATAATAATAATAATAATAATAATAATAATAATAATAATAATAATAATAATAATTGCGAACACGCCTTAATGCATCATCTACATAACTGGAAAATGTAGGCCTACTACACGTCCAAAAGAGTGGATAATTTGGAACATCTACAAAGCCCAACGGGCACAAAACGGCGAAGATAATACAGAGTGAGAAACACAAGTACGAAAAAGAACAAATGGACAAGATTGAGCAAGACTTCCAGCAAAGTGAGTCAGAGAATACTAAAAGAGTTTTAAAAACAAGATACAAGAGTACAAGCCTGACTCCCTCTGCTTTCAAAGGAAAATGGACCTTTAGCAACATCAAACGAAGAAAAATATGATGTCCTTGCCGAATACTTCGACAAACTTCTAAATTGTGAAAAAGACGTTAACCCTATCAGAACCAACGATTCTACATGACAAAACCTGCCGCCTTCTCTTCCGGATCGCGAGGACGTAGAGAGAATGTAAAACAACAAGCCCTCTGCCAAGGACTCTATGACAGCAGAACTATGCAAATATACCTCGGAGGAAGCAATAGACGTCTTGCAGTGCTTATAGATATGCTGTTGCCCAAAATTAAATGGAAGCTTTAATACTGCTGTTAATACGCGTTATTCTTAGAGTAACCCTATTTCAACAACCAAATCTTTCACCCCTGATCCACATTTAGAGCAGTCGCTCAGCTGACAGATTCCCTATCTGTTGTTTACCTAGCCTTTTCTTAAATAACTGCAAAGAATTTAACATTTCCCGTGGTAAATTATTCCAGTCTCTAACTCCTCTTCCTATAAACGAATATTTGACCCTATTTTTCCTCTTGAATTCCAACTTTATTTTCATATTACGATCCTTCCTACATTTAAAAACACCACTCAAATTATTACTAATGTCATTCCACGCCATTTCCCCACTGACATACCACTTAGTCGAGCAGCTCGTCTCCTTTCTCCCAAGTCTTTCCAGCCCAAATCGAGCTGAATTTTCTCCAGTTCTCGAATTAAGAAATCCTGTTGAGGGGTCAAATACATTGGAACCATACTGTAGTTGGAGTCTTACCAGATACCTAATTGCTCTCTCCTTTATATCCTTTCTAAAACCCTTAAATACCATCATAAATATGTATAGAGATACGTACCATTTAATTACAATACCGTATATGTGATTACCCCCAATGAATATCTTTCCTTATATTAACACCTAGGAACTTACAGTACAGTAAAACCGTAAGGAACACGCAGTAATTAAAACTGAGAGGACTTTTCATGTTAGTGAAACCCACAACCTGACTTTTAGCATCATACCATTGCCTGCTGTCCACCTCAAAACATTGTCGATGTCTTTTTGCAGTTGCTCACAATCTTGTAACTTATTCATTACTCTATACAGAATAACATCATCCGCAAAAAGCCTTATCTCTGATTCCACTTCTGTACTCATATCATTTATAAAGTCTATATATAAGAAAACCTAACGGCCCAATAGCAAATTCACCAATGACTTTGAAGACATAATATTTTTGTAATCGATACACTTTGTCCTTGTGGAACTCTCCGCATGGGGGAAATTGTATTAATAAATAATAACTACATCACAGAATGCTCGATACTCACCGACAAAGTTCTGAAAGATGATACCCCTTGCGAACAATAGTGTCTCTTAATGGCATAGCCATGGTGATCTCCCAGCCCTTTTGCTCTGCGTCGAAAGCTTGTCTGAGTTCGTCCACGAAGAAATAGAAGTTGTCCTTATCGGATGGGGTGCCATCACGGTCTGCCGCGGCGGGGTACTCCCAATCTATGTCGAACCCGTCGAAATTGTAACGCTTCATAAACTCTGTGAAGTGGAGCATATAACATAAATGTTGTTATTAATAAACTGTAAACTCATTCTTTAATACAATATTAATATTCAGTTCCGATGAGAAACCTGTTCAATTTTAGACTCATTCGAGTCATTGCTTACGTTATTGTAAACAACTGAGAAAAGAGGGATGACAAGCAGTGTACTTTATGTACAGGGACTTTTTCTTATCTATTCAGGGGATTGTCGCTCGCCCTGTCGCCCGCACTGCGAGCCTGTTTCCCGCCAAGCACTTTGCCGTAATGCGGCCAGCGCTCGCCCGGTCGCCCGCACTGCGAGCCTGTCTCCTGCCAAGCACTTTGCCGTAAATCGGCCAGCGCTCGCCCGGTCGCCCGCACTGCGAGCCTGTTTCCCGCGAAGCACTTTGCCTTAATGTGGTTCTCGGTGCCACAAGCTCCCCTCCTCTGCAGTCTGCTGAGAGCTTTATCAGCGTAAGTTTCAGTTTAGTCAAGTGTTCGCGTGTTTAGTGCTCCGTGTGTTGTTCCAATGCCATTTTCATTACGTTAGCGTATTTAGATACATAATTAAGTAATCCCATGACACTACAGTCCTGAAGGGCCTTGGCCAACCAAGCGACCCCTGCTCAGCCCGAAGTGCGTGCAGATTACGAGGTGTCGGGTGGTCAGCACGACAAATCCTATCGGACGTTATTCTTGGCTTTCTGGACCGGGCCCGATATCTCACCGTCAGATAGATCCTCAATTCTAATCACGTAGGCTGAGTTGACCTCGAACAAACCCTTAGATCCAGGTAAAATCGCTGTCCTGGCCGGGAATCGAACCCGGCGCCTCCGGATGAGAGGCAGGCACGCTACCCCTACACCACGGGGCCTGCACATAGAAGCATAATACCTTCAGAAAATACAGGAAATCTTGTGCGAAAACACACTATGACTCAGTGCCGGGCGAACGGTGGCCGCATTACGGCAAAGGCTGGCAGCGCAGGCGGTCGGGCGAGCGACAATCCCCTGAATAGATTAAAAAATGCCTTTGTAGTTACTGTAAATTCCTCTTCTTAACTAAAGCCGTGTGGCCTCCAGAGACGCCTGGTGCAGGACTTTTTTTAAAATTTGCTTTACGTCGCACCGACGCACGTAGGTCTTATGGTAACAATGGGTTAGAAAAGGCCTAGGAGTGGGAAAGAAGTGGCCGTGGCTTTAATTAAGGTACAGCCCCAGCATTGTCATGGTGTTAAAATGGGAAACCACGAAAAACGACCTTCAGAGACCACCTTCAGGGTTGCTGACAGTGGGAGTTAGAACCCACACTCTCGATTACAAGCTCACATAGATCTTGTTCTGGTTGTTGGAATAAATAAGTTGCTTTAGAGCAGGACCTCTCAGGGTGCATGCGCCTGGTGCATGCACTGTGCACGGTGCAAAAGACGACTTCGCTTGGTTGCCCAGAGTGCAGACCCCCACTCCTCGATTTGGAGCAATAGCACTGTCTCTCTCCTTCCCCACGCCTGTCTCGCTCGCTCCCCCTGTTTCCCTCTTCCTCACTTGCTCCGTAACGCTCCAAATCCGAGCCGAGTTGAGCCGAGCTTAGCCGAGTAGCCCAGAGACGAAACGTTGGTCCGAGCCGAGCCGAGTGGAACCGATGCACAGTGCACGGAGCTCTTGCGCCTCGATTTGCACGTGTGAGATTGTGGGCGTTTAAGAGGCCCTGCTCTACAGTTTCTCTTTTTTCACACTGTGCCCTTCCTGACACCGAGAAGGATATAGCTCCTAAGGAACAGTGTCACTTTAACACTTACCGACAATGCTCTTAATGAGTCTGCAACGTCGATGAGGTCTGCTCACCATCTGCGAGTATTTGAGGCCTCCCTCAGCCCAGCCTCCAAAAGCGACCTGAGTCTTCAAGCCTGGGAATTTTTCCTTCAGGGAGGTGAAATTCTTGAAGCCATTCAGTTCCAGATCGAGCTGTCAACACAACCCATACAAACAGTCAACATGAGAAAATGTGTTCAATATTATTACTAAAAATTACTAAAATACAGTATATTGGGTTTTTAATTGAAGAAGAACGATGCCTCTGCACCCTGAATGGAATCAAGATATTCCTACTCAATTTTTTAAAGATATAAAAACTCCTTCGCTGAATGGTCACAGTAAAGACCTTCGTTTCACAGGGTCCAGGTTGCTTCTCGACTGGGTAGGGGATTTTATCCATATCTGGTTAATTCTTCTGACTTCGGGAGTTTGTGTTTTAATTTGCACCCCCCCCCCCCCCGCACTTTTCATACACACAATACACGCACTAGCAACCACCAAAGAAACACGCAATAGTGAATAAATCCCTGCACATAAGGTTGAGGTCAGGAAGAGCATCCGGCCGTAAAAGCAAGGCCAAATCCATAACATGTCGTGTACAGTTCGCACCCGTGACGCCACCATTGTGTGAGTAATGCGGTGGAGAATGATTTAAAGCACTGACTGAACTACACATAGGAATACCAGGCTTCAGTCAGAAAATGATATACAAATGTATTCCTTTTACGAATAGGAAATGAAAATTGCACTATTTTATTAACTTTATTATTATTATTATTGTTATTATTATTATTATTATTATTATTATTATTATTATTATTATTATTATTATTATTATTATTATTATTATTATTATTATTTCTTTGTTAATCTGGTTATCCTCCAGGGTTGGTTTTTCCCTCAGACTCAGCGAGGGATCCAATCTCTACCGCCTCAAGGGCAGTGTACAGGAGCGTGAGACATTGGGTCAGGCATAAACTGAGGAGGAGGACCAGTACCTCGTCCAGGCAGCCGCACCTGCAATGGTGAACAGGGGCCTTATGGGGGAATGAGATTGGAAGGGATAGACAAGGAAGAGGGATGGCAGTGGCCATGGCATTAAATTAGATACCATCCCAGCATTTGCCTGGAGGAGAAGTGGGAAACCAGGAAAACCACTTCCAGGATGGCTGAGGTGGGAATCGAATCCTCCTCTACTCATTTGACCTCCCGAGACTGAGTGGAGCCCGTTACAGCCCTCGTACCAGTTTTCAAATTTCGTGGCAGAGCCGGGAATCGAACCCGGGCCTAATCACACTAACCACTACACCACAGAGGCGGACATTATTATTATTATTATTATTATTATTATTATTATTATTATTATTATTATTATTATTATTATTATTATTATTATTGTTGAGGTAAATGTATCCTCAACTCCATGTGCCTCGTCTTCTAACTCCTAGTCTGAACCCCCACCTGTTTTAAGCCTTAATTACCCGACTACCACACTAGGGACGATAACTCACAGAACCAGTCAAGGAGATCTCTATTAAAATCCATCGTTAAAATTTGAAGAAGGTAACATACATACATACATACATACATACATACATACATACATACATTATCATTATAGACTGTAATGCCTTTCAACGTTCAGTCTGCAAGCCTCTGAGAATTTACTAAACGTCGCCACAATCCTCGATTTGCAACTAGTGTTGTGGCTTCATTTAGTTCTATACCTCTTATCTTTAAATCGTTAGAAACCGAGTCTAACCATCGTCGTCTTGGTCTCCCTCTACTTCTCTTACCCTCCATAACAGAGTCCATTATTCTCCTAGGTAACCTATCCTCCTCCATTCGCCTCACAAGACCCCACCACCGAAGCCGGTTTATGCGTACAGCTTCATCCATCGAGTTCATTCCTAAATTAGCCTTTATCTCCTCATTCCGAGTACCCTCCTGCCATTGTTCCCACCTGTTTGTACCAACAATCATTCCTGCTACTTTCATGTCTGTTACTTCTAACTTATGAATAAGATTGAAGAAGGAGAAGGTAATATTTATATTATTTTTACTTTGACGAATTATTGACCAGTAGGATCTACAGTATTATTGTGTAATGCCACGAGGACAAAGTGTAGGATTAAAACGATCAAAAAGAATTCTTGAATATATTTGATGCGGAACATGAAAAGAGATCATTTATTGGAAAACAAAATTTAGTTCCACCTTGTTAGGAATCTCGTGAAGAATATTATAAACATTCAGTTTAAAAAGTCGACGTATGCTCCCTTTTTATTTCCCACATCGCATATAACATCAAGTAAAATCAATTACAAATTCTATAGATGTGTGTTCTTGTTTACCTAATGAAATGTTAGTATTACAAATGATTATTTGAATTACGCTCATCTTTCTTGAAAACAGCAAGCATACTAACGTGCGCTTATGTCCAACCACCTGAATGATTGTTGCATTGCAACTGGCAGTTTATTCAGATTCTTGCGCTAAGTGATCACAGGACCAGACGAGTCCATATTGACAATTAATGCGATTTATGGAATAAAAGGAAATTCGTGGACCCGAGTTGAGCCACTACTGGTGTATTCCCCCTGTGGGTGGGGGCGGTAGAATAACCCCCACGGTATCCCCTGCCTGCCGTAAGAGGCGACTAAAAGGGGCCCCAGGGGTTCTGAACTTTGGAGCGTGGGTTGGCGACCACGGGGCCCTTAGCTGAGTCCTGGCATTGCTTCCACTTACTTGTGCCAGGCTCCTCACTTTCATCTATCCTCTCCGACCTCCCTTGGTCAACTCTTGCTCTTTTCCGACCCCGACGCTATTAGGTTTGCGAGGGCTAGGGAGTCTTTCATTTTCACGCCCTTCGTGGCCCCTATCTTTCTTTGACCGATATCTTCATTTTTCGAAGTGTCGGATCCCTTCTCTTTTTCCCTCTGATTAGTGTTATATAGAGGATGGTTGCCTAGTTGTACTTCCTCTTAAAACAATAATCACCACCACCACCACTGGTGTATCTATGTAGTGTCTGATGATCAAGGACCAAAATACAGCTTGACAAAGATTTAGCGTTCTATTAATAACTTAGGAAATCAATTAATTATTGTTGAGTGCATCTGAATCATCATCATCATTAGTCATTCCGCTCATTGCTGAGTGTCGTAACCTCATTAACTTTCTCATTTCTGTGTTGCAATCTTGACGAGATGTCCCCATCACAGCGGTCTTTAGCTTTTCTTAATGTACTCTGAAGTGGTAGACCAATGATCTTCTTCGCTCAATCTAACCATCTATTTGCTGTTCTTCCTTGTAGTCTACTGTCTTCAACTTTACCTTACAAATAATGTCCTTCTCTTTATGAAAATGTGACCAAGGAACTGGAGGTAACATTAACTTACACGGGAAAACAGACGTTTTTCTATGCCTATTTTCGTCTATAATGGGATCATTTGTTCTTCTTTCCGACCGAGGTATACGTAGCATCCTCCACCAGCACCGCATCTCAAAGGCATCGATTCGATTTTTTGTCATTATATTTCATTGTCCAGCTCTCGAAGTCGTATAAAAAGACGGAGAACACTAGTAATTCAACCAAATGTACATTAACTAAATTATTCTTAAGTTGTGTTGGTTAAAAATTATGTTCTTTAAGGCGGAAGGTACGCTTTTCAAAAGCTTAAATTTAGGAAAATTCCATTGTTTATAGATTAGAAACTATAAATGTAACTTCATTACAATCTTCCTTGATTAAGTTTCACTTATCCAACACAATTTGTAAATCGTGGGCTCTGCCAAGAATATGGCATGCCTATAGGTTCTGCCTAGTCAAATTGCACCCGTACAAAATATCCGCAGGTAAGAATAAACAACATGTTCATGCTTAACGTGCAGTCAAAAACATTCAGGAAATAATGTTAGGATTCTTAAAAGGCTAGTTGTTACCTGTAAAAGCCATGTCGAAATTTCTCATTAATTCTTCAAAGTCAAATGGGATTTTCACATTAAATTCCAATACTATAATTCAATCAATATTTGTATGGATCCTTTGCTAAAAGGACTTAAACCGGGCGAGTTGGCCGTGTGGTTAGGGACGCGCAGCTGTGAGCTTGCATCCGGGAAATAGTGGGTTCGAACCCCGCTGTCGGCAGCAATGAAGATGGTTTTCCGTGGTTTCCATTTTCACACCAGGTAAATGCTAGGGCTGTACCTTAATTAAGGCTACGGCCGCTTCCTTCCCAGTCCTAGCTCTTTCCTATCCCATCGTCGCCGTAAGACCTACCTGTGTCGGTGCAACGTAACATGTAAAAAAAAAAAAAAAAAGACTTAAGAACTTACATCATCACCTACTCTAGAATCTTTAAGACGCTCATTCAGAAAATTCAATTTTCTTTTCATATGGATTTTTCTAATTATTTAACTACTATTTATTTTAAAGTTGCATTTATTGCATCAAAGAAATGAGCCGAGGACTAATTGATAGTAGAAATAAACTACACTGCCATATAAATATATATGGAATGGTTTATGATTTAAAATGAAAGCTATATGTAAACCATGGAACTCACGGAAAATGGCAACACATAGTGTTAGAAAATGTACCGTGTATAACCCCTGAGCGTTGCGGCTAGTTGCGGCGTAGCTGAGCAGTCGGTCACGGACACCAGTGTCGTGAAGATTGCAGCACGTCACGAGTTAACCGACTTTGAACGTGGAATGATCATCGGCGCAGGACGCATTGCGGAGATTACACGCGAATTCGGGTTTCCGAGGTCAACAGTGTCGATCTTAAATATCGCAGATAGAATGTTAACATCAGCGTAAACCGGCGCACGGGAAGACCACAGGTCACGTCACCTTCGCTGAAACATACTGAGCGCTCGACGGGCTACTGTGAGTCAGATCACCGCCCAATCAAATGTTGGGAGTAAGGATCCCATTTCTACCAGGACTGTAAGGAGGCAACTGCACCGCGTAGGCTTCACCAGCCGACGACCAACCGTGTCCCTTTGCTGACACCTCGACACAGAGCTCAACGATGTGCATGGGCCCGGCAATGGACCATGGAACAGTGGCGGCGTGTGGTATGGTCCGATGAATCCCTGTTCCAGTTGTATCGAGCTGATGAGGGCGTGAGAGTGTGGCGTATGCCCCGTGAAGCAGGAGATCCTGCGTGTCAACAAGGTTGTGTCCAGGCGGGAGGTGGCTCAGTTCTGGTCTGAGCGGTGTTCTCATGGTCGCAATTAGGCCCCATTGTCCGGCTGCAGGGAGCGCTGACTGGTCCACGTTATGTGGCATTCGTTCAGACCATCAGCATCCCTTTCTGGCCCTAGAGTATACTGATGGAGATGCCATTTTTCAACAGAACAATGCGCCATGTCACCGCTCTGTGCTGGCACACATGTGGTTAGAGGAGCACTCCAATAAAGTTACGACCTTAGATTGGCCCTCCAGATCCCCCGATCTTAATCCAATACATGGGATGCTGTCGATGCAGGTGTACGGTCCATGAACCCCGCACCAAGTACAAAAGACCAATTGTGGTTAGCAGTGCAAGATGGTGGGTCGAGATCCGTCCAGAACGATTTCAACCCCTTGTAGAATCGATGCCTCACCGTATCGCTGCCGTTTTGAGGGCTTGCGGAGGGGTAACTCGTTATTAACATCGCATTCAGTGTCTTCCCATGACTTTTGGCCACTCATATTATGACGAAATGGAACCTAGCAAATTACATACATGGACATTTATAAATATATAATACTAGCAGATGTACCCGTGCTTCGCTACGGTATTCTACATTGTATTCGAATATCGAAGTAAATACTGTACATGCAGTAAATAAGATTGTTTTAAAATTGGATATCTCTTAGCTTTATCCGAGAAACAATATGGGGAGGTCCCCATACGCTGTTTCCAATGTAAAGTCTTTGTTACGTATTTGTGATATAACGGCACGCTCACTTGCCTACTGCCATTCACAATCGAGTTGGGAAGTTTACATTATCATTGCAGACCCCATTGCTTACTGCGCGGTCACAATCGATTTGGGGAGTTTTCGTTACAATGCCAGACCCTTTCCTACTTCCAGACAGATTACAGTTGAGGAGTTTTTATTACAATGGCAGGCAACTACCCTACTATCAGTCAAATTGAGTTGTGCAGTTATCATTATAATGTCAGGTACTTTTCCTACTGCCAGCCAGCTTACTGCCAGTCACACCAAGATGGTGAGTTTCCATCAAATTAGCAGGCCACTATGCCTAATGCCAGTCACATTTTAGATGAGGATATTTGTTTATAATTGCGAGCACCATTGCCTACTGCTAAAGACAATCGGGTAGGGGAGTTTTAAACAAAACTGCATGCTCCCTTGCCTTCTGCAACTCAAATCGAGAAGTGAACTATTCATTACAATGGTAGGCCTTCCTTACTACTGCCCGTTACACAGGAGTTGGAGAAGGACCCCATTCCTACTGCCAGTCAAAGTCGGTATGGGGAGTACTGATTACAATAGCAGACACACCCTCTCTCGGTAGCTACAAATCGACATCAATGAATATATATAGAGCGACATACGAAAGTATATGCTTGTTTACAATATTGCAGACCTTCATTTACAGATAACTGCTGCTAAACGTACGTCATATCGACAAAGGATTGTACCATAAGACGCCGGATTTAGTGACCTATATGGCTGGTCCTACGATACCTCATCTATTCTTGGGTCAGATTGAGTTAGAAACGTTGAACAGGGTAAAGTTCTTGTAAGATTATCTCACATTGCATTACTTTTCGGATAATTATGTGACAGCTACATACATAGCATTTGGCTCACATATGGCTACTGGGTGGGCCAATTTTCGTGAAGAGTTTGATGATTCTACATTTCCTATAAGTGATTGAAAGTATGAATTATGCATGTGAAAAGTCCAAATTTAACATCGATTAGCAGAGAAAAATCAAACGCAAAAAGGATACAGATACGACAAAAAGGTCATAAGACCAAGGTTGTAGATCATTCCAAATTTTAACGGAGATTGTGCAATCCTTTATGTGATAGGACTTCCCGAAGGTCTGCACCATCATTAAAATTGCCTCCATATTTCGATATTCTTCGGGGATAAAAAGTGAAAAATATAAAGATCTTGGAAGTTTTCCGTCCGTTACGGGCTAAAACGTATAATTTCGTCAAATTTCCATTTTCGTTTTTGTCTGCCAGATTATGCCACAATCTGGATTCTGGGCGAGGAGGGTAAAAATTAGGACTTTCAGGAAACTAAACCAAAAAAGTATGCAGTTGGCCTTTCTTACCCCTTAAACGGGTAGCTGTGCGAAAATTTCGCCAAAATAGTCAATGTACAGGCACACAGTCGTTATGATTTTATTTATATAGATAGATAAGGAATCTGCTCCACGTGCAACACCTTTTGGGCTATATCCGCTGGACTTAACCTGCAAAACTGACCATTCACGATATCTCCCTTATTAATCCTCCTGACGAAAAAATGCACATGAAAAAAAAGTTTTGGAGATGGAATTCCATCACGTTTGGTCGATTTCCAGTCAGGTTGGTCTTGTACTGTATATATTGTGGAAGAATCACCATTTCGGTTCCCTATAAACCAGTCCATTTCGGGAACATGAAACGTTATAGACCTTTAAAACCTACCTTTGGACAGGTGAATGCTAAATATAAAGTTTGGTTCGAATATCTTTAGTAGTTTTCAAGTTGTGAGAAATACGCTTTACACGCACCCGCTCTCCGATGGGACTTGTACCGAAAAACGGTCCGTTAATGATATCTCACTTATTAATCCTCGTATCGAAATTATGCACATGAGAAAAACGGTTTAGAAATTCATTTCCATTAAGGCAGGTAGATTTCCATTAAGTTTGGTTGTGTATATTTTGTGGGAGTGCAAAATCACGGTTTCGGTTTCGTATAAACCCCCAGTGAGTTCAGGGATTTAGAAACAATATTTGCCCTAAGACCTATCGAAGGACAGGTGGATTCTAAATATGAAGTTTGGTGGAAATATATCCAGTAGATTCTAGCACTCGCGTACATACGGAGTAATTAAGGAAAAAATAATACAGTTAAGAAAGTTGAAATTAATAGAAAATGGATTATAACTGAGGACAGCTGTATAACGACAAATATGTAAATGCCAAGTGAATGTATTGGAAAATCAAATGCCCCTCAATAAATTATGCCGGTGTGAGTTATGGATATAAGAAAGCGGTAACAGAGGAGAAATTTAGGCGCAGTGATTCTTAGTTACATAGATAAGAAGATGACTAATGGTGTTATTACTTAATCTATTCGAGGGCGGTTATAACCTCCAACGATATTCCGCCAATATCCCGCAGATAGGCCGATTGACGCCTCTCTTGCCTTCTACCCAAGGAACAACCACGAATTTAAAAAGCATGATGAGGAAAATGGCAATACGTTACTTCCCTGCTGGCAAGCAGTCAGAGACGTTGTCATGGTAACCTGTAGGTTCGTTGTCGGTCTGTCGGTCACTCAATGCAGAGCATGATACCCGCACAAAATAGTAAATTTCTCCGTCATGTGAAGAGTAAAGTAAATTATGAACACAATGGAAGTTGTTTATAATGAAGAGACGTTTCACGCACGGTCCACGGAGTTTACAGAAAATCAATAGTATAAGAAAAAATTGAGACAAACAGACAAACAGACAGATAAACAGACACGAAAAGTAAAAAACCACCGATTCTGCCTTTAGTTGACCCAAAACGGATAAATATCTGAAAAATTAGCAAAACAAACGAAATTACAGACAGCGGCCCCATACAACTTTATTTATATACACTGACTGACAGAGCAAATGCAACACCAAGAAGGAGTGGTCAGAACTTTATGCCAATTGCAGGGTAGACTGACGTCACTGAGGTATGCTCATGATGTGAAATGCGCCGCTGTGCTGCGCACGTAGCGAACGATAAATTGGACACGGCGTTGGCGAATGGCCCAATTCGTACCGTGATTTCTCAGCCGACAGTCATTGTAGAACGTGTTGTCGTGTGCCACAGGACACGTGTATAGCTAAGAATGCCAGGCCGCCGTCAACGGAGGCATTTCCAGCAGACAGACGACTTTACGAGGGGTATGGTGATCGGGCTGAGAAGGGTAGGTTGGTCGCTTCGTCAAATCGCAGCCGATACCCATAGGATGTGTCCACGGTGCAGCGCCTGTGGCGAAGATGGTTGGCGCAGGGACATGTGGCACGTGCGAGGGGTCCAGGCGCAGCCCGAGTGACGTCAGCACGCGAGGATCGGCGCATCCGCCGCCAAGCGGTGGCAGCCCCGCACGCCACGTCAACCGTCATTCTTCAGCATGTGCAAGACACCCTGGCTGTTCCAATATCGACCAGAACAATTTCCCGTCGATTGGTTGAAGGAGGCCTGCACTCCCGGCGCCCGCTCAGAAGACTACCATTGACTCCACAGCATAGACGTGCACGCCTGGCATGGTGCCGGGCTAGAGCGACTTGGATGAGGGAATGGCGGAACGTCGTGTTCTCCGATGAGTCACGCTTCTGTTCTGTCAGTGATAGTCACCGCAAACGAGTGTGGCGTCGGCGTGGAGAAAGGTCAAATCCGGCAGTAACTGTGGAGCGCCCTACCGCTAGACAACGCGGCATCATGGTTTGGGGCGCTATTGCGTATGATTCCACGTCACCTCTAGTGCGTATTCAAGGCACGTTAAATGCCCACCGCTACGTGCAGCATGTGCTGCGGCCGGTGGCACTCCCGTACCTTCAGGGGCTGCCCAATGCTCTGTTTCAGCAGGATAATGCCCGCCCACACACTGCATCTCCCAACAGGCTCTACGAGGTGTACAGACGCCTCCGTGGCCAGCGTACTCTCCGGATCTCTCACCAATCGAACACGTGTGGGATCTCATTGGACGCTGTTTGCAAACTCTGCCCCAGCCTCGTACGGACGACCAACTGTGGCAAATGGTTGACAGAGAATGGAGAACCATCCCTCAGGACACCATCCGCACTCTTATTGACTCTGTACCTCGACGTGTTTCTGCCTGCATCGCCGCTCGCGGTGGTCCTACATCCTACTGAGTCGATGCCGTGCGCATTGTGTAACCTGCATATCGGTTTGAAATAAACATCAATTATTCGTCCGTGCCGTCTCTGTTTTTTCCCCAACTTTCATCCCTTTCGAACCACTCCTCCTTGGTGTTGCATTTGCTCTGTCAGTCAGTGTAGATTATGAAACTGAGGAGACAGTTAATATTTTCACTAGTTTTACTCTACAAATAATTAAATAAATAAATAAATAAATAAATAAATAAATAAATAAATAAATAAATAAATAAATAAATAAATTGAAAAATTCTATTTTTACCCATAAATCTGTGTCTTGTCTCTTATAATATACGCATGAACAGACGAGACCATGAAGAGCCAAATCACTTACCATTGGATCTAGAATTTCGAGACTCCAAGTCTCATTGTTGAGGCCCAGGAAGGAGTAGATGACATGAGTGCAGAGTTTCCCTGGAATGTTGTCAATAGTGTAACGACCCAGGCCGACACGACTAAATGCCCAACTCTCAAAGTAGCACACAACTCTTCCCTTCGTGGGTGCGGGTGGATCTGGACGACAGTACAAAAATCAGCCATCTTTAGTATCACATTAGGTCAAGGACTTACACTTAAATACATTGATTTCACAGTATTATGTTTTGTTTACAGAGCTTTATACCGCGACAATACTAATCTTTACCAATTCGGAAATATTTGAAATTATGTGTCTTTTACCAGCATTGCATTCTACGCAGAGAAATTGATGATGCTACAAATATTTGAAATGCTATAAATCCTTTGTTATAGATGGTATATCGAAAGAAAAATTGAAAACGATGGGAGAAGACAGCCATAGATATTATACATTCGATATGCAATAAAGTTTCAAAAAATATGAACTTCTAAAGACAATCTGTATAAATTCCTCTCCGCAAATGCGGCTCCAATTATCTATCTATAGCATTAAGAGGGGACCAACACCCTTAAGGACTAAAAAGCAAGTTTAATAACGCATTTTGATTTTCAGCTGCAGAAAGGTTGACTAAAGTGAAATTTTATTAGGAAAATATACAATACTTCTCCAACATGACCATACATATAAATGTCCAGTAGGCCTAGTGGATGCCATTATAGAGAATCAATGGCGGCTGCGTAATATATACATATTTTCCATTTTCCTTATAACATTTATGGATATCAATATTTTTCGATGATTCTTTTTAAAATCTACTTATCATGTATGTACGGGCTCTAAGAGATAAAGTGAATTATTATTATTATAAGTATTAATATTTTTATTGAGTTCTTTTCAAACACAAAAATTTTATTCAAATTTCCACAAATTTTTGTTAAACTGTAAAAGACAGAGCTTTAGTTCTGTTACGGGAGATTTGTCCCTACGTAATGCAGAAGAGTAAACAATTTTAACTGAGTATCTTGAAAACTCTCGGAGTTATCAGGGAAAGAGATTTGAAAAACATGTTTTATAGAAAACGAGCCACATATTCACTCAAGGGTTGGAAAGTTTCTAGAATTTAAAAGGCTAAGGTGAGTGACAGCCCTGCACTCTTTAGGTGATAACCTGGACATTTTTATAGATGTGACGAAATTCCAAAACTGATTCAAAAAGGATATGTCATAGTACATAACAAAAAATAAATTGAAAAATTACATTTTTGGACCCCCAAAGATGTCCGTCCCACCTTGATATGCATATTAAAATCCTGTTGCATATAATGAATCGACATCTGAAGCTGTTCCTACAAACATATTCTAGTTCTGTCCAGAAAATCTTAACTTTGGAAATACCGCATAAATGCGAAGTCCCGGCAGTTTCCGGTAAGTGGTACTGGAGAGAAGTAACCAAACATTTTCCGCGCATTCCTGAAATTAGTTATCACTCAGCAACTATTAGATTGCAAGTACGTTGAGTAAGCGTTCCAGTTGTCCAAATATCTAAATAATACGAGTAGAATATCAATATTTGCTTGCGCTTCAAAATGGCGAAGAATTATACGGAGAGGTAGTTCTACCGAATAATGAAAGACAGTTTGTGGCTATTTGCCGGAACCAAAGAAAGCGTGGCAGGTCAGATCGAACCTAAAAGTATTATTACTGGGTTTTTTTTAATCACTGGTGTTGTGTACCACAAATTCACACCCCAGGCTCAAACAGTGAAACAGTCGAGCAATTAAAGATCCATTGCCGATGATCAGAAGATTTTTGTGTGTATGTGTCCAGACATACCTACCCGCACCGTAACAAATCCACCTCCATAAGTAAAGACAGATTGTACAGCTGTCGGATTAAATTGCTCCCCACGTCTTCTCCAGACTCTCAAACAAACATATCAACGAGTTAAAGTGAAACGGGACTCATCCGAGAACAGCACAGGACGCCAGAGTCTTTGTTGCCAGTGCAGATGATCTCTAGTAGCTAACTGCAACTTCCTGGCGCGGTGTCGTCTGTCCAGTACAGGTACTTGAGGGAGTTGTCGGTATCTTAAACTGGCCTCTCAAAGTATGTTTTTCGGTTATTTCTCTCAATTTCCTCGTTAACGGCCGGCGACTCAAACGTTAAGGTGAGTCATAAATTTTCAAACTGGCAAATTCGGACATTTTTACTTTTTCACATTGCATGAATACATGCATCATTCTGCTTAATTTCCTGTCTTTTATTAAAATATTCCCCTATGTACTATTTTAAATTTATTTTTAAATATATTATTTTTACGGATAATTCTGAACCTGTACACATTTATTTTTTAAGAATTGAAGCCGTGAATTCCGTAAAAGCACAAATCCACTCATCAAAGTTTTGAGATAAACATTTTTTATATATATCTTTAAACCTACTAAAGCTATTCCTTTGATTTTTTCTATGCACAGATATTACAATGCGCACGTGTCTTGCAAAATATTACATAAAAACTAGGAACGGTTTCAGAATTAAGAAATATATAAAAAGAGTATTTTTGTGCTGTTTTGGAAATCATTGGATTTCTTTTTAATATTACTTTTATTAACTTTTGTTTAACTGAATACAAATACATGGCAAGAGTTTAATTTTGGTGAAAGCATATTCACAGAGATATCAGTAAATGCATGACCCTAAGAAATGTTCAGTCTGAATCCCAAGCGTCACTTTCTGAGACAACATTATAATTGCCAGAGGTTCCGTAATGTAGTAGACGCTCAAAGTTTGGCCGATGCTGTGCGTCAATGGATAGTATATACTTCGAAATGTCTCTTGCTTTCGCTGGTTTCAACTTTAGTTCACTGTTGTAGACCTTCGTTAAAGCTGCCAAATTACAAACACGCTTTTCATTACAGTGACAATTCTGTCTCAGTAGTCCACTAGCTGATGTGCTAACAGTCACATCATTGCTGCGATACTGGATAATCTTGTATGATGTGACTTTTCACTGTCCTTCATGTTTAGACAGAGGCACAGGAACTTTTACTTTTGCAAAGAAGGTTTTGTAATCCATAATCATGGATTGATCAACGTGAACAATGCGTATATTGCTAGCACTCTTCTCCATGAGGTCTATCCATTGTTGAGGAGTGTACACAGTGCCCTGCTTCCTCTTCTTCAACTCTTCAACTCAGTACAAGTATATGCGTTTAGGGTCAGAACAGCATTTGTTCATGCACTTGTGATATTTTGATTACCATTACTCAAATTAGATGTGCACAAAACGGATATTTTGTGCTGTTTTGATTGCCAAGTGAAAGCTTATGACGAGACGATTCCAACGATACCCATAACTCATATAGCGTCAAAATGTGGACTTGTGCTGTTTTGGAATTCATGGCTTCAATTAGTTTACATATCTCAAGGCAGAGGAAGAACATACATTAGCAGCGTTCACGTGCAAGAATAAAATATGAAAAGCCGTTATGTTAGCCATAAAACCTGTGTTTAGTTATCTTGCTCATCCAGTATAGTTCAAAAATGTTTGAAAGGAAAAGGCGTCAAATTACAACGATTCTTTCGACAACATTGTGTGGTCGCGAGTTCCCAAAAATGTATCTGGTAGTCTATATTAACATTACACTTGGTGTGTTTGATGCCGCACTGGCATTTAACAGTGGTTAAACTTCAAAACTTCAGGTCTTGCAGGACCTTGGAATACCGGAATACCACTAGCATTTAGAGTGTGAAGGAATTGGACAAAGTCAGAATTTTCAAACCGGAGATCGCATCAGCAGAAATTACCAAAAACACCTCAGTCGAAGAGAAAAAGAGCAGTATTGGGTCAAAAATATAGAAAGTAAAATGAGGAATACCAACCAGGAGGCTTTTAGAATATTTATACTGCATAAAGTGAGTTTAGGTGGCAATTTCTACTTTAAACTCGATTTACTCGAATATACTTTTTGTGCATAAATGACCCCATACCTAAAATACCGCTGGTTATATCTCCAATAAATGTTTACCATACGTACAAAATAGCGCTCTAATGCTGTGGATCCTCTGCAAGCAAATTTCCTTCAGTGGATTATTAAAAATTAAAATATCCGACCTTTTTTAAATAATTGGAGCTCCCATAAAAATTCGCTGCCTTTTCTCTAATAAATATTTCGTAATTGATTGAGGATCAGTGTATCGAAGATAAATGAGTAAATTTCTTGTAAAAACTCAGATCTCAACAACCGACAGATCCCGAGAAAATGGGCTGTTTATATCGCCATTTCAGCATTAGTAACATCGGGCTTTACGACTACCCCTAAGCGGTACTCCCCGCCCGCAGACAGTAGCCAGATTTATGACTGTCTACAGTCGCCTCTGTTGTGACCAACAGCAGATGGTTCTTGACCAATAGCATGCTTGCTTTGTTAGTAACAGTCCACATGGAGTACTTCAAAAGCATGCCGGTCCTGGAGCCGACTTGCTTGTCAGGTCTCCAGTGTTGTACACAGTTCAGTCCAGTCTCGCTGCTCGCTCTCAGAGGTTTCGTAGTTAAAACGGAGAGTTGACAATGCTGTTCTTTGAGTTGAGGATATCCTGGCACTCCGCAGACAAGGAATGTAAACACAGCCAGCCAGGTAGGCTTCAAAAGCGTGCCGGTCGTTAACGAGGAAATTGCAAGAACTATACTAACTCATACTCCAGAAGCCTGCTGAGGGTCCATCTGCAATGCTCGTGTTGTAATTTGGTGATTTCGGAGAGCTTGTAAATGCATGAAACAACCCTGCCTTGGTGTCGTTTTCCTTTGAAAGGCCATGCCAGGTCCACTGGAAACACCTCCAGTCTCCTGGAAATGTTTCCACAGAAAATAAATCGTATTCTGAGCAATCCCTATCATTCTGGCAACTTACCGCGTTGACCAGCCTGCTTGAAGCAGTAAGTGCTCGGGTGGCTTCACTCGACAATTGTTTTCCCCCCTCGCCTTCCTCGGGCCCCACGATCAGCCATGATTTATAAACACTCCACACAGACCAACCTTCGCAGACACTTTGAATTGAGACACTCGCAGCTTTCAACAGACACTTGCACCTCCCAAACATCCGGATACTATTATGTAAACGAGAAGTGCTATTGCCTTAATAGTCTAATCCCCATCCCACTACTAACTCGTGCAAGGTTTTTAGGAACAAATAAAAACTAGACCAAATACTTTAGAGACGCTAATTTCTTCACTGGAAATTTAATTCACTGTCGCGAGGTAGCTTAACAGATGTAATTATTTTCTGAGACACATAAATACATGCTTGTATACAGGAACTTGGTAACACTATCCTCAGAAGTACTTCTAGCAACTGAGGAAAGTACAGCATGCACAGAAATGGTTCTCGCTTAACGCATTGCTGCAGGTAGACAGCCCGCTACAAGATTGTTGTGACTGAAATGGGAACAGTTGCGGATAGTAATACACACACTGTGCCTTGAACACTACCTGTTCATTCCCTTCCCCTACTTTCCGGTACTGGAGTGGCTTTCAACATTACCCCTTAACTCCCTCCCCTCCTTTTCAGTACTTGGGTGGAACAGTGTTGATTGTTTATGTCGAGACACCATTTATGTGCATGCGTGTACATCACAAGATACTCACGTGCATGAAGCGCTGCCAGCAACATCGCTCCAACTATACATATGAGTAGGTACTGCGGAGTCCCCATGTTCATAGGCACTCTGTAACACAAGTATACAAATATTAAATCAATACTGCTGAGCAGGAGGCTGAGAAAAGAACAAATAGAATGATGCGCTCGCCTCCATATTATTAGAAAGGAGAAATAATACCGTAATCTATATAGGGTTGAAAATGAAAACCTACAACCTGGTTTCCAGTCATTGACCGGGTCAGGGATGGAATGAATGAAGCAGATATAGGCTATTAGTACGATGGGGTCGCCACTCCCAAAGTGATTTATTAATGACTGATAGATGCTATGAAATGAGAATGGAGAGTGTTGCTGGAATGAAAGGTGACAAGGAAAACCGGAGTACCTGGAGGAAAACCTGTCCCGCCTCCGCTTTGTCCAGCACAAATCTCACATGGAGTGACCGGGATTTGAACCACGGTATCCAGCGGTGAGAGGCCGACGCGCTGCCGTCTGAGCCACGGAGGCTCTATATAGGGTTAATAATCTAAAATTTACACCCCAAATATTTCTGAAATAAAGGGCTCATAATTGTAGCCTATATACGAACATAGGCTATGTTAAAAATTATTAGAATGTTTATTTTTTAGAAGGCAACAATATCATTCACATTAACAAAATAAAACTAGACTAAACTGGAATGCTAATGGTGTTTTATTAGGTTTCTAGTACACGTAGTTTACGAGCTATCGTAGTTCAAATGTTTTAAATACTGACAGTTGTCCGCTCCATTCAACTGTTTAGTTACGAGGCTATGATGTTCTTATGTCTATTTCTTTTACAGCAGGCTGCAAACCTCGGAGGCCAGGGTTCAATTCCCGGTTCTGTTGCGTAATTTGAAAAGTGGTACGAGGACTGGAACGGGTTCCACTCAGCCTCGGGTGGTCAACTGAGTGGAGGGAGGTTTGATTTCCACCTCAGCCATCCTCGAAGTGGTTTTCCGTGGTTTCCAACTTCTTCACTGCGCAAATGCCGGGACGGTACCTAATTTAAAACCACGCCCACTTCCTTGCCAATCGCTTCCATTCTTCCAATTTATTGGACGGCCCGTATTCAGCATAGCAGGTGAGGCCACCTGGGCAAGGTACTGGCCCTCTCGCTCAGTTGTATACCGACCAAACGTCTCACGTCCAGGACACTGCCCTTGAGGCGGTACAGCTGGGATCCCTCGCTGAGTCCGAAGGAAAAAGCAACCCTGGAGGGTAAACGGATTGAATAATAATAATAATAATAATAATAATAATAATAATAATAATAATAATAATAATAATAATAATAATAATTTTTCAGTGGTGGTCGGTAGTGGGAGGTAAAGTGGTGGTGATTATTGCTTTAAGAGGAAGTACACCTGGGCAACCATCCTCTAATCAGAGGGCAGTCTGATGTAAATGAATGCGATCACAAACACGTAGCTCCAGAGGTAGAAGAAGTAACCAAACGCGGCTAAAATCACCGACCCGATCGTGAATCGAACTCAAGGCCCTCAGAATCAAAGGCAACCGCACTGACCATTCAACAAAGAAGCCGAACTGTATATACTAAGACGGACTGATTCACTAATAGTTCTGCTGGACAACATTCCGGCACCTCGGCATCTCCGAAAAAACGTCAAAAGTAGTTAGTAGGACTCAAAACCATTATCATTATTGACTGTAATGCCGTTCAGCGTTCAGTCTGCAAGCCTCTGTGAATTTATTAAACGTCGCCACAATCCTTTATTTTCAACTAGTGCCGTGGCTTCATTTAGTTCTATACCTCTTATCCTTAAATCGTTAGAAACTGAGTCGTAGTCTTGGTCTACCTCTACTTCTCTTACCCTCCATAACGGAGTCCATTATTCTCCCAGGTAACCTATCCTCCTCCATTCTCCTCACATAACCACACCGCCGCAGCCGGTTTAGGCGTACAGCTTCATCCATCGAGTTTATTCCCAACTTCGTCTTTATCTCCTCATTCCGAATACCGTCCGGCCATTGCTCCCACCTGTTTGTACCAGCAATCATTCTCGCTACGTTCGTCTATTACTTCTAACTTATGAATAAGATATTCACAGTCCACCCAGCTTTCACTCCCGTAAAGCATAGTTGGTCTGTAAACAGATCAACCTAAAGATTGTTTCGTCCGGGAGCTGATTTTCTTCTTACAGAATACTGTTGATCGCAGCTGAGAGCTCACTGCATTAGCTTTATTGCACTTTGATTCAATCTCACTTAATATAGTATCATCCTGGGAGAACACACATCCTAAATACTTGAAATTATCTGCCTGTTCCAGCTTTGTATCCCCAGTCTGACATTCAGTTCTCTTGGATTTCTTACCTACTGACGTCAATTAATTCTTGGAAAGGCTAATTTTCTTACCATACCCATTGCACCTATTTTCAAGTTCCAAGACATTAGACTGCAGGCTTTCGGCATTACATATTGAAGCACGAGGACATTTATTACATAGCACTCGTTAAGTTGAACTTGAAAACATACTTCGTCTCCACTGTGTCACTGATCTACTTTGAGCCTCACTCTTCCGTGATTTGATCCCCCGCTATGTCACCCATTACGGGACACCACGCCCAAGTGCAGGCGCATTGACCGGCCAAGGACAACTCGTCAGCAGGACGCGGGGGTGTAGTACAGGAGTTTTCAACATCGGTGAGATTCTCGTGGGTGGAATTCAGGGTCTGACCTCCTCTACCAGTGTACTCTCAGAAGGGCTTGGTCCAGGGAGTTTCGTATAGCAAACCCGGTACCCTTCCTTACGTGCCATTATATTAATATAACCTAACCTAACACATAAATATTCAGAATGATGACCCATTTTTTCTCATTCTTGATGGTAAATTTAATTACCTATATTTCTCAATCAATGTTCTTCTACTTTTATTATTAATGTTGAAGCTACAAGTTGTATTAGGGTAACGGAAATATACAAAATGAAACTCAAAATGACACCATTTAGTCCGAAATTTTTCAATAAAATATTTGAATCTACAATTTTACGTGAATTCCTCTTCTCTAAGAAATGCATACTTAAGAAAAGAAGAATTCCAGTATTACTCTTTGGTAGTTGCTTTACGTCACACCGACACAGATCGGTCTTATGGCGACGATGGGACAGGAAAGGCCTAGGAATGGGAAGGAAACAGCCGTGGCCTTACATAAGGCACAGCCTCAGCATTTGGTGGTTCGAACCCACTATCTCCCGGATGGGACCTCACAGCTGCGCGCTCCTAACCGCACGGCCAACTCGCTCAGTTTTAAATACTCTAAAAGGCATGTGTTTTAAAAAGGAAACTTTCTTTCTTTCTTTCTTTCTTTCTCTTTCTTTCTTTCTTTCTTTCTTAATCCGTTTACCCTCCAGGGCTGGATTTTCTCTCGGACTCAGCAAGGGATCCCACCTCTACCGCCTCAAGGGCAGTGTCCTGGAGCGTGAGACGTTGGGTCGGGAATACAACTGGGAAGGAGGACCAATGCCTTGCCCAGGTGGCCTCACCTGCTATGCTGAACAGGGACCTTGTGTGGGGATGGGAAGATCAGAAGGGATAGGCAAGAAAGAGAGAAGGAAACGGCCGTGGCGTTAAGTCAGGTAACATCCAGGCATTTGCCTGGAGGAGAAGTGGGAATCCACGGAAACCCACTTCGAGGATGGCTGAGGTGGGAATCGAACCCCTCACTACTCATTTGGCCTATCGAGGCTGAATGGATCCCGTTCCAGCCCTCGTGCTACCTCTCCAAATTTCGTGGCAGAGCCGGCAATCGAACCTGAGCCTCCGGGGGCGGAAGCTAATCACACTAACCACTACACGATAGAGGCAGACGAAAAAGGAAACACATGAGAAAATAGTCGATAAACTTATAAATGTGTTTGCGCAGTGACGTCAGAGGTATTAAAGATATCTATGAAATTCTTGTGCGGATTTGACGTGAAAAAGTTAAGATACAAAAAAATGAAATTGGAAAACTTTGATATTTTGATTCCTAAAAGTAAAGAGCTTATTTTACCAAGAGAGTTGGCCGTGCAGTTAATGAACGCGCTGCTGTGAGCTTGAGGTTCGAACCCTACTGTCGGCAGCCCTGAAGATGGTTTTCCGTGGTTTCCCATTTTCACACCAGGGAAATGCTGGGGCTGTACCTTAATTATGGCCACGGCTGATTCCTTGCCACTCCTAGCTCTTTCCTGTCCGATCGTCGCCACAAGACCTATCTGTGTCGGTGCGACGTAAAGCTAACTGAAAAAACAAAGGAGCTTATTTTAAACAAATTCTGCTCGATTTTTGCAATGAATTCAGCACTAAATTATTCACAAGTAATCACCTGAAAATGTATGAAGAATTATTATAGGCGTAAGTTTTAACGTCCCGTATGCAGTTGTATAATTAGAAAAAAACATAAGATATAGTAATCAAATGCAAGATACCGTTTACTCATTTAAGGTCAAGTGTTCTTTTGTCTTTTAAAGGCATTTATTGTTCCTCAACGTCAATGGCTGAACCGAACGAGTTCGCTACGCGGTATAAGTCATGTACCTACTGGCGTACATTCGGGAGGTGATAGCTTCAAACGCTCCCGTCGGCAACCTTGAAGATGACTTTCCATTGTTTCCCGGCAGGCTAGGAGAGATGGTGGTATACAATTTCGTCTTCTTCTTCGTCTTCTTCTTCTTAATATGTTTACCCACCAGGATTGGTTTTTCCCTCGGACTCAGCGAGGGATCCCACCTCTACCGCCTCAAGGACAGTGTCCTCGAGCTTCAGACTCTGTGTCGGCGATACAACTGGGGAGAATGACCAGTACCACGGCCAGGCGGCCTCACCTGCTATGCTGAACAGGGGCATTTTGGGGGATGGGAAGATCTGAAGGGATAGGCAAGGAAGAGGGAAGGAAGCGGCCGTGGCCTTAAGTTAGGTAACACCCCGGCATTTTCCTGGAGGAGAAGCGGGAAACCGCGGAAAACCTCTTCCAGGATGGCTGAGGTGGGAATCGAACCCACCTCCACTCATTTGACCTCCCGAGGCTGAGTGGACCCCGTTCCAGCCCTCGTACCACTTTTCAAATTTCGTAGCAGAGTCGGGAATCGAACCCGGGCCTTCGGGGGTGGCAGCTAATCACACTAACCACTACACGATAGAGGCGGACGCCCAGAACTTCAACGGTAAAAGTGTGTTGTACGAGTGTTCTTGAAGTTCATCCAAAAAAAAGAGTAAAATAAAACTTGTAGTCTTGCGTGAGTGAGAGCTGATATCGCGATTATAGCCATAGGACCTCTAGTGTGGAAATCGAACCATAGGATGTAACATTCCAACTCAAAAATTCCAATTGATTTGCAAGGTATTCGAACCACGAGCGTCTTGGTGCGAAACCAGCCAAAATATCACTCAGCTATCGGACTCACAAACGTAAACATGGATTGTCACGGATGTCAGAACTGTTGCCATCCGACAGAGATTATAATAAAATCCACAGCCTGTTTCCAGTCATTCGACCGCGTCAGGAATGGAATGAATGAAGCCCCCACTTGGCGGCGATGATAGGAATTGCGCCGGCTGAAGAAGTCTGGAATGAAAGATGACAGCGAAAACAGAAGCACAGAAGCCTCCGCTTTGTCCAGCACAAATCTCACAGGGATTGAGCGGGATTGGAACCACGGAACCCACTGGCGAGAGGCTCGTGCTTTGCCACCTGAGCCATGCAGGCTCTGATGGATATTACGTCTACAAAACCTTCAATTTTTTAACTTACAATATGTGAAAACACTCGTTACAGGATGTTCAGAATGTCATTTCAAATAGAAGACACTGAGTTCGATCATCACTGGAACAAAACACCGCGACTAAACCTGACAACTATATGAACATGGATAATTCATATCGAAATAGTGGAGAGCACATCACCGGGAGGTTCGTCATTAAAGGTATCTTCTTGCACTTTAGAAAATAAATCAGTATGATGAAACCCTTTGGCCTCAGAAGTGTTACGAGTCGAGTTAATTTCCAAAAAAAGCGATCAACTGGTCATTCTCCCCAGTTGTATCGCCGACACAGAGTCTGAAGCTCGAGGACACTGCTTTTGAGGTGGTAGAGATGGGATCCCTCGCTGAGTCCGAGGGAAAATCCAACCGTGGAGGGTAAACAGAAGGAGAAGAAGAAGAAGGAATTGTATACCACCATCTCGCCTACAAAGTCTCATCCCTGCCTGGTTATGGAGATCGAAGAAGTCACTCATAAACGCTTTAACTTCAAAATTAACGCAACTTAAAGACGACAGACAATTTCGAGAGGACATTACAGAGTAGAACAGAGCGGTAGACAACGTTGCATAGAAATTACGATCGACACGAAGTTACAGAAAGCACCCATGGAGAAAAAAACACAAAATTCACCATACATTAATAAAATTCAGTTCATTTACCAAAATAAATGAGAGCCATTGCACAACTCCAAATCAATGAAGTTTAACATCATTTCATAGGGAAATAGTATGGAACCCTACAAGTAATATAAACCGTATAGACTGGAAATGTGTTTGGATGAAGAAAGTACAAATGCTGGGTAAAAATATATATAGAGAGATAGATCGATTTGGAACGTCGAAGGACAGGCGCAATGCTTCAAAACGCACTGGTTTTCCATCTCTGTAGTGAAGTGGTTAGTGTGGTTAACTGCCACACCCTGAGGCCCGGGTTCGATTCCCGGCTCTGCCACGAAATTTGAAAAGTGGAACGACGGCTGGAACGGGGTTCACTCAGCCTCGGGACGTCAACTGAGTAGAGGGGGTTCGATTCTCACCTCAGCTATCCTCGAAGTGGTTTCCCGTAGTTTCCCAATTCTCCTCCAGGCAAATGTCGGGATGGTACCTAACTTAAGGCCACGGCCGCTTCCTTCCCTCTTCCTTGTCTATCCCTTCCAATCTTCCCATCCTCCACAAGGCCCCTGTTCAGCGTAGCAGGGCGAGGTACTGGTCATTCTCCCCAGTTGTATCCCACGACCCAAAGTTTCACGCTCCAGGACACTGCCCTTAAGGCGGTAGAGATGAGATCCCTCGTTGAGTCCGAGGGAAAACCAACCCTGGAGGCTAAACAGATTAAGGAGAAGAAGAAGAAGAAGAAGAAAACCGTTCCTCGGAGTGCAACGCATTGAGCTGGAGAGATAACGCGAAAATATAGCAGCCCCTACGTTAGATAATTCTAGCTATAATCACATGGTCAAAGTGCTTCACATATGACACGGACTCGTTATCTAGCTGTACTGCCCCTTAACACAGTAATCACTTCAACAACCGACTGGAATGTTCATCTTCTTAATCTCTTTACCATGCAAGGTTGGTTTTCCCCTCGGACTCAGCGAGGGATCCCACCTCTACCGCCTCAAGGGCAGTGTCCTGGAACGTGAGATATTGGGTTGGGGATACAACTGGGGAGAGTGACCAGTACCTCGCCCAGGCTAACTCACCTGCTATGCTGAACAGAGGCCTTGTGGAGGATGGGAAGATTGGAAGGGATAGACAAGGAAGAGGGAAGGAAGCGGCCGTGGCCTTAAGTTAGGTATGACCCCGACATTTGCCTGGAGAAGAATTGGGAAACCACGGAAAACCACTCCGAGAATGACTGAGGAGGGAATCGAACCCCCTATACTCAGTTGACCTCCCGAGGCTGAGTGGGCCCCGTTCCAGCCCTCGTACCGCTTTTCAAATTTCGTGGCAGAGCCGGGAATCGAACCCGGGCCTTCGGGGGTGGCAGCTAATCACACTAACCACTACACCACAGAGGAGGACGATTGAAATTTTACCAATTATGAAATTATATATTTTCTGAATAATAATAATAATAATAATAATAATAATAATAATAATAATAATAATAATAATAATAATAATAATAATAATAATAATAATAATAATAATAAGAGCCTCCGTGGCTCAGACGGCAGCGCGTCGGCCTCTCACCGCTGGATACCGTGTTTCAAATCCCGGTCACTCCATGTGAGATTTGTGCTGGACAAAGCGGAGGCGGGACAGGTTTTTCTCCGGGTACTCCGGTTTTCCCTGTCATCTTTCATTCCAGCAACACTCTCCATTCTCATTTCATAGCATCTATAATTCATTAATAAATCACTTTGGGAGTGGCGACCCCATCGTACTAACAGCCTATATCTGCTTCATTCATTACATCCCTGACCCGGTCAATGACTGGAAAACAGGTTGTAGGTTTTCATTTTCAATAATAATAATAATAATAATAATAATAATAATAATAATAATAATAATAATAATAATAATAATAATAATAATAATAATAATAATCGTATAGCCTCAACTACTGCGTGGAAACTTAAATATGACGCCAGCTAACTGCTTGATCGTCAATTTCGACGTCCCGATATACACTTCGCCTACTAGGTGGCAGAGTAAACAGAATCGGTCTTGGGCGTTTATGGCTGAGATTTAATGGATTTTTCGGGATGAACTCTAAATGTAGGACCAGAGATCTTTTACACGCGAACATGTAGTGTCGAATGGACATTTCTCCTCCGTTAAAAATATTTCTGGCTTAAATACTTAGACGCAAGTAGTATAATGGGAGAGTTCTGCAGCCTCCTCCGCCGCCCGCCTCATCCTCCTCCTCCCTCCTCCTCCTCCTCCCGCGGGAAATTTGAATTTTGGCGCGAGATTTGAATTTGTAAACAAAGCCACGTGCTTTTTGACAGCTGTCATCGACAACAACGCATCGCTAACCTCACTGCTGCCATCTTGACGGGCCTAAACCTCAGTGGTACCAACTTAACCTCACTAGCATGAGGTAAACAAAGCCACGTGTTTTTTGACAGCCACGTGCTTTTTGACAGACAACAACGCATCGCTAACCTCAGTACTGCCATCTTGACGGGCCTAAACCTCAGTAGTGCCAACTTAACCTAACTAGCGCGAGATAAACAAATCCACGTGCTTTTTGACAGCCACGTGCTTTTTGACAGATTTGTAAACAAAGCCACGTGCTTTTTGACAGACAACAACGCATCGCTAACCTCAGTACTGCCATCTTGACGGGCCTAAACCTCAGTAGTGCCAACTTAACCTAACTAGTGCGAGGTAAACAAAGCCACGTGTTTTTTTGACAGCTGTCATCCGCCATTTTTAAACCACAAAGCACTGTGCTGCCCTCTTTAGATGCAAAATTCGTCACCTGTCATCCGCAGTGCTGCCATCTTGACGGGTCTAAACCTTAGTGCTACCAACTTAACCTCACTAGCGCGAGGTAAACAAAGCCACGTGCAGCTGTCATCCGCCATCTTTAATCTATAGAGCACAGTGCTGCCCTCTTTAGCTACTTACCTTTGAAATGTGGTGGCGGATAATTTGAAAAATGCTTTTTGACAGCAGCCATCTTTGTGCACCATGCTGCCCTCTTTAGCTAGATACCTGTGGTGGCAGGTAATTCCACATGACAGCAGCCATCTTTAATCAAGAAAGCACTGTGCTGCCATCTTTAGCTAGATACCTTTGAAATGTGGTGGCTGCAAATTGAAAAATTTCACGTGCTCTTGTTTGGAAACAAACTCACGTGCTTTTTTGACAGCTACCATCCGCCATCTTTAATCAACAGAGCATAGTGCTGCCCTCTTTAGTTTGAAATGTGGTGGCGGCAAATTCCACGTGCTCTTGTTTGGAAACAAAGCCATGTGCATTTTTGACAGCTGTCATCCGCCATCTTTAATCAACAGAGCACCGTGCTGCTATCATGCGGGCAATTTCGTCAGCTGTCATCCGCCATCTTTAATCCACAAAACACCCTGCTGCCCTCTTTATGGCTACTACCTTAAGCACGTAGTAGCGGGCAATTTGAAAAGTTCTGTTAGCCATCATCCGCCATCTTTAATCAAGAGAGCACCGTGCTGCCATCTTTAGCTAGATACCTTTGAAATGTGGTGGCGGCAAATTGAAAAATTTCACGTGCTCTTGTTTGGAAACAAACTCACGTGCGTTTTTGACAGCTACCATCCGCCATCTTTAATCAACAGAGCATAGTGCTGCCCTCTTTAGTTTGAAATGTGGTGGCGGCAAATTCCACGTGCTCTTGTTTGGAAACAAAGCCATGTGCTTTTTTGACAGCTGTCATCCGCCATCTTTAATCCAGAGAGCACCGTGCTGCCCTCTTTATCGTAGTAGATGTAAATTCGTCACCTGTCATCCGCAGTGCTGCCTTCTTTAGCTAGATACCTTTGAAATGTGGTGGTGGATAATTTAAAAAGATATATTCTACAGCAGCCCTCTCTCGACGCTAATTGCATAAGATGGCGGCTATACATGACTCCTTAAGGGTGCTTACGCAAGATGGCTGCTATACACAGGTTCTTATGAGACGCCCTTGGGATGCTTGCGCAAGATGGCAGTTATACATGGCTCCTTATGAGATGCCCTAGGGATGCTTGCTCAAGATAGCGACTGCTCTTATGGGACGGCTTAAGTGTCCTTGCACAAGATGGCTTGAGACGCCCTAAGGATGCTTGCGCAAGATGGCGGACACAAGATGGCGGCTATACACAACTCCTTATGAGACGCTTTAAGGGTGCTTGCGCAAGATGGTTGCTACTCTTATGAAGAAAGCTAGCTTAGAGGCTAACGTGTCGTGCTAGTTCGATTCATTAAATTTAGGGCTTAAATGCAAAATGTTAAATATATCGAAAACGGTGCACCGTAGAGCAAAACGGACAAAATTTTTCTGCCTAATACCTAGGTTCGCAGTATGAGGAACAAGAAAACCATAGTCTAATGATGGGATCAACGGTTCGGTTCCTACTTAGGCCCTTTGACATTTGCTCTGTTTTAGCTTGTATTGAAGCGAGTCTTCGTAACATGATCAGGTCTAACTATGGTAGAGAGTATAACGTACCGTGCTGGTTCGATTCATTAAATTTGGAGGCTTAAATGCAAAATGTTAAATATCTCGAAAACGGTGCATCGTAGAGCAAAACGGACAAAATTTTTCCGCCTAATACGTAGGTTCGTAGTATCAGGAACAAGAAAAAACATAGTCTAATGATGAGATCAACGGTTCGATTCTTACTTAAGCCCTTTGGCATTGGCAGCTATCTATTTCTACAAGATGGTGGCTGCTCTTATGAGACACAAGATGGCTTGAGACGTCCTAGGGATGCTTACGCAAGATGGCGGACACAAAATGGTGACTATACATAGCTCCTTATGAGACAGCCTAGGGGTGCTCGCACAAGATGGCAGCTACTCTTATGAAGAAAGCTAGCTTAGAGGCTACTGCGCAAGATAACAGCTGCTGTTATGCATGTGGTGGAGGGCAATTTGAAATTCTATGTGCTTAATCAACAGAGCACCCTGCTACCCTCTTTAGCTGAAATGTGGTGGTGGATAATTTGAAAAATTCTTTTGACAGCTATCATCTTTAAACAATGGCGACTATACATAGGCTGTTAAGGCCTTATCATTCTCCTCCTCCTCCTCCTCCTCCTCCTCCTCCTCCTCCTCCTTCTCTACCTCCTCCTCCGCCTCTTATGTCAAGGCATAGCTTTATATCGAACAAGTTTAAACCTGCATCGCGAAGGCAAGCGTGTGCAGCGATAACATTATTATGCATGTTTAGACTTTCGAAACATAAGAAGAGTAGAATCAAACGCTGTACTCGATACGACATGTGATCAGAACATTGATTGATGCGTTCAGAAAACAAAATAAGTGATCAAGACTAGAATCGAACACTGTACTCAATACATCATGTGTTTAGAATATGTCAGGGGATACCCTTGTTCTAAGAAGATAAGATTGAAACATAACAAGACTAGAATAGAACACTGTAATCGATGTTGCTAACTTCAACATGTGATCAGAACATTGATTGATGTGTTCAGAACACAAAATAAGTGATCATGACTAGAATCGAACACTGTACTCGATACAACATGTGATCAGAACATTGATCGATGTGTTCAGAACACAAAATAAGTGATCAAGACTAGAATCGAACACTGTACTCAATACAACATGTGTTTAGAACATGTTAGGGGGTACCCTTGTTCTAAGAAGATCAGAATGAAACATAACAAGACTAGAATCGAACACTGTAATCGATGTTGTTAACCTCAACATATGATCAGAACATTGTTTGATGTGTTCAGAGCAAAAGTACAATTTTGATGATTTGCTTAGTGTAAAATAAAAAACTATGGAAACACACTGTGCACATATCGCATAGCTAACTCGCTCAGTAAGCAATATTGCAAAACTACAACTTCAATGATTTGCCTAGTGTAAAAAAAACACTGTACCCATACTGCGCAGCTAACTCGCTCGGTAAACGATATAGCCAAAGTATAACTTCAAATTATTTACCTTCCATCATTCGTCTTGTGTGAAAATCAGTCGAACAAGTTATCGCATAAACATGTAACATGAAATATCAGTCAATCTGTTGGCATGGGTTACAAGCATGTAGCTTATGCGGGAAGTAAAATTAAACAGAACGCTAGTGCTATAAGAAATACTCTGCTTACATTTAAGTCCCTAGCTGTTGAACAAGTTATTACATAAATATGTAACATGGAATATCGGTTCGGAAACATATTGTTTCAAGGATGAAAGGACTCTTCCTCCTCCTTACCGCACATTCCTTGTAGGGCTAAGGGGCTAATGGGCTAAAGGGCTAATGGGCAAAAGGGCTAAAGGGCTAATGGGCTAAAGGGCTAAAGGGCTGAAGGAGCAACAACCTCATCGATCGCTATCAGCAAGAACGCTTGTACTTTGTTAAGTGTAGAAAATTAATCTTTATTTGTAAATGGTTTCATGTTCAGAACAAGGAATGGAACCTAGGGGTTACGTCTTACCTAATAAAATCCCCGAGGTGCGATGAGTTACGTTTTTCGAACTAGTGTTTGGAACACTGAACTTTTCAAGATGATAGCAGAGAGTTTAGCAATGTTCTGTTGTTGGATTATAAATTCCGCGCTACAACATGCATAAGGTGGCAGCCTTCAGGTTTACTGCCGTAAAGATGACAAGAGTGAGGTTAACAATGTTCCGTTGTTGGATTTTAAATTCCGCGCTATAACATGCATAAGGTGGCAGCCTTGAGGTTTACCGCCGTAAAGATGGCAGCAGTGAGGTTAGCGACGCTCTATTGTCCTTCAAAGTGAGGTTAGGGTTCGTCAAGAAGACAGCTGTCAAAAAAGCACGTGGCTATGTTTACCAAACAAGAGCACGTGGTCGTGACGTCACGGTCACGTAATCAATCCTTAGCTCGACGTCGTTAAGAGCAGCATTAGGATTAGCTATGCTCAAAAGTCTTGGGGACAGAGCAGCAGTATGAATTGCCATGTTTCAAAGTGTGTACACATCACCTATCGATTTTACATGCATCGACCATCGAACTAAACTTCATCCGCTAGATCGTGCTGCTATCTTAGCATAACCTATACACATAAAATTAAAGTACAATGAATAGCCATGTTTCAAAGCGTGTACACATTACCTATCGATTTTGCACGCATCGACTCTCGTACTAAACTTCTTCCGCTAGATTGTGCTGCTATCCTAGCATAACCTATACGCGTGACCTTAAGTACAATGAATAGCCATGTTTCAAAGCGTGTACACATTACCTATCGACTTTGCATGCAACAAATATCGTACTAAACTTCTTCCGCTGGGTTGTGCTACTATCTTAGCATAACTTATACACATGAACTTAAAGTACAAAGAATAGCCATGTTTCAAAGCGTGTACACATTGATTTTGCATGCATCGAATCTCGTACTGAACTTCTTCCGCTAGATTGTGCTGCCATCTTAGCATAACCTATACCCATGAACTTAAAGTACAATGAATAGTCATGTTTCAAAGCGTGTACACATCAACTATCGAATTTGCATGTATCAACTCTCGTACTAAACTTCTGCAGGTAGATTGTGCTGCTATCTTAGCATAACTAAGACGCATGAACTTAAAGTACAAAGAATAGCTATGTCTGAAAGAGTGTACACGTTACCTATCGATTTTGCAAGCATCGACGCTCGTACTAAACTTCTTCCGCTAGATTGTGCTGCTATCTTAGCATAACCTATACGCATGACCTTAAAGTACAAAGAGTAGCCATGTTTCAAAGTGTGTACACATTACTTATTGATTTGGCATGCATCAAATATCGTACTAAATTTATTCCGCTAGATTGTGCTGCTATCTTAGCATAACCTATACCCATGAACTTAAAGTACAATGAATAGTCACGTTTCAAAGCATGTACGCATCAACTATCGATTTTGCATGTATCGACTCTCGTACAAAACTTCTTCAGGTAGATTGTGCTGCTATCTTAGCATAACTAAGACGCATGAACTTAAAGTACAAAGAATAGCTATGTTTCAAAGCGTGTACACATCACCTATCGATTTTGCATTCATCGACTCTCGTACTAAACTTCTTACGCTAGACTGTGCTGCTATCTTAGCCTAACCTATACGCATGAACTTAAAGTACGAAGAATAACCATGTTTTAAAGCGTGTACACATTACTTATTGATTTTGCATGCATCAAATATCGTACTAAACTTCTTCCGCTAGGTTGTGCTGCTATCTTAGCATAACCTGTACGCATGAACTTAAAGTACAAAGAATAGCCTTGTTTCAAAGCGTGTACACATTACCTAATGATTTTGCACGAAACGACTATCATACTAAACTTTTTCCACTAGATTGTGCTAAAATCGAGTAAGTGTGCTGCTACCTTAGCAAAACCTATCGATTTTACATGCATCGACTATCGTACTAGACTTCTTCCGCTAGAGCATGTAGCAATCGCTTTTGTGTATCCCTAACCCATGTGCACGAACTTAAAGCACAAAGAAGAGCTATGTTCTAAAGCGTGTATACATCACCCACCGATAATGTATCGAATATCGTACTAAACTTCTCCTGCCAGAGCGTACGACTATCGCTTGTGTGTGCACGAACTTAAAGCATAAAGAATAGCAATGTATAAAAATCTTGTAAACAAAGCAGCAGCATTAAGTATAGCCATGTTTAAATGCGTGTACACATCATGTATCTATGATGCACGCAGTACTAAACATATTCCATTAGAATGTACAAAGTTCGCATGTGTTTGTGCTGCTATCTTAGCATAGCCTTTGTGCATGAACTTAAAGCATAAAGAATAGTTATGTGTAAAAAATCTTGTGAACACAGCAGAATGTTTACTACGTAGGTGTAGACATTGAACTTTGCATGCTGAGGCAGCATACTACGTGACCGTGAAGTCACGACCACGTGCTCTTGTTTGGTAAACATAGCCACGTGCTTTTTTGACAGCTGTCTTCTTGACGAACCCTAACCTCACTTTGAAGGACAATAGAGCGTCGCTAACCTCACTGCTGCCATCTTTACGGCGGTAAACCTCAAGGCTGCCACCTTATGCATGTTATAGCGCGGAATTTAAAATCCAACAACGGAACATTGTTAACCTCACTCTTGTCATCTTTACGGCAGTAAACCTGAAGGCTGCCACCTTATGCATGTTGTAGCGCGGAATTTATAATCCAACAACAGAACATTGCTAAACTCTCTGCTATCATCTTGAAAAGTTCAGTGTTCCAAACACTAGTTCGAAAAACGTAACTCATCGCACCTCGGGGATTTTATTAGGTAAGACGTAACCCCTAGGTTCCATTCCTTGTTCTGAACATGAAACCATTTACAAATAAAGATTAATTTTCTACACTTAACAAAGTACAAGCGTTCTTGCTGATAGCGATCGATGAGGTTGTTGCTCCTTCAGCCCTTTAGCCCTTTAGCCCATTAGCCCTTTAGCCCTTTTGCCCATTAGCCCTTTAGCCCATTAGCCCCTTAGCCCTACAAGGAATGTGCGGTAAGGAGGAGGAAGAGTCCTTTCATCCTTGAAACAATATGTTTCCGAACCGATATTCCATGTTACATATTTATGTAATAACTTGTTCAACAGCTAGGGACTTAAATGTAAGCAGAGTATTTCTTATAGCACTAGCGTTCTGTTTAATTTTACTTCCCGCATAAGCTACATGCTTGTAACCCATGCCAACAGATTGACTGATATTTCATGTTACATGTTTATGCGATAACTTGTTCGACTGATTTTCACACAAGACGAATGATGGAAGGTAAATAATTTGAAGTTATACTTTGGCTATATCGTTTACCGAGCGAGTTAGCTGCGCAGTATGGGTACAGTGTTTTTTTTACACTAGGCAAATCATTGAAGTTGTAGTTTTGCAATATTGCTTACTGAGCGAGTTAGCTATGCGATATGTGCACAGTGTGTTTCCATAGTTTTTTATTTTACACTAAGCAAATCATCAAAATTGTACTTTTGCTCTGAACACATCAAACAATGTTCTGATCATATGTTGAGGTTAACAACATCGATTACAGTGTTCGATTCTAGTCTTGTTATGTTTCATTCTGATCTTCTTAGAACAAGGGTACCCCCTAACATGTTCTAAACACATGTTGTATTGAGTACAGTGTTCGATTCTAGTCTTGATCACTTATTTTGTGTTCTGAACACATCGATCAATGTTCTGATCACATGTTGTATCGAGTACAGTGTTCGATTCTAGTCATGATCACTTATTTTGTGTTCTGAACACATCAATCAATGTTCTGATCACATGTTGAAGTTAGCAACATCGATTACAGTGTTCTATTCTAGTCTTGTTATGTTTCAATCTTATCTTCTTAGAACAAGGGTATCCCCTGACATATTCTAAACACATGATGTATTGAGTACAGTGTTCGATTCTAGTCTTGATCACTTATTTTGTTTTCTGAACGCATCAATCAATGTTCTGATCACATGTCGTATCGAGTACAGCGTTTGATTCTACTCTTCTTATGTTTCGAAAGTCTAAACATGCATAATAATGTTATCGCTGCACACGCTTGCCTTCGCGATGCAGGTTTAAACTTGTTCGATATAAAGCTATGCCTTGACATAAGAGGCGGAGGAGGAGGTAGAGAAGGAGGAGGAGGAGGAGGAGGAGGAGGAGGAGGAGGAGGAGAATGATAAGGCCTTAACAGCCTATGTATAGTCGCCATTGTTTAAAGATGATAGCTGTCAAAAGAATTTTTCAAATTATCCACCACCACATTTCAGCTAAAGAGGGTAGCAGGGTGCTCTGTTGATTAAGCACATAGAATTTCAAATTGCCCTCCACCACATGCATAACAGCAGCTGTTATCTTGCGCAGTAGCCTCTAAGCTAGCTTTCTTCATAAGAGTAGCTGCCATCTTGTGCGAGCACCCCTAGGCTGTCTCATAAGGAGCTATGTATAGTCACCATTTTGTGTCCGCCATCTTGCGTAAGCATCCCTAGGACGTCTCAAGCCATCTTGTGTCTCATAAGAGCAGCCACCATCTTGTAGAAATAGATAGCTGCCAATGCCAAAGGGCTTAAGTAAGAATCGAACCGTTGATCTCATCATTAGACTATGTTTTTTCTTGTTCCTGATACTACGAACCTACGTATTAGGCGGAAAAATTTTGTCCGTTTTGCTCTACGATGCACCGTTTTCGAGATATTTAACATTTTGCATTTAAGCCTCCAAATTTAATGAATCGAACCAGCACGGTACGTTATACTCTCTACCATAGTTAGACCTGATCATGTTACGAAGACTCGCTTCAATACAAGCTAAAACAGAGCAAATGTCAAAGGGCCTAAGTAGGAACCGAACCGTTGATCCCATCATTAGACTATGGTTTTCTTGTTCCTCATACTGCGAACCTAGGTATTAGGCAGAAAAATTTTGTCCGTTTTGCTCTACGGTGCACCGTTTTCGATATATTTAACATTTTGCATTTAAGCCCTAAATTTAATGAATCGAACTAGCACGACACGTTAGCCTCTAAGCTAGCTTTCTTCATAAGAGTAGCAACCATCTTGCGCAAGCACCCTTAAAGCGTCTCATAAGGAGTTGTGTATAGCCGCCATCTTGTGTCCGCCATCTTGCGCAAGCATCCTTAGGGCGTCTCAAGCCATCTTGTGCAAGGACACTTAAGCCGTCCCATAAGAGCAGTCGCTATCTTGAGCAAGCATCCCTAGGGCATCTCATAAGGAGCCATGTATAACTGCCATCTTGCGCAAGCATCCCAAGGGCGTCTCATAAGAACCTGTGTATAGCAGCCATCTTGCGTAAGCACCCTTAAGGAGTCATGTATAGCCGCCATCTTATGCAATTAGCGTCGAGAGAGGGCTGCTGTAGAATATATCTTTTTAAATTATCCGCCACCACATTTCAAAGGTATCTAGCTAAAGAAGGCAGCACTGCGGATGACAGGTGACGAATTTACATCTACTACGATAAAGAGGGCAGCACGGTGCTCTTTGGATTAAAGATGGCGGATGACAGCTGTCAAAAAAGCACATGGCTTTGTTTCCAAACAAGAGCACGTGGAATTTGCCGCCACCACATTTCAAACTAAAGAGGGCAGCACTATGCTCTGTTGATTAAAGATGGCGGATGGTAGCTGTCAAAAACGCACGTGAGTTTGTTTCCAAACAAGAGCACGTGAAATTTTTCAATTTGCCGCCACCACATTTCAAAGGTATCTAGCTAAAGATGGCAGCACGGTGCTCTCTTGATTAAAGATGGCGGATGATGGCTAACAGAACTTTTCAAATTGCCCGCTACTACGTGCTTAAGGTAGTAGCCATAAAGAGGGCAGCAGGGTGTTTTGTGGATTAAAGATGGCGGATGACAGCTGACGAAATTGCCCGCATGATAGCAGCACGGTGCTCTGTTGATTAAAGATGGCGGATGACAGCTGTCAAAAATGCACATGGCTTTGTTTCCAAACAAGAGCACGTGGAATTTGCCGCCACCACATTTCAAACTAAAGAGGGCAGCACTATGCTCTGTTGATTAAAGATGGCGGATGGTAGCTGTCAAAAAAGCACGTGAGTTTGTTTCCAAACAAGAGCACGTGAAATTTTTCAATTTGCCGCCACCACATTTCAAAGGTATCTAGCTAAAGATGGCAGCACAGTGCTTTCTTGATTAAAGATGGCTGCTGTCATGTGGAATTACCTGCCACCACAGGTATCTAGCTAAAGAGGGCAGCATGGTGCACAAAGATGGCTGCTGTCAAAAAGCATTTTTCAAATTATCCGCCACCACATTTCAAAGGTAAGTAGCTAAAGAGGGCAGCACTGTGCTCTATAGATTAAAGATGGCGGATGACAGCTGCACGTGGCTTTGTTTACCTCGCGCTAGTGAGGTTAAGTTGGTAGCACTAAGGTTTAGACCCGTCAAGATGGCAGCACTGCGGATGACAGGTGACGAATTTTGCATCTAAAGAGGGCAGCACAGTGCTTTGTGGTTTAAAAATGGCGGATGACAGCTGTCAAAAAAACACGTGGCTTTGTTTACCTCGCACTAGTTAGGTTAAGTTGGCACTACTGAGGTTTAGGCCCGTCAAGATGGCAGTACTGAGGTTAGCGATGCGTTGTTGTCTGTCAAAAAGCACGTGGCTTTGTTTACAAATCTGTCAAAAAGCACGTGGCTGTCAAAAAGCACGTGGATTTGTTTATCTCGCGCTAGTTAGGTTAAGTTGGCACTACTGAGGTTTAGGCCCGTCAAGATGGCAGTACTGAGGTTAGCGATGCGTTGTTGTCTGTCAAAAAGCACGTGGCTGTCAAAAAACACGTGGCTTTGTTTACCTCATGCTAGTGAGGTTAAGTTGGTACCACTGAGGTTTAGGCAGGGAGTAAAGAATACAGGGAGCTGCCCGCTACACTACTCTCTGTCTCTATCGCTTGAAGCCAACGGCCACGCCCCCCATGGTTACCAAAACATGGCAGTTCTTACGTTGTGGATATATAAAAACTAAGACATTTTCTCGGGAGTAAGGAAACTTCGAATCGCTCAATGAAGTACAATCGTTTTCAAAATAACACGGCGATTAACTGTAACAAAGTTTTCTGGCAAACCGACCTATTAATGAATTTTTACTGAGCTCAAAGGAAGCGTTTCTCATGACCCACAGTCTTAAATCTACCCTCTCGCTAGTTGACTATCGGTTCTATAAACCGAGTATATTAAAAAAATAGATGCAAATCTTCACCAGATATCAGTAAAGATAAGGAGTACCGTAGGCTGTTAATAATGGCATACCGCAATCTGAATGCTTTATGGGAATAAATCACCAAATTGGGCTTAGCAACATTACTTAATACATATTTTGGACTAGTGGTGGTGATTATTGTTTTAATAGGAAGTAAAAGCATCAAGCGAACCATCCTCTGACACCAGTGGAAACAATGCAGGACTCAGCTAAGGGCCCCTTGGATGCCAACCCACACTCCGAAGTTAAGAGCCCCTTAGGCTCTTAATCGCCTTTTACGACACGTGGTGGTGATTATTGTTTTAAGAGGGGGTACAACTAGGCAACCATCCTCTATTAATACTAATAAGAGAGAAATGAAGATATCGACCAAAGAAAGACAACGGCCATGAAAGGCGAGAAAATGAAAGACTCCCTAGCCCTCGAATCCACGTACAGCCTCAGGGTCGGAAAAGAACAAGAAATGACCATCGGAAGTCGGACATGAGAGATTAAAATTAGCCTGGCAAAAGTAAGTGGAATGAATGCCAGGACACAGCTAAGGGCCCCGTGGTTGCCAACCCATGCTCCCAAACTGAGAGCTCCTGGGGCATTTAAGTCGCTTCTTACGAAAAGCAGTGTATACCGTGGGTGTTGTCCTACTACACCCACCTCCCCAGGGATTTTTACGATAGGCAAGGAGATACCGTGGGTCTTCTTCTGCCGTAAAAGGAAGTACAACTGGGCAATCATCCTCTATTAACACTAATTAAGAGGAAAAATGGAAGAGATCCGACAATTCGAAAAATGAAGGTATCGGCCGAAGGAAGACAAGAGTCACGAAGAGCGTGAAAATGAAAAACTCTCTAGGCCTCGAGTGCTCTAATTCTGTAGGTAAGAAGGGGATGCTAAAAAATAGTAGGTAATGCATTCTCCTTCATAACAAATTTCTTCATGGACCAATCAAATAATTCCGGTTGGAAATGTGCTGAACATATTCTGGAGTAAGGAAAAGGTATCCCATTTTCCCTTCTAATGGCCTTAATCCACTCTGCTCTCCTTTCTTCACGAACAGGAAACCTCAGGAAAAATTGACGATAAACAACAAGTCTAACCTAAAAATTCTTACAAAAATGGAACGGTGCTTCTGAGACTCCGAAATACAATGGAGGTAATATAATGTACTGTAGGCCTACTACATATTACAAGCCATACTTAGAATCTTATCTGTGAGATGTTATTCCAGGAATAATTTTGGATTTCCGATTCTAGCAACCGTATGCACAACACGACATTGTAAGAGCTATAACTAAATATTAGTATTTCTTTTACATTTTAGCGTGTCGTACAGTGTTTGCATCTGAAAATTCCCGCAATTACAATCTGCGTACACCGTATTCACTTCAATGAGCTGTGATAGAATTTGACTATAAAAAAAGAACGTGCGTTCTCGCATCTATTCACGACCACGCCTCCTATGTAGACCACTGTCACTGGGCTTCACTCTCAGAGCTCCAAGGCATCTCCCTGTATTCTTTACTCCCTGGGTTTAGGCCCGTCAAAATGGCAGCAGTGAGGTTAGCGATGCGTTGTTGTCGATGACAGCTGTCAAAAAGCACGTGGCTTTGTTTACAAATTCAAATCTCGCGCCAAAATTCAAATTTCCCGCGGGAGGAGGAGGAGGAGGAGGGAGGAGGAGGAGGAGGAGGAGGGAGGAGGAGGAGGGAGGAGGAGGAGGGAGGAGGAGGAGGGAGGAGGAGGAGGCGGGCGGCGGAGGAGGCCGCAGAACTCTCCCATTATACTACTGACGCAATGAAACGATTTTAAGTTATAGCTTTGTTCATCTTCTAATAGTCCGACACCATGGCTAAACGGTTAGCGTGGAGGCCTTTGGTCCAGAGGGCTGGATTCCCGGCCAGTTCGAAGGTTTTAACCTTCATTGGTTAATTCCAGTGGCTCGTGGGCTGGGTGTGTGTGTGTCGTGTTAAGCATTGGAATTAATCGCATGTAGGGCCCCATGCTCAAAGGCGCGCAGGTCGCCTATACGGCGTCAAATCGAAAGACCTGCACCAGGCCTCTTCGGAGGCTACACGTAAAAAGAAATCCTCTAACAAAATAGACGTTAGTCAACATTTCACTCAAGCTCTTTAGGACAAAGACACAGTAATAATAATAATAATTTCGTGTGGCTATTTCTAGCCGGGTGCAGCCCTTGCAAGGCAGACCCTCCGATGAGGGGGGGAGGAAGACATCTGCCATGTGTAGGTAACTGCGTGTTATTGTGGTGGAGGATAGTGTTATGTGTGGTGTGTCAGTTGCAGGGATGTTGGGGACAGCAAAAAACACTCAGCCCCCGGGCCATTGGAATTAACCACTGAAGGTTAAAATCCCCGACCCGGCCGGGAATCGAACCCAGGACCTTTTGAACCTAAGGCCAGTACGCTGACCATTCAGCCAACGAGTCGGACATGGACACAGTAAAGTGAATGAAATGGCGTATGGCTTTTAGTGCCGGGAGTGTCCAAGGACAAGTTCTGCTCGCCACGTGCAGGTCTTTTGATTTGACTCCCTTAGGCGACCTGCGCGTCGTGATGAGGATGAAATGATGATGAAGACGACACATACACCCAGCCCCAGTGTCAGCGAAATTAACCAATTAAGATTAAAATCCCGACCCTGCCTGGAATCGAACCCGGGACACCTATGACCAAAGGCCAGCACGCTAACCATTTAGCCATGGAGCCGGACAGAGTAAAGTGATGAACGGTAAACCATATAATAGGAGGAGGATAAAACCAGCCTTTCTTGTTATTCTCACAAGTCGTTCGCCTTAACCTTGGAAAAGAATCTGATTTATAGACCGGATGACCTTCTCAGCTTGAATGAAGAAGACTGAACTGAGGAAAGGCTACCGGTATTTTCCTCCTCAGTACAAATAACACGTTTGAAGTATTACAATCTAACACTCTGGTAGATTTCTTACCGAGTAAGAGGAAGTGCGGTTCGGGTCACGTAGCTACCAGCTTGCATTCGGTAGATGACGGGTTCGAACCACACTGTCGGCAGCCCTGAAGATGGGTTTCTGTGGTTTTCCATTTTCACACCAGAAAAATGCTGGGGCTGTATCTTAATCAAGGCCACGGCCGCTTCCTTCCCACTTCTAGCCCTTTCCTCTCCCATCGTCGCCGTAAGACCTATCTGTGTAGGTGCGACGTAAAGCAGCTAGCAAAATCATCATCATCATCATCATCTGTTTACCCTCCAGGTTCGGTTTTTCCCTCGGACTTAGCGAGGGATCCCACCTCTACCGCCTCAAGGGCAGTGTCCTGGAGCTTCAGACTCTTGGTCGGGGGATACAACTGGGGAGTATGACCAGTACCTCGCCCAGGCGGCCTCACCTGCTATGCTGAACAGGGGCCTTGTGGAGGGATGGGAAGATTGGAAGGGATAGGCAAGGAAGAGGGAAGGAAGCGGCCGTGGCCTTAAGTTAGGTACCATCCCGGCATTCGCCTGGAGGAGAAGTGGGAAACCACGGAAAACCACTTCCAGGATGGCTGAGGTGGGAATCGAACCCACCTCTACTCAGTTGACCTCCCGAGGCTGAGTGGACCCCGTTCCAGCCCTCGTACCACTTTTCAAATTTCGTGGCAGAGCCGGGAATCGAACCCGGACCTCCGGGGGTGGCAGCTAATCACGCTAACCACTACACCACAGAGGCGGACAGCTAGCAAAATATATATATTTAATGACTTCATACCAACATAGAAATCCATAACCGGTACTCAGAAAGCTTATTCGAAGAATCAACGATGAAGAATCGATTTAGAAAAATTATTAGGCTTTACCGGGATGAGTTGATCAGAAGGTATCGTGCTGAACTTCTGAGTAAAATGTTTCGGGTTCAATCGCGGCTCAATCCAGTGGGTTTTGAAAATGTGCAAATATGCGAGTGCGTCGGTAGATTTACCAGCATGTAAAAGAAGTCCTGTGAGACAAAATTCTGGCAGTCCAACGTCTCTAAAAAAAAACAGTTAAAAGTATACCTATGTTCATAAACAACGGAACACCTTGAACGACTAGAGATAGGCAGTTCATATTCACAGGACATGTTCTGCAGAAAAGATTTGCATTTTAGTCACCTAGGTTCAGCATGTGTCCTGTTGCCTAGTAGGCACTGGGTCCCCCATGGGCAACGATAACTTTTTCCATGCGTGACGGCATCGACGCGTATAAGGCTCGAATGCCGTCCTGGCGTATAGCCATCCATGGTGCATCACCTGGTTCCACAGTTGATCTTTGGTGGTTGGCATTGGGTCACAGCGCTGTACCCGTCGTTTCACCATATTCCACACATTTTCGATTGGCGACAAGTCCGGTGATCGAACGCAGGATCGCAGGAGGTCATTCACGTTGGTCAAACTGGTCACATTGCCCTGGACACGCACCAACTGTGATTTGTGGTTATACCCAGTAGCACCCCACACCATAAAGCCTTGAGTTGGCGCTGTATTTCTTATACGAATGCAGTCAATGTGATGCCTCTCCCCATGCATTCGGCGAACCAAAATGTGGCCGTTAATTTCAAACAAACAGAACCTGGATTTGTCCGAAAACACTATCTGTTGCCATTCCTGTCCCCAGTGCCGTAGTTCCATACACCAGTGCAGTCTAGCATGTTTATGCACATTAGTCAAAGGTAGGCGGAGAAGTGGACGGCGCGCCGGTAACCCAGACCGTAATAAACGGCGACGGACTGTCACGCCTGACAGTGTACGATGTGTTACACTGTTCCACTGTTGCGCCAGAGCCGAGGAGGACGCAGATATATCCTGCAATGCCATTCTGATGAGGTGTCGATCTTCTCGGGGGGTGGTAAGGGTGGTGCGACCAGTCCCATCTCGTCGTGTTCTGCAGTCTTCTATTAAACCATCTGCACACACCCGTTGCACTGTCGACACAATTCGTCCCACACGAGCAGCTGTTTCCCGCATGGATACATCACGTTCTCTCATGTCAATAATGCGCCCTCTTACGAACTCACTCATTTGACTGTACGCTTCTCGCATACGTCTGCGAAGCATCCTGCATGTCTGCTCAAATCACACTGATCCATTACCTTTGGTTTATAGCGACAACGAGAGCCGCAGGCACATTTTACCAGTCGGTGGTGGTGCGCCGAGATATCGATGTGGACCTTGAACCTGAGGGCTGACATGGCCGACGTGAAACAGTACCTCTCCCAGGTGGCCTCACCTGCGATACTGAACAGGGACCTTGTGGGGGACGGGAAGACTGGAAGGGATAGTCAAGGAAGAGGGAAGGAAGCGGTCGTGGTGTTAATTTAGGTACCATCCCGGCATTTGCCTGGAGAAGAAGTGGGGAAACCACGAAAACCACTTCGAGGATGGCTGAGGTGGGATTTTTTTTTATAGTTGCTTTATGTCGCACCGACACAGATAAGTCTTACGGCGACGATGGGACAGGGAAGGGCTAGGAGTGGGAAGGAAACGGCCGTGGCCTTAATTAAGGTACAACCCCAGCATTTGCCTAGTGTGAAAATGGGAAACCACGGAAAACCATCTTCAGGGCTGCCGACAGTGGGGTTCGAACCTACTATCTCCCGAATACTGGATACTGGCCGCACTTAAGCTACTGCAGCTATCGAACTCGGTACTGAGGTGGGAACTAAACCCGGATCTCCAGGGGAGGCACCTATTATTCTCTCCCTCTTTCCAAAGAAATTCTTGATTACGATGTGCATTCAATACCTAGAGTAACTTTCTTTTTCGATCTTAGACCCTGTTAGTTACACGAACATAAAATCAGGTATCACATTAACACAAATTAATATCAGAAAAGATTCTTATACGTTGTTCCTGACAACGATTTTGATAACCACTAAACGAAATGTTGATTTCAATGGTATTGGCGATTATTCGCTGTTATTCGATCACTGCAATTCATAGGCACCTAGTTGCCAATTTTAGTTATAAAAAACATCTCGGAACAATGGCAGGAAGATGTAGTGGTATGCATAAACAGGCTTCCGTTGTGAAGTCATGCGAGGCAGTTGGAGGAAGGTAGGTTACCTAAGAGAATACTGGACACGGTCATGTAGGATAAGAGGAATAGAGGAAGACCAATGCTGCGAAGGTCGGACTCAGGTTCTAATTATTTAAATATAACCGGTATGGAAATAAACAAGGTCATTGAGCTAATCAGAAACACATTACAATGGAGGCGTTTCGTTAATTCACGAAGACTTGCAGGCTGAACGCTGAAAAGCGTAAGAGTCTATAAGATGTATCTATAAGATAAAATGTATCTATAAGATAAGGTTAATATCAGAAAAGATTCTTATACGTTGTTGCTGACAAAGATTTTGATAACCACTAAACGAAATGCTGATTTCAATGGTATTGGCGATTATTCGCTGTTATTCGATCACTGCAATTCATAGGCACCTAGTTGCCAATTTTAGTTATAAAAAACATCTCGGAACAATGGCAGGAAGATGTAGTGGTATGCATAAACAGGCTTCCGTTGTGAAGTCATGCGAGGCAGTTGGAGGAAGGTAGGTTACCTAAGAGAATACTGGACACGGTCATGTAGGATAAGAGGAATAGAGGAAGACCAATGCTGCGAAGGTCGGACTCAGGTTCTAATTATTTAAATATAACCGGTATGGAAATAAACAAGGTCATTGAGCTAATCAGAAACACATTACAATGGAGGCGTTTCGTTAATTCACGAAGACTTGCAGGCTGAACGCTGAAAAGCGTAAGAGTCTATAAGATGTATCTATAAGATAAAATGTATCTATAAGATAAGGTTAATATCAGAAAAGATTCTTATACGTTGTTGCTGACAAAGATTTTGATAACCACTAAACGAAATGCTGATTTCAATGGCACTGTCGATTATTCGCTGTTTCTATAACATATGATATATCTACAAGGTAAGATGTAACTATAAGATAAGATGTTTATATAAGATGTATCGATAAGATAAGATGTTTCTATAAGCTAAAATGTATCTATAAGATACGATCTATCTATAATATAAGATGTATTTATAAGATAAGATGTATCTATAAGATAAGATGTATCTATAAGATACATGAGATGCATGAGTGTGAAGTAAGAATAGGTTATCTTCTCATTCCGAAGGCTCGTTGAAGCCTCACAGGATCCATTATCACCTGTCATAGATAGCCTAGGTGTTACTGCGGTGGTATATCAAGGAAATGATATCAATTCCGAGCATCGCTAACATGGAAATGTTGTTCAGATGTTTGACTGGCATTGGGGGAGGTTTTATCGTTATTATCTTATGTGAAAAAAACCGGGTCATAAACCCATATCGACAAGGAAATGTGTGTGAAGATGACTTATCACAATGTGGCCAAATTGTAAAGGAGCGAGAGCTTGAAGAATGTGAGGAGTGTGAGTCTTACAGAAGGAAGAAAGATTCCCTTTACAAATGGATGCCGTAATAACACAGAGTCGAAGAAACCTAACGTAGAGTCCTACAACATCGAAAGCCCATAAAATTGATCAATGAAGACATTACATTGAATCCCGTTTGTTGTGATGAGCACTCAAAAGCCAGCGTAGTACTGTTCATGAAAAGAGAAAAACCGTGCCATTTTTTCATATTACCGAGAATTTCACATGACACCATTGCTTTTAACTGCAACATTCCAGTCGGTAATAATGTATTTTCCCAAGAATACTAATAATAATTTCGTGTGTCTATTTCTTGTAATGCAGACCCTCCGATGAGGGTGGGCGGCATCTGCCATGTGTAGGGAACTGAGTGTTATTGCGGTGTAGGATATGTCATGTGTGGTGTGTGAGTTGCAGGAATGTTGGGGACAGCACACACACCCAGCCTCCGGCCATTGGAATTAACCAACGATATCGAGACCCTCTGAACCGAAGGCCAGTATGCTGACCATTCAGCGAATGAGGGGCCTTGTGAGGGGGATGGGAATATTGGAAGAGAAAGACAAGAAAGAGGGAAGGAAGCGGCCGTGGCCTTAAGTTAGGTACCATCCCGGCATTTGCTTAGAAGAGAAGTGAAGAAACCACGGAAAACTACTTCGAGGATGGCTGAGGTGGGAATCGAACCCACCTCTACTCAGTTCACCTCCCGAGGCTGAGTGGACCCCGTTCCAGCCCTCGTACCACTTTTCAAATTTTGTGGCAGAGCCGCGAATCGAACCCGGGCCTCTGAGGGTGGCAGCTAATCACGCTAACCACTACACCACAGAGGCGGAATTATAAAATTTCAAATTTATTTATTTTTAAAAATATGATCAATCCATGTGTTATACCGCTACCATTGTAGATCCGTACAAAAACAATAGTGCTGCTAATGAGAGAGAAACATTTCTTAAGTATTTTTCTGAAAAAAATAGTAAACATTCGCAAACAAATGTATTTTATCAGAAATCACATTTGAAAATGTAATGCCACTTACAAACCGTGGATGGAAACATATTTTTTACAACATAAACATCAGATATGAAGTAATATCATAGCAACCAATGAAGCCAACTTATGCAACAGGGTGTTTACTACAAATCAACATAAATTTTCATGCACCAAATTAAAGAGGAAACTCCAAAAAATAACTTTCCATAAAAACTAAAAATAGACTTTTTTCACCAATAGCAGAGTGCACCGTTTGTACCCCCCATAAATGTTTGTACCACAGCTAATTTTCTATAACGCTGAATTAATTTCAAGACTAATGAACCATGAAACTGCAAACACAATGTGCAGTGCCGAGGTTTGGATGAGTGTTTTCAGTTTGAAGCTTCTACCTTGTTTGTATTCCTCACCAGTCTCCTGTTGTCAGCATCTTGGGGTATCACACACCAGAACCGGGCAGCCAATAGCAATGGTGATGGTCAACGCATCACATAGGATATCTCATTCGGCATGACGAAATGTAGTTAGCCGTGAGAGAAAAACAAGAAAGATCATGTGTCAAAAAGGAAATTAGTAACGAAGTAAACATGGTCTTGAGAGTATATTTAGAACATACGCAGAATCATTAAGTTCGTGGACTGACCGTCTAGTGTCGCTGTGGTGCTCCATAGCGGATTTATTTATCGTATGGCATACATGGAAATTATTTATAATTCTACATCAAGATTACAAATGTATTAAAGTGTAATATGTTCGCGGGCATTCTTGAACTAAGTGCGTAACAGTCTGTCTAACAGCGCCACTTGCAACATGATGAAGGTATTTTCCTCCACTTGTAGAGGTGATCCCCACATACACCGTGATTGGTCCAAATTCTATTTAATTTCGACCAGATCTTTCTACGTTGAATGAACCCTGACACCTTCTCAGTTATGCAGGGCATTCTTGAACTCTCTGGAGAGGCAAACAATTTCCAGTCATGAGGCCATCTCTCAGCCAGATTAAATTTGTTAGCTACAAGGTTCTTCGCTGTGCAGATAGATGGATCTCTTGAACGTAATCGTTTTACACGTAGATCGTCAACGTCACCAGGAATAGGTAGTTATTTGTTGGTCTGGATCTTCTGATATTCTATTATAAAAATATTGTATCGCCGCAAATGAGGTGGAGGGATGTGGCTGAGAATAGGGAGCCATTGTGTAGGAGTTGACATAATTGTTCCTGTAATCATACGCATCGAATTATTCAGTTTTACATCAATTAATCCTATATGAGGACTGTTCATCCAGGCCGGAGCACAATACTTAGCGAGAGAATAAACTAAACCTAAAGTTGAGCAACGGAGAGTAGCTGCACTGACACCCCAGGTGGCCTCGCATAATTTCTGCAGGTGTTGTTTCTTGTCTTCCTTTTGGCAGCAGTCGTTCGTAGATATTCTTTGAATGACAGTGTTCTGTCTAGTGTTAGACCCAAGTATTCGGGATGTCCGTTGTGGCGAAGGAGGGTGTTATTAAAGTAAACTGCAAGTTACCTTGTTGCCATTTTATTGTTCAGGTGGAAACAAGCAACATCGGTCTTAGTTGTACTTGGTTGAAGTCTCCATTTTCGAAAGTAGTCTCCCATAACAGAGAGATCATTTGTCAGCATCTCTTCCGTTCTCTCAAAACATAGATCTCTGGCAGCAATTCCCCAGTCATCAGCGTATCCAAACTTCCCGGATTTTGTGGAGGATAAATCTGACATATACTGGCTGAACAAGAGTTTGCACCACAGGATGTTGCCATGACAGTTCTTTGCTCGTTCCAAGAAGAGGAAGTTGTGTGCATACAGTATAAGCACAACCACATTCTCTGTTGTGAAGGGTAGTTAAATGTCAGCGGTGGAACTTGAGAATGTCGTAGTTTGAGCAACAGGCAAATTTCAAGTTCTGCCAAAAATTAGGCAAATCTGGTAGTGAAACCTTTGAGATGATCAAGTTGAAATCGCCCGGATAACCACGACGGGAAAAAGACGCGAAAAGACAGATCAAAAGATTATGATGTGACCCTTCAACTATAAGGGCCAGTCCACGCACATACTGACTGTAGTACGTACACAGGTGTACACTGTGTTGCCTACACTGTAGGCGGCAGTCCAAGAAGTTGACTTTAGTTCATGAATGTACGCCGTGTTGCATACCCTGTAGGCGCCAGTCCACTAAGTTATTGGGTGTTGTAGTATATTATTGCACAGTATGCGTGTGGGCACATGAAAAGAATGGGAAGAACAAGGATCCCTCAGTCGATATTTGAACTGGAGGTTAGAAGGGAAAGATAAAGAGGTAGGGCCAGGTAGTGACGGAGAGAACAAATTGAACAAGAGCTTAGGAAGAAAGTTACACTTTAAATAAACGATCCAAAACCCAGTACAAGGTCAAATTCGACAAGGGAAATGATGATGATGATGATGATGATGATGCATGATGATTGGTAGAACCTGTTGTCCGGCTCCTTGGCTGAACTGGTCAGAGTCAAGGGCTTCAGTTCAGAGGATTCCAGGCTCGATTTCTGGCCGGGTTGGGAATTTTAACCACGTCCCTGTCTATGGTGGCAGTAGAATAAGTCCAGTATATCACCTGCCCAGGAAAAGGATTTTTAGGCACTATGCAAACTTATTTAACAGATCTTCAACCCGCACAACAGTTCTGCGGTGAAATTTGCATATATTAGCGATCTGAACTATCAGAAGCCCTGAAATTTATGCAACTGACCTACATAACTGTACAGCGGCTAGATGATACTTGCCCCTTGTTCAAATACGTTTGCATTCTAACCTATTATTACTTAAAAATCCTTTCCCTTAACTTGCCTGTCGCAAGACAAATCCTCAGGGGCTTTCGTGAATGTGGGAGCGTGAGTTGACGACAACGGGGTGACTAGCTGAACATAGAATTGCTTCCACTTACTTGTGTCAGCATCATTTTCATATTTCCTATCCGACTTCGATTGGTCAGCTCTTGTTCTTTACCGACCCTGACGGTGTTAGGATTGCAAGGGCATGGGTGTCTTTCATTTTACATCGTTCGTAGCCCTCGTCTTTCTTTCCCCGATATTCTCATCATTCAGATGGTCAGATCTCTTCCATTTTTCCTTTGATTACTCTTAACAGAGGATGGTCTCCCAGTTTTACTTCCCCTTAAAACAATAATCATTACCCCTGCACTAATCCCCAGAGGACTCATGTGCCGAAGAACCAGTGTCGAAATTCGTATACCTAGTCCCTTGCTATGGTATTTCATAATAAAATAGATCCTTTGTTTACTACACATTTCTCAAATACACTCAATATCAATGAACCTGGGAAGTTCTATTATATCAGGAAAGTGATGAACAGTGCTTAGGGCAATTTATAGTGAATTCTACAATTTAAATTTGTTCTAAAATCATGGAAGTGCACCATTTTACCAGCTGAAGTTCCCTTTAAAACAATAATAATAATAACCACTAAAACCAAACCAAACCCCATGGTGCAACAGTCCCGAAGGACCTTAGCCTACCAAGCCACCGCTGCTCAGCCCGAAGGCCTGCAGATTGTGAGGAATCATGTGGTTGGCATGACGAATCCTCCGGCCGTTATTCTTGGCGTCCTAATCACACCGTCAGGTAGCTCCTCAATTGTAATCAGTAATCACGTATGCTGAGTGCACCTCGAACTAGTCCTCATATCCAGGTAAAAATCCCTGGCCTTGCCGCCAATAGAACCCGGGGCCTACTTAAGGGGCAGGCAAATAATAACTCGAAGCTTCAAAGATCAATCCGGTAAGTTATAAGATTATTAGGAACTTTCAAGCGTTGCTACGGTCTTTCATAATAAAATATATCTTGTCTTTAATATACATTTCCCCAATACCTTCATTCGAGTCTCGATCGAGTAAACAGTGTGAGCGGATGTGCTGAGTGCCGAAATATGGGGATTATGTTGAAGCTTTATCGAGTGAGGATTGGAAGTTGGCAGTGCAGGAGGAAGAAGAAATCGGAATTGTGTATGAGGATGAAGGGAGAGAAAATACGGAAGATGGCAGGGTTGCTGGGGGCGGTGGAGATGGTAGCACTGCTTATAATAGGTGGTGTGGGGATAAGTTCAGGGCCTGGTCCAATTGGTGACCTAGGGTGGTGCTTATAATAGGTGGTGTGGGGATAAGTTCAGGGCCTGTTCCAATTGGTGCCCTAGGGTGGTAAGAGATTGAGGCGTTAAAAGACGTGGTGAGAGAGGTGTGTCAGATAGACCAATTAAAGGAAATGATAAGAGATCATTCCAAGGAGCTAAAGGATTTAAGGCAGTGCGTTAAGAATGAGGTGGATGAGATAAAAGAAAAAGTAGAGGGTAACAAGGTGGAGATGGAAAAAATACGAAAGACAGTTCAGTTGCTGGAGGGGAAGTGGCAAAACTGAAGAGAGAAGTAGCGGAGGGAAACCAGGAACAAAGGAGGAATACTTTCATACGTAGCGTAGAAGAAGCTGCAAAGGAAGATAAGGTTGCACTAGTTTATAAGATGGTTGAGATGATACAGAACAGAACGATATTGATGAGGACCTAGTTTTGTCAGGAAAATGAATACCAATATTTAGGGCAATGTATAGCGAATATTATCATTTAAATTCGTTCAAAAATCAAAGTCTGTCGCCACAGTTATCGCTTATAATTTTCGTTTTATCGCGCCTTGTCAATTTGTTTTATGTAATAGAATAGCGCACTCAAACATATTTATATGTACCTTATTTGCAATAATATCGTGATTATTATTATCATTATTATTATTATTATTATTACGTCGCTTTACGTCTTATTGACACAGAAAGCTCTTAAGGCGATGACTGGACAGGAAAGAGCTAGGAGTGGGAAGGAAGCGATCGTGGTTAAGGTACGTAGGGGAAAAACACGGAAAATCATCTTCAAGGCCGCCGAATACGAATATTGGCCGCATTTCAGAGCACATTCCCCACACGTAGAAGAAGAAACTATGTTATATGAACCTGGGTCCGGAATCGCTTTATTTCTAAGTCAGAACTCATTTTCTACAACTGTGCACAGTATATGGAAACCCACAGGAACATCACGTACCAGCATACCAGTTTTTTTGTACTTACACTACGAACTCTCAACTTTGGGGCAAACAAAATGTTCAGGGGTTTCAATAGTTGAACCTTTGTGAAATAATGTAGCCCATACTCGGTAAGATTTTGTCATTTCAGTTTTAGTGAGGCTACCTTGCCCACCTCTCACTTTTCCAGCTGGCAACCTTGACCCCTGCGTTTCTGTACACGTCCTATATATTCCATCTTAGTATTCTGTACATCATCCCCTTGTCTGCAGTTACCTTCAAGAATCCCTTCGAGTCGCCATCACCAAGGTACCCGTGTATTTCACTCCTCTGGTACTTTTGACATCCTGAAAATCATCAGAGCTCCTTCACTCTCCATACCACCACTAACTCCCTCAAAGTTTCTCACACACTCATGAACTGATTTAGTAATACAACGTTGAAAATATTTTGTGAGACACTCAAAATCTACCAGGTGCATCGAATATAAACAGGAATTTAAAATTGACGGCTCTGGAAGTGAACGGAAATGGGGACTTTGACAGGATGTTGGTGGGTGTTCTGAGTAGGGGTCTTGATGCATCACACACGAAAGAGCGACCGCTCACTTTAGTACGCCATGAGCGAGCAAGAGGTACACATGACCGTAACGTAGCGCATCGTCATCAAGTTTCTGGCGAAAGAATGCACTAAAGCTTTGGACATTTTAAGAAGGCTCTATGCACAGTTTGAGGAAGCAACTCTTTCAAAGACCAAGGTGTATCAACGGCACAAACAATTTCTGGCAACACGAGAAGAGGTGGAAAATGAGGCCCACCAAAGACGACAACGGACAAGCATCACTGCGGACAAGATTCGTGCCATACGTGACCTTAGCTAAGAAGATCGGCGTACAAAACTTTCTGAAATGACTTCACTCGTAGGAATAAGCTTTGGAAGTTATCAAGCCAACATCAATGATGAACTCGACCTTTGGAAATTGTCTGTCTGGTGAGTTCCTCGTCCTCCCACCCAGGAACAAAACAATTCCACCAGGATGTTTGTCGGAGGCATCTGAATCGCTACGAGGAGGAAGTATTTATGATATTTTGTGTCGCACTGTAACTTCTGATAAAACTTGGGTTCATCATTACACCCCGGAGTCAAAAAAAGCAACCATGGAGTGGCAGGAACGAGGTGCAGCTGCGCCAGTTAAAGCCAAAATACGCCCTTCTGGTGAAAAGGTGCTTGCATCTCCTATTTTTGGAACAATGCGACAAAAGCTGCATATCGCAACAAACGTCGTCGGCAACCGATCGGAGATGTTCTTCTTCTGCACGATAATGCAAGGCCACACAATGCTGTTGTAACAAGGTAAAGCTGGAGGAAATGCAATGGACGCCTCTAGAACACCCTCCTAACAGTCTTGTCACCTTGTGACTACCACTTGTTTGGACCACTGAAAGAATAACTGAGAGGAAAGCGATGTCATGGCAATGCAGTGCTGGAGGGGTATGCGCGCAACTGGCTGCTCACATGTTCTTCTTTTTTTCGAGAACGGCATCGAAAGTTTGCCTTTCGGTGACAAAAATGTGTGAAAAATTCGGGAGACTATGTAAAAAAATCAGGTACTTGTTACGTATTTGTTGGTAGAGACAATGAAATTGTAAAAAATAATTCCGGTTTATATTTGATTCACCTAGTTAAAAACCCTCTCATTGTCCATTGAAGTTACTGTAACTACACCATTATTGGACATGTGCCCACGTTTCTACCAAGAGCCATCAATCGCTCTCACAATATCTGGATTATTGTCATTAGCAGCAACTGCTTCCTCAGCTGCAACCTTCATACACTCCTCACAAACACTGCTTAGGGCATTGCAATTATATGATTGTACTCGTATCTTTCAAATTTAACAGGTGGAGGAGGAAGGTCCATCGCAGAATAAAACGTTTGTGCTGCCCTCTTCCCCTTTCCCAATGAATCGCATTGCATGTGAGAGCCTAACATAACACTATAATGCCTAGTATCTGTCAAAGTAGGGGGTCGTCGTTGTTTCTAAAGAAATCACAAATTGAACATTGAATGAGGATTCTGGTAGCTTGTCCTCTCCTTCCAATTGTGTCCTCACAAATATTTTCATTCTTGCAATATTTACAAAAAACACTTCTGTTTATAATGTTATTAATCAAACATATATCTACAACAATTATCCCATTCATATTAAATACACTGTCGGTAAAACTATCATTATCACTACTATTCACACAATATTCCAGTTTTCTTTCTGAAACATTGACGAAACCTCAATTGCAGCAATACTTTCTTTATCTTTCTCACCTACAGTAAGCTGCATTCACTATTAGCTGCATATTTTTTAAACTGGTTCCCGTAAAACTTACGTTTCCGGTCAACATTCCGAGAACGAGGCATTTTGAGTAAACACAGATGGGCAGAAGCACCAGAATACACAAAACTCACACGAGGTTTTAAATACAAGGTATGCATCTGACTTTCGCGGTATTATGTCTCAAATGGCTCATGATCTGCACACTAGAGTGGCATGGGAGCCTCCATATATAAAAAGCAATTAAAATACGCTTTTGGAGTTCTAACCTATACATATCACATATCTTTTGTTCAGGACAAATCAGTCTATTCAAAGGAAGTTGTGACACCTGCACGGAGATGGAATGTGTTGAAATTTACACGGAACGCCAAGCATTCCAGGAAATTACTACGCATGGATACTGAAACCGTACGGTTTCCTGTACAGCTCATTGACAGTATCTACATCTTTCCATCCCATTAAAATAACTTCAAAAATCGCGTTATTTGTAGCATGTTCGGCAAAAGGAACATCCCCGGGACTCGATCGGGTGTGGTCAAAATCGGACCCGCAAAAGACAGCCCGACAAACAATGGAAAGGTGTGGCTGAGGCCGAGCCTCGCGATAAAAAACGCTCTCAAATGTAAGGCAGAATAGGGGATAAGACGCGACGCCACGACAGTCTAATACGCCCAGTGGTGCGGCCTATTTTACAGGGTTCCACACTAACAGAAGAAACTTCCTATTTTCCCTACATATTTTACGTGTGCCAACGTTGAATTTTGGCGTGCAAAATTATATGATAGTTTGATCCAGACATAGGAAAAATATGTCAGGCACATCGATGAATAGAGTTGAATTTTCTGTGTATCCCACACTGAAATTATGGAATGCTTTATTCACGGGGCGAATTGAGGTCACCAGATGTCTAGCTGTAATATATTGCTAACACGTGTGAATATAGCGAATATCCCAAGCCGATAATTGCGCCCAAAGTTAGCTCCTTCCTCGAAAGGACGCGAGTTTACTAATTAATGGCGGGAGCTTGATTACTTAAGAACTGCCGATCGGATTGCGATCACATTTGGCTCGAGTGAAAGAGGGAATCAAGAACTACAATACGCACCCTTTAAATGTCTAGAACTCCAGTTATTAACAGAGCCGATTTCCTTAATTAAGCGTGAAGGAGTCTCCCACCTCAAGGACCAGCGAGTTGACAACATACGACCTGTCCTGACCCTCGCTGAGGATAGTCTATTGGCCGCTTACAAAGACGAAGTGAGTGCCCGTCGACTTTATAACCCTGGGAATTGCGTGTTAGGAACTCAAACAATAGCCAGTCGAGCCCAGGCAAGTGTCTCAGTGCTGTGCATAAATTAACTAGGCCGCTAGAAACATTTGTATAAATGAACAGTGGCAGTCGGCTATGAACAATGCCGACATAAATTAGTACGCGCTATTAGTAAATTAGGGGTATCAAAATCGGGGCAGTAAAATTCGGCGGTGGAATAGCGTCGAACGGGACAATCCGCTATTCGGAGCCTTATGAGTCACCCTACTCATTGTGTTAATGAGTGCCACCCTTGATTAGAGTGACCTGCCTACATAAGGAAAACTCTTGTGTAAATTCTGTGTATGTGTCGTTGTAGACAAAGGGAACGTGTGATGAGTTCTAGAGCTGATATCAATTGGATTACTTCAAGATTTGTAGCAGTTGAACGAACCGATCAGGATGACGCATTGTCGCAGACCAGGTTCAAAGGCTGATACTCTCGTCTACAGCGCCGAGAGGATGGACGAGTAGAACTCTACGATGGGTTTCCCGTGGAAGGAAAAACGACCACCATACAGATGAGTTGATGTCGTTTTATTTCTTAGCGCGATATAAAATAACCGAAACGACATAATGTAGGACTTTTTGTTAATACATAAATGCTGTAAATATTGCATGTCCTAATATGGGATTTGAGTTTCTTTTTGTCATGTTAACGTAAAATTAAGGGAGCTAACTCTCCGGAAAAACCAATTTTTCTTTTTGATAAGTCTTTCGTGAGGAGTAGTTTATTGTTAGTAATTAATAATATCCTAGCAAGTATGAGAAACAAGGATAGAATAGTATTTTGAGTTCCCCTAAAGTAGGTTGGAAGCAGTAGTGAGTGATGAATGAGAGATACCATAACCAAGAAACTGTTATTGATGTTCAATATGGTTGTCGTAGAGAATACCCGGGGAGCTCACGGGTCATTTAGACAATCCATGCTTAACTGATACGTACTGTTTAGGCATGAACATCAAGAGTGAAGACTTATGACTGTGTTATTTAGGTAAATTATGTTAGGGACAATGTGTAAATTTTCTTTGATTTTTGATTTTTACCGGAATCTGTCTGGAGTGTTCCTTTTTTGCGAAACCAATGCGAAGTGCTGTGGTACCGGGTGCTCGAAAGAGTGGTCAGGATTTTTATGGTGAGCGAGGAGAAATATAAAGGGCTGAGAAAGAAATAATGGTAGCCCTATGCTCAAGAAACTAGGATACGCGATATGAGAAATAATAAGAAGGCCGAGCGCCCAAAAGAGTCTACGATGATATATGAGGTAAAGAATTCGGATGTTATAATGCCCCAAGGTAATCGACGTGAAGGATGAGAGAATACAGAATAAATGAATAATATTCCTTGGGAATTCTGCGGTGATATGAAATTAATGGAATAAATAAATAAATAAATTGGGGTGATAGTAAGTGTGTACTAAGAAGTGAAATAGCGATTGTAATTAGAAGTTTACGGTCCACCTTGGCTCATAAATGGACGGAGCGACGGGTGACCATTCTCCCGGCGTGACAAAGGAACATTTTTTTTATTTTTTTGTGTTCCGGTCCTCCTTCGCGCAGTTAAAAGCTGCGGACCTTTGGATTTCACACAGCGTTTCCTTTAAATAGTTCGGTTTAAGAACACTTGTGTTAAATTATAATATAATGACAATTTAGATGGTAGTTAATATATATAAATCCCCGCCCCCCACGTACAGGTGTACAAGGCAACGGATAGTTAGGGATTTTTAGATATGTATTTCTCAGTCAGAAGGAGCCCGGTTCGAACCCAGACCAGAATGAGCTGGCCTGCACAAGCTTTTATTAAGCATTCACCGGGGGTAGAAGAAAAGTGATATCCATGGTTTTCTTACAGGAATGGCCCCATCTATACATAAATGTACATATGGTTTTGTTCGGTGTGTTGTTTTATTTCTTTGGGTTCAAACAGAACCGATGTTCATCGTTGTCTGTTTTGGTGTCAGGGGTACGAGAAGTACGGGGAGTTGTGCTCATTGTTGTGTGTTCTTTAATGTAAATATTTTTCTCATGTGTTAATTAAGTAGCGTAGGGACTGGTTAATTACGTGCTAAGAATAGAGTGTATTATGTAGGGGACATCTTCTCAAATTACATGGTGGTGATCGCCGAAAGAAAGTAAATTAAGGATAGAAAGATAGATTATGTTAATTGCCAGACTTCGATTAAGCCTGTGCTGAGTGAGATCAGTGAAACGCCCTTCACGCGAGTCAGTTTAATTTGCGTATTTCTTTTCTTCTTTCCTCCGTGTGCGCAGATTTTATTATAATAGTATTCTTTGTTTCTTGTGTCACAATTCAGAAAAAATTATATTCGTGACCCCATTACATGATTCTTGTCGGAGCCCGGATCGCCCCGGCCATGAATCGAAATCGCAACCCCTTAGACCGGAGGCCAGCACGCTAACCATTTAGCCATGGAGCTGGACATTGCAACAGTTCATAGCTAGTGACAATTACTGGTCTGTGTTGTACTGGTGATATTGTTCCGTAGCTATGGATTTCATCAACACCACCAAGGTGAAGTCTTTGCTGATTTACAACGGACATCAGTATAGCAGGCGGCCCGCAAGCGCCGTACTTTCTACTTACAAATGTCCCGCATGCACTACTGATGCACGGGATGCCTAATCACAATCACTTGTTTTCGAAAGAGCACTACAACGTGCTGTATTTTGGATGTTGTGAAACAAATGGCAGTCATTTGAATGCACACGTTCAGTAACAGGGTGTATTTGTAAATATGCCAAAGATACACAAAAGAAAATCTAAAAACTTATTAATTTATACACGTGTAGACATTCCACTCTATAAAAGAGTCGTTTCGTGAAACGAAAACTAATACTGTTTGGCGAAATACGTGTGTAGAAGGCAGACGTCTGTTTGGAAACTCCAGTGCATACCGCCTGCGAACTTCAGCTGCATTCCAACTAGATTCTCTATAGATTAAAATGACGTCTGTGTATACTAGCCATTGCCGATATGCAGACACCAAATGTAGTGCTGCTCTACCATACACTATGCGGTCGAAAATGAAGCTTACTAATGCAAGGGTAGCGCTAAGGAACATGCTGCAAGCGACTGTCTGGTTATCTCTTGCTATTCTGACGTAACCTGCCTGCTTGTAGTAATGCCACTGTGAAAATCAGTTAGCAGACAACCCGTTCATCGCCTGTGCATGCGGAACTTTTATAAGTAGAAAGTACGGCGCTCGCGAGTCGCCTGGTATTGTGGACTATACCAATAAAGATCAACTGACTAATAGGTGGTAGGCAGATTTCAAGAAAAGTAAATGTAAGGGAAGAATATCAAGAAAAAGTAATATAGTTTTAGGCGAAGCAAGTCGCTGTTGCAATCGGCATGAAGCGGTGAATGGCGTGAGAAAAAGTGTAGTAAATGCAAGAAAACGTGCGAGGGAGGCAGAGAGTATGGTTTGAACAATTTACACCGAGGAGGTCGGTCAGCTTTCGATCGAGGCTATGAGAAGTATTGTACGTTTCTATTAATACCGGAGTATATCGTTGTTGTGTCTCGAAATACTGTTACATGACAAAGTTTTTCGGAGAAATACCGACCGGCAGCATATGTATCACAGAACGAAATTTTTTTGATGTAGATTGTTGAGCCTTAGATGGCAAAACCTTTCTGGTCAGAGTTCTAAGTTGAAATATATCACAAAGCGGCTTTTATAGGCTCATCGATGATATGAAAATCAAGACGCCATGCTAGTATCACTCCGTGCAAGTGTTCTAACCAGTAGAGGCGCTAAGAAGGTCACCCCCACCCGGAATATTTGAAAATGGGCCCCTTGTTTCCTGATAAGGAAAGTTACAAGTTTATTTCGTACTACAAGGTTGTATATTATTACAATGAACAGAAACGACGATTATAATAACTGTAATAATAACAATAATAATAATTGTACCGGGCGGTACACCTCCGCTCCGCTAATTCAAACATTGCGCCAGTTGAAACTCCTCTACTGGAGGAAGCCTGAACTTTAACTACAGTGTTAATTCCCTAGTTTCTCAGAAGATGTCCCTACTTGTAAATTTTGAAGTGTTCTGAACGGTGTCGTTTTCGATGTATTTTTGTTTTGCCTGTAGTAAGAAGTGTGAACATTCTCTTCTAGATGGCACTACTGAAGGACTACAATTATGCACCCTAGTGCGAAGTGAAAGAACTGTATTTTTGGAGAAATTTTGTGTTCATATGTTTGTTCTTTGTTAAATTTCTTTCAGTCATTGTTTAGGTTGGCTGTATAACCCTTCACTTTCCGCCAGTTTTGAATTCGACCAATGAGTAATTTCTGTAATTAATTTTCCACCAATCTTGGTTTTCTTCTTCACTTCTGACATGTAATCTTTTGGTCGTCCAATAAAAGGCTTGTGGGCGGGTGTTCTCATTCCTGAAAGGTCTCGAATGTTCCGCGAGGGTATATAAACTGCTGATTTTCGGGCCTCTGCGCCACTTCAGTAACATCTATCAGTGTGTAAATTATGTAGCAGGGGGCGGGAAGCGCCTCTTTCTTCGGGCAACAGTTCAACCACCAGGTAATGGCCGCCTTATAACTTCTTTCTTGCTAGCTCAGCAGTTTAACCCTCGGGGCGGGTTCGAAACTTTTATCATGTAACTTTCCTTTAAAATGTAAAAGACTCTTGGTATAAATTCTATCTCTTTAAACTACAAATTGGGATAGAGAGTGCCTACCCTCTCGAGCTCCCTTTCATATTGTTCTTGAGGTGACTACGTTTTCTCAACCATTTTTCTTCGTTTCGAAATGTAATAAGTTTTCCTATCGTGTCACCTCTTTAGTATGGGATTAGCCCTTGCATTAACGGCCTAGTGCCAAGTTGGTTTTAAAGAAAATGTATTAGGAGTGCAGTTTCGCCTCCTCTCAAGTTGGTATTTTGGAGGCCATGTAATTGTCCTGTTTCTTCACTGAATAGGCCTCAGTAGGTTGGGTATTTTTACCCCTGTGTTATTGTAATTGGAGGACAGCTTAAAGGTGGAGTTCGGTGGGGCCTTTGATAGGCTTGAATTTTGAGAGCGGGTTTGCTCTTTCTTAAAAGTTGATTTTGTGTGCCTCGAGGAGGCTTTATTAGGTAATTGGGAGCAAGTGCTCCTGGGCATGATTGGGGTTTTCTGCCCCTTTGTCGAATCTTGTATTTGGGTAAAGTTGGGCTTACTGCTCAAGAATTGTGTGTCTGGCTATCGGAGCCCAAATCCTGTTTTTTTTTTTGCTAGGGGTTTTACGTCCCACCGACACAGATAGGTCTTATGGCGACGACCCAAATCCTGTAACACTGTAATTGAACATTCTCGATTTGTTGTTAGGCTACTGTGTACCTGTTATATTTGTTATTTCTTGATCTTGAAAAGAAAAATATAACCATGTTAAATTTTAAAATTTAACTTTCATTTCGTAGATTGAGTCCTATTCATCCCAGCACCTTCTTTCACCTCTAACTACCACGGATAACTCCGTAACAATAATAATAATAATAATAATAATAATAATAATAATAATAATAATAATGTTACACAATTTAGTTTTAAAATTCGAAGGAATTAAAGCAATGCACTAATATGATACGAACACACACACACAATTATAGCAAACAAAACACGCTGACCATCCGAATATTAAAAAATAATCTTGTTCCGAGGACCAAATAATTTACTACTATTTACAAATCAACCGTACATCGTAGGCCACCTTAGCTACACTGACTGCCGAGAGTTATACACAAGCTCTAAACTTCAGTATTTAGAGTTTAGATAAGGAGGATGTCTTTATTATCGCATCTTCACTGTCTACTGGGTTCTCAGAACTGTCTAATTACTTCAAAAGCCATGTTGATTGTTGTGAGTGGCAGCAAGGGATGGTTATTATTGGAACAGTTTGGGAAAACCACATTCTTTCAGAAGTAACTACCTTACTCCTATTGACGAAAAAATTTTGCACTACGACGGCCTAAGTTTGGAATAACCGTTTGTAATACAATTGATACTGTGCTGTGTGCTATACTTTTATTAATATGTAAAATCATTCTTCAGCAACTGAATTAAGAAACAGTCATGGGCCCATCACAAGCCATTGCTCCCCGCCCCGCGGGTTCTGCGGGGTCCTTATCGCCGCCACTGGTTCCAACCCCATTCAAAGAAGTGAAGAGAATGCTATTTCTTGATGAATGTTCACGTCCAGGTCCCCTTTATAACCTGTTAGGTAGATCACCCGCCATACACATGCGCCAAAGGGTCTTCAGAGCGTGAGCCAATAAAGGTTCCCAACTGGCAGATAATTACCCAATATTCAGGTAATGTTATAATATCTGGGTGTTATGGTTGGTAATGTGAAGAACGGTTTTTTTCGGGTGACGGGAGAATTATAATATTCACAATGTTTTAAATCCATGCACACACACTTTACTTCGCAATAATGCAACAGCAGGAATACGATTGGAACGTTTCCAATGTTAAAGAAACTGGTTAATATCCAAGAGCTAGATTCTGAGTGGAAAGTCATATTTTACTTGAGCTTGATAAACTGCTCAAAGCTGCTCAAGAATACTGAAGGAAGTTGTATATTAGAACCACAGCAAATAAGCCAACATTTCCTCACTTACAAATGGTCATCTATCTCCTTCCAATCCTTCCTTTTCTCTATTGCTTTTGTTGAAGTCTTCAGTACTCTCGAAAACTTGGAAACAGCTTACAGAAACAAGTTACAAACTCACGTTGCAGTGATACTGATGGCTGTAAGGGAGGGAATTGAAAAAAGTAATAATAATAATAATAATAATAATAATAATAATAATAATAATAATAATAATAATAATAATAATAATAATGTTATTTGCTTTACGTCCCACTAACTACTTTTTAAGGTCTTCGGTGACGCCGAGGTGCCGGAATTTAGTCCCTCAGGAGTTTTTTAACGTGCCAGTAAATCTACCGACACGGGGCTGTCGTATTTGAGCACCTTCAAATACCACCGGATTGAGCCAGGATCGAACCTGCCACGTTGGGGTTAGAAGGCCAGCGCCTTAACCGTCTGAACCACTCAGCCCGGCGGAAAAAGTAAACCGAGCTCGATAGCTGCAGTCACTTAAGTGCGGCCAGTATCCAGTAATTGGGAGATAGTGGGTTCGAACCTCACTGTCGACAGCCCTGAAGATGGTTTTCAGTAGTTTCCCATTTTCACACCAGGCTAATCCTGGGGCTGTACCCTAATTAAGGCCATTCCTAGGCCTTTCCGACCCCATCGTCGCCATAAGACCTATCTGTTTCGGTGCGACGTAGAGCAAATTGTAATATATAAAATCTAGAATTATTGCAGATATAATTACACTGAGAAAGGACGTAATGTGCCATGACCAGGAATCAAACCATTCAACTTCCGCTGAGCTGGAACGTATCTTAACACCGTCAGATGTAAAAGTAGATCATAAAACTGTAACACGAGAAGGAACTGCCAGCCGCAGAGATTTAATACCTTGAACCTCTCCTGCTCCATATAACGGGTAAGGTGAGACAAGCTTTAGTGGGTTTATGCCAAGACAGTGCGTCATTTAGCACTGGTCTTGTATTTCCCCCGTTCTAGGTGAATGCCAGAATACGTGCTGTTTTAAGATCTCAAACCTGTAAACAAAACTAGTTACGATTAGATATCTCCCATAACAAAGATAAACTTGGATTCATTACAGGTCATATCATTGTTCGATAAGGTGAATTTGGGATAGGCTTTTCCTTGTTCTCGCTGTCAACTTACTGGAATTACTCTAGAAAATACTAAGGTTTACAAATTCATTCTGAAGGTGATCGGGATCAATTACCGAGAAAGACGAAATATCTACAATCTGAACAAAAACCAGTCTGCAGTGATAAGACTCGAGAGCTTAGAGTGGTGGTGGTAATGGTGGTGATTATTGTTTTAAGACGAAATACAACTAGGCAACCATCCTCTATATAATACTAATCAGAAAGAAAAAATGGAAGGGATGAAAGTATCGGCCAAAGGAAGACAGGGACTCGAAGGGCGTGAAAATTATTATTATTATTATTATTATTATTATTATTATTATTATTATTATTATTATTATTATTATTATTATTATTATTATTATTATTGTACCGGCCGGTAAACCTCTACGACGCAAGTTCAAATCTTGCGCCAATTGAAATTCCTCTACAGGAGAAACTCTGAACTTTAAAAACGGAATCAACTCAACTGTTTATCAGAAGATGTCACTGTGTGTATTTCGATTTGTTTTTGTTTCTCATTGATCAGCAAGTGTGGACATTCTCTTATAGATGTCAATGCTTAAAAAACTATGATCATGCACCCTGGTGCGAAGTGAAGGAACTTTTGGAAGAATTTTTGTTTTCATAAGTTTGTTCTTTACTAAATTTCGTTCTTTCATTTGTGGGTTGGCAATATTAACCCTTTCTTTCCGCCTATTTTGAAGCTAGCCAATCAATAATTTCTGTATTTAATTTCCCACCTATCACAGGTTTCTTCTTCATTTTTGACGTGTAAATTTTAACCGACCAATAAAAGGTTGTGGGTGTGGCTGTTTCATTCAGGAAAGGTCTCGAATCTTCCACGAGGGTTTAAAAACTGCTGATTTTTCTGGTCTCCTGGCCACTCGTACAACATCTAGCTTAGTGTGTGGATATGTAGCAGGAGGCGGGAAGCGCCTCTTTCTTCTGGAAGCAGCTCGTAAAAAGATAATGGCCGTGTAACATCTTTTCTTGCTAGCTCAGCAGTTTAACTCACGGGGAAGGTTCGAAACCTTTAATATGTAACCAACCTTTTTAAAATGTAAATCCCATTTCAGTCCATGTAAAAATACAAATATCTTTAACTGTAAAGCGAGAATAGAGAGAGCTTTACCCTCTCGAGCTCCCCTTCATTTTGAAGTTGAGGTGACTACGTTTTCATTACCGTTTCTTCTCTTCCTTAATGTGTTAAGTTTTCTCACACGAGTCACCTCCCTAGCTTGGGATTAGCCCCTGTGTAATCGGCCTAGCGCCACTTAGGTTTTAAAATGGGTATTTAGGAGTGCAAGTTCACGCCTCCAGTCCTCACTGTACTTTGGGCCAGTAACTTAACCTGTGGTTTTTCCTTCATGCGAAGGCCCTGTAGGTTGGGTACAAGGTACCCCTGTTTCTTTGTAAGTGTGCCTTGAGGGCAGTTAGAAGTAAAGTTTATTGTGGCCTTTGATAGGCTTGTAAAATTGAGAGCGGGTCTGCTCTTTCTTGTATTTTGATGTGTGCCTCTAGGAGGCCTGACAGTGCTAGGTGGGAGCAAGCGTTCCTTGTACTAGGGAATTTCTGTCCTTATGTAAAGTTATAACTTCTGAATTTGAGCCAAGAGCTCACCATATGTAAAGAGAGGGGTTCAAAGCCCAAGAACTGTAAATTGTACTAATATTGTGCGTCTTTTACTTGTTTCTCTGCTACTTGGTACCTGTTTCTCTGTTACTTGTTGATTTTGGAAAGAAAATATAACCTTGTTAAAGTTTCAAAATCAATTTTGGATTTGTAGTTAGACCCATTCAAGCCCGCACCTTCTTTTCACTTCTGCTGATCCACCAAACCTCGGAACAATTATTATTATTATTATTATTATTATTATTATTATTATTATTATTATTATTATTTTGCAAGTTGCTTTATGTCGCACTGACACAGGTAGGACTTATGGCGACGATGGGACAGGAAAGGGCGAGGAATCGGAAGGAAGCGACCGTGGCCTTTATGAAGGTACATCCCCAGAATTTCCCTGGTGTCAAAAGGGGAAACCACGGATAATCATCTTAAGGACTGCCGACAGTGGGGTTCGAACCCACTATCTCCCGAATACTGGATATTGGCCGCACTTAAGCGACTGCAGCTATCGAGCTGGGTGGCGTGAAAATTAAATACCCCTCCTCTAATATCGTCGGGGTCGGAAAAGAACAAGTGTTGACCAAGGGAGGTCAGATAGGAGGAGCCTGGCACAAGTAAGTGGAAGTAATGCCAGGACTCGGCTAATGGTCCCGTGGTCGCCAAGTTGAGAGTCACTGGATCCCCTTTTAGTCGCCTCTTACGACAGACAGGGGATACCGTGGGTGTTATTCTACCGCCCCCACCCACAGGCGGATCGAAGGCTTTGAAAAAAAAAGCAGCAATCCAGAAAGGAGTGAGACAAGACTGCAGTTTGTCTCTCTCCCCTCCTTTTCGATGTTTTATAGAACAAGCGGTAAAGGAAATTAAAGTAGAATTTGGAAAGGGAATCACAATCCAAGAAAAGAAAATCAAAGCCCTGAGATTTGTCGATGATATTGTTATTTTATCTGAGACTGCAGATCTGGAGAAATTGTTGAATAGTATGGACAGAATCTTGGAGAAGGAGCACAAGATGAAAACAAATACAGTAGAACTTCGCTTAACCGAAACCCGGCTTAACCGAAATGCTCTGGCAAAATTGTATTTTAATATTTTGTTTTTACCCAATTTTTTGTCCGTCGATATTAGTAATTTTCCTGCTATAAGTGCTGAGAGATACTAGGCAAACCCTATTTTGACAATAGCAGTTCTGAGAATCGAGTTACAGCAGAAGATAGATTTAATGCATAGGAGGTAAGATTGATTTCGAATTTTTATTAAAATACAATACCACACGCTTTAATTACAGTACTGTAATAAAATTACTGTATACGGTATTCAGTTCAGTAGTAACAAAAAAGTTTTCATCATTTCAGATTGCTTTGCGCTTTTTTTCTAGTTGCTTTACGTCGCGCCGACACAGATAGGTCTTATGGCGACGATGGGACAGGAAAGGCCTAGGAATGGGAAGGAAACGGCCGTGGCCTTAATTAAGGTACATCCCCAGCATTTGCCTAGTGTGAAAATGGGAAACCACGGAAAACCATCTTCAGGACTGCCGACAGTGGGGTTCGAACCTAGTGTCTCCCGAATACTGGATACTGGCCGCACTTAAGCGACTGCAGCTATCGAGCTCGGTGCTTTGTGCTTTGTTGAACAAAGCAATTAACACTCAAACACACGCGTGTGGGATGGAATCCACCCCAGGTCATTTTATTTCCTAGTGAAATATACAAATAACTTTCCTGTGCTCTCCCCGCTCTTGTACATTTCTGACGATCCCCGCAGGAGGAGTCATTCTTACATAATCTATCTTAAAATCTCAATTAATACAGTAATTCATATTTTACAATATAATGATATGTGGGGTGGAAAGCACCCGCACGCGTGTGTCTGCGTCCTAAGATCCGGCGCGTGTGCTTGAGGGTTAATCTACACCAGCTGATGTACTGTTGATTAGACGGTGGCGCGACATAGCTGCACGACAGCGCTGCGCCAAGAAAATTCAGAAGAAAATGTCTGATTTTATACAATGAGTGACATTATGTAAACATTTTAATGTTAATGTACAGTACGCACCTTTGCTTAACAGAGTTTATGGAATTTTATTTCGACGTTTAATTTCCGAAAATATTTACCATGTGCCATCCGAAAGAATGCGTCAACCGAAATGGCTCCGCCCCCTTTATTTCGGATAAACGGGGTTCTACTGTAAGTCCAAAACAAAAGTAATGGAGTGCAGTCGAACAAAGTCATGTGATGCAGGAAATATTAGATTGGGAATTTAATTCTTAAAGGAAGTAGATGTACATTATTACCTGAGTAGTAAATAACTAACGATGGCAGACATAAGGAGAACATAAAATCCAGACTAGCACAAGCAAGGAAGACCTTTCTTAAGAAAAGAAATTTGCTCACTTCGAACACTGATATAAGAATTAGAAAGATATTTTTGAAGACTTTCGTCTGGATAGATAGATAGATAGATAGATAGATAGATAGATAGATAGATAGATAGATAGATAGATAGATAGATAGATAAAGAATGGTCTGTGAAGACCCTTTGTGTCCCTTAAACGGGTTTGCCTAGTCCAGCCCTAGTGCTCCTATAAAGGATACCAGTGTCCGGATGTTGGCATTCCTGATGTCTTCCAGGCTCACGAAGTGTGAGCCAAGGTATCGATGTCTTAGTGCTTGCAAGAGTCTCGCACTGACATAACACATGCGCGGAGGTCTCCTCCTAACCTACCGCATCTTCTACACATCGGATCCTGACTGATTTTCATGATGTGTAGGTGTCTCTGTAAAATATTGTGGCCTGTCAACAGTCCAACTACCATTCGCATTCGGGTCCTATTCAAATTTATCAGAACCTTTTTATAACTTTGGCTAGGCCCTTTGATAAGTTCACGTGCCTGCCTTGCTACAGTTAACCTCTTCCAAATGTCTAAGTGGGACTGGTTTGTCCACTGGGATATTACCAGTTTCACGCTTCGGAGTGGCACTCCCAGGAAGGGCTCTGGTCCTGTGAAAGAACCTTTTGAGCCTTGTTTCGCTAGTTTGTCAGCTTCTTCATCTCCACTGATACCTGTGTGCCCAGGGACCCATAATAGGGTAACTGAGCTAAGTTCACACAGCTGATCTAACATCCTTTGGCATTCCCATACCATTTTTAATGTCGTTTTAACTGCACATAGTGCTTTTAACGCTGCCTGGCTATCGCTGCAAATGGTGATGCATCTTCTGTGTCCAGGCTTTCGTCTGGAGCGTGGCATTGTATGAAAGTGAAACCTGGATGACAACTAGCTCAGAAAGAAAGAGAATGGAAGCTTTTGAAATGTGGTGTTGCAGAAGAATGCTAAAGGTGGGACGTGTAGACCGAAACACGAATGAAGGGATACTGAATCGAACTGATGAGAGGAGATCGATTTGGCTAAATTTGATAAGAAGAAGAGATAGAATGATAGGTCACATCTTAAGATACCCAGGACTAGCTCAGTTGGCTTTTGAGCGAAGTGTAGGGGGTAAGAACGGTAAGGGTAGACCAAGGTATGAATATGGTAATCAGATCAGAGCAGAATTTGGATGTAGTAGTTACGTAGAAATGAGGTTAGGTTAGGTTAGATAAGATCAGGTTAGGTTAGCATATGACAGGGTGGCATGGAGAACTGTCTATGGACTGATGACACAAGAAACAACAACTAATTCATGTAGACCCCTCCATGGATCAAATCAAGGAAACGCCGTGGTATTAAAACGATGATGGGCCTTGGGCCTACCAAGCGACCGCTGCTCAGCATGAATTCCTGCATATACTACGGAAACTAGGAAAAACCTGTCCTAAATTTCTTATTATTCTCACGAGATCTGAATATATCTTAGAAGGTCGTTATCTATATAAAACGGGAGAGTTAAAATTGCCACCGAGCGAGTTGGCCGTGCGGTTAGAGTCGCACACCTGTCAGCTTGCATTTGGGAGAGGGTGAGTTCGAATCCCACAGTCGGCAAACCTGAAGATGGTTTTCCATGGTTTCCCAATTTCACGCCATTTCACCTTCGATATGTTGGTGCGGCGTTAAACCACTAGCAAATAAGATGATTAAAATTGCCCTCGGAATTGCTACTAAAATTCCGCAGCGCTCTAACGAGCCTTCTCAGACAATGACAGAGCGTTCTGGGCACTGTCAGGTGAATTTAAAGTAATTCAATCTATATTCTGCAGATGTCTCCATGGACAGCAAAATTTAACATCAAGGTCCTAGCACATGCGATGTGATACTCTCGTACGTCGATTGTTAGAGAGCGTGAGGTTCGAGTTGGAGTTCCGATTGCGATTTATTTTCAACTCATTCGCATTAGATGACGTTATGAAATGCTTACGTTTGAATGATAAAAATTGCTGTAAGAAGTATATTTAATAATTACGTAATCGTCTGCAGATGCTGCAAAACACATATAAACAGATGAATTCTTCTCTCAAAAGTACACGGCACCACGGCTTCAGAGTGGGTCTCGGCCTACAAGTGGCTACGGCCTGTACACCGACCGGCCAGCCGAGCTCTACGCCTCTGTATTCGGGGGACGGAGAGGGGCTGGTCCCCACCGTTGACTGTCCTGAGAACGGTTTTCCGTGGTTTTCCATTCTCCTGCACTAAGGCGAATGGCGGCACAGTTCCTAGTATAGGCCACGGCCGCCAACCCCCTCACCTTCTTCGAGCATCTCCTTTACCGTATCAAATCTCTCGGCCTGAGAGACGGTGTTACCGTCTAGGAGGCCCGCCTTCCCCTTCAGGGACAGAATGAAACCGTTTTAGTAGAACAGTAAAACCCCGTTAACGCGGGCCAGTTTTGAAAAAGAAATTATGTTGTTTAGCGTAGTAAATGAAGATTTGCTTTACAGAAGATAAATTGCTAATCTCAGTAGGTACATTACTCGAATTCTCTTGCCAGAGGGCGAGTTCATTGCACTCACCCCACCTGCTGTTGCTACGCAGCAGACTGGTTACTCAACCCTCTCCATCCCCTACCCGCGCCTCGCACTTGACATTGACCAAGAAACAAAGTCCCTCGCCCTCAGTTGCGCTGTAATCTCAGTAGTGTTCGCGGGTTTGCTAAGCGTCACGGTCGAGGTACAGTATCGTTGTGCTGCTTCGTTTGCTTGTTGTCGGCGATGGTGACGAAACGTAAAAACATTGATGTGACTATGGAAAAAAGGATGGAAACACTGACAAGAATTGATAAGGTAGAATCGTTAAAGAACATTGCTGCTGAGTTTGGTGTAGGAATATCGACCGTATCCGATTGGAAAAAGAACAGAAAACGCGTTGAAGACTTTTGTTTCAAGATGATTTCTAAGGACAGTTTGCATAATCGGTGTAAAGCAAAAACTGCTGAACTAGAAACTCTAGATGAAGCATTGTTTGCCTGGTTTTGTGCTGAAAGAGAACGTGGTTTGCCAATTTCTGGACCCATCATCCAACAGAAAGCATTGAGTATGAACAAACAGTTTCCCTATGGAGATCCAAGTTTTACAGCTAGCTAGGGATGATTGGAGAGATGGAAAAAAACGGCATGGAGTGAGTCAACTTACAATCACTGGGGAAAGCTTATCAGGTGAGTTGAAGTGACAGAAAAATTTCAAAAAGAGTTTAAAGAATTTATTAAAAAGGAAGAATTGACGACAGATCATGTTTGCAATGCCGGTGAATCCGGTTTATTTTACCGGTTGTTGCCTAGTAAAACGCTAGCCTCAAAAGTAGACGATTCAGCGAAAGGGTATAAAAAAGGGAAAGACCGCCTTACCATAATGGCTTACAGTAATGCGTCAGGAAAGTACAAACTTCCTCTCCTTATAATAGGGAAATCTAAAAAACGCGTGCATTGAAAAATGTGAAACGACGTTCATTGCCTGTCGTTTACAGCTCACAAAAACGTGCTTGGATGGTTAGTGACATTTTCAAACAATGTTTTTTCCAGAATTTTTTGCCATCAGTAAAAAGATATTTGACGAAGTGTGGCCTTCCCAACAAGGCGGTTTGCTGATTGACAATGCACCTTCGCATCCGTCTGTCAATGAACTAGTCAAAGACGATATTTCAGTGACGTTTTTACCACCTGTAATTTCTCTTGTTCAACCGATGGACCAAGGAGTTCTAGGGGAAAAAAAATTAAAAAGTGTACAAAAGGTAAGTCAACTGGTAGAGAACGAAGGAGAACATGGTGTGGTAGAGATGCTGAAATCTTTTAACGTAAAGACTGTTATTTATATTATTGAGGAAGCTTGGGACCAGGCTGGAAGAGAGACTTTGATAAAGTCATGGAAAAAGTTGTGGCCTGGTGTGTGTGACTTGCCAGAAAACAAGATTGAAAAAGAACAAAAATACGTGTGGAAGAAGATTTTATAGACATTTTTTAAAAATATCGATGGCTGTTCCGATGTTGATGCAGAATACATTGACAATTGGTTGCGAATCGACAATGACGGAGGTTATAAACCGATGACAGAGGAAGACATTATTGCATCATGCAATGTTACTGAAAATAAAAATGAAGGGGATTCAGATTCAGACAGTGTTGATGAACCAGTTGTGGTTATGACCCACGCAGAAGCAGTAGCAAGCATAGAGAAAATTGATGGTTTATTTCGAGAGTCAAGCCGAAACATTGCCAAATGAACTTTTAATGTTAAAGCGGATGCGAGATTGCGCTGCTCGTAAGCGATACACTAAACTGAGACAACAGAAGCTCACGGCATTTTTTACTACCGACTAGTTTGTAACTATATTGTGTACAGTGCAAATACATAGGCTATTACAGTACGTACAGTGTACGTATAGGTTTTAGGTAAAAGTATGCCGATAATAATTTCCAAACTCCATTAAAAATATTTCGGTGACGTACATGTTTTTTATCGTTTCTTCCACCATTCTCTGGATAACCCGGATTTTCGTTAACTCGGATCGCCCTAGTCCCAGTCGATCCGTGTAAACGAGGTTCTACTGTAGTAGTAACTAGTACCAGGTCGGTGGACACAGAGTGGACCTCGGTCCCCAAGTGGCAACGGCTGGTCCGTGGACCGACAGCTGTGCACTCCAATCCAATCACTATTGTTGATGATGATGATGATGATGCTTGTTGTTTAAAGGGGCCTAACATCGAGGTCATCGGCCCTCCAATCACTACTGATCTGCATTTAGGGCAGTCGCACAGGTGGCAGATTCCCTATCTGTTGTTCTCCTAGCCTTTTCTTAAATGATTGCAAAAAATTGGAAATTTATTGAACATCTCCCTTGGTAAGTTATTCCAATCCCTAACTCCCCTTCCTATAAACGAATATTTGCCCCAATTTGTCCTCTTGAATTCCAACTTTATCTTCATATTGTGGTCTTTCCTACCTTTAAAGACGCCATCCAAACTTATTCGTCTACTAATGTCATTCCACGCCGTCTCTCCACTGACAGCTCGGAACATACCACTTAGTCGAGCAGCTCGTCTCCTTTCTTCCAAGTCTTCCCAGCCCAAACTTTGCAACATTTTTGTAACGCTACTCTTTTGTCGGAAATCGCCCAGAACAAATCGAGCTGCTTTTCTTTGGATTTTTTCCAGTTCCTGAATCAAGTAATCCTGGTGAGGGTCCCATACACTGCAACCATACTCTAGTTGGGGTCTCACCAGAGACAAATATGCTCTCTCCTTTACATCCTTACTACAACCCCTAAATACTCTGATAACCATGTGCAGAGATCTGTACCCTTTATTTACAATTCCATTTATGTGATTACCCCAATGAAGGTCTTTCCTTATATTAATACCTAGGTATTTACAATGATCCCCAAAGGGAACTTTCACCCCATCAACGCAGTATTTAAAACTGAGAGGACTTTTCCTATTTGTGAAACTCACAACCTGACTTTTACCCCCGTTTATCATCATACCATTGCCTACTGTCCATCTCACAACATTATCGAGGACATTTTCCAGTTGCTCACAATCTTGTAATGTATTTATTACTCTGTACAGAATAACATCATCTGCGAAAAGCCTTATATCTGATTCAATTTCGTTACACATATCATTGATATATATAATAAAACATTAAGGTCCAGTAATACTGCCTTGAGGAATTCCCCTCTTAATTTTTACAGGGACAGATAAAGCTTCACCTAGTCTAATTCTCTGAGTTTTATTTTCTAGAAACAGAGCCACCCATTCAGTCACTCTTTTGTCTAGTCCAATTGCACACATTTTTCCAGTAGTCTCGCATGATCTACCCTATCAAATGCCTTAGACATGTCAATCGCGATACAGTCCAATTGACCTCCTGAATCCAGGATATCTACTATATCTTGCTGGAATCCTACAAGTTGGGCTTCAGTGGAATAACCTTTCCTAAACCCAAACTGCCTTCTATCAAACCAGTTATTAATTTTGCAAACATGTCTAATATAATAAGAAAGAATGCTTTCCCAAAGCTTACATACAATGCATGTCAAACTCACTGGCCTGTAATTTTCAGCTTTATGTCTATCGCCCTTTCTTTTATAGGCTATACAGGGGCTACAATAGCAACTCTCCATTCATTTGGTAAAGTTTCTTCATGCAAACAATAATCAAATAAGTACTTCAGATATGGTATTATATCCCAACCCATTGTCTTTAGTATATCCCCAGAAATCTTATCAATTCCAGCTGCTTTTCTAGTTTTCAACTTTTGTATCTTACTGTAAATGTCATTGCTGTCATAGGTAAATTTTAATACTTCTTTAGTATTAGTCACCTCCTCTATCTGGACATTATCCTTATAACCAACAATCTTTACATACTGCTGGCTGAATACTTCTGCCTTTTGAAGATCCCCGCATACACACTCCCCTTGTTCATTAATGATTCCTGGAATGTCCTTCTTGGAACCTCTTTCTGATTTAAAGTACCTATACAAACTCTTCCATTTTTCACTAAAATTAGTATGGCCACCAATTATGCTTGCCAATTATGCTGGTAAAACCAAATGAGCTCTATAGAGAAACCGAAGTAATAGGTGGCATTAGTGATCACGAAGCTGTTTTTGTGGTAATTAAAAATGAATGTGAAAGAAAGGAAGAGATAAAAATTAGGCCGGCCGACTGAGCAGAGGAGGGAAGGTCACGGCTCTACGCCTCTCTATTCGGGAGACGGAGAGGGGCTGGTTCCACTGTCGGCTGTCCTGCGAATGGTTTTTCGTTCTCCTGCACAAAGGCGAATGCAGGAACAGTTCCTAGTATAGACTACGGCCGCCAACCCTCTCACCTTCTCCGATATGAATCCCCTGGCCTGAGAAACGGCGACGTCGCCGTCTAGGAGGCCCGCCTCCCCCCTTCAGTGAAGAAATGAAAGAATTTAACAGTTAACTAGTACCAACCTAAGGTGGTGCTTAACTGTGATCTGTGAAGGAACACCCTCAACCCTATTATCGTCCTTTCTCACACAAATAAATTTAAAATATGACAATATGATCCACAGTAACAATTGTTATGGGAAACCTCGTATATAAATAACGTAAATAGACACTTAAAACCAAATACAGTCTGTATTTTGTACAATATCTTGATAAAACTTAAATTCTAAATATCTCAAACTAGTACGTACTATGATTAACAATAAAAGAACACAGAATAACAGAAAAAGAACAAATACGATTAGCCAATAGGCCAAACCCCTTCTATTTCCTTATTTCACAACATCCCTTACCCATTTCCTAAAACCCACACTTCAGCTATAACCAGCCTGAATCTCCTAGCCAGAGAGAAGGCGTTTCCTTCTAGGTGGCCCGCCTCCCCCTTCAGGGGTGGAACGAAAACTTGCTTCTTAATAATAATAATAATAATAATAATAATAATAATAATAATAATAATAATAATAACAATAATAGTAATATAACTAGTAGTAAATAAATAGGGGTAACAGATGTCAACTATGGTAGGTGCCGTGCGGGCCCAGCTCTGTTGGGTCGTTCTGTGGGGTTGCGAAAACTTCTGCGCCAGGGAAACCAAACAATAATTCAGTTATATACACACGAACACACTTCAAAAAACATATTAATATTCCAATAACATAAACAATCAAATTCGGTGGCCAGTGAGCTACCTAGTTTAGCTGGCCGCCCACCTTTGCCACCACTTACTAGAGAAGGAATGAACCAACCTCATGATGATGATGATAACTGATAGTATCTACAACTAAATGTTTGGAGGTTTAATTTGCAATAAAAATTGCATCTGTAACTCCTGATTTTTAGCTTTGGAACCTGATATTGTTTGAAAATAAACTTGATTGATTCTCTTGCAAATCTTTGTATAGAACATCTAGTGAAGTAATGGGTCTGTTAGTAATTTCTACAGGTCTACCTCGAAATCTCAGTAATACTAAATTAAATAAATTACCTATTTAATATTTGTTGATCGTAAAGAAAATTATTGGTAATTCAATCGTTTACCCCATAGTAACGCCCGGCTCCATGGCTAAATGATTATCGCACTGGCCTTTGATCACAGGGGTCCCGGTTTCGATTCCCGGCAGGGTCGGGAATTTTAACCATCATTGGTTAAATTCGCTGGTACGGGGGCTGGGTGTATGTGTCGTCTTGATCATCATTTCGTACTCATTACGACGCGCAGGTCGCCTACGGGAGTAAAATCAAAAGATCTGCATCTAGCGAGCCGAACATGTCCTCGGACACTCCCGTCACTAAAAGCTTTACGCCATTTCATTTTATTCCCCTAGTAATAAGAAAAATGAGGAGATAAGAGGTATTTGATTGAGATTGTGACTTCGAATTCCAGTATAGTGTGCTTAAATGCTATAAACCTGTACCAACAGACTTATTGGCATGATGATAGATCTTTTTTTAGGACAATATTTGGAACAGCGCGTCTCCGCTAACATTTAAAACGGCGTGAAATGCATTGTATTTGTAAGTATAATCGATGGTTATAAAGTATTTCTTCGCTTCCAAAGGATCTACTTTCTTTAAAGCATTGAATAATGTTTACAAGCACACGTCTCTTCATTCCTGTGCCATTGAAAAGTGTTTTAAAATGTTGAATGTCGATCTGTTTTTCCAGGATTCGATCCAGCAATCTAGAATACTGGAGATCCAGATGGTCTATTATTATTTTATTTTATGGTTCACGTTTTATGGTGATAATGGGGTACGGAAGGGATGGAAGCGAACGTGGCCTCAAATAAGGTACAGCCACAGTATTGACCATGGATGAAAATGGAAAACCACGGAAAACCATCTTCAGGGCTGCCGACAATGAGGTTCGAGCCCACTATGTATTGTTATTATTGTACCGGAGGTACACTTTTTCCGTGAATTTGAATTTGAAGTGGGCGCCTTTTAGAAGGCCACCTGTGATCTAAACCCTGAACTGTGTATTGAAAGAAGTTTGGACCGTTAATCATCAGATGGATCTACTGTCGGCTTACGTGCCCCCTCTGGTGGGAGGACGGACAATTAATTTTCAAAGGAATTTTGTACTTTCTTGGTTTGTAGGACTGAAGTGTTTGTATATCTTTTTTGTGCCAAGGTTACTAACATTTCTATCACTTCCTTCTTTCTTAAATTATTAGCCAAACAGAAATTTTTGCATAGATATTTTGTAGCCAATCAAAACTGGAGGTGTGTACAGGCCATCGGCCTAGAGAGTTCTGGAACATTCCCTCTGCTATAAAAGCCGGGAGCTTTTGGGCCAGGTGGTCTTCTTTATCGCTCCAGTTTAGAGTGCATACGGTTGGTGGAGGCAGGGTAAAGCCTTGCCCGTCGTCGGAAGGCCCACCAGCTCAAGGTAATGGCAGACATCTTTTAAATATGTGATAGCTCCAGAAAGTTAACTTGAAAGGAAGGTTTCAAAATTCATTCTTAATGTAAATTTCTGTAGTTTAACATCATCTTTTAAATATAAATTTTCAGTCAAGTCTAAGGACTCTATTCAAATCCCTGCGGGGAAATATGTAACTTAGTGAATAAAGAGTGTTCACCCCTTATTAATTCCCATTCAACTTGGTATGGGGGTGACTCTGTTTTTCTAAATCTCTAAATTGTTAACACTATTTTGGAACTTAATATTTTCGCCATCTAGTCACCCCCTGTAGTATAGGCTTAGCCTCTGTAACTTCGGGTCATAAGCCCATATAGGATTTTAGTTGGTTCTCAAAGTTCAAGTGCTTCGCCTCCTAATATTGAGTTCATGGCCGATTTTCTTAAAATTTCTTTCTGTACATGTAGGCCATTTAGTACGGGCACTTATTGCTCCTGTTAAACTTCTATCTATTCATAGCCAATTGTAAATCAGACTGTCGAACGGGAAAGACAGAAAATACTATTTACAAAGTGATCTAATGTAAAATTTGGATTAGAAATTTGTGCTTTGAGAGGCTGGACTATTGTAAATTTTGGAGCTCAGTTTCTTAGAGTGTAACTGAGTGGAGCAAAAGTGTTCATTGAGATAGAGTAACTTGGGAACTTCAAGCTAATTTTGTAAATGATTGTGTACCTGAAGTTAACTTAAACCTTTCCTGTTATCAGAGCTGATGAGCTCATCGTAATTCTATTTAAACTTTATTTGTTATTGTTCATTCAGATTATTTATCAAGTTTAAAGTCAGAAAAAGGGAAAGAAATAAAATTTCCGTGTTTAGTGTTTTAAATTATGCTCTCATAATGTCTCTGTCCACCCATTCAAGCCCGCACTTTCTTACACCTCTGCAACCTACCAAAACACGGTAACTTTTATTATTATTACTATTATTATTATTATTATTATTATTATTATTATTATTATTATTATTATTATTATTATCTAGATCACGTTCAATATTATCCTCACTGATACCCACAGTTATGAAAGTATAGCATGTGCTAACAGACCTAAGTATGAAGGTAGGACTAGCGTGACACTTTTATAACTACTCAGCTAAATAATTACAGCTAAGGTTAGCTAGATTTTTACAAAAGTCAGGTAATGGTAGCACTTACGTCGAGAAGAGAAGTAGAAAACACAGGAAGCTGATGAACATTATATTCTTTTAAAATTCTCGTTGTTCTTAGAATCTGTAGCCATTTCTGCCATTCGTGTTGAAGAGTCCAATTTCTACTGATGATATTTTTTTAAAAATTTAATCTGTTTAAGCTCCAGGGTTGTTTTTCCCGAACTCAGCGAGGGATTACACCTCTGCCACCTCAAGAGCAGTGTCCTGAAGCGCGAGAAATTTGGTCTAGGATACAATTGGCAAGGAGGACCAGTACCTCGCCCAAGAGTTCTCACGTTCTATTGCTGAACAGGGGTCTTGTGGGGAATGGGAAGATCGGAAGGAATAGGCACGGAAGAGGGATGGAAGCGGCCGTGGCCTTAAGTCAGGTACCATCCCGGCATTTGCTAAGAGAAGAAGTGGGAAACCACGGAAAGCCACTTCGAGGATGGCTGAGGTCGGAATCGAACCCCCTGTATTCATTTGGCCTTCCGAGGCTGCGTGCACACCATTGCAGTCCTCATAACACTTTTCAAATTTCGTGGCAGAGCAGGGAATCGAATTCTGGCCTGTGCGGGTGGCACTAACTACACTGGGTTTTGTATAATACATTGTTTTTTTGTTTTGTTTTTTACAGAAGGTGGTCAAAATGAACCCGACCAAGGCGGTTCGACTCACAAACCTGTGAGCTTGCATTCAGGTGATGGTTCAAACCCCAATGTTGACAGCCCTGAGGATCATTTCCCGTGGTTTCCAATCATCACACCAAGCAACACCTTAATAAAGGGCACAGTCACCTCCTTCCATGTCCTATCCCATCGTCGTCATAGAACCTCTTTGAGTCGATGTGACGTAAAAAATGGCAATAAAGGACTTTTTACTAAAGACAAAACCAATATTCATACCTACTTCTAGACTCGAACCGACATCAAACGCAACACGTATTTCTAAAATGTATTAATTCGTGTTATTATAAGTTTACGATACATTTTCTTGTTGTTTCAGAAGAATTGTAGGAACTCATGAAGCAATCCTGACTTTACGGCTGATCTTAAAGGATACAATTAAGGACAAGCTCACGTGCATGGTATTCGTAGATCTAGAAAAAGCATTCAATAATGTTGATTGGACCAAGCTATTTAAGATTCTGAAGGTGATTGGGATCAGGTGCCGAGAAAGAAAAATTATGTACAATCTGTACAAAAATCAGTCTGCAGTGATGAAAATCGAGGGCTATGAAAAAGAACCAGCAATTCAGAAATGAGAGAGGAAAGGCTGCAGTTTGCCCCCACTCCTTTTTATTGTTTGTATAGAATAAGCGGTAAAGTAAATGAAAGAGGAATTTGGAAAGAGAATCAAAATCCAAGGAGGGAAAATAAAAAACCTAAGATTTGCCGATGTTATTGTTATTTTATCTGAGTCTGCAGAAGATATGGATAAATTGCTGAATGGTATACACAGAGTCTTGGGGAAAAGAGTACAACATGAAAAATAAAGAAGTCCAAAACAAAAGTAATGGACTTTGAGTACAGTCATACAAAGTCAGGTAATGCAGGAAATATTATATTAGAAAATGAAGTCCTAAAGGAAGTAGATGAATATTGTTACTTGGGTAGTAAAATGCCTGCCTCTTACCCGGAGGCCCCGGGTTCGATTCCTGGCCAGGTCAGGGATTTTTACCTGGACCTGAGGGCTGGTTCGAGGTCCACTCAGCCTACGTGATTAGAATTGAGGAGTTATCTGACGGTGAGATAGCGGCCCCGGTCTAGAAAGCCAAGAATAACGGCCGAGAGGATTCGTCGTGCTGACCACACGACACCTCGTAATCTGCAGGCCTTAGGGCTGAGCAGCGGTCGCTTGGTAGGCCAAGGCTCTTCAAGGGCTGTAGTGCCATGGGGTTTGGTTTGGTTTTGGGTAGTAAAATAACTACCGATGGCAGAAATTAAGGAGGACACAAAATGCAGACTAGCACAAGCAAAGAAGAGCTTTCTTAAGAGCTCGACAGCTGCAGTCGCTTAAGTGCGGCCAGTATTAGCATTCGGAAGATAGTAGGTTCGAACCCCACTGTCGGCAGCCCTGAAGATAGCTTTCCGTGGTTTCCCATTTTCACACCTTAATTAGTCTAAGGCCACGGCCACATCCTTCTTACTCCTAGCCATTTTCTATCTCATCGTCGCCATAAGACCTGTGTCGGTGCGACGTAAACCAATTTGTAAAAAAAAAAAAAAAAAATCTTAAGAAAATAATGTGCTAATTTCAAACACTGATATCGGAATTCGAAAGAAGTTTTTGAAAACTTCCGTCTGGAACGTGGCATTGTATGGAAGTGAAACATGAACGATAACTAGCTCAGAAAGAAAGAGAAATGTGGTGTTACGGAGTAATGCTGAAGGCAAGCTGGGTTAATCGAATCATTTATGAAGAGATACTCGTGATGGGAGAACAGTTTTGCGACATTTAAGCAGAAGAGATAAAATGATTGGACACATCTTAAGACACCCAGGAATGGTTCAGTTGTTTTGATGTTGTTTTTTTAGGGAAGTGTAGGGATAAGAACGGTAAGGGTAGCCCAAGGTATGAATATGAGAAGCAGATTAGAGTAATAGTAGGATGTAATAGTTACGTAGAGATGAAGAGCTTAGCACAGGATAGTGTGGCATGGAGAACTGCATCAAACTAGTCTATATACTGATGAACCCAACAACAACATTTTTGTATTATTATAGGCCTACTTGTATAATGCTATACACAGTATTTCAGCTAGGAAAGGCAAATTACAGGAAACGGAAGTGTCCTTCTGAATGGAGTGGAATATGATCGCTGTCAGAATTTAAATACCTTGGGTTACTGGTATATAGAGGACTGTAGTATGAGAGAGGAGATCAGTGCAATAATAGCCCCAGGTAATTGGATTACTCTGTTGTACAGCGTTCTCAAATCGCGTAATCAGTACGGTACATAAAACTGAAAATGACAGTATATCACGCAGTAGTGACCAACGGTTCTGAAGTCTGGAGAACTACAGACATTGAAGAGGAGCCAGTGAGAAGATAGGAAAGGAAAGTATGCAGGAAATTCAATGGCACACAGAAGATAATGTACAGTGAAGAGTGAAGAAATAACCAAGAGCTTATGGATGTAAATAAACTAACAGATATCGTACCGGTATGTGAAATAAAAAAGAAATGTGTTAAGATGGTTGTGCAGAAAGTATTTAAAGGAAAACCAGGAGGAGATCGTCTGAGGGAAAGACCATGGATTAGAAGGCTGGATGATGTGGAGGGCGATTTAAGGAGGATATGGGTTAGAAGATCGAGATGTAAATCAACAAACAGAGACAACCGGACCGGAATTGCAGTGCCAAAGTGTTGAGTAAACTCATTTAGAGGCTGTATTATTTTACAGAAGATGAAATGAAATTATTATTTAAGGCAATACAAACATTTAGGTCTATAATTCGACTCGAACCGGCAACCAAAGGATTGCATCATTCGACAGTCACACACCCTGACCCTGTTCTACGCCTGCCGGCACAAAGTAGTTTGAGATGGGCTTAGCGCCGGACGAATCTGGTGCAGTAATTCAAGGCAGGTTAGGTAAAACATAACGGAGCAATAAGGAAAAAAATGGAGGTGACACAATAGTTGAAGATCACAGTCCGTAATACATATAGCATTTCTTTCAGAAGTAGTTAGCGAGTTTTGAACCTGGGATGCATTAATATACGTCTGAACCATTACGGCGGTACGTTTAAAAGTGTTCTGTAACCAGAACCAAATTTTGAATGTGAATTTGTCTTGAAAAATAAATCCTTCCTTCGTCAGACACAGAAAATTCTAAACAGTAGCATGATAGTGACGCTCGACCTACCTGTTGTTTGTGGTCCGATTAGGTGCTCGATCACGTTAGAAGTGTGAAGGAAGTGTCGCGTCGAACCGTTAAATGAGAAAATCTTGACCCATTGCCTCCTCACCAAACAGCTTGAGCCAGACAACTCCAAGCAAGTTGGGAGAGGCAAGAATCTGTTGCAACAAATAACCGGTTTCCTCCCGTATAAGCAAGATATTAGTTGCCGCCATAACCTTGCTAACACAATGACGATTCTTCCGATAAGGGAAAGGTAAAGTTAACTGAAGCATAGGTTATAGATGTCATCTCACGGAAAAGCACGCTGTGAATATCGCATAATTGACTCCATCACACAAAGTAATCGCCTGTTTTCCTACAGGCATATCCAGTCACTCAATAACAGAAAAAAGATTTAAACGAAAGTAAATAAAATAATTATCAGTGAATATCGGACCTCAGATCAGCTGTTATCAATATTATGTAATTTTCTATTACGACTAGTCATGATAAGAGGAACACTCATTTATCAAAAATCTTTTACTTTTGCGCTCGTAATGATTTTAGTGATCATAAAATAATACATGTTTATTTTTATATCCTACTGCGTTGTTTTTACAGATGGTATCAAATACACTCTAAAGAATACGGGCCACTTTGCGAGATATCGCAAGACATTGATTGCTAGCGCACCTAGCGGGACGGCCTTGAAACTGAGTGTTGTAGTATACTGTACACTATGAATTATGCCGAAAGTGTCAGGTGCCCATTAAAATACCTACCTAAAATTGAAGCTACCTAAAAGTAACTTAGAATCTATTTGAGAGTCTATTTTACGCGCCTAAAATAACTTATAAGCACCTAAAAATCCGAGGTCTACTTGCATGTTTCTGTGGTGGTTGGAAGTGTAGTGTGTTGTCTGAATATGAAGAGAAACGTGTTGGAACAAACACAAAAACCCAGTCCCCGAGCCAGAAGAATTGATTAGATGCGATTAAATCCCCGATCCGGCCGGGAATCGAATCCGGGACCTTTTGAACCGAAGGCCTCAACGCTGAACATTCAGCCAGGGATTCGGACAAAATGAAATCATTATTGGGTTTCATTATTTCTATTTCATGCAACTTTTGTAGTGTCAATCTAGCTGCCTGATGTTTAAGGTCGGGCCGCCAGGTGTATCACTGTCAACATGTCTCTCAGTTTAGTACGGGAGTATACGGAAGTGTCCAGTATTGTCTATAGTGTATTTGATGGTATTGCGTCCTGCACTGGAGTTTAAAAACAGGAACACTACAACCTTCTATATTCTCTTTAATTTGAACGATGCGTTCGCCGCCATATTGGTAAGAGGATGAGATATCATTAGAATCGAACATAATCAACGCCACCTAAGATACTAGTTAGCTGGCGTTTATGTTATGCATTAGAGAACATTGAGACTTTCGCTCGAAACAATGTTATCGAATGTTGCACTACAATCGTCTAATTCGAACACCGATTTTACCCTCACGTAAGTAGTTCTCGAGTGTTTGACCAAAACAAAGAAACGTGCACAGATATATTCATCGAAATTCCACTTGGGTATAACAGTAAATTGCAATATTTAAAATCACTCACTCCTCGAAAATGTTATACAAGATGAACTGAAACAAAGAATGGCCAGTGAAATTAACCAATTATGGTTAAAATTCCTGACTCTGCTGGGAATCGAACCCGGGTCCCCGGTGACCAAAGGCCAGCACGCTAACCATTTAGCTATACCCCCTTTCCTTGTCCCCATATCACTGACCCGGTTCATGGCTCTAGTTCCTAAGTAGAGAGGTTGGCAGCCTTGTGCTTCGCTCGATCACATCGTCCGCGATTTATCTGCGAGAAAGAAACATACGACACTTTACAAAGGAAATTTAATATGTCCTCCTATTCAATACATACAATTCAATACAATTTAATTGTCTTTGTAGGCTACTATGTTAATTTTGCTTTTTAGTGAACGCCAAAGGAATCAGATTTATTATCCGCTTTAAGAAAGCTTTTGACCTGATAAACAGGGAAATATGATTGGGAACGTGAAAGGAATGATTGGGAATGACCAGCCTATAATGAGAATATGAAGGTCGATCAAATATAAAGGGATTTTTTGTTCCTGAACATAAACAGTTGGTAGGACTGGTCCCACGCTTCTGCTATGCTTAGGCGGAACCATTAGAAATGGAGAGGGCATGCTGTTAGATATTTCCCGCTCTTTTGTCAGTAACGCTCACGATGTCGGAGCAACAGATGCACCCCACCACTGCGCAACGAATAATTTAAAAATTTCTTGCTCGTGAAGGAGTTACAGCGGCAGAAATTTGCAAGAGACTGACTGCACAGTTCGGTGATCAGACATTGTCAAGGACGCGTGTGTTTGTCTGGCATAAAAAGTTCAAGCAAGGCCGAGAACGTGTGGAAAATCAGCAACACGATCGTCATCCTCGGACCAGCATTACAGACAAAAACATTTATGCGGTTAAAGACATTATTGACAAGGATCGACGGGCAAGAGTATCAGAAATTGCATATCAAGTCGGAATCAGTTATGGGAGCTGTCAAGCAATCATCACAAACGACCTACAGTTCTGTAAAGTGTGTTCCAAATGGGTCCCTCACCTTTTGACCGAAAACCTGTCTCCAAGCTACAGGAAATGCACTGGACTACACTTGATCATCCTCCTTACAGCCAGGACTTATCGCCCTGTGATTTCCATTTGTTTGGACCGCTTAAAGAAGCTCTAGAAGGGGAATGATTTGAAGATGACAAGAATGTGCAAGACTAGGTACGCAACTGGCTGGTGACACAACCCTCTTCTTTTTATGATGAGGGCATCAAAAAGCTGCCCGTACACTGGGACAAATTCATTTCCAAAGCAGGAAACTATGTGAAAAAATAAATTGTAATTGCCTTGTGTTTTTCAATAAATTAATTTAAATAGAAAATAAAATCCAGTTTATATTTGATCCCCCCTCGTACTAGAGGAAGTTCTGGCATATAATCACATCCAGATAAATAACAATGCCAAAACCTCAAGGAAAATCACTCAAACATAGCATGCTAAAGACAGACCCAGTCAGTCGTACACTGTTTAATATCTATACGGCAGACGTCACGAAAGTAAAAGCAGCAAAATCAGAGGCAAATATAATCTTAGATGCAGACAACATGGCGACCGACTCTGAAAGCAAGAAGGAAGTACAAGTGGCAATTGACAAACTCGAGAAATGGACTAGGCAGTGGCGTGCACTGAACCCCATCTACCCCAGCGCTGCTGGGGTAAAGAACTTTGTATGAACATTTTCTAATTATTCCTTAGAGCGCTTTTTATAAAGTTTAAAAAACTGCGAACATCTAAGCCAAGCCAACTACAGCTGTCTCGACAATCCTCTCGCATTACCGCAGTTCAGCTTCTCTAGTGGGCTGGCTTTCCTTGCCAGCGCAAAAGAGAGCTACCCCAGCGAAATTTAAGGTCGCTTGGGTGACGCATGCACTTGAAGCTTCCTTATCCTGGCAGTGGAGCAGAGCTGTAGGCCCTCCGCCAACAGCAATTTACGGCGACAGGCCAACTAGCTTAGGTAAGGTAATGTTAGTTTTAATACTTGACACTCGAAGTCTTCAGCACTACACACTAGAGACTGCAAGAAAAATATCAACATCTTAACAGTATAGCCACTTGCACATCGTCTTGCTAATAAAAATAGAGCCAGTATATGAAATCAATTGTAATATAGAAGAATATATTTTAGTCTTGGGTTTTGGCATGTATACAGTTTCTTCGAACAATTAATTGATGGCACGTGTAGAGTATGTGTTCTGATAGCATGAACACAGATTTAAGCGCGAAATAAAGAATTTTGTATTTGGTTGTCTGCGATGGTGGTATATAGTGAATTTATGTAGTGTTCCTATTGAATTATAGGTGAAGGTTTCGTGAGTTCTGTGGCATTTTTCATTAATATAACGTGTGTTATACGTTGTGACAAATCTTTTCCCTCGTTTGTCGTTGATGCACGTAGGCTACACTCAGTATGCAAGTGAAACTATAAAACTTCAGAGACGGTAAAATACCAGTTAACTTTTGCTTATTAGTTTAGATTAGGGTTTTTAAGTGAAAAACAAATAGTTTTACTGTATTTTTGTGAAAACCATGACTGTACTATCTATCGCAAAGCATCACTGGATGAAACTATAAGTACATTGTTTAAAATCTGCTATAGATTAAGTTATGATGGTGTCGTCACTGCCGTGGATATCAATTTGAAAGTATGTGCGAGCGTGCGGTTGAAAATATTCTTGAAAGATCATTCTCACGTAGACCTTTCCATGAAAAACGTAGCTTTATAAAATGGTAATGTTGACTTTATAGAGTGTAGTGGGGTTACAATTGTTTATATAATGAATATGTTCACTGCACGCCACTGGGGCTAGGGATAGTGACCTCACAGTCATCCAGGAGAAGACTATACAGATGACCTTCAGGAAGGGAGGAAAAACTGCTGCTGGAGATAAAATATCACTACCAGGTAACCCACTAAAAATTGTAAAGAAATACAAATACTTAGAAATCACACTAGGTTTCATGGTTAGAAAGTAAGCATGAAATATTGTCACACAACATACTGCGATTTACAGATGCTCGAGGCGGTTTAGTCTTTGGTATAGAAACCTATTGTTGTATCCCATGATATGGCCATCTGGCTGCAATAAATTCTTATTATTAGAAATCACACTGCAGACACTGCAACATCCTTCAGTATTCACATACAAGAGAGGTCAGCAGTAGGTATCAGAGCCATGTACAAGATAAAAAGCATAACAAATCTATGTATCAGCACAGCAATGTCACTATTCAACAAAGCGGTAGCTCCTATCATAATTTACAGAATTCACATCATATGGGAAAAATCTTGCAATTAGTGATTTAATCAAAATGAAAACGACAAAACAATGTTCATGAAAAGAGCAATGGAAATAGGACTAGTATACGAACTTATGAGAGAAACCTACTTCGTTGAGGATGTCAGAGCACACCATCTACCATCCACAAGGCCATAACGACAGCTTGTAAAAATATCAGAGACAGAGCTGGACTTTTTCAGCACGTTTGCTACGCTTGAGAGGACCTGGACCAGAGAGTGCCAAGACCAGCCTGTCTGGCCATACACAGTTTTCACCATAAAATCTGTGTAAACACAATAACACAAACCTGACAAATACTGTGTTTGTATGCTGTGTGGGAAGAGTTGTGATGTGCTAAAAATAGACAAAAGTAGTAACTGAGTATATCAAGGAATAATTTGTATACAAATGCTCACTTGAGTGCACCTTTCTCATTTATTATTATTATTATTATTATTATTATTATTATTATTATTATTATTATTATTATTATTATTATTATTATTATTATTATTTAGATGCATACAGCAAGTATTTTATAATATGTTTTAAATATATCCTTGTGATTTATTTTTTACTTAACTCTTAAATACAGTACACTTTCTCCTTTACGACTTTACAAGTATGAATTTACCTCTGAAGTGTGGCAGTAGCTACAGTAATCATAAGGTTTTGCATATACCGGTATGTAAAGCATTCAAAACTCTTAACAATTTGTAGTTGCGGTCAACAGTATTTTGTAAGAAAGATTCGGCTCCTGGATGATGTTATATTTACACCGCTCTGTTTTCAGACCAACTTTGCTTTACGGGAGTGAAAGCTGGGTGGACGCAGGATCTCATAAGATAGATGTCACATGTATGAAAGCACTTGTACAAACAGGTTGGAACAATAGTAGGGGGTATTCTGTATGAGGAGTTATAAGTTAGGAATGAACTCGACTGATGACATTGTACCCATAAACTGGCTTCAATGGTAGAGACATGTGAGGCGAATGGAGGAGGATAGGTTACCTAGGAGAATAATGGTCTCTGTCAATGAGGGTAAGAAAAGTAGAGGGACACCAAGATGATTATAGATAGACTCAGTTTCTTCTTCTTTCTTTGATTTTGGCCATCTGAGGACCATGGAAAGTAACCCTCTGCGTTCATCCTAATCCTTTTTTCCTTGACTTCCAACAGTTCTTTATCCTTTCACATTGCTGTTTCATCCTCTCTTGTGTCCAGATGTTATTATTACCTTCCCTCTTTTCCTTCTCCTGGAATAAAACCCTGTCCACCTCTGTGGTGTAGTGGTTTGTGTGATTAGCTGCCACTCCCGGAGGCCCGGGTTCAATTCCCGGCTCTGCCACGGAATTTGGAAAGTGGTACGAGGGCTGGAATGGGGTCCGCTCAGCCTCGCGAGGTCAACTGAGTAGAGGTGGGTTCGATTCCCACCTCAGCCATCCTGGAAGGGGTTTTCCATGGTTTCCCACTTCTTCTCCAGGCAAATGCTGGGATGGTACCTAATTCAAGGCCACAGCCGCTTCCTTCCCTCTTCCTGGTAAAGGTACTGGTCATCCTCCCCAATTGTATCCCCCAACCCAAAGTCTGAAGCTCCAGGACACTACCCTTGAAGTGGTAGAGGTGGAATCCCTCGCCGAGTCCGAGGGAAAAGCCGACTCTGGAGGATACCCAGATTAAGAAGAATAAGAAGAATAAGAAGAAACCCTTGAAATTTTGTATCAATCTTCTGAAAGTTGTTCTGTCTTGTATTATATCGTCTGTTATTCCAATCTCTGACAATTTTTTTTTTTTTTTTTTTTACTCCTTGGGTCCACTGGTTACCATTCTTGCTCTTGTAAAATTGGTTAAACACTCGTTTTGTCAATCTGCTGTTATCCATCCTCATTATGTGAACAAAAAATTTAATTTTCCTCTTTCTGATTGTGTCTAACAGCCTTTCATTTTCATACTTGTATAGATCATTATTCCTCTTATGTCTAAACTCTCCTTCCTTTGTTTTCAATGGTCCCCAAATTTTCCTCAATATTTTTCTTTCTTTTTTCTCTTTCTCTTCTATTTCACCAGTTTTCATGGAGTACATGCATTCTGTGGCATGGTTACCTTTGGTTTGATTACTGTGTTGTAGTGTTTGATTTTAGTTTTCCATGAGAGTTTCTTCTTATTGTAGGTATCTTTAGCGAGTTGGTATGCAAGTTCCAGTTTTCTTGATCTGTAGATTCCTTATCGAGTCCATTAGCCTGAATTATTTCACCTAGGTACATTATTTAAATTCATTAACCTTGTTGATTTTCCCGTAATGTTTTCAGCGCTGTGAGTGAATACCTAATATTTGACATGAATTTAGTCTTCTCGAAAGATATCTGAAGTCCAACTTTTCTTGCTATTTCTTTCAGAAGGTTGATTTGCTCTACGGCAGCCTCTATACTAATGGAAATTCTAAGTTCCCAAGGAGGAAATTAGATATTTTTCCACCAATAGAGCATGTCAAAAAACAGATGAGAGGATTGCTATGTCATCAGCAAAGGCCAAACAGTTTACACCAACCCCTTTGTGCTTTGAACCTAATCTTATCTCATGATGGAGTCCCCTTTCTTTAAGTCTTTCTTCCCGTACTCTTATTACCTTTTCCAGGATGATCATCATCATCATCATCTGTTAACCCTCCAGGTTCGGTTTTCCCCTCGGACTCAGCGAGGGATCCCACCTCTACCGCCTCAAGGGCAGTGTCCTGGAGCTTCAGACTCTTGGTCGGGGATACAACTGGGGAGAATGACCAGTACCTCGCCCAGGCGGCCTCACCTGCTATGCTGAACAGGGGCCTTGTGGAGGGATGGGAAGATTGGAAGGGATAGGCAAGGAAGAGGGAAGGAAGCGGCCGTGGCCTTAAGTTAGGTACCATCCCGGCATTCACCTGGAGGAGAAGTGGGAAACCATGGAAAACCACTTCCAGGATGGCTGAGGTGGGAATCGAACCCACCTCTACTCAGTTGACCTCCCGAGGCTGAGTGGACCCCGTTCCAGCCTTCGTACCACTTTTCAAATTTCGTGGCAGAGCCGGAAATCGAACCCGGGCCTCCTGGGGTGGCAGCTAATCACGCTAACCACTACACCACAGAGGCGGTTCCAGGATGATACTGAAAAGAATTGGGGAAAGCCCATCTCCCTGCCTGACACTGGTTTTAATTTCAAATTCATCTGAGATCTCTCCCATAAATTTCACTCTGGACTTTGTTCCAGTCAGAATATAGCTAATTATATTGATTGATTTTGTGTCCACTCCAAATTCCTCAAGAATGTTCAGTAGCGAAATCCTGTCTACTGAATCGTATGCTTTGTTTGAAGTACACAAAAACTATGACATAGTTTTTGTTCTTTGTAACCCTGTCTTGTATTATGGTTTCCAGGTTTAGAATCTGTTCTGCACATGATCTGCCTTTTCTGAATCCACCTTCGTATTCTCCAATTTGTCTATTATTGGTTCAATTCTATTATGAAGAGCTTTTGACAGTATTTCATATGTAACGGCTACTATGGAGATTCCTCTGTAATTGTTCACATCTGTTTTGTCACCTTTCTTATATAATGGGTGTATCAGTGCGTTCTTTCAATCATCAGGGATTTTCTTCGTTCACCAGATTTCTTGTATTATGTTTGTCACTTCCTGTCTTGCTTGACTGCCTGCTTCTTTCCACAGTCCTGCAACAATCAAATCTTCCCCTGCAGCCTTATTGTTTTTCAGACTTCGTTTGTCATATGTTTCTTTCTCATCTGGTGTGTTCAAGGTTTAGCTTTTGTTTGTGGTTGACTGAATTATAATCTTTCTTTAGGTTCTTCGCAGTTCAGTAGTTTTTCAAAATAACGTGCCAAAATTTCACAGTTGTCCTTGTTGTTTAGTCCGATTTTTTCATTTTCGTCTTTAAAACCGAATCTGGGTGATTGATACTTTGTTGTTTCCTCTTTGAATGTTTTGTAAAAATTTCTTGTATTATGTTTAGTGAAATCTTCTTCAATTTGCATGAGCCAACTTCTTTCATATTTTCTTTTCATATTTCTTATAGTTTTAGAAGTTTGTTTCCACACTGTCTTGAAAGACTGAAAATTCCCATCAGTTTTAGAGAAGTACTACCTTTTCCAGGCTGTCAGTCTCTCATTCATGGCCTCTTCACATTCTTCACTCCACCATCTATGCTTCTTTTCCCTCTTCAGAGGGCATAATTCTTGTGTAGCTTTAGTTACTTTTGTTCTCAGATCCTCCCAGTTCTTCATGCTGTCCTTTTCTAACTTCTCTTTGAATGTTTGGTTTACTTACAAGTTGTTTTTTACCATTTCAACATCAAATTTAGTTCTCCTGTTTGTTCTCTTGTTTTGTCTATTTTGAGGGATGAATTTCATTTTTATGGTCATGAGGTAATGATCAATCTCAATGTGGGCTCCTTTTTGAAAAAATAAGAGGTATGGGACTAAACAATGCCACATAGCTTGTTACAAATGCAGAATTGTGGTGAACATTAGTAAATTCACAGAGGCATAAGAGTCTATAATAAAGATGTATGTATTTTGGTAGGCTTAAAAATGTTTTTGCTGAAGAAGAGAATTATGTTTTCTCAAAAATGTATGAATAATATGTATTAAACAGTTTTTGTGCATAGTATTGACAAGGTGGATCATATTATCTCCTGTTTTTCAGCATAGTGAGATTAGCACAGTAAGTAGTTAACACGGACCACTAATGGCCATTAATATGGTCAAGTTTATAGATTCTAATAAGAAAAATATTGTACTAACATTAATATCTGGACTCAAGGAGAGATTTGACTACATTTAAGACAGTAGTACTCTTGCTTTATACACATTATTTTCTTGATCCAAAATACAAGAACTTTGCAATTCAAAATATCCAACCACAGGAAAACTGTAAAAAAAAATTTAAAAATTTGATAGCTTCAAAAATTAGGTCTCTGGAAGGTGAAAAACCCCAAAGTCTCACTTTTAAAAACAGAGATGAACATTCACCATGGTCGCTAACTGACAAATGTCTTCGCAAGCACTTCTACAAGGGACTCCTACATTCAAGTCGATTATTGAAGTCCAGACATGCTCAGATTTGAAATGATGGTGTAAAAACAAATTTCAGTTTCCCTTATTGAGTGAAATAGCTCAAGAAATTCTGCATATTTCATCTAAATTGGTACCTTGTGAAAGGGTCTTCTCTAAGGGGATCCTAGTTTTCGAACACAGAAGAATGAAACTGCATGGAAAAAAATGCACAACAAATCTTGTTCCTCAATTCAAGTCTTCGAGTGTAGAAAAGTTTTGTTTCATTATCGTTTGTAGGTACACTTATTACAAGCTCCAAACCTAAATACATATTACACTTGCAGTTCTAGTTTCTGATGTATATATTTCATTGTATTTCATACTGGCTACTAAGTATGTGTAGGACCCTGTTGGATGTACGATGGCTGCCATCCAAGACACCCTGTAAGACGTACAATGACTGACATGAGTTTCAGGAATCAAAAAAACAAAGTCAGTATATATATTTTCTTAGTGAAAACAGTGAAATTAGATTTATTATTTTCTTGGATTCTGGAATCGATTGTAAAGTGATTCGTTGTTCTTTTTTTGATTCATTAAAAAGAAAGTTGTAATAAAAATTAGTTATTAATAAATACTTGCTCTTAACCATACCTATATAAGTGGTGACCCTGACGACATGCAGGATGAGAAGGAAACAGAAATGCAACAGAAAAGTGAAGTATAGAATTTATGGCTGATGATGCCTGCTACGACAGGTGAAACATGTACCATAACAACCTTAATAGAATGATTATATTATAGTCATAAAGACTGTAAAGTATTGAATAGGTGGTTTTCAATAAATTAATTGTAAATTTTAATATAGTGTAGTGAAAATGAAAATGAAAAGTGAGAAAATGTGCGATTTTTCATTTGATCGAGAATTTACAAAGGCAGCATTGCTTTTAATCATGACCTTTCTACTGATGTCATTGTAATGACCTTTGTTGACTTCAGTTGGGTAAACCAAAAAGACGGTCTTTCTGAGGATGTAAAAAGGCAGGTGGAGGGTGAGCGTCTGCCTTTATAATGAAAAATGCCCAGCTCGACTCTAACTGGCAGTAGACAAGTGGGCCTACCATCATAATGAAAACTCCCCAACTTGATTGTGACTGATAGTAGGCAAGAGGGCCTACCATTACACTAAAAATTCCTTAACCCAGTCTTCACATGAGAAAAGACGTATGGTGACTCCCCGTCACTTTTCTGCGGTAACATTCAGAGCTATTCAACCTTAGTCACAACATGTACACTACTTATGAGAATTCTGTGAACAGTGTAGAATTCTGTAATAAAGCACGGGTACATCAGCTAGTCAACAGTTATATTATGAGCGGGTTTATTTTTTCTTTTCTATATCATCATGTTTGTATATTAACTGGTATAGTGGCCATGATTATTAAAGCATTAAGTCTAAATGGTCTGACACCGTGATTAGCTGGTTCGAGTCCTGTTTGTCGGGAAAAAAAGAAAAATATACCATCGGAATGATGGCCTGCAGGGTAGGATAGCTTGCCCCCCGGCCCCCGGATTTCTAAAAAGGTTGATGTTCAGTTGTTTAATATCATACCAGATTATTTCATAAACTGAACTTACTGACAGTCATCTGGCATAACCAAAAATTCCTGTAAACGATTTAATGTTGCTGACGTTATATTGGATTTTATATTCAAGAAAATTGTTAATGTGATCCCCCCTGGAAAAGATCCTGCGGATGCCCATGTTAGATTGCGTGCCTAAATCATGGATTAAATTCCAAACCCCTCCCCATTGTTCATAGGGAGTGAGGGCATATGACGCTGTTGATGGTGATTGGTCCATCGGATAGCGATGTAAAGCTTTCAGCACACCCCTTGGTGTTTTTTGACAGAAATAGGTTACATACCAACACCGGGTTTCATCCTCTCCTTATCCCTTGTTATAAACATCCCACATCCAGACATGCAGGTCGCCCATGGGCATCAAATAGAAAACAGAAAGACCTGCACCAAGCGAGCCAAACATGTCCTCTGACACCACCGCCACAAAAAGCCATACAATAAATAAATATAATGCTCGTATATACATTTGCCTATGCCTCAGTTATTCTATTTCACTTTCTTCAATCTTCATTGCACTTGTTATAATATAGGAACTGTATATAACTAAGGTTATTTTTTTTGTGTAACGAACCTCCAGGCTGTGTACTAGTTCCTGTTGTATGTTGTATTTGTACAATATATTGCATGGTGAAAATTCATCATAAAAGTGAAACTTTTTTCTTTAAACCTACATTAACTACCAGCACTGTAAATAATTGGTATCACAGGAGACACGAAAGGAGTTATCACATTTATTATGGTAATTTATAGCACATCATGTTAACAACCATTTCGTTATGTAGTAAGTTATTAAAATTTTAAAATCCAAACCCAAACCCCATGGCACTACAGCCCTTGAAGGGCCTTGGCCTACCAAGCGACCGCTGCTCAGCCCGAAGGCTTGCAGATTACGAGGTGTCGTGTGGTCAGCACGACGAATCCTCTCGGCTGTTATTCTTGGCTTTCTAGACCGGGGCCGCTATCTCACCATCAGATAGCTCCTCAATTCTAATCACGTAGGCTGAGTGGACCTCAAACCAGCCCTCAGGTCCAGGTAAAAATCCCTGACCTGGCCGGGAATCGAAACCGGGGCCTCCGGGTGAGAGGCAGGCACGCTACCCCTACACCACGGGGCCGGCTAATTTTAAAATCATAAAGGTGAATATTCTTTTTCCCACGTCTAATATCCCGATGAATGTTGCACGAAAAAAATACTACCAGACATTATCATCGCATCAAGTAGGCCTACAAGTACTTCCAAACAGGCCACATGTAACCAAAGAGTGCCTATGACTATAATTAATAATGTTTGTACAACCCGTGATGGAGTCACAGATATTGTGAAATATAATTTAAAATCATCTTTACCCGGAAGGCTAAGGTTCAAATCCTGGTCGATCCTGATTTTCATGTGAAAAATGAAGTGGCCGTGGTGTCATCAAGAACATTTGGCCTAAACTTGACATTTTACGATTTCACTCACTAAATATATGTGTACACTTAGTAATAGGATTTCACACTGCATCATTACTTTAGCCCTAGAGACAAGACTTTCATACCCGCAAAATGACTGTCGTTTGTTTACACGCTCATTCTCGGGAAGGATGTTGTCAAACGGTGCTCAGGAACTAATGAGTAGTGGTGCTTCAACAGCTGGTGGTGGTGATTATTGTTACACAATTGGTGAGGACATATTCTAACCGTGCAGACGGTTAGGATAGGACCTGGACAAGACCGGTGATATAGAGACAAGCAAAGGGGGTCTGGGAGCGTAAGCTCCCAGTTTAGAAGCCGCAAAGCGGCCCTAGGCTTCTAGTTTCATGTGGAAATATAATTGGTCTGGACTGGTTCTTGCCAAGTGGACGGTTTGGATAGAACCTGGACAAGACCAATGATCTGGAGTGGTTCTTGTCATGCGGATGATTAGGATAGGATCTGGACAACACCTACAATACAGGAACAAGCAAAGGGTGTCGGGGGGCGTAAGTCTCCAGGTTAGAAGTCGCGAAGCGGCTGTAAGCCTCTAGTTTCATGCTGAAACATGATTGGTCTGGACTGGTTCTTGCTGTGTGGACTGTTAGGATAGGTTCTGGACAAGACTTGTGTTAGCAGTTTGAATTGTTTTCCAACGCTATACCTCTGAATGAATTTAGGTCATCAAGTTGAGCCTTTTGCTTTATAAGGAATTTTGATGGTTGATTCTCACCATGGTTTTGGTATATCACCTGTCTGTAGGCATTCGTTGAAAAGCTCTTGCCATTCTTTTATTAGTAGTGGGTGTAATGCAATAATATGTTTGTTGTATATTCCATCTGGTCCAGCTACTTTGTATTTCTTTAAGCGTATGATGGTGCTTTCAATTTCATCCTCAGTGATGTTGTTGTTCGGGGAACTGTTAACATGGGGAATGCATTTTTCCTGGTATCCAGGTTAAGAATGTTATTAAAATGATTTTGCCAATTTTTCATCTGTGTTCTAGGGAGTACTGGCATTTTCCTATTCTTCAGGGCTATGTATGGATCAGAGGCGGCTGCATCCGCTAATTTGCGTGCTTCGGTTTCTATGTGTTGTTTTCTATTTTCTTTTAGCAGGGATTTGTATCTCTTCCTTAGTATAGTATAGTGTAATATATTTCGTTGTGCTCTAGTATGTTTAGCTCGGTGCAAGGCTTGTAGAGTCAGATGTCGTTCTTGATAACTTTGGGCATCAAACCAAGGTTTGGAAACTTTTTCCTTTATAGGTATCATTGGTGATTGGATTAATTTCTGGAGCTCAAGACCAGCAGTTGCCATGTTCAAGTGTATCATTTGTTGTATTATTTTATTAGGTATTCCTGGTGAGGATCCCAAACACTGCTTGCATATTCCAATAATGGACAAACCATACTTAAGTAACTTCTCTTTTAATTCTTTGTTGTATGCTTTAAGTAGCCCCATTATGAAATGTAATGATCTGTAAGCTTTCATAACAATGTCATCAACATGACCCAGTTCAAATTACTTTCAAATCTCACACGTAAGTATTTGCACTTGCCATTTTTAGGGACAATTACCTCATCCAAAGTATAATTAAATTCAGTTTTAACCTCCTGTTTGTAAATGTTGTAACAGTCGATTTGCCTCCATTAACCTTCATATTATTCTCTTCAACCCATTGTTGGGTATGGTCAAGGTCCCTTTGTAATTCTGAACAATCCTCATGTTATTTATTTCCCTATAAACAATTATGTCATCTGCATACAATCTTATTTTTGATGCTATATTGTTCCCTAAATCATTTGTGTATATTAAGAAAAGTAATGGACCGATTATAGTACCACCGACCTCGATAGCTGCAGTTGCTTAAGTGCGGCCAGTATCCATTATTTGGGAGATAGCGGGTTCAAACCCCACTGTCGGCAGCCCTGAAGGTGGTTTTCTGTGGTTTCCCATTTTCACACTAGGCTGTACCTTAATTAAAGCCACGGCAGCTTCCTTCCCATTCCTAGCCCTTTCCTCTCACCATAAGACCTATCTGTGTTGATGCAATGTAAAACAAATTTTTTAAAAAAGCACATTAATAAGAGGATTCGTCTGAAATTTTCGGTGCGTGAAGGTACCTTTACAGGTTTGAGAAATGCGATCACTCATGATTTTCTCCATATTTTGGGAATATTTAAGAATAAAACAGCTATTAAAGAGATTCAGAAGCCATTCGTAGATGGGCCGAAGTGTTTGATCTGCTGTACTATTATATCATCTAACCCAGCTGCTTAACCATTCTTGCAGTTTTGAATAGATTTCTCTAACTCACTCAGATTAAATGATTGAGACAGGTCATAAGTTCTGACTTCTTTATTCAGGTGGATCCTGTGTTCCATATTTCTGATAGGGTGACAGTTCATTCCACTGGAAATAAGTTGTTTTGCAATTTGCTTTGCTGAAACATTGGTGTTGCCAGGTCCTTTAGTTGCATCGTTACTTTGTCGTTATAGCAATCTCCAAGCTTTTTGGCTGTTTCTTGACATGTCTGTTTCCTCCATAAGGTGTATCCATGCATCTGTCTTGGCTTCTGAGCTTCACTGAGTAGATTTTCTTGAAATAATGAGAAATAGTTGTCCATTTGTGCTGCTGTTTCCAATGTTAAATCTTGTTCATAATTGGACTTGCATCCTTGCGGAGTAGAAGCTCTGGGAGCTTCCTTCACAGCACTGACAAACTCATCACATTTCTCCAGCACTAAACAGATGTCTGATATCCTACCATCAAGAGTTATGCTAAACATCCAATCTGCTTTTTAAAATTTTGAGTTAAAACACCATGACTTTCTCTGTATTTTGAGAATATTTAAGGCCCTAAAACAGCTATTATTAAAGACATATGTTACCTGCAAACTTTCAACTCTCTCTCCTGAAAAATTACATTTTTGGATGTCAGCTTCCATTGTTCTCCTACAAAATTAGTGCTATATCTTTACTGCCTCCTTCAAAAGCTAGGATTTGTGTGAATGATATGCCTCCATTTCTCCCTGTCTTTGTAAACTTCTTCTCTCATTACATGTTCCAATATCTCTCCCTTCTTTTTCTAGATCCTCTTTAATTTAGTCCAACTAACTTCTTCTGGTTTTCCAATAGCAATTGATATAACACATGTAAACTAGATCTTGTTGTGGAATGGGTTCCTTCTGAGTCAATAGTCAAGAAAGGAGAGATAAGGACAAACACAAAATGATTACAATAAACTTCACATTTTCACACCCTGATATTAATAAATAGCCTCTCTAGTCTTCAACTCTATCTCTTCTAAATCTATTTCTTCTCAGCCTCCAATAATCCAGTTTCTGCTTCCTGATTTCACCAACGCAGCAGGTAGGCCTACCTGTTATTGAACAGAGGTCATGCAAGGCGATGCAAAATCGAGGGTAAGGGGGACACATATTGTGGGGACCTGAGATTTCATGGGATAAAATGCCAGCTAAAAGCATTTACATCATCACTCACTACTGATCTATATTTAGGGCAGACGCCTAGGTGGCAGATTCCCTATTTGTTATTTTCCTAGCCTTTTCTTAAATGATTGCAAAGAAATTGGAAATTTATTGAACATCTACCTTGGTAAGATATTCCAATCCGTAACTCCCCTTCCTATAAATGAATATTTACCCCCATTTGTCCTGCTGGATACCAACTTTATCTTCACAGAAGAATTTTAGAGGTTACCAATACAGATGTTTCAAGCTGCTTGTGATAATGTTGCTCTTCATTTTCAGACATGTGTTGATCTGGATCAACAACATCAACATCAATCACTACCGATCTGCATTTAGGGCAGTTGCCCAGGTGGCAGATTTCCTATCTGTAAGTTTCCTAGTCTTTCCTTAAATGATTGCAAAGAAATTGGAAATTTATGTATAACTGCCAGATTAGCTGTTTTTAGTTAAGCCAATATTAGCATGAGTTTTCATCATTTTGTTTCTCAGAAAAGGTCGTACGGTATGTAATTTTGTGACTATCAAAGTGAAGAAATTCAGGATGCCACTGACATTGAATTTATATAAGTTAATATCACATCAATATTCCATTAAATGTGAATTATCTCTTCAAAATCTGCAGTGGGACAGAAGTAAACATTCAGGATTACTCATACTTATAAAGTTATGATATATTTGACATTAATTAATCTTCTTCATTTCCAGTTTCCAGCCTTCGGGGATGGGTTTTAAATCAAGGACCTTCCCGGTTGTGTACATCTCCACCATTCCCTTTTTTCTTCAGTATTTCCTCTTCTACTTTTACTCTTCTCTATACTCTCCTTCACCCTATCCATCCACCTCTTTCTGGATCTTCTCTGATTGTCTTCTTCATGTTAGTTTCTCTGTAAATACTCACTTTGGATCTCTATATTCTTCCATTCTCATCATGTATCCATACAATTTCAGCTTATTGGTCTCTATCTTGTCTTGCAGTTTAGGGAATCTAACTATCTCTCTCTGATTTCTTCATTTCTGATCTTATCCCTTCATGTCATTCCAATTTATTTCTCTAAGGAATTTCATCTCAGTTCCTTGGATTCTGTTCTCATATTTGAACATTAACTGAAGCGTGCAGCTGAATAAGGATCTATGTTACACCTGGCGTGTTTCGAGTTATGAGTTTGAAAAGATCAGACTGGGCAAGTTAGCCGTGTGGTTAGAGTCACGCAGCTGTGAGCTTGCATCTGGGAGATAATGGGTTCGAGCTCCACTGTCTGCAGCCCTGAAGATGGTTTCTGTTGTTTCCCATTTTCACACCAGGCAAATGCTGGGACTGTACCATAATTAAGGCCATGGCTGCTTCCTTCCCATTCCTAGGCCTTTCCTAACCCATTGTCTATTCCAAGACTTATCTGTCTCAGTGTGAAGTAAAGCCAATTTTTAATAAAGAAGGTCAGAGGGCTTCAGTATGCCTGGCGGTAGGCAAGTGAGTGCATAGAACCTTATTCCACACAACCTAATTCTCTAACATAACTTGTGGAAATCATGTCCATAGAACTTACTCTGTCAAATAACCAACATTGGTAAAACTGTAGCACAGAACCTTATTCAACTGCACACTTCAGTTAATGCAGTATATAAAAATGTGTTTCTGGAAAAGAAACAGATATCCTTATATCTGTACCTGTTATTGTGCAAATTCTAATTAGTACTTTGTGATGAAGTTGAAGAATATGGGTTCACCATTTTGATTTCTCATGGGGACTAGAATTTATGTGGGTGGCCCTGTATCGTGAAAGAGATTCAATCTTGATTAAGAATTTTTAGGATAAGAAGAAAAGAAGATCTCAGGTGAGATGTAGTGTTTAAATTCCACTGTATCTTCTGGAATACGCTGAAACAAGATTCTTGCTTTCACAGCCCTCCTTCCCACTTTTGACTTTGAGAATATGAAAGTAACTGAGGTATGAGTGATACTAGTAACATCATTCTTTATACAGTCAGTCCCTGTGATGAATAATAAGAATCACTCATAGGGTGAATTGGTGGGTACATTTCTGTGGGTTTAGCAGACTGATACATAACACCACCCTGTGGCCTGCTAGTGAAAGCAGTAGAAAAATAGCTGATGTTGGAGATCTTCAGGATCCTAGCAGACTTTGGTTGGAGAAAAAATTCAAACCCCTTGGCGCAACAGCCCCAAAGGCTAGAAACATGATTTTTTCACATTAATGTTAAACGTGGCAAAAAATATTTTGAAACGGTTTTGAAACATCTTAATGAATCATGTGATTCTGGTTAAAAAATTAGTGATTTTGATTTTTCAAATTACAGCAAATTAAGAAGAATAGGCTAGTTTAAAGCAAAATTTACTTATTTTGCGATAAGTGCAAAAATGCAGTGAAATTCATCAAAACTAATGATCTTGAAATTGTACTCCGATATCACATATAAGGGGAAACAGAATAAGGATTTCTCATTTCAACAGAAGTATCTCTTTGTATTAATATTCTAAGAAATCCCTTAATTGTATGACCATATAGGGTGAAAATATGGCCATGTAGGGTGAAGGATAATAATTTATGTAATATTGATTAGGGCTATATTATAATGCTAATCAAGATTACATAAAGAGTAATGAACGATTATCAATATTGCTTCTCCTCATTTATCTGTCTTTCACATAAATAACCCGCCTGTTGGTGGGGGCGGTAGAATAACACCTTCGGTATCCCCTGCCTGTCGTAAGAGGTGACTAAAAGGGGGCCCAGGGGCTCTGAACTTTGGTGCGTGGGTTGGCAACCACGGGGCCCTTAGCTGAGTCCTGGCATTGCTTCCACTTACTTGTGCCAGGCTTCTCACTTTCATCTATCCTATCCGACCTCTCGTGGTCAACTTTTGTTCTTTTCCGACCTCAACGGTATTATGTATGGAGGCCTAGGGAGTCTTTCATTTTTACGCCCTTTGTGGCCCTTGTCTTTCTTTGGCCGATTACTTCATTTTTGAAGTGTCGGACCCCTTCCATTTTTTCTCTCTCATTAATGTTGTATAGAGGATGGTTGGCTAGTTGTACTTCCTCTTAAAACAATAATCACCACCACCACCTCACATAAATAATTCACAAATCTCACAAATTAAACGTTTTATGAATAACTTTAGGAAAGGGTTAAAGTGAAATTAAAGCAATGGGGTCAGTCCTATTTTGCAAAAAAACACAATTTTTAATCTTTTTCACGAAATTGAACATGAATTAATGCAAAAAAATCATGCCTCTAGCCATGGCCTACCAAGCGACCGCTGCTCAGCCCGAAGGCCTGAAGATTATGAGGTGTCATGTGGTCAGCACTACGAATCCTCTTGGCTGTTATACTTGGCTTCTTAGACGGGGTCGCCATCTCACATCAGATAACTCCTCAATTGTAATCCCTGACCTGACTGGGAATCAAACCCGGCGCCTCCAGGAAAGAGGCAGGTATGCTATCCTTAAACTGTAGGGCCGGCTTTGGTCTGAGAACTTGACATAAATATAATACAAAGGGAACAACAAAGTGTGTGGAAGTACACTAAAGAAGCTAGCATGGAGGAATGGAATACTCATAAGAAAGAAGGCCGAGTTCCATAGCTGCAGTTGCTTAAGTGCGGCCAATATCCAGTATTCGGGAGATGGTGGGTTCGAGCCCCAGTGTTGGCAGACCTGAAGATGGTTTTCTGTGGTTTCCCATTTTCACAGCAGGCAAAACCTGGGGTTGTACCTTGATTAAAGCCATGGCCACTTCCTTCCCACTCCTAGCCCTTTCCTGTCCCGTCGTCGCCAGAAGACCTATCTGTGTCGGTGCAACATAAACTAGCTTGTAAAAAAAAATAAAAAAGAAAGAAGAAATAGATCTGTACGAATTAGGTTTGGTGAAGGAAAGAGAGGTTTTCTATGAAGACAGCAGTCTATCTACATGGAGTGTTGCTTACTGTGATATTTTCTGTATTTACTTATTTAATTATGAAATCAGAAACTCTCTTTAAATTACCTATGAAAATTCCATCTGTTAGATTCCATCTAACAATGTAGGAGATCACATGACATAGACACACGTGTGACTGTGGGTTAAATTAGTTATTTGCAACAAAACATCAAGCAACTAACTGAGCGGACTGGCCGTGCATGTTAATAAGCTACAGTTATGGAGCCAAACTCTGCATTCTGGAGATGACAGGCTTGAATCCCACCATGGTAGAAATTTAGTTAGTGCAGGCTAAGTTTTATAGCATTAAAATGGATTTCAAAAAGTACAGAACTGATGTGAATACCTTTTAGAGGATAGTTGTATTCATTGCAAAAGTCAGGGACCCACCCACCAGCCCCCAGAAGTACATTTTCTTGTATTCTCCATTTGCTGAAGCATGCACTAGCATTTCCATTGGCTGTAATGTAAACAGACTGAGCGAGTTGGCTGTACAGTTAGCGGTGTGCAGTTGTGAGCTTGCATCTGGGAGATAGTGGGTTCAAACCCCACTGTTGGCAGCCTTGAAGATGGTTTTCCATTGTTTCCCATTTTCACACCAGGCAAATGCTGGGGCTGTACCTTAAGACCATAGCTGCTTCCTTCCCACTCCTATGCCTTTCCTATACCATCGTCGCCATACAACCTACTGTATCTGCATCGATTCAAGGTAAAGCAAATTGTAAAAAAAATAATCATATATGAATTTACAAGTAATATATGACATGTTAAACCTGTATTGTCAACTTTGAAGAATTTAAAGATAACATTAAAAGTTCCACTTTTAAATACTTAAAAAAGTTTTTTGTTAAAGCGAAGTTATAGGTGCATGTTTTGTCCCTCTTGGAGACATCTCTCTTTAACTTATGTGTCAACAAACGTAAGATTCTTTTATACTTGAACAGCGATGGGATATTTCATATAGATTTCACGTCACCACTTTGTTGTCAAATGGCACACTAAGATCATGTAAATATGAGTTGCTGTAGACAGATATATAACACCTTTATTTGTTATGCTAATTTTACTATTTAACTTTTGTTCTTCGGTAGGCTGAAGATGTCCCTAAGAGGGATGAAACATGTACCTTTAACTTTGGTTTGAGAATAAAATCTTTCATAAGTATTGTAAAGGTGGAACTTTTAAAGTCAATTTCTTTAAAGTGATCAAATATAGTGTTCCCAGCAATCAAGATGAATACATTCTGTTACCAACCTGTGCACAATAAAAACACAACTAAATGCAACCTATAATCATCCTACAGAATGCTAGAGGCCTAAAACCACTTTGTGACCATAGCCTGTCTGACTCGTTGGCTGAATGGTCAGCGTACTGGCCTTTGGTTCAGAGGGTCCCGGGTTCAATTCCCGACCGGGTTGGGGATTTTAACCTTCATTGGTTAATTCCAGTGGCCCGGGGGCTGGGTGTTTGTGCTGTCCCCAACATCCCTGCAACTCACACACCACACATAACACTATCCTCCACCACAATAACACGCAGTTACCTACAAATGGCAGATGCCGCCCACCCTCATCGGAGGGTCTGCCTTACAAGGGCTGCACTCGGCTAGAAATAGCCACACGAAATTAAACTATAGCCTGGGGGCTTACACCCCCAGACCCCATTTGCTTTATCACATTTCAATGGTTTTGTCACTAGCCGAATCTAACTGATCCAGACTAACGGTTTTGCCACCAGCCAGACCTAACCAATCCAGACCAATGGCTTTGTCGCTAGCTATCAGGCTTTCATCTAACAATATACTGTATCACTAGTTTGTAAGTTCAAAAGTTGGCAACCTTGTGCACAGCAACATCACATCGACTGCGAGAAGTCTGCAAAAAAGAAACAAACAACAGTTAAATCGCGCCTAGATGTCTATGCCGAAAAAGGCTGCAGTTACTGAACTTTTTCTCCCGCTATCGGCTGTCTTGAGAATGGTTTCCTGTGGTTTCCATTTTCACTTTCAGGCAAATGTCAGGACAGTTCCTATTCATAGGCCACAGGTGATTCCTTCCACCTCCTTCCCCAGTTTCATTCACCATCATTCATTTAATTTTCATTAGGGCATTCGGCTGTAAAACATGCCATATAAAATCATCTCACCTCATCCCCAACCAGTGGCACCGGCTTTGGGAAGGCAAGGTGTCCCCCAAAATTATCTTGGAGCGGCAGAGTGCCATCTCCCCCACCACCCCCCCAAAAAAATTTCCTCCTAGATCTTAAGTCCCCTTAAAACGTCGAGTTTGGTAGTCTTCGGAGGCTGCTAAGGTGTTAAATCTGGAGAAGGTGGTAGATAGTTTTATATCATGAAATGAGATTAGAAAGTGGCTGGTCCTTCAGAGAACTACTGTATATTTTCCAATGGAGACTGTTCAGGTGGTACATCTGGCGGTAGAGCTTTTCACATTTCATATCATGAAATGCATAATGTACAGTAGGCCTAATACGACACTTATTAACCCGCGAGTGGTCGCGCGTGAGACTTTCTCTCACATTAAAATAAATATGACATTTTTCACAGTTTTGCTGAAATTTACTACTGAAATGAAACACAAGTTCTGCCTTATATGTTTTAGATAAATGAAATGAAATGGCTTATGGCTTTTAGTGCCAGGAGTGTCCGAGGACAAGTTCGGCTCGCCAGATACAGGTCTTTCGATTTGACTCCTGTAGGCGACCTGCGGGTCGTGATAAGGATATAATGATGATGAAGACGACACATACACCCAGCCCCTGCACCAGCAAAATTAACCAATTAAGGTTAAAATTTCCGACCCTGCCGGGAATCGAACCTGGGATCCCTGTGACCAAAGGTCAGCACGCTAACCATTTAGCCATGGAGCCGGACATATTTTAGGTAAAAATTAAATGATTAGCTGTTTATTAAAGACACAAAATACTACTTAAAATAACACATGCAATGTACGTAAAAATAACTTCCATCCTGAAGTTGTGAAAAGTACAATCTTACACATGCGTTATATCTAGTAATATTTACATACAAAGCAAGATTTCTGAACACAATAACATTTTCAAAAACAAGAAGTGCTCATAATACAAATTCTAATGCGTACAACAGGAGTAAGTTTCCCGCTCCACTTCAACATAACACCAACGTCATTAGTCGCGCGATGAAACTCTCACGCAGCGCGCACGGATACATAGGAACCTTTGTTCTGACTAGAGGAAGAGGTGCTTACCCTTCAAATGTGAATCGCTCTACTCACGACAGTTATAAACTCAGCTAGAAGAGGGAACAGTCACCTCCCTTTCATCACTGTGAAGTAATATCACAATAAAAAATAATGTGAGAGAAAATCTCATATAGCGACCACTCGCAGGTTAAGAAAATGTATTTATGAAGCTAGTTCTACCTCTTTTACTTGTGATTATGTTTGTTTACTTGTGAATAATATTGAAAACTCCATACATAAGACTCGTTTTAAAATGTATTTGAGAAACAGGCTTTACTATTGTTCTGTTTGTTTGTGAATATTGCTATTATAAAGGAATGTTTGCATTAACAGTTGTTTCTCATTTCACATGCCTGTACTCACATTAAGCATGCCCGCCACCCCAATAATTCAATAATTACGTGAAGTAGCGGTAGCAGTAGCCAGTAGCAGTGATAAGGGGGAGATGAGGGGGAGACTGTCTCCCCTCCCCCCACTTTGTGGCAAAAACTTTACATTTTTATTCTATTTTAGCTAACTGAAACTAAGAATTATTTTAAAAAGCAATTTATACAAGCCCTGAAGTCTTATCAACTATTTATTTCCTTTCATTATTAACAAAGTCCGGCCCCGCGGTGTAGGGGGCAACGCGTCCGCCTGTCACCCAGCAGCCCCGGGTTCGATTCCTGGCCTGGAGACTTGGGGTGTTTGTGTCATCCTTAACCTTCCTTTCCTCACATTCAACACTTTACACTTACGCAATATCCAAATACACGCAGGTTCATAACATATGGTGCAAGTAGGGGCAAAAGATCTTCGTAGATCGACGCCCCAAACAAATAGCTTTTTTTTTTAAATAACAGAATAATTAGCAGAAATAAACATTAACATCACGGCTAACAGATTTGTGTAGCTCCACGTGTAGTAGAGACTTTGCATGTGCTGTGAGGAAAGGTAGCAGGTGTATATTTTTTGCCAAGGTCATGCACACTGAGGTATGATTCTTTTCTTTTTTTTTTTTTTTTTTTTTTTGCTAGTTGCTTTACGTCGCACCGACACAGATAGGTCTTATGGCGACGATGGGACAAGGAAGGGCTAGGAGTGGGAAGGAAGCGGCCGTGGTCTTAATTAAGGTACAGCCCCAGCATTTGCCTGGTGTGAAAATGGGAAACCACAGAAAACCATTTTCAGGGCTGCCGACAGTGGGGTTCAAACCTACTATCTCCCGAATACTGGAGGTATGATTCACGTGCTTGCCGTACACATTCATTAGTATAGTAGTCTCTTTAGTATCTGTTAGTTTCTCAGTGTCTAGTCAAACACTAAATAGATTTTAATTGTATAATCACAATGTACTTCTATGTAATTGGAATACATGTGTAATATTGTTCCTTTGGTGAAAGTTTTATTGTACAGTATTGAATCAAAATCTCAAAAAACTTCAGTTGGTAAACTGTCATCCTTTACCTCTCAGTCAAAATTCATGCAGAGAGCATAAAAAATCTTACCATTTTGTAGCTTGTTTTCCTTTCTTTCAGTTTTGATGTTTATAACCCCCCCCCCCCCCCCGCTCTCAGCAGCCATATCCCACAAACCTGGGTACTTTTTGTTGTCTATACATATTTTTACCCCCCCTCACTTTTTTTTTTTTTTTTTTGCTAGGGGCTTTACGTCGCACCGACACAGATAGGTCTTATAGCGACGATGGGATAGGAAAAGCCTAGGAGTTGGAAGGAAGCGGCCGTGGCCTTAATTAAGGTACAGCCCCAGCATTTGCCTGGTATGAAAATGGGAAACCACGGAAAACCATCTTCAGGGCTGCCGATAGTGGGATTTGAACCTACTATCTCCCGGATGCAAGCTCACAGCTGCGCGCCTCTACACGCACGGCCAACTCGCCCGGTCCCCTCACTTCTAATCCCCAGTCGCCACTACTGCGCCTGTCCCCAACTCTGTATGAAGAAACAGGACTAAGTGGTAGACATACAACATAACATCAAGCAACTTCTTCCCTTTTTGTCTAAGTACTAAACTGGTGGAATACAAAGGAGAATAACACAAGAAAAAAAACTTTTGTACTTTACAAAAATTTTATTTATATAAGTGCAATAATTTAACAATAACTTAAAGGTACCAGTACTTAAGCACTTGCAACAGGAAAGTTGTTTACAGCACTGCAATACTGTACATTCTGAAGCTTCTAGCAAACTATCTGCGAATGTATACCAGTTACTCTGTCTGATATTTACTGTTGCATGTTAATACATTTATCTGAGTACAATTTTCAACTCCTAATAGCACCATTCGTGAATTAATGTGACAGTGTTTACTTCAACTGATGTTTCAACCTGTGGGCAAATACAGTGAAAGCAGGCAGTATGTGTAGAATGATAATGTCATATTGTTATTTTCAAGAAGAAACAATGAAATGACAACCTGCATAAAGTTCTGGTGAATTCGTACAGAAGCAACTCTATATCAACTGCTGCGAAGTGTTCCATTTAGGAAATTAGAGGCAAGAATTGCTGAGATTACTGTTTTTTGTTCTTGCATTCTGGTCTGTTCACGTTTTCTGGCCAGTCGCAAACATTCAGTTCACTGTTGAAGATAGTTCCTTCCATGCAGTGCTCTGTGATTGGTTTCCCATATAAACATTGGTAGTACTGAAATAAAATAAAAAGCATGTTAATGTCTTTGAACATAAGTGAAAATATAAAAAATTCTTCTTCATAGTTCATTGTCTAATTTACAGATGAACATTTCTTAGTACAGTAAAACCTCCCATTAGTGGAACCTTTATGAACCGGAAAACTGTCCATATCAGAAAATTTTCCCGGTCCCGTGAATTATGGTGAATTATTCATGTAAGTTTACCTGTATTTAGCAGAATCTGTCTGATGTGGAATTAAAAGGAAATTTTACAACTATACTGGAAAAAATATGTACATTTCCTTCCTAACCCTTTTCAGTATATGAATATTCCGAATGGATCAAAGATTGCTGAAATAACATTTGGCCAGGTTAAATCTGTCTCTGTGCTCGATGCTGTAATTTGTATTGCAGAAGCAGTGAAAGGAGTGTTGCCAAATATGGTACATCAGTGCTTTCACAAAGCCAAGTTTGCCTCACATCCTAACAAAGAAACCATAATAAACTAAAATACTGATGTGCTTCAACAAAGTCTTGAACAGTGTAAGTACCATATGGTAATGTCAGAGCAGAAGTTTACATGGCCATTGATCTACAAGTTGAGACAGAGGCGACATTAGAAAACATTGAAGACTTCATCACCCATTACCTCCAAGAAAATAAAACCGAAATTGATGGCAATGATGACTAGAACAAAGACTATGAAGAAGATGGTTTATGTAATGTGAAGTCCTACCAACATGCCGTATCAGCTGTAAAGGACATTCAGTCTTTTTCGCTAGAGAAAAAGGACACAGAATTGCCGTTAAATTAATAATATATTATGGTTCCACCTGTTCAATACAATAACACTTAGTAATGCGAGCTTACATCACCAGTCGATCATAAATGGTACAGGAAACCTCGCATTACTAAGAGTTATTGTATTGAATAGGTGGAATCATAATATATTATTAATTTAATTGTAATCTCAGTTCAATATGGACCAAAATGAAATTCTTATCTTTCAATGATTTGCCATGGTGGTGGTGGTGGTGATTATTGTTTTAACAACCATGCCCACATTTTAATTTAGAATCATGCTACCAGGAATAGTTGTGTCCAGCGTACAATTCTGGATTACTGGAAGAAATAAATGATGGTATTGTACTGTACGGTATCACTATTAGTGTTATTTTTATAAAACATGTAATGTGTATAAGTAGTTTATATACTATACTACCGTACACTGTGAGCAAGTTCTACACAAGAAACGATTTGTGTGCTGATGAAGTGGTGTATATAAATGTGTGGGTGTCATTATTGTATTGATATACTTATGATATTTATTTTTAACATTTCATGAAACAGAATCCTGCATACAGCGGGGGAAAAAATTGGATCCCTTGGGTTTCTGTTGAGCGCAGGTTTTAGTGTACTTATTTAATTCTTGTTGCCAGAAGTAAAACTAACCATATATATTTTATACAGGAGAAAGAAATAAGAAGTGAAACTATATATTGGTTTCTTAATATAAGGACTAAATAAATGAATAAGACTAAGAAGAAGAAATAAATTTAACAAAAAAGGTATTTAATGTTAATAAATAATCAAACATCTTAACACAATAAGCAAAAGGAAAGCAACAAAAAAAAAACATGTCATTGGTACAGTACTTAATAACATGATTAACATATTAAATAAATAGAATTTGAACAAAGAGAGATTACATTGTATCTTCCCAACATTTGGTCTAGTCATAGCTGTGGCCTTCACCTGATCCTCCACTGTGCAGCTTAACGGACATATCTATGAGTTGAAAGATGATGATGATTGAGATCGTTAATCCCAAGTTAAGAGCCCCTGGGGCCCCTTTTAGTCACCTCTTACGACAGGCAGGAGATACCATTGGGAATTATTCTACTACCCCACCCACAGGGGGAAAAAACCGAGAAAAGATAGTTTCCTATCCTAATGTTACTCTGTACGTGATGCTCTATCCCATGCTTTACTTTTGAGAGAAGCAAGCCTTATGTGACTGTTGGTTTCTTTACCATAGCTATGGAATTTTCAGTTTTATGCATGTGACTCTTTGTTTCAAATATCCCACATGCATTTGGCAGGATTCAAACCACTGCTGCACTAGTGCTGCACTAGTGAGATCCCTGTGGCTATGTTGTTCAACTATCATGCCCCCAAACTCATCAATATGAAAATAAAAGATTCTCCTAGTCCTGAATTCCTATCAGGTGCATTAACCCTCTGACAAGGATTGTGACAGATAAACCAGCATGTTAAACCCAAGATGCAATTACCTACATTAATATAATACCGGTACCGTTTATTCAGATCTTAGACATCATCATTATCAGCTGAAGAAAATTCTATGCTTAATAAGCATTGAGGTTTGAAAAGAGACCATAGGCCACTCAATATAAAATAATAATTTTCAAACCTTCATTCATAACTAATTCACAGACCCCCTTAATCTATGAACTGGGAAACTTCTCCAGTCATTGGAGCCATCCACGCTCATTTTGGGTTTTAGCTGGGGATTTAAGATCAGGTGACTTTCTTGATCCCATGATACTTCAGTTGAAAATTCCAGCCTGCCTAGGATCTTGGCTGTCAAGGTAAAAAGTCAGTAAGCTAAGCCACTATGCTAATCATATCTTTAGGAAGTAATAATTTTTGAGTGATTGTTACTAGCCTGGTGTAGCCCTTAGTAGACCCTCTGATGAGGGTGGGTGGCATCTGCTCTTTGTGGGAAATTGAATGTTGTTGTGATGGAGGGTAATGTGTATGTTGAAAGAATGTTGGGGATAGTACAAAAACCCAGTTCCCGTGTCATGGGAATACCTTTTTTTAAGATTCCTCAACCCAGCCGGAATCAAAATTGGGACCCTGTGAACCTAAGCCCAAGACACTAACATCCAGCCAGGGAGTCAGCAATCTTTAAGTAAATGTTACATGTTTATCATTAGAGCCTGGATTTCCATGCAAATGCTTGTTTTTAAATAAGCTGGTTTATACTTCTCAAACTTTGCAGTTATTCATTTTATGGCTTAACAATTCCAAATAACCATTATTTTTCCCTGCATGTTTGTATGTTTTGGCCTATTTAGGAGAAAATTCATGCATAATGCATATTTTGAAGATTTGGGATGTAATAGGAAATATTTGAATGTTTGATATTGCATACTATGACTTTTCTTCTGACTTTGACGCATATATAATGTTAACTTGCATGTTAGTGCCTTTTATGAATGTTGGTGCACAGAATTTGTGACCAGTTTTCGATGTCTATTACTGAGAGATGGAGAGAATGTATTCGTGGCATCCTATCTTATAACCAAAGTTAGTAAATACGGTAGAGGTCCTAAAATCCAATTAACCTAGCACTTTCTTATCTGTTGCTTGAGTAAACATTGACGTAAGCTAGAAGTCCCCACGTTGATCTCTGTAATTCTCAAGAATAAGGTGTGGCAGTTATAGAAAAGTAATCCCAAAAATAAGATCTCCCATTCTTTTAAAAATACATAGACCTGTTTATTTCTACAATGGTTGACATCGTTTTACACCTTGAACATTTAGCTATTCACCATTTTGGTCGATGCATTTTTGTAGACGCTGTGACAGCTTTTGTATACCCATGTCATACCAGCTCACTGCCATGCTGTTCAGGAAGTTGTGAACCTCATCTTTCACCTCGTCATTGGTGGTGAATCGCTTTCCAGCCAAATGTTCTTTCAACTTATGGAACAAGTGATAGTCACTGGGGGCAGAGTCGGTACTATAGGGTGGGTGGGTGATGATGTTCCACTGAAACTGTTGCAGCAGAGCAACGGTTTGCTGGGCGACGTGCGGGCGAGCGGTGTCATGGAGAATGTTTACGCCCTTGCTCAACATTCCTCTTCTCTGGTTCTGAATTGCCCATCTGAGTCTTTTCAGGGTCTCACAGTACCTGTCAGCATTAATTGTGGCCCCAGAGAGCATAAAGTCGACCAACAATACCCCTTTTCGATCCCAAACCACAGTTTACCGGCAGACTGTGTTTGCTTGAATTTCCGCGGCTTTGGCGAAGAGGGATGCTGCCAATGGCGTGATTGTTACTTGGTCTCAGGTGTAAAGTGGAACGCTCAGGTTTCGTCACCTGTGACAATTGAGTCCAAAAAGGTGTCCTGTTCGGCTGCAAAGCGTTGAAGAAATGCGCAGGAAGAATCAACTCGTTGCCGCATGTGGTTTTCAGTCAGTATGCGTGGCACCCATCTTGCGGACACCTTCCAGTATTTCAACTTTTCCGTTAAAATTCTGTGAGCGGTGCTTCGGGAAGCCTCAGGAACCAAAGATCATCCAGGGTGATCCGGCAAACTTCACGCATGATTTACTCAACCTTCACGACTGTCTCAACACAAAATGACAGTCTCCCGCTCCTTTGTTCGTCGTGAAATTCAGTTCAACTGGCTGCAACCTCTCTACACCACTTACGAACATTTTTGACATCCATGCACGACTCACCATACACTTCCATCAATTGGCGATGGATTTCAATCGGTTCAGTACCTTTTGCATTCAAAACTCCAATAACTATGCATACTTCGCACTTGGCGGTAACATCCAATGGGAGCTCCATTCTCAATGGCTGCCAAGCCAAGACTGAGTGCCTCAGCGCGGCGTGTGCATGTTTATAGGTGAGCGCGGGAAACACTCTTCACAATATTGTGACCAACAGCCACACCAACGGAGTTCTGTATTTATAAAAAAATTGTAGACCTTATTTTTGGGATTACCCTCGTACATTGCTATAAATTGAACCTTAAATTGTTTATTACTCATTGACGGCTCATTTGTTCGTCTATGTTAGACGAACAAAACAAAACTTGAATCGCACTTCTGTGACACCGCGTTATTGAGATAGCAGCTTACAAACCTTGGTTTTGTACTGAACCCTCTTCCGTTGTTATCCTGAAATTTCCTACCCGGAACTCTCATTCGTCACACATCTTTGTTATCGCAGCAGGCAATCGTTACCAGTTATTGAGGACATTCAAAAGTGTCTGCAATCATCGCACAGAGAAGTAGCTGTGGCAGCTATAGATCATTCCATGTTAAGAACGCAGTACTGCTCTTATGGACCTACAATGAGTGAACACGCTGCCTCTTAGATACTCACATTTCCTGGTGATGAAGTAACATTATAATGTAACTGATATTGTATTATGAAAGAAAGAGAAAGGATAAGCCATTTTTGTGCCCGTGAGTTATAAAAATAACTGCTTAGCAATCTCTATTTCATAAAAAGATTCGTAGGGAGGAAGCACAATGGTGGGAACAGCCATCGCTTTGTTGCCTCTCTTCATTTTCCTTCTGAGTTGCTCTGGTACCTGTAACATGTAATCCGTTACACTGTGAATCGCTGGCAGATTGTCACTGCTGAAAAGAAGTCATATGTGTGTGTGTTTCTCCAATATTCTCGTAGATGTTACTGAAGGTTTTGAAGCTGTAATATGCAGCGATACATCACGCCTTGACTTGTACTGATATGGAAATTTGCTGTGATTTTTATCTTTGTCTGGTTTTGTTATTTAGCTCTTGTTTCTTAAGTGCATTTTATTTTTATAGCTTTTTTAACACTTTTTCCTCAAGCGCATTTCATTTTTACCCTTCTTTTCATGGGGTGATACGACAGCGCAGTAGTACCTGGTGTTGCCTGGGCAAATTTATTAGATGTAATTAATTGCATCTCCCCCCGAGTCTATAAGTATTACCTGTTATCTATTTTAGTTCCCTAGATTTCAAAAAAATAATTTCCAGCTTAGTTTCTTCCCCCTTTTTTCTTGAACTTAAATACAGATTACACAGATTTATGGAGCACCATTTTTCCATTATGCCCTGGAAATCAAAATGAGCTGCCTCTAAACCTTCTGTCCCCTTCAGTTCATAAAAATAATTTGCAGCTTAATTTCTTCCTCCTTTCATTTGAACTTAATTACTGAGTTTCACAAATATACCTGCCGCCGATTTCCCGTGATGTTGTTGAGCAGAGCTGTTTGATATGGCAACACTGTTGTCATAAGAGCAATACTGTTTTCTTAACATGGAATGATCTATAGTGATAGGTCGAACAAAGAGATCCGTTCAAATCCTGACAATGAATTTATCAAACTTATATATGACACATTGTGGTGAAAATGCAAAAGACGTACATTTGACCTCACTTTGTCCCAAATGTCTTCATTAAGTAAGCATCTGTCACTTCTTGTGATGTAGAAAGATCATTTTCTGTGTTTAAGAATATGCTGACAGATAAATGGATGAGCTTAAATCAAGGCATTTATGAGAAATTATGGTAGTTGTCGTACAATGTTTCAAAAGGAACTGAATTTTGATAGTGCATATTTTGAGATTTGATAGTGCATGGAAATCCAGGCTCTACTTATCATTCATGGGGCCAATGGCCTGGATATCAGACCCCTTTAAACAACAAGCATCATCATCATCGTCGTCATTTGATCATTAATAATGTTATGTGCTCAAGCGACCATCAACCTTGTCACAGCCCCTTCGGTATTTCCTGAAAGGGATGACTAAGACAGTTCAGGGATCTCCCAGCTGGCCCGAGGTCATGCAGCAGCCCCTCCTCTATTGTCCCTTCATCCTGGGAGAACACACAACCTAAATACTTGAAATTATCGATCTGTTCTAGCTTTGTATCACCAATCTGACATTCAATTCTGTTGAATTTCTTACCTACTGACATCAATTTAGTCTTCGAGAGGCTAATTTTCATACCATACTCATTGCATCTATTTTCAAGTTCCAAGATATTAGACTGCAAGCTTTCGCCACAATCTGCCATTAAGACCAAGTCGTCAGCATAGGCCAGACTGCTTACTACATTTCCACCTAACTGAATCCCTCCCTGCCATTTTATACCTTTCAGCAGATGATCCATGTAAACTACAAACAGCAAAGGTGAAGGATTACAGCCTTGTCTAACCCCTGTAAGTACCCTGAACCAAGAACTCATTCTACCATCAATTCTCACCAAAGCCCAATTGTCAACATAAATGCCTTTGATTGATTTTAATAATCTACCTTTAATTCCATACTCCCCCAGTATAGCAAACATCTTTTCCCTTGGTACCCTGTCATATGCTTTCTCAAGATCTATGAAACATAAACACAACTGCCTATTCCTCTCGTAGCATATTTCAATTATCTGGCGCATACTGAAAATCTGATCCTGACAGCCTCTCTGTGGTCTGAAACCACACTGGTTTTCATCCAACTTCCTCTCAACGACTGATCGCACCCTCCCTTCCAAGATGCCAGTGAATACTTTGCCTGGTATGCTAATCAATGAGATACCTCGATAGTTGTTGCAATCCTTCCTGTTCCCTTGCTTATATATAGGTGCAATTACTGCTTTTGTCCAATCTGAAGGTACCTTACCAACACTCCATGCTAATCTTACTACTCTATGAAGCCATTTCATCCCTGTCTTCCCACTATACTTCACCATTTCAACTCAAATTTCTTCTATTCTTGCTGCTTTATGACAATAGAGTTTATTTACCATCCTTTCCACTTCCTCAAGCATAATTTCACCAACATCATTTTCCTCCACCTCATGAGCTTGGCTGTTTGCAACACTACCAGAATTATTTCCTTTTACATTGAGAAGATGTTCAAAATATTCCCTCCACCTCTCTAGTGATTGCCTGGGATCTATTATAAGTTAACCTGAATTACTCAAAACACTGTTCATTTCCTTTTTTCCTCCCCTCCTAAGATTCTTTATTACTGTCCAGAAAGGTTTCCCCGCTGCTTGACCTAGCCTTTCCAGGTTATTACCAAAATCTTCCCATGACTTCTTTTTGGATTCAACAACTATTTGTTTCGCTCTGTTTCTTTCATTTATGTACAAATTCCTGTCTGCCTCGGCGTAGGTGTGCTAGGTACCAACTGATGAGCCCACCCTAGCACACGAGGGTGAAACGCTGGCAACCAAGAATGAGTTAGTTGGAAAATTTATAATGTCTAATAACGGACCATTTATATTAAACTCTTACATTCCGAACAGATTTCCTGAATTTGAAGTCGGTTAAAATATAATCTATTTGGATCTGGTACCCCTAGCCTCCCATGTGCAGTGGTGAATAGCCTTATGCTTGAAGAATGTATTCGTAACTGCTAAACCCATACTAGCACAGAAGTCCAGCAAACGCTTACCATTCCCATTAGCTTCCATATCTTCCCCACATTTACCAATCACCCTTTTGTATCCTTCAGTTCTATTCCCAACTCTCGCATTGAAATCGCCCATTAGCACTATTCTATCCTTGCTGTTGACCCTGACCATGATGTCACTCAATGCTTCATAGAACTTGTCAATTTCATCCACATCTGCACCCTCACATGGTGAATACACGGAGATAATTCTAGTCCTAATTCCTCCAACTGCCAAATCTACCCACATCGTTCGCTCATTTACGTGCCTAACAGAAACTATGTTGCGTGCAATGGTATTTCTGATAAAGAACCCTGCTCCAGATTCTGCCCTTCCCTTTCTAACACCCGTCAAGTACACTTTACAATAATGTCAAATGGGAGTGGGACTCCGTTACTCCCATAGGTCCGAGGCTTGCTTAAAACGTTCTGAGCTCAGTAAATTCATGAAGCAGGATGCTACCCTACTTCCACATAGTCCAAGTGAGGATCTCTCCTCTAACGGGTTATGGACCACCGGTGAATTGTATAGTCCTAGCCGCCTGAGCACAAGGAGGGCCACGACTTAGAATATGTCCGAGATGCCCACTCTCATTCCATAGCAACTGGTATCCCGACTCTCAGGACCACTTACTAGGCCACTCAGCTGTTGCCCATGGTTCACAATCTAGGACGTGACTACAGTAACCCACACCTAACATAAATCAACAAAAAGGTTATATTTGAAATGGACTTACAGTTGAACAGTCATTGGGGTCTGGAATAAAATTCTTGGTGCCATCGCTGCAGTCGACCGCGCCAGGCTTATCGGTGGTAACTGGTCCTGGAGCACCGGTGGTTGTAGTAGGCCTCATAGTTGATGTGGTTTCTCCACCACTGTTGGTCGTAGAACTTGGTGTGGTTGTTGTGGGTTTTGGGATTGAACTACAGGGGTTGTTTGGAGGAGATGGGGGCCGGTCCCACTCAGGCTGTGAACAGACACAAAATATTATGAATATTATGAATTTTCAGTTATGGATTATCACAACAGTGTAGCTATATTTAAACTTGACAATAATGTCTCATTCAGTGAACTACTTAAGGAACAGTGAAATCATGATTTAGTGTGCCTCAAGGTTTTATTTATTTCTCATTTAATCCACACACATTTTTTAAAATTATCAATTCCTAGGTATGAAATCTGATGAGGCAAAATAATATGTGATAAGAAGACTTATGAAGAATTGTGATTTACTAGGTAAGAATATTGTAAGAAACATCACAAAACTGTTCAAAATTTCTGGTGCAATCTCCCTTCTTCTCTCTTCTACCAGCTGAGTTTACCCCCCAAAATTTTGAACTACTGTGATGTTCTGTGGATGAATCAGATTTGGAAGGACATTAGAGAAGCTGGATTGGATGTGGCAGAAGTAATGGAACATCAAAAGTGGAGGGACAGAAAGGAGTGAAGGAGGCTTGTTAACCACAGCCGGGTGACTGGAGTGGGACATTGATGATGATGATTTGATGTTCTTCTTCCACTTGTACACTATCAACCATGTTCTAGTGATTCATTCTCCATTTGTAACTTGTGTAGTTTTAAAAGCGAAGTTCCCATGGTAAAATTACAATTTCATTTTCACTGAATGAGAATATCAGCACTAACGAATATAGATTTTTCAATTTAAAATAGTCTAAAATAATAATATCTGTAGACTGAGAAGCCTGCATTCTCTAATAATTACATACCCAAATTTGTTTTCTCATGGGAACTTAATTTTTATTTCAAGTATCTTGGTATGCATGTTCAGTAGTACACTGCCACTTATATGTTCTTGAAAAAGAATCTTACAGTGAAAATGCTAACAACAAAAGGAAAAGAGAAAGAAAAACTAATTTCCAAGGAATCTGGACAAAATTGCTGTCAAGCTTTGAGATCTAGTCATTTCTGTGAAAACTCTCTGGGCTCAATTTATCTCAGCTGAGTCTCTGAAATATCTGCTTCATCTACGGTGACATTCCCTAGTAGACATTTTGTATGGTATATAAAATTGTATAATGCATAAGTAACTCCATAAGTTCTTAACAATAGTTTCTTGTTCTTGTCTTAACTGTGATAACTGGAAGAACTTTGTTAGAAATTGAAGTTTCAAAGAACTCCATATTTTGATCTAAATTTCCCACAATCCTCCCTGAAGTGAAATGTATGTACAAACTGCTTAGCAATGAGTCCATTGTAGCTGTGATCATTGTCATATCATCAACTGCCTCATGAAATTCAGAAAATTCATTACTATATACTCCACTAGCTCTTAGTTGACTGCACTGAATTCGCCAAGAACTCTAGAGCAGAGTTCTTCCTGAATTATGAAATGACTTCTATTTTATTTTATTCTTTTACTTATAAATAGTGGCATCAGATATGGTAAGCAATACTACAAACATGACAGGTATCTCATATGACCAATGCAATGTGCAGAGTTCTTTTGTTATAACGGAATAAGGTGGATATTTTCAAGCTGGTTCTTCATAGAGAATTTTCATCCACCATTTCAATGCCTATAATTGGGCCAATGAACATGAATAGCAGGGCTTGAAGTAAGAAGAATATTGTCCAACATAGTTTTAACATATAAATATTATGCGCAAAACTTTTAGTAATACTTCGACTCCCTAGTGCTGAATTGGTAGACCTTGGTTATTTTCCAGATTCGTATTGGCAAACTTTGACACAAAAACTATGAATCGATTACGCATCGTCATGAGATATCTGGCAGTATAATTGTAACACTTTATGTACTGTTGCTGGTTACACAACAAAGGCAAAATATAGGTTAGAATTGAGCATGAGTGAGGAAAATATTACTGGAGACATGATAGCAGCTAACTTATGATGACTGACCATCGAGGCATTCCATTCAGTATCTGCCGCAGATTGGGAGAGGTGTTGCAGAACGTTGAAATGACTGGAAGACGAATACTGGAGGCACCTTGGTGTCATGGAAATAGCCATCCATGGACAAGATTGTAATTAATAGTACTGCAGATAGCAGTGACGATTATAAAAGTTATATTTCTGAGAATTCAAGCTAGGAACAAGATTTGCATCGAGAAATGTTATATAACGTGTGTGTGACACAGTTATTGGCTTAAGATAATAAAGGTTTAGAAAATTCGTATCGATCGATCATACTATTGATTCAGTTCTGATTTCATTTCCATTCAGCTGGCAGTATTACCAGAACTGGGGTAGCTCCCTCCTTACTCCTCACCCCCGTAAAACAAAGTATCACTAAAAGTTTTGCGGATAACAGTCATAGAACTTACAAGCTACCAACCTATTTTTTGTTACTGGTTTAATTATAAGAATTTGAAAACAGTCATGCAATCACAAGCAAAAAGTATGAATTTCTTACTTTCTGGAAAGAAAATGCTTCATTCCATAACATTATTGCTAGATGGGGATTTCTTCCACAGCCATAATTATTATTTTTTGTACAGGTTTAACCTTTAGCAGTCATATTTAAATAGAGGATGTTTTCTCAGCAGGTCAAGTTTACAAGTTATGCCTGCTACTGGTTCTGCTTTTCTAATTTGCTTCACTCCTACACCTTTAGTCCTTAGTCCTGTAATCGACTCTCATGTGGTACAGTACGAAACAAATGGCTGAATACGAACCAAATTTCTTTTCACAAGTTGTACAAAAGTACATAGTTTCCCATCGACCACCCTTAATTTTTCTATTTGAACACACTGCACAGTCCGTTGTGTTGCTTTTCTCATCGGAATAAATAAAATGTGTTTTCCCATAAAGCCTTTCATACGTGTCACGTGTTATTTGACGACCTCGCTTCGTGAATCCTCGCACAGCCTTTTCCTCGGCAGATAGTTCTTCAACTAATTTTCCCTTAATTTCTTCAGAAATATCCGAGGAAAGTGTAATATTACTGTCAGAATTCTCAAGTGCATAAATAATGGCTGAATCGCTGAAGAAAGATATATTTACGTTTGCTATCTGTATTACTGGTAGATGCCGTGATGCTCAATCAGTACGCAGAACATAAAGAGTTGCTTGTTACTTGCTGGAATTCAATAGTAATGTTTCGATATATATCAAGATATTTTATTAATTCCTTTGAGAAGTTAACACAGCCATCGGTGTTATGCAATGAAGCATATAATTGCCGTAAGATGATTGTAAATCACGTGTTAGGTTCTGCCCAACATTCAATCTCCAGAAAAACATAATGTCGGGGCCAGTTGACAAGTAAAGGTTAACATCGCTCTTACTCAGATAGGTTTTTGTGAATGATAGGACCAAGCTCGATAGCCGTAGCCGCTTAAGTGCGGCCAGTATCCAGTAATCGGGAGATAGTGGGTTCAAACCCCACTGCCAGCAGTCCTGAAGATGGTTTTCCGTGGTTTCCCATTTTCACACCAGGAAAATGCTGGGAATGTATTTTAATTAAGGCCACGGCCACTTCCTTCCCACTCTTAGCCCTTTCCTACCCCATCGTCACCATAAGACCTATCTATGTCGGTATGACATAAAGTCAATTGTAAAAAAGATGGGAAGGAAGTTTACGTGACCTTAATTAAGGAACAGCTTGTGCATTCACCCAGTGTGAAAATGGGAAACCATAGAAAACCATCTTCAAGATACAAGTTTGCATCTATGCATCCCATACCATTCAGCCAGCTTGCTCAGTGGTCATAATTTCTTTCCATATAAGCTTTTAATAACTTGATATTATTTATAATCATGTTTTTACTGTATAGTAATTCATTCTTCAGGTAGCAGGTAGGAAACTTCTTTGGAGGCAGCCCTATGCAGGGAGTGGTGCCCCTGTTCATGTGAGTCCCAAAGCACACTGACCAAGTGTGTAACATCTGGGAAGGATTCCAGCTCAGGGTTACGAGTGAAGATCTAAGTAACAACAACGGCAGAGAAGTTGGCCTTTGGTACGGTGGAGATGGTGGAAGAAGCAGCCCTGGACTCAGGGATAAATATTAGTACAATCTAAAGAGGCCAATGGCTTTAGGCTCTTTTGGAGGGGTGATAGTCCTTCAGTAGAGGTAATACCACAAAAGTCCATCCAGCACTCCATGACAAAATGCGTCTGTTTCTCCAAGTTAGGGATGGCATGAAAAATTCCTGGCAGTAGATATAAAATGCCTTTGGGTGTGGTGAGCCCACCGCACGATCAAGAGTGAGTCGAGGCCTCAGAAACAGTTAGGGCATCCCTCAATAAGCAACGCGCAGTTCTCGTCTTGGAGAAACTGTGAAACTATGAAAAATGGAAAACTGTGAAGCTCCTTGATTCACAGCCTGATCCAGAAGACTGGAAATGGGAAATGAATAAGAAGTAATTAATTCTATAAACTCTTGTAACGAAATGTTCTTCCAGCATTGATTCCTTACTTGATAAATAAATTGATTTAGGTGTGCACAGTTCAAATGTGCTCAAACGTGGGGCAACTATTAAATGTATAATCCATAAAACCTTACCCTCTTTGGTGGATCATAGGTGGGTTTGGGTACCTTATACCCAATCATATTCTTGTGTAGGATGTCAATAAGGGCATTCTTGGGTCCACACACTCCCTGGAAGTCATCCATATCAATAGCCCATGTCATAGCACCTTGGTAGCCCTTCTCCTTGATGAAGTCCATTTTGATCTGCACACTTTTAGGATTTTCATAACCCACCCATTGGGTACCTATAACAGAAAAAGGAACAGGATTCATTTACAAATGAGTCTTGACATTTTTTTGTCAGTATTGAAACCGTACAGTGTCCTGTACAGCTCCATGGGAATGATATGGGCTTTTATACTCCATTAAAATTACTCCTAAAGGTCGCGTCATTGGTAGCAGTATGGGCGAAGGGAATCGAGCGGCGTCCTGCCAGAATGGAACCCGCGGAAAGAGCACTTGCCAGACAATGGAAAGACAAAGCAACAGCCAAGCCCCCGCGGAAATACGCTCTCAACTCGCAGAGAGAGATAGAAGGGGACGCGATGCTGGAGTAGTCAGATACGCCCCGAGGTGGAGCTTAGCTTCCCGGAGTTCCAAACGAACACAAGGAACTTCCGGTTTTTTATGCACGTGTCACGGGTGCCAACGTCGGACTTTGGCGCGCAAACAATGGAATGATATTTTAATCCAGACATAGGAAAATTATGTGAGACACACCATTGAATAGAGCGAAATTTTCTGCGTTCCCTAGACTAAAAATATGTAATAACTTATGCAGGGGAAGAAATGAGGTCACCAGCCGTCAAGATGTAACATATCGCTAACACATGTGGATATAGCGGCGTCACCCAAGCCAAGAGTCGCGCTCAAAATTGACTCCGCCTCCCGAGGGACGCTAATGAATTAATCAAAGGCGGGAAGCAAATTACATAAAAACTGCTGATCGTAGGTCCAGCACGCTTGGCTCAAATGAAAGAGGAGACAGAGGGCTACAAGATGCAATATTTAAATATCTTCAATTCTTGGTGTGAAAGGAGCTCTGGTTCTTAATGAACCGTGAAGGTTTACACCCCCAAGCTTCCGGCGGGCGAGATAATATAGGCCGAGCAGGCCCTTGCAGAGAGAGTTGTTCTTTCACGGGTCGTGAGACGGACACTGCGTCCCGCGGTGCTCCAGTTACAGTCAGAAACCCTTGTACAAAAGCCTTTGTGTAGTGAACGGGAGGCCAAACGAGCCTAGGTGAATTGTTTCTGTGCTGCGTGTCAAACTAGTAAAAACCGCGAGCATATTTTACGAACAAGTATTAGAATTCGGCTGAGACACTGCCGGTTTAATGAGTCAGTGAAATTCATAATTCGGTATCACCCAAAGTGTTACTTCGAATCAGGGGCTCGAGTCTCGTGAGCTACCCGATTCTTACTGGGAACGCGGGTGTAAACTCTGAAATAGAGGACGTGTGACGAGTGTAAAAGTGTTACCCACTTGGATTACTATAAGATTTCAGCTGTGACGAGTTCCCCAGGATGTCGGACTTGGATGGACCAGGGATGAAGGACTGCACGCCCGCCACCTACCGAGTGGTCATGGAGTACTAAGAACTTCACCATGGGTCTCCCGTGGGGGGAGACACAACGGCCACCAAACAGATGAGTGATGTCCAAATTTAATTTCTAAGCATGACATAACCCGGGGATAGGATTAGCGTTCTTTTGTAAATATCAAAATGTTGTAAGTTAATGCATGTCCTATATGGAAACTTTATTGATTTTATAATGTTGAAGTAAAATTCAAGGGAGCTGAATTCCCGGACGACTCATATTTCTTTCTTAATGATTAGCTTATCGTGAGGGTTATATTTCCAGTAATATGTAGAATGTCCTAGCAAATATGGGAACAAGGTTAGGAGAATATTTGAGTTTCCCGTAGGGGAGGTTGGAATAATGGTGTTGGCAAGCAGGGAAACATGTCGAAATATTGGTAGTCACTGTCCCACGAGGTTGTCAAATATGCCAGGGAAACTCATGGGTCAGTCAGACAATGCATGCCTAGCTTACAGATATAATCAGTGCATGGACTGCAAGAAAGAAGAAGATCCCGACCGGGAGAGGTACATGTTGTGTGATTTAGATAGGTGTGTGGAACCATATGCAAGTTTCCCGTGATTTTGATTAATTGGCCATAATGGTTGGGAGTGTTTTTTTTGTTATCTATAGCCGGGGCGAGACCCAGGGCAGGAGTCCCTTAATCTTTGGTCAGAAGGTTTAAATATAAGTGTATTTATGTGGTATGAACGAGGAGCCATGAGAGCCAGAGGCCCAAGGGAAGAAGATACGCGATATGGGACGTAGTGAGAAGGCCGAATAGGAATTTACGATGAAATGATTGAGAAGTGATCGTGCTCCAGTCTCAGTAATAATAATGAGAAGGGAGTGAATAAAAAGAGTATTTTATGGGAATTCCACGATAATATAAATAAGCAAATGAAATGGGCCAAGGATGTGTCCCCGAGACGAGAGGGTGAACGTTTGAGGGAGAGAAGAATCTGAATGGCCGTGCGAAGTGAATGGCTGGCCCTTTTTTTTTTTTTTTTTTGTGTATGTCTAGCTCTCGCCCTCGGGACAAAAGGGTCCCGTATCCCCTTGTGTGAGGGCTTGGAGCCTGGTCTGCTCGCGTTCTTTTGTTTGGGTTAAATGGCTTAGCTAAGAATACTTGTATAATGATAATATCACGGTAACTTCTTTTAAAGGTATTTAATAAATGAGTAGGGATCCCCCCCGATATCCGGCGATATGAGAGTAGCTATTCTCGGGATCTACAGAAACCCACAGTACCTCTCGGTCGGGAGTCTGCCAGTTCGACTCCGGATTATGGTGGCGCCCTTGGGCGAGCTGCTCCAAGCTTGCGCTGTGGGCCGGAGCCAGTGATAACCATGCTGTTTCTTTTCTAGGAATGGTTCTCCTGTGTGCATGAATTGTATATATCCATATATCTGTGTATGTTTCGTAATTGTGTGCACATATTTTTGAGTTCAAACAGAACCTATGTGCACGTTGTGTGGTCTTGGTGATAGGTGAGGAGTCCGGGGTTTAGCAAAATGGCATTTGTGGTTGTTGTGCATTATGCAAATGTTTCTTTTAATATGATATTATATAGTGTAGGCCCCGGTTATGTTCGTGTTTAGAACAGCTAGTAATATTTGTGTATAGGGACATCAGATCATCTCACGGTGTGATCGACAGAATAATGTACAAAATTTCATGAACGGTATGAATTAATGAGGACAAATGAACGATAGCAAGTCGCAAAACCTCAATCGTGCCGTTATGCAGGCGACGCCCATGGGCGATTCGTATTTTTAAAGTGATTATTATTTTCTTTTCCTCCCATATGTGGAGAGTCATTGTATAGAGAGCTGTATCAACTTCTTTTAAATTGTCATGTTTTGAATAAATTCATATTCGTAACCCCTATTTAATGATTCTTATCATTTGTAGCAGTGTTAAGCAGTATCCACTAGGCATTTGAACCCAGAGATCCTACTTTCATATTATAGACATAAGACTCCATCTTAAGTATTTGTTGTTTTTGTTTTTCTTTGAACGTACCACTTCCCCAAGTGCTCAGGCTGCCGGGCCGGCACAGAAAGTAGGAAGGGGAGCGGTTCGAAGCTCGTTAAGCAATTCGACCCGCTCTTCAATCAAATCTCATCCGTGGGTGTTTACCCCGTTACGTGGAGGCATTCTTATGCGTGGGTCATCCATTCGAAGCCCGGTAGGGTGTAGTATATTGTCAACATAATCATTTTCTTTAACTAAAATAATATGCAGACCACAGAGAACATTACCACAACTAATAATAATTCTTCTTTTTTTTTTTTTCAACTTGCTTTAGGCTACGTTGCACCAACACAGATAGGTCTCACAGCGATGATAGGACAGGAAAGGGTTAGGGGTGGGACGGAAGCTACCATGGCCTTATTTAAGATACAGCCCCAGCAGTTGCCTAGTCTGAAAATGGGAAACCATGAATAAACATCTTAAAGGCTACTGACAGTGAGCAACATACTTTTAAATCTGAACATTTCAATATAACCACCACCTTTACATGGTATTGTTGAGGTAAGTAAAACATTTTGCATACAGGCAACTTAAATTCTTTCAAGGATAGCCACACTATGACTATGGATATCTTAACACTGATGAAACTACAAAGCAGAAACAATATATTGAAGGCTGGGAAGTATTGAAAGGGATGATAAACATCCATGAAGGTAGTATGTGTGATGATGCAGAGTTAATCTTTGTCTTCTTTTGTATTTATGTTTCTTCGTATTGCTCCATCCTATTGCTCCCTCTACCCACACTAATCTCTCTTTATGTTTATCCTGACATATTTTCTAATCCTTTTCCATAGAATCCTGTCCCCAGTCTTCCTCAAATATTCATGAAAGGAGCAAACAAAACTAAATAAAACAAAATATATTTTGAAGGACTATGATATATTATTTGTACAATACCTTTGTAAGCATAAGGGACCTTTCCATTTTCATCCCATTTCAGTGTCCAGCCTCCTTCCATCTCTGCAAGGCAGATCTATAAATAAGATAGGAGAGTTTCAGCTAGTTTCAGTATAGCTATGTACTCAGGATTTTACATTACATATTGCAGGAGTCTCAGTTTTTCTCTTAAATAAGATCATGTACATACAACCTGTTATACAAAATAGTGAACCAGGCTACTTCATCGGTCAGTTTCAAAATTTCAAGGAGACTGCTATTCCAGTATACTGACTTCATTATCTCCTCTCTCCTATCAGTTCTCATTAAAGACAACATTAAATCTTAAAAAAAGAAAATAATGTTCAGAAATAAAGCTAACAAGTTATTTATAACATAACTGAGGCATCTAGTATCAAAACCGGCCAAGTCACTCAAGGCATACTGTATTTTTCAATATGGACGATAAACCTGTAGAGAAGTAAGTATAAATAACCACCTAATCGATACTTTATTAATGCCTCAGGCAAAATTGAATAAAATTAAAACTTACAGGACATGTTTCGACCACTTAGTGGTCCTCTTCAGCTGTATAAATAAAGAACTGAAAAGAAAAACATTGACAATAAGCACAAATAAAAGTTCTTTGGAGACTCCTTTGATAAAAATGGAGGTCGTCAGAATAGGTCATCTTGCCTTTCGTTCTTGTTTGGAAAAGATGTTTATTCTGCGCTGTCTAGAGGGTCTGTCTTTGAGCGCGACCTGGTGAAGTAATGATGTGATACAGTTTGACAGTTCATGGAAAGCTCTGGAGAGAAGGGAAGTAGAGTTTCATCGTCATCTAAAATAACATGTGAGGGAGGAGGGAGATTGGGCTGTGCTTCTGCGATGTCGTGTTTGATTATATCTCTTAGAATGGGTAGACATGAAACAGACTAGACGAACAAGAGATATAATCAAACACGACATCGCAGAAGCACAGCCCAATCTCCCTCCTCCCTCACATGTTATTTTAGATGACGATGAAACTCTACTTCCCTTCTCTCCAGAGCTTTCCATAAACTGTCAAAATGTATCACATCGTTACTTCACCAGGTCGCGCTCAAAGAACAGACCCTCTAGACAGCGCAGAATAAACATCTTTTCCAAACAAGAACGAAAGGCAAGATGACCTATTCTGACGACCTCCATTTTTATCAAAGGAGTCTCCAAAGAACTTTTATTTGTGCTTATTGTCAATGTTTTTCTTTTCAGTTCTTTATTTATACAGCTGAAGAGGATCACTAAGTGGTCGAAACATGTCCTCTAAGTTTTAATTTTATTCAATTTTGCCTGAGGCATTAATAAAGTATCGATTAGGTGGTTATTTATACTTACTTCTTGATTAAACATCGATACGGTCATGAAATGGACAACTTGTAATAAACCTGTAGAGACAAAGCAATGATGGTCAGAAAAGATTTTTTTTCACAGTTATATCCTTAATGGTTTAATATTTAAGTTCCGCTGTTTTGAGAAATCTAACTCATAATAAACCCATCTTTTTTGTTAATTTAAATTTTGACTTGGCCATTTTTGTTGCAATTTTATACAATTTCACCAGGTATGAAAGTAAATTTTTCAGTTCACCACTCGGAACAATATCCACATTACAGCACACAATAATGACAAAATATGAGCACACCGGAAATAGGATTGCTTTGGCGCCAATGACGGCAAGAAGCCCGCGAATATGTAAATCAGTGTTGCAAACGAACAAAAAACAAAATATTATGACTTCAAAGAATATACATTACAAGGAACGATTTTGCCTACTGATATGATCACATTGTTACTTAATGTAACAACACAAGCTTCCAGACAATAATGCTGCATCATAAAGATTGTCGCTCGTTCCTTGACTTGGCTGGTTTTGAATTCACTGGCTGCATGACTTGGCCGAGAATTCAGTGCTCTATAACATGAAGACATGGACGATTTTAAAGCATATTCTTGTTTCACCTGATAGTGCTATACTTCTACTTCAAATTTATAACCTTAACTCATTTTCGCAAATTTTGTGACTTGGCCGGTTTTGATACTAGACGCCTCAACTGATTAAATAATTACTTTTAACCTTAAATTCATAAAAATCATCTGATAGCCTACCTGTTTTATTTTCAAATTCAGGTAGATATGAATATAAAAATCTAGAACTGTGATTACACTACATACAGTATTAATTTCAGTAGAGGATTCAATAGCGAAATGTATTCTACCAGAGTGTGAGAAACCTGGTGTGGAGGAAGGAAGTACTGTAACGGTACCAATGAAGTGTAAAGAGGTGATGTATATGCAGTGGAGACCTGGACAATGACAAAAAGACGGGAGAATAAAATCAAGGCCAGTGAAATGAAATTTTTTTAAAGTATAGTAGGAAAGTAAAGAAATGACAGAGTAAGAAATGAGGACATCAGGAAGGAAGTCAGAGTGGGAAAGCTTTATGACAGGATGGAAAAAAATAAACATTGAATATTGAATTTTCATGACTGCATTGTAATCAAAACCGACTTTCAACATATTAGGTCGTGTTACGTGCATTTTGTATGTGTTGAAGAAATGTTAAGTACAGAACAAAAATGGCCAACTGGGCATATAGAGCTTATGGTAGAATAACTGTTTTATAATGTTTCAGTTTACGTTCACTTCTTTCTTATAAAATACTGTTGATCACAACTATGAGCTCACTACAGCTTTGCTGCACCTTGATTCAATCTCACATACTATACTACTAACCTGGGAGAACACATGTCCTAAATACTTGAAATGATCTACTTGGTCAGCTTTGTATTCGTCGCACCGTTTTCCCATTTGCATAATTAAAGTGTCAAGGACTTCACTGTAAAAATTTTGAGCATTTGTTATGTTCTGCCATCTATATCTTACTATATATTTTACAACATTTTCAACGCAAGAGGATACCGTGTTTTCTGATTGCATGTCCTTGAGGATACTAGTGGTTTTCCTAATTTCAGTATTGCACAGAATTACATTAGATGTGGTTTTATGTTGCAATATAACAAGGAGATGGTCTGTATAAATAAAACAAATCTATAGACACAGAACAAATAAATGAATTGGGCCTTCCTGAATATGTTAAGCAACCCAACAACAGAATTGTACAACTTACTGTCCCAACCCTCATCATTCTGCGCAATATCTTCAAAAACCTGTCTTAAATCATCATAGTGTGAAAATATTGTGTGGACTGCTCTGGAATGAAAGCTCCAATGGGTAGTACATGCTTGTGGAAGTCTAAATCCTTTGGATTCCAGCTCTCTTTGAGGATCTACTGAAAATGAATGAAATGCTGTTGGCTTATCAATGAAGAGCCTGACTGATTTTATTGTTTTGCAGAAATGGAGAAGAACAAGGTTTAATTGGTGGGCAGTGCAGAAATATTGCCCATCAGCAAACTTGCTGAACGTAATGCTGAACACCCCCCATGCCTTCCTGCCATTGTGGAGCACCCGTCATATGTTTGACATAGAATTTTATAAATTACTCCTCACTTTTGCAGAATATCGACAATAAATTCTGATAAGTCTGATGCAGTCTTATCAATCGGAACATCATAAAAGCCTATGAATCTTTCTGTGGGATCCTGCTTTGAGCAGAACCAGAACCAGAATATTACACAGACTTGAGACCTATTTGAGACATTTAAGGTCTCATCCGCCTGTATACCAATGAAATCACAAGAATCTAACTCTGCTTTCATCGTTTCCTGAATTATGGTAGTTACAGACTCAATTAATTCATTACTTATATCGCTTGATGTGCTTTTGAAGCCCAACGTGCCAGGCTGAATGGCTCAGACGGTTGAGGTGTTGGTCTTCTGATCCCAACTTGGCAGGCTCGATCCTGGCTTAGTCCGGTGGTACTTAGAGGTGCTCAAATACGTCAGCCTCGTGTTGGTAGATTTACTGGCACGTAAAAGAACTCCTGTGGGACTAAATTCCGGCATCTTGGCATCTCCAAGAACCATAAAAGTAGTTAATAGGAAGTAAAGCAAATAACATTATTATTATCATTATTAAAAGCCCGACGTAGACTGCAGATGATCTTGAATGTACTGTTCCTGTTTTGAAACATCTAACAACTTCAGGTAACTGCTGCTGTTGATCGAGTCTTCCCCTTCAAAATGACCTCGAAATCCAAGCTCCTGTTTCCCAAGAAAATACACAATATCAAGTCTCTCTACAACAAGCCGATTTTGTTTTACAACTTTGTTATGTTTAACGGCTTGAATTCTTGCACCTTCAGATAAAGAACGTTCTATCCCCCAGCGCCCCAGTAAACAGAATTTCTCTCCATTCTGAATATGTTTATTTCAGTTTTGATGCTTCTCTGCTTTTCTAAGAATGTTTTTGTAACAATTATCTCATTTAAAGTCCATTCCTTTTCACCACCAAACAAAACACACGTACACCCTTTATCAAACCCACGAATATCACGTACACCAAGAAAATTGAAATTTCCTAGCTACTTTATCAACAAAATACTTAATATCTAAATTAGGCATACATCCTTCATTTTTGGCTTCACACTTCTCTTCATAAATCCAAACAGAGAATGGTTAACATTTTAAAGAGTTGAAAAGACTTGTGAAGTTCCCGCAGGGGCCTGCTTCACTCATTATTTAAACGCGAGTTTCAACCAGATAATGTCAGCCTTGTTTTACACAATAGAAACTCAGATATTGAATTGGATTTTTCCATGTCTGAATTGTCACTAATATTGCCAATAATACACTGATTGCCTACTAACTCAAAAGAATACCATGTGCACTTTCACAATTAACAATACGTACTTCTTTGTTGCCTTCGCGCTATGACTTTCTACACAGTCGAATAGCAGAAGAGGCATACTTCATCGGGCCCAAGACTTAGCGGAGAGAGGGATGCGGGTGGTAACCTAACCTTCCTCCACCACCCCGCTCCCAACCACCAAGCTGGCGAAATGCAAACAAAACAAAAAGTCCTGGGTCAGTCAAGTTATTTGCTGCCTCCCTGTCAGAATAAGTAGTCCGCTGTTACCATCTAGCAGGCATTCAGCAAAGCACATAGCCTGCTGCTGTCAACCATGTAGTACATATTAAATAGAGATTATTGTAGTTTTAACACAATAGCAACAGCAGATACATTTTTTACGATATTTATATAATTTAATCGTATTTCTTAGGGTAGGCATTGCCTCAAATGACTCCAAGTAGTTTTGCCATTGATTATTATTATTATTTTGGTTTCTAATTGCTCAACTGTCAGTCATGTTTCGTGATACAGCAAACAGATAGATGAAAATTAATTTAACAGTTCAAAATCAAATATTCTTACCTCATAATAGGCAAGGAAGCCCTTGGCCTGAGTGTAGTTTCCTGGAGCACCTCCTCCAGCTTCCTTGTTGATGTAGGTACCAAGATCATAGTTGGTATTTCCTTGAGAAAGTGTGAAAGAGCGACCATAGAAAGGAATACCCACAACAAGCTTGTCAGAAGGACAGCCCATCTCCTGCCAGAGGAACATTCCATCATTCTAGAACACACAAAAGTAGTTCTACATTAACATTTTTGATAAAATTATTTGTTATTGATTACAGCCTGTCCTAAACATTATTGTATGATTCTATATCGGTAATTACGGTATTTTATTATCACTAATAATAAACGGACAACCATGATATTGTGGTTTGAAGATCTAAAATGTGGTTATGTTTATGTTTCCTTATATATACATATACAGTATGTACGAGGGTCATCCAGAAATTAAGTTTCCCTATCTTTAAAAAAAAAATAGTTATATGAAAAATGTTACTGTCCCCTGATACAGCAATGTTGGAGCTAGTTTTTGACATTTTTGACATGATAACCACCAGAATAGAGACACTTGTCATATTGTGGGATCAAATTTTGTATGCCGGTATCGTAGAAGTCTGCCGCCTGGGAATGAAACCAGCATGTAACATTCTTCTTCAGCTCTTCGTCTATGTAAAAATGCTGACAGGACGAAAAATTTCTTGAGGTGCCAGAAAAGATGAAAATCACTGGAAGCAAGGTCAGGACTGTTTGGTGGATGATCAAACACCTTCCAGCCGAACTCCTGCAGAACAGTTGCTGAGCGGCGAGTCGAATGTGGGCGAGCATTGCCATGGATCAGCACAACACCTGAACTGAGCATTTCACGCCTCTTGTTTTGAATGGTCCATTGCAATTTCTTTAGAAAATGTATCACAGACTGAGCCCTGCAGGCATCAGGAGAAAGAATACGAGCCGCAATTAATTCCAGCCACTACTGCTTTGCTACTGACTCCAGACGGGACTTGTCCGGCTGATGATTGCTATGTCATAGATCTGTGACGCATGCTGATATTTTCTGACTAAGTATGTTTACAAGAAAACAAATAGAGAAACTTAATTTCTGAATGGCCTATATATATATATGATAGACTATGAGTAAATGATTGCTATGAGTAAAAAATTGGAATCACAGTTAAGGTTTTCTGCAGATTATGTCATACTGTATGGAGTAATAAAGAAGTTACAGGATTGTGAGCAAATGCCCTTCAGGCTAGCAACTCAATGTTGATGATGGTGATGGTGATGATGATGATGATGATGATGATAACATGCAGTAAACTCATGATTGTTTACTGGAAGCTTAACCATATCTGATCGATTAGATTAGCAGCTTGCCATTTTCTACCACTATGAGCGCTAATATGAGTTAATGCATTCTTTCACTTAAGCACCACTACGAGCGCTAATGCGAGTCAATGCAGAGTTTCACTTAAGCCCTTATAACTACATTAGGTGTGGACATTTTTCAAAAAATCAGAAAATGCCTGAGGGTATTAAACCAAAGAACACATTACAGAAAGAATTATGTAAATAAGTTAATTTGGCTAGGATCTGAATAAAAAAGAAAACAAGTAAAGAAACAAGTGATTTTAGGCTGTTTTGCCAGAACTGCATTTAGGCCGGAAGTGATTTTTGATTTTGTTTTAGTTCCATAGAGCTATCCAAGATACACAATTTGAAACCTTTCCGGGCCCTTTAGCCCTTCAACTTTCAGCACAATTGAGGAAATTGCTTAATTATGTTTTTTGTAGTATGGGAACCACTACTTTGTCTGCTAAGAAATGTTTTTAACATTAAAAGACCTGGACAATGTTGTGAGATGAACAGCGGACAATGGTATGATGGTAAACAGTGTGAAAAGTCATGTTATAAATTCCATCAAGAAGAAAAGTCCTCTGAACTTGAATTACTATATTGGTGGAGAGAAAGTACCCTGGTGTTTATATAAGGAAAGATCTTTATAGGGGTAGTCACATTAATAATGTAGCTCACAAACACATTCCACGGGGATGCCACACCAACCACGTAGCTGGACTCACTCATGACTCAAAACTTGCCCTTGAAAGATACCAGACCGAGCTCGATAGCTGCAGTCGCTTAAGTGCGGCCAGTATCCAGTATTCGGGAGATAGTAGGTTCGAACCCCACTGTCGGCAGCCCTAAAAATGGTTTTCCGTGGTTTCCCATTTTCACACCAGGCAAATGCTGGGGCTGTACCTTAATTAAGGCCACGGCCACTTCCTTCCCACTCCTAGCCCTTTCCCATCCCATCGTCGCTATAAGACCTATCTGTGTCGGTGCGACGTAAAGCAAATAGCAAAAAAAAGAAAGATACCAGCAATTGTTCGAGAATGATCCCCTTCTCAGAAGAAACACTGGAAGCAAGTGAGAGGTTGCTTAGTGCTATAACCACCTCAAGACAAGAGAGACGGTGCTCTCTAATAGAAAATCTGGATATGAAACAAAATAGCTGACGTGCATGGAAATTTGTTTCAGAACCTTAACAAAGATCCAACTTCAACTCAGGTACGTAAGAGTGAAGTTACACCCAATAAGATTGCTCATCAACTACTACTTAATAGTAAAAGTACCAGAAGGATGAAAAGACTGGAGTTTCAACGTGAACTTGAAGATGAAAATCACTTACTTAACACTTCCTTTTCACTGGCTGAACTGCATGAGGTGATTCAGCACATGGAGAATAAAAAGTCAGGTGGAGTGGATGAGTTGAGAACAGAACAAATAAAACGTTTTGGGCCTGAAACATTGAAATGGATCCTCAACTTCATGAATAACTGCATCACCACTTGCCATATTCCAAGCTCATGTTGAGGCTATTTTGAAACCTGGCAGGGAGCCAAATGAATCTAAGAACTTCCGATCTGTTTCTCTATTGTGTCATCTTTTCAAAATCCTTGAGGGAATAGTACTGAACCATATTTCACTTCTTGTAGATGAAGCTCTCATACCTGACCAAACAGGATTTGGGCCTGGAAGATCATGTTGTGGACAACTTCTCAATCTGACACAACATATAGAGGAAGGCTACGAGCGAGGACAAGTGACTGGTGTTGCCTCGTAGACCTTAGCCCAGCTTATGATACCATTAATCATAACAGATTGGTGTATAATGAGTATCAAACAACAAGGGACTATGGTTTTACAAAATTTGTTGAATGCATTCTTCAAAATCGACATTTCTACGTGTCTCTTCAAAATGAGAACAGCCGTTGGAGAACTCAAAAGAATGGATTACCCCACGAAAGTGTTCTAGCACCATTGCTCTATAACATCTACACTAATGACCAACCAATTCCTGCCGTAGTCAAGCATTTTATCTATGCTGATGACACAGCAGTGGCAGCACAGGGGAACACATTTGAAGAGGTTGAAGGAAAGCTGGAAAAGTCTCTCGAAGAATTTGTTACATAAAACGAGAACAATCATTTGAGACCCAACCCCAGCAAAACTCAAGTTTGTGCCTTTCATCTATGTAATAAAGAAGCCAGTAGAAAATTGTGTGTGAAATGGAGAGGAGTAGTCCTTGAACATTGTTATACGACAAAATACCTTGGTTTTTTTTTTCTTTACGTCACACCGACACAGATAGGTCTTATGGCGACGATGGGACAGGAAAGGGCTAGGAGTGGGAAGGAAGTGGCCGTGGCCTTAATTAAGGTACAACCCCAGCATTTGCATGGTGTGAAAATGGGAAACCACGGAAAACCATCTTCAGGGCTGCCGATAGTGGGGTTCGAACCTACTATCTCCCGAATACTGGATACTGGCTGCAAAGCACCTTGGTATGAAACTGGACAGAACTTTATTTTTCAAACAACACTTTCAAAATTCCAAACAAAAAGTGTGCACTAGGAATAATATTATCAGAAAACTAACAGGCACATCTTACGGTGCATACTCTCATGTCCTACGTACATCTGCCTATCAACTGCAGAATATGCATGACCCATATGGAGAAACTCTGCCCACGCTAAGCAAGTAGATAGTGCTGTGAACGAGACTGACGGCAAAATTACTGGGTGTCTGAGACCAACTCCAACAGAAAATATCTGTCCTCTCGCAGAAATCACCCCTCCTCACCTAAGAAGGGAAGTAACAGCAGAAATCGAACGTCGGAAGCAATCAACCGATCCACGTCACCCCGTTTATCGCCATCACCTTTGTAAATCAAATGCAGCCCATTAGACTCAGGTCAAGGAAGAGTTTTATAAGAACAATCATATCACTTGTTGATATGCCAGAAAAACAAAGGCATGAACTGTGGCAACAACAAGTACGTAATCCATCCCTGAGTTTAAAGGAAGAACATTCTGCAGATTTTCGCCTTCCGTATCCCGTCTGGAATACACTCAATCGACTGTGGACAGGTGTTTCAAAGCACAAGTCTAACCTAGTTAAGTGGGGTTATGTACAAGGAGACATGACCTGTGATTGTGGACTAATACAGGATGAAGAACACCTTCTGGTTTGTCAGCATTTACCATCAACATGCATAAAGGAAGGCATTTTTCAGGCCAATGATAAAGCTGTCCTTGTAGCCAAATATTGGAAAAACATTTTTGCAGTGTATCTGGACAAGGAAAATACATAAATTAATAAGGTTGTAAATAAAGGTTAGAGATATGTACGGGTATTTGAGAGTTGTAGTAAAGATGTAAAGGAGAGGGTATGTAAGTCTCTGGTAAGACTCCAATCAGAGTATGGTCGCAATGTATGGGGACCCTCTGCAGGGTTACTAGATTCAAGAAATGGAAAAGATGCAAAGGAAAGCAGCACAGTTTGGTTTTAGTTGTAGATGATATTATGCTGTATAACATAATAAATAATATACAGGATTGTGAGCGACTGCAAGAAAGAGTCAGATCAAAAATTAGATGGATGGCTTTTTCGGCGTTTGCTCTATTAACCAGCGTTTCGTCTTAGGTCTGACACTAGACTCTTCAGAGTGGGATGTGTCAGACCCTACCCACTGACGCTGGGGTGTATGCAGGTGAACTTATCAGAAGCTTATTTATGAAGCACAGTCTGATAACTGCATACGGGAGATAAAACTCCACAATGGAATTAATGCCCGCCTAGCAATTCCAAATGGAAATTCTAAGTTCCCATGGAGGGAATTAGATTCTTTTCCACCAATAGAGCATATAAAAAATCAGATCAAAAATTAGATGGATGGCTTTTTCGGCGTTTGCTCTATTAACCAGCGTTTCGTCTTAGGTCTGACACTAGACTCTTCAGAGTGGGATGTGTCAGACCCTACCCACTGACGCTGGGGTGTATGCAGGTGAACTTATCAGAAGCTTATTTATGAAGCACAGTATCAGTATCAGACTGTGCTTCATAAATAAGCTTCTGATAAGTTCACCTGCATACACCCCAGCGTCAGTGGGTAGGGTCTGACACATCCCACTCTGAAGAGTCTAGTGTCAGACCTAAGACGAAACGCTGGTTAATAGAGCAAACGCCGAAAAAGCCATCCATCTAATTTTTGATCTGATTTTTTATATGCTCTATTGGTGGAAAAGAATCTAATTCCCTCCATGGGAACTTAGAATTTCCATTTGCAAGAAAGAGCTCGACAACATTGTAAGATGGACAGCAGACAACTGTATGATGGTTCTAATTTCTGATAAAAGAGTAGTATTATGGAAATATTACAAACTTTGAGCTGGGAAGACTTGGGAGTAAAAAGATGAGCTGCTCGATTAAGTGGTATGTTCCAAGTTGTCAGCGGAGAGATGGCATGGAAAATGGCGTTAGTAGATGAATGAGCTTGAATAGAGTCTTTGAAACTAGGAAAGACCATAACATTAATATCAAGTTGGAATTCAAGAGGTAAAATTGGGGAAAATATTTATTTACAGGAAGAGGAATTAGGGTTTGAAATTTTGTTTTCAAATTTGCTTTTCGTCGCACCCACACAGAGAGGTCTTATGGTGACAAAATGGGAAGGAAACGGCCAAGGCCTTTATTAAGGTACAGCCCCAGCATTTGCCTGGTGTGAAAATGTGAAACCACGGAATACCATCTTCAGCGCTGCCAACAGTGGGGTTTGAACCCACTATCTCCTGGATGCAAACTCACAGCTGCGTGCCCCTAACCGCTCTTGAAATAATTCACCAAGGGAGATATTCGATAAATTTCCAAATTCTTTGAAATCTTTTAAGAAAAGACTAGGTAGACAAATGATAGGGAATCTTTCATCTGAGCGACAGCCTTAAATGCAGGTCAATGATGACTGATTAAATCAACTTCAAAAGGGCAATCAAAGTGTTATTTGATATGAAATCTTGTAATAAAATCATAATAACAGATATCCAAACCAAACCCCATGGCGCAACAGCCCCAAAGGGCCTTGGCCTACCAAGCGACTGCTGCTCAGCCTGGAGACCTGCAGATTATGAGGTGTAATGTGGTCAGCACGACAAATCTTCTCGGCCGTTATTCTTGGCTTTCCTGACCAGGGCCGCCATTCCACCGACAGATAGCTGTTCAATTGTAATCATGTAGGCTGAGTGGACCTCGAACCAGCCCTCAGATCCAGGTAAAAATCCCTGACCTGGCCGGGAATCAAACCCGGGACCTCTGGGTAAGAGGCAGGCATGCTACCCCTACACCATAGGGCTGGCAATAACAGATATCATAATCTTGAAATTATTTGTATTTACTGTGATACCCAATTCTGATTAAGTTACAAAGTAGGACAAAGCCTCACAAAATGGGAATTATGGCAGAATAAAATCAAATAACCAAATTGTGTGAATTTTGTGAACATCTAACAGTCACTCATTTTGTCTTTTCTTCCATTGCTAACTTTTTTCAAACACTGTCTTTGCCACCCTACCAATCTGTCTGTGTACTCATCGTACTCAGGACTGTTCTTCCTCTCTAACCAATGAAGATAGAACATCAAAACTGTTGAGCTTGTAGAGAGGGGATTACTGTTTTATGTGAAAGAAAGAAAATAGACTAGTAGACCCATGCTGCTCCACAACATATGTCATAAATAGGTCAAATAACACATCTTCATGTGCCTGTTGTAGTCGTATTGTTTTGCCTGCCCTTTCCAATAGTTTTATGAACATTTAATACTGGTACCATATATAATAACTGATTCATTCATAATATAGTTTATAATGCTTCTTTCCATACAGTATTTACTGTGCTTCGACCATTTGGGCATATCTGGATCTTAACTTTTCGAACGATCTTGCCCGAGATAGTGCAACATTTTAATTGGCCGTGACTGAATACTGGTTCAGGTAAGTAGAAACCCACTTTTTCAAGAGGTTGTCCCTGCCCTTTATTACCAGTAATGGTCATACAGAAGGCTAGTCGACTTGATGCCTACCCGTCTGTGCATATGTTAATGTTTTCTATCAGCAGCATGTAAATTATGAGGAAAGTTCTGCAATCTGTTGAGTATATTTAGGAGCTGGGGAAGGTCAGAGAATCAAAGAGTATATAGCACAGAGTAATATTCTTCCATGATCAGAGGGAGTGTATACTCTCTGGCTTGACATGACTGCATGCTATGACATTACTAAGGATGAAAATCATGTACCAGAATATTAACGAAAGTGTTCGTCGCTTAGCAACCTGCTAAGTACAGAATGTATTGCGGGTTAGGCTAAGCCTTCACCTGCAATTATTGGAGTGATCATTTAATGATTTGATTTTATGATTAGTCAAAGTTGGCTGAACTTAGAGACCTATCGATGTCTCATGATTCACCGGCAGGTAATTCCAAAGAGAATAAAACAAAAATGAAGCTAATCGATCCAGTAGAACGGACGGATGGATTTGCTAAAGCTGTTTTTAGTGAACTCTTTTAATATATAGATTATCAACCTTTTGATTTATGCAGCCAGGTAAACACAATTGTTTCTGCCAACAGTACTCAGTCACCTTCTCTAGAATTGACCATCCTCAACGTTATTTTAACATTGTAAATCTTCTAGGTTCAGTGTTTCAATATACTTAAGCCACTGACTAAGATTTGAAGATTTGAAATCTATGAAGAAGTCATGATGTCATACTGTATGGAGTAATAAATAAGTTACAAGATTGAGAACAACTCTACTGACGGATCCAGTAAACATGAAAACACTGTAGTGATTGACAGGACGAGAAAAATTGGCATTCTTATGGATCCAACAGTAAGGTTTGAGAGTAACAGTTCACAAGACAAAGAAGTGATCGGGTTGTTCTTTGGTGTGTGAGTATCTGTCACAAAATTTTCAGTTAATTTCTTCCTTCGTTACGGTATTCCTGTTTCGTTTTTAAAGATGTTTGTTTAGATGTTTTTCATAATTCACTATCAATAGTAAATTACCATTTTTATGGTATATACAAGGAAAATTAAAATATTCCTCATTAGGAATAGTTGTACAACAGGGGAATTTCAAAATAAAAAAGTATATAAGCTCATTTTATCCTATAAATACTGTATAAAAATTTGAATGACATTACAATACTTTACTGTCACTTTGACGCTGGTACCCTTATTAAAGGGCAGGTATCCCTTGTGGATTTTCTCTCTTAAATATTATTTACTGTTTCCTTTTAATGAATCCATACTTACCACATTCAGTTTCTCGTAGGCCCACTGGTCATGAGGTCGCTTGTATAGAGGACTATGTGTATCAGCAAAACCAGCCCAGTTTCCACGAAGATCGTATGCCATAACATGGACTGCATCGATTAATCTGGAAAGATATAAAATGTATCAACAACAAAGTAGTAAATTAAATGTCTTATTAATAACATCTGACCCTTCAGTAAGCTAAATCAATAACTGATCACTTTCAGAGAGTATGAGGCTCTGAAATCTATGCATCTGAACAGTGACAGTAATATTGCAGTGTAGGCAGCCAACTGAACCATTTTTTTAAATTTAATTTTTTTACAAATTGTTTTATGTCGCACCAACATAAATAGACATTATGGCAACAATGGGAGAGGAAAGGCCTGGGAGCAGGAAGGAAGCAGCCATGACCTTAATTAAGGTCCAGTCCCAGCATTTGTATGGTGTGAAAATTGGAAAGCACAGAAAGCAGACAGCAGGGTTTAAACCCACCATCTCCTGAATGTAGTCCGGATTGATGGCTAAGTGGTTAGCGTGCTGGCCTTTGGCCACAGGGGTCCCGGGTTCAATTCCCGGCAGGGTCGGGAATTTTAACCTTAATTGGTTAATTTCGCTGGCACTGGGGCTGGGTGTATGTGTTGTCTTCATCACCATTTCATCCTCATCATGACACGCAGGTCGCCTACTGGCGTCAAATCAAAAGACCTGCACCTGGCGAGCCGAACTTGTCCTCGGACACTCCCGGCACTAAAAGCCATAAGCCATTTCATTTAATTTTCCTGAATGTAAGGTTCCTTTTCATGTCCCTGTCTCCCTACATATGACTTGATTTAATAAGCTCCATCTGTGGATCAGAGGTAGAGTGTTGACTTCCAGATCTTTTTTTATTTTTTTTAAATTTTTTTATTAATTTTACAATTTGCTTTACATCGCACCAACACAGTTAGGTCTTATGGCGACAAAGGGATAAGAAATGGCTCAGAGTGGGAAGGAAGTGGTCGTTCCCTTAATTAAGATTTGGGTTAAAACCTAGCAGAGATAGCCGGATTTTTGGGGGACAGAAAAAAGTTCATCTGTCACTCCATGTCGTATGATGTTGGCATGCAAAAGACCTCTCGTGACACATTTGGTGTTCATCTGACAAAATACATTAAAACTCAGCCATAGACACCCAAGAGAGATTTGGTTTTGGGTTTACTGTGCCTTCTAGTGGGCCTAAAGTAAAACAGAATGTCAAAATTCACATGCAGGGAGCCAGATGGCATCAAATTGAAATGCCTGCACATGGTAGCTAAGGCCATACGATTATTATTATTATTCTTCTTCCTTCGTTATGCCCATTCATAGAGCGCGTTTGAACTTGATAGTTGGTTTGATGGTTTGTGCCTTCTTATCCTCCCAAAATCTCTTCATGAATGCACTGTGTTGCATCTTGCGTTCTGTCGACCACTTCCTACCAGTTGTCTTTTTTGGTTTCTCCCTAAATTTATGATTAGCTATTTTGGTTCTAAAAGCTCCATGATTTTCCATGATGTCGTCTGTAATATTTATTTCTTGGAGGTCCGCCTTAGTTTCTTCTAGCCATTTTATTTTGACCTTCTTTGAGTTGATTACTTTGAATAATCTTTTAGTTAGTCTGTCGCTGTTCATTCTGTAGATATGGCCATAGAAATTAAGGCGCCTTTTCCGTACAGCATCAGTAAACCTGTCGGTGAAGGAGTAGAGGTCCGCTGTTTTCCTCTTAATCCACATTCCATTTTCTCTCGTAGGACCATAAATTTTCCTGAGAATTTTCCGCTCCTGCTTTTCAATTTCTGTAATTTTAGAGTGACCACCTAAGCATATGGTTTCTGAGGCATATAAAGCTTCGGGCAATACAACTGTCTTGTAGTGTCGTAATTTTGCATTACGCGATATGACTCTTTTGTTGTAGTAATTCCACGTCAGTCTGTATGCCTTATGTAGTTTGGTGTTTCTTTCTACATTGGCACTACTGTCTAATCCTGATGGTAGTATAATTTCTCCAAGGTATTTGAAGGAGGGCACCTGTGAAATTGTGCCGTTTTCCATCTCTAGCGGAGTTCTTTTGCTATTTTGACGTAGATTTTCCATGTACTTGGTTTTCTCGTAGGATATCTGGAGGCCTGCCTTTGATGCTATATTGTGTAGTCTCTGTATGGCATACCTTGTTTCATCCTTGGTCTTAGTAATGATTGCAAGATCATCAGCAAATGCTAAACATTTCACATTGACCTTGCTTCCCAAATTTCCGATGTTCACACCTTTGATATCCTTTTCCCACTCTCTAATAACTTTGTCTAGAACTAAGTTAAACAGAATAGGGGAGATGCTGTTACCTTGACGAACGCCCGTACATATTTCAAAAGGCTCAGAGATTTCTCCAAGGAATTTCACTTTAGAGGTCGTACTCGTGAGGGTCTGCTGGATAAGTGCTCTGGTCTTCTTGTCCACTCTGAGTTCTTCTAGGGTATCAAATACTGTCTGTCTGTCCACAGAGTCATACGCCTTCTTAAAATCCACAAAGGTGACGATCGTGCTGGCACTTCGGCAAATCCTTAATATCGTCTTCAAGTTCCATATTTGTTCTGCACATGATCGACCTTTCCTGAAACCCGCTTGGTACTCGCCAATCAGATGATCTGTCTGTTTTTCTAACCGGTTCAAGAGAGCTTTGGAAAGGATTTTGTATGCGATTGGCAGTAGAGATATGCCTCTATAGTTGTTTGGATCTGCCTTGTCACCTTTCTTGTGCAATGGGTGTATTAATGCACACTTCCAATCCTGTGGAATCATTTCCGTTTCCCATATTTCTACTAGGATTGCATGAATTTTGCTTACAAGATCATCTCCAAGTTTACACATCTCCGCAGTGATGCCGTCCTCTCCAGGAGCTTTATTATTTTTAAGCGATCGTATAATCTCTGCTGTTTCCTGTATTGTCGGTGGCTGTGAATCGGGGTTGGGCATGGGCTTTTCAAAGTTCAGTCTTCCCTTTGGAGGATCACAAATGAGGAGGTCTCGGAAGTAGTCAGCTAGAATAGTGCAGTTCTCTTTGGTGTTCATTTCTAATGTTCCATTTGCTCGACGGAAACATAAAGATGGTGGTTGATAGCTAGATAAATTCTCACGGAAGGTCTTGTAGAAATTCCTGGAGTTGTTTCTAAGGAAATCTTGTTCGATTTCCATGAGTCTATTTTTGTCATAGGCTCGATTCTCCCTGCGGATTATTTTTGAGGAGATTTTCTGAACTTTTAGGAAGGTCTCCCATCTCTTAGTTGTTTGATGTCCATTCCACTGATTCCATGCTTTCATCCGTTTATCAATGGCTTTATCACAGGTCGTGTTCCACCACCTATGTTTGCGTTTCCTTGGAGGCTGCCCTAATTTCATGGCTGATGTCTGAAGTGTTTTACGAAGGCCTGGCCAGTCCTTGGGGTCCTGCTCTCGTATGTCTTGTAGAAAGGTCGTGGCGTTCTGTCGAAGACATTCTGGATCAACTCTTAGAGATCTTTTGTGTTTAGGTCTGCATCTGTTGGGTTGGAATCTCACTTTGATTTGTGTTAGGTAGTGGTCCGAGTCGACAAATCCCTTCCGTACTCTAACATTTTGGATCTCACACATATTCTTTCTGGAGATTGCGACGTGATCGATCTGGAATTCGCCCAATAACGGGTTTGGTGATTTCCACGTTTTCTTCTTATGTGGGGGTCTCGCAAAATGCGTAGACATTAGTTTTAAGACAAATGTTTTACAGAAGTCTATAAGACGTTCTCCATTCTTGTTCGTTCTCCAATGTGCCGAGTGATGACCAACAATCCATTTGTGTTTCCTCTCTCTGCCAACCTGTGCATTAAAATCACCTACTAAGATTTTCACGTGGTGCTTTGGAATCTTGCTAGTGGTTTCTTCTAAGAGTTCCCAGAAGGCTTCCACTTTCTCTGGGTTTTTCTTATTGTCAGTGTTTGTGGGAGTGTGGGCATTGACCAAGGAGTAAGCTTTATTGCCAGATTTCACAGTAAGTACTGAGATTCTTTCAGATGGGGATGTAAAGTCAAGTACAGAACTGATGATAGTTTTACGTACCGCAAAAGCTGTTCCAAGTTGTGTTAAGTTCCCATGGATTCTTATGGCAGGTTTACCCTTAAATATCCTGTACTCTTCAGAGTCAAAATGGTTTTCATCCTGGTAGCGCGTTTCCTGGAGTGCTATGATTTGAATATTGAACTTATCCAGGGTGTCCGTTAGCTGTTTAAGCTTGCCTGTTTTCAGTAGGGTGTTGACATTAATTGTACCTAAGAAGGTCTTTTTCTTGGGACGAAGAGATTTTGAGAAGCTCCGACTCTTCTCTGCATGGCGACAAAGGGATAAGAAATGGCTCAGAGTGGGAAGGAAGTGGTCGTTCCCTTAATTAAGATTTGGGTTAAAACCTAGCAGAGATAGTCGGATTTTTGGGGGACAGAAAAAAGTTTTTTATTATTATTATTATTATTATTATTATTATTATTATTATTATTATTATTATTATTATTATTATTATTATTATTATTATTATTATTATTATTATTATTATTATTATTATTATTATTATTATTATTATTATTATTATTATTATTATTATTATTATTATTATTATTATTATTATTATTATTATTATTATTATTATTATTATTATTATTATTATTATTATTATTATTATTATTATTATTATTATTATTATTATTATTATTATTATTATTACTTGATATGATGCCTGTTTGTTCATTTCCATGACTTAAATCAACTGTTTGTTGAACAAAACCAAGTGACTACTTACTGACAGAGCTCTGGTACATGGTATCCCTCTTGTAGACGGAACTTGGCCAATGGAACAGCCATGGTGATCTCCCAGCCCAGACCTTCCTTGTCAAAAGCCCGCCTTAGTTCATCAACAAAGAAGTAGAAATTGTTCTTATCAGATAATTTACCACCACGATCTGATGCGCCAGGATATTCCCAATCCAAGTCAAAACTGTCAAATCCATACTTCTTCATAAAAGCTGCAATCATAATTAAATGTTTTCTTAATAATAATGAAGGACTTTGTATGTTAATGGAGAAATATTTGGAGAAAGGCAAAGATCTGTTTATGGTTTTCCTGGATACTGAGAAGGCATATGACAGCGTTGTAAGAGAGGAGATATGGAAATGGCTGAGAAAGAGGAGTGATCTAGAGGGATTGGTGAGGAAAGCTCAGATGCTGTGTGAGCATTGTATCAGCTGTGTACAGTTTAGTGCTGGACATTTATCATCCAGACCAAAAGTGGAGTCCAGCAAGACATGATTTTCACCATCATGGATGACACAATGAAGAACATCAAGAAAACTCAATGCAATGGCTCGCTGATGACATTATGATCTGGGAAGAAACTGAGGAACAAGTATAGCTGAGAATTAAAGAATGGAAGGTTAAGTTCCAGGAATTCAATTTCAAGATAAGCAAAACCAAAACAGTAGTGATGGCAGTAAACAGAGAGGGATGTAGCGAAATTCATGCTAGGAAACCATCTACTGGAAAGTGTGGAAAATTTTACATATCTTGGCAATGTAATTTCTCAAGACACACTAGCCACAAAGGAGGTGGTGAATAGAGTGCAGAAAAGATCTCACTTTTACCGGCAAGTAAGAACACCTTTCTGGGACCCCAAAGTGCCAACAAAATCAAAGCTGGTGATGTTCAATCAAGACTTCATACTGATCTTAACTTGTGGTATCAAAACATGCACCCTCACTAAGGACTCATCAAGTTTACAGGTATCTGAGATGAAGTTCCTGAGGTCCACAATTCAAAAAACAAAACTGGACAAATTAAGGAATTACATACTTAGAAAGGAAGACAGGATTGAGATATCATTGTAACATAGTTAGCATATCCAGACTGAGGTGATTTGGGCATGTAATAAGGATGGAGCCAACAAGGACAGCATATGTTAACTTGAAGAGACATGTGGCAGGAAAATAGAGGTTGGGAAGATGAAGAACCCACTGGATGGACATCAAAAAGATGAACCTTGCAGACTGGGGAAGGACACTAGAGAAAGTCATCAACAACAGAACATATGAGTTAGCTGGAAAATTGATAATCTCCAATAACAGACCATTTATATTGGTATTATAAATTTACTCATTCGGGACAAATATTTCAGGTTCCCTATGGGAATCAACATCTATATCAACAGAACGTCTCAATAAGACAGAGTAGAAGAGGCTCGCCAACAGAACCCAGGAAACTGGAACTGTAAAATGATAATGATGATGAATGAAGGCCTATTGACATAACTAGGCAATCTCCCACAGAAACAAAATCTAAGGAGAAATTTATTGGAGAGATCTTAGAGGAATTTAAAATTAAAACCAGGAGATGGACATTCTCAGATTCTCTTCAATTGCATTCTGAAGAAAGTAATAAAGGTGTGGGAGGTGAAACTTAAAGAAAGAAGATTATATCACAAGATCAGACTAGGATCAGAATTTAATGGGGTACATATAGATTCCTTGGGTTTTGCTGACAACATTGCAATTTTCTCTGGAAGTATTGAGACAGTATCAGAGAAGGCATATGAGAGAGTACTGAGGGAAAAGATATTTGCAGGGCAGAGGGATCATGGAATTAGTGGGAGGTTATTACAGGTAATAAAAGGCAAATTATTGAGCTGTAGTGAGAATTGATGGTAGAATGAGTTCTTAGTTTAAGATAGTTTCAAGGGTTACACAAGACTGTAATCTTTCATTGTTCACAGTTTGCATGAATCATTTTCTGAAAAGTTAAAATGGGTGGGAAAGTAGCAAGCAGTTTGGCATATGCTAATGACTTAATGGCAGACTGTGCAGAAAGATTGCAGTCTAATTTGTTGGAACTTAAAAAGAGGTGCAATGAGTATGATATGGAAATTATCATTTCCAAGATTTAAGTGGTGTCATAGATATATATATATATTGGGCAAAGAAAACCTCGTAACTCCTTCGGATTAAAGTTTACAGTAGAAGCTGAAAACTGAACACTGAGCAATAGCTGGAGAACCATTTCTGGCATTTTCAGTGCTTAACGATAGTCCAGTTATTCGACCATTGCGGAGTCTTCTGCTCCCTTCTCAGGCAAAGCAACAAGCGTTCACAAGGCAGATGGAGAAATGTGGTTTCCTCATGAGTGGAATTACAAGGTTTTCAGTGCCTAGCAATGATATACAGAATGTACCAAAACTCAACGGCAAAAATTTAGGAATGGATTCCTCACATAAAGAGAAGGAAAAAAAAGTTATGACAACAAGGGTCCGGAAACGTATACTTACAGATTTACTCAAACTTTTGTACATTTACACCATACATCTGTAATGGCAGCTGAAATACTTTGAGCATGTATCAGAGGAAATATTCAAAGTGATGACCTTTAGCTAGAATACAAGCCTCCGCTTGTCGTTGCATGGAGTTACGCACGCGATCAAAAATGCCTGGTGTAGTGCATACTGCCTGACAGGTTGTCACAATGCGCTCACGTAAAGTTGCTTCAACAGGAACAGCAGTCGCAGACACGAGAGTTAACGTGTCCCCACAGGTAAAAATTTGTAACCGGTGTCTTGAATTGTTTTGCAGCAAACAGGACATGTAAATTATTACTGACATTAATCTGTGTCACAAGTTTGAATGAATCTGTAAGTATAGGTTTTTGGACCCATGTTGTCATAATCTTTTTTTTCTTCTCTCTATGTGAGGAATCCATTCCTAAATTTTTGCTGTCGAGTTTTGGTACACCCTGTATATGTACAAGATTAAAAGTGAAAGTATTGCTGGTACAAACAGGTGGGAGTAATGGCAGATGGGAACGTACTCAGGATGAGGAGATAAAGGCTAAATTGGGGATGAACTCAATGGACGGAGCTGCCCACATTAACCAGCTTAGACCACTTTTGTGCTGACCCCCTCATTTGAAAGTTTGCTTTCTGCTAGTGTTCCTTTAACTAGCAGGTGGATACATTTTAAATTCTCCAAATTTGTTAAATATGATATAAGTTTTTGCAAAATATATTTATTAGAGCAGTACTCACCCACAATGCTCGAAATGAGACTACAGCGACGTTCAGGTACGCTCACCATACCAGAATATTTCCGGCCACCCTCACCCCATCCTCCAATAGCAACACCAACCTTCAGTCCTGGATACTTCTGCTTGAGACCAGTAAAATTCGAGAAGCCATGCAGATCTTCATCATTCTGAAACAAGGAAACAGTTCACCACCAACTGTATAAAGTGAAAAGTAGATATGTACAGAATTGCCTAGAATTACCAAAGGCCAGACTTTAAAGCAAAATTCCTATGCTTTATTTTTAAGAATATAGTACAAACAATTTAATATAAGTTAATTTCAAGGTCATAGGACTGTATACAGCAAGGATAATTTTGCCTATAATTCCTATTGCCTCCTTCCTTTAAAAAAAAAATTAACACAGAATTGTACTGAAAATAGTTCAAATTTGTTTTTATAATGTGTCACACTCTCACTGCAAAATATTGGATTGACCAGGTCTTGAAGGTTGGATTGCACCGTTAGCCTGCTAGTATTCAAAGGGACAGTCTGGTGTGATAGCACTGGCCTGTTATTCTTGTTAGAGGAAACACAGCACCTGTATCATCCTGTACTTATTGTAATAAAGAACGGAAAGAGATTTCAAATAACCTGTAATCTTATGAATTTTGACTAATGTACATGGGTCAGTTAACTTTTCACAGCCCTATCATCCACCCTTGATCATTTAAATTAAACAATTCAAGAGTGCTGGATTAGGAGAAGTTGTCATTTTCCATGGTCTCCCCAGTCAGTAGATTTAACTGCTTTAGACTGTTTCCTTGAGGGTAGGTCTCTGTGGCTCAGGTGGCAGCACATCAGCCTCTCACCGCTGGATACTGTGGTTCAAGTCCCGGTCACTCCATGTGAGATTTGTGCTGAACAAAGCAGAGGCAGAACAGGATTTTCTCTGGGTACTCCAGTTTTTCCCTGTCATCTTTCATTCCATTTCATTTCATCTCTCAGTCATTAATCATTGCCCCAGAGGAGTGTGACAGGCCTCGACAGCCGGCACAATTTCTGTCCTCACCGCAAGATAGGGGCTTCATTCATTCCATCCCTGACTCGGTCACTGACTGGAAAACAGGTTGTAGTTTTTCATTTATTTTCAGACTGTTTCCTTGAGGTCGGATGCAGGCTCTTGTGTATGAGACTCCTGTTGACACTGAAGAGATTCTGGCTGCCAGGATAGTTGCAGCAGCTGCGAAAATTCAAGATAATCCTGAAACCTTTGTCTGTGTTCGACAGTACATGATTCGGCGATGTGAACTTCGTGTGCAGGTCCTCATACCGAGGTGGTGCAGCTCTTTTTAGGCACACACCCAATGGAGGTGAACTACATGTACCATTTTAACCACATACCAGCCCTCCTGCCAATCTTAAATTTCTGGCAGTACCGGGAATCGAACCCAGGCCCCCGAGGACAGCAGTTAACAACACTAACTGTTACGCTACGGAGACGGGCCGTGTGCAGGTCAAAGGAGGTGTTTCTGAACCCCTTCTACAAAGAAGTATGTAACTTCGTGGCACTGTAGAAAAAATTTTATACGTATGATATATATTGTAGTAAAATTATTACTCTTATCCTCACTAAGCAAGTCTTGCGGGGAGAAATGGCATTAGAAAGTTCTGTTTGGTTTCATGTCCAGTTCACCTCTATAAGTTTGTCGATCTAATTCTTATACATACTGTAAGTCTTCTGTACATGGTACCGTATGTAACATGTTGTTTATAATGCGCACTCGCATTGCTATTACAATAAATGACATGAGAATTAATCCAGAAACAAAATCAAAGATTAAAATAGTAGACATTACCTCAGGGTCAAGAACCAGGATTTCCCAGGTGACATTGCTTACACCAATGAAGGAGTAGATCAGGTGAGTACATTTATCTGCAGGAATATCTTCTATGGCATAACGTCCAATTCCTGGCCGGTATATTGCCCAGTTGCTGAAGTAACATACAACTCGACCATTCTCTCCAGTAGCTAGAAGAAAACATACATTTTTGTAAGTTTAAAATAGTGATTTCTTAAAAAAACAAAACAATATTCAAATTATCCAATCTTTTATAGAGGTATAAGATATAGATCAGTGAATTTTTCTCAGTAGTGCTTCAACAGTGATTTTCTCTTTTCTTCTCATACTGGGTGTCACGTTCAAATTGATTGGGCTCTTTTATTTCATCCAGTCACAAATCTTGAGGTAGAGAGAACACGCTCATAATAACACACACAACACATGTAAGTTCACAGAGTAGATCACATGGATGAATGATAACCACTAAGCTTGTAGGGAAGAAGAGAAGAGAAGTACAAAAACATACACCAGTGAAAGCAGGAGTATATAACACAAAGTTTGCCAATAATCTCGATGTGTCACTTATGAAATTTCCAACACTGTGAGACACAGAACGTGAAATGACAGGGGGGAAACAAATGAGTTGCGTAGTAACAAACACCAGTGGAAGCAGGAGTACATGATCTTGAGGATATCAGTAAGACAGCAGCTTACAAAAGAATCTGGGTATCATCTAAATTCTTATTGATCACATTTATTATGTCAGGTGTTGGACTATAAAGTAAACAGGAGACATTGGTGGGAAGGGGATGGCAGAGATTTGCGAGACGAGATATAAATGGTTGATGAGCAGAATCATATGCAGGGCATTGTAATAATAGATAATTTGCACCTGCATCGGGTGTACCACATACGCACGAGGAAAGGCTGGTGAATTGAAATCTATATTTATACTGAGGCGTTAGGGCGTGATTGAAGATGAATAATATTGGTGATATGACACCTAGAACAGATTCCCTTCGTATACCCAGGTTTGGAGGGAATGACCGGCTGTAGATTATAATAGAATTTTCCATTATGTAATGTAGAAATATTCCAGTCCTCTTGCCAATTAAGATACACTGTATTTTTAAGAATAGGATATAAATCTGTTGGGGGAACTGCAATCTGAAGTGGAGATGTATCAGCTCGAGCAGCACGTGTAGCAAAGATATCAGCTTGTTTGTTTCCATACATTCCCTTATGGCTAGAGACCCAAACAAGCATAAAAAAGACGCCAGATTGATGCATAAAATATAGAAGGCTTTTAACATTGTATAAATACCAGTTTAGGGAGAAATTAGAAGACATTAGCAATTGCAAGACACTAAGAGAATCAGTATAAATAGTAGCTTTTTTAATGGAATGTTTCTTGATATATAGTAGTGCTTGTCTAATGGCAAAGAGTTCTGCGGAGGAAATGGTGAAGACAGGCGGTAAATGATATAGCTCTGCCACATGAGTGCTGGCTATAATGAAGACTGCGCCGACTCCATAGGAGTTTTTTGCGCCATCAGTATAAATATTGAGTCCTGGATCGTTAAGGGATACACTAAGTTTTTTCGTAATGGATGCATTATCTGTAGAACGCGAAGGTGGCCTATAGAAGTGGGATGCATGCGAGACGATGATCGTGGGCACATGTGGTTACAGTGTTGCCAGATTGCCATTCTTCAACGTCCTTTTTCTGCCGGATATACTCGCAGGACGAACTTTTGTGAGAGGCATTTTTTTATTGCTGGCACGTGAGGAGTCGCGCTACGACGCCCGAGTGCGCGAATTTCAGTTCACTCTGTATATCATTATCATAGAACATACGCCGTACGGCCATCGGATGCAATCGTCCAATATTTTTGGTCCCATTAGCTTCGACAAAAACAATGAACGGGCCATAATGGGCCTGCTGATAGAACTCTGGTTCCACAGCACGTCGGGGCAGCGGTGTGTTTCGGTTCATCCTGTATATCATTATCATAGAACATACGCCCTAAGGCCATCGGATGCAATCGTCCAATATTTTTGGTCCCATTAGCTTCGACAAAAACAATGAGCGGGCCATAATGGGCCTGCTGATAGAACTCTGGTTCCACAGCACGTTGGGGCAGCGGTGTGTTTCGGTTCATCCTGTATATCATTATCATAGAACATACGCCCTAAGGCCATCGGATGCAATCGTCCAATATTTTTGGTCCCATTAGCTTCGACAAAAACAATGAACGGGCCATAATGGGCCTGCTGATAGAACTCTGGGTCCACAGCACGTTGGGGCAGCGGTGTATTAGGCCTACCTTCAGACTGATGAGATGATCATGTCTGTTGCAGAGTATTCACGGTAGGATTGAGATTTATCGAGTCTGTATTCATGCGCACAAGCTCTTCGTGATCAACGTTTCCGTTTGAAGAAGTATCTGGTGCTTCGTCACCTCCACTGTCGGCATCCATGATAATACCTTACACTACGATATGATATACAAAAAGACACAAAGTAATAGACACTACTTGACACTGAAGGCCAAAAACACACAAAACAACTATCACCATACACTGAATATAGACGACCGTCTCGGAGCACGACTCAGAACGGACTATGAAACAAACTGATGAAACAAATTTGAAGTCACATTTGAAAGTCAAGTACAACAGCTACATAGCACATAGATATAAAGTAATGGAGCAAGTTAGCCGTGCGGTTAGGGGGGCGCAGCTGTGAGCTTGAATTAGGGAGATAGTGGGTTTGAACCCCACTGTCGGCAGCCCTGAAGATTTTTTTAAGGATGTTTCCCATTTTCACACCAGGCAAATGCTGGGGCTGAAACTTAATTAAGGCCACGGCCGCTTCCTTCCACTCCTAGCCATTTCCTATCGCATCGTCGCCGTAAGACCTATATGTATAGGTCCGAAGTAAAGCAGATTGCATAAGAAAAAAGAGTTTGCAAAGAGAAAGGATTAAAAGACTTTAAAAAATCCCTAAGTAGTGCTGATGAAATCATCACACAAAACAAGGTGGCTGCAAAGATTACAGATGATTTCCTTTGTCTAAAGCACGAAATAATAATGATAATAATACCGAGAACGTTCGCCGTGCAGTTAGGGACGCGCAGCTGTGAGCATGCTTTCAGGAGATAGTGGGTTCGAACCCCGTAGCCGTAAAGATGGTTTCCCGTGGTTTCCCATTTTCACACCAGACAAATGCTGGGGCTATACCTTAATTAAAGTCATGGCCGCCTCCTTCCCACTTCTAGACCTTTCTTATCCCATCGCCACTACAAGACCTATCCGTGTCGGTGCGACGTAAAGCAAGCTGTAAAAGAACTGTTTCTGGTTTATGAGATCGTACTACATGAACGTGTGTGACACCTAATATTGTTTATCCTACGGCACTGGATTAATGTCTTCGCAGTTAGAAAATATGTAGACAGTTAACGAGTCTATATCAGTGGTATTCAAACGTTTTGGTTAGCGTACACCCAAAATCCAATTGTTTTATCTTCGTACCCCGAAGTAAGAATATTGTGATTATAGGCCTACCATTAATAGCTAATGATTGTTGCTGGATGCTAAATAATATTAACCATAATCAGCATCATCTTACGCAGCTTATCCCACTTGCTCAGGGTCCCTGCACGCATTGAGGCAGAGAGAGTTGTGGCATGCCCTTCCTGACACCACAAGATTTTCAACTGAAAATCTCACGCCAGGAGCACCAGGAATCAAGCCACGGTCGCCAGTATGACAGACAAGCAGCTAAACCGCCACACTACCCTGTTCCCAGGGCGTATTCTCCTTGCAAGCAAGATATTCACTGCACGCGTTATGATAGCGCGAATAACTGTCTGAAGTACGATTTGAGATTGTTTCAAGTCAAGTATTAACAATTTCATCTCTCAGAAGTTCAAAAGTCAGCGCAAGTGCACTAGTTTCGTCGCTTCACTATGTGTGGTGCTGGTGTAGTCTCGCCATCGAATCCACTGTAGATAGAAAGAGAGAGCAAAGGGAGAAGTTAAGGACGTAACGTATTCAATCTTTCAATTCATTCGGTGGCAGACATGGTTCTGAAACCCTCCGGATGATGTCGCTGCAATTGAAATTTGGTCACCATCCATGTGCTACCCTCTGCCATCTGTCAACAACTTGGAGAAAGTCGGCATGTCCAAGCTTACAGCGAGCGGGAACCACGGATTGCACCCTAGCGATAACCCAACTTGACGAAAGTGACCAGTGCCATAGGGGTGATTTACCTCCAGTATTTGTATAGTGGCTGACTAGGGAGTTCATTCATTGTGTGTTTTGTTGATTAGTGAATTCATTCATTGTGTGTTGTTTCTGTGCTATTCCTCGTGTTCGATGTCTTATGTGTTAACGACGGATGAGTCTAAAACGGTCTGCCTCTGTGGTTAGTGTGATTAGCTGCCACCCCCGGAGGCCCGGGTTTGATTCCCGGCTCTGCCACAAAATATGAAAAGTAATACGAGGGCTGGAACGGGGTCCACTCAGCCTCGGGAGGTCAACTGAGTTCAATTCTCACTTCAGCCATCCTTGAAGTGGTTTTCCTTGTTTTCCCACTTCTGCCCCAGGCAAAGGCCGGGATGGAACCTAACTTAAGGCCACGGCCGCTTCCATCAAGGTTCTGCGAGGTACTACTCCTACCCAGTTGAATCCCCGATCCAAAGTCTCACGCTCCAGGACATTGCCCTTGAGGAGGTAGAAGTGGGATACCTCGCTGAGTTCGAGGGAAAAACCAACCCTGGAGGGTAAACGGATTAAGAAAGAAAGAAAAAAGTCTTTGAAAAGCCTCTTACAACCCGTTCGTTTGATGAAACTTTAACATTCAAATTTAAAAACAGAAAACAAGAATTATATTCGCACGTTCAATCCAGAAACTGCTTGGCTCTGCGGCTCTGAGTCACTAAACAAATTATACTGTGGGCCTTGTGTATTGTCTGCCGCTGAAAATTCCCATTGGAACAGCAAGATCTAAACAATCTGCACACTGCTATTGCGAGGCACAGATTCTCATATCCACGCATGGATATCTTCAGGTACCTTTGGTAAAACTAGGATAGATTTGCAGTTGGATAAGAAGAGGCAGGAAAATGTTCGAAAGCACAACGAAGCCGTTAAGAAAAATAGGGAAATTGTGAAACGGCTGACTACGGTGACATGCTTTTGGAGAAAGAACGAGTTACCATTCTGTGGGCACAATGAGGCTAGTGAGTCCAACAACAGAGGAAATTACATTGAACTAATCCACAGATTTTGATGAAAAATTAGACAGTCACTACACAACAGCGAGTGTATTTACAGAACTTTCTCCACTCATACAGAACGATTTAATTTAAAGCATCTGTACCGTAATGACCACTGAAATAAAGATCCAGGTTCGGGAAGCTAAATTCATAGGAATTTTGATCGATAAGACTTCCGATGTTTCAAACTTTTCACAGTTACCTATTATCCTCAGATACGTTCATGTTATTGAAAGATTACTTGGTTCCTATAATGTCAGTTCTGATAGGACAGCAAATGCAATGGCGGGACTTGCGATTGAGTGTCTGATTAACTTTGACTGCCGCGAAAAATTAGTTGCGCAGACTTTCGAGAGAGCGGCGGTGCTAGCAGGTCAGCTGAATGGCGTGTAAGATAAATTAAAAGAAAGAAGTAGCTCCTGCTACACACACACACAAACTTAATTTAGTTCTTTCTCAAGCCGTATCATGCGCGAAAGAATGTCGTATATTCTTCGCAACAATGAGTGGCTTTGCGACATTTTTAGCAGTTCTTCTAAGAGAACTAACCTGCTGGACAGTGTCCTCAAGAGAAGGTTTCCTAAGCTAACTCCAACAAGGTGGATTCCAGCCGATTAGTACAGACCATCGCGGAATGTCGTGCTCCTCTCCAAGAGCTTCGGGAAAGTATTTTGGAAAAACCTGGGAACTGGGATAACATTACAATCAATGAGGCAAGCGGGTTTCTTGCGAAGTTAACGGAATTTCAGTTCAAGTTTCTTCTGAATATTTTAATGAAATATTTTTACTGACCGATGTTACATATATGCCTAACATCCTTTAATGTAAGACCCTAGATATTGTATTTTGGACCAGCGAAGTGAATTCATTATAAACTAAAGTATCACTAATGTGAAATAGTGGATTTGCTGGGGTCTGGGACAGAACAGAAGAGAAATTTGATCCACCTAGGAAAAGAAGAAACTTCATTTTCGATTAAAGATGAGTAAAGGAAGGTTTACCTGGAAATACATGATATTATACTAGCGCAGTTAAAGTGTCGCTTCTGTTCGTTAGGAGATTTGTCCTCTGAAATGCTTCATTGTAAGAAAATTTTTATTCTTCTGGCGATTTTTCTAAAGAGCAATTCATTACATTGATTGAAGTATATGGAAAATATTTTTATATATTACGACTTAAATCCAAATTGAGAGCAATGTTTACTTCTGAACAATTCAAAGATAATACTGTGGCTCAAATCCAGAAATTCCTATTGACCAGTGGTATCCACAGCGGTCTTCCCGAGCTTTATAAGTCAGAGTCGTCTCTATGATGTCTGCAGAAAGGGATCTTGTTGAGATGAAATCACTTGAGGACTTTTGCAGTGACGTCACCAAGGAATTCTGCAAAGAGAATCGCAGGACCGAGTTCACCTACACGTAATTAGGGTGAGTAGAATTGGAATTTACTTACGACATTGTCCTACTGCATGGTTACTACTGTACTACTGGTAGTTGCATGCCTCGTTGGCGAATCCAGGATACGCCGCTGCCTGTTCCTCAATAATAACAATAATGTATTGTATATATAATATATCGTCGCTGGGCAAAGGAATCCTTGGAGAACTGTTCCTGGCATTTTCATTGCTTAATGACAGCCCAATTATTCGACCATTGGAGTCGTCTTTTTCTGTTCCTTTCTCAGGCAACGCGGCAAGCCTTCACTAGAGACGGAGAAACGTGATTTTCTCGTGAATGGAATTACGAGGTTTTCATTGTCTAGCATTGATATATTTCGTTCATTCGTAATCAGTTTTCCCTCCAGGGTCGGTTTTTCCCTCGGACTCAGCGAGGGATTCCACCTCTACCGCCTCAAGGGCAGTGTCCTAGAGCTTCAGACTCTGGGTCGGGGATACAACTGGGGAGGATGACCAGTACCTCGCCCAGGCGGCCTCACCTGCTATGCCTTATGGGGGGATGGGAAGTTTGGAAGGGATAGACAAGGAAGAGGGAAGGAAGCGGCCGTGGCCTTAAGTTAGGTACCATCCCGGCGTTTACCTGGAGGAAAAGTGGGAAACCACGGAAAACCACTTCCAGGATGGCTGAGGAGGGAATCGAACCCCTTTCTACTCAGTCGACCTCCCGAGGCTGAGTGGACCCCGTTCCAGCCCTCGTACCACTTTTCAAATTTCGTGGCAGAGCCAGGAATCGAACCCGGGCCTCTGGGGGTGGCAGCTAATCACTCTAACCACTGCACCACAGAGGCGGACATTGATATATTTACGAGTACAATATTATTAATGCAACAATTACTGTTGTGCTAGATAGGACTACACTGCTACTGAAAAACAAACTGAATGAGTGGATTTGGAAACAAACATTTTAAAAGAGCAACGCAGCATGAGTAAGCGTTTTTTACAATCCTAGTCACAGTGACACATATTTTAGAATTAATAGTTCGGAAATGGGACTTTGTGCAGTGGTAAACAAAAACACTAAGTCAAATCACGATTTTATTGAAAATGAGTAGGTTCAACTCTTTTCCGAACTGCTCAATGAAAAGAGTTATTACGAGGCCTGTTTTTTTAAGTAAGGGCTGTTTGAAAATAACTACACAACGAAAGACGATTTTCAAACACCGCATTTATTTGCAGATTCTAGATACTTTACTTTTGAACATAACCGCCAAGTTTATTTAAACACTTATCATACCTTACAACTAAGTTTTGAATACCCTCTTCATAGAAACTTGCCGCCTGCTCCGATAACCAGGAATTCACGGCCGTTATCAATTCGTCGTGTTCATTGTAGTGGTTGTCGCTGAGGTGATGTTTGGCGTCTGTCCTCACGAATCATTGCTTCAAGGGAAGCCACCAAATCGTCTGTGATCAGAGATGGACGACCCGAGCGGGCCTCATCATGGACGTTGTTACGGCCATCTTTGAAGTCTCGTACCCACTTACACACTTTGCCTTCACTCATAGCATTAGCACTGTATATTTCGCAAATCTGTCGGTGAATGTCTGCAGCAGACAGGTTCCTTTCCGACAAAAACTATTTCACCGACCGAACCTCGCATGGGGCGGGCCAGTCGATTTGAGCAAGCACAGAACAGAACCGTAGGGGTTAGCAACAGAAATGCAACATAGCACCGTTGTTCGCGAGACATGCCGTTGCCGTCACCCGACGCACGCGCTCGTTGCGACGGGCGCGCGAACTACTAGTGTCTACAACAGGGCCGAATGGATCCCTCGTGGTCTACAACAAAACGGCCCTTACTTAAAAAACACGTCTCGTAGCTACGATAAATTTGCGTACCGTAACCCCTTGAGACGATCCGTCGTGCCCCTAAGGCGATCTCTCGTACCCTTAGTGGTACGCGTACCGCACGTTGAAAACCACTGATCTATATCAATAATTCGCTATAAGTGCAGAAAAATAAAATGTAATTAAATTTATATTTGTTGATATAACATTCTATCGCCTCAACAGAGCATTTTTATTATTTCATTACCTCGAAACTTCGCAAGTATAACCGTGGAGACATTAATGAATATGATACATTGCGGGTGTAGCCCACGGTTAAATGCTTGTCCAATATGAACATGATATTATTTTTTATGTGAAACAGCCAATAATCAAAACTAGTGTTCGACTCGTTGGCTGAACGGTCAGCGTACTGGCCTACGCTTCAGAGGGTCCCGGGTTCGATTCCCGGCCGGGTCGGGGATTTTAACCTTAATTGGTACGGGGGCTGGGTGTATGTGTTGTCTTCATCATCATTCCATCCTCTTAATGACGCGCAGGTCGCCTACGGGAGTAAACTAGAAAGACCTGCACCTGGCGAGCCGAACCCGTCCTGGGATATCCCGGCACTAAAAGCCATACGACATTTCATTTTTTTTTTCATCAAAACTAGTTTGCAAATGAGAGTTGTTACAATCACGTAAATGAGACAGCTAAAATTATTTATCTATGTAAATGTGTACTATGTAAGTTACTGGCATTTTGAATCAAGAAAAGCTGCCTTTCGGCTGAGACAGTAAAAGCGCTGGCCTGTTGAGCCCAAGTTCGGGTTCGAACTCCGCTCAGTCTGGCTGTATTTGGAGCTGCTCAGATATGTTAGTCTCATGTCAGAGATTTACCGGTACGTTAAAGAACTCGTGCAGGATAAGATTCCAGTACATGAGCGTCTCCGGAAACAACAGAAGTAGTTAATGAAACGTAAATCCAATAATATTATTTATTTATTTATTTATTTATTTATTTATTTATTTATTTATTTATTTATTTATTTATTTATTTATTTATTTATTTATTTATTTATTTATTTAATCGGCCAGCTAGGGACCATGATAAATTTCATTATACATTCTGGCGTTTATCCAGTTTTGGATTGATTATTATTAATATTAAGCTACAGAATGCGCATTCCCTGTTCAATGACTTTCTCCACTCGACCAACGACCATCAATGGAAAGTGATGACAACGATGTGTACTGTAATGGAACGTGACAGGAAACTCAGATCTACGTGCAAGTGTTTTGTTCGCCAAGTAAGGAGGCTCAACAAGGAAGTTCATGAATGGGTGTGTTGTACAGTCACTCAAGAAATAATGAGCGCCTGGTATTATATCTTCCTCGCATTTAATATGTTATCAGACTTAGTTTTAATTATTTTCAGACTATGTAATATATAATTGATAATTCAGCTCAAATGTAGATACAAACGCTGTGGATTCCAGCGGCGTTTCCTGGACCAGAAGTTCAAGCGTTGTTATAGATGAAATTAACCATTTAAATACGCAAGCCCGCACATCTCCCCACTCCGCCCTCCTATTCCTTTTACCAGATTATTCAGATCACGAAATTAATTAATGCAATAAAAAGACATGGAGAAAAAAGAGAAAGTCTGCCGAGAAGTACGATTTTCTTTGAAAGTTGATGTACATACTTTGGCCATTTCAATCACTTCACCACTGTAAAGTCCGGCTCCATGGCTCAATAGTTAGCGTGCTGGCCTTTGGTCACAGGGGTCCCGGGTTCGATTCTCGACAGGGTCGGGAATTTTAACCATCATCGGTTAATTTCTCTGGCACGGGGGCTGAGTGTATGTGTCGTCTTCCTCATCATTTCATCCTCATCACGACGCTCAGGTCGCCCACGGACGTCAAATCGAAAGACCTGCACCTGGCGAGCCGAAAATGTCTTCGGACACTCCCGACACTGTAAGCCACACGCCATTTCATTACCATTGTAAAATTTGATACACTGTAATAATATTGCAAAACTGAAGTACAGAAAGTTAACAAACAACCGTCGGTAGCCCTGAAAATGGCTGGACGTGGTCCACCACTGTCAATCACTTGTTGTTGTTGTTGTTTTTTTTTTTACTAAAAGAAAGTGATGAAAAACTAGTGAATAATCATTGGTTTACTACCCATATTAAAACATATAAACCTCCGACTTGATTGCGTAAGCAATAACACACTCGTCGGAACTCGAAAACAAAAATCAATACAAAACTTTGGAAATTGAAAGAACACCTTGATCAGGTTTAGCAAGCATGAAGCAAGTGTTCTGAGAGCGAGTGGCCGCATGCGCGATTCCAGGGAGTCGGAAACAGAACCAACGCCTTGGCGACGTGGGAGACGGTTCCGGTACTGAGAGTAACTAGAGTATGTCGAGAACGAACAATAACTAAAGAAAAACACACTATAATGCAACATTATATTTAAATAAGTGAAGTAAAAGCCCGCCTCTGTGGTGAAGTTGTAGTTAGCGTGATTAACTGCCATCGCCAGTAGGCCGGGTTCGATTCCCGGCTCTGCCACGAAATTTGAAAAGTGGTACAAGGGCTGGAACAGGGTCCATTCAGCCTCGGGAGGTCAACTGAGCATAGGTTGGTTCGATTCTTACCTCAGCGATCCTCGAAGTTATTTTCCATGGTTTCCCACTTCTCCTCCAGGCAGATGCCGGGATGGTACCTAACTTCAGGCAACGGCCGTTTCCTTCAATCTCCCTTGCCTGTCCCTTCCAATCTTCCCATCCCTCCAAAAGGCCCCTGTTCAGCATAGCAGGTAAGGACGCCTGGGCGCGAGGTACTGGTCCTCCTTCCCAGTTGTATCCCCCTACCCAAAGTCTAACGCTCTAGGACACTGCTCTTGAGGCAGCAGAGGTGGGATCTCTCGCTGAGTCCGAGGGAAAAACCGGCACTAGAGGGTAAACAGATTAAGAAAGAAGTAAAATAATGTATTATTTTTGTTTCGATTTTATTTGGGAGTTGACACACAACTTCCACACCCTGAGAAAACGCCGTTGGTGAATACCCACAACAAACATTATGCAATATACAGTGTAGTTTCAATTGTAATTTCTGTACCTGTGAGGAATTTATAAAATTCCAACGCTCAATCTTTCTTTGAGCAACTGTAAATTACAGGTCCTGTGAAGAGACGTTGCTTTTACTCGCAGATCCATATTTGAAGAGGAAGCGTAGACTAGAGAATCAGACTCCACTTATAAAATACAAATAAAGAAGTTTTTAATGTTGCCTTCCAAACTTTTATACTCTCTGCGTTGTAAGTTCCTATAAAAAGCTTATTTATCAAACTTTTAAGCTCATCAGGTTTATAAAACCGTAAGTAACGCATTGTATTAACAAGAGTATATAGATACTAAGACTATTTTGACTAGGACTTGCACGTTCGAGTTCATGAAATTCAAGAGTACATGGTGGATCCATATTTTCTTTAATCAGCTATATTTTAAGTAAAACCCATTGTCTACTTCTCTTCACTGCGTGTTTCCAGCTACCACCGTCCTCATTCATCGAGAATATTATGATTTTTATCACCCTACGTTCATTTTCTATTAGGGTCCAACGACTACACTATGTTGCCAGTACTGCGATCATCATCCGCAGCAGGGACAGTTGGTAATTCTGAGGAACAGTTTATTGAAGACAAGTTTAAGTTGGTACTGATATAAGAGTGAAGAACTTTTAACACATACGAGGAGGGTAGTTCAATTTTATTTTATTTTTTACAATTGTCTTTTCGTCGCTCTGACACAGATAGGTATTATGGTGACGATGGGAAAATAAAGGGCTAGGAATGGGAAGGAAATGCCATGGCCTTAATTAAGGTACAGTCCTAGCATTTGGATGGTGTGAAAGTGGGAAACCACGGAAAACCACCTTCAGTACTGCGCACAGTGGGGTTCGAACCCACTATCCAATAATCCAAACTTACAGCTGCGCGCCTCTAACCGCACGACCAACTCGCTCAGTACGAAATGGTTCAATAAGTATGATTACATAATGACTCTCATGAGTTCTTCTACCTGCATTTTTCCCAATTACCTAAGATCGGCTCTTTGTGTATATTTAACCCACTTCTACGGCCGGATGCCTTTCCTGGCGCATGCCCTATGTGGAGAGATACGGCTTTTGTTTCTGTAATAGTGTATACGTATAGTGTAAATGAACATGTATATTAAGACGAATACAGACACCCAACCCCTGAACAAGACGCTGTTAAGTCCATGACCCGACCAAGAATCGAACCCATAGGACCAAAGAACGGCACACTAACCATTTACCCATGAAGACGAACATTATCTATATAAATAAAGTTGTAGGGGGTCCGCTGTCTGTAATTTCGTTTGTTTTGCCAATTTCTCAGATATTTGTCCGTATCAGTGTTTTATTTTTTATTTTTCGTGTCTGCTTTTCTGTTTGTTCCACCATCATGGGGAAACAACTGGATGGATCTCGACCAAACTTTATATTTAGAGTACAGTCATCCAGGGGAAGGATTTGATATGCATATGATTTTAAAATCTCTGAATAGACGGGTTTATAGGAAAACCAGAACAGTTTTCTTCCATTTTCTCTTATACTATTGATTTTCTGTAAAATATGTGGACTATATGTGAAACGCCCCTTCATTATGAATAACTTTTGTTATGTTCATAATTTTGCTTACTCTTCAGATGACGGAGAAAATTGCTATTTTCAGCGAGTCTCATGCTCTGTATTGAGTGACCGACAGACCAACAATGAACCTACAGGTTACTATGGCAACGTCTCGGACTTCTTGCCAGCAGGGAAATAACGTATTGCCATTATCGTTATCATTCCTATAAACTCGTGGTTCTTTCTTGAGTAGAAAGCAAGAGGGACGTCAATCGGCCTTTCTGCGAGACATTGGTGGAATTCCGTTGGAGGTTACAATCGTCCTCGAATAGCATTAATGGGCGGTGTTAATATTTGAACAGTACCGCGGAGTATAGCCCATTATTTCACACTGTAAGGTGTTTTTCTGGCATCAGCTATAAACTTGTACCGTATTTCTATTCTACTTCTGTTTTCCGCTTTAAGTACTTGCCTCTGCCTTGCCTCTTCAGGCTTAAGTAATAACACCATAAGTCATCTTATCTGTTTACCTATGAATCCCGCCATCTACGTTTCTTCTCTGTTATCGCCTTCTCATATCCGTAATTTATACCATGACAATTTATTGATGGACATTTTATTTTCAAAAACATCCACTTGGTATTTACATATTTTTCCTATCCAGCTGTCCTCAGTTATAATCCTATTTTCTATTAATTTCAACGTCCTATACTGTATTACTTTCTTCCTTAATTACTCCGTACGTACGCGAGTGCTAATCCCGAAACCTGGACACTCACTCTTTTCTTTGAGGAAAAATTCCAAACTCTTCATACTGTATAAATTTTGGCTTCGGAAAATTTCGAAATAAGGATGCATTTTATTGACGGTGCAGACCTTCATTTTGGGGTAGTTGGTGGCTAAACGGTAAGTCATATTACAAAACAGGTAGCAAAATCGCCGTTCAACTTGGAGAGATCTACAACTTTAGTTCTATGACTTATTGTCGTGTCTTGATTGTTCATACGTTAGATAGCGCTGCATTTCTTGACTGTAATCAAATCTCTCCAGCTCGACTGTGGCTGGCATTAGGAAGAGGGGCCTGTCTTTTTAATGAAAACTGTCCTTCTCTACTGTGAATGGCAGTTGCCATGTGAGCCTGCCGTTGTAGTAGAAACTCCTGACCTCGATTGTGATTGGCAGTAGGAAATGTAGCCTGCCATTATCAACAAAACTTTCCCAATGCCTACCATACATCGGAAACAACGTATGGTGGCCTTCCTGTTTTGTTTCTTGGATAGCGCTAAGAGACATGCTATTTAATCTTACTCACTGCCTTTACAGTCATTTACGGAGAAATCCGTATACAATGTAGAATACCGTAGCGAAGCACGGGTACATTTGCTAGTCAGATTATAATTCAATTTATTTTTTACAAGACTTCTTCTTTGGAAAATCTTTTCAACAATCCTTATCAAAAACTATAAAGACAACTCTTCAGAGTTTTAGGACCGTATATTAGTATTTTGTGATTAGCTGCCACCTCGAAGACCCGGGTTCGATTCCCGGCTTTGCCACGAAATTTGAAAAGTGGTACGAGGGCTGAAATGGGGTCCACTCAGCCTCAAGAGGTCAACTGAGTAGAGGGGGGTTCAATTCCCACCTCAGCCATCCTCCAAGTGGTTTCCCACTTCTCCTCCAGGCAAATGCCCGGTTGCTACCTAACTTAAGGCGACGGTCGCTTCCTTCCCTCTTCCTTGTCTATCCCTTCCGATCTTCCCATACCCCCACAAAGCCCCTGTTCAGCATGGCAGGTGAGGCCGCCTGGGCGAGGTACTGGTCTTTCTCTCCAGTTGTACCCCCGACCCAAAGTCTCACGCTCCAGGACACTTAGCCTGAGGCGGTAGAGGTGGGATCCCTCGCTGAGTCCAAGGGAAAAACAAATCCTGGAGGATAAACAGATTAAGAAAGAAAGGGCAATTAGTATTTTAAAAGGCATATTTGTGTGTACATTTGATAAATACTGATGCCAAAAAGTAAGGTCTGCCAATCCTTCCGCATTTGTATGTGGGCATTGACTTCAGTTGAACATCTGGCAAGTAGTCTACTACTACTACTACTACTACTACTACTACTACTACTACTACTAATAATAATAATAATAATAATAAAGACAAGCCGTCTCTGTACGGGGGATGGTAAGAAGCTTCTACCATTCGTAATCTGGACACTAGGGTAAGTGGAGTGGAATGGAGTGATTAACTTTATGCGCTGCCACCATCGTCTCCAGATGTTAACCTGATACTGATTTTTGGTGCAGGCTGAGGGAACTTCATGGCCGTTTGCCTCTTTAGAGCTGGAAATCAAGTTTCTAAATTTTTCGGCTTCCTGACTGGAAAACTAATCTTGATGCTTCCACGTGAACAGAGTTGTCATTACCACCGAGGTTAGGCAGCAGCAATAATAATAATAATAATAATAATAATAATAATAATAATAATAATAATAATAATAATAATAATAATAATAATAATAATAATAATCATAATAATAATAATAATAATAATAATAATAATAATAATGGTTTTACATCCTAACTGTATTTACAGCTTTGAAAGATACCGAGATGCCGGAAAGTTTTGTCTCACAGGAGTTCATTTACGTGCCGGTAGATCTGCCGACAGGAAGGTGGCGTATTTGGGTACCTTCAAGTATCACCAGACTGAGCCAAGATCGAACCTGTCAAGTTGGGTTCAGATTTCCTGCATTCTACGGCCTGTACTACTCAGAAATTAATTGAAATAAGTTTTCCGCAAAAAGAAATACAAATGTCCGCCTCTGTGGTGTAATGGTTAGTGTGATTAGCTGCCACCCCCGAAAGCCTAGGTTCAATTCCCGGCTCTGCCACGAAAATTTGAAAAGTGGTACGAGGGCTGGAACGGGATCCGCTCAGCCTCGGGAGGTCAAATGACTAGAGGTGGGTTTGATTCCCACCTCAGCCATCCTGGAAGTGGTTTTCCGTGGTTTCCCACTTCTCCTCCAGGCGAATGCCGGGATGGTACCTAACTTATGCCCACGGCGGCTTCCTTGCCTCTTCCTTGTCTATCCCTTCCAATCTTTCCATCCCCCTCCAAGGCCCCTGTTCAGCATATCAGATGAGGCCGCCTAGCCGAGGTACTGGTCCTCCTCCCCGGTTGTATCCCGGACCCAAAGTCTCACGCTCCAGGGCACTGCCCTTGAGGCGGTAGAGGTGGGATCCCTCGTTGAGTCCGTGGGAAAACCAACCCTGGAGGGAAAACAGATTAAGAGAGAAATACAAATCTTATCTCCTGAAAGGGAAGCACAGCAGAGTTTGTTTGAAATGCGAGCTGTTCCTTACGTAACGTTCGACTCGCCCATCATCGCTCGTTAACAACGCCCTTCTTTTGAAGTGTCGTTACTCTGGAGCGCCTCTCTCTAACTTCAAGGAGACAAGAGAAACTCACCTCGGCCCTCATCACAAAATATTTACTACAAAAAGATTTAAATACGCGTGTTCTTTCGTCCTCCTCCTCGAAGTGTTCCTTGATGATAATTATTATTAGCTTCGTGGTGAGGAGCTCAGACGATACAGCGCTGGCGCTCTTAGCTCAAGCTGATGTGTTCAATCCCGGCTCAGTCCAGTGGTATTTGAAATAAGCCAACCTCGTCTTAGTAGATTTATTGGTACGCAAAATAACTTCTGCCGGACGAAAGTGAAGCACCTCGGCGCCTCCGAAAACCGTAAACGTGGGACGAAAAACCAACACATTATTATTTTTATTACTATTATATTTATTACTTGCTTTACGTCGCACCGACACAGATAGGTCTTATGGTGACGATGGGACAGGGAAGAGCTAGGAGTGGGAAGGAAGTGGCCGAGGCCTAAGGTAAAACTCCAGCATTTGCCTGGTGTGAACATAGAAAACCACGGAAAATCATCTTCAGGGCTGCCGACAGTGGGGTTCGAACCCACTTTCTCCCGGATGCAAGCTCACAGCTGCGCGACCCTAACCGCACGGCCATATCTCCCGGTGTAAGACAGAAGAACAGTCGGTGCACTTAACGCCTGATCTGGTGAAGATCCAGAAGAGGGTTCATACAACCCCAACTGCCTATGATCAACGCACCAAGGGTAGACAGGTAAGATTTACTGTAGTTCGTTAAGGAACAATAACACACAAATCTTAAATACCGCATTGCTCTGTTAATGTTGTACAAAATTTGAGTTACGGAATATTTTCAGCGTCCATGGAGGAAACGTTTGCTTCAAGAAATGGAGAAATTATGCAATTGAATTTCAAGTAATGGGGAAATACACGTGAAGAATAGAACAGACGGCAGGGAAACAGATTTTTTTTTTTTTTTTTTTTTTTTTTTTACAAATTGCTTTACGATGCACCAACGCAGATAGGTCTTACGGCTACGATGGTATAGGAAAGGCCTAGGAGTGGAAAGGAAGCGGCCGTGGCCTTAATTAAGGTACAGCTCCAGCATTTCCCTGGTGTGAAAATGGGAAACCACGGAAAACCATCTTCAGGGCTGCCGACAGTGGGGTTCGAGCCCACTATCTCCCAGATGGAAGCTCACAGCTGCACGCCCCTAACCGGACGGCCAACTTGCCCGGTGAAATTATTTCGAGGTACTGGGAATTCGAGTAATGGAGGTTCGAGATATCAATGTTCGACTTTATGCGTATCGAATCATACTCATGCGCTTGAATGAGTTCTAACTTGGAAATAAATCATTTCCGGATCCATGTAATATACCATATTTTCTCCTCCTATGTGTGAGGAATGTGTCCTGAAATAATAATAATAATAATAATAATAATAATAATAATAATAATAATAATAATAATAATAATAATAATAATAATAATAATAATGTTATTGGCTTGACGTTCTACTAACTACTTTTACGGTTTTCGAAGACGCCGAGGTGCCAGAATTTAGTCCCACGTGAGCTCTTTTACGTGTCAGTAAATATACCGGCACGAGGCTGACGTATTTGAGCACCCTCAGATCCCACCGGACTGAACCAGGATCGAATCTTCCAAGTAGGGGTCAAAAGACCAGCGCCTCAATCTTCTCAGCCATTCAGCCCGGCTAAAATATAATTAGAAATCAAGCAGTGATTACAATAACTCGGTCATGACATTAAGGAAGAGGTTTCTTGCGATACAAGATGATGAATGTGTTCTAAATGGTGCGATGATGTTGTCAGGGTTTTAAAATGCACTGGAATTTTATATATAAATAGACTACGGGAATGTCTTCGTGGTCTCGGGGTACATACTGAGACTCCGAACCCGATGATCCCTAGAGCACCGAGCAAGTTCGAGCTGATGTGTGTGGAAGAGCTGGTGAGCAATGGAATTAGAAATACTGCCGTTTTGGTGAAATAGTTTTGTGGTCGGTCCGGCGAATGGAATAGTACAGCGTGGCATGTGACTGTGATGACGTCAGACCTCGTACTGACCGTGTGAAGAACAGTTGAACATAGCACGGGTGAAACACGAGATCTCAGCGCATTTGATCGCGGCCAGATTGTCTGTACAGACGTATGCCCCTTCCATGTCCGGAGTCGTGCAGGCTTTCCACAGGCCACTGCGTCAAGGGTCTAGCATGACTGTGTGGATTCGGGTAAAACCACTGCTGCCAGAGTCAACTGCCGTAGGGTGTCGTCGGCTATCTCGGGTGATAAGAGCAGGTGGACAGATCACTCTCTTATTCAATGTTGGGCAACTGTCTCTTCCCAATATGGTATAGAATCTACCTCTGCATACAACTCGTCACAAGGAACGAAGCCTGACATGGGCAAAGGAACACCACCGTTTGACTCTAGAAGCACGGGTAAAGGTTGCCTGGACAGATGAGTAGAGATGGTTGGTACACGTCAACGGTAGGGTACGAGTGTGTCGCCAAGCACATGGAGCAAGGCCAGCAGGCTAGAGTTCAGGCCGGTATCCTCGTATGGGAATTGTTCACATGGGATGAAATGGGAGCTTTCCTAAATGTGCCAACGTTCCTCGTCGGCGAACGATACAGAAATCTGCTGTCAGAACAGTTCACCTCCAGCACTCTCCAGGAGCTAAAAAATATTGTCTGGCCCTCAAAGTCACTTGAACTCAATCCTGTTGATCACACCTGGAATGCTGTTAAAACAGTTAATCGGCCCATCGCTCCTGAATTGCGGCAGCTTGCTTCGAAGTACACTCCACGGACCTGAGATGAAGTGTTTTGGCCCTCAAAATCACTCGATCTCAGTCCTCTTGATCACATCTGGAATGCCGTCAAGACAATGCATCGGCCCATCGCTCCCAAATTTTGGCAGTTTGCTTCGATGTACACTCCACAGAACTGAGAGGATGTTGCCTGGCCCTCAAAATCACTCGATTTCAATCCTGTTGATCACATCTGGAATACTGTCAAGACAATTCGTCGGCCCATCGCTCCCGAATTGTGGCAGTTTGTTTCGATGTACGCTCAACAGAACTGAGAGGATGTTGTCTGGCCCTCAAAGTCACTCGATCTCAATCCTGTTGATCACATCTGGGATGCTGTCGAGAAGGATATGTGCACCCTGGACTCTGCTCCAACCAATCTCCGAACATTATGTCCGGCTCCATGGCTAAATGGTTAGCGTGCTTGCCTTTGGTCACAGGGGTCCCGGGTTCGATTCCCGGCAGGGTCAGGAATTTTAACCACCATTGGTTAATTTCCGTGGCACGGGGGCTGGGTGTATGTGTTGTCTTCATCGACATTTCATCCTCATCACGACGCGCAGGTCGCCTACGTGCGTCAAATCAAAAGACCTGCACCTGGCGAGCCGAACCCGTCCTGGGATCTCCCGGCACTAAAAGCCATACGCCATTTCATTTTTTCCGAACATTATGGGAGGCTATGCAGCGGCCACGGTAAGTATGACTCCTCAGTACTTTCGGTGTCTTGTGGAGTCCATGCATGCCACATCATCACCGTCATCAGTGCGAAAGACGGAGCTGCATTACTTGTATACATATTAGTGTCTACAATTAATTCTAAAACCTCGAACAAGTTATATGTACTTATATGTACTTACCAATTTTCAAATTGTTTAAATGAATATCGTAGGCCTAGTCCGCCTCTGTGGTGTAGTGTTTAGTGTGAATAGTTGCCACTCCACGGAGGCCCGGTTTCGATTCCCGGCTCCGCCACGAAATTTGAAACGTGTTACAAGAACTGGAACGGGGTCCACTCAGCATCGGGATGTCAGTCGAGTAGAGGGGCTTCGATTTCCACCTCAGCCATCCTCGAAGTGGCTTTCCGTGGTTTCCCACCTCTCCAGGCAAATACTGGGATGGTACCTAACTTAAGGCCACAGCCGCATTCTTTCCTCTCCCTTGCCTATCCCTTACATAATTCCCATCACCACCACAAGGCCGCTGTTCAGCATAGCAGATATGGCTGTCTAGGTGAGGTACTAGTCCTCCTGCCCAGTTATATCCATGACCAAATTTCTCATGCTCTAGGACACTGCCCTTGAGGTGGTAGAGGTGGGAATCCTTGCTGAGCTCGGGGGAAAAAACCAATATTGGAGGTTAAACGCATTAAATAAATCAAGATCGTAACGAAAAGGACATTTTAGACCAGGGGTTGCCAAAAGGCGGCCCGCGGGCCGCATGTGGCCCGCGATTTCATTTTTGCGGCCCGCAAGAGCACTGTAAGAAAAAATGTGAAGAAAAGTCACAAAAATATTTAATAGCTCGTTCAAAAACGTATTAATTTTTATACACCTTATAGACCCAAGTCAAAACTAATTATTCTTTAATACTAGTTCCTCCTTTCAAGTATTCACTTGCTCTCAACAGATTCTTTTTTTTAAATTTAAAGCATTTAAAATCCAAATTTAAAGTAATAATGTTGTTATTTTTGCGTCCCACTGATTACTTTTTATGGTTTTCGGAGACGCTGAGGTGTAGAAATTTTGTCCCGCAGGAGTTCTTTTACGTGCCATTAAATCTGCCGACACGAGGCTGACGTACTTGAGCATTTTAAGTACCACCGGACTGAGCCAGGATCGAACCTGCCAAGCTGGGGTCAGAAGGTCGGCGCCTCAACCGTCTGAGCCACTCAGCCCGGCTCCAAATTTCACTCTTTTATGCAATTTTAAAATAATGTTTTAAGCAATTAAAATTATCAAACCCTCATTTCAATTGAACTATGCATATTATTTTATAATAGTGCTTCTGTCCTATTACAGAATTTTACGAAAATTGGCCTATTCAAGTGCGGCCCGCGAACATGACTAAGGTTTCCAAAATAGCCCTCGAACCCTTACAAATTGGAAACCCCTGTTTTAGACGACTGCTTAACGAAATGAAGCCTTTAAAAATGGCAATAATATAGGAACCTTTACAATTAGGCGAGGCTAAACTGGTATTCAACTACAGCAGGGGTGTAAATGTAATACCGTATGAGAATTTAGTAACCTTAGGATCAAACATCACGTATGCAATGATTTGTTTGACAAAGGTTCTTGCTAATGAATAGATTCAAGTCGATTTATATATAAATAAATTTCAGCTCTCGTATATTTAACTTTAAACCAAATTCAACAGGCTGCTAACACGGATTTCTGCGGTGAGTAAGAAAAGTTAAAAACACACGTTAGTGGAAGGAGTTCCTAAATGCTTAAAGATCACGATCCTTAATCATGAGGTAACTGAGAGAGGGAGACAGAGAGAGAAAAAAACCCATGATAATCAGGTATGGCTTCAACCGGTTTTTATTCGAACGACAAGAAAATAACTTTCCGTTTCTATAACCTCACATGTGTTGACTTCTTTGTTTCATTCTAACAGCTATCTTAGTCAAGCAGTTTGATTCCGGGCTGAGTGGCTCAGATGTGCCCCAGTTGGCGGATTCGTTCCCAGTCCAGTCCGGTGTTATTTGAAGGTGCTCAAATATGGCAACTTCGTGAACAATAGATTTATCGATACTTAAAAGAACTTCGGTAGAACAAACTTTCCGGCATATCATAGCTCTCGTAAACCGTAAAAGTAGTTAATGGGACGAAAAATTATCATCATTAGATCATAGTTTGTTCCTCCCTGTATCCATGTTAAAATGAAAATCCACAGCCTGTTTCCAGTCATTCGACCGGGCAACAGAATGAATGAAGCTCCCGTTTAGCGGCGAGGATAGGAATTGTGCCGGCTGCCGAAGCCTGTCGCACACCTCTGGAGCAATTATAAATGACTGACAGATTAAATGAAATGATACTGGAGAGCGTTGCTGTAATGCAAGTTGGCAGGGAAAACCGCAGTGCCCAGAGGAAAACCTGGGCACTTTCTTTCGTTCTTTCTTCCTTAAACCGTTTACCGTCTAAGGTTGTTTTTTTCATCGGACTCAGCGAGGAATCCCACCTCTACTGCCTCAAGTGCAGCGTCCTCGAACGTTAGACTTTGGGTCGGGGATACAACTGGAGAGGAGGACCAGTATCTCGCTCAGGCTGCCTCATTTGCTATGCTGAACAGGGGCCATGTGGGGGACGGGAAGACAGGAAGGAGTAGACAAGGAAGAGGAAAGGAAGTGGCGGCGGCCTTAAGTACCATCCCGGCATTTGTCTGGAGGAGAATTGGAAAACCACGGAAAACCACTTCGAGGATGGCTGAGGCGAGAATCGAACCCGCTCTACTGTTAACCTCCCGAGGCTGAGTGGACCCTGTTCCAGCCTACATACCACTTTCCAATTTTAAGAGCAGAGCCGGGAATAGAACTTGGACGGCCGGGGGTGACAGCTAATCACTCTAACCACTACACAAGAGAGGCGGACATGGAAAAATTTAATTTCGAGAATCCTAAGGTATCATGTAGCTTGATAGCCAATTAATGCCCCTGTGCTCTTCTTCCGGTCCCAAGCAGAAAAAGAAACTCACAGTGATTTCCATAAAACTAGCATTCTGTAAAGTAAATACAATTTTGCAAATTGATTTCTCACTGATTGAATTATAAAGCTTTCAGATATAGCTATCAACTTACCAGCACTGGTGAGCGTCAAGGAGAGAAAGCCTACGGCACACAGGAGGAGAACCTCTGAAGTCTTCATGTCGCGTGTTGATCCTGTAACACAGTGAGAAGTGGATCAGTACAGAGCCCTGGGCAGAGGAGGTTATATACTCCCACTCTTGTTTTGGTCGGGGAGATTTCGCGAGAATCCCTTTTATCTTATCGTGGGGACGTCCTCCATCTGGTATAGATAAATTTTGTGACACACAAAAAAAAACGTGTCGCACAACCTGTTCCGAGAGGAAACTTAATCATGCGTTTGTTTACCTTTGCCGTGACGAGGAGAATAGTATATATCAGATAAAGTGATAGGGAGTTAATAAACACAGCATTGCTGGGCGAAATGGAACTCGTAATCAGTTACCTAGGATTCCTTATCACATCAGATACGTGTTAAGAAAGACGGTGATGGAGATAATATTTTTAATGTTCTCGTCATGTCTAGATCATCAGCCCGAAGGCCGGTTGCATCCTCAAATGCCACAACCGAAGGTTGTAAGTGGACAACGGAACCTTGTCCTAAAACATGGCATTTAGGTGCCTAAAACACAGCTCTATTTAAGTTACGTAAAATGTAAAGGGGGCACTACTTAATTACCAAAGAATGGTACTTTTGTAGCAAAGTACCACATTTATTTAATGAATATTGAAAAGAAACTGACACGTTTTCCACGCTTTGAACAAACTGAATATTTTCTTTGTAGTATTTATCACTAATGCCGTAGCCTGGCTCACAATAGATAATAATAATAATAATAATAATAATAATAATAATAATAATAATAATAATAATAAAATGAAACAGCGTATGGATTCTGGTGCCGGGAGGTGTCCGAGGACTTCGGCTCACCAGGTACAGGTCTTTTGATTTGACTCCCGTAGGTGACCTGGGCGCCGTGATGAGGATGAAATGATGATGAAGACGGCACATACACCCAGCCCCCCTGCCAGGGAAATTAAACAATTATGGTTAAAATTTCCGGCCCTGCCGGAAATAGAACCCTGGACCTCTGTGACCAAAGGCCAGCACGCTAACCATTTAGCCATGGAGCTGGACATAATAATAATAATAATAATAATAATAATAATAATAATAATAATAATAATAATAATAATAATAATAATACCGACTCCTTGGCTAAATGGTCAGCTTTGAGACCTTCGATTCAGAGGGTCCCGGGTTCGATTCTCGGCCAGGTCGGGGATTATAAACTCGTCTAATTAATTCTACTGTCCCGGGGACTAGGTGTTTGTGTTTGACCCAACGCTCTCCTCTTCATATACAGACAAAACGCAACACTGCCAACCACCACAGAAACACGCAGTAGTGAATATATCCCTGAAAATGGGATTGCGTCAGGAAGGGCATCCGGTCGTAAAACATATCCAAATCCACATGTTCGACAAAATTCGCACTCGAGACCCCACATGTGTGGGAAAAGCGGTATAATAATAATAATAATAATAATAATAATAATAATAATAATAATAATAATAATAATAATAATAATAGCTACTTGTACGGCCTTCGGAGACGCCAAGGTGCCGGAATTTAGTCCTGCAGGAGTTCTTTTACGTATTAGTAAATCTACCTTCAAATACCACCGCACTGAGCCAGTATCGAACCTGCCAAGTTGGGGTCAGAAGGCCAGGGCCTCAACCGTCTGAGCCACTTAAACCAGCACTTAATTTTAATGGAACATATTAACATCACAGACAATTCCTGGATTTCAATCACCATTATATTTTAACTTCATCCGACTTAAGATTGTAGGCTATCTAAAAATATATTTCATTTCTAAATTTGAGTTTATATAGATAGCAAATCTGGTGCTCAAGATACGATTAAGCCTAAAGACTTAAGGCATTAAAAACTATATCTGCAATAATAATTTTAAGTGTTATCCTTGTAATTTTATGCTGGGTCTTGGTACTGAATATGTCTCTATAGGAGACGAAACTTGCTTTCCACAAAAAAATGTATAATATAATAAAGTGTTGAATAGATGGACCTTTTTACTTGACAATTGAAATTAAGACGAACACAAACACCCAGCCCCTGAGCTACAGGAATTAGACAAACTCGATTAAAGTCCATAGCCTGACCTGGAATCGAACCGGGAGTCCTCTGAATCGAAGGCCCCTACGCTGACCATTCAGGGAAATGGGCATTAACGTTCAAGAAAAAAAGCCCAAGAATATACATTATATCATGCATTTCTCGTTCGCAGTTTAATAGTGATGTTGCTGTCTTATGGCTCACTGATTATAATCCACGGAGCTGACGAATATTTCTTGGTACTCACCGTTATACGCCAGTCGAATCAACTTTCTCCTACAGCATCTCCTGTACAAGGCTTTAAATAAGACTAGAGGATCGTCTTTTTTTCTTTATTGTACTCCTCAATTACCCTCCCAGACAGATGTTTTTTTAAACATGAGTGTCATAAATTAAGAAAACTCCTGTCGTTTGACCTTGATCAGCGACATTCGTGATTGGAACGCACCCGCACTCTTAAGTCATGTCAGCTGTTGCTTTGTACCATTACGTATCATCTAATTGGAGGAATGTGTCTATTAAATATTTCTGTGCGTTTTGTTACTATCAAGGACGTGCTGCTGACTGCTACTACGATTTCGTTAACGAACTCAAACGCCTGTGATGTAGTATTGACTTAGGGAAGATCCTACTGAAACATATGCCCAGAAATGGCCCGAAACTCCGCCTCTGTGGTGTAGTGGTTAGAGTGATTAGCTGCCACCCCCAGAGGCCCAGGTTCGATTCCCGACTCTGCCACTTAATTTGAAAAGTGTAACGAGGTCTGGAACGGGATCCACTCAGCCTCGGGAGGTCAATTGAGTAGAGGGGATTCGATTCCTACCTCAGCCATCCTGGAAGTGGCTTTCCGTGGTTTCCCAATTATCCAGGCAAATGCCGGGATGGTACCTAACTTAAGACCGCGACCGCTTCCTTCCCTCTTCCTTGTCTACTCCTTCCAGTCTCCCCATCCCCCACAAAGCCCCTGTTTATTATAGAAGGCGAGACTTCTTGGGCGATGTACTGGTCCTTCACCCCAGTTGTATCCTCGACCCAATGTGTCGCGCTCCAGGACACTGCCCTTGAGGCGGTAGAGGTGGGATCCCTCGCTGCGTCCGAGGGAAAAACCAACCCTGGAGGGTAAACCGGTTAAGAAAGAAAGACTGGTCCGAAAATCGAAAATGAGGTTCTGGTGATAGTAGATGCGTCAAAGTCGGACGTGCGGTCTAGGCTTAGTGAGCCTGCCTCTAAACAGGCGGCCGCGGGTTCGATTCTCGGCCAGGTCAGGAATTTTAACCTGGATCTGAGGGCTGTTTTGAGATCCATTAAGCCTGCATGAGAACTATTTGAGGATAGCGAGCCCGGTCTGGAAAACCAAGAATAACACCAAGAGGATTTGTCACATTGACAAATCGTCACATTATAATCTGCAGGCTTTCAGGCTGAGCAGCGATCGTTTGGGCGGCCAGAGCCCATCATAGCGGTAGCTTTCAGACGCTCCAAATCTTGGGACACTTGTTGATTTTTTTGCTAGTGGTTCAACGTTGCGATAAAACATCGAATTTTTTTCGATGACGCAAGGATGAGGAAAGGCTGGGATTGGGGAAGCAGCGTACGTGCCCTTGGTCAAGGTACATCCCCAGCATTTGCCTGGTGTGAAAATGGGAAACCACGGTAAACCATCTTGAGGGATACCGACGGTGCGATTCGAACCCACTATCTCTCGAATGCAAGCTCACAGCTAAGCTACCCTAACTGCACGGCCAACTCAGTTGGTCTGTCTTTCTTTTTTCAAATGTGGCCATTTTTATATGTCCTACAGATTCATTTAAATCACACATATGGTTCAGAAAGTATAGTATATATGTTTATAATAAGATTAAGATATAATGTAACTTAGGTAAAAGGCCTTCTAGTCATAATCGCTCGAGAACGCCTAAGGTCAGAAAGAGTGAAAGAACTAAGTGTGATCGTGTAGATCAGGTCCTCTCGCACTGTGCACGGTGTAAAAAACGACGTTGCTTGGTTGACGAGAGTGCAGACCCCCACTCCTCGATTTGGAGCAATAGCGCTGTCTCTCTCTTTCCCCACGCCTGTCGCGCTCGCTCCCCCTGTCTCCCTCTTCCTCACTTGCTCCGTAGCGCTCCAAATCTGAGTCGAGCTTAGTCGAGTAGCCCAGAGACGAAGCGTTGGTCCGAGCTGAGCCGAATGGGACCGATGCACTGTGCACAGGAACTCTGCGCCGCAGTTTGCACGCGTGAGCTTTGGGCGTTTTAGAGGCCCTGGTGTAGATACTGAAAAACGTTTAGGTCAGGCACCTAACTTCATTAATCTTAATTTTGAATCGGATATTAATAATTAACTTCTTTTTAGTGTACTGTAAGTTACTCGAAAGTAACCTTTTCTAGAACTGAAAATCTGCCTGCGCGACATTTTAAATATCAATATCTTCTAAGTTGTCACGCGTGTGCATTCGTACTATTCATGTTAATATTAGTTTCAGAAATAGTTTTGTTTAAAATATGAAAAATATGAAAAATATCATGTAATAACCCCTAACCCCATGGCACTACAGCCATGAAGAGCCTTGGCCTATCAAGCCCGAAGGCCAGCAAATTATGAGGTGTCGTGTAGTCAGCACGACGAATCTTCTCGGTCGTTTTTCTTGGATTTCTAGACCGGTGCCGCCATGTCACCATCAGATATATCCTCAATAGTAACCACGTAGGCTGAGTGGACCTCGAACCAGCCCTCAGAACTATGTAAGGAATCCTGACCTGGCCGGGAATCGAACTCGGGACCTCCGGGTAAGAGGCATGCACGCTACCCCTACACCAAGGGACCGGCTCAGTATAATGTAATACCATAAGTTAATTTTTAAAATGCACAACATATGTAAATAATGCACAAAAACCACAAAAAATATTACAGTTTATTCCCTTAATTTGTCCAGCCTAAGTATGACAATAATGAACCAAAATTTGTTGCTCCTGGGACATTTTGAAACTGTACCAATAAGTAATTTTAAATGCCATAATTTCTAATATATTTGGGGGGGGGTAAGAGAATGGAGGATCTGAAAGAAGCTGGCCACCCTACCGTACGTAAACTCCGTCTCAGGCACACCTCTGCGGAGGTTGGGACCTGCCTTCGGGCAGAATACACCTTTACCTTTATCATTATAGCTACCACATCAGCACTGATTATTAGGGAAAAATCGCAGACCCAAAGTCACGAATAAACGGTAACAGGCTGACCAAACAGATCTTTTACCTATTTGATTCTTCTTCTTTTTCTACCGCTTTTCCCACACCTGTGGGGTCGCGGGTGTGAACTGTGTCGCACATGTGGATTTGGCCCTGTTTTACAGCTGGATGCCCTTCCTGACGCCAACTCTATATGGAGGTATGTAATCACTATTGCGTGTTTCTGTGGTGGTTGGTAGTGTAGTGTGTTGTCTGAATCGAAGGTTTTATGGCCCAGTAACTACATAGTTTTCTGGTTTTCGAAAACGCCGATGTGCCGGAATTTTGCCACGCACGAGTTATTTCACGTGCCAATAGATCTACCGAGACGAGATTGATGTTGTATTTAAGCACCTTCAAATACCAGCAGACTGAGTCAAGATCAAAGCTGCCAAGTTGGCTTCATGAAGCAGAAGCAAGAATAACAAGAACAATATTCTGTGACTGTACTTTTTTATATGATTTCTTTAAGATAATGACTGATGCGATGGTATCCAAGAGAGTGGATGGTAGCCATGACCTATTGGGTAGGCAGGAGGGTGGGGGGGAAGAAGGACATGGACACAGAAAACGTAACGCCGTGTGACAATATCATTGGTTTTACGTTATGTAAGTAATAAGGATGACAGAACTTTCCAAAAGAACCGGCCTCCCGTTATACTCAGATATGAGTTAGCGGAGAAATTCAGTGTCCTCGTGGGAAGAGATACAAGAAAAAAAAAAAAAAAAAAAAAAAAACCGACCTTTATGTTGCTCCGGCCGCATGTAATTGTGTATCAAAATATAATTAGTTATCTTCTATTGTCTAATATTATATAATATTAATAATAATAATAATAATAATAATAATAATAATAATAATAATAATAATAATAATAATGTCCGCCTCTGTAGTGTAGTGGTTAGTGTGATTAGCTGCTACCCCCGGAGGCCCGGGTTCGATTTCCGGCTCTGCCACAAAATTTGAAAAGTGGTACGAGGGCTGGAACAGGGTCCACTCTGCCTCGGGAGCTGAACTGAGTAGAGGTGGTTCGATTCCCTCCTCAACCATCGTGGAAGTGGTTTTCGGTGGTTTCCCACTTCTTCTGCAGGCAAATGCCGGGATGGTACCTAACTTAAGGCCACGGCCGCTTCCTTCCCTCTTCCTTCTCTATCCCTTTCAAACTTCCCATCCCTCCACAAGGCCCATGTACAGCATAGCAGGTGAGGCCACCTCGGCGAGTTACTGGTCATCCCCCCAGTTGTATCCTCCGACCCAGAGTCTGAAGCTCCGGGACACTGCCGTTGAGACGGTAGAGGTGGGATTCCTCGCTGAGTCCGAGGGAAAAAGCGACCCTGGAGGGTAAACAGATGAATAATAATAATAATAATAATAATAATAATAATAATAATAATAATAATAATAATAATAATAATAATAATAATAATGTCATCAATCAATCAATCATTTATCACTGATCTGTATTTAGAGCTGTCACTCAGGTGGCAGATTCCCTATCAAGTATTGTTAAAAGCTTTTTCTTCAATGTTTTCAAAGAACTTGCAAATTTATCGAGCATTTCCCTTGATAATTTATTCCAATTCCTTACTCCTCGTCCTATAAATTAATTTTTACCCCAATTTTCCCTCTTGAGTTCGAACTTTATCTTCATATTATGAACTTTCTTACTTTCAGGCGTGTTCGTCTATTCACGTCGTTCCACGCCATCTCTCCATTGACAGCTCGGAATATACCACATACTCGAGTATCTCGTCTCCTTACTCCAAAGTCTTCCCAGCTCTAAGTCAGCAGCATTTTCGTAACACTACCCCATTTATTTTGTTCGTTGGGCTGAAATGAAGAGCAATACCGAAGTCCTTAGAGAGATAGGAGAAGAACGGAATCTGATAACTGAAAATGAAAAACGGAAAATAAAATTTATTGATCACATTCTGCGGCATGAGGAGTTCCTTTGTAACATCATTGAATGAAGAATTGCAGGCAAAAGAGGAAGAGGATGACCTAGAGTGTATTATTTCAAGAACCTGCTTCTAAGGATGAAGTGCAAGACCTACGCTGAGTTGAAAAGACTGGCTCAAGATAGACATCTGCGGCTGCAGCGACAAGGCTTAGCTTTTAGAATATGATGATGATGATGATGATGACCCCTTTGTCGGAAATCACCCAGAACAAATCGTGCTGCTTTCCTTTGGATCTTTTCCAGTTCTCGTGTCAAGTAAACCTGCTGTGGGTCCCATATACTGGAACCATACTCTGACTGGGGTCCTACCAGGAAGTTACATACCGAGCTCGATAGCTGCAGTCGCTTAAGTGCGGCCAGTATCCAGTATTCGGGAGATAGTAGGTTCGAACCCCACTGTCGGCAGCCCTGAAAATGGTTTTCCGTGGTTTCCCATTTTCACATCAGGCAAATGCTGGGGCTGTACCTTAATTAAGACCACGGCCGCTTCCTTCCCACTCCTAGCCCTTTCCTGTCCCATCGTCGCCGTTAGACATATCTGTGTCGGTGCGGCGTAAAGCAACTAGCAAAAAAAAAAAAAAAAAAAAAGGTTACATGCCCTCTTCACATCCTTACTACAACCCCTAAATACTCTCATAATAACCATGTGAAGAGATCTGTAACCTTTCTTAACAACCTCGTTTTTTGATTAGCCCAGTGAAGATCATTTCTTATATTACATAGTTAGGTACTTATAGTATTTCCCACGAGGCACTATCACTCCATCAACAAAGTAATTAAAACTGAGAGGACGTTTCCTCTGGGGGGGAACTTATAACTTGACTTTTCATTCCATTTACCATCCGCTGTCCATCTAAGAACACTGTCTAGGTCTCCCTGCAGTCGCTCACAATCCGCTACTTATTTACTACTCTACTTATACAGTAGAACACGATCCGCAAATACCCTTATTTATTTATTTATTTATTTATTTATTTATTTATTTATTTATTTATTTATTTATTTATTTATTTATTTATTTAATAAACGTGCCACCAACAGAGACACTCTCCAATTATAGGTGGCTTTTACAAATTATTTGACACAAATAACACAGAAATACCAAAAAGAAGAAAATATGATTTGTGATGGGATAATAGTGTCCACCCTCCAAATGTCGCTATGGTCAAGATTCCAGTTCTTACATGATAAATGTACTCCTATTCGGTCAATATTTGTTTTGTTTATTAGTTCTTTGTATTAAAAGACCCAGACTATAAACAACATCCATAACCATTCCCGGAACTTTCAGCATTACAAGATGAAGTACGTCACTGTGTCCGATATCTCTGAATCGCAAGATGATTAATATCTTGAAGGTTAGGTAACCTATAGATCAATATTTTGATAATAAAGTGTCTCATATTGTTTAGGATATTATAGAAGTCTACTTCCATTCATGCGGAGTTGCGTAAATCATATCAGTTCAAGAACAGCACCGTCAGTTAGCGAAGTTCTGAGGACTTCGATGACGTAAATGGGATGCTAGTGAAGAGCTGTAATATTGTGTATTGCTTTACAATACTGGTATAAACTGATCAATAATCTGATGTCAGACAGGTAATAAACAAACAGGTAACAGATAAACAAATACGTCAATTACTGACCGATGGCTGCCATCGTAGGGGTAGCACTGAGCGTCACATGATCAGCGATGTTAACACCAAATCCACATCGCTTGTTCTAACGAGAGTCGTGCTCCTTGGACGAATGGTGGATGCCACTGCCGTCAATACAGAGGTTCTCGGGTTCGATTGCCGCACGAGTCAGGCATGTCACCCACGTGTGGGTAATTCCTCTGGCTCAGGGACTGAGTGTTTGTGTTCGTCTCAGTGCATACTTCAAGTTCCGTTCGTTAAAAACATTTTCGCCAGCAGAATGTTAGCGGTGGTATACAGTTTCTAATTACAAGATTGCGTGCCAAAAGTCTGGATTCATTGTCAAACCCCTCCTCAGTGTTTGTTTGAAGTGAGGGCAGGTTACACTGTCGATGGTGATTCGTCCGTCGGATGGTGACTTTTTAATCTTTGACTAGACCCTTTGGTGCTATTCTACAGGAGTAGGCTATGTGGCAGCACCGTGGTTGACCCTCTCTCTTCCTACTATCATACATCACGTCATTCATTGCATTCTCATTTTTCAGCCCCATGGCTAAATGTTTAGCGTGCAGGCCTTTGGCCCAGGGGTACCGGGTTCGATTACTGGTTGGTTCGGGGATTTTAACCTTCATTGGTTAATTCCAAGGGCCCCCTACTCTCACAGATGCGCAGGTTGCCTGTACGGCGTCAACTCGAAAGACTTGCAACAGGCTTCGAGCCACACACCATTATTATTATTATTATTATTATTATTATTATTTCTTTCTCTCTCCGTTAGAGTCTTCTAGGGACCATGTGACAATTTCAATGCTTCTTCCTTTGTTGTTCTTTCTTCTTCCTCCAATACTCCTTCATCTACTCACCATGTCTCCCTTTCCTCTCCTCGGACCATCTTGAGTCTGTTTCTTTTCCCTCCCGATCTTGGCATCTTTCCATTTTAACGCCTTCTTTATAAATCCCTCTGTTGCTGCTTCTTCTCTCATACAGTTTCTTTCTAAATCTTTCTTGACCTCATGAATTCAGGTTGTTGTTGATTTCTTGTTTCAAAGATACTTGAAGATCTGTTTCGTTAACCTGTTGTCATCCATTCTGTATAAATGTCCAAGAAAATATCAATTTTATTATTAATTCATTTATTAATCAGTAGGGTCTATTTTTTTCACATCGTTATGCCCAAATGAGGAGCACGCTTGAACTTATTTAGCTGATAATTTTGCTTTCTTCTCTTCCAAAATTCTCTTCATCCTCTCACTGAAATTCTTACGTTCTTCTGTCCAGGTTTGATTAGTTCTAGCTTTTGACTCCGCGAAACAATGATTATTAAATCAGTATTCTGAAAGCAGATCGGTTCTTCACAGTTTCCTGATTGATGTTGATTTCCTATTATTATTATTATTATTATTATTATTATTATTATTATTATTATTATTATTATTATTATTATTATTTCCTCTGATGTCCGCCTCCGTGGTGTAGTGGTTAGTGTGATTAGCTGCCACCCCCGGGGCCCTGCGACGAAATTTGAAAAGTGGTGCGAGGGCTGAAACGGGGTCTACTCAGCCTCGGGAGGTCACCTGAGTAGAGGTGGGTTCGATTCCCACCTCAGCCATCCTGGAAGTGGTTTTCTGTGTTTTCCCACTTCTCCTCCAGGCAAATGCCGGGATGGTACCTAACTTAAGGCCACGACCGCTTCCTCTTCCCTCTTCCTTGTCTATCCTTTCCATCTTCCCATCCCCCCCCCCGCAAGGCCCCTGTTCACCATAGCAGGTGAGGTCACCTGGGAGAGGTACTGCTCATCCTCCCCGGTTGTATCCCAGACCCAGAATCTGAAGCTCCAGGACACTGCCGTTGAGGCGGTAGAGGTGGGATCCCTCGCTGAGTCCGTGGGAAACACCGACCTTGGAGGGCAAGCAGAAGAAGAAGAAGAAGAAGAAGAAGAAGAAGAAGAAGAAGAAGAAGTCATCTAATGATGACGTCACAAAAGGCATCCGGTCGTAAGCAAGTCTCTTCCTTTCGCTTCATATCCGATCAAGTAGAGAAACGAGACAAGTGTTCGACACACACGCACGGTTCGATTTTCTAATTCGGAATACTTCAACATTTACCCACTAAAGTACATTTGGTGAGATGTTAATAGGCCTACTGCTTTCCACTTCCACTAGAATTGAGTTTCTGCTGTATGCATAGTACAGCTTTGGAAGTAAATAGTCCTTAAACAGAATGGCAGGAAAACTACATGGGTGCAGTCAAGAGGTTCGTAAAAAATAAATCCTTGACATTAACAAATTAGAAGTCAAGGCTGCCATCAAAGCTCGGGGGACATATATGAGCAACTTGCAGAGAACTCTTTTGCAAACCACGTGTGGTACCTGATATGTGACGTATGTCTTAGCTGGCAATTTGTTACATGTCCACCAAGTTCCGGCTCTTGAAGATGGATCAACCTGTAGAATTACCTTTGACCTCTATACCTGGTGTGCGACTATATATTCGCAGACACTGACCCTGGCGTGCAACCAGTAAACAAAACAACAATGAAACTAAACTTATATTGAATGAGTTACTAATGAAGTAATCTGTTATTTCTGATCTTGTATTTAGTAAGGCAAGAAAGCTCAGATTTTTCCTTTCATACTCGAGTGGTCCATTGGTCAAGAGGTAATCACAGTGAGAAGTTTTTTATTCGAAAATCAGACGTAGAAAAACGCAGGTTGACTTTCCTGTTCCTAACATTGTTGTTATTTTTGGTATTAAAAACCACTTTTCTCTTTACGATAATCAAATGATCATAAATATGTCTCCCGGTCAACGGCTTCTAATTTCAGGTGCCAACCAGCCGTAAGATGTAGCCTGCACGGTTGCTAAGTAACACTGACTATCTATCCATACGTTACATCACTGCCTGCATGGTTGCTAAGTAACATTGACTATCTATCCATACGTTACATCACTGCCTGCATGGTTGCTAAGTAACACTGACTATCTATCCATACGTTACATCACTGCCTGCATGGTTGCTAGGTAACATTGACTATCTATCCATACCTTACATCACTGCCTGCACGGTTGCTAGGTAACATTGACTATCTATCCATACGTTACATCACTGCCTGCATGGTTGCTAGGTAACATTGACTATCTATCCATACCTTACATCACTGCCTGCACGGTTGCTAGGTAACATTGACTATCTATCCATACCTTACATCACTGTCTGCATAGTTGCTAGGTAACATTGACTATCTATCCATACCTTACATCACTGTCTGCATAGTTGCTATGGTTACACTTCCGTGACACATTTTGTCGCGTAATGCTACACAAATTTTCGGATGTCTTAAGGTCAAGGACAACGAGGGTTAAGGGTTTACCTCAGGAAGTATGCCCAGGAGAGGTATTGGTGAGGAATCGGTATGAGTCTCTGCAGGTAGATCAGCAGAGGGAAGATGGTAATCAGGGAAGTGTTACAGAGGAAAGGCGGGGCAGGAGAAAGGGGACTGGTAGAAAGGGAAACGTAGAGGATAGGAAGAGAGAGGTGGAACAGGATAGTGAGAGGAAGAAAAGGGAAGAGGAATTGAGTTCATGGCCGCTAACTTCCTTTCTCCTTATATTTATGTCAAAATCACTAATAATTGAAAATAAAACTAATAATGCATTTTCTGCTGATGCCATAGCAAACAAATCAAACGAAAACATTCGCCTACCCTTCGAAAATACAAACAAATCTTAATCTCTTAAAACATCCTCCTAGCTCAAACGTTTGTAATGGAAAAGTCATGACATTATTTCGTGTGATACTTGAGGGGGGTTTTCAGCGCTGCTTTCCCATGTTTATGTGGGGTAAACAGAGCACCTATGCTCTTCACATTCTCTGAGGGATAACATTCTTTTGGAATACACTACATTTCTTCTTTCCTAGTTTTTATTGCATTTCTGACCCAGATTAATAGAGACCTAAAGACACACGAACAAACGGAAAAATAAACTGAATCGGAAAAACATTATATACATATTGAATCTGAAACCGACTCGCTTCCTTATAGCGTATGCAAAACATTTTATAACTTAGATATTTTTGTCGATAAAATGTATAACCCCTAACGTTGTTGTTTGCTTTCGAATGCCTAATACAGTTCTTTATGACATTAACTTTTCTTATTGCTCCTCATTTTTCAGAAAGTCAAGAATTCGATGTTTAGCTCTCTCCAAAACATCGATCGAGTTCGATGATGCATCGGTGTGTTTTTACTATCTTCTTTTTGCGCCCGCATCTTATAATTTACAATATCCACAAACGTTCCGCGAGAAGACGCCTTGTGAACCAATGAAGGGCAAAGAAATGAAGGGAGGAATTCAGAATAAAACGAAGTCCTCTATCAACAATGCGTTTGATATTACTCTACTTTACTTCTCCTTCTTGTAACTTACCTCGTTCTTTCTTCCTTTCTTTTAACACAATTAATTTTTAAGACTCGCGTATTAAAAGTTCTAAAACTGGAAAATCTGAACACGGATAATCGGGATTTTGCTGTATTTTTTGCTCTTTATCAGAAAATCAATACTTGAAGTCACATTCTGTGCATATTTTAGCCCCAGAATAGCTCTTAGATTGTCATAGGATAAGTTGTGCTTCTGACGTACTGAACCTCTCTGCATGTCGACTGGTGGGTGACGTTTTCACTGTTAGGCCTACAGCTAAGGCTACCACTTTTTGCTATAAGAAATAAGGGACATTTACCTAAAAATACGGGATTTTTCACAAAAATAAGGGCCAATTTATTAGATTATAATTAGTTTTTTTTTTGCTAGGGGCTTTACGTCGCACCGACACAGATAGGTCTTATGGCGACGATGGGATAGGAAAGGCCTAGGAGTTGGAAGGAAGCGGCCGTGGCCTTAATTAAGGTACAGCCCCAGCATTTGCCTGGTGTGAAAATGGGAAACCACGGAAAACCATCTTCAGGGCTGCCGATAGTGGGATTCGAACCTACTATCTCCCGGATGCAAGCTCACAGCCGCGCGCCTCTACGCGCATATATATAATTAGTTTCATTAACAACAGGATAATTATTGAAATTCGTAAAATAAACTACCTTACGCTCTCTTAGCAGTTCATACAGTACAATGCATTAGGTATGACAAAACATGCAGAAAAACCATTATTAGAACTACGATTTTTTTTCCATCTGTACTTCACATTTGATATAGCTGACTTTAAAATTTCATTGTCTAACTGTAACATGCCATGGAACTCTCTACAAGACAAATTCATATTTCTAGTAACTAGTAGTTCACTTTTAATCAGATCTACTGAACACCTGTTTCTACTCTCTGACCACTTGTTAGACATTAAGGAGAAAATGCGTTCAACAAATGCATTTGACCGAGGAACACTCATTACAAAAGTTAGTTTCTGTTGTCGTTTATGACCAGTAAACATTGAATTGTCATCAGAATCTGACATCTTATCACTGATGTCTTCGATGAGCTTTGATAACTTCACAATTTACGATGATTCCAAAAATAAAAATAAAGAAATAGAGCTACTTTGAACTTCTCTGGCGCTCAAATCAAATACGGATTTGAAAATATTTAGAGACAAAAAAAAGACAAACACTTGTTTTCACGGGACAACATCATACGGGACGCCAAATTTTCATCTCCCGTACAATACGGGACAGGTGTCAACCCTACCTACAGCATCACTCATATGAACTTTAATCGTTTCTCGTTTTTTACAGGCTGAAGGCCATCTATATATTTTAAACAATTATGAAAACCAAGTCAGTCAGTCCGCCCATTCTATCCGGTCGATTTCCTTCATTTTTTAAAACTGAAAGGAATTCATGCACAGATTTTTCATCAGGTACTATAAATCACTTAACTTCCGTCTTCCTCAAATTATTTGATTTCTTCAATTTTTTGTCTATTTGAAGCAATCATATCCTTGGTTCTAATTGAGGTACGGAGTTCGTTTTGGCCTAAGAACACTCAGTGGATCAAGGTCTTTCATTTCAGCTCTTAACTATCAAATTGGTTGATTTTGAGGAACGTTATGAGTGCGCATTCAATTTGACGTCTCATTTCTTCAACATTTTTTCTCATTGAAGCAATCATATCTTTCGTTCTAATTGAGGTACGTAGTTCGTTTTGATCTAAAAACACTCACTGGATCAAGCGCTTTCTTTTGGGGTAATATCTACTTAAATTGGTATATTCTGATAAAAGTTATGAGTTCATTTGTCTCCATGACGAAGATCTTTGGAGGACTTTTTAACAGTTCGGCGCGTAGTGTTGTCCCAAGGAACGTTTAATTCAATTTCTTTGTGTGATGTATTTTCAAGTGTTTTGTTGACATAATATTACATTCTATTACCACATCAGATCATGTGCTTTATTTCATTAACTCGAAACTTTGCAAATACATCCGTGAGGATAGTAACGAATAACACCATACATTGTACACTGCGGGCGGAGCCAGCGGGAAACTGCTAGTAGCCTATGAAACACTTAAGCATGTGTTACAATCCCAGGGCTACAGATGAAACTGCTATTGACCTCGTTTAGTTTATCCAGAATCTTCCTTGTCCAACCTTATTAGATTAACTTTCGCCGGACTGAGTAGCTCAGACGGTGGAGCGCTGGCCTTATGACCCCAACTTGGCAGGTTCGATCCTGGCTCAGTCCTGTGGTATTTGAAGGTGCTCAAATACGTCAGCCTCATATCGGTAGATTTACTGGCACATCAAAGAACTCCTGCGAGACTAAACTCCGGCACCTCGGCATCTCCGTCAACCGTTAAAAAATAGTTAGTGGATTGTAAAAAAATCTACAATTCTAGCCCTTCAATCAAGCAACTCAATGTTGAAAACATCGAGGGATATGAGCTACGAATTTTAGGTAAATAAAATATAATAAAGTATCAGAATATATTCTTTATTTATTCCTAAAAATTCCAATTATTTTCTTAATCATCGTTATCCGGTCGATTAGATTAGCAGTTTGCCTTTTTCTACCACTTCGAGCGCAAATGTGAATCAATAGAGAGTTTCACTTAAGCCCTTATAACTACATTCCGTGTGGACAGTTTTCAAAATATCAAGAAACAAAGAATACAGAAAGAATTATGTAAATAAGTTAATTTGGCTAGGATTTGAATCAAAAAGAAAACGCGTAAAGAAACCAGCGATTTTTAGCTCTTTTCCGGAATTTCATTTAGGCCGGAAGTGATTTTCGAAATTTCTATTTTTAATTTGATAGAGCTATCCAATAATTACAATTTGAAACCTTTTCGAGCCCTTTAGTCCTTCAACTTTTGGCACAATTGAGGAAATTGCTTAATTTTACGTTTTTCGTAGTATGGGGACCACTACTTTGTCTGCTGAGAAATGTTTTCAACGTTAAAACAATAACATTATTAGAAGAACGTGCTCTGATTATTCCGAGTTCCTGATTAATATGTTTCGCCTGGAAACAAATATTCTGAATACTGTGACTGGCAGTTTTTGATAAATTCAAGCTCATTTCAGATAACTAATGTAAACACTCGTACTGTTCATATCATTGCGAAGAGTAGGCTGTTTCATTGTGTTTTATCTCGAGTACATGTAATAGCCTCATCGATTGACGGCAAGCCTTCAGTATCGTATGCCATCAACGTGTTTACGATGCAGTAGAAAGTATGTCAAGCTCCATAATTCCTACTCCCAAACACTGTCGAGTACTTTCGACACTTCACCGGTAACAAGCACTAAGTCATGTTGTATTTGATGAGCTGGTATCCTTTGTTTGTTTTGTGTCACCGCAAAGAAAAAAGAAAGACGAAGTGTCTCCTGTCCCGTCTTTTAACGGTACTATTCTCATCAGACACTCGCACGGAACTGCCGAACAGTGAAAGTGATGTAAAAATTCGATGAGATGTATACCCAGTGACGGTGATAAGGACCCAGCAGACCCCGCGGGGCCGGGGCGGTCCATGGCTTATGAGGGGCCCATAACTCTTACTTCAGTAGCCAAAGAGTGATTTTACATATTGATAAAGCTACAGCACAAAACAAGTATTATTTTTATTACAGAGGTTTATTCCAAACGTAGTGCAGAGCTTCTCTCGTCAATAGGAGTACGGTAGTTATTTCTGAAAGAATGTGGGTTTCCCAACCTGTTCCAATAATAACCATCCCTTGCTGTCACTCACAACAATCAACAAGGCTTTTGAAACAATTAGCCAGTTCTGAGTGGCCAGTAGACAGTGAAGATGCGATAACAAGGACATCCTCCTCATCTAAACTCTAAATACGGAAGTCTCGAGCCTGTTTAAAATTCTCGGCATTCAGTATAGGTAAGTAGGCCTACGATTGACGGCTAAGTTGTAAATAGCAGTAAATTATTTGGTCCTAGGAACGAGATTATTTTCTTAATATTGCGACGGTCAGCGTGTTTTAGTTACAGTAGTATTGGAACACTTATATGATGCGAACACATATATATATTTCTCTCTCTTTCTCTCTCTCTCTCTCTCTCTCTCTCTCTCTGTGTGTGTGTGAGTGTTCGCATCATATAAGTGTATTATTTAAATTCCTTCGGATTTAAAAACTAAATGGTGTAAATTCTTCTTCTTCTTCTTATTATTATTATTATTATTATTCATTGCTGTTCATTGGAATAATATACAACCTTGTACTACGAAAAAACTTGTAACTTTCATTATCAGGAAACGGGAGGTCCCTTTTTCGTTATTGCGGGGGGGGGGGGGGGGAGGGGGCGAGCTTTTTGATGCTACTTGCTTTACGTCGCACCGACACAGATATGTCTTATGGCGACGATGGGATAGAAAAAGGCCTAGGAAGTGAAAGCAAGCGGCCGTGGTCTTAACTAAGGTACAGCCTCGGCATTTGCCTGGTGTGAAAATGGGAAACCACGGAAAACCAGATTATTGGATACTGGCTGCACTTAAGCGACTGCAGCTATCGAGCTCGGTCCCCGAGCTTCTTAGCGCCGCTACTGTGTATACCCATACTTAGGGTCCGGAAGTGTATGACCTAAAGAAGTACAAAATATGCAAGCAAATGTGCCCAAATATGCTCTAAAAATATGCCTTAAGAATTTTTGGAACAGGTAGCAAGTATTAGAGCATTACTAACATTAAACGTGCCAAAAAGAAAGTGATTAGCGATAAAACAGCAGACACAATTATACAAACTGACGGTACGTCATACCTTTATACACTGACTGACAGAGCAAATGCAACACCAAGAAGGAGTGGTCAGAACTTTATGCCAATTGCAGGGTAGACTGACGTCACTGAGGTATGCTCATGATGTGAAATGCGCCGCTGTGCTGCGCACGTAGCGAACGATAAATGGGACACGGCGTTGGCGAATGGCCCACTTCGTACCGTGATTTCTCAGCCGACAGTCATTGTAGAACGTGTTGTCGTGTGCCACAGAACACGTGTATAGCTAAGAATGCCAGGCCGCCGTCAACGGAGGCATTTCCAGCAGACAGACGACTTTACGAGGGGTATGGTGATCGGGCTGAGAAGGGCAGGTTGGTCGCTTCGTCAAATCGCAGCCGATACCCATAGGGATGTGTCCACGGTGCAGCGCCTGTGGCGAAGATGGTTGGCGCAGGGACATGTGGCACGTGCGAGGGGTCCAGGCGCAGCCCGAGTGACGTCAGCACGCGAGGATCGGCGCATTCGCCGCCAAGCGGTGGCAGCCCCGCACGCCACGTCAACCGCCATTCTTCAGCATGTGCAAGACACCCTGGCTGTTCCAATATCGACCAGAACAATTTCCCGTCGATTGGTTGAAGGAGGCCTGCACTCCCGGCGCCCGCTCAGAAGACTACCATTGACTCCACAGCATAGACGTGCACGCCTGGCATGGTGCCGGGCTAGAGCGACTTGGATGAGGGAATGGCGGAACGTCGTGTTCTCCGATGAGTCACGCTTCTGTTCTGTCAGTGATAGTCACCGCAGACGAGTGTGGCGTCGGCGTGGAGAAAGGTCAAACAAATCCGGCAGTAACTGTGGAGCGCCCTACCGCTAGACAACGCGGCATCATGGTTTGGGGCGCTATTGCGTATGATTCCACGTCACCTCTAGTGCGTATTCAAGGCACGTTAAATGCCCACCGCTACGTGCAGCATGTGCTGCGGCCGGTGGCACTCCCGTACCTTCAGGGGCTGCCCAATGCTCTGTTTCAGCAGGATAATGCCCGCCCACACACTGCTCGCATCTCCCAACAGGCTCTACGAGGTGTACAGATGCTTCCGTGGCCAGCGTACTCTCCGGATCTCCCACCAATCGAACACGTGTGGGATCTCATTGGACGCCGTTTGCAAACTCTGCCCCAGCCTCGTACGGACGACCAACTGTGGCAAATGGTTGACAGAGAATGGAGAACCATCCCTCAGGACACCATCCGCACTCTTATTGACTCTGTACCTCGACGTGTTTCTGCGTGCATCGCCGCTCGCGGTGGTCCTACATCCTACTGAGTCGATGCCGTGCGCATTGTGTAACCTGCATATCGGTTTGAAATAAACATCAATTATTCGTCCGTGCCGTCTCTGTTTTTTCCTCAACTTTCATCCCTTTCGAACCACTCCTTCTTGGTGTTGCATTTGCTCTGTCAGTCAGTGTATATTTATTCAGTATCTTAGCCACGAGGTGCAGTTCATACTCTGTTATCTTCAAAAAGACAATTAAAACAGAGTATTAGCATAATTTTTGGTATCTGTTGGCGTACGTACGTTCGTACGTTCGGAATCATTTCTTCTTAACCTACTACCTATCTCTTTCGAGAAAATAAAGAGAAATACATCTACTATAGTATTTTGAAATCCTGTGTTTGAAACTCACGCGGATAACGTGTACCTTGTTAAAACGACGCCTCAATTGTAATAAAAATGCTCAAAATATTAACAAATATGACCTTTTTTATCAATAAAATTAGCAAAAATGACCAAAACAATAAAAATGGCCGAAATATGCATTTATATGCAACATAAAATTGCTTTAGACGGGACCATTCACGATTATTTTCAGATTTCGGGTGAAATGAGCTCAGGAAAGAAATATAATTATTCCATAACATCCGAAACTTACCCATGATATTAAAAGAAGCGTTTTGACAGATAGGGCTAGAGGGAGGAGCAAGTGCCATTGCACGGTGTTGCCACATTCCGGGATTCCTTTCTCCTTCCATTTCCTTCCGGCTCACTTGTTCGATCGTTCAGATCACTGTGTTCTGTTGTACGTAACTCAGAAGTGAGAGGTTCGGCAACTTCAAGCAACACGACTCGGCTAGCAGGCTTATTTCTATGGCAACCACAGTTGCCCACGTTTCCATGGCAACCATACTCCCCTTCTACCCAACCAGGCAGACAGTACACGGACCTCCCTCTAAGAACTATCAGAACAGATCTTTCAATATTACAATCCTAGTCTTCTTAGACGTCCTGGGAATAGTCTGCTCGGTGTGTAAATTATCTATTTTATGCAAAGAAGTAGACAAATGTTAGATTCATTTTCTATAGATTTAAAGATTAGAGGTATAGAACTAAATGAGGCTTCAGAACTAGTTACAAATAGAATATATAACCGGGCGAGTTGGCCGTGCGCGTAGAGGCGCGCGGCTGTGAGCTTGCATGCGGGAGATAGTAGGTTCGAATCCCACTATCGGCAGCCCTGAAGATGGTTTTCCGTGGTTTCCCATTTTCACACCAGGCAAATGCTGGGGCTGTACCTTAATTAAGGCCACGGCCGCTTCCTTCCAACTCCTAGCCCTTTCCTGTCCCATCGTCGCCATAAGACCTATCTGTGTCGGTGCGACGTAAAGCAACTAGCAAAAAAACAAAAAAAACAAATAGAATATTGTGGTGACGTTTGGTAAATTCACAGAGGCTTGCAGACTGAACGCTGAAAGGCATAACGGTCTATAATGGAAATATGTGTGTATAATAATAATAATAATCGTATGGCCTCAGCTACCGTGTGCAGACATTTCAATTTGACGCCATCTGGCTGTCTGCTCGTCAATTTCGACGTTCCGTTTTACTCTAGGCTCACTAGATGGCAGACAGAGTAAACCGGATCTCTCTTGGGCGTCTGTGGCTGAGATTTTAATGAATTTTGTCGGGTAAACACCAAATGTGTCACCAGAGATCTTTTACATGCCGACATCGTACGACATGGAGTGTCGAATGGACTTTTTTCCGCCCTTCAAAAATCCGACTACCTCTGCCGGGTTTGAACCCGCTATCTTGGAACCCGGAGGCCGACACTGTACCACTGATCCACAGAGGCAGCTATAATAATAATAATAATAATAATAATAATAATAATAATAATAATAATAATAATAATAATAATAATAATTGTACCGGAGGTACACCTACTCCGTACATTTAAACTGAGCGCCTTTTTTAACGTCATCTGTAATACGAACAATGAACTGTCTATCAGAAGAAGTTTCGAACTTTATCTTCAGATGTCCATACTGTCGACTTATATGACCCTCTGGTGGGAAGATGGGCAGTTAATCTTCAAAGAAATTTGTAGTTTCTAGGTTTACAAAACTATGGTGTTTGTAGATTCTTTTCCGTGTTGTTAGGTTACTAGCACTGCTATCCCTTCCTTCTTCATGAAAACTATTAACCAATCATAAATTTTGGATTTTTTTAAAGTAGCCAATCAGAATTGAGGGTGTGTACAAGGTTTCGGCCCAGAGAGTCAAGAGGTTTAGTGTGTGTGCGTAGTGGAGGCAGGGGGCAAGCCGTGCCCGGCGTCGGAAGGCCCACCACATCAAGGTAATGACAGACATCTTTTAATCATGTGATAGTCTCAGAAAGCTGACTTGAGGGGAAGGTTTCAATTTTTTTTCTTAATGTAAATCTATCATCTTTTCACTCTAAATTTTCAAACAAACCTAAGGACTTTATCCTAACTTGGGGAATAAAGAGTGTTCACCCTCTTTCAATTCCCATTCATCTTGGTATTGAGGTGACTATGATTTTGTAATATTTAAAATTTATCTCTTATTTTGGAACTTATATTTTCTTCATCTAGTTACCTCTTTAGCATACGCTTAGCCTCAGTAACTTCGGGCCATAAGCCCATATAGGGTTTTACTTGTTTTCAAGTGTATTTTCAAAGGAGTGCTACTGTTCGACTCCTAGCATTTTGGTTTACAACCGATATCTTAAACCTTTCCTTTTTCACTAAGGCCATGTAGAATAGGCACTTATTGCCTCTGGTAAAAGTTTTTAAGTGTCTCTCAGACTGTCGATCGGGTAAGACAGTGAAAACTGGTTGTATTTATCTAATGTAAAATGTAGGTTGTGCCTTGGAGAGGCTAGACTAGAATGTGTTTTGGAGAGCAATCTCCTAGAGTATTAATTGAATGGAGCAATGGTGCTCTTTTGGAACATGTAACTTTTGAGCTACAAGCTCATTTCTTTTACTTATTGCGTACCTGAACTTAGTTATTTCTTGTTATTTGAACCAACGAGCTCCTGTTTTGTTGGTTTTTAACTAAGTCTAAAGTCTTGAAAAAGGGAAAGATATAAAATTTGAAATTTTAGAGTTTTAAATTATACTTCGATCTTTTCTCTGTCGACCCACTCACGCCCGCACCTTCTTACACCTCTGCGTTCCACAGTATCCCCGTAAAATAATAATAATCATAATAATACAAATAGTAAGGTAGGGGCCAAATGCCATCCCGCGCCTAATTTCATCCCACTAGGGATTTCCAGTTTGCACGGTTGGTACCTAATGTTTAGCCGCGCGCACACGCGTAGCCTCATCCCGTTGTCTTATTGTGAGAGTTGGTTGTGTGCACCACGTTGAGTTTCCGTGTACAAGGAGGATTTATTTTTTATGCTGAGCTGAGTTAGAGCAGCATTCAAATTAAGAGCCTGTTATTCCTAGAGTGAGAACTCATATGTGTATGAAATACTGGACTGCGTTTCAGTCATGTGGTGCAGTTTCTGGCGTGTAATCGCTGCAGTTGAGGTGGTTGGCGTGAGTTACTGTAGTTGGCAATTATAATAAATCCTGAAATGTTCGTAATTTCGTCCCCCTTCATTTTATTTGTTATTTATGAAGTGTATTATTATTTTCAGATGGGATAATGTAAGCAGTGGGATAAAGAGGCTATGAAAAATGCTATTAAGGCAGTGTGGGACAAGATAATGGCTTACAAGCGTGCAAGTAAAGCGTTCAGCATCCCACGATCAACGCTGAAAGACTGTGTTAAAAAGAATACGAAGAGAACATTTCTCATAAATGGCCTTCAAGTAATTTATTATAGGGAAAGAGTTTGGTAAGGTTAGCAAAAGAAAATATATTAAAATTAATTGTACTTTCCATTAGATTTGGTGGGGGACGAAATTACGAAACACATTTGATAGTTTTTGTAGTGTTTATATCAATTATTGACTACCTTATGTTATAACAGTTTCATTTTAACGTGCCCGTAAGTGGAGAATATATTTTAAAAAAGTTAAATAATATATATATATTGTGCCCTTTTAAGGCACCAAATGCGGTGATCTCTTCTCTCTTCTATGCGCCGGCTGCTCCTGTAATAAATGACATATAAAATCATACTCACCGCTGCATGTAGACTCTTCTTTCTCAGTTGTGCCCGTTCGATATCCCCGGAGAGGCCATCCGCTGATGTGGAGTGAGGGAATGAAAAGAAGGGGTAAACTAACTAAAATGACGGTACCCAAGACTGAATTAAAGTGTAAATAAAAGACTAATTTATTCAAATAAAATGCAAAGTGCTGAAATGAACGTCAATTGAACTAGAGGAAAAATGTAAACAAATGGAATAAAAGTGACTAAATAAATATTAAAGATCGAAGGTCTGCCTTCCAAAACAATCATGACTGCCTGAATAAACTGACTGAAGGTCAAACACCTTAATTAAATATTCCAGACTATCTTGACATTGTCTTCAAGTTGAAATAAATGACTCCGTTAACTCTCTGGTCAGAATGACCACCTTCTTGAATTTACAAAATATCTAACAGAGAAACTATCTCTCAAAATAAATTAATGAATAGTTGACTCACAACAAAGTAAATTAAATTCTGTTACGTCGATCAATTCACTGACTTATAAGAGTTATTAAATGTTTAACACATGTTGCTCATTTGGGAAAAAATACCCAAATTCAAATCATCTTGGACTGCGCTAAGCAAGTGTATCACTTAAGGAAATAGTTCTTAGGAAAACAGAACAAAACAACCATGAACATCACTTCATTTCCTACATAACCGTCGTCTCATTCAAATACCTCATGATTAAACAAAAATTAATAATCGACACATTACTCTGAGTGTATCCAACCACTCATCTACATGTTAGACTTCACTTGCTTGACTGTGATAAACTGGACTTCTTAAAATAAAACAAAATTAGGCCAAGTGCCTGATGTTAACATTATCGAATGATAGCGATCCTTGTACATTAAAATTTCTATTGACTTTGCCGCTAACTGCATTTCATTATTAATTCATATTTGTGGTATCACCACTAGATGGAGGCAGATACCATCTTATTTACCATTTCTTGCGGCAGGTTTATACAATTGGTTTATTTAAAGATCGCCTCATTTCAAAATAAAAAATAATGTAGTGGATTTTAAAAGAAAGTTTGGTAATTACTTGGCTGCCTGGTATGAGCATACCACTACTATTTCGACTGTGACATAATCGATGACCTCTAGATCTAACCTCTAACATCTTATTTACATCATTACATTAATTAACGGAGAAACACTGCTCCGACAAAAAATACAGAAATCAAAACAAACTAGCCTAGCTGCACTTATCTATTTACAACAACAAAATATAAATAATTCACATGCGCTTGCGTCCTACAAATACGGTAAAAGTTACAAACAGAAAAGAAGACAAATAAACAAAACTGGATCCCACCGTCGCGGCCTACTGGAAATTAATAAGGATAGAAATGCGCAAAACAAACTCGGCGTTACCAGAAAAATATACCCCGCTGCGAGTAGCAAAATATTGCGAATTTGACGGCAATCTCAAAATTTCAGACGACAAATGTCTGGAAATAATATTATTTAACCTTGATGGAAAATTTTACTGTAATTTCACGTCATCCGTGACTGCATAAATATTCAAAACACATTGACTCGTCGCTCCGTTCACAATGTACACTGGCTAGCATTATTTATCGAGCATCTATTCTCCCTGGAATTATTTAACAAATGCAGGCTCCTGCCTGTAGTATCATAACCCATGTCGTAACACATTTAACGCACGTGGTTAAATTCTTCATTTCACACTTCTTATTTATTCATTTATTCGCGACGTCATTATTATTCATATTCCCACAGTACGGCCTCGCTCGTACCCGGCGGGCAAAAATATCTGTCGTGCCCATTACGACTTCTCATGTAAATTCAAGACATGGTTCAAATATCATATTTCCATCATCAACGTAGATCATCAGGGATATTAAATCTAGCTCAAAATCTCTCGATCATTCACTGTTAACACATCACAAAAATCACAGAGCTGACTCATCAATGGCGCTCATTGTTACTATATTAAAAAAAAACAAGTGACGAGATTGCCTCTCAAAACACAAATGTTGAAACGTGCGCAACCGCGACTACAGAAATAAATATACGCGTCTACCCAAAAATCGTCGCAAAATACGCGGGATAAATACAAATCGAAACTGGTCATCTAAAGGATGATTCCGCCACATAAAACAAAACTGAAATGCGCAAAACGGCAAAATAAACATTGAAGAACATCGCGGCGGTGTCCATAACATCAAAAACTCCAACAAAGAAAAATATGACTCACAAAACACCATCGATCTAAAATCATGATGAACAATAAAAAAAATCAACTGGCATTACACTCGTAGATCAAAACAATAGCTGCCTAACTGTCAAAATGACATCCTACAGAAAATCAACCATAAACACGCAGACAAACATCTACTTAAAACAAAGAACACAAAAAGATAAGCCTATCTGAAAGTGCAACATAAACATAATTATTATTATTATTATTATTATTATTATTATTATTATTATTATTATTATTATTATTATTATTCCTAGTAGTATTATAAACTGTGAATTATTTACACCCTACCTAGTACTCTAAACTACCCTGATCATCGATTTTGCCACGGTCCTACAGATTATTTACATGATTTTATGATGCTCATACCTGTATGGTGGAAGCAGGTCAGTTCACCCACCGGCCCCCGTCATGGTGGAAATTAGAATTCCATCTTCAGGTTGATGTGGTATTCCAGATTTTTATTACACACGCAAATTTGACACATTCTTGCCATGCCGTGACACACGATTATATTAGCATAAAAACACTCGCATTTCTCTCACTCCCGTGAAAGTTTAGAAGATGCCGCTGCAGCCTCCTGCTTGCTGTGTAGATGAAGGTCGCCTCGCTTCCTACCTGCAAACCCTGCTGGCCTTCCTTCGCTCCCTCAGCTTTGTTTACCTTCAGCTTATAGTACGTTCACCTTACTGGGACATAACTTTCCCCTCAAGGTTTGCCATTGCGGCATCCATTGAATAAAGTCAATCACCTTCCCGTCTGTATTACTAGTCTCTGCCCATAAACATCTCGCTTGCCAAACAGTTTGTAGAATGGTAGAAACAAGCTAAAATGCAGTTTATGTTGTGGAGAAAATCTTATACTGATCTCACATGTAACACTCCCCACTGGTTAGAAATGTTTTTATGTAAACCTGCTGGACATAATATCATTTAAGTTGAAAGTGTAATTCTTCCCTACACTCCCTGCATTTCCAGTAAAAGTCTGTGAAAGTGTTCATTTCCTGAAATGCTATTCTCTCACGTAAATACAACAAGGCTTTCTAAATGCCTACAAGTGTCTAATCGCTTTCGTACCAGCCGAAATAAAACTGACTAAAATGCATTTTGCTGAACAGTCTGTCACTCTGTCAAAACGTAGATTCACTGAGAATACTGAAGTAACACTAAAAGTACTCAAGACAATAACTGAGAGTATTCAAAACAACTGTGAACTGAGAACTTTAGAAACACTTGAGAGTGACTCAAACACTGAGAATTCTAGAATACACGATTCAAAACACTGATAACTTGGAATGACTGAGAGTTCTGAAAACACACTGAGAAGTAACTGAGAGTTACTCAAAACACACTGAGAGTTCGACCCTCTGGTCGCTGGGTTTTTATAAAAATTTCTCCCACCACCAGGAAAATAGTTCCGTGGAAGGGATGTGGCGTAATAATCTAGTCCTTGGGAGCGCTTTCTCGTACATCCGTAGGTTATGGTCTTCAAATTTTATACTCGAAACTTCCTAAATTCTGTCCGACTCACATGTGATATTGCGACGCGGAAAATGATCATAGAGTAATCCACACGATGATGCGCGTCATTGGTGTTATTTTCTTCCGGTGGATGGTCTCGTTCAGCCATCATGGCTCCTTATTCTGGGTTCACTTACTCCTCCGTTTGAAGTTGAATTTTATTAATTAGGCACTGATTAATCACAGATTGGCACTGATAATTCACCAAATATTACAACGAAGTTAGGACACTGTTTTTCACTACCACCTCGGGCTTCAGATCGCGAGATACTGATAGTAGATCTCCCGGTATGACAACTCATTCAAATTTAGCATATTCTGATTGGCTGAGACTTTCGCGCTCTTCCAAAACGTAGTGCCTCCGCTTCCTCCCACGAATTGGCGGTTACAGTCGTTGGTCCTCTATTGTCCTAGCTAAATAGGTCAGGCTTCACCGCGTGCCTTTTTCATGAGAGCGGACAGCAAGTGACCACTCCCCGGCGGTGTCATAAAATTTATTGGACGGGTGGTTTACAATCTGGTCGTGTCTAGAGAAGAGTTTCGTGGATTCTCTCGCCGTCAGGCTGGCGCCAGAAAGTTCATTTGTGCCTGCTAGTTTCACAGCCTTACTGTGGTATCTCATATGTGAAATATACAATTTTAATTTAAGAATTAAATTAGGCAAATTCGCTTATGGGTGCAATGCCCCCTTACGCCGTTAGAAATCTTACGCGATAGTGGAAGATTTCTTAATTCAACCAATGATATAGTAAACATACTTGCAGCCATAAGCGAATGTATACTTCTGACTATGAAGTATACCTCTGCTTATGTCTGAGTTTTTTCTTTGATTTCTCTCTCTAAAAGTTTGTTCTCTTTCTCGAGGTCATCTGCAATCTGTTTCATGACTGCTAGTATCTCGGCTGAGTTCTGTTCGCATTGCGGACAATTCTCTTCTGTCTGTTGACCTGTCTCAGTCTCGAAATGACTGTCGTCTCCTGGGTTTGTTGATAGGGTTTCCTGGTCATCTTCTTCTTCTGCTTCGGTACACGGGTCATCATCATCATCATCTTCTTCTTCTGCTTCGGTACACGGGTCATCATCGTCATCTTCTTCTTCTGCTTCGGTACACGGGTCATCATCGTCATCTTCTTCTTCTGCTTCGGTACACGGGTCATCATCATCATCTTCTTCTTCCGTGTCGGAACTTGTGTCTTCTCCTGCGTTTGAGCTCCTTGGTTTCTCCACGAGATTTACTTGAGCTGCGCCTGGTGCTATATTATATGTTCGAAGATTTGCTGCATTCATAATCACTTCATTCTCCCCATCTAAACTACTAATTTTATATGCATTGTTTTGCATATCCTGGACAATGCGGTAAGGACCGATGTACAATGGTGCGAATTTTGCATAATACTTCCTTTCAGGATCGGAGATGGCTGGTCTACGGATCAATACCATTTCACCTTCCCTTAATGGCTTGTGGAATTTTTTTTTACGAACTCTCCTCAGCCTGCGGTCAGCTTGCTCTCTTAAGTGGTCTCGTACCTGCTGTATACATAGCTCCGGAGATAATTGGGGTTCAGGCGGACAATTAACGACTGGTCCCCACGTCCTGGCTGGTTGTAAGCCACTATGCACTGTGGCTGGGATTTTCGCTGTTGCTTCATGGACAGTATTATTTATGCAGTCAGTGATCAATGGGAGAATATCGACCCATCGCCAATGTTGTTCTGGGATATAAATTCTGCTGAATTTTGCGATGACTTTCATTACTCTTTCTGCCGGGTTCGACTCTGGGTGACGTGTTGAACTCAGAACATGCTGTATTCCTAATTGCCTTAAACCTGTTTTGAACTCAGCGGAGGTGAACTGTGTTCCGTGATCTGTCAGTAATTTTTCCGGTTTTCCCATGGCCGGAATTATTTCCCTATTAATGCATCTTAAAACTGACCTAGTATTGGCCTTTTGCATTGGAGAAAGGTTTGTAAATTTGGAAAATACATCCATGGTGACTAATATGAACTGATTTCCTCTCCGTGATTTCGGGATTTTTCCATAAATATCCATCGCGAATAACTCACGGGGCTTTGACGGTAGAATGGGAATTGGTTTCTGTTTTAAAAGGTAGGAGTTCGCCTTGACACGCTGGCAAGTGTCGCACGTAACTATTGCATCCCTGACAGTCTTCCTTAGGTCTCTCCAGGTGAAAGTTTCCTGAATTGTGGCGACGGTCTTATCAATACCTCCATGCCCAATAACACGGTGTACATGCCATATTAGCTCTTCCTGTAATTCTTTCGGGACGACAATCTTTAATTTAGTATGATCCTTATCTGCATATTTTAACAATTGATGATTTAACAATCTGTATTCTTGTGCGGCCTTGTGAATTTCGTCATAACGAGGGTCTCCTTGTGGAATTGCTCCTTGGAAATACTGGATAATCGGCTGTAAGATTGGATCAGCCTGTTGAAAGGTTGGTAACTGGCTCAGTCGGAGTAGTACATTTCGGTCTTCCTGTGTTAAGTCCACATAATTTACCTGCTCTTCACGTTTATTTGGGTTCCTGCTTAAAGCGTCTGCTAGAATGTTTGCCTTGCCGGTACAGTGTTCAATGGTAAAATTAAATTGCTGCACGAACAATGACCATCTAGTAATTCTGTCAGATGAAACAGCTGATTTTAACATGAACGTTAAAGCTTTATGGTCAGTTCTTATGACGATTGGAAATCCATAAATAACTTTCCGCCAGTGCTGTAGGGCTTGGACTATAGCTAGCATTTCCAGCTCTGTAGTTGTGTAGTTCCGTTCGTGCGACCTCAATTTTCTACTATAAAAGCCTAAATAGTCCTTGGTTCTACATTCATTGTCCTGTTCCTGGAATAAGACTGCACCTATGCCCACTTTAGATGCGTCTGTCTGAAGGATAAATGGTCTGTTAAAATCAGGATACGCTAATTGTATGCTCCTGGCTAACAGTTCTTTAGTACATGTGAACGCTGTCTCTGCTTCCTGTGTCCATTTCCATCTGTTATTCTTACATAGCAGGTCTTGTAGTGGTGCTACGACCTCGGTGAAATTTTTACAGTGTTCTCTAAAGAATTGACACATACCAAGGAATTGTCGAATATGTTTCACCTTGGTAGGTCTAGGGAAGTTACTTATCGCTTCTAACTTTACCGGATTTGGTCGGATTCCCTTGCCGTCTATCACGTGTCCTAGGAATAGGATTTCCGGCTGACAGAAGTGTGATTTCTTGATATTCACCTTGAATCCAGTTTCTATAAGGTTTTTAAACAGTTTACTTAAATTTTGGAGGTTTTCTTCAAAGGTTTTAGTTCCAATTATCATGTCATCGATGTATAAAGTAGTAACTGCTTTGACTTCGTCTGTTAGGTTCCTGTCAAGTGCCCGTATGAGAGCGCTGGAAGAGTTGCGTGTTCCGAACGGAAGTCTTTCAAAGACATAGGTCTGTTGATCAAACATAAACCCTGTTAGTAACTTCGACTTATCATGCAGAAGGATATGGTGAAAAGAACTGGTCAGGTCTACACCTGTGAAAACTTCCATGTCTCTAAATCGACGAATTGCGTCCTTAATAGGCATGGCTTGATCATTCTCCGGGATTAATTTGGAGTTTAATTGACGAGCATCGAGGCACAGCCTCAGGGAATTGTCGGCTTTCTTTACTATGACAAGGCTGTTCACGTACGGGGTAGGTCGCTTCGAGATGATCCCGTTTTCTTCCATTTGTTTGATAATTTGCTTGACCTCCTCGTGGTATTTCTCTGGCACTGGATACGGCTTACGTTTGTATGGTTCCCAGTCCAAAACATTGAAAACATATGTAAAATTAGGGATAAGGCCTACTTTGGAATCGAACACGGCCTGATGTTCAATTAAGAAGGCTCTTAATTGATCTTTCTGTTCTTTCGTTCCTTTAAACTCTGCAACCTTGTCATTGATTAAATTTTCAATATCTTCTGCAGTATCAACCATAAAAATGTCGGTAAAAATCCCCTCATGGTCCAAAATATTTAACTGTTCATCCGCATGCTCGGCTCTTAAGATATCGTGGAAGTCTCCGTCAGTACTATTAACTGCTTCGTCCTCTTCATCAGTTTCCGGATTTATTGCCACCTTGTCATGGCCTCCATTCCTTCGGAATCTCACCACGCCCCCTGCAAGGTCAATGACGGCATGTGTATCCCTTAGAAAATCAGCTCCAAGAATTACGTTGTAATTAACTCTGGCCATTATGATAAATGTATGACTGTAGGTTGAGCTCCCTATTGTCATCTCCAGGTATGTCTGGGACTTACAGGTAGTCACCCTGTCTGGCACAATCCCTTTTATTTTTACTGTCGAGACCGGGATCTCAGGTAGGCTCATTCTCTCTTTCAAATCATTAAACAGATTCCTCGAAATAATGCTGATACTCGCACCAGTATCTAAAAGTCCTAAAATGCTTGTTTCATTAATTTTGACTTTAATCACAGGTAGAGGTAAAATTTGTGGGCTCTCCTGTTTGAATTCATCACTTAATAAGTCCTCAGGCTGCGCTATCCATGAATCTACCTTCGCTACTTCCCACTCTTCATTCTTAATGGTGAAACTTGTGGCTGAGTCAGTGTCTAATGGAGCTACTAGTTCGAAATTGAAGTTTTTTTTTTCTAGCGCCGGTCCCTTCGTAAGTCGGTGCATTCGGATTGAGCGGTCTGCGGTCCTCGCTTCCTCTCCTTCTTGTTTGCTGGAACTCAAGGCTTTCGGCCCCCATGATATCCGGGTTCATGTCTTGGGATTCGATCGCCTGCTTCCACGGATCGCGCTGCTGTTTGTTACTCAGGTCATTGATGTATCGTCGCCCCTCTTGATATCTCGGGTCCGAGTTCCTATCTCGCTGGTAATTCCCTCTCTCATTCCATCTCCTTTCAGGATCGCGATAGTAAGGCCTATCTCTTCCTGCATTTTCCCATCGCCTTCTGTCACGTGAGAGGTACCTCCTTTGGTATGGCTGCCTGTCTTGGTAGCGCGGTCGCCTGTCTGGGTAGTTAGGTTTTCTAAACCACGGACGTTGGATTTCTTCCTCCTGGCGTCTCGTGTTCGTCTCTCGCCGCGGTACAGCGCCTGAATTCGGGCCGTTTACCTGCACATTGCCTCGTGCATTTTCACTGGTGGCATTAGCTAGGTAAGCCCTATGTTCCTGCGTTTGCCTGGTCACTCTCTGCGGTACATTATTACTGGATGTAGCGTCTAGCTCCCTTAATATAGCCTCAACTTGGGCTGGATCATCGACCCTCGCTGTAATGAGCATTCTCTGCACGTCCGACGGAAATTGTTTGATTATCGTCTGAACGATCTCTGCGTCTGACACTGGAGAATCTAATTGCCTAAGTTTGACGAGCTGCGTTAGGAAGAAGTCTAAGTATCGTGTGGGCTGCGTCGACATGTACTTGCGAGTGTACAAGTCCATTCTGAGTGCCTGTTGTGTGGATAAGGACCAGTACCTTTCGAGGAAAGCCTTCTCGAAATCTGCGAACGTCTTAAAAGTATCTACGAAACCGTAATACCAGGTCTTTGCCTGTCCTTCGAGATATTTCTCTACTATGCGTAGTTTCTTTTCTTCAGGGGCTTTAATGTCTTGGAAATATTGCTTCAATTCCCTAAGATAGACTTTTGGTGTTATTTGTGACGTTCCACTGAATTTCTTCGGCTGATCGTCACTCGTTCGCACGATGTTTATGATTTGCGTGGAGGCTTCAGTTCTTTGCGTACTTTCGGGCATTGTCCTTTCCATGTTAAATATTTGGGTTATAGGCTCGCTCTGTGTCGGTTCATGCGGCTGTATCCTAATTTCTCTGGCCACTTGGGACTCGGCCTGTTTGTCAACTAACATCTTGACCAAGGTCGACAAGTTTTCGCTCTGGGTCTTAATTGCCTGGATTTTTCCCTCTATGACCTCGTTAACTTCCTGTCTTACTGACTGCTCGCTGAGTGTAATCGCACCCTCAGTCTCTGCTATCTTTTCTGTCAGTTCGGTTAACCTCTTTGTAATATCCTGGGTCTCCGACTTTAAGGTCATGATTTCGTGGCTCGTTTTCTCCTGGGTCTCTCCAATCTGTACGCATACTTTATCCATTTCTTTCCTATTCTCGTCCTCAATTTTATCTATCCGCTCCTCCAAGAGTATCAAACCTCGAGCTAAGTCCTTGCCTTGATCTTGCACCATTACCCTAGTTTCCCTCATGCTTTCCTCAACAGTCGCGCTGTGGCTGTCTAACTGCTCTTGTATCTGTGCTTGTGCATCGGCTAACTTCTTTATCTCTTCCATCGTCTCCTGCCTGTTTGCATTACACGCCTGCATGAGTTTATCCTGGTTCTCCCGTAACTCTTTTTTCAGTTCGACCTGGCTTTTTATGAACTTCTCCTCGAGCTTTATCTCATACTGTTTAAATTCTTCCAAGACCTGCCCGTGTACTGCCTCTACTTTATTCGCAAGTTCGGCTTGGCTACTCTCAATCTTATTTACAAGTTCTACCTGGCTGGATTTCAATTCGTCTGCTAATCCTGTTTGGCTACTTTCTACCTTGTTCACAAGTTCGGCCTGACTGGATTTCAAATCGTCAGCTAATTCTGTTTGGCTACTTTCGATCTTATTCGATAGTTCGGCCTGACTTGATTTCAACTCACTAGTTGTTACACTTAAGTCGTTAATGGTTTTAATCAACCTGTCCCACTGCTCCTGGCTAATCGACATTTTATATGCTGAGAGAATACGACTGAGACCATCAGGATCCCCAACATACTTCCAATACATGCAAGACACAGTAATCACCAATACAAAACAATTTTATCCTAAACTTGGATAAAATTATACAAACATATCATTTATAATTAATACCACTACTTGTCAAACAGTTTATCACAGCATTCATATTTATCAACACTCAGTACATCTATGTTCATGGCTGTTAGTCTGGGTACAAAATAAATAAAATGTAAAACGCACAGTCCCGGGGATAAGCAAATCTAGCCCCTAAAGGTGGGCGCCACGCTTTTTACTCCTCACTCCGGCCCCTGTGCCCTTTTAAGGCACCAAATGCGGTGATCTCTTCTCTCTTCTATGCGCCGGCTGCTCCTGTAATAAATGACATATAAAATCATACTCACCGCTGCATGTAGACTCTTCTTTCTCAGTTGTGCCCGTTCGATATCCCCGGAGAGGCCATCCGCTGATGTGGAGTGAGGGAATGAAAAGAAGGGGTAAACTAACTAAAATGACGGTACCCAAGACTGAATTAAAGTGTAAATAAAAGACTAATTTATTCAAATAAAATGCAAAGTGCTGAAATGAACGTCAATTGAACTAGAGGAAAAATGTAAACAAATGGAATAAAAGTGACTAAATAAATATTAAAGATCGAAGGTCTGCCTTCCAAAACAATCATGACTGCCTGAATAAACTGACTGAAGGTCAAACACCTTAATTAAATATTCCAGACTATCTTGACATTGTCTTCAAGTTGAAATAAATGACTCCGTTAACTCTCTGGTCAGAATGACCACCTTCTTGAATTTACAAAATATCTAACAGAGAAACTATCTCTCAAAATAAATTAATGAATAGTTGACTCACAACAAAGTAAATTAAATTCTGTTACGTCGATCAATTCACTGACTTATAAGAGTTATTAAATGTTTAACACATGTTGCTCATTTGGGAAAAAATACCCAAATTCAAATCATCTTGGACTGCGCTAAGCAAGTGTATCACTTAAGGAAATAGTTCTTAGGAAAACAGAACAAAACAACCATGAACATCACTTCATTTCCTACATAACCGTCGTCTCATTCAAATACCTCATGATTAAACAAAAATTAATAATCGACACATTACTCTGAGTGTATCCAACCACTCATCTACATGTTAGACTTCACTTGCTTGACTGTGATAAACTGGACTTCTTAAAATAAAACAAAATTAGGCCAAGTGCCTGATGTTAACATTATCGAATGATAGCGATCCTTGTACATTAAAATTTCTATTGACTTTGCCGCTAACTGCATTTCATTATTAATTCATATTTGTGGTATCACCACTAGATGGAGGCAGATACCATCTTATTTACCATTTCTTGCGGCAGGTTTATACAATTGGTTTATTTAAAGATCGCCTCATTTCAAAATAAAAAATAATGTAGTGGATTTTAAAAGAAAGTTTGGTAATTACTTGGCTGCCTGGTATGAGCATACCACTACTATTTCGACTGTGACATAATCGATGACCTCTAGATCTAACCTCTAACATCTTATTTACATCATTACATTAATTAACGGAGAAACACTGCTCCGACAAAAAATACAGAAATCAAAACAAACTAGCCTAGCTGCACTTATCTATTTACAACAACAAAATATAAATAATTCACATGCGCTTGCGTCCTACAAATACGGTAAAAGTTACAAACAGAAAAGAAGACAAATAAACAAAACTGGATCCCACCGTCGCGGCCTACTGGAAATTAATAAGGATAGAAATGCGCAAAACAAACTCGGCGTTACCAGAAAAATATACCCCGCTGCGAGTAGCAAAATATTGCGAATTTGACGGCAATCTCAAAATTTCAGACGACAAATGTCTGGAAATAATATTATTTAACCTTGATGGAAAATTTTACTGTAATTTCACGTCATCCGTGACTGCATAAATATTCAAAACACATTGACTCGTCGCTCCGTTCACAATGTACACTGGCTAGCATTATTTATCGAGCATCTATTCTCCCTGGAATTATTTAACAAATGCAGGCTCCTGCCTGTAGTATCATAACCCATGTCGTAACACATTTAACGCACGTGGTTAAATTCTTCATTTCACACTTCTTATTTATTTATTTATTCGCGACGTCATTATTATTCATATTCCCACAGTACGGCCTCGCTCGTACCCGGCGGGCAAAAATATCTGTCGTGCCCATTACGACTTCTCATGTAAATTCAAGACATGGTTCAAATATCATATTTCCATCATCAACGTAGATCATCAGGGATATTAAATCTAGCTCAAAATCTCTCGATCATTCACTGTTAACACATCACAAAAATCACAGAGCTGACTCATCAATGGCGCTCATTGTTACTATATTAAAAAAAAAACAAGTGACGAGATTGCCTCTCAAAACACAAATGTTGAAACGTGCGCAACCGCGACTACAGAAATAAATATACGCGTCTACCCAAAAATCGTCGCAAAATACGCGGGATAAATACAAATCGAAACTGGTCATCTAAAGGATGATTCCGCCACATAAAACAAAACTGAAATGCGCAAAACGGCAAAATAAACATTGAAGAACATCGCGGCGGTGTCCATAACATCAAAAACTCCAACAAAGAAAAATATGACTCACAAAACACCATCGATCTAAAATCATGATGAACAATAAAAAAAATCAACTGGCATTACACTCGTAGATCAAAACAATAGCTGCCTAACTGTCAAAATGACATCCTACAGAAAATCAACCATAAACACGCAGACAAACATCTACTTAAAACAAAGAACACAAAAAGATAAGCCTATCTGAAAGTGCAACATAAACATAATTATTATTATTATTATTATTATTATTATTATTATTATTATTATTATTATTATTATTATTATTATTATTATTATTATTATTCCTAGTAGTATTATAAACTGTGAATTATTTACACCCTACCTAGTACTCTAAACTACCCTGATCATCGATTTTGCCACGGTCCTACAGATTATTTACATGATTTTATGATGCTCATACCTGTATGGTGGAAGCAGGTCAGTTCACCCACCGGCCCCCGTCATGGTGGAAATTAGAATTCCATCTTCAGGTTGATGTGGTATTCCAGATTTTTATTACACACGCAAATTTGACACATTCTTGCCATGCCGTGACACACGATTATATTAGCATAAAAACACTCGCATTTCTCTCACTCCCGTGAAAGTTTAGAAGATGCCGCTGCAGCCTCCTGCTTGCTGTGTAGATGAAGGTCGCCTCGCTTCCTACCTGCAAACCCTGCTGGCCTTCCTTCGCTCCCTCAGCTTTGTTTACCTTCAGCTTATAGTACGTTCACCTTACTGGGACATAACTTTCCCCTCAAGGTTTGCCATTGCGGCATCCATTGAATAAAGTCAATCACCTTCCCGTCTGTATTACTAGTCTCTGCCCATAAACATCTCGCTTGCCAAACAGTTTGTAGAATGGTAGAAACAAGCTAAAATGCAGTTTATGTTGTGGAGAAAATCTTATACTGATCTCACATGTAACACTCCCCACTGGTTAGAAATGTTTTTATGTAAACCTGCTGGACATAATATCATTTAAGTTGAAAGTGTAATTCTTCCCTACACTCCCTGCATTTCCAGTAAAAGTCTGTGAAAGTGTTCATTTCCTGAAATGCTATTCTCTCACGTAAATACAACAAGGCTTTCTAAATGCCTACAAGTGTCTAATCGCTTTCGTACCAGCCGAAATAAAACTGACTAAAATGCATTTTGCTGAACAGTCTGTCACTCTGTCAAAACGTAGATTCACTGAGAATACTGAAGTAACACTAAAAGTACTCAAGACAATAACTGAGAGTATTCAAAACAACTGTGAACTGAGAACTTTAGAAACACTTGAGAGTGACTCAAACACTGAGAATTCTAGAATACACGATTCAAAACACTGATAACTTGGAATGACTGAGAGTTCTGAAAACACACTGAGAAGTAACTGAGAGTTACTCAAAACACACTGAGAGTTCGACCCTCTGGTCGCTGGGTTTTTATAAAAATTTCTCCCACCACCAGGAAAATAGTTCCGTGGAAGGGATGTGGCGTAATAATCTAGTCCTTGGGAGCGCTTTCTCGTACATCCGTAGGTTATGGTCTTCAAATTTTATACTCGAAACTTCCTAAATTCTGTCCGACTCACATGTGATATTGCGACGCGGAAAATGATCATAGAGTAATCCACACGATGATGCGCGTCATTGGTGTTATTTTCTTCCGGTGGATGGTCTCGTTCAGCCATCATGGCTCCTTATTCTGGGTTCACTTACTCCTCCGTTTGAAGTTGAATTTTATTAATTAGGCACTGATTAATCACAGATTGGCACTGATAATTCACCAAATATTACAACGAAGTTAGGACACTGTTTTTCACTACCACCTCGGGCTTCAGATCGCGAGATACTGATAGTAGATCTCCCGGTATGACAACTCATTCAAATTTAGCATATTCTGATTGGCTGAGACTTTCGCGCTCTTCCAAAACGTAGTGCCTCCGCTTCCTCCCACGAATTGGCGGTTACAGTCGTTGGTCCTCTATTGTCCTAGCTAAATAGGTCAGGCTTCACCGCGTGCCTTTTTCATGAGAGCGGACAGCAAGTGACCACTCCCCGGCGGTGTCATAAAATTTATTGGACGGGTGGTTTACAATCTGGTCGTGTCTAGAGAAGAGTTTCGTGGATTCTCTCGCCGTCAGGCTGGCGCCAGAAAGTTCATTTGTGCCTGCTAGTTTCACAGCCTTACTGTGGTATCTCATATGTGAAATATACAATTTTAATTTAAGAATTAAATTAGGCAAATTCGCTTATGGGTGCAATATATATTGTACGCGCACTTTTTAGCGATAGATTTTTGTACTGGGTTGAGGAGTAAGGAGGGAGCACTGCCGGTTCCGATAATACTGCCAACTGAATGGAAATTAAATCTGAATTGAATCGATAATATGATCGATCGATATGAATTTTCTAAACCTTTATTATCTTACGCCAACAACTGTGTCACACACACAATATATAATATTATCTAACATTTCTCGATGCGAAACTTGTTCCTAGCAGAAATTCTATAGTTTGGCTTTGCTGTGTAAACAACAACAGTACGAGTACGTAAAGTGTACGCCAGATGTCGCACAGCGATCATAACCGATTCTTAGTTTGTGTATCAAAGGTTGCCAATACGAATCTCGAAGATAACCGAGGTCGACCGATTCAGCACTAGGGTGTTCATCTATCACTAAGAAGTGCGCGTACAATACCAATTTCTAGCCTTGTCCATAAAATTTCTGAGTTTCTACAAGTCAAAATCTGCTACGGGGACGAATATGGTCCCGCTTCCTTAATAAATGTTATGTCATGAACGTAATCCAGTTCTGGTTCTAATGTAAGTTGGCAACCCTGTGGTAGACTGTATCTCAGGGTCATGTGCCTCCCTGGAAGTGGAAATCTTGTTTCTAAATTTTTTCGACTTACTAACGACGAATCGAACCCTCATTCTTCCGGGTGAACTGAGCACGCCAAGCAAGCTTTTATTGTTACGTTACTCTAGATATCGTGGTTATATCGACAGGAACTCGAGGTATACATGGAGTCCGAAGCATGAAGTCGGGACTTTTCAATCAAAAATTCCCTTACGGATTTACCGGGATTCGAACCGTTCTTGCCACCTCGGATAGACAGCCTCTTTTGTGCAAGATTGAACGACATGTCACGAGTCGAAAGAATTTATGAAATCTCTAAAAACTTTCTCTAAAATCTTCCGCAGTGAAGGCATTCTTTCGCAAATCATTAAAAACGCATTCGGCTGAACATTAAGGAGATTCTTAAATCCGATTAGTCCGTAATTAGTTCGATACTTGGTTACGGCACATTGTTCATAGTCTGCTCACTTCTGTGTGCGGATAACAAGGATTCTATCACGGCTCGAGGATATTTTGCATAGTAATAACGACTGCATATAACTCTTCAGCTAATGAGATTACGAAACATAGATAAGTAATTAACATTGGACTTAATGGGAACCTTAAAAAAAACATGTCGATATAGATAACAATCGGGCTATTAAGGAGGATTGCTAGCCTAATGGTTGACTGATGACCAGTTCAGCAGTTTACCGAGCGAGTGGTTGCACGGTTTGTGTCACGTAGCTGTCAGCTTGCGTTTGAGAAATAGTGGGTTCGAACCCCACTGTCGGCACACTTGAAGATGTTTTTCCGTGGTTTCGGATTTTTACATCAGACAAATGCTGGAGGGATGATGACTTAGATGTTAGGCCCCTTTAAACAACAACATTTATATTATTATATATATAATTCGCTGGGGCCATCAAGGACCACGTTAAGTCTTGTTGCATTTGACACTGAACTTGGCCTTTTTTACAGCCCAAATTTCCCTCATTCTTTGTGAGTGGGCCTGCTTACGCTCCTCTGTCCAAGGGGCACCGTGTCTTCTCTTCGGTTGCTCGTCTCGGTTTAGCCCGTTCGTCAATATTTTCTTGCGGAAGAGATCTCTGTTAAGGGCGTCTTCAGCTGAGATATGTAGCATTTGTAGGTCTTCTTTGGTATTTCTAAACCAGGGAATTGTGGTTTTGGGGTTTGAATAAAAAAATTGAAAGATTTCTTTAGTTAACTTTCTTCCGTCCATTCTTTTCAGATGACCGTAAAATCGTGCCCGTCTTTTTCTGATTGTGTCGGTAATTTTCTCTATTTTGCTGTAGACTTCCTTGTTGGATCTCTTTTGATGGATTCCATTTCTGTATTTTGATCCCAAGATTCCTCTCACAATTTTGCGTTCTCTTTTCTCCAGTTCTTCAAGGAGTCCTTTGTTGGCATTTAGAGACAGGGTTTCGGCTGCATATAGAACTACTGGCTTCAGAACTGTTTCATAGTGACGTATCTTGGTGTTTTGGGAAAGGCATTTTTTGTTGTAGATTGTGCGGGATGTTTGGTAGGCTATTTCCAGTTTGCGTACTCGCTCCTGAAGTGCTTCTTTGTCCAGTCCATTTTTCATGATGATCTCACCCATGTATTTGAATTTGTCTACTCGGGTGATGTCCCCGTATTTTGTATGGAGTTTTGGTGGAGCCTCTTTGATGTTAGTCATTACTTCTGTTTTCTCAAACGATATCTGCAAACCAGTTTGTTCGGCAATTTCCTTTAAAATTTCAACTTGAGCTCTAGCGGTTTCTATGTCGTTTGAGAGAATAGCAATATCATCGGCAAATGCTAAGCAGTCTGTTGCGATTCCCTTGGATTTGGTTCCTATTCTCAATGGACTGTAGTTGGTTTCCTGTAATCTCACCCGCCAGGTTCTGATGATCTTTTCAAGAACACAGTTGAAGAGTATCGGGGATAGCCCATCACCCTGTCGGACTCCTGTTTTGATGTCAAAGGAATGCGAGAGACATCCGTGGAACTTCACCTTGGATTTTGTATCGGTCAGGGTGGCTCAAATTAATGCCAGCAGTTTCAAATCAACTCCAAATTCATTTAAGATGTTTAGCAGGACTTCCCGGTCAATGGAGTCGTACGCTTTCTTAAAGTCCACAAAGACAGACACATACTGCTTGGACCTTAGTGTACAATATCTGATGATCGTTTTGAGATTTTGGATCTGTTCAGCTGTTGAGCGACCTTTTCTGAATCCTCCTTGGTATTCACCTATTTGATGTTCGACTTGTGCTTCCAAACGCTCCAGGATGGCAAGTGATAGAATTTTGTAAGTCACGGGTAGCAAAGATATTCCTCCGTAGTTGTTGATCTTCTTCATGCTGCATTTTTTGTGTAATGGATGGATCAAAGCTATTTTCCAATCTTCGGGTAGGGTCTCCTTGTTCCAAATTTCTTCTATTTGCTTTTGCAAGATATCAAGTGATTCCTCTGGGGCATATTTTCATAGTTCTGCTACTACTGAGTCTTCCCCCGGCGCTTTGTTATTTTTGAGACGGGCAATGTGGCGCTTGATTTCATCTCTGTCGGGTGGTCTGGAATCTGGGTACCTGAGTAAGGGTTCCTTGGTCTCAATGGCGCTTTGCGGTTTAGAGCAATTAAGTAAATTCTTGAAGTAATCTGCTAGGGGCTTTACGTCGCGCCAACACAGATAGGTCTTATGGCGACGATGGGATAGGAAAGGCCTAGGAGTTGGAAGGAAACGGCCGTGGCCTTAATTAAGGTACAGCCCCAGCATTTGCCTGGTGTGAAAATGGGAAACCACGGAAAACCATTTTCAGGGCTGCCGATAGTGGGATTCGAACCTACTATCTCCCGGATGCAAGCTCACAGCCGCGCGCCTCTACGCGCACGGCCAACTCGCCCGGTAAGAAGTAATCTGCCAGAATGCTGCAATTTCCTTCATTTGACGTCGCCAGTGTGCCGTCCTTTCGCTCAAAGCATAGAGATGGTGGTTTATAGCCAGTGAGTTTGCGTTTGAAGGCTCTGTAGTACTCTCTGCTTTAATTCTTCCTAAAGTTTTGTTCTACCTTTTCAATGAGAGATTTTTCGTATTTACGTTTCTTAGTTCTGAACACCCTAGCTGCTTGGGCACGTTGGGTTTTGTAGGTTTCCCAATCATTTTCTGATTTCGTAGAGTAGTACTGTTTCCACGTATTGAGTCTTTCTTGGAGGACTGATTCGCAGGTACTATTCCACCAGGCATGCTTTTTGCTTCTCTTGATTTCTGCGTCTTTGGCGGCCTCAACAAGGAGACTTTTGGCGTTGTTAAAGTCACAGTCATTTGGTCTAGCCTTCTCCTGGAACTCCTCGATCCTTTGCCGAAGTTTATCATTGTCGAAGCGTGTGATCTGTTTGGTTGTCTTCCTTGTGTTTGCGGGAATTGGTTTGAATTTGATAAGAGACATATAATGATCTGAGGCCACATTGATGCCTTTCTTTACCTTGACATTCATAATCTCAGGGCTGTTTCTCCTGGAGATTGCAACATGATCAATTTGGAACTCTCCGAGAGCTTGGACGGGAGAACGCCAAGTCATTTGCTTTCTGGGTAGATGGCGAAAGTGGGTCGACATGACCTGCAGGTTGTGATTTTCGCAAATGGACACCAGTCTTTTGCCGTTCGGATTGGTTCTTTTGTGAGCAGGGTAATTTCCTATAACTTTCTTGTATTTCTGTTCACGACCTAGTTGGGCACTGAAGTCACCCAAAAGAAGCTTGACATGATGTTTGGGGATTTTGTTTAATTTTTCATCCAGTAGGTCTCAGAAGTTATCAACTTCGTCTGGATCAGACTTGTTCTTATCGTTTGTAGGAGCATGTGCGTTAACTAGGGCGTTGGTTTTGTTCGCGCATTTAATTGTTAGTATAGACAATCTGTCATTCACAGGTTCGAAATTTGCAACCGATTTAAGGATCTTGGTTCTAACAGCAAACGCGATTCCAAGCATCACAGCTCCATTGAGGATTCCCCTTTGCGCTTTGCTCTTGAAAAATCGGTAGCCTTCGGATTCAAAAATCTTTTCATCTGGGTACCTTGTTTCCTGTAGGGCCATTATGGATATCTGATTTTCGTGAAGAGCTTTGGTGAGGGTTTTCAGCTTGCCAGTTTGTGTAAGTGAATTTATGTTGAAAGTTGCTAGAAAGGTTTTAGATTTTGGCCTGAGTTTTTGACTCTTCGGGGTACACCGAGACGCTCCGACTCGTCTCTTGCATGATGTCGAGTCTCCCCCAGAATCCGAATGAGACTCGTGCGCCGTGGCGTTCACGACGAGGGATTTATCCGAAGATTTACCCCCTGGGGTATGTTTTCTTGAAATGTTGTGCCATCATGCTTTTTGACTTGACTTTGCTTTGGACGGGTTGTTAGCCCTAGAGGTTGCCTCAAGATGTTTTCTGGCTTCTGGTCATTTACCAGTCTTCGCCGTAACCCTGGCAAGGGACCAGTTTTTTTTCACGGTGGTATTTTATTTCCCTACTACCCTCTGACTCTGCTGGCGGCAGAGCCAGCGAGCTTCCCCAATTCCAATGGGACGCGCCCGATGGAGGTAACCGGTAAATCCCTTATTATTATTATTATTATTATTATTATTATTATTATTATTATTATTATTATTATTATTATTATTCTTTCGAATGGGCCACCAGAGGACCACGTGCCAATTTCAATTCCTTCTTCTTTGTTCTTTCCTTTTCTTCCAGTACGCTTTCATCTGTTCACTATGTTTCTTCTTTCTGTCTTCAGACCACTTTGAACCAGTCTTTTTTACTTTCCTACCTTGGAATCCTTCCATTTTCAATACTTTTCCCGAAAGCCTTCTCTATTATTTATTTCTTCTGTTGTTATATTGTTTTTTTTTTCTTCTAAATCCTTTCTTACTTCATTGACCCAGCTTGTCGTTGATTTCTTACCCCACAAATATCTGAAAATCTTACTGGTTAATCTACTATCTTGCATTCGATATAAATGTCCAAAAAACATAAGTCTCCTTTTCCTCATTACATCTGATATATTTTCTATTATTTTGATATATTTCAGCATTACTTCGTAATTTCCAACCTTCTGCTGTGTTTTATGGGCCTAATATTTTCCTCATGATTCGCCTTTCTAGTATTTCTAGTTTATCTAAATTATAGTTTAATGCCAGACATTCGCTTGCATATGGGCATTCTGGCGTCACTACTGTGTTGTAATGCCTTATTTTTGCATTTTTGGATAGGCATCTTTTATTCTAGATATCTTTGGTGACACCATAAGCTCTCTCCATTTTGTGTACCCTCTCCTCTACTGCAGATTTTTCTAAACCATTTTCTTGGATTATTTCCCCTAGATATTTGAATTTTTTTACCCTCTCTATTTGGCCAATATCTGTTTTCAGAAATTTTGCTGCATCCCAGATATTTGTTAAAAATTTTGTTTTTTCTGCAGAAATTCTTAAGCCAGTTCTGCTGGCGATTCTTTCCAAGACATTTACTTGGGTTATAGCAGATGTTACATTTTCAGAAAGTATTGCAAAGTCATCTGCAAATGCAAGACAATTTATTTCGATCCTTTTGTTTCCTCTTCCTAACCTTATCGGTGAAATGTTGAGTTCAATAAGTTTTTCGTTCCAAATTCTCACTATTTTCTCTAGGACACAATTAAAAAGAATTGGGGATAGTCCGTCGCCTTGTCGTACACCAGTTTTTATTTTGAAAGGCTGTGATATCTCTCCCAGAAATTTCACTTTAGAGACTGTGTCTGTAAGTGTTTCACGGATTAGATTTGCCAGTTTAGACTTTATGCCAAATTCTCGAATTATTTTATATATAGTTTCTCTGTCAACAGAATCAATAATAATGTTATTTGTTTTACGTCCCACTAACTACTCTTTTACGGTTTTCGGAGACGCCGAAGTGCCGGAATTTAGTGCCGCAGGAGTTCTTTTACATGCCAGTAAATCTACCGACACGAGGCTGACGTATTTGAGCACCTTCAAATACCACCGGACTGAGCCAGGATCGAACCTGCCAAGTTGGGGCCAGAAGGCCAGCGCCTTAACCGTCTGAGCCACTCAGCCCGGCAACAGAATCAAAAGCCTTTTTGAAATCTACAAACATGACTACAATGTCCTTTGAATTAAGTAACCTGTGGCGAATTATTGACTTAAGATTAAATATTTGTTCTGAGCATGATCTTCCTTCCCTGAAACCACCTCGATATTCACCTAAATGATTGTCTAGTGTTGTTTCTACTCTGTTTAAAAAAATCTTGGAAAATATTATTATTATTATTATTATTATTACTATTATTATTATTATTATTATTATTATTATCATCATCATCATCTGGGGCTGTATCTTAAGTATGGCCAAGGCCGCTTCCTTCCCACTCCTAACCATTCCCTATCCCATCGTCGCCATAAGACTTATCTGTACCGGGCGAGTTGGCCGTGCGCGTAGAGGCGCGCGGCTGTGAGCTTGCATCCGGGAGATAGTAGGTTCGAATCCCACTATCGGCAGCCCTGAAAATGGTTTTCCGTGGTTTCCCATTTTCACACCAGGCAAATGCTGGGGCTGTACCTTAATTAAGGCCACGGCCGCTTCCTTCCAACTCCTAGGCCGTTCCTATCCCATCGTCGCCATAAGACCTATCTGTGTCGGTGCGACGTAAAGCCCCTAGCAAAAAAAGACTTATCTGTGTCGCTGCGACGCAAAACAAAATTGTTGTATATTTTTGACTTAAATATGTACTGTACACTTTCCTCTAGAATCCAAGAAATAGAAAGACGACCTAAGTCACGAAATGTGACAAATTGAGTTATTGCCATTCTTACATCAATCTATTCTGCGCGTTACAACGTAACGCTACTATTACCACAAAATGTTTTCAATCCTCCCCTGAAGGGGGAGGCGGGCCTCTTAGACAGTGACGCCGTCTCTTAGGCCAGGAGATTTGTATCGGAGAAGGAGATGTGCGGTGAAGGTGAGAGAGTTGGCGTCCGTGGCCTATATTAGGAACTGTCCCGGCATTCGCCTTAGTGTGGGAAAATGGAAAACCACGGAAAACCATTCTCAGGACAGCCGACGGTGGGGACTAGCCCCTCTCCGTCTTCCGAATACAGAGGCGTAGAGCTACGGTAGAGCCGTAGCCACCCCTCCTCTGCTCGGTTGGCCGGTCGGAGTGCAAAGCTGTCGAACCACGAATCAGCCGTGGCCACCTGTCTTCTGCTCGGTTGGCCGGTCGTAGTGCAGAGCTGTCGGACCATGGATCAGCTGTGGCCACCCCTCCTCTGATCGGTTGGCCGGTCGGAGTGCAGAGCTGTCGGACCATTGACCAGCCGTGGCCACTTTTGAGCAAAGACCCGATCTGCATCCGCCGACGGACCTCCTTGTGTTAATCTACAAGGTTTCTAAGTACATGACATTAGCGTATTTCAACATTTCCACAGGACGGGGAGCTATTCCACTGTCAAACATTCGAGTGTGACAGCCACTGGAATAAATTTTGAAGACTATTCAGACCATAATGTGCCAGTGATCAATGAAATGAGAATGCACAGCCTATTTCCGGTTTCATCCGAATCAGGAATTGTTAGACTAAAGCCCCCATCTTTTCGCGAGGATAGAAACTGTCCCGGCTGCCGAAGCCTGTCGCACTCCTCTGGGGTAATGATTAATGACTGACAGATGAAATAACTTAATATTGGAGAGTGTTACTGGAATGAAAGATGATAGGGAAAATCAGAGTACCCGGTGAAAAACTTGTTCCGCCTTCGCTTTGTCCAGCACAAATCTCACATGGAGTGACCGGGATTTGAACCGCGGAACACAGCGGTGAGAGGTCGGCGCGCTGCCGCCTGAGCCACGGAGGCATTAGGCCTGTGATCGATTGAATTTTCAAATCTTTCGTGTGTATACATTTTGTGAATTACATATTATGTTTATAGAAAGACTCATGTCCGCCTTTGTGGTGTAGTGGTTAGTGTGATTAGCTGCCACCCCCGGAGGCCCGGGTTCGATTCCCGGCTCTGCCACGAAATTCGAAAAGTGGTACAAGGACTGGAATGGGGTCCACTCAGCCTCAGGAGGTCAACTGAGTAGAGGTGGGTTCGATTCCCACCTCAGCCATCCTGGAAGTGGTTTTCCGTGATATCCCACTTCTCCTCCAGAGAAATGCCGGGATAGTACTTAACTTAAGCCCACGCCCGCTCCCTTCCCTCTCCCTTGTCTATCCCTTCGAATCTTCTCATCGCCACACAAATTCCCTGTTCAGCATAGCAGGTGAGGCCGCCTGGGCGAGGTACTGGTCATTCTCCCCAGTTGTATCCCCGACCCAATGTCTCACGCTCGAGGACACTGCCCTTGAGGCGGTAGAGGTGGGATCCCTCGCTGAGTCCGAGGGATCAACCAACCCTGAAGGGTAAAGAGATTAAGAAAGAAAGAAAGAAAGAAAGAAAGAAAGAAAGAAAGAAAGAAAGACTCATAGATAGAACAAATTTTATCAAAATCACTGAGAGAGATTATCCTTATTTTGTGAACGTTTATTGTCTTTAATATCATATCCCTCATGCAATAAGTTAATGAAACTTCAAATCCATATTTCCTCGTATACGCAAGTATGTTACGTCTAAATTCTTAAAAAAAAAAAAAAAAAAAAAAGAATGTCTTCGTTATTATGCAACAACATACTTAGACTAACAATTCAGAAGTCTCCATTTTTCTCAGTTTAATGTTCGTGTGATATACCTCCCTCTCTTACGAGGTGCCCCAATATAGAGTTGCTACTTACTATATGGATGTGCTACGAGCAGAATGTGAGAATCACCGCTCTTAAATGTATTATGCGACTTCACTTTGACATAAGTCTTCACTCACCAGTCGTGCTGTGAACTGAAAACTCAGTAGACGGGCAAGCAAAATATATCCCAATTTACCAACAATTTCAAGCACTAATTATGTGCTATGTTTACGGATGAACTAAAATACACTGAATGAGTTGAATACTTTCTATTCCAGCTCATTCACTTTGAATGTACGAGGCTTCTTGACTATTAGCATGGCAGCCCCGTTACACCCAGAGTAATCATTAAATTGGCATCAATGGAATAGCTGTAATATATGGGTGTAATGCTTAAACAGAGCGGAAGTGGATGCACTTTGTAAAAGACTGCTAAAAGCGAAATTGTTCATAGCTAATATCATTAGCATATGAAGGGAATCAATCCCAGGACAAGATACCCTCATGTGATTTTATCCCCACTACCAGGCTACAGATGCACTATGACTGTGGGCGGACTTTATGTGAAGATATGTGATGTAATTCGTTCCTCAGTTGTGACACTCTGACCGGAAACACAAACAGGCCGTACATGACGGCGAAACAAAATTTGGTCCATTTTATGTCGATAGAGAAATCCTGGAAATGTATTGCAAGAAAACTCCCATATACCTCATAATGTAGTAGTAATAATAGCAATGTCCGCCTCCGTGATGTACTGTTTAGTGTGATTAGCTGCTACCCCCGGAGGCCTGGGTTCGAGTAGAGGGGTTTCGAACCCACTGTACTCTGTTGACCTTCCGAGGCTGAGTGGACCCCGTTCCACCCATCATACCTCTTTTCAAATTTCGCGGCAGAGCCGGGTATCGAACCGGAGCCTCCGGGGGTGGCCGCTAATCACACTAACCACTACACCACAGAGTCGGACAATGGTTAAAATAGTGTAAGATCAGCTTGCATTTACACACCTACTGAACAGTTATGAAACGACAACATTAGCAATAGTTTCCTCTTGGCTCTTTTACCAGAACTTGACAATGGCGTGATGTAGTGGTTAGTGTGATTAGCTGCCACCCTCGGAAGCCCGGGTTCGATTCCCGGCTCTGCCACGAAATTTGAAAAGTGGTATGAGGGCTGGAACGGGGTCCACTCAGCCTCGGGAGATCAACTGAGTAGAGGTGGGTTCGATTCCGCGGTTGAAGCCCAGACTTATGAATTAACAGCCCCAAGACAGTGTATCCCCAGAAACTAGGACAGAAAAGGATAAGAAAGCTCAGGTTTAAGCTATATTTTCTCAAGACTTTTATTACGGTATTTTATTACTCAGCCAGCCTGCAATTCAGTGATGTAGTATTTGTGCCGTGAGACGCTTCACAAACCTTCATCCGATTCCTGCACAAGAAACTGACCCACATTTCTCCGTTATTGCGTGTGAAAACTCTCACATTTCTCCGCGCAATTACCCCTGCCGCTTTTAGCAGAGAGCTACTGAAGCACCATAAATGATCAGTCCGTGGTCTTTCAACTTTATTGTGGTTTCTCTCAGCTCATTAGCCCATCTCAAGTATAATTTATAGCGTACTTAAAAACGGCCAGGAAATTATACTTCAAGTCCGGGTCCCTGAAATAAACGGCCAGCGTAGATGATGTCTTCGGTTCAGAGGGCTCCGGGTTCAATCCTCGCCGGACCGAGGATTTGAACTCCGTATGGTTAATCGTATCGCTATTGACCTATCCAAGGCCTTTGACAGAGTGGATCATTGTAGATTATTGACAAAAAAAAAAAAGAGGGCTATTGGAATAGGCAACTACGTGACTGAATGGGTGACTAAATTGCTCGGAAATAGAACTCAGAGAATTAGAGTTATCTGATCCTGTAATGATAAGGATGGCGGTCCCACCAGGCACCACTATTAGATCTCTGTGTTTTCTTATATACAGTCGAACCTTGATATCTCGAATCACCTTGGGAGATACATTTTATTTCGAGTTATCGAAATTTCGAGTTATAGAGGATACCGTTTCCTTTGTTCTTGCGAGTGGCTTTACGTCGCACCGACACAGACAGGTCTTGCGGCGACGATGGGGTGGGAAAGGGCTAGGAGTGGGAAGGAATCGGCCGTGGCCTTAATTAAGGTACAGCCCCAGCATTTGCCTGGTGTGAAAATGGGAAACCACGGAAAACCATCTTCAGGGCGCCGACAGTGGGATTCGAACCCACTATCTCCCGCATGCAAGCTCACACCTGCGCACCCCTAACCGCACGGCCAACTCGCGCGGTGAATACCGTTTTGAGCATGTATGTATGAATCATATGTATCTACAGGCTTATACTGAATACATTATTTTTAACAGTATTTAAAAATATAGAAACAAGCTCTATTTTAATAATAATGTTATTTGCTTTACGTCCCACTAACTACTCTTTTACGGTTTTCGGAGACGCCGACATGCCGGAATTTCGTCCCGCAGGAGTTCTTTTACGTGCCAGTAAATCTACCGGCAGGAGGCTGACGTATTTGAGCACCTTCAAATACCACCGGATTGAGCCAGGATCGAACCTGCCAAGTTGGGGTCAGAAGGCCAGCGCCTCAACCGTCTGAGCCACTCAGCCCGGCAAATTCTATTTTACGGCATCACTTTAATTATAACCCTGTTTAGAAGACAGGATACAAGTACATGAAACAAGAAACATGCCTCGGTTAACACCTTTGGAAAAAACATCCGTTAGTCTCTTCTGTTTGTTACTGTTAACCTTCACGTTGAAACTTCCCGTCAATACCACGCAGCCCAGATTCGTAAATGGAGTTTGTCATCCGCGACTTTGGGGGTTGCTTTCGTAAGTGACCGGTAATCAATTCACACCCGAGAAACAGTGAGGCTTCGCCGATTTTCCAATCATTAGAAGTTTTAGTTTTACGGTTCCTGGCATCACCTTTCTTTACTTGTTAACTGTTCCTCAGAAACCACAAATACCGTATTGCACAGTTAGCGTTGCACAAAATTCGAGTTACAGAGTATTTTTTGCTTCAAGGCAGGAAATGTTTGCTTCGAGAAATCGAGAAAATAGTGTAACCGAATTTCGAGTAAGAGAGAAATAAATACACGTGAAGAGTAGGACAAACGACCAGAAATTTAAATTACTGCGAGATACTGAAAATTCGAGTAATGGAGGTTCGAGATATCGAGGCTCGACTGTATATATATATATGTATATATATATATGAATGATATGAGTAATGAACTGGAATGATACACAAAGCTTTTTGTGGAAGATGTTGTACTGTATGGAGTAATACAAAAGTTACAAGATTATGAGCAACTGCAAAAGGACATCGACAATATTATGAGATGGGCAGCAGGTAATGGTATGAAGATAAACGAGGTGAAAAGTCACGCTGTAAGTTTCATCAAAAGGAAAAGTTCTCACAGTTTCAATTACTGTCTTAATGGGGTGATAGTACCTCATGGGGATCACTGTAAGCACTTAGGTGTTATTATAAGGAAATACCTTCATTGTGGCAATCACATGAAAGGGATTTACAGATCTCTTCGTATGATTAATGGCGTATTTTGGGGTTGTAGTAAGGATGTAAAGGAGAGGGCGTATAAGTCTCTGGTAAAACTCCCAATTATATTATAGTTCTAGTGTATTGGATCCTCACCAGGACTACTTGATACGAGAACTGGAAAAGATCCAAAGGAAAGCAGCACGGTTTGTTTTGGGTGATTTCCGACAAACTGTTGAAAACTTTGGGCTGGGAAGACTTTGAAGTAAGGAGACGTGCTGCTCGACTAAGCGGAATCTCTCGAGCTATCAGTGGAGAGATAGCTTGGAATGACACTTGTAGAAGAATAAGCTTGAGGGAAACTTTTAAGAGTAGAAAAAAAATTAAATGAAGTTGCAATTCAAGAGGACAAACCGGGGCAAACATTCGTTTTAGGAAGAGGAATTAGAAATTGAATCATTTATCAAGGGAGATGTTTGATAAATTTACAGCTACGTTGATATCATTTAAGAAAAGACTAGGTAAATAACTCCTAGGGAATCTGCCACCAGAGCGACAGCCCTAAATGCAGATCAGTGTTGATTTATTTATTTATTTATTTATTTATTTATTTATTTATTTATTTATTTATTTATTTATTTAAAATAAACCCGTGATACGCGGATTCGTTATCCGCGATTTCGCATATACGCGATTTCGGTTTTACGTCTAATGCTGTCATCTGTTAACAGTGTCCGACTCGTTGGCTGAACGGTCAGCGTACTGGCCTTCGGTTCAGAGGGTCCCGGGTTCGATTCCCGGCCGGGTCGGGGATTTTAACCTTAATTGGTTTATTCCTACGGCACGGGGTCTGGGTGTATGTGTTGTATTCATCATCACTTCATCCTCATCACGACGCACAGGTCGCCTACGGGCGTCGAATAGAAGGACCTGCACCTGGCGAGCCGAACCCGTCCTGGGATATCTATCTATCCTTCTGTTAACAGTACGTGGAAGCTGTAATGCCTTATGGCGGGTATAGACATGCGTTCCGAACTCTGTGGCGTACACTACGTCGCGCGCCAAGGTTAAATAGGGCAAGCTCATATCTACCCGCATCTTCTGTCGTGTTTGTAGAGACGTGAATCGTCAGTTCCAGTCAGTAGAGCTGTGAAGTTGCACTTGATAAGTTTCATATTTAAAACGCCGGGTAAAAAGAAAGAAAGTGTGCCTGTCGAAGGAAAGAAGCGAGTACCAAAGTCGTTATCGTTAGAAGCAAAGTTAGAAGTTTTGGATCGCTATCAGAAAGGTGAGCGTATTGTTGACATTCAGCGTGCTTTGAGACTTAGTGAATCCACTGTGGGAACTATTCGTGACAATACGGAATCAATTCGAAAAACTGATAAATCTTCTACTAACGTAAGTGTGACTGGAGTGACCAAATCTCGCTCGGAAGCGATGGAAAGAGTGGATTGGACTGAGCATCACAACAAACAACACACGTCTCTAAGCTAAAGCCAAGAGCTTGTATGCAGAGTTTAGTTTATTATTGCGTGTTTCGGTGTTCAATTTTTAAGTGTATAAAGTTAGCATTAAAATGCGTTTCAGAAATGATAATGGTTACTTTTTGTAAAAATATTAAGAATCTCTGCCATTTTAAACTTAATATGTGAGTAAACGGAAACCTAATCCTATATTTTACATATAAATTGACTTTCGATTTACGCGAATTCGGTATGCGCGGCAATTCCGCGGAAGGTAACTATCGCGTATAACGAGGTCTACCTGTATTTAGTTATTTATTCATTTAATTCCGCCAGATGGCATCAAATTAAAATATACCTGGACGCGGTAGCTGAGGCCGCAGTATTATTTTATTTTATCTAGAAATGAAAAATGAAACGGCGTATGGCTTTTGGTGCCGGGAGTGTCCGAGGACAAGTTCGGCATGCCAGGTGCAGGTCTTCTGACTTAACTCCCGTAGGCGACCTGCGCATCGTGATGAGGATAAACTGACGATGAAGAGATAAACACCCCCAGCCCTCGTGCCAGCGGAATTAACCAATTATGGTTAAAATTCCCGACCCTGCTGAAAATCGAACCCGAAATCCGAGTGACCAAAGGCCAGGACGCTAACCATTTATACATGGAGCCGGACGTTTTCAAAATGTATCATTGCAAATTCACATGCATATGTATTTTCTTCATGATGGTGCACGACCTCACGTGAGCCACAACCTAAGTGAATATCTCGACCATGCATTTCCCCGCTATAGCGTACGGCGCAATGGACCAATTAGTTGGCCAGTATAGTCTCCTGATTTAAATTCCCTAGATTTTTTATCTATGAGGCCATATGCCTCTCATGATTTAACTTAAATTTACTACCATAACCGTCTCTGTGGTCTAGTGATTATTGTGATTAGCTGCCACCCCCGGAGGCCTGGGTTCGATTCCCGGCTCTGGGACGAAATTTGAAAAGTGGTACGAAGACTGGAACTGGGTCCACTCAGTCTCGGGAGGTCAATTGAGTAGAGGGGCATTCGATCCTCACCTCAGCGATCCTTCAAGTGGTTTTACGTGGTTTACCACTTCTCCTCCAGGCAAATGCTGGGATTTATTATTTATTTAGCGTATGATTAATACAATATTATATCCAATGTATGTACAACAACCATCTCAAGTTCATAACTAAAGTTCCATATCAAAAGTTGAGAGCCAGAAAAGACACAGGGTAAGACTTCTATAGAGCCCCTATAAGCAGGCAAAGGACACTCAAATGCAATGTGATCCACTGTCTGCTCATGCCGGGATGGTACCTTACGTAAGGTGACGGCCGCTTCTTTCCCTCTTCCTTGTCTATCCCTTCCGATCTTTCCATCTCGCCACAAGGTCCCTGTTCAGCATAACACGTGAGGCCGCCTGGGCAAGGTACAGGTCCTTCTTCTCAGTTGTAACCCCCACCCCAAAGTGTAACGCTCCGGGACACTGCCCTTGAGGCGGTAGAGGTGGGATCCCTCGCTGAGTCCGAGGGAAAAACCAACCCTGGAGGGTGAGCGAATTAAGAAAGAAAGAGAAAGAAAGAAAGAAAGAAAGAAAGAAAGAAAGAAAGAAAGAAAGAAAGAAAGAAAGAAAGAAAGAACTATCATATCAAACTAATATCTAGTCACTATTTCAATTCTCTTAAGAACACTCAAATGTTCAATAGGCCAGTAGACTGCGCGCCTCAAGGTTAAGGCCCAGACAACCATCGAGACGGTGCTGTGCTTGTTGGGTGGATGAGGGGACATATGAAGAGTCCGGCGTCTATGTCTACCCATTATCCGGTTCCTTGTACATGGTCGGGGATAAGGTGAGACGACTTTATATGACATGTTTTTATGGGCAGATGACATTCCCGCCGCCAACCTCAGTTGGGGAGCTGATGAAGATGAATCGAATGATGATGAATGAAAAGTTGGGTAAGGAGCTGTCCCGACATTTGCCTGGAAGTGAAAATTGGAAACCACAGAAAACCATTTTCAGGACAGCCGACGGTGGGGTTCAAACCCACTCGTTTCCCAAACGCAGGGCTTGGCCCCATAGCCATAGCGCGTTAACAAGCTGGGCCACTCTGCTCCGTATATGAAGATTCTGGCGTATGCAATCTCTACTTGTGCAATAATGAATTATTGGTGTGTGATCATGTCCGGCTCCATGGCTAAATGGTTAGCGTGCTGATCTTTGATTAAAGAGGTTCGATTCCCGGCTGGGTTGGGGATTTTAATCTCAACTGGTTATTTCCACTGGCCCGGGGACTGAGTGTGCGTGTCGTCCTTAAATAGAAAATAAACCGAAGACAGAGAATGAAATAAGAACGAAAAATAAGGAAATATCTGTGAAAGATGGTTTAAATTCTTAAAAAAAAAAATAGGAAGCATTGATTACCGTAGATCCTCTGTCTCACATCTATCTCTTTCTTTCATTCATTCTTTCTTTCTTTCTTTCTTTCTTTCTTAATCCGCTTACCCCCCAGGGTTAGTTTTTCCCTCGGACTCAGCAAGGGATCCCACCTCTACCTCCTCAAGGGCAGTGACCTGGAGCGTGAGACCTTGGATCGGGGGATACAACCGGGGAGGAGGGCCAGTACCTCACCCAGCCTGCCTCACCTGCTATGCTAAACAGGGGATAGACAAGGAAGAGGGAAGGGGGCGGCCGTGGTCTTAAGTACCATCCCGGCATTTGCCTGGAGGAGGAGTGGGAAACCACGGAAAACCACTGCTAGGATGGCCGAGGAGGGAATCGAGCCCCCCTATACGCAGTTGACTTCCCGAGGCTGAGTGGAGCCCTTTCCAGCCCTCGTACTAATTTTCGAATTTCGTGGCAGAGACGGGAATCGAACCTGGGCCTCTGGGGGTGGCAGCTACTAACCCCTACACCACAGAAGCGGACTTCTCTTACTTCATCGAGAAATGAAATATTACCGGTACTGTCGCAGAGCTATAAAACTAGGCTATTTACGTACACTTGGAACTGACATGTGTTCATCCCACGACCTTCAGAATACTTGTAAACAAAACTGCAGAGAGAAACAAATTAAAAACATGTTTAATGCACATGCATTGTTGACTGTTTCACAATTCATATTTGGCCCTGTTTTATTATCGACCTTGACTCTATAAACAGGTACACAAATACGCTTAATTTTAATCCATCTCAGTACTCTGACAGAAGTTGGCTCATTGTGAACTGCTAATATTTGTCTCGTTAGCAGAGAAGGTGTGTTTATTGTCGAGTATCATGCGAGTTGCATGTGCAGTATAAACTGCGATCAAGCGATGGCTTTTGCCGCAGACAAACACTCTGTGGAGGTGTGGCTACACATGCGACTCACGTGTTGTGTTCAGCTCATTGGCTCAGCTGCGTGCTTCCCACCCGTAAGGCCGAGGCCCGAATCCCCGTCGATCCTCGGTTGAGATTTTCATCTCCATCACGAGGCGTCAGCAGGGGCATCCATACTTAAATCCCCGGCCAAAACTAACATGTGCCTGGATGGCTCCGCTGACTTCAGAAATAACTGGGATGAAGTAAATGAAATGACGTATGGCTTTCAGTGCCGGGAGTGTCCGAGGACAAGTTCGGCTGGCCAGGTGCAGGTCCTTTGATTTGACGCCCGTAGGACTGGGATGAAGTGACGAAAGGGCATATAAAGGATGTATTTTCTTTTACAACTGCTTTATGTCACACTGACACAGCCAGGTCTTATGGCGACGATAGGATAGGAAAGGGCTAGGAGTGGGAAGGAAGCGGCCGTGGACTTAATTAAGGTACACCCCCAGCATTTGCCTGGTGTGAAAATGGGACATTGGGCGTGGTCAAAATTTGGATGGGTTGCCACGCGCTGTTGGCGGAGGGCAAGGGAATGGAGAAGCGGAAAGGAACTGACCACTCTACCGTACGTAAACTCCGGCTCAGGCACACCTCTGCGGAGGTTCGGACCTGACTTCGGGCAGAATATACCCGTACCTTAGTACTGATACACGCATCAAACCACTGTTGCATTCTCAGTCGAGAAGGTTTTGTTCACTTTGAGTCGGGTCCAACTAGTCGTGCATTAGACTCTTGAGTTCTATTGTGAAGAACCGGACGGGGTTTACAAAGTTTTAAGACTTGCAAAGCAAAGCAAAGCAAAGCAAAGTCATCACCGTACAGGCCATAAAGGCCCTTGGACGGGTGGAACGTAAAGGCTTTCACTAACCGGAACTTCAGCACTTGGTTGGATAGAGTGGTTAGATCTACGCCCGGCCGCCTTTGCCCCCAGGAATTTACCTGATACTCATTTTTGGTTTAGGCTGAGTGAACCTCAGGACCATATGCACCTTATAACTTCTCTACCTGCTCCATGGTTAAATGGTTAGCGTGCTGGCATTTGGCCACGGGGGTCCCGGGTTCGATTCCCGGCAGGGTTGAGAATTGTAACCATAATTGGTTAATTTCGCTGGCAGAGGGGTTGGGTGTATGTTTCGTCTTCATCATCATTTGAACCTCATCACGACGCGCAGGTCGCCTACGGTTGTCAAATCAAAAGACCTTCATCTGGCGAGTCGAAGTTGTCCTCGGACATTCCCGACATTAAAAGCCATATGCCATATCATTTTTTACTTCTCTACCCAGCTTTAATATGTATTGCGTTATTCAAACAATATGAACTCAATAGAAAATGTAAGGTCGACCTCTGTGGTTTAGTGGTTAGTGTGATTAGCTGCCACCTCGGAGTCCCGGGTTCGATTCTCGGCTCTGCCACGAAATTTGAAAAGTGGTAAGAGGGCTGGAACGCGGATCACTCAGCTTCGGGAGGTCAACAGAGTAGAGTGGGGTTCGATTCCCACGTCAGACATTCTCGAAGTGGTTTTCCGTGGGGTTCCAATTCTCCTCCAGGCAAATGCTGGGATGGTACCTAACTTAAGGCTACGGCCACTTCCTTCCCTTCCTTGTTTAACCCTCCCGGTCTTCCCATCCACCCCCTACAAGGCCCCTGTTCAGCATAGCAGGTGAGGCAACCTGGGCGAGGTACGGGTCCTCCACCTCAGTTTCATCTCCGCACTCAAAGTCTCACGCTCAGGATCCCTCGCTGAGTCCGAGGGTAAAACCAACCTTGGAGCGCAAACGGATTAAGAAAGAAAGACAACGTCGTAAGAATGAGATAGAATAGAATTACTACCTTATCCAGCATTCGGTCTGGATGTTGCGCTTCGTTCTATAGTTTGTTCCGTTCTATGGCATTATTTTGTCACAAGGAAGTTGGTTTGATAATCTTGGCGTCATCAGAAACGTCTGTGCTGAGATTTTAAATTGTAAATGCCAGAATGATTTCACAGACAAATTCAGATGCTGATATAGAGATATAAGTGAAATTAATAGAATATTACAATATTTTCTTTGAAGAATAGTGATTATATTTTGTTTATCTGTTGTTCGAATACGGAGGGGGTGGTAGTTGTTGGAATTCATTAAAGCATTGCTCAGAAGTATAGAATTTTATTCTGCGATATAAAAACGATAATAACACGTTTTAAATTTCCATTCACCGAGCTCGATAGCTGCAGTCGCTTAAGTGCGGCCAGTATCCAGTATTCGGGAGATAGTAGGTTCGAACCCCACTGTCGGCAGCCCTGAAAATGGTTTTCCGTGGTCTCCCATTTTCACACCAGGAAAATGCTGGGGCTGTACCTTAATTAAGGCCACGGCCGCTTCCTTCGCACTCCTAGCCCTTTCCTGTCCCATCGTCGCCGTAAGACCTATCTGTGTCGGTACGACGTAAAACAACTAGCAAAAAAAATTATAATCCATTCTTTTGCATTTTTGGGTGATTTGGGATGGCCAGTCTCAGTCATTACTTCAAGGTTCAAGAAGGTTTCATTTCAATATGTAGCATTCTGAAGAATGTTTAGTTCATTTTAAAATGTTTTTAAATTAATGCATATTTATTCTGATAAAAGTCCACAAGTGACATGTCCGCCTCTGTGGTGTAGTGGTTAGTGTGATTAGCTGCCATCTCTGGAGTCTGGGTTCGATTTCCGGCTCTGTCACGAAATCTGAAAAGTGGTACGAGGGCTGGAACGGAGTTCACTCAGCCTCGGAAGGTCAAGAGTAGAGGTGGAGGTGGGGGGAATCGATTAACACCTCAGCTACCCTCGAAGTTGTTTTCCGTGGTTTCCCATTTCTCATCCAGGCAAATGCCGCGATACTTAAGACCACGGCCGCTGCTTTCCTCTTCCTTGCCTATCTCTTTCGATCTTCCCATCCCCTCCCCCGGCAAGGCCCACTATTCAGCATAGCAGGTGAGGTCGCCAGGACGAGGTACTGGTCCTTCTCCCCAGTTATATATCCTCGACCCAAAGCCTCACGCTCCAGGACATTGCCCTTGAGGCGGTAGATGAGGGACCGCTCACTGAGTCCGAGGGAAAAACCTACCCTGGAGGGTAAACGGATTAGGGAAGAGAGAAAGTGGCAATATAAAAAAATATATAGCTACATATTTCTTATATCTGTTTACTCTTGCTAAATATCTTTCATGATGAAGCAAACTGATCAGCAGTTGTTGGTGACTAAGAAAGGGCAAGGAAAGGAATTAAAAGGCCTACGTGTGAGTCATGCGTTTCCAAGATATGTGCAGGAACACAATACAGAACTCTGATAATCAGGAGCCGTGTGGTTAGGGGCGCGCAGCTGTGAGATTATATTCGGGAGATAGTGGGTTTGAATCCCACTGTCGGTAGCCTTGAATATGGTTTTCCATGGTTTCTCATTTAAACACCGGGCTGTAGCTTAATTAAGACCACGGTCGCTTCACACTCCTAGTCCTTTCCTATCCTATCGTCACCATAAGATCTAACTGCGTCAGTGTGACGTAAAGTAACTTGTAGAAAGAAAACAAATAGAATAATTAATGGAAAGTATTTCCTAACGTGCCTCAAGCACAAGGAATGCACCAGACGTCGCACCCACCTCTACAGGCAGTCATTCACCCTCGTGCACCTCAAAACTAAGACCAGATGGAAACGAGAAAGGATTGGAACCAACAACAGTTATAATACTTCCTGCTTCAGTACAGAATTTTCCTCCCAAGTTTCTGTGCAAGGAAAATGCTAAAAGTGAAAACACCGTTAAGTGTAGGGACTTACTTGCAATTCAGCTAGTGAATGAATTTGGAAAATATGTGTTTACAACAGATGGTTGTATTTTATTTTGTAAATTGTGCGATGTTAAAGTGAATCCGGAAAAGAAGTGTATTGTACAATAACACATTCTTATTCTTCTTTCTTATTCTTCTTCTTCTTCTTCTGTTTACCCTCCAGGATCGGTTCTTCCCTCGGACTCAGCGAGGGATCCCACCTCTACCGCCTCAAGGGCAGTTTTCTGGAGCTTCAGACTCTGGGTCGGGGGATACAACTGGGGAGAATGACCAGTACCTCGCCCAGGTGACCTCACCTGCTATGCTGAACAGGGGCCTAGTGGGAGGATGGGAAGTTTGGAAGGGATATACTAGGAAGAAGGAAGGAAGGAAGCGGCCGTGGCCTTAAGTTAGGTACCATCCCGGCATTTGCCTGGAGGGGAAGTGGGAAACCACGGAAAACCACTTCCAGGATGGCTGATGTGGGAATCGAACCCACCTCTACTCAGTTGACCTCCCGAGGCTGAGTGGATCCCGTTCTAGCCCTCGTTCCACTTTTCAAATTTCGTGGCATAGCCGGGAATCAAACACGGGCCTCCAAGGGTGGCAGCTAATCACACTAACCATTACACCACAGATGCGGACCAATAACACATTAAACGAGAAAAACTTCTGAAAGCTGTAACGAGTGCGAAAAACAACAAGTATTCCCAGGTTCTTAGGGGGCAAAGTATTTTCAAATCATTATGTACTTTTATATACACTCCCAAGTAAACTGCAGCCCCCGCAATGTAAGTATAGAGTGCATAGGCTACCTCTTACCTGGAGACCCCATGCTCGATTTCCGGCCAGGTCAGGGACTTTTATCTGTATCTGTGTCCGGCTCCACGGCTAAATTGTTAGCGTGCTGGCCTTTTGTCACTGGGGTCCCGAATTCGATTCCGACAGGGTCGGGAATTTTAACCGTGATTGGTTAATTTCGCCGACAAGGGGGCTAGGTGTAGGCCTATGTGTCGTCTTCATCATCATTTCATCCTCATCACGACGCGCAGGTCGCCTACGGGTGTCAAATCATAAGACCTGCATCTGGCGAGCCGAACTTGTCCTCGGACACTCCCGGCACTAAAAGCCATACGCCATTTCATTTCATTTTTACCTGTATCTGTGGGTTGGCTCGAGGTCCTCTCACAGCCTACGTGATTAGTATCTGTGTTTCCAAGATATGTGCAGGAGCACAATACAGAACTCTGACATGTAGGTATTCACCCCCGCAAACATCTGACGGTGAGATGGCGACCCGGTCTAGGAATCCAAGAATAACGACCGAGAGGTTTCGTCGTGCTGACCACACGACACCTTCGGACTGAGCAGCGGTCGCTTGGTAAGCTCTTGCGCCATAGGCTTTGGTTTTTATCAAATAAACTAATTTCAGTCAAACGTCGATCTGTGAAGTGAATATAACAGGGATATATTACTTGCAAAAATATTGTTACACAGTCACCAGAATTCACCTTTGTCAAATATTTGTTATTTTTTACTTGCACTATAGCATATTTCTGTAAATTTAAGCACATTTTATTGATCGTTTGCAGTGATTTTTAGGTCATCAACGTTCACCCCTATTAATATATATATATTTATTATTTTTATTTTTTTTGCTAGTTGTTTTACGTCACACCGACACAGATAGGTCTTATGGCGACGATGGGACTGGAAAGGGCTAGGAGTGGGAAGGAAGTGGCCGTGGCCTTAATTAAGGTACAGCCCCAACATTTGCCTGATGTGAAAATGGGAAACCACGGAAAACCATCTTCAGGGCTGCCAATATTGGGGTTCGAACCTTCTATCTCCCGAATACTGGATACTGGCCGCACTTAAGCAACTGCAGCTATCGAGCTCGGTCTATTAATGAATAAAGTACTTATAATTGTAGGAAGCCTTTTCAGGTGATCTAGCATAGTAATAGGAAGAAACTGTGATTGGCCTTGAGGTCAAGGTTTGTAGTTACACTTGAAGCCTGATATGAATGGATAAAAGGACAAACAAACAGTTCTAGCCGTGAAAGTGTGTGAGTCACATGTGTATACGTCTGCTAAGTAAGCAATAGACATCATACGTGATTCAGAAACTTAACATTCGTCTGTAGTTGGATGAGGGCCAGCTAAGTTCCTGTAAACACTATTGCTGCTCCTTAAACCTAATTTGTCGCCAACCAACGTAACATTACGGAAAAAGAATCCACAGTTCTAGCCCTTCAGTGAAGCTACTCACTATTGAATTATAAGTAAACTATAATAACGTATGAGACTATATTCTTTATTTAATCCCTAAAATTACTATCTTTTTTTAATCATCGTTATCCGGTTGATTAGATTTTTTATTTTTTTTATTTTTTTTGCTAGGGGCTTTACGTCGCATCGACACAGATAGGTCTTATGGCGACGATGGGATTGAAAAGGCCTAGGAGTTGGAAGAAAGCGGCCGTGGCCTTAATTAAGGTACAACCCCAGCATTTTCCTGGTGTGAAAATGGGAAACCACGGAAAACCATCTTCAGGGCTGCCGATAGTGGGATTCGAACCTACTATCTCCCGGATGCAAGCTCACAGCCGCGCGCCTCTACGCGCACGGCCAACTCGCCCGGTGTTAATTAGATTAGCAGTTTGTCACCGGGCTGAGTGGCTCAAACGGTTGAGGCGCTGGCCTTCTAACCCTCACTTGTAAGGTTTGATCCTGGTTCAGTCCAGTGGTATTTGAAGGTGCTCAAATACGACAGTCTCGTGTTGGTAGATTTACTGGCACGTTAAAGAACTACTGCGGGACTAAATTCCGGCACCCCGGTGTCTCTGAAAACCGTAAAAGTAGTTAGTGGGACGTAAAGCAAATAACATTAATTAATTAGCAGTTTGCCTTTTCCTACCACTACGAGCGCTAATGTGAGTCAATGCAGAGTTTCACTCAAGCCCTTATAACTACATTCTGTGGGGACTTTTTTCAGAAACTCAAAAATGCCTGAGGGTATTGAACTAAGGAACACATTACAGAAATAAGTTAATTTAGTTAGGATCTGAATCAAAAACGAAATGAGTAAAGAAACAAGAGATTTTAGGCTGTTTTCCCGGAAATGCATTTAGGCCGGAGGTGATTTTCGAAATTTGTTTTGTTTAGTTTGATACAGTCCGCCTCTGTGGTGTAGTGGTTAGCGTGATTAGCTGCCACCCCCGGAGGTCCGGGTTCGATTCCCGGCTCTGCCACGAAATTTGAAAAGTGGTACGAAGGCTGGAACGGGGTCCACTCAGCCTCGGGAGGTCAACTGAGTAGAGGTGGGTTCGATTCCACCTCAGCCATCCTGGAAGTGGTTTTCCGTGGTTTCCCACTTCTCATCCAGGCAAATGCCGGAATGGTACCTAACTTAAGGCCACGGCCTCTTCCTTCCCTCTTCCTTGTCTATCCCTTCCAATCATCCCCCCCCCCCAAAGGCCCCTGTTCAGCAGAGCAGGGCGAGGCCGCCTGGGCGAGGCACTGGTCATCCTCCCTAGTTGTATCCCCCGACCTCGAGTCTGAAGCTCCAGGACACTGCCCTTGAGGCGGTAGAGGTGGGATCCCTCGCTGAGTCCGAGGGAAAAGCCAACCCTGGAGGGTATGCAGATTAAGAAAGAAAGAAAGAAAGAAAGAAAGAATTTCTTTAGAGTCGCTAGTAGGTGTCTTTTTTTTCAAATTTTGTAAAAATATTCCTTCATAAGCCTGTATCTGTGAGAAGTCTGAAATCAAGATAAAAATGTCTTTTCAAGGTGGTGAAGTAGAGGGATAGTTTCAAAATCGTACGCTTCTATGAACAAGAACTGTATGATCTACTATTTCGAATTACCTCACGTCCATTTACTCCGATACCGTCAGAGCCGGGCGGAGTGTCTAAGACGGTTGAAGCGCTGGCCTTCTGACTCCAAAGTGGCTGGTTCGATCTTGGCTCAGTCCGGTGGTATTTGAAGGTGCTCAAATACGTCAGCCTCATGTCAGTAGATTTGCTGGCACGTAAAAGAACTCCTGCGGGACCAAATTCCGGCACCTCGGCGTCTCCGAAAACCGTAAGAGTAGTTAGTTGGACGGAAAGCAAATAAAATTATTATTGATACCGTTAAAGTGTTGCATGTGGATGGGTAATGTTTATTGTCATATTATACGATTCCACGTATCTTTAGTAGTGATTTTTTGTGTAAAATGGATTGTCACCCACCTGAAAGCAATAAAACTATAATTAATTACTGGTTTGATATAGGATCTAACATAAATGTCCAAGACAATGGAGGACTCACTTCCATACCAACTGAAGTTAATGTGTCCCCACTCAGTAAATGATTCTCCACCAATACTAGAAAAACATATCGGTCCTCAATAGCTTTTCTTGGAATCCTTGTTATGCCACAAGAACATTGCATAGGTTCATAGAACTGATGCTACGTTTATGCAAGAAGAAACACATTTGTGTAAAAGTGCTGGTGACGTTGTTGATTTGGTTGTGTAGAGATTGATCGAGTCCGCCTCTGTGGTGTAGTGGTTAGTGTGATTAGCTGCCACCCTCAGAGGCCCGGGTTCGATTTCCTCCTCAGCCATCGTCGAAGTGTTTTTCCGTGGTTTCCCAGTTCTCCTCTAGGCAAATGCCGGGATGGGATGGTACCTAACTTAAAGCCACGGCCGCTTCCTTCTCTGTTCCTTGTCTATCCCTTCCAACCTTCCCATCCCCCACAGGGCGCCTGTTCAGCATAGCAGGTTAGGCCCCCTGGGCGAGGTACTGTTCCTCCTCCCCAGTTGCTGGGGCTGTACCTTAATTAAAGTCTCAGCTGCTTCCTTCCCCTTCCTAGCCCTTTCCTATCCCAACGTTTCCATAGGACCTATCTGAGTGGCATAAGGCAAATCGTATTAAAACACTATGGCTAAAAATCCCCATTCTTGGCAAGAATCGAACCCGGAGTACTCTGCACCTCTTATCCAGAACAAAGATACCCCTAAATAGCTCATCTTACGGGAAGGGAATATTATAAAAATATACTTGGTCACACAAGAGATGGCTTTCTGAGCCCAACATCACGCGTTGAATACCGTCTGAGGTCGATAACATTTACATTTGCTTGAAAAAGCGAAGTAACTGTTCCGAATAGCTGGGTTTACTGGCCCATGAAATGCGCTCTTGTGAGACTAAATCCTGGAATCTCTCAAAGATAACTGTTCCGACAAGTACCAGCATTGCAATCATCTCATCTTCTAACTAATACCACTTCTGGAAAAGTTACTCATACGATAGATTGTTCATAAAATATGAAATCTCTGCAACAACCCCAGAAACCTGAAAACATGAAATGGAGAGGTCCACGGATTGATTTTTAAAAATTGTTCCAAGCTACTTAAGCTGTTGTTTAACGTACTGTCTCGCTGGCCTCTAAATATAACTAATTTTGCAGGCTGCTTGCAGTAATTCCCTAATATGTTTCAGAGAGGGGTTCTGTAAGTCACAAATCAGTTTAGAGAAGATAACACAAATATTTGCTGTTTTTATCTCTTCATTTCCAAAACACATTAGTGAATTAGGAGAGGTCAGGCGACTAAAAGGTGACCCAGGGGCTTTCAGCATGGATTGGCGACCACGGGTCCCCAAGCTGAGTCCGACATTGCTTCCACTTACTTGTTTACGCTTCTGGCCTTCACATTTCTTATCCGACCTCTCTTTGTCAACTCTTGTTCTTTTTCAACCCCGACGGAAGGGCCTATCAGGTTTGCCTGGCCTAAGAGAGTCTTTCGTTTTCACGCCCATAGTGGCGATTTTTACCGATATCCTTATTCGGCAAAATGTCGGACCTCTGATTATTGTTAATGGAGGATGGTTACCCAGTTGTACTGTACTTCCTCTTTCAACAATAATCACAACCATCATCACATTAAGGGGTTCTTGCTTAGATATCTGTACAATTCAATTAATCATTGTCCGACTCGTTGGCTGAATGGTCAGCGTACTGGCCTTCGGTTCAGAGGGTCCCGGGTTCGATTCTTGGCCGGGTCGGGGATTTTAACCTTCATTGGTTAATTCCAATGGCCCGGGGGCTGCGAGTTTGTGCTGTCCCCAACATCCCTACAACTCACACACCACACATAACACTATCCTCCACCACAACAACACGCAGTTACCTACACATGGCAGATGCCGCCCACCCTCATCGGAGGGTCTGCCTTACAAGGCTAGAAATAGCCACACGAAATTTTTAAAAAAAATCATTCCAGTTATTGGACATGGCAATTAACTAAAATAAATTTAAATATAATAAAAATAGTTATTTAATTTAGTGTTTAGAAATGAAATAAGATATGAATTAATATTTTACGAACGTAAATATAATTTTTTAAATGGTTTTAAACTAATTTAATATTTTATAGAATAGTTCCAAACTATTTCAGCTGATAATTTACGAAAGAAAACTTATAAATCCACAATTTTAAATTATTCCAAACTACTCAAGGTAATGTTTCTGGTATTGTCTCGGTAGCCTTTGAATATAACTCCCTAAATGATGGTCAACTACGTATACAGTAATGTTTCATTACGCGGTCTATATTAATAATAGCACTTCTAATTTTTACCCATATTGTACAGGAAAGAGACCATCAGGCATGAAGGAAACGAAAATAACCATAATCTGGGTTATTGAGTCCTTCGAGTGAACTCTCAGTTCTATTTTCAAATAATTCGTCATTATAGACTGTTATGCCTCTCAACGTTCAGTCTGCAAGCTTCTGTGGATTAACTAACCTCATCTACAATCTTCTCTTTGCAACTAGCCCAGTGGCTTTTTTTTTTCATTAAATCGTTCAAAACCGAGTCTAACCATCGTTGGCTTGGTCTCTCTCTGCTTCTCTTACCTTCGTGTCCGAACCCATCACTCTCCCAGGTAACCTTTCCTCCTCTATTCGCCTCACATTACTCCATCAATAAAATCGATTTAAAGTGCGGCCAGTATCCAGTAATCGGGAGATAGTGGGTTCGAGCCCTACTGTCGGCAGCCCTGAAGATGGTATTCCGTGGTTTCCCATTTTCACACCAGGCAAATGCCGGGGCTGTACCTTAATTAAGGGCACGGCCGATTCCTTCCAGTTCCTAGGCCTTTCCTATCCCATCGTCGCCATAAGACATATCTGTGTCGGTGCGACGTAAAGCAAATAGCAACGAAGTCGATTTATACGTATATCTTTATCCCCCGAGTCCTTATCTCCTTATTTCAAGTACGCTCCAGACATTGTTTCCACCTGTCTGCACCAGTAATTATTCTCACTACTTCCATACACCTTACTTCTCATTTAGGGATAAAGAATCTGGAGTACACCCGGCTTTCACTCCTGTGCAGCAACGTCTGTTTGAAAATAGACTGGTTTAAAGACAGTTCTATTTATGAGCTGACTTATTTCTTACAGAATACCGTTGGTCACAACTGTGAGATCGTTGCATTAGCTTTGCTGCACGCTGATTAAATTTCTTTTAGTGCTTTTATATCCTAAGTACTTGAGGAGAATAGGAGAGAAATTATCCACCTTTCAATACAAAATTAAATGGAATAACTAAAAATTACACCATTTCATATGTATGGGACCAGTTTTGACCTTTGCGCAGGGTCATCTCCAGCCATGTAATTTAAAATCGGCAAGTTAATAAAAATATACAAAACACTTAAAACCTAGAAAAAACACATCCAGTACATAAAAACACATTAAAATGTTACATACACAGAGCTTAAAAACACTGTAACCTCTGTAACAAGCTGGAGGTACATGCAGTAATCAAATGTGATGAGGAGTGCGTTTTTCATGACAACCATTCATGTGCGACTTATTCAAATAAGTTAAAATTAATGAAATTTGACATAGCTTATATATAGTCATTTAATGTGTTTTTAAGCTCTGTGTATGTAGTATTTTAACGTGTTTTTATGTTTTTGGGTATGTTTTTTTTTTCTAGGTTTAAATGCTTTGTATGTTTTTATTAACTTGCCGATTTTAAATTACATGGCTGAAGATTGAGCCTACGCAAGGGTCGAGACTGGTACCATACATACGAAATGCTGTCACTTTTAGTTATTCCATTTAATTTTGTATTGAAAGGTGGATAATTCCTCTCCTATTCTCCTGAATGCTGTGTCAATACGGATCAAATATGAAGTTTCTTACTTACTGAAAATGAAAACCTACAACCTGTTTTCCAGTCATTGACCGGTCAGGGATGGAATGAATGAAGCAGATATAGGCCATTAGTACGATGGGGTCGCCAATCCCAAAGTGATTTATTAATGACTGATAGATGCTATGACATGAGAATGGAGAGTGTTGCTGCAATCAAAGATGACAGGGAAACCGGAGTACCCGGAGAAAAACCTGTCCCGCCTCCGCTTTGTCCAGCACAAATCTCACATGGAACGACCGGGATTTGAACCACGGTATCCAGCGGTGAGAGGCCGACGCGCTGCCGTCTGAGCCACGGAGGCTCCTTTCTTACTTACTATGTACTTGAAATGTTCCACCTGTTACAATGTTATATTCCCCATCTGATACTCAGTTCTCTTAAGTTTCTTCCCTACTGACATCTCTCCAGTCTTGGAAATACTCATTTTCATACCATACTCTCTGCCCCTCATTTCGAGCTATTACATTGCAGATTTTCAGCATAGTCTGCAATTAAGACCAAATCGTCGGAATCGGCCAAATCGTTTACTACATTTCCACCCAATTAAATCGCTCCCTGCCAGTAAATGATCCATTTATATTGTAAAGAGCAAAAGTGAAAGATTACAGCCTTGTCTAAACCCAATAATTCCATTGTTGGCACCCTGAATGTGGTTTTCCGTGGTTTCTCATTTTCACATCAAGCTAATGCCGGGGCTGTATCTTTATTACGGCCACGATCGCTTCCTTCCCAGTCCCAGATCTGCTCTATCCCATTGTTACCATATGAACTGTCTGAATCTGTGCAACCTAAAACAAATAGGCTACCAAAAGGAAAACTCATCGCAGCCCGATTGTCTTATATTACTTTTAAGTTGGTAGTGGTGATTATTGAGCCGGCCCCGTGGTGTAGGGGTAGCGTGCCTGCCTCTCACCCGGAGGCCCCGGGTTCGATTCCCGGCCAGGTCAGGGATTTTTACCTGGACCTGAGGGCTGGTTCGAGGTCCACTCCGCCTACGTGATTAGAATTGAGGAGCTATCTGACGGTGAGATAGCGGCCCCGGTCTAGAAAGCCAAGAATAACGACCGAGAGGATTCGTCGTGCTGACCACACAACACCTCGTAATCTGCAGGCCTCCGGGCTGAGCAGCGGTCGCTTGGTAGGCCAAGGCCCTTCAAGGGCTGTAGCGCCATGGGGTTTGGTTTGGTTTAGTGGTGATTATTGTTTTAAGAGAAATTACAACTAGGCAACTATCCTCTGTATAACACTAATCAGAGAGGAAATATGGAAGGGATCTGGCACTTCCAAAAATGAAGATATCGGCCAAAGGAAGACAAGGGACACGAAGGGCGTGAAAATGAAAGACGCCCTAGGCCTCGAGTGCTCTAATACCATCGGGGTCAGAAAAGAACAAGAGTTTACCAAGCGAGGTCCGACGGGATAGATTAAAGAGAGGAGCCTGGCACAAGTCAGTGGAAGCAATGCCAGGACTCAGCCGAGGGCCCCGTGGTCACCAACCCACACTCCCAAGTTGAGAGCCCTTGGAGCCCCTTTAGTCGCCTCTTAGGACAGGAAGGGGATATCGTGGGTGTTATCCTACCGCCCCTATCCACAGGGGATTACCTTTAATCCCATATTCCTTCAGTATAGTCACTTCATTTTTCCTTAAGACTCTGTCCTATTCCTCCTCTAGATCTACGAAACAGACATAACTGTCTATTCTCATAGCAAGCATTTGTTAAGGGGACACATGACTGAGATAGTGCGATTTTTGACCACAAAAAATAAAACAATCCGCCTTTGTGGTGAAGTAGTTAGCGTGATTAGCAGCCACCTCAAGAGGCGCGGATTCGATTCCCGGCTCTGCCACGAAATTTGAAAAGTGGTACGAGGGCTGGAACGGGGTCCACTCAGCCTCGGGAGGTCAACTGAGTAGAGGTGGGTTCGATTCCCACCTCAGCCATACTGGAAGTGGTTTTCCGTGGTTTCCCAATTCTCCTCCAGGCAAATGCCGGGATGGTACCTAAGTTAAGGCCACGGCCGCTTCCTTCCCTCTTCCTTGCCTATCCCTTCCACACTTCCCATCCCTGCACAAGGCCCCTGTTCAGCATAGCAGGTGAGGCCGCCTCGGCGAGGTACTGGTCATACTCCCCAGTTGGATCCCCCGACCAAGAGTTTGAAGCTCCAGGACAGTGCCCTTGAGGCGGTAGAGGTGGGATCCCTCGCTAAGTACGAGGGAAAAACCGAACCTGGAGGGTAAACAGATGATGATGATGATGATGATGATGATGATGATGATGTTTCTAACTTCCTAATGCTTTCTTCTGTCTTACAATTTTGTCAGCTCTTAGCAAGCATAAAATGCTCCTTGTGACAGAGTTCTTATCATGTTCATCAGAAATTTTCAGATAAAGTTTCAGTATGCTCAGGAATTAACAGTAGTTCTGCATGTTATCAGTTGAATATTATCTTCGTATTTTTGCTTATTGTATGATTAATGAAAAAATTTAAAATCTTGTATCTCCAATAGTTTGTACCTGACTGCAAAACGCAGTTATTATTAAGTCAAATTATAGGCCAAAAATAATTAAAACTGCCGCAAGGACAATTTTCCGTGCAACATAAAAATATTAATTAACAATCGAAACCGACTTTCAACCTATTAGGTCGTGTTACGTACTATATGTACGACCTAATAGGTTGAAAGTCGGTTTCGATTACAATGCGGTCGTGAAAATTCAATATTCATTAATTAACAACTTTGCAACAAATAAACTAATCAACTCCAAATTTTGTGTGATGCTATATATTATTATAATATGCTTGTATTTTAAATTTGGTTGTGAAAAGTGGTAAATTGAAGTTCAATATTTCAGTCATGACTCCCCTTATTTGACATACAGGAAGTCCTGTCCTGACAGCCCCTATGTGGTCTGAAACCACATTGTTTTCCATCCAGTATTCTTCCCTATTGATAGTACCCACTTTCCAAAATTCCTGTGAAATGCATCACAGTCACATGAAGACTTTCCATGAGATTCAATTTTAAAATAATGAAATGTGAATAGAAAATTAAGTATCTAATATTTTTGAAAAGAAATAGTACATCAAGAATGTTCTATGAAACTTGAAGTTCCGAATGAGTGTTTACGATTGGCGAGTGGCACGTGTAAGGTTGTGGGAGCACCTACCTGGCTGTGTGCGTTCGACTCAACCGCTGCTGTCCAACTGAGCGAAAACCTCCGACACTCTAAATGTTGTTGAGCGGCTAGCCAACCAAGTTATTGACCTTCCTCTGCTAGCCTATGACAGTACTAATACGAAGCAGACCGGTTCTCCCAGTGTCACCCCAAGATGATACAAAACAGTTACTTATAAGCACTGCTATATGCTACTTTCTGCGATCCGGTCAGTGGTAGCCAAACTAAAAACTAGGACGATGATGAGGTCGGACTGTCAGGTACCGGTAGAAACACCTACCTGCATAATCCTCACCTGAAAAATGTATCTCGTCATCTAAATCCTGACGTGACCACATTCTCTCAGAGCAGAAAAAATCTGAATCGTTTGTTTTAGAAACAACAAGTTCAGATAGGTATATTATTCAGGAAAAAAAACAAATGTTTCTGAAAGAACATCTTCAAGCTACTTGACCATCATATTTTAAGAATTGTTTCTTCTTCTTCTTCTTCTCCTTCTGCTTAATCTGTTTACCCTCCAGGGTAGGTTTTTCCCTTGGACTCAGAGAGGAATCCCAACTCTGCCGCCTCATGGTCAGTGTTCTGGGGCGTGAGACATTGGGTCGGGGGATGAAACTGGGGAGGAGGACCAGTACATCGCCCGAGCTGCCTCACCTGTTATGTGGAACAGAGGCCTTGTAGTGGATGGGAAGACTGGAAGGGATAGACAGGGAAGAGGGAAGGAAGTGGCCACGGCCTTAAGTTAGGTACCATCCCAGCATTTGCCTGGAGGAGAAGTGGGAAAACCACTTCGAAGATGGCTGAGGAGGAAATCGAACCCTCCTCTACCTAACTGACCTCCCGAGGCTTAGTGGACGCCGTTCCAGTCTTCGTACCACTTACATCTTTTCTAATTTTAAGAACTGGTCCTCCTCTGTGATGTAGTGGTTAGTGTGATTACTTGCCTTCCCCGGAGGCCCGGGTTTGACTCCCGGCTCTGCTACGAAATTTGAAAAGTGGTATGAGGAATGAAACAGGGTCCACTCAGCCTCGGAAGGCCAACTGAGTAGAAGGGAGGGGAGGGGGGTTCGATTCCCACCTCATCCATCCTCGAAGTAGTTTTCCGTGGTTCCCACTTCTCATCCAGGCAAATGCGAGGATGGTACCTAACTTAAGGCCACGGCCGTTTTCTTCCCTCTTCCATGTCTATCCCTTCCGATTCCCCCCCCCCCCCCCACAAAGCCCCTGTTCAGCAAAGCAGGTGAGGCCGTTTGGGCGAGGCACTGGTCCTTTTCCCCTGTTGTATCCCCGACCCAAACTCTCACGCTCCAGGACATTACCCTTGAGGCGGTAGAGGTGGGATCCCTCATTGATTCCGAGGGAAAAACCAACACTGGACGGTAAAATGATTAAGAAATAATAATTATTGGATTCTTTAGAATTAACCAATTTAACCAATTTGACTCTCCAAAGAGCGTTTAAGGTTTTTTAAAGCATGATAAAGTAATTAAACAACATGTTAACTTCAAATTCATGCAGGCTATCCCGTCGTATCACCTGGATCGCAGAATTTACACTAACTTGTCACGTTTGTATTGTTACGGAGCAACGAGAAAGTTGGCCATGCAGTTAGGGTTACACAGCTGTGAGCTTGCATTGGGGAGATGGCGGGTTCGAATCACATCATCGGCAGCCCTGAAGATGGTTTTCCGTAGTTCCTCATTTTAAACCGGAAACACTGGATGTGTTACTGCGGCCTTAAAGCATTAGTAAACGAAACAAGTCCAGAAGGGTATATTTTCCATAGTTTAAAATGAAACTTCTGTTTTAACGATTGGCTTTACTTCGCACCGACACAGATAGGTCTTTGACGACGATGGGAAAGGAAAGGGCTAGGAGTGGGAAGGAAGCAACCGTGGCCTTAATTAAGGTAGAGCCCCAGCATTTTCCTGCTATAAAAATGGGAAACCACGGAAAACCATCTTCAGGGGTTCGAACCCACTATCTCCCGAATACAACCTCACAGCTGCGCGCCCCTAACCACGCGACAAGCTCGCTCGGTACGGAAACTTCGGTTTCGGCTCAAATACCACAATTTTCTTGTCAAAGAACGCTGATCGGTCTTAAAAGGGGCAACATAGTAACGTTATAATATGGATGGTCTCTTTAGAGAGGGGGATGAGGAGAATTTAGAATCCGTCTTGATCAGAGCCAGGCTATAACATACAAAAGCACCTGGGCCACATAGCTACTGCATTAAACAATTATGCATGCTAATTTTTATACGACCGGGCGAGTTGGCCGTGCGCGTAGAGGCGTGCGGCTGTGAGCTTGCATCCGGGAGATAGTAGGTTCGAATCCCACTATCGGCAGCCCTGAAGATGGTTTTCCGTGGTTTCCCATTTTCACACCAGGCAAATGCTGGGGCTGTACCTTAATTAAGGCCACGGCCGCTTCCTTCCAACTCCTAGGCCTTTCCTATCCCATCGTCGCCATAAGACCTACTGTGTCGGTGCGACGTAAAGCCCCTAGCAAAAAAAAAAAAATTATACGGTAAACGACGCGGAAATAATCCTCTATGACGCAGTTTTGTTATTAATGATACCGGTACGGTGTATAAAAGTTTGCAACAAGAATGTAGATGTGCCACTTCAACGCTACAAGCAAAACAGCATGGGGCAAGATCAAAATCCTTACTCTTCACCCATATTTCATTTAATACTTTCAACTAAATGTAACCTGATCACATCCATCACGTATTTAGCGAGCAGGGTGACCAAGAATGTTAACGTGCTACGGCTATGGAGCGAAGCTCTGCATTCGGAAGTCGTGTGGGTACGAACCCCACCTTTGACTGTCCTGATAATATTTTTATGTGGTTCACCATTTTCAATTCTAGGCAAATGCCGGGAGAGTTCCTATTCTTAGGGTACAGCTGATTCCTTCCATCTCCTTACCCAGTTTCATTTAGCATAATTCATTTCATCTTCCTTACCTCCTCAACTGGCGATGGCGTCTGGAAGGGCATCCAGCCGTAAAGCATGCCGTATAACTTCATCTCGACTTATCCTCGACCCCGTATCAGGAAACGGGACTAAGGTGTAGACATAAACATTATACATATATTTAAGGTTTAAACTGCTACTACCTTATCTATACCTTCTCTTGCAATTTCTTTTATTATCATATATACTAGCTGATGTACCCGTGCTTCGCTACGGAATTCTACATTGTATGCAGATTTGTAGGTTAGGTAGAGTACACGTGAGCAAAACTGTATTAAATTGCATAGTTCTTAACGTTACACTGGAAACGCAACGGAGAACTCATCAAACATCTTTTCTCATATGAAGACTGCGTTAGGGAATTTTCATTGTAATGTCAGGCCCGCTTGCCTACCATCAGTCACAATCAGGTTGGGGAACTGCATTATAATGGCAGGCACTCACTCTCCACCTGCCTTTTTACATCCTCAGAAAGACAGTCTTAGTGGTTTTCCCAACTGAAATGAACAAAGTTCCTTACGATGACGTCAGTAGGAATGGCGCGAGTAAAGGCAATGATTTTACGTAAAATACTCGATCAAATGAAAAAACAGATATTTTCTCACTTTTAACGAACAGTACTACGCTGCCGATTTAAGAGCTGGAATGACCAGGCCGCAGAGAGAAAAAATCCTATATGACTTGGAGGCAATTTTTTCCTCCAAGCCAGAGGACAAACCCCTCCCCCACCCCCTTTCACTGCTAATTTTGAATAAAATGAATGTAGAATTTAATAAAAGTGAAGAGGAAGAAGCTTTTCTCAAAGAAACGGCTCTTTTCAGTGTTGAATTTTGAGTTATTTAGTGAATTGTGGTGCTATAATTTGGAATTTGCCTCAATTATAATTCTAGACCAGGTCATACTACTACTTCTACTACTAAGCGAGCCTCTGCCTTAAGAGTGCACATTTCTCATTCAAAACGACCGGGCGAGTTGACCGTGCCGTTAGGAGCGCGCAGCTGTGAGCTCGCATCCGGGAGATAGTGGGTTCGAACCCCACTGTCGGCAGCCCTGAAGATGGTTTTCCGTGGTTTCCCATTTTCACACTAGGCAAATGCTGGGGCTGTACCTTAATTAAGGCCACGACCGCTTCCTTCCCTTTCCTAGGCCTTTCCTGTTCCATCGTCGCCATAAGACCTATCTGTGTCGCTGCGACGTTCAGCGAATTGCATTCAAAACAGCGCGTCAGAGTAGGGATCGAATAGCCGGAATACTATGATGAACCAGTGAGCTACGTACCGGCAGTATCAGAAAATATACGAACCAGAGGAATGACATGCTAAAGAAGAACGCTTTCTAACTCCCCAGCTATTTCCCGCCAATATTCAGTCAGGCTGTAATACTCGGTACGAAGCAGTAATCCCATCTATCGGAGTTGAGCGGCAGCATAAGAGACAAAGTACATCACCACAAACAATGGTCAATGTAATGTTATTGTTGATCAGTGTTATGCACTTTCTGTATTGTAGGCCTTTACATTTAGTTTTCTTCCGACTCTGAAATACCACTCTTATGTTAGTCGGTACGGTAAAACTGAATAAAACATAAATGGTTGGAAATCGTATTCCCTATAACTTTTGTTATGTAGTACTTTTCGATAGGACTAATAACATAGGTATTTAAAAATTAAATTCTAGGCGCCTTCTTCTAAACTACAATTTCATACAGGGCGAATACAATTGTTTATTACTTGGACTGCAGTTTCTTACTTCCCGACCTTCATTAAATCCTGTTAACCCATTTTCTCGTGGCTCGGCGTTGATATGGACTTGGCAACAAAACTACAAATTCATGAATATTTGTGTTATCAAAGCCGGTACGGTAACAATGTATGACATAAATGGTCGGAAATTTAATTCTATATACCTTTAGTTATGTGGTATTTATCGATAGGATCACTAATAATATAAATATTTGAGAATTCAATTTTAGGCCTTCCCCTAAACTACCATTTCACTCAGCGTGAGTAAAATGATTTATAGCCTGGATTGTAGTGGCTCATCCTCTGACTTCACATACCAATTTTCATTAAATTATCTTCATCTGTTTTCTCGTGATGCGTGTACATACATACATACATACAGACAGACAGACAGACAGACAGACAGACAGACAGACAGACAGACAGAAATTACGAAAAAGTAAAAAGTGCATTTCCTTGTTACTAGGGACATGACCGATACAGAAATACCATTCTTTTCAAATTCTGAGCAATGTACAGACAAAACTCTTATTATATATATATATATAGATAGATTATTTCACCTTTTGCGGCACTCGCAAGTAACCGATCGTGTCAAATTAGCATTCAAAAGAAAGAGAATAGACATCAGCAGTGACGAATTGTACTCTCATTTCATAAATATCTATAATTTCTTTAAAAATGAGTTTAAAAAATTGTTTGGAGTGTGCGATTTGCAAATACTGTTGCTGAAGGAAAATACGCGACATCATTGCTGTCCACTTCACATTTTGGCCGCTGGGACGCCTGTTTTATGTCATTAAAACATGTTGTAATCATCAGTAGTTAAGGAAAGAATGATCGTAAAGCCAAAAATTACTTCCGGAACATTCCTTAGAGATGTTCAATGAATTTCCAATTTCTTTGAAATAATTTAAGAAAAGGCTAGGAAACAACAAAAATGGGGAATATGCCACCTGGGCGACTACCCTAAATGCAGATCAGTATTGATTGATTGATTGATTGATTGATTTGTCAGTATAATCATGCTCTTGCATTTGCTTCCGTTCAAGTGAATACCATAAATGTTAAGAAATCAAAGATTACATTAAGTGGTAAGTAAGACTGTCTAATATTGTACTGATTTGTGTATTCCTTAGTTCTGCTGCTAGTTAGTTGCTTTACGTCGCACCGACACAGATAGGTCTTATGGCGACGATGGGACAGGGAAGGGCTAGGAGTGGGAGGGAAGCGACCGTGGCCTTAATTAAGGTACAGCCCCAGCATTTGTCTGGTGTGAAAATGGGAAACCACGGAAAACCATTTTCAGGGCTGCCGACAGTGGGGTTCGAACCTACTATCTCCCGAATACTGGATACCGGCCGCACTTAAGCGACTGCAGCTATCGAGCTCGGTATTCCTTAGTTCACCAGTAGTTCATTACATATATATATTGCACCCGCCCCCACCCTAAAAGGCACCGGCATTGAATCTACAGGGTCGCACTTGGGTCAAGAAAATTATAAATAAATAGGCACTGAACTAAAGTAATCTTAAAGGCGTACAGGGGAGGAGAAGCGGATCATACATAACTAAAATGAGAACACATTCGAATTAAAGATTTAACTCAAAAACCGGTTTATTCAACCTTAATGATGATGGGAAATGGCGCATTAAGATACACTGATGAACTACATTAATATTCATAATTGTTGTGAATTATCATGTGGACGTCTGTCCGTTATGCTTGATAGAAATGAGTACGTTTATCGCGAAGTGATGTATCGTGACATGAAGCGAATGGAAAATTTTATCATAACACTGAGGCTATATTATATCACTAACACATAAAACTAACATGCACCGACAACATGTCTGAGCAATCCCTACTCTAATGAAGACCTAGATTTCCCAATGAAATGACGTAAAAGAAAAATGCACTCATATGAGACAACACCTGGGTTCAAACCGACCCTCGCTAGTATAGACATTGCCAGGCTGATGGACAGAACCACCGCTGACCTTATTTACAATCAAACATGACACAAAGAACACATAAAAATCATACATGATATGAAGCAAAATACGCGAGGCACTTTAATCTTCTGACGCTGTAGGCTTCCAATGCCTACGTTGAGCATCGAACTGACAACCCCTTGCGATGAAGACAGGGTCCTGTAATCCCTATCTATATTATACTCAAACCATTAACAATTATTCACTAGCAAACATTAGCATTCTCGGCCGGGCGACTTGTTAATAAATACACTACTCTGGCGTGTTGAATAAATCACATATTTAGCCGTCCAGAAAGGCCTATTTCTCTTTACTTTAAAAGCCCCTTTCTTTTTTACAAAGCTGGGACACATACAAAAACACGACTGGTGGCAGGGTCAGACGATCTCCTCCCCTTTCCACATGCGGTCAACAGCCCCACCATTAGCAGGCGTAACATTTCCTTTCATAAGGACACAAGACCATTCACTCGGAAGTACGTCTACAATAAACTGAGGTCTCATAACTCGCGCAAATCACTTTGAATTCAACACATATTTTCCCAACAGTATCACGTCACTTTCACAACGCGACTCCGGTATTACAATGCTAATATTTGTGCGATTATTATTATTATTATTATTATTATTATTATTATTATTATTATTATTATTATTATTACTGCCATTCTACATGACTTACCCGCTGCTTTGATCATACCTGGTCATCGTGCGGAATCTATTTAGCAATTACAATATAATTACGTACTCGCACAGCAATTAACATCTGATTACTAACTTCTAGTTAATCGATGGTTAGTACCTGGTTACTTTATCGTCACAGGCAATACATTAATTAATTAATTAATTAATTAATTAATATTCACACGGATTGCTATTTGACACTCGCATTATAATCACATCCTGGTAAATTTAATCGCATAATCAATTTAAATCATAACGCTCCCTATCTAAGTATTTCAGGGGGGGGTGCTTTGGTTGTCAGTTCTGCCGGAGATTCGTAGTTCCGTGCCTTCACACCATATAGTACTTACCATTTTTACTTGCCATGCACTTACCAAATTAGAATAATTACTCTAATTAATAACTACTCTAAATGCAATCCCCTAGACTCATTACTACCGGTCTTCTGACGCAAATAATCAAACAAAATCTCCCAAGATAAAAGAATTGAATAAATTTCTACCACATGCAAAACTAAAGTATTATATTCCCTAAATTATTTACAATCAATGACTCAGACCTGTCGTCGGCTTCCTAAATTAAGAATTAACAACTACGCGCCCATTTCGGCGCTTTATTTCAACTGGACTACATCTTTAACCTTTTATAGCGTCAGCTTACGATAAACATTTCCCATCCCCACTAGGCATGCCAGATATTCAAATTAATACTCATCTCTATCACATGACGACACCTTCGTCAATTCAGGAGGTCCATCCTGGGCTTACGCTTGGTCCATGGGCACCGCGGTGATTACTTGCCTTTCCATACCACCTTCAAGTTGAGAGTCCATAGTTCCTTGCTGGTGGAGCCGATGGCAGTAAATCCTGTCCACAGACACGTCACTGTTTAATTCCACACTCTGGTTAACAGCGTTCAGCGTGAACGTCCGGTCACGATCTCGGATACGACTACGTATTCCGCGGTTCAGTACCGAATCCTGTCTATCTCTCAGCCACTATTCAGTCTGCCGCTACGTAATACTATCGTGCTATAGTAATGATAATAATATTACTTTCAGCACTGAATGTTCGCGACATATCACGGTTTTATAAAAAGTTAACACTGGTGTCACGGAGACCAAATCTATACACTGTGTATGCGAATTCTATTATTTCACTTGAAATGGGAGTTAACTTCACTTGAACAAAGAACTAATGAGGGCTTAACCAAGCATAGCTTCGCCGTCGATAAGCCGCGAGTCCCGAGTGACGCTCGTCCCTTACTGCAGTGGTTTTTACAAGGGAGCGATACCCCTTCCACTAATTTGCGTGTTGCCTATCCACGGCACACTTGAGGTGTAATAGTACGGCTAATCAGGTGACCAATATTTAGTTGATGTGATTGAGACATATCCATTCAATTATCCTTCGGTGGATCTCCTTTAATTAATTAAGATCTGTCCGGCTTCCCCTACCACGCGGGGTGAACTCCCTCCGTCAAGGACGTGTCATGAGAATAAACAGATGGCCCCGGTACTTTTCCACGCAGAAACAACACAATATTCTTTCTTCTTCTGAAAGTTATCAAGAAAGGGGACATTAGACACTCTAAATAAATGTCCCAGTGACATTTATCCCTTTTAAATCGGGAGACGACTCCAGAATTCGAGTTTCATTAATTTCTAGATCGTAGATAATTAAGTTGGCTAGTCCGAATTCAAGATGGCTTCTATATTTCGTTTCGAAAAAAGTTGGGTTCCCCTCATTCTCTGAGTCTTGAGGAAAAGATGTCTTCTCTCGAGTGATGTCATGAGGAATCCCCATTCATAACCCCTCCCGGGTCCAGATGGGCTTGCGTTCCGCTGCGGGCCCCCGCTACACAAAGGACAATATGGCGCAATAGGTCGCAAACAAAGAAATCTCGTAAAATAACTTTAAAAGACTCAATTTATCTATCTTAATGGTATGAATAATAATTACTTTCGGTATTACCTGTATTAATGATATGAATATTAATCAATTTCAGCATTGTTTTCCTTAAATGGCATTGCGTGCGTAATTACGAAGATCAATATCAACCAAAGGTCCTCAGATCATGCCCCTGTCGGGTTCAATATATATATAAAATAGGAGTTTTGTCTGTACTTTGCTCAGAATTTGAAAATAATGGTATTTCTGTATCAGTCATGTCCACAGTAACAAGGAAATGCATTTTTTACTTTTCCGTAATTTCTGTCTGTCTGTCTGTCTGTCTGTCTGTCTGTCTGTCTGTCTGTCTGTCTGTCTGTACACGCATCACGAGAAAACGGCTGAAGAGAACTTCATGAAAATCGGTATGTAAAGTCGGGGGATGAGCCACTACAATCTAGGCTATAAATTATTTTATTCACGCTGAGTGAAATGGTAGTTTAGGGGAAGGCCTAAAATTCAATTCTCAAATATTTATATTATTAGTGGTCCTATCGATAAATACTACATAACAAAAGTTACATAGAATTAAATTTACGATCATTTATGTCTTGTACATTTTTACCGTAGCAGTTACGATAACCGAGATATTCATGAATTTCGATTTTTGTTGCCAAGTCCGCATCAACGCCGAGCCACGAGAAAATGAATGAACAGAATTTAATGAAAATCGGTATATAGAGTTGAAAAAGAAGAAACTAGGCTATAGCCTAAGCTATAAACAATTTTACTGACCCTGAATTAAATTGTAGTTTAGGGGCAGCAACTAAAATTTAATTTTCTAAATACCCTACCTCTGTTATTGGTCCTATAGAAAAGTACTACATAACAAAAGTTATAGAGAATACAATTTCCGATCATTTATGTTTTATTCAGTTTTACCGTACCGATTATGATAAGAGTAGTATATCAGAGTCGGAAGAAAACTAAATGTGAAGGCCTAGAAAATCGAAAGCGCAACAGTAACATTACCTTGACCATTGTTTGTTGTGATGTTCTTTGTTTGTTATGCTGCCACTCAACTCCGATTGATGGGAATACTGTTGCGTACCGAGTATAACAGCCTGATTGAACATTGGCGGGAAATAGCTGGGAGGTTAGGAAACGTTTTTCATTAGCATGCCATTCCTTTGCATCATATACTGTCTGATACTGCCGGTACGTAACACACTGGTTCATCATAGTATTCCAGCTATTCGATCCCTACTCGGACGCGGTGTTTTGAATGAGCAGCGTGCACATTTGGCAGAGGCTCACTTAGTAATAGTAGTATGACCTGGTCTAGAATTACAATTTAGGCCTATTCCAAATTATAGCACTACAATTCCCTAAATAATTCAAAATTCAACCCTGAAAAGAGCCGTTTCTTAAAAAAAGCGCCTTCCTATTCACTTTTATTAAATCCTACATTCATTTTATTCCAAATTAGCAGCGAACAGGGGTTTTCTCTTCTGGCTTGGAGGAAAAATTTGCCTCCAAGTCAGATCTTTCCGCCGCCAGTGTAGTGAAATGAGATTTTTCCGACTCATCGTGTACTCCTAGGAAACAGATTAGTGAAAGGACATAGATTTGCACTGAGACTCTCCACTATTCGACCCCCAACCCCCCCGCCGAAAAAAAGGCGAATAGTTTTCACGGATCACGGCTGTCTGCGGCTTGGTCTTTCCAGCTCTGGAACTTTGGACTGGTAGATCGGCAGCGTAGTACTGTTCGATACAAGTGAGAAAATGCGTGGTTTTTTTATTTGACCGAGTATTTCATATTGCTTTTAATCGCACCATTTCTGCCGACGTCTTTGTAATGACCTATGTTCATTTCACTTACGAAAACCACTATGACAGCCTTTCTGAGGATGAAAAAAAGGTGGAGAGTGAGTGTCTGCCATTATAATGAAAACTTCCCAACCTGATTGTGACTGATGGTAGGCAAGCGGGCCTACCATTACAATGAAAATTCCCTAATCCTATCTTCAAATGAGAAAAGACGTTTGGTGACTTCCCCGTCGCGTTTCTAGGATAACGTTAAGAGCTATACAATATAATACAATCTTGCTCACAACGTGTACACTACCTAACCTAGAATTCTGTATATAATGTAGAATTCCGTAGCGAAGCACGGGTACATCAGCTAGTACTTAATGAACATGCGATATTTGTCGCACGTCGCACGGGTCACCTAGTTATTATTATTATTATTATTATTATTATTATTATTATTATTATTATTATTATTATATCTTAATCTGTTTACCCCCCCAGAGTTGGTTTTTCCCTCGGACTCAGCGAGGGATCCCACCTCTACCGCCTCAAGGGCAGTGTCCCGGAGCGTGAGACATTGGGTCGGAGCTCGGAGGATACAACTGGGGAGAATGACCACTACCTCGCCCAGGCAGCCTCACCTGCTAGGCTGGAAAGGGGCTTTATGGGGGGTGGGAAGATTGGAAGGGATAGACAAGGAAGAGGGAAGGAAGTGGCCGTGGCCTTAAGTTAGGTACCATCCCGGCATTTGCCTGGAGGAGAAGTGGGAAACCACGGAAAACCACTTCCAGGATGGATGAGGTGTGAATCGAACCCACACCTACTCATTTCACCTCCCGAGGCTGAGTGGACCCCATTCCAGCCCTCGTACCACTTTTCAAAAACTCGTGGCAGAGCCGGGAATCGAACCCGGGCCTCCGCGGGTGGCAGCTAATCACACTAATCACTACACCACAGAGGCGGACTATTATTATTATTATTATTATTATTATTATTATTATTATTATTATTATTTTAAAAAATTCGCACAAGCTGTGCGAGTTTAACATCAATTTTACAATATTTGGCTATATTGGTAGACTGATATTTCACGCCTTTTGCAGTCGATAATACGCTATGGTATCTTGCGCAGAGTAGGTCACAAAGTTCACAGACACACCCCAGGTTAGATTCATGATGCACCTTCGTTTTGTAAAGTTTGCAGTGGTAGCGGTGCACCGCGAGGGAAGTCCCAAAATGTCAGAGCTCTTTATTCTCGTCCATCCCCTTCGTTCTAACAGGATACATTTCCGTTTTTTTATTCTTTCTTGTAGAAGTCTCGTCTAGCAGCTTTTTTTTTTTTTTTTTTTTTTGCTAGGGGCTTTACGTCGCGCCGACACAGATAGGTCTTATGGCGACGATGGGATAGGAAAGACCTAGGAGTTGGAAGGAAGCGGCCGTGGCCTTAATTAAGGTACAGCCCCAGCATTTGCCTGGTGTGAAAATGGGAAACCACGGAAAACCATTTTCAGGGCTGCCGATAGTGGGATTCGAACCTACTATCTCCCGGATGCAAGCTCACAGCCGCGCGCCTCTACGCGCACGGCCAACTCGCCCGGTCGTCTAGCAGCTAGTAGGAGGTAAGTTAAAATTCAGTCGTAAGTCTTTGATGAAATAAGTGCTTGTTGGAAGTTCGTAGACCAATCTGGAGCACGTATACTCGGATACCCCAATGACAGCTTTTACAACTTCTATGGTGCTGAGATAATTTAGGGTTAGAAGTGGGAAGGAAGCGTCCGTGACCATAATTAAGTACAGCCCTAATATTTGCCTGTTATGAAAATGTGAAACTATGGAAAACTGTCTGCAAGGCTGCCGACAGTGGGGTTCGAACCCGTTATCTCTCCAACGCAAGCTCACAGCTGCGCGCCCCTAATCGCACGGCCAACTCGCTCGGTATTATCATTTGTCCTTTCGCAGCGATTTATACTGAAATATGGCAAAATTGCATCCATTTAAGTTCCAGGATGTCTTTAATTCTCAAGGGCTTGTAACATAACGAACACGCGTAGAAACGCGGAAGTTCCTTGAAACACTCTGGAATTCGTGAGGGACGAAGGACTTCACCGTGTGACATGACCAGCATGGCTTACGCTACCCGACGTAGTTCCGTGCATTATGGAACGACGAAACTGAGTGTCTGCTTAGCTACGAGGAAATTATGCAGAATGATACAAAATAACAACGACAAAGCTTAGTATGTTGTGCGGACGCAAACTGATCACTTTTTCAAAGAAGAGACCATGTCTGGAAATGCATGTTTTGAGCATCGTATAGCGTCAAACTTGTTGTTTGTTGTTGCCATTTTTGCTTTACGTCGCACCGACAGAGATGGGTCTTATGGCGACGATAGCGTCAAACTTTGGCAACGCTTCGGATATGGTGGTGGAACTGCCTTCAATATTTTGTTAAAAACACATAGCGAGTTGTTCGTGCGGTTAGGGTCAAGTAGCTATGCGCTTCCATTCGGCAGATGGTGGGTTCGAATCGCACCGTCGGCAGCCCTGAAGATGGTTTTCCGTGTACCTTAATTAAGACGAGCTGAGTAGCTCAGATAGTAGAGCGCTGGCCTTCTGAGCCCAACTTGGCAGGTTAAATCCTGGCAAAGTCTGGTGGTATTTGATGGTGCTAAATACGTCAGCCTTTTGACGGTAGAACTTCTGCGGAACAAAATTCTGACACCTCATTAATCCGGACTAATTGAGGCTGTAGTTGTCCGAATTAATGAAAGTAAGAAAGTAAGAAATTAAACAAAATAACTTACGAAATGGGCCAAGGTTTACATTTAAACACTATTCAATAAAAAGAACGTATAGTCGTATATAGTACGGTATTTTAAATTGAAGAAATACACAGGTTATTTAGTAAACATGATATAATGCAATACAGTATTTGACCCTACAAAATATAGAATAACGAATGCAGTACAGAATTGGAATATGGCAATCAAGGCGCACCTTCATTGACAAGACTTGACACTCTTGCTGGTGTCCGACTCGTTGACTGAATGGTCAGCGTACTAGCCTTCGGTTCAGAGGCTCCCGGGTTCCCCGGCCGGTTCGGGGATTTTAACTTTCATTGGTTAATTCCAATGGGTGTTTGTACTGCCCCCCAACATCCCTGCAACTCACACATAACACTATCCTCAACCACAATAACACGCAGTTACCTACACATGGCAAATGCCCCCCACCCTCATCGGAGGTTCTGACTTACAAGGGCTGCACTCGACTAGAAATAGGCACACGGATTTAAATTAAACTCTTACTGGTTTGAGGAAACTGCTGATCTTTTGTTGTCTTCCTTTCATTTCTTTAATAATTAACTCATGCAGATGCCTCAAATGTTTGTCAGAGGCAGATATGTTTTCATCGTTGTTATCTTCAACGTATTTAATGACAATGTTTAGATGGCCTTTAATTTCACTGTTTTAGCTTTCATTCTATCTTTCTTAATCTGTTTACCCTCCAGGGTTGGTTTTCCCCCCAGACTCATCGAGGGATCACACCTCTACTGCCTCAAGGGCAGTGTCGTGGAGCGTGAGACTTTGGGTCGGAAGATACAACTGGCAAGGAGGACCAGTACCTCGCCCAGGCTGCCTCACCTGCTATGCTGAACAGGGGCCTTGTGGGGGGGGGGGAGATTGGAAGGGATAGACAATGAAGAGGGAAGGAAGCAGCCGTGGCCTTAAGTTAGGCGCCATCCCGGCATTTGTCTGGAGGAGAAGTGGGAAACCATAGAAAACCACTTCGAGGATGGCTGAGGTGAGAATCGAACCCACCGTTACTCACTTGACCTCCCGAGGCTGAGTGGACGCCGTTCTAGCCCTCGTAACACTTTTCAAATTTTGTGGCAGAGCCGGGAATCGAACCCGTGCCTCCGGGAGTGGCAGCTAATCACGCTAACCACTACACCGCAGAGGAGGACTAAGTTTTAGCTTCGGGTTAATAATATCTCCTGATTCATCCTGGTCATATTTATCCGTTTCAGAGCTTTCTGTAATTGCATGCATGTCTTCTTCTTCTTCTTCTTCTTCTTCTTATTATTATTATTATTATTATTATTATTATTATTATGAAACGGCAGTTCTGATTATGAGAAATCCGGGTCCGGATTAATGAAGTTCTACTGTAGTTAGTGGGACGTAAAACCAATAAAAGTATTGTTTGTATCTTAATTAAGGCCCTTCCCCATTCTTGCGTTGCTGAAAAGTTTCGATGTGCTAACGCGACGTTAAACCACTAGCAAGAAAAAGTAGGGAAAGCTCTACCAACCCCATAACATCGTGCATGATTTTTTTAACGAATCCAAATTTCTCTTTGGAAAACCCAAAGTTCATAAATATATCTTTCAACAAATGAAACTCAAATTCATAACGATTAATTCACTTTTATCTGACGAGTCGTTTTCGAGAGATACCTGTATGGAATTTGAAGGAGAAAAGTGTAGGATTCAGTGCATCGGCCTCTTTGTTATAAGGGCCATCTACGAAGGTCGAGCAAATATAAACGAGATTTTTGTTCCTGTACATCAACAGTTCGTAGGACTGGCCCCGCGCTGCTGCTATGCTTAGGCGAAACCGTTAGGAGTGGGGAGAGCGTGCTATTAGATATTTCCCGCCCTTTCGTCAGTAATGCTCACGATCAGGGTTGCCACTGCTGGTACTTTAGTACTAGATCTAGTAGTTCAAGGACATTTTTAGTACGTTAGTTCTTTTTATGGAAATCTAGTACCTTTTACGGAGGTAGAGTAGACGCTCTTCTACAACAGCAGAACTAGAAAGAAGTTGATAAGAAGTTTCAGTTTTCATGTTGAATTCTGTGAACAAGTTTTTAAGAAGGTAGATTTTACTGATCTTATTTTATGAAATCTCTCCATGTCGAACTAGAAAATTGCAAAAGAGATGGCAACTTCATCAGTATAATCCCATTAGTAGAGACATGATTTTTTCGCATTAATTTTTGTTCGATTTCGCGAAAAGAAAACAATTTTTCGCTTTATTTCGCGAAATAGGGCTGACCCCATCGCTTTAATCATTTCATAAAATTATTCATAAAATGTTTAATTCGTGAGATTTGTGAATTATTTATGTGAAAGATACATAAGTAAAGAGAAACAAAATTGCTAATCATTCTTTCTGCCTTATGTAACTTAACCTTGATTAGAACTATAATATAGGCCTAATCAAGATTAATAACAAATTGCCCTTTTCACTATATATGGCCGTAGCTGTCAATCTATATGGCCATACCATTAAAGGTTTTTATAATTTTAATTAATACGAAGAGATACTTCTGTCGAATTGAGATATCGTTATTCTGTCATCTGTTTCTCTTCACACGCGTGATATTGGAATGCAGTTTCAAGATAGTTATTTTCAATGAATTTCGCTGCATTTTCGCACTTATCGCAAAATAATTGCATTTCATTTTAAACTGGCCTTATCGCTTAAATTCGCTGTAATTCGCGAAACGAAAATCACTGATTTCGTAACCAGAATCATATGATTCTTAAAGATATCTCAAAATCACTTCAAAATAGTTGTCGCGTTTATCGTTAAAGCGAAAAAATCATGCCTCTACCCATTAGCTATATATTTCCCTAATGTAATTACAGAAAGTGCTTATAAAGTTAGACAGGAAATGATGGGTACCAAAGTCCACAGAAATTTAAAAGCTTTTCAGTCTGCCGAACATACTCAATATAAATATTACACTATAACATACCTGCAAAACAATACACTATTAAACAATAGGTTATATTTATATTGAACGTGTGTGTACGACAGACTGAACGGCTTTTAAGTTACATTTAACTGAGTCGATACTCGGAAGTTAACAAACAAGTCCACAGAATCGCTGAAAGAGAACTAATAATTTATGGAATTTTGGAACTCTTAAATCGAACTGAAATAGCCTGTAGGCGACTACATCTTTTCAAATTTGACGAATTTTGTGAAGGCATTGCTCTGTTTACCACATTCTCCAGCTAAAACAGAACAGGTTTTTTCCCTGCTTTTTCTGTTAATAAGGCCAGATTGAGAAACAAACTGTTATTGTTGTTTGATGTTGTTTTAAGGGGCCTAACACAAACTACTATTCTGTAGCGTGTGTGAATGGGCTCCTTCTAAAGCACTCGTCTGCCCAAAATTTTCCATGCTTTGGCAATATTTTCCAAGGATTAAGAGAAGAGCAAAATGTGAAATGCATGTTAATATACAGTATACTCTAAAAGACAGCCAACTTTTGGGTAGTGTATGAAGACAAAATATGTGTGTGTTGAATAGAAATGCGCGAGAATATTCAGTGTTCACATTCTAAACAAAAATAAATGACTCTCATCTCGAACTGGAAGTGGGTATTGAAATTGCAACATTGCTGCATCCCATCATATATATCAAAACCAATAACTTCTGATAATTACGATTTTCTCATTTAATAAAGATGTATTTTTATAAGTATACTTTTTCTATACTGCCTTTATGAATAATCCTACTCCATTGTAAAAAAAAAAAAGAGATTTAGTACTTTTTTCCATAATCTAGTACCTTTTCACTGGAACATTTAGTACGAACATTTTTTGCCCGGTGGCAACCCTGCTCACGATGTCGGAGCAACAAGTGCACCCCTCCATTGCGCAACGCAAAATTATAAACTTTCTTGCTCGTGAAGGAGTTACAGCGGCGGAAATTTGCCAGCGATTGACTGCACAGTGTGTAAGGAGTGGCGGAGGAAAGGGGAGGCAGCACCACTGAAAGCCAAGACTCGACTGTCAGCTAGCAAGGTTCTTGCAACCGTTTATTTCGATCGGCGAGGCATTTTGCTAGATTTTTTTTTTTTTTTTTTTTTGCATGAGTGACGCACAAGCAATGCTGCTTACTACTGCGAGATGTCGAACAAGGCCAGGGTTGCATATCGCCGCAAAAGACGAGACCAACCGATTCGACAATGCGTGGTCCCATACTGCAGCTCTATCTCCAAGCTACAGCAAATGCACTGGACTACACTTGATCATCCTCCTTACACCTCGGACTTATCGCCCAGCGATTTCTATTTGTTCGGACCGCTTAAAGAAGCTCTTAGGAGGGCAACGATTTGATGATGACGAGATGTGGAAGACTTCGTGCGCAACTGGCTGGTGACACGACCCTGTTCTTTTTCCGATGAGGCCATCAAAAGGCTGCCCATACACTGGGACAAACACATTTCCAAAGCAGGAAACTATGTGGAAAAATAAATTGTAATTGCCTTGTGTTTTTCAGTCTCTCTCTCTCTCTCTCCAGTCGTTCCACTCATGGCTGAGTATCGTGACCCAAGGACTTTGTTGTTTCTTTTATAAGCTGATACCATTCTGTACGTACTTGCGTTTTCCGGATAGTAATTCTCCATGGTATATCCATGATCTCTCTTACTTGATCAACCCATCTTTTTGCGACCCGTCCTCGTGTCCTTTGTACCAGAAACTTTTCCTTGGACAATTAATTTTTCCAGGTTGTCATCCTCTCTTCTCATAATGTGACCAAAGAATTGCAGGATTCTCTGGTACACAACTTGGCATAAACTTTCTTGTATTCCAATTTCCCGGATGACATAATCATTTGTTCGCCTGGCTCTCCACGCTATTCGCAACATCCTTCTCGAGCACCACATTTCAAAGGCGTTGATTCGGTTCCTGTCTTTGGCTTTTATGGTCCAAGTTTCGCATCCATACAGGAAGATCGAGAACACAAGCGAATGGACTAATCTTTTTTTCGTATTCATAGATCTTGCCAGATCTTTAATTTTGCCATAGCTGTACGTCCTAGATTGATGCGACGTTTGATTTCTTTTTCGCAGCTACTTTTATGCTCGACTATTGAACCAAGATAAGGAAACTGACAGACTCTTTGGAGATTGTTAAGGTGCTGTGGCAGCTGAATTTCTGCACCTTTGTTGTTGACAATCATTAGTTTTGTCTTGTTCCAATTAATTTCCATGCCAAGTTTGTGACTTTCCTGTTGTACACGATCCATTACCTCGACAAGCTCCTGTACACTGCTGGCTACAAGTGCGGTGTCGTCTGCAATAAATTAATTTAAATAAAAAATAAAATCCCGTTTATATTTTATCTCTCCCCCCCCCCCTCCCACATATATGTCTCTTAGTCATAGCCATGTCCGACTCGTTGGCTGAATGGTCAGCGTACTGGCCTTCGGTTCAGAGGGTCCGGGGTTCGATTCCCGGCCGGGTCGGGGATTTTAATCTTCATTGGTTAATTCCAATGGCCCGGGGGCTGGGTGTTTGTCCTGTTCCCAACATTCCTGCAACTCACACACCACACATAACACTATCCTCCACCACAATAACACGCAGTTACCTACACATGGCAGATGCCGCCCACCCTCATTGGAGGGTCTGCCTTACAAGGGCTGCACTCGGCTAGAAATAGTCACACGAAATTAAAAAAATTAGTCATAGCCATTCATCAATACTTCACATCACAGCCTGCCAGGTTGCTAGGTAACATCGCGTTGTACATTTTGTATCGTTAGATTCGTAACGCAAATTTTCAGAAGACCCCCGGCCATAAGACACATTTATGTCAAAAAGGGTTCGAATTTTTTTTTTTGCTAGGGGCTTTACGTCGCACCGACACAGATAGGTCTTATGGCGACGATGGGATAGGAAAGGCCTAGGAGTTGGAAGGAAGCGGCCGTGGCCTTAATTAAGGTACAGCCCCAGCATTTGCTTGGTGTGAAAATGGGAAACCACGGAAAACCATCTTCAGGGCTGCCGATAGTGGGATTCGAACCTGCAAGCTCACAGCCGCGCGCCTCTACGCGCACGGCCAACTCGCCCGGTGTTCGAATTTTAAACATCCAACTTGACACAGATAGGTCTTATGGCGACGATGGGATAGGAAAGGCCTAGGAGTTGGAAGGAAGCGGCCGTGGCCTTAATTAAGGTACAGCCCCAGCATTTGCCTGGTGTGAAAATGGGAAACCACGGAAAACCATTTTCAGGGCTGCCGATAGTGGGATTTGAACCTGCTATCTCCCGGATGCAAGCTCACAGCCGCGCGCCTCTACGCGCACGGCCAACTCGCCCGGTGTTCGAATTTTAAACATCCAACTTGATTACAGAACCTTCATCGGCGGTGCAGAGGTTGGCGCACGTGCTCAAAGACGTGTGGTGTATGCTCAGTATTTTAGTCGTTGCACGGATTCTTTCAAAGCGTCCTCCTTTGATGGTCCTTTAATCTAGTTGGAAATCGACAACTAAACCCTTTAAAAAAATAATTCTCGGTGTGATGTTCTTGTTTAGGGTTCATATACTGAAATCTGAACATGCTTCCACATTCCTCTCACCAACGAAATCCATATGCCAATTTAGTCAATTATATCACTTTACAGTTTATGGAATTTGACTTAATCCTTAAGATAAAGGAACTAGACTAGTCTACTGCGTGTGATTCGCTTCCCAACAGATGAAGACTTTCTGCACTATACACTCTAGGTTTATTTTCAGCAAAGGCAGACTTACAACTGATACAGTGAAAATTCAACATGTATTGCTTTCTCTAATACAACAACGGACATGATCAATTGAAAATTTTCAATTTATTTCAGTTTTACTATATTTAAAATCTACTGCTTTTCTCACATCTGTAGGGTCGAGGGTGCGAACTGTGTTGCATATGTTGATTTGGCCCTCCTTAACGGCAGAATGGCCTTCCTGACGCCAATCCTATATGGAGAGATGTAATCACTATTGGGCGTTTCTGTGGTGGATGATAATGTAGTGTGTTGTCCGAATATGAAGATGAAAGTGTTGGGACAAGACCAAGTCTCCGGGTCATAAGAATTAACCAGACGCGATTAAAATGGCCTACCCGGCCAGGAATCGAACCTGGGACCCTCTGAACCGAAGGCTTCAGCACTGACCATTCAGCTAATCAATCGTACAATTTAACTCTATTTAAAATGGTGTATGTATAATATGCCACCTCTGTGGTGTAGTGGTTAGTGTGATTAACTGCCACCCCCGGAGGACCGGGTTCGATTCCCGGCCCTGCCACGAAATTTAAAAAAGTGGTACGAGGGCTGGAACGGGGTCCGCTCAGCCTGCGGAGGTCAACTGACTAGAGGGGGGTTTCGAAATAGTTTCCTACTTCTCCATAGACAAATGCCGGGATGGTACCTAATTTAAGGCCACGGCTGCTTCCTTCACTCTTCCTTGTCTACCCCCTCCAATCTTCCCATCCTCTCCTGTCCCCCTCAAGGCCCCTGCTCGGCATAGCACGTGAGACTTTCTGGGTGAGGCACTGGTCATTCTCCCCAGTTGTATCCCCCGACCCAAAGTCTCACGCTCCAGGACAGTGTCCTTGAGGCGGTAGAGGTGGGATCCCTCACTGAGTCCGAGAGAAAAACCTACCCTGGAGGGTAAACGAATTAAGAAAGAAAGAAATGTGTATAATATTTTGTATGAAAACAAGTCATATCTAAATTTTATTTTTTAATTGCAGCACTCTAATGGCATCTTGTCTAACTAAACCTACTTGTACTTGGACTGATGTCTGTTCGGACTGATCTATTCAATTTTACATGACTTCTGATTTTGTGACTATAGCTACAAGGACCTACAGTTGTACACGGATTCCGAACCACAAGGACGTGGTTTTCAATTTCAAGTGAGAATTTCTGAAATGAAGTGTTGCGCCCCTGTGATTCAAAGTTCATATGGAACTCAAAATCTTAGGGCATCCATTAGAAAGAAAGGTATTCAGTAGACACTTCGCAAAACTCACAACTTGCAAATTGAGGACGTAAGTTACTTAGCACTTAACCCAGAAGTAGGATTAGTTAACAGCAGTACCTACTTGTATGCAGACTTGAACACTTGACCGTTCACTCTGGAGGCCAAAATGTGAACTTCACGCGTGGTCTCTACAGAGTGATTCAAAATAACACCGACAATGCTCAGCACGTTGTGCGGGATGGCAAACTGATTATTTTTCAGAAATACATAATTTGGGCGCTGTGGGGTGTCAAATATTGACAACGCTTCAGATACGATAACGAGTGTGCGTTCTGTATTTTGTCAAGAAACTTCGACTAACTCATCAAGAGTAAGGTTAGAGTACGTAAAAAATGTATGCAGATACGTCTGCTTTTCGTCACAGAACTGGCCGTCCACACACATTTTTGGAAATCCTCGAATTTGTCCACTCATTTCATACTGGCAAGGGAATCACAATCCAAAGAGAGGAAATCAGAACACTAACTTAAGGCCACGGCCGCTTCCTTCCCTCTTTCTTGTCTGGCCCTTCCAGTTTTCCTATTCCCCACAAGGCCCCTGTTCAGCATAGCAGGTGAAGCTGCCTTGGGGAGGTACTGGTCCTCCTCTCCAATTTTATACCCTGACCCAAAACCTCACGCTCCAGGACCCTGTCCTTGAGGCAGTAAAGATGGGATCCCTCGTTGAGTCCGAGGGAACAACCAACCCTGGAGATTAAAAGGATTAAGAAAGAAAGAAAGAAAGAAAGAAAGAAAGAAAGAAAGTAAAAAAAAAAGTAAGATATTGTTACCTTATCTGAGTCTGCAAAGAACTGGAGTATTGCTGAATGATATGGAGAAGGCGTACAAAATGAAAATAAACAAATCCAATAAATCAATATTAGTCCGCCTCTGTGGTTTAGTGATTAGTGTAATTATTTGCCACCTCCGGAAGTCCGGGTTCGATTCCCGACTCTGCTACGAAAATTGAAATGTGGCACGAGGGCTGGAACGGGGTCCACTCAGCCTCGGGAAGTCAACTGAGTAGAGGAGGTTCGATTCCCGCCTCAGCCATCCTCGAAGTTGTTTTCCGTGGTTTCCCACTTCTCCACTAGGCAAATGCCGAGGTGGTACGTAACTTAAGGCCACGGCCGCTTCCTTCCCTCTTCCTTGTCTATCCCTTCCAATTTTCTCATCCCCCACAAGGCCCCTGTTCAGCATAGCAGGTGAGGCCACCTGGACGAGGTACTGGTCCTCCTCCTCATTTGTATCCAGCGACCCGATCTCTGAAGCTCCAGGACACTGCCCTTGAGGCGGTAGAGGTGGGATCCCTCGCTGAGTCCGAAGGAAAATCCAACCAGGGACGGTAAACATATTAAGAGAGAGAGAAAGAAAGAAAAGAAAGAAACACGCAATAGGGAATACACTCCTCCACACAGTTTGGTGAGAAGAAGAGCATCTGGCCATAAAACTGGACCACCAACGTCAAGTACTGACCCCAATAATTGAGAAAATGGCCATGAAGAAGGAGGTTATGGTACCAAATGAGTGTAGTCTCAAAGAGAAGCGAAGATGGTAGTCCTTTCTTGCTGTTTGTTTTCTTGATACCTTTTGTTTCATTAGAGTCTTTCCCGTTATACAACGGGTACGTTTCAGAACAACACAGCATGTTATGAAAAAAAAAAAAAGAATATTATTCGAGGATGACAAGGCTCTTTTGGATCTGAACTGCCGACAGACGGTCGCCTAACACAAGTTGCACTTCCACGCAAGAACAACTCCATATAAGTGTGTAAATATGAAAAAGGTGTAGAGGTATCTCTTCAAGCTCTTTGGACTTTGCAGACTCAAGGCAGGTCTCTGTACCCAATGCAGTAACATAACGGTGTACGTCATTAAGATGCATTCTGAAGTACACTACCTCTTCACGATCGTAGTCTTCTGGCACACCGGAAGATTTCGGTTGCAGTTTCGAATGCATCAATTCCACATAACATCATTAGTTCAAGTAGGAAATAGGTCTGGTAATCATATCTAAGGCGAGCGAGCTGGCTGCACGGTACGGGTGATATAGTTTTTTGCTACTGGCTTTACGTTGCACCGACACAGATAGGTCTTACGGCGAGGATGGGATAGGATCGGTCTAGGAGTTGGAAGGAAGCGACCTTAATGCCTGGTGTGAAAATGGGAAACAACGGAAAACCATCTTCAGGGCTGCCGACAGTAGGATTCGAACCCACTATCTCTCGGATGCAAGCTCACAGCCGCGCGCCTCTAACCGCATGGCCAACTCGCCCGGTGGTGGTTCACAGTAGTTGTAAGCTTGAATTCGGGAGACAGTAAGTTCGAGGTCCACCGTTGGCAGCCCAGAAAATGGCTTCCTGAGCTTCCCCTTTTCACACCAAGGAAATGCTGGGATTTGTCTTAGTGCCATAACATTAGTATTTCACCAATAAAGCTGAAAATATTGTAGAGAAGCGCCTCCGATAGTACGACCACCTCCAGTGGTACACGCGTGGTATATTTGAGTCATCTATTTTGACGTCGATGCCCCTGAGTACACCAAAGCAGCGCTACCAAGGTACAATAACCTCAGATCAGCCATCTGAAGTCCAATGACACACACGATTGCGGAAAATGGCGTTCATTGAACTGCAATACGGATTCTGCAGCGGAACACTGTTACAAATGAAGAACTTAATTAAAACGACTGCCGTTATTTTTCCAGTAGGTACTATGATGGTACGTTGTAAAACACAACACTTCTATGTAAGGAAACACAAATCGAGCGAGTTGGCCATGCGGTTAGGGTTGCGCAGCTGTGAGCTTGCATTCGGAATTCGAGCCCCACCGTTGGCAGCCATGAAAATTATTTTCCGTGGTTCCCCATTTCCATATCAGGGAAATGCTGGGCCTGTAACTTAATTAAGGCCACAGCCGCTTCCTTCCCATCTGTGTCGGTGCGACGTAAAGCAACTTGTAAAATAAGTAACGTAATACAACAGGTAGGAACACGCGCCGCAGTGCGAGTCATTCCAATTGCGGTGTCTGGACAGTTCCCCACACTGACACTTCCACCGATTGCAAAAAATACTGACACTTCCCCAAACCACTCGGACGCGGCTACCTGATTAATGACTCAGAAATAATCTCGACTGACAATTCCACACACACCTTCCCCCCCCCCCCTCCCCAAACGCTACCAAAAAATGCTACCATCCACTTCCCTTACATTTATTATACATTGTTTGATGCGTCTATTTAATTCTCTTCAGCTATACAGGATGTTTAAAAAATTGGGGGGCATAATTTCAGGTATGTATTTGTTATATGTAGACAATCAAAATAGTTCATTACAACATGTGTCCGAAAATGCTTCATTTTCGAGTTATGGCCTTCACAACACTGAACTTCACCGGAACGTTTTTCTTCCGCAGGTCATTGTCATTACAGAAGATGTTCAAAATGTCCACCTCCTGCTTGAATACAGACCTCACATCGATGTCTCATTGACATGGATCGAATGTTTCCTGATCGACGGATAGGTAGAGGTGGCCCGATTGCTTGGTCTCCAGGCTCACCTGATCTGAACCCTCTCGTTTTCTACTTGTGGGGCCATTTAAAATCGGTGTATTCGTCTCCGGGGCCTGCTGTGGAAACCCATGGAATCTAATTGTGGCATCGTGTGAGGACATACGTAATACTCCTGGAGTTTGGGATCGTGTTCGCAGGTCAATGAGACGTCGATGTGAGGTCTGTATTCAAGCAGGAGGTGGGCATTTTGAACTTCTTCTGTAATGTCAATGACTTGCGGAAGAAAAACGTTCCGGTGAAGTTCAGTGTTGTGAACTCCATAACTCGGAAATGAAACATTTCCGGACACATGTTTTAATGCACTATTTTGATTGTCTACATGTAATAAATACATACCTGAAATTATGCCCCCTATTTTTGAAACACTCTGTATATTATTATGTGCAGGTTAATAATTATGATTGAGAAAATTGGACCAAAACAAAAATACCAAAAAATAAAATAAAAATACATAAAAATGACGAAGCAGGAAAAGCTGATTTTAAACACGTCAATATGATAACAACACCAAAATGATCAATTCTGTTCTTATTTTGCCAGTCCACAGTGTGGATAAAGTGTGATGGAAATCAGACTCTTTGCATTTATTTTATTTTGATGGAAATTACACTACATCAATGATATTTTCGGGACCGTATTAATAATGATATACCTAGACCGAGCACCTTTCTCCACTCCAAAAGAATAACATGTTAACTTTAAAGGACAGTGGGGGAGCCTTAAGGTTACACGCAAGCGAATCGCTTCGCCAATTCGCAAGGGCGAACTCGCTGCGCTCGTTCACATCAGTTAAATAGAATACACATTTTATAAAAACATTATATACATGCATTAGACATTTTAAAGTATAGTTTGGACGCAGTTATAAGTAGTCGTGTTCTAGATAAGCCGGACACACACAAACACACGCACGCACACCAGCTCTATTAGTATAGATATATTATTATTATTAGTACAGTATGGACTAATAACAATCTATTATTAATCTTTTCTATTTGGGGCGGCGGGAGGTACTGTTGAGGGTGGGGGGGGAGTTGCGTTGTACCCTTGGGGGGGGGGGAGGTAAAATGTGTGGAATTTTCAGTCGAGATCATTTCAGAGTCAATAATCAGGTAGCCACCTCCAAGGACTGTGGGGAAGTGTCAGTATTTTTGGCAATGTGTGGAAGTGTCATGTAATCCCAGTCGCAAGAGCAAGCGACCTGTTGCGACAAACACAACTCACCTGGACAAAGGTGCCTTTAGTGGAATGATTCACGGCAAGCTCACGAACTGGTTATGTAACTTCACATTTACAAACACTCGGCTGTGCCCAAGACCGACTCCAATCCTCAGACCGTGATATAAAAAAACATGGCTGCCGAAGTAGCCGGATTGCTGGTATTGGCTAATACGAAAATATCACGTACATATTATATAAACGGAGAAAAATTAACATAATAAATGTAACATCTTTTACACGTACGAAAACGCTTCACCAACAAGAATCACATATATTCTACTAGAAGAGAGACCAACAAGCTTATTAGGCCTATTTAGAAATTACAATGTGTCAAATAACGTTTTTTTTTTTTTTTTTTTTTAGATTTCACTTTGCTGGATAGATGAAAATACATGATAAAACTGTTAAAATGTTATTTCTAACAACATTCTGAATGTTTCCAAATAAATTAAGGTACGAAATTCCTGGATTTATTCGCTCTCATGAGAACAGTGAACCGCAATTTGTTGCCTTAGTTTTGAAGTGGTGGACAATTTCTTAAATTCAGCACCCAACGAATAGGAAGTACACCCGAAATAATAATGTTATTGGCTTTACGCCCCACTATCTACATTTGATACGGCTTTCGAAGACGTCGAAGTGCCGAAACTTAGTCCTGCAGTAGTTCTTTTACATGCCAGTAAATCTACTGACAAGAGACTGACGTATTTGAGCACCTTCAAATACCACCGGACTGAGCCAGAATCAAATCTGCCAACTTGGGGTCAGAAGGCCAGCGCCTTAACCGTCTGAGTCACTCAGCCCAAGTGCACCCGAAATGATCATGTTGACGTATGGCATAACAGCACTTCACACAATGATAGTAACCTTAGTAATGAAACGTTCAGACACTAAAGATATAATAGGTTTTTACCCATTAAAGAATATGAGTGCAAAAACTATATTGACTAAACATTGATATTTAACCACATGAACGAGCTTCAGTTCGGCGCAGTCTGCTTGATAACAGATAACCACACCATGAATCGGAAGGTGTTGGTAGTGCAAAACCTTACGTTACAAACCCAGCTAATCCCTCAAGTCACTATTTATTCTGTGTAATAGTATACAGATTGCCCCAACTGTCACACTTATAAGTTTTGTTATACTCCAAAATCCAGCCAAACATTTCCGCACGCAAAGCACAGATTATTGTAAAATAAACTTGCATCTAAATCACTTGACACTTTGAAGCACATAGACACTGACGGAATAACACAATATCAATTATATTCTATCTAAATTAATATTTTTCGAGGAACACGAATAGTTTGGAAGTAGAGAAATGGCTTCCCTAACCTCATTCTCAAAATGATGTATGCACGCTACAGTTTTGTCATGGACTTCAAAATAATCACGATCTATATTCCTAATTCATTTCTATCTTAATGTTCTATTCCGTAGGAAACTTAAGAATAATTGTATGAGAGGCATTCCCATAGTTATACTAAAACCTGGTCCACAAAGTGCATTCATGTTCTTTAATGGGTAAAAACACGATCAAAACAAGCATATTCTCACATTACTGCGTATATTTACAAATCGTATGTGGCCACTGACTCATATAAATACACTCGCACAGTTATATTCTACAAAGAAACTGACATTTATCGTCAACTTTCATAAAATTACACAGACTACATACGATAACAACAAACCAAAACAAAACCAAATTTCCAACAACTCCGGCTACTCGATTCGCCATCTTTGAACGATCGAGAGTAGCATTAAGATCTGAGGATTGGAGTCGGTCTTGCTGTGCCATAGACCGTTGCCTACTCTATAATAGAAGGCCTGGACAAGCCGACAAATTTCTGGGCGAACAAAGTAGTTCAGGCAATGGCCGCTTGGATCGTGTTTATGTTCTGTTGTTTTCATGTTCTGTCTATATCCTTATATTGAAGATTCATACAATAACATGAAATAATACATTTTATCAGGCGCGGTTCTACCTTTAGGTCACAAGGTCACGTGCCCCTCCACCGATTAAAACTATTATAAAAATCAGAACAACATTATGCACGATTACTGTCACGACCACTTTCAGTGAGTTCAAGAGGCTATGGTTCACCATGGTTGTTCTTGTTCTAGCAGCCCTGGACTAAACTAGGCAACATAGTAAAGGTCTAATCCTGGATGGGACCGACTCGTTCTTATACCTGAACATCATCCCTTCATTCTCTGAGCTGTGAGGGGTGAAGGGGGTTATGGCAAATTCCATTGACCCGGTCGCAGTATTTCTACGACGTGACACTTCAGCGATAATTCGTATTTTGAACTTACTTCTCTTACAGCCTACTAGATAGCACCCTGCTACACTTTCTTGTCGGCATATGTATTATTAACGCGCGCAAAAGTATATAGTGTTTGTAGCAAACCTGTGTCTGTTTCTGTTAGATTAATCGTGTCCATCGGTATCGATGTTCATTGTAAGTCTGAAAAGTGTGTGAAGATTAGTGTGATGTATCTGGGTGTATTCCTGTGCGAGCATAAGTGTTTTTAAAATGAATCAAGTGAGCTATTTACAAACAAAATCCCTTAATTACGAAAACAGATTATTAGCTAAAGAAATGGCTTAGCATAAATCGTTCAAAGATAAAAATAGAACCTACAATCGCAGTTTTATATATAAGAAATAAAAAGGTAAGATTAATTTAATTGATTTAATTGATTCCTAGTGTTCCTAATATGTTGAATGTGCCCCACCCATTTTTATCATCACAAGCCGCCACTGCATTTTATTATCATCATGCCCGGTGTGAATCAGATATAAATATATATAAAAACTTAGAACACATTGCACTTCATAGATTTCTGTCATTTTGCACTTGTTTATCACACAAGAATAAAGAATAAGGAAATAGACCTAAATACAAGTATTCACCCGATTTTTCCCTACTTCTATAATTTCAACACTTTTCTGCTCAGAGGCTTGCTCTTGAATTTGTTTAATAAATCACAGTCATTAGTCACTTTCTTTGCATTATTATCAAGAACAGGCCTGAAAATTTTTGTGAGTATAACGTATGTGATGTGTGCTTGATCACAGTCGCGGCACTGAAAAGTCTCTTTAAAACTTTGGAGCGGTAAGGAATTTCAGCTTTCGGACAAGGTTACATTTTCCTATATATCCTAACGCCCGCGTTGTAAATATTAATACATTTTTAGGAAGAAGACGAATTTGTGTCGGCACTTTGTCGGGGAGCAGAATTCCCCTCTCAGTACTCACACCGTAATCTGATTCGACAAAGTGCAAGCAACATATTCTGGAGTTATCAATAGGAGCCCAAAGAGATCCTTTTCTGCTGCTCTCTCGAGAAATAGCAAGCCTCCATTTCTTCCGTAAACTCGGATCTTTAGGAAAAAGATGAACATTTATATTTGTGTATATTTCTTCGCTGTGTCAGATGTGCAGTTAGGCACGCAACAGTAAACCATCTTAACCTACAGAATGGAAAGAGAAACTCGACGATAATTGGCCCCAGGGGATCTGAACTTTGGAACGTGGTTGGCGAGCACGGGGCCCTTAGCTGAGTCCTGGCATTTTTTCCGCTTACTTTTGCCAGGCTCCTCACTTTCATCTATCCTATCCGACCTCCCTTGGTCAATTCTACTTCTTTTCCGACCCCGACGCTATTAGGTTTCCGAGGGCTAGGGAGTCTTTCATTTGGACTCCCTTCGTGGCTCCTGTCTTCCTTTGGCCGATACTTTCATTTTTCGAAGTGTCGTGTCCCTTCTAGTTTTTCTCTCTGATGAGTGTTATATAGAGGATGGTTGCCTAGTTGTGGTTTCTCTTAAAACAATAATCACCACCACCACCACCTTGACGGTAATGTAGAAGCACATAATAAATGTTAAGTGCATCTCAGCAACCATCCATATATTGCAAATCGTGAGACCAAATACATTAAAAAACGAAAATACTCTTCATATTTCATGTTAGATAAGGCCTTACTTTATAAAATGAAGTCTAATATGTTATTTCCTCTCATAAAACATGTTGCAGTAACACACGTAATCATAGAATTCACGCCAAACAACAGAACATAAACGCAAACCTAGCGGTAGAAAAGAGAAAAACAACTACCCCGCTCACCGCCGTCTCGATCCTCCTATACTGCCTGCTCTATGCGAGCCTTTTTGCGACTACGCTGTGAAAAAATTTCTCCGCTAGATGGCAGACATAGACGCACAATATTCTAAACTTGTTCTAATGACGACAGCCTACAAAACACTATGCAGTATGGTCATATGTTCACTGAAGCTCGTAAATTACATCAGTAATATCAAATATCAGCAATATTACCTGTATGAAGTCGCACTTGGCCTCTGGACGAAGGCTTGGAGTGGTACCGTACTTTTTGTGTTCTTGCCAACGCAATATCAAATAATAGAGGTCTTAAAAACTTGGTTAGGACAATATCACTAACAGTTTGCTGATGTTCTTTGACCTCACACTGTAACAAAACACATTCTGAAATTTTTGTTTTTGCTATTTGTGTTACGTCGCACCGACACAGATAGGTCTTATGGCGATGATGGGATAGGAAAGGCCTAGAATGGGAAGGAAGCGGCAGTGGCCTTAATTAAGGTAAAGCCCCAGCATTTTCCTGGTGTGAAAATGGGAAACCATGGAAAACCATCTTCAGGGCTACCGACAGTGGGGTTCGAACCCACTATCTCCCGGATGCAAGCTCACAGCTATGCGCTCCTAACCGCACGGCCAACTCGTCCGGTATTCTGAAAGGGAAGACGTCGGAAGTCCTCGTATTACGCTCGTACGTTTGAAGGACTTCGACAATAGGGCACAGCAGCTTAAACGAACTCCTGCAGATGCTTCACCAGAGCAACAAAACAAGGTTTTGGGTGTCGAACTCCTCCTCCGTCCTAATGCATAATTAGTTCCATTTAGCGGTGTCGAAGCTTTAGGCAGTGAGATGTTGCCGACACAAATGTCACACTCCATCCTCTCTTCAACAACACGAACCTAGTACCGGAACCTGCAAATTAGGATTTGATTTTCTGTTTCTAGTTTGATTGGAATATTATCGTCTGGATATCTGAGGTTGTCCAAAATGTCTAAACATGAAGACGTTTCGTTTTGTGATTGTCCGTCACAATTCTTATCACAAGGAATACACTATCCTCCACGGCTTTAATAATCTTCTGGAAAAATATCCGCAGCCTGTTTCCTGTCATTCGACCGGGTTAGGAATGGAAAGAATGAAGCCCCCATATAGCAGCGAGGATAGGAATTGTGCCGGCTGCTGAAGCCTGTCGCACTCCTCCGGGGAAATGAGTAATGAATGACAGATGAAATGAAATTATATTGGAGATTGTTAGTGGAATGAGAGATAGCAGGAGAAAACCGGAGTATCCGGAGAAAAACCTAGCCCGCCACCGCGTTGGCCAGCACAAATCTCACATGGAGTGACCGGGATTTGAACCACATAACCCAGCGGTGAGCGGCCGGAGTGCTGCCGCCTGAGCCGCGGAGGCTCCATCATCTTCTGAAATAATGTGTAAAGGCACAGATGCGAGGATATCCTAGATAAAGCCGACTGCCGCTTTTCTTTTAATTCCCTTCTAGAAGGTATCTTATCTTTTCTGGCTGCGAACCACCTTGCCGAGATTGGCAAAATGTTACACAACAGTTGAATATTTCGGGGAAAGAATCTGAAGTTTCAGTTCTACGAAAAATATACCTTGCACGAACGGAAAGACACAAGTACCAACACTTTAAAATCACTTTTGAAATATCTATAAGCATAGCATGATTAATTCATTTCACAGTTCTTTGCAAAATATCTCTTGTACGAACGGAAATGACCAGACACGTTTACTCCTTGTGCGAAATAACTTAGGTTTTCACACACATTCATGCACCAATAACACAGTGCTACACCCACACTGATAGCGAAGAGTGTGCGTCTACTGCTGCACTCTTACGGCGACTTGGAGAAATATTGGTAGTCGCGCCTTCCTGTGTTAAACTAGTGGCATAGAGCAGGCAGTATAAGAGGATCGAGACGGTGGTGACCCCGCTTTTAATGCAAGAAATTGGCTGTCTGTCCAGGCCTTCTAGAATAGAACGCAGCCCGGAAGGCGGTTGCGCAGAGAGAGACAGAAGTATGAGGTGCGGTGATGCCAATGTGGCTACTTATAACAGCATGTATGTGTAAACATTTTTTCATCCAGTTATATCTTTAATTCCAAAGCGATGACCTATACTTCTTTTGGTCTTAAAAGTTTTCTGAAAATTCAAATTAATTTTTAACATCAAACCCCGCGAAAGTGTTGAGGAAAATTGTCGAGATATTAAGGAAGGTAAGTATAAGGTGAGAGAAATTAAAGGCGAAGGGCAGAGAGCATAACAACATGAATCCAGTTATATCTTGAATTCCAAAGCGATGACCTATATTTTTCGTGGGCTTAAACGTTTCCTAAAAGTCCAAATTAATTTTTAACATCAAACCCCGCGAAAATGTTGAGGAAAATTTTCGAGATATTAAGGAAGGTAAGTATAAGGTGAGAGAAATTAAAGGCGAAGGGCAGAGAGCATAACAACATGAATGTGTAAACATTTTTTCATCCAGTTATATCTTGAATTCCAAAGCGATGACCTGTATTTTTTGTAGGCTTAAACGTTTTCTAAAAGTCCAAATTAATTTTTAATATCAAACCCCGCGAAGGTGTTGAGGAAAATTTTCGAGATATTAAGGAAGGTAAATGGATGGTCCAGTTTCAATGCCGTAGGATATTTGCCATTTTTATACATATTAAATATTGTTGTACGCAGAACATTTTTATTGAAATCATCGAGGACCGTCACTGGCTTCTTCCTCTAAGGGTTCTTCTCTGGCGACCTGAACACCGCATTATTGTTATTTCTGAAGCTTGTTTTATCCTCTGTACTGTTTGCAGGCCGATACCACACGCGAGTGCTGTCTTCTTTTGAGCGTGGCAACATGGCGTTCCTCACCTTCTCCGCCTATGAACGCCTGCTGCTGCATGCTTATCGAATACAAATGCACTTTAAATACTATTTCCCTCGCCTGTCGACGGAATACTTGTCTTTTTGCTCTTCCTGGATCTATCGTACACATGCAAATAGTTCCCTAAATTCGTTGATTAAGATATTTACAAATAAAACTCTAAACATTCACTCGTGACCCGCACAAACAGGCACCTCTTACTGAAATGATTCTATTGGCTCAGCGGAAAACACGTCATACTACAAAGCGCGCGAATGTTACTGCGCAACCCTCTTCAAACCGCCTTCCGGGCTGCGTTCTACTCTAGTATCTAGTAGGCTTTGCATAGACACAGACCAAATGCAGACTCTACTTTATTTGCTAACACAGAACAACAACAACAACAAGAAGTTCTTTCATTCCCACCTCTTATTGAGGTGGGTGGGCCACAGCTAATCTAGTAGCTCTTAGGCCGTGTAAATTGAATTGTATAGCGAAAATGAGCATCTTGCTGGTGGTATGTGTCGTACATACATAGAGGAGAGAGAAGGAAAAGGGGTTGGCGCAGAGGCAACCGAGACCACCCATGGCGGACCCCAGGGAGAGGCCACACCACACCCGCCCATATTAACCCCCGTTATCCCCCATTTATTGATCAAGACAGAAATACAGATATACAGTTAACAACATAGAATACAACTTATAAAATGGATATGTGCTTGAGTATAGTTCATTGCGCTAAAAATGACATATATAAAGGCAGTAAAAGAAGGGATGTGAACACACAGTACATAATTTTAAACACTCTTGGAAAACTGTGGGCCAAAAGAAAATGTTTTCGTGGCAGGGCCTTGTGCACTAGGGAAACGGAACACCAATGGCCTGGTGGTGGTATAATCCATCAGGCAGATATATACGAACAAGAAAGAGATTTAACACAGTACTGTCAAAAATTAGAAGAGGGACAATTACAATACACTTAAGGAAAGTGAAAAGAAACGGCAGCATGTGATAGTTGAGCATAGTAATGTTGAGATCAGTCCACGAGAAAATGACTAAGGAGTACAAGCAACAGTATGAAGAACAGAATTGCAAGAGATAGCACGTTAGTGCCATAAAACACTCAGTTAGGTAGCATGAGAGTAAGTACCACTGCAGGCAAGAACATTGTACACAAGTAATCATATATAAATATCATATGTAATGGATAGCAGTGGTGAACGGATAGGGAAGCTACGTGATTGGTGGGGGAATGAGATGATAAGTTCCAGGTATCCTATTATTATTAAAAAATATGGGTAGGATAATGTAAGTGCTTCAATGATCGAAGAATTGTGGTTGGAGTGACCAGTTTGAAGATATTTGAGTCGAAGATTATGTAGGTGGGATAAGATAGTGGGAAAAGTATAAAGGGGAATAAAATTAGCAGAAGGAGTATCAAATGGGAGTCGGTAGGCGATACGTAAAGCATGCCTATCCAGTTTAAGCAACTGTAGATAAAGACGGTTGTCAGCCGGAAGCCAGTTCAAGGAGCCATAGGTGACGATGGGACGGATGAATGTGTGATAGACGCGTAGGACTTGGGGCGGTCGAAGGCCCCAAGTACGACCAGTGAGAAGACGGAGAGCATAAAAACGGTGAAGGGAGCGTTTGTAGACATGGTTAATGTGATGATTCCATTTAAGGTTATTTTGAAATTTAATGCCCAGGTACGTTAATAAGTTAGTCTCGGAGAGAATAGTATTATACATGGTTAGATGGACACGGTTCCGAGGTTGAGTAATTCGAGACTTTTTCCGAAAAACAATGAGTTGAGTTTTAGTTGGGTTGATAGAAATGTGCCAAGAATTGAACCAAGTTTCAAGAACGGTTAAATAATTTTGGAGATGTTTTGTTAATGTTTTGGTAGTGGGTGTTAAAGCTAAAATGGCGAGATCATCGGCATATTGATAAAGGCGGAGAGGAGGATCAGGGTGAGGGATATCGTGGGTGTATAGGATATAAAGAAGAGGAGAAAGAGGGGAGCCTTGGGCAACGCCAGCTGTTAAAGGGAAAGGATAGGAAAGTGTGCCATGGATGGTGATCTGTGCCGTGCGGAATTTCAGATAATTGTACACAAAACGGATGATAGTAAATGGAAGCGGGAGATGACGGAGTTTATAAAGTAGTCCTGGATGCCAGACCGAGTCAAAGGTGCGGTTGACATCGAGGCAAACTAATGCTGCTGTTTTGCGAGGTTGTAGAAATGTATGGAGGGAGGCAGAGATATGAAATAAATGTTCATGAGTAGAATGATGAGGGCGAAAACCAGCCTGAGAAGAAGGGAGGAGACCTAAGGAATCGAGGTAGGAAGTAATCCTTCGACTTATGATTCCTTCAAGAATTTTACTAAGAACCGGAAGTAAAGAAATCGGGCGGTAGGAATGTATGTCAGAGGGGAGTTTATTGGGTTTGAGAAAGAGAAGAAGGGTGGCCTTACCCCAATGAGCGGGGTAGGTCCCGGTATACAAAATAAAGGTGTAAATCGTACTGAGAAGGTCGATGAGAATGGAAGGCGCTTCTTGGATATGCCGGTATGAGATACGATCAAAGCCAGGAGAGGTATTTTTCCTATGTTTCAAATAATGACGGATATCGGAAGGTGTGATAGGAGCATTTAAGGGATGGGTATAATCGACTTGGGGAAAATGTAGAAAAGAAGGTTGGAGGTCAGAGTGGTCAGGGTGAAAAAAGTGATTAATGAGATGTTCTTCAGGATGGAGAAAATCAGGGTTCGAAGAAGGAGAAAAGACTGTCCGAAAATAATCCGCAAAGATATTCGCTTTGTCTTTATCAGTACGGGGATGGTTCGGAGCATGTAAAATGGGGTAAGTGGGGAGGGATTTGTGCGTTTTAGTGAGTTGTCGAAAAGTCGTCCAGAATTTTCGTGGTTCGTGATAATCAGCTAAGTCAGTACATTTATCAGTCCAAAATTTACGTTTAATAGCCTTTATGTATGATCGAGCATGTCGTAATGTGCGTCTGTGAAGCTGTAACGTAGTCGGGTCTTTGGTACGTAGATATTAATTATAGTAGTCATGAGCAAGGTGAAGGAGACGTAAAGCCTTAGGTGGGATGGGTGGTTTAGAAGGGTGGTAAGAGTGGCGAGGAATATGGAGGTTATCAGAAATGATAATGGCACGTTCAATAGTATCAATGAGGGAGTGAAGGGCGGGGATGGAGGTAGGGGGTGAAGTACCGTGGAGTAAGTTTTCTATAGTAGTGCGATATTCCTGCCAGTTAGCATGTGAAAAACGACGGGTAGGAGGAGGACGGGAAGATGAGATATGAGAACCCGAATAAACACCAGAAATAGTAATGAGGGCCGGAGCATGATCGCTTTTTAACGGGACTAGTTGTTGAATAGTGGGAGAAGAAGCCAAAGAGGGGGAAAGGAAAAGGACATCAGGAGTGGATTGGTTAGCAGGTAAGGTATGAAAAGGGAAAGGATAATGTACACCCCGGATATTATTACATAAGTCTGTAAAGTCACGATGTTGTGTTGGAGTATATGAAGTTATATTAATATCGGCTAAAATGATATAATCGGTAAAAGTCGAATCGATGTGCTGTATAAAATCTGTGGGAGCTGGTAGACCAGGTGAAAGATAAAGAGTAGCAATAGTGATCGATTTGTGAGGAGTAAGTATTTCTAATATGAGGTATTCGGAGAAATTGTTAGGAAAGTTAAAATAATGTTGAATTACGGTGTATGTTCGACGGACGCCGATGGCGACGCCACCGCGACCTTGACCAGGGCGGTCAGCGCGGTAAAGTACAAATGGAGCGAATTTAGGGGGAAAAGCGGGCGTCAAAAAGGTTTCATTTAATAGTAAAACGTCCGGGGTATACATTGAAAAGGACGTATCCAGAAGCGGAAGGTTGGCGCGAACTGATCTTACATTAGCATAATAAACCTTGAATTTATCGCATAAAATGTACCGTACTTAGAGGAAAGAATGCAAAATGCATTCGACTCCCCGAGTACGACACATCTACATGTGTATTGAGCACCAACCGGGCCGCTAACTGGATTTGGGTAAGGATATGGGGACGATGGGTAGGAAGGATGTTCTGCAACACCATTGTAACAAAACGAATGATGTTTTCAGAGGTAGGAGGAAGGAGAGCAGTATTGGATTGGGTAGTAGGTAGATCATGCGATTGGACTGGGACGGCAGTTTCAGGCTTATTAGGTTCAGGGAGTGGTTTATTTTTACATTTATAACTAAAGGATGGGTGATCTAGGTTACAGTTAACACACTTGGGAGTTGATCTATTGGGACACACTTGTGTAGAATGTTCCTGACTTGAGCAAATGGCACATACCTCAGGGTGATGACAAGGAGCTCCAGGAGCGTGGTCGTAACGCTGACATTTTGGACAGCGTATCCGTTGCGGAGGCGCAGATCGGGATGGCTCCACCCTGTGACGCCGGCCGTAGAGCAGTGCGCCGTCACGCAACAGCGCGTCCAGCGTCGGTGTAGTCTTGGTCAGGATGCGCACCAAGGTTGTAGGGCCATTTGCATTCTTGATGCGGTGGACGCGGAAGATGTCGAGGCCATCCCGTTGAAGTTGATCTAGAATATCACTATCAGTATAGTCCTTGTCCACTCCGTATGCCACCACTGACATGATGGAAGATGTGCGAGCAGGGGGTTCGGGGCGATGGGCAGGACTGCGCATAGGCATGTTGATGACCTTGGCGTTGGGTCCCAGTCGAGTAATACCAATTTTAGCCATAAAATGGGAGTAGAAAGACTTGCTGGTTTTGATGTTAAAGCCCCCATCTCGAGCACGTTGGATTTCAATGTTGTATTCTGAAGGATTTGGCGTATGGGCACACAAGACAGTGTAAAGCTTTCTGATGTTGGAATGTGCTTCATCCAGGTCTCGAAGCTTCATAAGGTAAAATGCCGGCTGTAGCGTGGCCTTGAAAGACTGGTCAATGGCACTTCGATTTCTGATGTTCGGTGGTAAGGCAGGATTCATTGCAGCCTGGGCGTAGGACTTCATTCTGCCAGGCATAAACGGCGGAGGCTGCTGTTGTTGAGAAGTGGATGGTGAGAGCTGTGAAAGTGGAGCAATTCCTGCTAAAGAGCCATAATTGGCCCTTTGAGCAGAACCTCGATCACAAGATGATGAGCGGCTGGAACCAGGGGAAACAGCAGGCTGATTACCCGGAGCATTACGGATTTTCTTACGGCCCCCGGTTGTATCAGAGGCGTCGGAGTCCGCCCGTCGTCGGGGCTGCTTGGTCTGCGTGATGTCCATTTCCGGCGACGGAGGTCGATCTGCTAATTGCAAAGGTGGTGATGCACTCATTTGGTAGCTTCCGTCTGGTCTGGTAGATTCAAGTGATTCGTCGTTGCTCATAGTAGCTGGGCCGATCATTAGCCAATAACGCTAACACAGACACCAGTGCCGTGGTTGTTTGACGGTCACGCACGTGCAGTGAGTAAGTATGTCTTTAACAAACACTCAAGTAGAGATGGCAAACGAATATCGATATCGGAAATATCGATATTTTGATATGGAAATATCGATATATCGACATCGATATTTTGAGGTCCGATATATTGTCGATATCGATATTTTGGGTCCAATATAGTTTAATTTAATACGTTTGGCTACGATTTGATTCTTTTTCAGATCCTTTCAATATTTGTATGCTACAGTTACGTAATTTGAATTTTCATTTGTCAGTTCACTTCGGTAAATACAGTGATAATATCATAACTCATTCGTGGTACATAACTTGTATCCATAGCTTTACACGTTAACTGGGCAATACTTGAGCATTATAGCTACCTCTTTCCCAGCAGAGAGACTGTTTTCAAAGGCCGGTAACACCATCACGGAAAAGAGAAACCGATTAAATGGCAAACCTAAGAGATATTGGGAATTAACCTAAGATCATCATCATTTTTTTTTTTTCACGAACAAACGAAATTGCAGTGCTGAGGAAGAAGTTGGGAAGAAAATTATTTATTATTTTATAAAGCCCTGATAATATTATCACATGTACTTCGTGTACAAATTATACGTTTGTAGTTTTTCATGTGGTTTTTCGGTGTAAGTTATTAGCTCGTTACTAGACACCTTGCGTATACTGTTTTTCTATGTATCATAACATCTTTCGGCTGTAAATTATTTTTTTTTTGCTAGGGGCTTTACGTCGCACCGACACAGATAGGTCTTATGGCGACGATGGGATAGGAAAGGCCTAGGAGTTGGAAGGAAGCGGCCGTGGCCTTTATTAAGGTACAGCCCCAGCATTTGCCTGGTGTGAAAATGGGAAACCACGGAAAACCATCTTCAGGGCTGCCGATAGTGGGATTCGAACCTACTATCTCCCGGATGCAAGCTCACAGCCGCGCGCCTCTACGCGCACGGCCAACTCGCCCGGTGTAAATTATTTTATAATGTGTCATACATACATACATACATACATTATCATTATAGACTGTTATGCCTTTCAGCGTTCAGTCTGCAAGCCTCTGTGAATTTACTAAACGTCGCCACAATCCTCGATTTGCAACTAGTGTTGTGGCCTCATTTAGTTCTATACCTCTTATCTTTAAATCGTTAGAAACCGAGTTTAACCATCGTCGTCTTGGTCTACCTCTACTTCTTTTACCCTCCAGTGCCGTGGTTGTTTGATTGACGGTCACGCACGTGCAGTGAGTAAGCATGTCTTTAACAAACACTCAAGTAGAGATGGCAAACGAATATCGATATATCGGAAATATCGATATATCGACATATTGTAGTGACAAATTCAAGTTACTTGGTCATTGATTTAAGCTTCCGTTCTGATCTCTGTCAAGACTTATTAAACCTAATGAATCCTTTAATCACTGTGTTAAACGTAAAATTAGACTTACAATAATAGATAATGGCACCAATATTTTAAAAACGGATATATCGATATTTTGAAGACCGATATTTCAATGACATCGATATTTTAATACCGATGTATCGAAAAACAGATATTTTGAAAAGGTTTGCCATCGCTACACTCAAGACGTGTGCGACGTAAAACAAAACGCATAAAGTACGTTTGGCTTTCTGGACAATAACGGTACGATTAGAGATGGCAACGATTTATCGGTTTTTATGAAATACCGATATTTTCCTTTCGATTTATCGGTATATCGATATCGAAATTTTGATTCGATTTATCGAATAATATATCGGTTTTTCCATAAATATATCGTTTTTCTTTGAATTATTATTTTCATTAATAACATCCGCACTAGAGAACGCCGATAATTCTGCAAGAGATGGTGCTAGTGAAGGTGGAATTGCAACCTGGAAATATCTAATCTAATCAATACCTTGCTCTGAGCCTCTGGTAGGCCGGACTATAATTCGAATACAAACGGTGGAATAAGTAACACAGTTACCTCCGCATGGAAGTTTACACAGCGCGAAATACGTTCTAGTTCCAGAGTCACCGCTAGACTTCGTGTTAGCCCTCCACTGTTTAACAACACAGACTATATGGAAACTGTGAAGGAAAAAGGTAAGTTTAGGTGAGATAAGCCTTAAAATTCATTATAAAAGGCGTTGATTTGTGTATTCAGCTTGTGATGAGTATATGGTTTATATTTAAACGTAAAGTTAAGAAAATAGAAGCCTCCGCGAGTCAGGTGGCAGCGCGCCAACCTCTCACCGCTGGGTTTCGTGGTTCAAATCCCGGTCACTCCATATAAGATTTGTGCTGGACCGGTTTTTCTCCAGGTACTCCGGTTTTCCCCGCCGTCTTTCATTCCAGCAACTCTCTCAAATATCATTTCATTTGTCAGTCACTAATCATTGCCCCAGAGGAATGCGACAGGCTTCGGCAGCCGGGAAATTTCTCATTCTTGCCGCTAGATGGGACTTAATTCGTTCCATTGCTGATCCGGTCAACAGGCTGTGGATTTACATTAAGAAAATGTTTTGTGCATATTGATAAATATACAAGAGCCGAGAGAGTATTTATTGTAAACATTCTATTCATAAGATGTTTATTGCGCGTGATAAACAATGGTTTATTGCTGTGCACCATTCTGCAAAAGTAAACTTCAGAAAGATAGTGGCATTTATTTCCACGAGCAAATGTGGAACTACGAGAAAAATGGGTCTTAATTATGTCATGTCGCGGTGACGAGAAAAATAGCATGTGGCAACCTTCCACGATGTCTGTAGTATGTAGCGAACATTTTGAAAGCACGTGTTTTAGCATTTCTACTAAAACTAGCCGCAATCAATGCCAACACTTTTTTTCAGGGTATCCATCGTATTTGCATGGCAAGACTAGGTTACGTACTAATACTAAAATGTTTTAATTCCTCCCCTGAAGGAGGAGGCGGGCCTCTTAGATGGTGACGCCGTCTCTGAGGCCGGGAGATTTGTTAAGGCGAAGGAGATGCTCGGAGATGGTGAGGGGTTTGGCAGCCGTGGCCTATACTAGGAACCCCCCCCAGCATTCGCCTTATTGCAGGAGAATGGAAAACCACGGAAAACCATTCTCAGGAAAACCGACAGTGGGGACCAGCCGTGAGGTCCAGCCCTGTCCAGTCTCCCGAATACAGAGACGAAGAGCCACCCTTCCTCTGCTCGGTTGGCCGGTCGGAGTGCAGAGCTGTTGGACCACGGACCAGCCGTGGCCACTTGTGACCCGAGACCCACTCTGCATTCATCGACGTAGGCTATGTGAATACGGCAGTGTTTTAAAATACACTATGGAGTATTTTCATTTTTATTAGGATGTGTACTTCCTGGTTGCAATTATACTACCTGATTCGTATGAGCTCATCTCGAATTACTGGGTGATACATTTATTTTTCTTCATTAAACGTCATAGAAATATCACTTTCCTACTCAAAACGCAATGTTTTATATTTGTAATGTGCTTTTATGTGCACATTATTATCGTAATGCCAATTGGAATCGTGCTGAGGAATAGAGGGAAAACCTGACATCCAGCGGCGCTATTTGAACTGCTGCTACTCTGTCAATTTAGTACTTGAAGAGACCGTGCATGCTGAGGCCTTTACTTATCTCGTAGGCATCGATAAGACCTAGGGACGTTCCAATATAATAAATATCGATATTTCATTCGATATCGACATGCCGATATTATCCTACTATCAAAACAAAATAGCGATATATCTCGATATCAAATTATTTCTTTTCCAAAATACAAGGATTTGAAATTATATTGAAGTTCTATAAAACGGGGATCTATTAACAATATGCAACTTGTTTGAAGCCATCAATAAATATTTAATTTGTTTGAATCTATCTGTACATAATACTGAATGATTAAAAATTTTAATTTGTTTGTATATAATTCCGAATTTGATTGATTCCTTACTTTATAAGGTAAGGCGGCAGCTAAGAATTTAAGTCCGTTAAAATGTGCAGCATGCTTGAAGCCATCAACAATGATTTGATTTGTTCGAATCTGCTTCTATGTATCACTAAGTGATTGGAAAATTTCATTTGATTTTATATCATTCTGAATCTGGTTTGCACGTAAATTTGAATGTTTCAACAAAACAGTTAACCAAGAGAAGTAAGCGTGGTAATACCTCTGTGGTGTAGTGGTTAGTGTGGTTAGCTGCCACCCTCGGAGGCCCGGGTTCGATCCCGGCTCTGCCACGAAATTTGAAAAGAGGTACGAGGGCTGGAACGGGGTCCACTCAGCCTCGGGAGGTCAAATGAGTAGAGGTGGGTTCGATTCCCACCTCAGCCATCCTCGAAGTGGTTTTCCGTGGTTTCCCACTTCTCCTCCAGTCAAATGCCGGAATGGTACCTAACTTAAGGCCACGGCCGCTTCCTTCCCTCTTCCTTGTTTATCCTATCAATGCAATGATAAGACCATAAATACTTGCACGGTAGATGCTGCATCATATTCTTAACTATTTTCAGCCATTTCTACTAATTTACGAGGTTTATATGAACTTCATCAAGCATTACTGACACTACTTCTTTCACTCTATTTTTCGTGTGTATTTATCTCTTAAAAAAGCTATTTATTCAGGATCTATGCCTCGACTGCTATCTTGTGGCTGCGGGTGAATGGAAATTTGTGTTATGGAAGTATAACCCTAGCAACCGTGCAGGCTAGTGGTTATCTGAAATTAGCAGCCGTTCATGGATAATTTCCATGGATAATTAAACCGCGAATTCCAGTAGCAAGATAAACCAGTCGCGTGCACAGGCAGAATAAACCAATATTGATATACCGGTATATATGCATTGAGGTCTGGTGATGATATTGTAGTTACTCTTGGGTTACGATATATCGATATCGCTTGAATATACCGATATATTATGCGCAATAAATATCGATTATCGAAAATAAGTTTTCAATATATCGAAATATCGATATATCGGTATTTTTTTAAAAACTGCCATCCCTAGGTACGATGATAGCTACTCCATGCAGCAAATAATTTGACATACGGACCGTGCGTTTTCGGTATAACCTTCCCTTACATCCTATATATACAACATATCGTTGTAGACTAACATTGGATTTATACGAGAAAAACGCCCGTTTTAACATAAATATATAATTACGCTAAATGTGTTATATTCTTTGTAAAATTATTTGTTGAAAGAACTCTCTTTTATTTGTATAGATAACGAAAATCCACAGACTGTTTCCAGTTTCAACCGAGTCAGGAATGGAATGAATGAAGTACCATCTAGCGGCGAGAATAGGAAATGTGTCAGCCGTCGAAGCCTGTCGCACTACTCTGGGGCAATGGTTATTGACTGACAGATCAAATGATGGTGGAGATTGTTGCTGGAATGAAAGTTGGCAGGGAAAAACGAAGTACCCCGAAAAAAACCTGTCCAGGTTCCGCTTTATCCAGCACAAATCTCACATAGAATGGTTTTATTTAACTCATTTATAATCTTTTTACCTCGTACCGACACAGGTAAGTCTTATGGCGACGGTGCGATAGGAAAAGTTTAGAAGTAGGAAGGAAGCGACAGTGGTCTTAATTATGATACAGCTCAAACATTTGCCCGGTGTGAAAACGGGAAACCATGGTAAAATCTCTTGAGGGCTGCCGGTAGTGGATTTCATTTACAGTGGATTTTATTTATTCATAATAACCTATTGTGAAAAGCGGAGTAGGCGATATGCCAATTACAGACGTGCAGGTCACCCATAGGTGTGAAATTGAAACACTTGCGCCTGGCAAGTGAATAAGTTCCTGGACACTCCCGGCGCTAAAAACTAAACCTCATGGTGTAACAACCCCGAAAGGCCATGGCCTACCAAGCGACCACTGCTCAAGCCCGATGGCCTGCAGTTCGGAGGTGTCATGTGGTCGGTACGACGAATCCTCTCGGCCGTTATTCTTGGCTTTCTGGACCGGGAACGCTATCTCACTGTCAGATAGCTCGTCAATTGTATTCCCTAGGACCCGCTTCCTTATATAATTACTAGAGCCCGAATTTTCATGCACTGTCATATCTCAAAATATACATGCTTTCATGCACTACCATATGGCAAAACATGCACAAGAAACTGAAAACTGAAAAATATGCACTATCAAAATTCATTTCCTTTTGAAACATTGTACAACAACTAATTTCTCCAAATTTTCTTGGTTAAAGCTCATCCGTTTTCTGTCAGCACATTCTTAAGCACAGAAAATGATCTTTTTACGTCACAAGAAGTGACAGGTGCATAACTAAATAAAGGCATTTGGAGCAAAGTGGTGTCAAATTGTACGTCTTTGCATTTTCACCACTATACGTCTTATGTGCTTGACGAACTCAAAATCAGGATTTGAACGGATCACTTTGTTCACCTTATTTCTAGCTGCCTTATATCGGTGTTTACGAAATACCGAGATTTTCCTTTCAATTTATCGATATTAATTTACACATATTAATTTCGTAAGTAGTTAAAATAATGGCACCTCCAAAAACCAAAGGCTTGGAAATACTTCAAGAGGGTGGTAGATGAACAAACAGTTCTATGTGATTTGTGTTTGGAAATTTCGAAAGTTTTTAATAACACATGTAATATGTTTAAATAGATAAGGCGTCCAGCTCCATGGTTAAATGGTGGTTAGCGTGCTGGCATTTGGTCACAAGATTACCGGGTTCGATTCCCGGCAGGGTCGGGAAATTTAACCATAATTGGTTAATTCCTCTGGCACTGGGGCTGTCGTGCGCCTGGCCACATTAAGATAGGCAGGGCTACGCTTTGAGCGATTACAGCTGTCACGTACCTTAAGAGAGTTCCATCTACTCCAGGCTACTCCCGCCGTTTACCCGCTCCTGGCCACATCAAGATAGGCAGGGCTACGCTTTGAGCGATTACAGCTGTCAGAGTCCAGGCTACTCCCGCCGTTTACCCGCGCCTGGCCACATTAAGATAGGCAGGGCTACGCTTTGAGCGATTACAGCTGCCGCGTACCTTAAGAGAGTCCCATCTACTCCCGCCGTTTACACGCCAGAGGAACATGGCTGCCAACCAACGACCAGGTTATGAGGACGTTCTCTCTGCCAGCCGGACTGCGCGGTGTGGTGGCGACGACCACCCTTCAGCATGGGGTCCAAATACATCGGGCCTTCATGAAGATGGTGTGGGCGTTACCCCGACGCCGGTGAGGTTCGTCAGGGAGGGCGCCGTCCAAGAAGGCAGGAAGCGGGTCTCTGCCTACAAGTGGCGCCGGGATATGGCCAGAGCAGTCCGGCATCGGGAGAAGACGAGGCAGGAGGAGCAGGAGTTCGTTGGCGGAGCCAGTGATGGAGCATCTGGTGTACCACCTACAAGGGAAGCAGAAGAAGAAAAAGTACCCTCCACCCCCGCCAACAACATCAGCGACCTTGCAGCGTCTGTTGCTGCCATAGACCTAGGGATGTTAAACAAAAAGATCGAGAGGTCGCATCAACTTGCCCGTCTGGAGGAGCCACAAATCCTCCAGACTGCATTATCACTACTGGTGCGATTTAAACATCCCAATGGTAAAGACATCTTGTACCCGAGGAGCAAGACTGTAGACCGGGTCTTCCTAGAAAGCAACGGGATCCCCACTCACGATATGCTCGCCCTCTACCAACTTGTGGGCGAGGTAGTTACACGTAGAGGCCTTGTACTCGACCTAGAAGAGGAGTACAAGGACTTAGTGGGGATGTACGGTCGAAAGGCGTTCGACCCGGCCAAGAAGCACCCGGAGTGCTACTATGTATCCAGATGGTAGTGGTTACTCCGTGGTGCCGCTTGAAGACAGTATAACATCGACCCTCGGGTCACAATTCTACTCAACTGACCTTCAGGGTGAGAAGAAGATGACTGGAGGTTCAGAAAGAAGAAGATGGCAGCACGAATCCCGGAGCCGTGAAGCTCTGTCCCGATCAAGGCACCGCCTGGAGGAAGAACCCACTTCAACCATGGGCGCCTCAAGATCTAAACTTGGGCTCTTAGAGAGCTTGTATAAATAACATCAAAAATGCTTGTACTGGGACTGGCCCACTAAACCAGACGAGAGTCCAGGCTACTCCCGCCATTTACCCGCGCCTGGCCACATTAAGATAGGCAGGGCTACGCTTTGAGCGATTACAGCTGTCGCGTACCGTAAGAGAGTCCCATCTACTCCCGCCGTTTACCCGCCATCGGGTACCTTAAGAGAGTCCAGGCTACTCCCGCCGTTTACCCGCGCCTGGCCACATTAAGATAGGCATTTCGTCCTCATCACGACGCGCAGGTCGCCTACGGGTGTCAGATCAAAAGACCTGCATGTGGCGAGGCGAACTTGTCCTTGGACACTCCCGCCACTAAGAACCATACTCCATTTCCATTTTTAACATGCAAGGAAAGACTGTTTCATGTCATCAAACCCAGTAACTGGATTAGCATCTGCATTTCTGGTATATTGCCGTTTCATGGGATTTGTATATTACAGACTGACCGCCACTTTTGAATTAATTTTACAAACTGAATTGACCATAGAAACATCCATACCTTGACTTTGAAGAAATTCCAAACAAGCAACATTCTTAGGATCATATATTTTTATGCTAATGACACATTCTGTCTCTCTTGGTGTTGAGAACCTTCCTAGATAACTTTGGAGCAATATATATATTTTTTATTTGCTTTACGTCGCACCGACACGGATAGGTCTTATGGCGACGATGAGGGAGGAAGGGGCTAGGAGTGGGAAGGAAGCGGCCGTGGCCTTAATTAAGGTACAGCCCCAGCATTTGACTGGTGTAAAAATCGGAAACCACGGAAAACCATCTTCAGGGCTGCCGACAGTGGGGTTCGAACCCACGATCTCCCGAATACTGGATACTGGCCGCACTTAAGCGACTGCAGCTATCGAGCTCGGTGGAGCAATATTTAGAAACAATCTCTTCTCTGAATAAAACAACTCTTCCAGGTCTGAAAGTTTGGCCTCCGTAGTTGTAAATTCGTCCGCCTCTGTGGTGTAGTGGTTAGTGTGATTAGCTGCCACCCCCGGAGGTCCGGGTTCGATTCCCGGCTCTGCCACGAAATTTGAAAAGTGGTACGAGGGCTGGAACGGGGTCCACTCAGCCTCGGGAGGTCAACTGAGTAGAGGTAGGTTCGATTCCCACCTCAGCCATCCTGGAAGTGGTTTTCCGTGGTTTCCCACTTCTCCTCCAGGTGAATGCCGGGATGGTACCTAACTTAAGGCCACGGCCGCTTCCTTCCCTCTTCCTTGCCTATCCCTTCCAATCTTCCCATCCCTCTACAAGGCCCCTGTTCAGCATAGCAGGTGAGGCCGCCTGGGCGAGGTACTGGTCATTCTCCCCAGTTGTATCCCCGACCAAGGGTCTGAAGCTCCAGGACACTGCCCTTGAGGCGGTAGAGGTGGGATCCCTCGCTGAGTCCGAGGGAAAAGCCGAACCTGGAGGGTAAACAGATGATGATGATGATGATGATGAGTTGTAAATTCACAAACCAACTCTGTGTAACATCAATATTGACCAAACTAAATCCCATGGCGCAGCAGCCCCGAAGGGCCATGGTCTACCAAGCGACTGCTGCTCAGCCTGAAGGCGTGCAGATTATGAGACGTACTGTAGTCAGCACGGCGAATCCTCTCGGCCGTTATTCTTGGCTTCCTAGACCCGGGCTGCTATCTCATCGCCAGATAGCTGCTCACTTGTAATCACGTAGGCTAAGTGAACCTCGAATCAGTCCTCAGATCCAGGAAAAATTCCCTGACCTGGCTGGGAATCGAATATGGGGCATGCAGGTAAGAGGCAGACACGCTACCCCTTTACAACGAGACCGGCTATCAATATTTACCACTTCACTTAAAACAGCAAATTTTTGTTTTCTATTTGCTTTACGTCGCACCGACACAGATAGGTCTTATGGCGACGATGGGAAACCACGGAAAACCATCTTCAGGGCTGTCGACAGTGTGGTTCGAACCCCATATCTCCCGGATGCAAGCTCACAGCTGCGTGACCCTAACCGCACGGCGAACTCGCCCGCTAAGAGCAAATGTCTCATCAATGTTTGGTAAAATAAAGGTTTCATTTGACGTGTTTAACCAATTATTTCTAATGCACTTGTGGATATGTACACATTGTCAAAAAGAAGAAACAGGGACTTCAATGGATCTGCTGGATTTGGTGTGCAGGGTTTCAAGTTAATTACCGTACTACAACATGAAAGCTCAAACATTTCTCTGTCTGTGCGATGGTATTAGCAGTAAAGTAGAAAACATCAAAACCTAATTCAACCATGAATTAAAACACCTTAAGTGTCTAAGTTAATGTTATCACCAGAAAAAGGACCAATGATACGTTTATTCACAGAATGCGGGGTTACGTGAACGATGTTGATCCACGAAATATCACTGTAATATTTGTCACAAATGAAAGGTAATCATTGATTTACTCAAATTAAGCCTCAAATCCCAGGTTGATTAAGAAATACCGTCGTAACTAGCAAATATGTATACGTATTTACTGTCTGTAAACAGGAGTCCATGGTGTTACATTCCGCTGCTTGCGGCGTCTTTTGTTTCTTTCTTGAGGTCCAGGGCTGGCACCGATGAATGGGAGTGCTATGTCTGCGATTTTTGTTATCTTTGTCCATATGTCTTGCATTCCACTGCTCGCGCCGTCGTTTTTTCTTTTTAGGTCCAGGGCTGGCACCAACGAGCTCTCTTTCTAGCTCGTTATGAATGGGAGTGCGGGTATTTTGTTGAAAAATAGCATGATCTCTGGACCAATACATATATATTATGACCTTTCAATGACGTATAATTATATGTCAGGGAGTCATTGAAGGTCATAAGTTAAATAGATGCATGTGGACGGCATGGAAATAAGATAAATTGTCGACGCACGGCAAATTTATATGTTCGTAATATATGAGTCAACACAACTCGCAAATTTATGGTAGATCTTATGGACGAGAATCGGAAGATCAAGCTCAGAACCCCGTGGTATACAGCGGACCACATGAAACAGCTTAGTCACAAGCGGGTATCAATAAATAATTACGGTAACAACTGAGAAGAAGAAAGGACAGACATCATATCTAGTCTTAGAGACGTTAAGGAGGCCATGGAGTGACTTGGAATTATATGCAGCTAACCATCTAACAGGTGTATGGTGTGACGTACTTCATGTGCAGAAGAATAAACAATAGTAGCGTGTGTTCCTTTGTGAATCTCTGTGATAACGAGTCCCTCAAATGTCAAAATCACATGTAATGAAATTAAGATAGTGGCTCTCTGGTTCATGGAAAGCAACCTTGTTATTATTATTGTAAATAATGAAGTTAGAAGTTTTTTTTTTTTTAGGTGATTCTGGGATAACGAAAAAGATCGAGAAGCAAATAGTGAACACAGCTCTTGCATACGTATTTAAACACAAAGATTGGTGAAGTTGAGAGCTAAATAATATTTAACAAGCTTAAAATAGCTCTAAACGACGTTAATTTATTCAGGCCAGTATTAATCTATGAAAGTGGACTTGTAAATCTGTATGAATTCGTTCCAATTGTTTCTGTACGAGTTTCAGGTTGAAGCCAAAGATGTTACTTACATTTGCGAACCAGGAAAGCTATATGGAGAAAATGTTCGAGTAAATTGATAGGATCCTGGTGGATACGTACTCTGCCGAAATGGATGAGATGGCTGGAAAAATAACCTGACTACCAATACCCTTACGATGAAGTGAAGGCCAGATGAGTAGACGAACCTTGTCCTTTTTGCTTTACTAGTAGCTGCTTACAGTAGACGTAGATTTTTTTAAATATCACACAGGTGATATAAAGTGAAATAACTTGAATATTCTAACGTCTTAACGGTGTTAGTTTAACGTTGTATTATACATCTGCGTATGTTAGAATATCGTTCACCGTCGGAAAATATTTGAATTAGGCGATCTTTCCTGCGTTGTTTCCGTATTATAGAATAACTGTGAAGTGAATGAGTGATCATGAATGTTACAGGTAAGTTTCAATGTACCAGTGAGTGAGATAACAGATGTGGTGATCCTTTGATATAAATAATTCCGCGGAGTGTTGTGATGTGTTTATTTAATCAGATTCAGTGTTGGTTGTATGAATAATAGTGAAGCTCTTCAATGACGTTTGCTCGTTTATTTAGGGAATGATGATTGTTTTCATTATGCGGTGTATATTGTGTAGCGTAAATATGTAGGGTCATCTAAAGGTATAGTTGACGGTATAATTAGTGAATGATTTATTGAATTGTGTATTGCGGTAATAGATTAATTCTTCAAGATGACCAGTAGGTTAGGATTGTGTTATTGAAAGGTATTTTCCGCCGCGTATATTTGAGTATGATAAATGAGCGATTTATTTAGCATTGATTGAATACGTACGAAGATATTGGTTAGGCATACGAGCTGACATGAGTTAAGTTTAATATCACATAAATAGCGGAATGTTTTGAGTGAACACATAAGTAGGATGTTCAACAAGCTATTCGAACGTTAGTTGGATTTTGAGTTTATTGACACCTGTACTGTATATCAACACTTGTAGCATTGCTTGAGGTAGTAAATTGGCACTGTAGAGTTGTTTTTCAGCAGGTTGGAGAGATGCAGATGCAACGCAGACCTTCTGGCATTTGATCATTTCCTTGTATATGTCAGTAGTTAATACTTGATTTCAGGTGCAGCCATGCGATGCCGTAGGTTGGATGATGACATGCAGTTACCTAATTATGGAACGATAATGTTATTGTTGTGTATTTGGAATGTTTTTCGGTGTTTATCAAATAGCCGTTAGGAAATTCAAGTTATTATTTAGTTAGTTAGGTGATTATGATGAAGCAAAAGGAAAGAAAAATGTAGAGCAGGGAGGACAGGTTCGGATAATAAATGTGAGTGAATGAACAAACAAGATGAAGGAAAAGAGACTTAAACTGCTGATTGCCATTATATTTCATAATTATTTAAATGAATCAGTGTTGCGTGATGATGAGATTTGAATTTAATGATTGACAATTTTCAAGAAGGACTTGATTTTCCAGTGCAGTGCGATTGATAATGCACGAGTATATTTGTTATTACGTTGCTTATCCAGTTGTCTGATTATAGTTAGTTAATTTTATTTTAATTAAAGTTATTATCCTTCCAATTTCTCATTGCAATTCTCATTTTATGCCTAATTTAAGTTAACTTAGTGTATTGGAACAGATGTTGGATCATTATCGGATTAACTATTGATAGGATGTGACCGCTTTCTCTCCGAAGGACCATGCCCTGAGTGGAGGATCATGTAAACCACTGAATTCTAGCTGAACACATTATGAAATTTATTAATATCTTCGAACCAGGCGTCCCATACGAACGGTCACAATATATTAAAAGGAAAATAGCATGATCTCTGGACCAATAAATCGTTTAATGAATCAGTTAGTGCAAATGAAGTAACAGCCCATCATATTACATCGAATGAGAAAAAATCAATAAATCGACACCAAAGAACTTCAGTGAGCAAAGACATCACAGACAACAGTGTTGAACAAACAAAACACTTACGGAAGCGCTGCGACGTAGCAGAAATAGTAGTTGTAAGGCAGTAGAGCATGTATTCGCTAAAATAAAATATTTCGTATTATTTCTTAATCAGCCTTGGATTTGAGACTTTATTTCAATAAAAGCAATTACTATCTTCCATTTGTGACAAACATTACTGTGATATTTCGTGGATCAACATGATTCACGTAACCATTGCTTTTACACATATCAAGTTAAAAATCTGCGGCAAATTAAGAAATACCGTCGTTATTTGAGAAATATGAAAACACACTTAAGGCTTGTAGACAGGACTGGTTTATGTCGTACTCCGCTGCTGGTGCCGTCTTTTGTTACTTTCTTCAGGTCCAGGGCTAGCACCGTGGAATGGGAGGGCTATGTCTGTGGATTCTCATTATCTTTGTCCAGATGACTAGAGAGGCCAGTTCAAACAGCAAAATGGAGATCAAAAGAAAAATAGCATGATCCCTGGACCAATAAATATTTTTACTTCTGTTCGAACGAAAGTAACCAATAAATCACTAGTCCACTGAATTTTTCTTATGTACATTGGCCATACCAATTTGTCGCCTATTAAATATTGTATATCGGGATACAATTCATGAAATGATGCCATTGACAAGTGAAGCAATGAAACGAAAGCAAAGAACTTCAGTGAACACAGATATCACACACGAAATTATTGGAAGTGTAAGACAAAAGACATACTGTGAGCGCAACACCAAATCTACTTGTAAAGTGGTAAAGTACATATACATAATATTCTCCAAAAATCAAATATTTCTTAATTTGCCGCAGATTTTTCACTTAATATGTGTAAAAGCAATTATTATGTTCCATTTGTGATTAATTGTATAGTGATATTTGGGTGATACAAATGCGCACTATACCCACGGAATGCAATGATAAAGCCATAAATACTTACACGGTTGATGCTGCATCATATTCTTAACCATTTTCAGCCATTCCTACTAATTTACGAGGTTTATATGAACTTCATCAAGCATTACTGACAATTTTTTCACTCTCTTTTACAGGTGTACTTATTTCTCTCAAAAACCTATTTATTCAGGACCTATGCCTCGACTGCTGGGGCCTATATGTCTTGTGGCTGGGGTCAATGAAAATTTGTGTTTCAGGAGTATAACCCTAACAACCGTGCAGGCTGCTACTCATCTGAAATTAGCAGCCATTGATGGATATGTATGTATGTATGTTCAGTCTTCAGCCTTAAGTCTGGTTGGATCCTCAACAGCTCTGTCATCAGCTGTCATAGATGGCCTAGGCATCACTGAAGAGGCGTACTAGGGAAATGAGGAGTGAGGTAGTTTTCCGTTGCTTTCCTCACCGAGCCAGAAGTTGCTATTACATATCAGTCTGCCAAGCCCACTGAAATGCATGCACCAACCGACCCTATGAGCGATATTTTCACGCCATTCATAGCAGGGACTGGCTGCAGAAGGAATGGCATTACTAGCATCGCTCATAACTCAGTCACTTTCATATTGTCAAAGCCAAGGATAAGACAGAGACAGATCTATGAAAGTAACAAAATTGCTCTAGCCTATACCAGAAGACATAGTGCACTGTAAACACTAGGTTCTGTCAGCAAAGGCATCATGTTTTTATTAAGGCATATTGATGAATATATTCCATGGATAATTAAACCGCGAATTCCAGTAGCAAGATAAACTCAACCAACCAGTCGCGTGCATAGGCAGAATAAACCAATATTGACGTATATGCATAGAGGTGTGATGGTAATGTATTTGGTCTTGAACTCTTGGGTTATCATTAGCGATATCGTTTGTATATACCGATATATTACGTGCAATAAATTCCGATTATCGAAACTAAGTTTTCAATACATCGCAAGCGCAACATCAATATATCGGTATTTAAAAGAATTTCGCCTCCTTATCTGATTAGAATATTTACTTGCAGCGCACTGCGGCGAAATACAAAAATGTTACTCCTTCAGGAGCTAGAATCTTACAGCAAAGAAACTGGAATATGGACCTTGCGTTTTCGGTTTAACTTTCCCTTACATCCTATATATACAAAATATCGTTGTAGACTAACGTTGTATTCATACGAGAAAAATGCCCATTTTAACATAAATATGTAATTACGCTAAATGTATTACATCCTTCGTAAAATGATCGATTCACGATTTGTTAAAATACTCTCTTTTATTTATACAGTTAACGAAAATCCACAGTGTTTCCAGTTTCAACGGAGTCAGGAACGGAATGAATGAGGCACCATCTAGTGGCGAGAATGGGAACTGTGTCAGCTGTCGAAGCCTGTCGCACTCCACTGGAGCAATGGTTATTGACTGACAGATCAAATGATGGTAGGGAGTGTTGCTGGAATGAAAGATGACAGGGAAAAACGGAGTCCCGGAGAAAAACCTGTCCAACACAAATCTCACATGGAGTGGTTTTATTTAACTTATTTATAATCTTTTTACGTCGTACCGACACAGGAAAGTCTTATGGCGACGTTGTGATAGGAAAAGTTTAGAAGTAGGAAGGAAGCGACAGTGATCTTAATTATGATACAGCTCCAGCATTTGCCCGGTGTGGAAACGGGAAACCACGGCAAACTGTCTTGAGGGCTGCCGGCAGTGGATTTCATTTACAGTGGATTTTATTTATTCATAATAACCTATTGTGAAAAGCGGAATAGGCGATATGCCAATTATAGACGTGCAGGTCACCCATAGACGTGAAATGAAAATACTTGCGCCTGGTGAGTGAATATGTTCTTGGACACTCCCGGCGCTAAAAACTAAACCTCATGGTGCAACAACCCCGAAAGGCCATGGCCTACCAAGCGACCACTGCTCAAGCCCGATGGCCCGCAGTTTACGAGGTGTCATGTGGTCGGTACAACGAATCCTCTCGGCCGTTATTCTTGGCTTTCTAGACCGGGACCGCTATCTCACTGTCAGACAGTTCGTAAATTGTATTCCCTAGGGCCCGGAACCTTATGTAATTACTAGCGCCCGGATTTCCATGCACGTCAAATATCAAAATATGCATACCTTCATGCACTATCATGTGGCAAAACATGCAAAATAAACTGGAATATATGCAGTATCAAAATTCATTTAATTTGGAAACATTGTACAACAACCAATGTCTCCAAATTTTCTTGATTAAAGCTCATCCGTTTTCTGTCAGCACATTCTTAACACGTTGGATGCCACGTGCCACAATATGGCGTCACGCTGGTCTTCAGATCTGAGATAGCGTGACGCCATATGGCGGCACAGTAGAGTTTCAGGCGATGCACCGTAGATAATCAGCTGTGATGGTGGCGTGCCAGATGCGACCGTGCCGCATGCGACTCGTGCCACTAGCCACCGCATAATCTGTAACCGTGCCGGATGCGACCGGCGTTGACAAGCAAATTTTCATTTGATAAGTTGTGTCATCACCCAAGATAAGGTGAGCTAAACGAAGTGCAATGTCTTTTCAGTAAGTCCTATAAGCAGCTACTGCCCCTACTTTACATAACACTTCTGGGGCAAACTCGTTTTACAACACGAAACATAGTGATGCGTTTACGTCTTTTCCCACCGGGCGAGTTGGCCATGCGATTAGAGGCGCGCGGCCCTGAGCTTGTATCCGGGAGATAGTGGGTTCGAATCCCACTGTCGGCAGCCCTGAAGATGGTTTTACCGTGGTTTCCTATTTTCACACCGGGCAAATGCTGGGGCTGTACTTTAATTAAGACCAGGGCCGCTTCCTTCCCATTCCTAGCCCTTTCCTATCTCATCGTCACCTTAAGACCTGTCTGTGTCGGTGCGACGTAATGCCACTAGCAAAAAAAAAAAAAAATAAAGATCCTCATTCTCTGAAATTATTTACGACTTAGGCCTACTTACTTATCGTGTCCTATTAGTACCAGGAGTGTCCGAGGACGTGTTCGGCTTGCCTGGTGCAGGTCTTTCTACCTGACTCCCGTGGGTGGCCTGCGTGTCTGGATGTGGGATTATGATAATGAAGTAGAGAGAGATGAAACCCGGTTTCGGCACTTAGCCTACTCCTCTCGAATAATACCAAGGGGTCTGCTCAATGCTTTACGTCACTATCCGACGGCCGAATAATCATCAACAGCATCATATTCCCTCACTCCATTTGAACACTGCGAAAAGGTCTGGATTTGAATCCAGGCTTTTGGCATGCAATCTAATGATTAGCAACTGTCTACCACCAACTTTCCTACCCTGCCGGCCAACATTCTGATGGTGATTTTTTTTTTCATCCAGGCTAAGTGGCTCAGACGGTTGAGATGTTGGTCTTCCGACTCCAACTTGGCAGGTTCGATCCTGGCTCAGTCCGGTGGTATTTGAACGTGCTCAAATACGTCAGCTTTGTGTCGGTGGATTTACTGGCACGTAAAATAAGTCCTACGGGACTAAATTCCGGGACCTTGGCGTCTCCTTAAACTATAAAAGTATTTACTGGGACGTAAAGCCAGCTACATTATTATATTTTTATTTCGACCAACGGCACTCGAACTTGCTAACCACAGTGTCAGACCTTTATTTTAGAAAAGACCAAGTTAGCTACTTATAAGCAATCTGCCACTTGGTGACAGCCCTTAATGCAGATCACTTGAAAGTGATTGATGGGTCGCGTGCGGCACGATGCTTATCCACTCGGTCGCTATTGGCACGATAATGGCCTGGTCGCATCCGGCACGGTCGCATCTGGCACGTAACCGCTGTGGATATCTATGCGCGTAAAATTGGTACTACGCGAAGAGCGAATTTCAGGGTCTATTCCAGCTATGTATTTCTACTGTGTGCCACCATGTGGCACCGCAATATTCTTCCGAAGTCACTGACTGGCCAGTGACCATTGTCACAAGTGAAAGCGCGCCAGGCATTGTTTATTCCTCGTTTACGTACGTATTATCACTCAGTTTGTATAGTTGTGCAAAAAAATAAAAAATGGAAGACATTGGTAATAATCTCACTAGAAATGGTAAGCGACTTGCAAAGAAGAGAATTAGTGAAGTGGATATTTGTGAATTACTGATGGATTCTGATGAAGAGGAAGATGCAAGTGTTGAAGGCAGTGAATATAACGCTAGTGATGATGAGTGCAGTGACAGTAACAGCATGACGGGTGTATGGAGTGATGCGTAAGAAGATGCGATACTGATAGTGATATTATAGGTGGGGACGGAGCTGGTGCAAATGGTGTAGACAATCATGTGAACAATGATGCCTGGGGTCCTTGTGTAGGGGCACAGAAAGATATTCCATTTACAAGCCAGGAACATCTAAATCTTCAAACTGATACTTCTACAGCCACACCATATGCGTTTTACCGACTGTTCCTAACAGACGAAGTTCTTGATTTTATGGTACTACAAACTAATATCAATGCAAATTAAACACTAGCGTCTATGCATATTAAGCGGTCTAGTCGTTCGAAGGAGTGGGTAGATACTACAAAGGAAGAAATGGACTTTTTATAGGTTTGAGATTGTGGAAGGGTCTTGTAAGAATGCCTTCATTATCAAATTACTAGAGCCAGTTTTCTGTGTATGGAAATAGTGTAGCTGGTAAAGCAATGCCAAGAAATAGTTTTCAGTTACTACTTCGATTCCGGCACTTTGGTCCCAACGATGCTTCAGCTGGAAAGTTGCACAAGATTGAGCCACTGTTAGATATAATGCATATGAAATTCATGAGTGTCAAAGCTCCAGGTGAAAACCTCGTAGTTGATGAATCAATGATTCCGTGGAAGGGCCGTTTATCATTGCGGCAATTTATGGCTGGAAAGGCACACAGGTACAGTGTTAAACAATTTAAGCTGTTCGATAACACGGGCTACACCTACAAAACTAAAGGTACCTTGAATGCTCATAATACACTGAGCATGGCTACTCAAGTTGTAACGCAACTTATGGACCCGTATCTGGACAGTGGTCGCTTTCTCTTCACCGACAATTATTACTCATCAATTGAGTTAGCTGAGGTGCTACTGGATCGTAAGACACATTTTATTGGCATACTTAGGAAAAATCGAAAATATTTACCTAAGGATGTTGTAAATGCAAAGCTTAAGAAGAGGGAACTCATTACAATGGGGAATGGAAATGGATTGACAGTGGTGAAGTGGAGAGATCAGAGGGACGTGCTGATTATGTTAACCAAATGTTCTAATGATGCAATTGCTACGGGCAAAAAGAACAGGAAACACGAAGATGTGGTTAAACCGAAAATGTTAATAACGTACAACAAAATGAAAAATCATGCAAACATGCAGGGAAAAATAACGGTTATTTAGCGTCATTAAGTTATAAAACAAATATTTTCAAGATTTGAGAAGTGTAACCAGTTTATTTAAAAAAACATACAATTGCATGAAATTACGCGCTCTAGTAATTACATATTCCATTCCTTTACTTGTGGACAACTTGAAAATGGGAAATGTTGGCGAATTATGGTTTCATTTTACATATTTTTACATATTCTTAATAATATTACATATTTTTACATATTACAGTAGAAGTCCGATAGTCCGGCACGTTCGGGACCGGCCTGGTGCCGGATTACCGAAAATGCCGGACTATCGGGCGGTAACTCTTACTACGATGTAGGTTAAGTCGTACAGCGAAAACAGCTGTAACACGGCGTTTTGCAGTAAAATGTTGATCGGCAGAATCATTAGTTTAATAACACACTCCTGTTTTCAAACGTGTTGTTTCTTATTGCCATTCCATAATAATGCCGAAGTTCATCGATGTTTTTATCTGTAAGTCTTCCTTTACCATTTAGAGTCTTTGCATCTACAACTTCTCTTTTCCTTCTGTCCGCTTCAATTTTTGAAAGCGTGTTCCAATCTGTTTTTGAACGTGGCCCATAAATTAAAATTTTGAAATCTGTTTTTTTATCATATGGTTGGCATTCCAGTACTCAGTGTAGCACACAGCCTTCTAGACTGAATATTTTCCAGAGATAGAGATATTTAAGTAAGTCAATGCATATCAACTGGATTGTATCAGATACATTTTCATTATTCACTTCGAATTAATAAAAAAAATCAGTTCCATTGGTTTCAACAAATAATGCATCAAATTGTTCAGGAGAGATCATTATTAAGAGATAATAACATTAAAAAATCCTGGAATGGTGCCGGACCATCGGGCGGGCGTTCCGGACTGTTGGATGTCGGACTAATGGAATTCTACTGTATATGAAGACGGCATTACAATACAGTAGTTAAACCAGAAGCACTCTACGCTGCGGAAACTCTCAACCTACAACAAAAGAACGAAAAATCACGAGAAAAACTTAGGACCAAGGATCATAAATGGAACTCATTACCCTAAACCTAATAATGAAATATAAAAGCACATTTCCACAATTACAGATGCAATTCGAATGCGACGAATCCAATTTGCAAATTTCTACAAAACATGGCTACTACGCTTCAGAGAGCCTCACAGTGAATACAAAGGGTGAGCTTCAAGATCTCGAAAAAAAGAGAGGAGAATCTTAAGGAAAATATTAGGGCCACAGAAAAATGCTGTTGGGGAGTGGAGGAATAGAAATATTGATGAGCTCTACAAATACACCGAAAAAATCACTGTCACCGTGCGAAAGCGAAGGCTAAAATCCTACGGGCATCTAGCGATAATGGATGAGAAACGGCTAACTAAGAAAATCTTCAAGTACATCTCTGGACTGAAAGCTTCGACGAAGTGGGTAGAAGAGGTAAAAAGAGATGCAATAGAAAGTGGACTTACGACGGATATGATTCACAAGAGAAAAGAATTTAGGAGCCGAGTGGGCAGCATCAAAACATTCCAGGAGAAACCACCAAAATGTAGACCCAAATTGGTCATATCGGAGAAAGAAAGGAAGATTAAAAGTGAAAGGATGAAGAGGTTCTGGGAGGAGAAGAAGAGTAAGAAAAAGGAAAAGAAGAAGAAAGTGAAAGCCTTAGGTTCAATGCGGTCCATAAGCGGCCAAATTCGGAAACAAGAAGAAGGCTACTAGACCAAAGTGGTACAAATTATTAGAGAAAAATGTCACTGAATTAGGATCGCCAAATGTACAAGATCGAAAGGAAATACAAAACATCATTCAAACACGGGGATTTGAGGAACTAAGAAAGGAAACCCACATATTCGGCATGGCCGGAGGACCACAGACGTGCACAATCATTGAAGTTAAAGAACTACTGGGCAAAAAAGAAGGTCGAAAAATGTTGACTACGCGTGATCCTAGGTGACCCATTCGCGAAGAAGATAATAAGAAGGTAAAGAAGAAGAATAGGAAAGATTATGTGAAGAATGTAACATTTTTGTACATATCTAGGTAATTACGAGGATTGGGGCGAAAGTCATGGCAACTACTTTTTTGCTTGTAGATACGTGAACGGATCACATACGTATATGTGCCGTGTGCAAGTTCTGCAGGCATAGTGTGTATGCAGAACAAGAGATGGCTCTGTGATAGCTGGTAGTAGCGCAGAGAGGGCTGTGAAATCGGTCAGTTGGTGAGTGTTGTGCGAGATGGAAGTAACCCGTGTTGAGCAGCGCGCTTACATAAAAAAATGGCGTTCTCTGAGGGAGAAATGCGATGGAATGTCACAGTGAATTAGTGGAAGCCCTTGGGAATAATGCCCTACCATACCGTACAGTAGCACGGTGGGTAGGAAAGTTTCAGCAAGGACGTGTGTCAACCAGTGATGAGCAACGTTTGGGACGACCTGTCAGTGTGCGGACCGACGTGGCACGTGTCATCATCGAGCAGCTCCTGGACGAAGACAGACGATGGACGCTACTGGAGTTAGAGAGGGCAAGTGGCATCGAGAAACGTACCGTCCACAGGATATTGCGTAATGAGCTGCAACTGCGCAGAGTCGCATCGCGGTGGGCACCGCATGCACTGACGGATGTTCAAAGGTGGCTACGCTATGCAATATGCTCCGACCACTTTTGCACGCTGGCAAAAAGACGGCGATCAATTCTTGTCACGAATAATCGCCATCGATGAATTTTGGGCCAGGGCATACGAACCAGAACGGAAACGTTAGTCCGCGGAGTGGCGACGTGCTGGATCACCAAGGAGGCAGAAGGTCCATCAGAAACCTTCCCCAGTCAAATCGATGGTGATCGTCGCGTATGACGTCAGGGGTGTCATTGTTTGCCACTTTGTTCCACATGGCAGAACAGTGACCGCACAATACCTACTACAGGGACTTCCTGGTGCGACAGGTACGACGTGGCGTTCGGGAGAAACGTCCGGATCTTGTAGACAGTGCAATAATCCTGCACGACAATGCAAAACCACATTAAGCAGAGTGTGTAGGGCAGCTACTGCGACGTTCGGGATGGAAAGAACTGGAGCACCCACCGTACTCCCTGACATTTCGCCCTGTGACTTTGATCTCATTCGAAAGATTAAGGAACCACTACGTGGTAGGCGGTTTGCAACACAAGAGGATGTTGCTAATGCTGTGTGCCAACAGGTGACCGATTCACACATGGTGCGGCAAATGCTGAGGCAGATGGTAATCAGCACCTTCCGCATCGTTGGCAGCGTGTGGTGTCAATAGGCCTGGGTCTTTAGGCCCAGGTTTGTCATGTCAACTTTATATGTACTGTGTTGTCATTCTTTTGCACCGGGAAGGCCATATTGCCCGGTATACTACCGTAATAAATTAGTGTGTTACGATATTTCAGTGCTATTCATTATTCACACATGTAGTTAACACCTTGTCTTTTCGTCTGTATATCTCACATTTTCCAATCGGACTGGTATCTTCAAGATACCCCTCGTATTTAAAAATGAAAAATTGTGTCAGCTCCTTTAATTTTAAGACTGTAGTAAAACAAGTGGCGAATTTCATCTCGTATAGAATATATTTCAGTTCCTAAAGACTGCTTTTAGATTCCTTTAACATTGGGATTTCTAACCCTTTGCCTGTGAAGTACAATAGGTGTTTACCTCTTTGCAAGATCGTCAGTGGTGAATAAGAAGAGTTCCCAGAAGATATTTAACCCAGCTAGCTTATCTTATAAAATATGCACCGGTGACTTTCTGCAATGTTGAACGGTCCTTCTTAGCCCACTAGAGAATTTCATCTGGTCAGAGCCAAAACATCACAGTGGAAAACATGGAGACATACTTGATGACACACTACACACCACGATTAAAAGGTTACCGTACTATTTGTGTTACTTAATAGGGGTTAAAGATTCTCTATTATCTTTATTTAGTAACAGTTATTTGTTTCATTTTCAGGGCATGAAGGCAACATGAAATTAGCTACAACAGTGCATTGCATAATATACTGCGGAATTTACAGAGCATGATATTTTTAAAATATTTGAAGTACTTTGATTACGCCTTTAATATGATTATTTCATACCGTCAAATTTGGAATACAGTGGACTTTGACTATATAAATTATCTAGAGAACAACAATAACTTCTTCATAAAATATGGAGGTATTTAAAACAATTTTATTGTCTCGTATCATAACCATAATAAAAGTAGTATACGAATATTTTTGAAAATGTAGTGCAATAATAATAATAATAATAATAATAATAATAATAATAATAATAATAATAATACCTTTGGTTTGAGGCATCATACGCAACCACTAACCCGGCTCAAGGGAGAGAGGGTCACCTTCCCTGTTCTCCACTTGAGTAATTCTTGCCTCGCGCATCCACGCTGCGGGAATGGTCATCCTCCACATCAGTAGGCCGGTGTGAAAGGATGGCTAAGTTCAGACAGGGATCCACACCACGGGGTATAACGTGGAACCCATGCCCAGGGTTACGGGTGAAGACCTTAACGGCATCTTTGACAGAGAAGGAGACCTTCGGAATGGCAGAGATGGCGGATGAGGCAACCCATCCTCCCTGGGGAAAATTGGAAGAGGACACCACTGCCTTGTGGAGAAGAGGGATCTTCAAAGGCTAAGGGAGTAAACCCCGAAAGAAAATCCTCATCTGTGTTAGGCCTAGCAAGTCAACAGTTGAGTATGAATATACTGCTTTCAAACCTAAAACAAGCCTCGGATGGAAGAATAAATTAAATACCGGACATGACAGTTCTTCTTGTACCGTCCGAATTTATGATGGCCAAAAGCCTGATGCTCATCGGAGATACCAGAAGACACAAAACCCTCCCAAGAAAGAGCGACTGAAAATTGGTACACTCAATATCCTTACTCTCACCAACAAATATGAAGAACTTGTGGACCTTATGGAGAGGCGTAAGCTCAAGGTATTGGGGTTGAGTGAGACAAAATGGAAAGGATATGGGAAGAAGCCCTTGAGAAATGGATATGTGCTGTACTGGAGTGGGAACTATGATGAATCCAAAAATGGAGTTGGCTTCCTCCTTCATAAAGATATAGACACACAGACAGATGTCAAATATGTGAATGATAGGATCATCCAGATGAGACTAAGTGTTGGTAATGCACATCAAACTCTCGTGCAAGTATATGCACCGCAGACAGGATGTACCACAGAAGAGAAAGAACAATTCCTTATCGAACTTGAGGAACAAATAACAGAGGAGAACACAATCATTATGGGTGATCTGAATACCCAAGTTGGTAAAGAAAGACTAGACTGTGAAAACATCGTTGGCCCCCATGGCTATGGTAACAGAAACTCTGAAGGAGAGAACCTGATTGATTTCTGTGTGCGAAACAACTTAATCATCCAGAACACATGGTATCAGAAGAGGGACAGCCATAAAATAACGAGATACAGCTGGGATGTAAAGCTCAAGACTATGATCGACTTCATCATCAATGATAGGAAAGCGGGTGAGTATGTTACAGATGTTAAAGTCAAACCCAGCGAGTGCCTAGATAGCGACCATCGGCTATTAATCGCTTACCTAAAAGATGTTCATGTGCCCAAAATTAAACAAAAGAAAATTCCAAAGATTAAGACATGGCTGTTGAAAGACATGGGGAAGAAAGGAAACTATGAAGCAAGGATAACAGCTAAATTACCCAAAACTGAGAAAGGGGGAGTAGAAGAAGAATGGTCCTTATTCAAAGAAACCCTTATAAAAGAAGCCACGGAAATTTGTGGAAAAATAAGTGCCACACCAAAAGAGAAGGAAACACCTTGGTGGAATGACCGAGTGAAGACAGCAGTAAAAGATAGAAATATACTGACTTTACTACAAGGATAGAGGAAGACTGTCAAGGAAGTAGGAAACTACTACATAAATAGTAAACAGTAAAAGAAATGAAAATATAAACATCCTTGCACTGGAAACAGATGATGGTAGCTTAATACAAACAGAGGAATGGATCAGGGGTGAAATGAAGACGTACTTCAACATGCTGTTAAATGGAGATGGGGGCAACACCACTACCAATGATTGTAGTGTAGATGAAGCCAAAAGCAACAAATACCCATTAACATGGCTTGAGGTAGAAACAGCACTAAAGAGCATGCGAAATGGGAAGTTCCCAGGCTTTGATGATCTCGGCTCAGAAAATGATAAAGGCAGCTGGAATACCAGGCTTGAATTGGCTATATAGAGTGTTACCAGTGATTTGGGAAAGTAACAAAATTCCAGAAGAATGGAGCAAAGGAGTCATCATCCCGCTGTTCAAAAAGGGCAACCGACGGAAATGTGGAAATTACAGAGGCATCACGCTGTTGTCACACTCACTGAAGCTGGTGGAAAAGATCATAGAAACAAGACTTAGGAAGATAGTGGAACCTTTGCTTGAGGAAGAACAACAAGTGCTACAGATGTGTCCAGATAGGCAACGGACGATCAAAATGGTTTGAAACAAAGAGAGGTGTCCAACAAGGAAGTGCTCTGTCACTACTCCTATTCGTAATAGTAATGGACAAATTCATCAAATCTATCAACAAAATGGACAGTGAACCAAACGCCCTGATATTTGCTGATGATGTGCTTTTATGGGGAGAGATGGAAGCTGAAGTTCAGAAGAAACTTTATGAATAGAACAACACATTCAAAAATGTTGGAATGAATCTTAGAAGTAAAGCTTCCACGGTGTGAAGAATTATTTAATTTATTTTCCGGGTTGAACCGTGTTGTACTTGTACGCGTGATATGCGTACAAGTACAACACGGTTCAACCCGGAAAATAAATTAAATAATGTTGGAATGAAGATGAGCAAAACAAAGACAGTGGAAATGACTATCAACAGGGAAGGAACAAGCTCAAATATATTTCTGGAAGGAGCAAAAATCGAATCAGCTTCCCACTTCAAGTACCTCGGAAGCACAATATCGAAAGATTACACTGTTAGGCAGGAAATACTCAGCAGGACACAGAAAGCATCGAACTTCTACAGTCAAGTCAGGAATCTCCTCTGGGGCTGCAAAATAGCACAGAAAGCAAAAACTTCGTACCAATCCTCGCATACGGTTTAGAGACATGTACCCTACTAAACAAATACTACAGTAGAATCCAAGCAACTGAAATGAGTTTCATTAGAACCATGAACCAAACAACCAGAAAGGACAAGATCAGAAATGAAGTTAATAGGAAAGTAGCTGGTGTTGAGGTTCCTATTATCAGTGTCATAAAGAAGCGCAGACTCCAGTGGTATGGGCACGTAATGAGAATGAGCAGGGAAAGACCTGCCAGAAAATATTTCGACCTTAATCTCGTAGGAAGAAGACCACAGGGAAGACCAAGAAAACGTTGGATAGAGACTGTAAGATCAGATGTGGAGGAGAGAGGGCACAAATGGGAGGATGTACTGGATCAGAAGATGTATGAAGACAGAAGGAGATGGCGAGCGCTTGTACACCACACCCGGGAAACTGGAGTTGGGAAATGAATAATAATAATAATAATCGTATGGCCTCCAACCGTGTGCAGACATTTCAATTTGACGCCATCTGGCTGTCTGCTCGTCAAATTCGACGCTCTGTTTTACTCTAGGCCTATTAAATAGCAGACCGAGTAAACCGAAACCCTCTTGGGCGTCTATGGGTGAGATTTAATGAATTTTGTCGGGTAAACACCAAATATGTCCCCAGAGTTCTTTTACATACCGACATCGTACGGCATGAAGTGTCGAATGAACTTTTTTCCGCCCTTCGAAAATCCCACTACCTCTGCCGGGTTTGAACTGGCTATCTTGGGATCCGCCTCTGTGGTGTAGAGGTTAGTGTGATTAGCTGCCACCCCCGAAGACCCGGGTTCGATTACCGGCTTTGCCACGAAATTTGAAAAATGGTACGATGGTTGGAACGGGATCCACTCAGCCTCACCCATCATCGAAGTGATTTTCTGTGGTTTCCCACTACTCCTCCAGGCAAATGCCGGGAGGTACCTAACCTAAGGCCACGGCCGCTTCCTTCCCTCTTCCTTGTCTATCCCTTCCAAACTTCCCATCCCCCACAAAGCCCCTGTGAGGCCACCTGGGTGAGGTACTGGTGCTCGTCCCCAGTTGTATCCCCCAAAGTCTCACGCTCCTCGACACTAGAAGGTGATTCCTGAAGATAATGGCGGACTAATAGTTCAACCAGTACCAGCGCCATTTTCCACTAAGCTGCTTCTGGTAATGAGGGTGGTAATAGTCAAAATCTTATATCTATTCGATGGGAGCCTATATCTGGTGCTCCCAGTAGGAGGGGAAATATCAATTTCCGAACCCTCCAATTATAATACAGTAGGTATTACTATAAAGAAACCCGGGCGAATTGACCGTGCGGTTATGGGCGCGCGGCTCTGAGCTTGCATCCGGGAGATAGTGGGTTCGAATCCCCCTGTCGGCAGCCCTGAAGATGGTTTTCCGTCGTTTCCCATTTTCACACCAGGAAAATGTGGGGCTCTACCTTAATTAAGGCCACGGCCACTTCCTTCCAACTCCTAGGCCTTTCCTATCCCATCGTCACCATAAGACCTATCTGTGTCGGTGCGACGCAAAGCCCCTAGCAAAATAACTATAAAGAAAATTACTACAAATGTGTGGGCGGTTACAATTTTTTTTTTTTGCTAGGGGCTTTACGTCGCACCGACACAGATAGGTCTTATGGCGACGATGGGATAGGAAAGCCTAGGAGTTGGAAGGAAGCGGCCGTGGCCTTAATTAAGGTACAGCCCCAGCATTTGCCTGGTGTGAAAATGGGAAACCACGGAAAACCATCTTCAGGGCTGCCGATAGTGGGATTCGAACCTACTATCTCCCGGATGCAAGCTCACAGCCGCGCGCCTCACGGTTACAATTACATTGCCGATTTGATGATCTCGAATTAGGTAACCTGGCTGTCCTAGTTCAGCACTGTTCCAGCTCAAGCACAAACAATGAAATAAATCGATCCACCTTATGGTTGGTTGAGGAAAGTCATTGTTGCGGTAGAATGACTTTTGCTGTTGTGTAAATGGGAAACCATTTTCAGGGTTGCCGACGGTGAGTTTCGAACCACCATCTTCCGAATGCAAACTAATCATAACATGACTGTCATCGCGTTGCCAACCCTTTTACTCTCCTCTGTTACTTCATTTGTTTGTCAGTCTTTAACACTGTAGCTGTTGTACATAGCAGCTTCATACAACGAACTGCAGGAGAAATCGCATTTGTATAAGCACAGTGTTTATTTTATTGTGTTTATTTGTAAATTATTAGTACTAAGCAGGAAACGAAGGTAATAATAATAATAATAATAATAATAATAATAATAATAATAATAATAATAATAATAATAATAATAATAATAATAATAATTTCAAGTTTATAAAAAACAAGAGAATTAATCAAACAAACATTAACTGGCCCTTCTTCAAAAGTTAAATTCCTAGGCGAAATATCTTAGCCTTTCCCTGTTGATACCGAGGTACGTCAAGGGGATGGTTTATCGCCGTTACTGTTTAACTTGGTACTTGAGAAAATAATCAGGACCTAGTAAAAGGAAACTAAAGGAATAACCCTTGGAAGACTACGTAAAGACAGAATTCACGTGCAATGTCTGGCCATTGCTGTTGACATAACAATCCTTTCCAATAATAGGCATGAAGCAATTCATTGCATTGAAAAACTACATGAAATTGCCACCAAAACGGGACTTCAAATTTCGTATGAGAAAACTCAGTACATGGAAGGAGCCTAACGATACTTCGATGGACAACCCATTATAACTAAATTCGGCAAAATTGTTCAAGTGAACCAATTTAAATATTTGGGAGAAATTATTCAGCCCTCTGGTTTAAACCGCGAAGCAAATACAGAAAGAATTTCCAAATTACAGAAAGCATACAGGATCACTTGGAACAGGTATAATAAAAAATCAATATCTTGGAATGCAAACCTTAGACTCTATAATACAGTGATCAAACCTGAAGCGTTATATGCCTCAGAAACCTTAATCATTGGTGGCGGATCTTTAACCAAAGACATTGAGAAACAAGAAAGGAAAATTTTACGAAACATTTTTGGCCCAGTTTTTATAGATGGAATATGGAGAAAAAAATCATCCCAGGAGATATATTGTCATTCTGAAAAAATTCTCACACTTTTCGGAAAAGACGATTGACATTTTATGGACACATTATCAGAATGAACACTCAACCTGGCCCTTTCATTAAAAACCAAGAATAGCTGGCTTTGTGAAATTGAAACAGATCTCCAAGAAATCAATATCTCAGAAGACATTGTACAGGACAGATGTAAATTCAGAACCAAAATCGACATCACCACTTTGAAGACAAACCCAACACCAGAGCTACTATAACTTGGACAGAAGAACGAAGGAAGAAGCTCAGCGAGAGGATGAAGAGATTTTGGGAGGATAAGAAAGCCAACACATTAGCTAAGCAAGTTCAACCGTGCTCCTGAGTTGGGCATAACGATGTAAAATAATAATAATAATAATAATAATAATAATAATAATAATAATAATAATAATAATAATAATAATAATAATAATAATAATTGTTACGGAGCTTTCCGTGGTAGGTAGAGGTGAAAGAAGGTGCGGGTGTGAATAGGTCTCCAGCTACGAAAGTAAAATTAATTTAAAATTTAACAAGGTTATATTTTCTTTTCAAAATAAGGAGATAACAAGCATGGCAGGTACAGAGTAGCAAGTCAAAAGGGTAGTTACAATATTTACAGGATTTGGGCTTCGCGCCCTGACTTCACAATGCTTGGGCAATCAGCTCAGTTTTACCCCAAACACAAGTTTCAACAGAGGGGCAGAAAACCCCATTCATGCCTAGGAGCCCTTGCTCCAAATTACACTGAAAAGCCTCCACGAGGCATACAACACTCAATTTTCAAAAAGAGCCACTCGCTCTCAACTTTAAGCCTCTCAAAGGCCACACCAAACTCCACCTTCGAGTTGTCCTCACTGGACATAGACACAGGGGTAAAATACCCAACCTACTGAGGTCTATTAAATGAAAAGAAGGTTGATTACATGACCTCCAAAATAACAATTTGAGATGAGGCGATCGGCACTCCTAATACACTTTGTTTTTAAAACCTAATTTGGCTCTTAGGCCACTGATGCAAGGGCTAATCCCATACTACGGAGGTGACTTTAGAAAAGAAACAATTTTACATAATGTTAAGGAAGAATAGGTTGAGAAAAAAGTTCACCTCAAAACAATATGAGTGGGAGATCGAGAGGGTTAAGCACTCTCTATCCCAATACGTAGTTTAAAAGGTAAAATAGATACCAGATTCTTTACATTTTTAAGGAAGGTTACATAACGGAAAAACTTCGGACCCGCCCCGAGAGTTAAACTTCTGAGCTAGCAAAGAAAGAAGTTATTAATTGGCCATTACCTTGTTGTTGACCGCTGCCGAAGAAAGAGGCGCTTCCCGCCCCCTGCTATGTACTTTACACACTGAAAGATGGAACAGAAGTGGCGCAGAGACCCTAAAATCAGCAGTTTATATACTCTCGCGGAAGGTTCTAGGCGTTAGGGGAATGAGAACACCCGCCCACAATCACTTTATTGGAGAATAAAGAGAAACCCCTACACAAGATGAAGAAGAAACACATTATTGGTGGAAAATTAAGTTAAGAAATTCGGGATTGGTTGAATACAAAACAAGGAGAAAGAGAGGGGTATACAGCCAACTTAAACCATAACAGAAGGAAATTTAACAAGAAACAAACTTTTGAAATAAAAATTTCTCCAAAGAACAGTTCTTTTTCTTCGCACTAGGGTGCACTATTGTAGTTCTTCAGTAGTGTCCTCTAGAAGAGAAAGTTCACACTTCTTACTTCAAGCAAAACAAAAACACATCAAAAATGACACAGTTCTAAAACTCCGAAATTTACAGGTAGTGACATCTTCTGAGAAAGTAGAAAATTAATACCGTCAATAAAGTTCAGGTTTCCTCCAGCAGAGGAGTTTCAACTGGCGCACCTTTTGAATAAGCGGCGTGGAGGTGTACCGCCCGGTACAATAATAATAATAATAATAATAATAATAATAATAATAATAATAATAATAATAATAATAATAATAATAATAATAATGGGAAATTGAAGGTATTGGGCCATAGAGGTTGCCTCAAGATGTATTCTGGCTGTTATTTTACGGCTTTAAGGCAACCCTCCTCCTTTCTCCGGGCTTGGGACCGACAACAGCAACTACTGAGTTACTCAATCCACTCAGCAGGTTCTGGAGGCGGAAAAGATATAACAGAAAATCAACATCCAGGAAGGCAAAATTAAGACATTACAACTCACTTATCAAACCTGAAGCACTATACGCCTCGGAAACCATGTTCATTAAAGACATAGAGAAACAAGAGAGGAAAATATTGAGGGAAATCTTTGGTCTAGTCTGCTCAGAGGGAATTTGGATGAAACGGAAGTCTCGGGTGCTTTATCAGCATTAAGAAAAGATCACCGACACCATCAGGAAATGGCGATTAAAGTTCTATGGCCACATTCTCAGAATGAACAATGACAGGCTCACAGAAAGGATCCTCAACCTTGCTCTCTCAGTGAAAGTCAAGAACAACTGGCTTTTTAGTGAAATAGAAAAAGACCTTCAGGAAATTGTTCAAGATCGATTCCAGCTCAAGAAAGCAGTCAACAATCATCATTTTGCTGAGAAAATGAATGCCAGGGCCAATAAATCATGGTCTAAAGAACGGAGGAAAATGTTCAGTGCTCAGATGAAGAGATTTTGGGAGAAGAAAAATTCAACATCAGCTAAGTAAGTTCTATCGCGCTCGACAGATGGGCATAACGCTGTAAAATAATTAATAATAATAATAATAATAATAATAATAATAATAATAATAATAATAATAATAATAATAATGTTATTGTTTTACGTCCCACTAACTAATTTTTGACGGTTTTCGGAGACGTCGAGGTGCCAGAATTTTGTGCCGCAGGAGTTCTTTTACGTACAGGACTAGTAAATCTATCGACACGAGACTGAGGTATTTGGGCATCTTCAAATACCACCGGGCTGAGCCAAGAAACAAAGGTATCTTGCTAGCCATTTCCTGCAGTTGAATTATGTCAAATGTGGGAAATGATTTCAAGACTGTGGAGGTGGGCCATCAGAGCTGGTGATGGTGATTATTGTTTCAAGAGGTAGTGGAACTCCATTGTAATGTATCCTTCAAGGAATAAACTTATCGGCGAAAGAAAAGGAAGAACCAGGAGGTAGAAGAGAGCAGGAGTTGACCAAAGAAGGTCGAGTAGGACAGATGTAACAAGTAGACTGAATTACATGATGAACTATTATCATAACAATGTTCTTCTTGGAAGTAAATTCAATATTAACTACAGCCCCGTGGTTACCAATCCATCTTCTAAGCTGAGAGCCCCTGGGAGGTCAACCTTATAGTCGCCTCCGACAGGCAGGAATGTATATTCTTCACAATCAACAAGTACTTACCTGTGTGGCTAGTGCTTTTACAAGCTGAGCTACTCAGATCACGTCTGTTATTTGATTTCCTTGTTAGCTGGTTAGCTTGTTATTTCCCAAGTTTGGTCGCCAATCAATCATTTAGTTTGTTTTTCAGTTTTCCGCTTGCATTTGTAGCCGCTAACCTGTAGACAAGCGAAGGTACAATAAAATGTGCTTAGTCTACTAGACAATGTATTTAAAATTCATGGCAGCAATTCCAGAACGTACTTTTCCTTCCAAAGAAACAATAGCAGTGTTTTAGCGTAAGGACCACCAAAGGAGTTTATCACAAAGCCAACAGGAACGTCCGCTCAACTTCGCACAGTAGTCCGTCTGAGATTCGAGCTGACGACCTGAACAAACCAGTTTTTATGCACTGTCCTTCAGTATGAGAACTCCACAACTTCTCAGCCTCTTTAATGAGGGATTACCAAGACTCAGATCAGTATAGACAACATTCTGATAAAGAAGAACAGCTGTCAAAGTATACGTGAACAGCTCCCTTCGAAGTACCAGATTTGCGCTTTGAAATTATTTTTAATTATTTGTAACTCATTAGAATATCAACTGTACATAGTTATTGTAGCATAAGATTGATGCTATCTCGTTACCCAGCTCGTCAGAAATTTTCAAAATAAAAAATTCGATTTTTCTTTCGCATAATAATAAGAAAACTAAAGCAAAATCTTCCTCGGTTCTTAAGATGTCCACAGATAGATAAATCTAATCTGAAGGGAAGAGAGATCATTTGTAAAGGTTTCGAATGTTCAAGGGATTAAATAACGTGAGATTCAATTTGTAACGTTCTGTGTACAATTTCACTAACAGGATAAATCATTGTCATTTTCCAGGGAGTCATTCTCAAATGTAATAAAAACTTACTACAATAAATACACACCGGTATTTTATGTTTATTTCTTGATCTTGTTGCCAAGAATGCATTGTCCCAAAGGGGCACGATTCGATATTCCTAAACATATATATATGTGTCACGCGTACGTACGTACGAACTGTTACCGATTCTTTATTTTATTTTTATATAGAAGTCTGGGTCGAGAAATTTTGATTTGCAATGCGTTGGCTTGACTCCAAATTACAGAGCTTTCTGATTGCCAGGATTCAAATTTAAAAAGTTGAATTTCTGCTTGACGCCCTCCAGAAAACGTATCCCCTGCTTGTCGTAAGAGGCAACTAAACGGGGGTCACCAGAGACTCTTAACTTGGGAGAGTGGGTTGGCGACCATGGGGCCCTTAGCTGAGTCCTGGCATTGCTTCCACCGGTGCCTAGCTCCTCACTCTCACCTACCTTATCTGACCTCCCTTGCTTACTCTCTAGACGGTATTAGGTCTGCGAGGCCTAGGGAATCTTACATTTTCACACCCACCGAGCTCGGGAGCTGCAATCGCCAGCATCTAGTATTCGAGAGACAGTGAGTTCGAACCCCACTGCCGGCAGCCCTAAAGATGGTTTTGCGTGGTTTCCCATTTTCACATCAAGCAAATGCTTACCTTAATTAAGGCCACGGCCGCTTCCTTCCCACTCCTAACCCTTTGTAAGTGGAGGATCACAGGGCTCTTAGCAGAGTCCTGGCATTGCTTCCACTTACTTGTGGTAGACCCCTCACTTTCATCCATCTTATCCGACCTCCCTTGGTCAATTCTTGTCCTTTTCCGACCCCGACGTTATTAGAGTACTCGAAGCCTAGGGAGTCTTTCATTTTCACGCGCTTCACGACCCTTGCCTCTCTTTGACCGATATCTTCATTTTCCGAAGTGTCGGACCTCATCAATTTTTCTCTCTGATTAGTGTTATATAGCGGATGGTTGCCTAGTTCTACTTCCTCTTAAAACAATAATCACCACCACCACCACCACCACCACCACCACCACCACCACCACCACCACCACTTTCCTATCCTATCGTCGCCATAAGACCTATCTGTGTTGAAACGATGCAAAGCAACTTGTAAAATTTCCACGCCCTTTATGACCCTTGTCCTTCTTTGGCCGATACCTTCATGTTTTCGAAGAGTTGGATCCCTTCCTTTTTTTCCCTCTGATTAATGTCAATAGAGGAGGATCGACCTGTTCTACTTTCTGTTATACAATAACCACCACCACCACCACTACCACTAACCATTGTTTTTTTTTCTCCCTGTTGAAACTTTTGCCCTAGAAAGGAAAGAAACAGACTAAACTTCCAATCAAGGACGTTATCGATTTACCGAGGTTCCACTTACCGAGGTTTTTCTATACGTTTACAGGATCAAATTTACTTTTGATAGGATATACTCATTCTTCTCCTCCTGACCTCGATAGCTGCAGTCGCTTCCTTGCGGCCAGTATCCAGTAATCGGGAGATAATGGGTTCGAACCCCACTGTCGGCAGCCTTGAATATGGTTTTCTGTGGTTTCACATTCTCACACCAGACAAATGCTGGTGCTGTACCTTCTCCTGACCGTTTCCTGACTAGTTAGGATCGGTACTACATATAGATTAGGCCCGGTTTTACGGCTGGATACTTTTCCTGACTCCTGTCCTATATGGAAAGGTGTATTCATTATCGCGTGCTTCTGAAGTGGTTTTGTAGTATTATGTAAGTGAAGATGCGTGTTAAAACTCCATATTAGCAGGGAATCGATCACAGGACCCTCTGAATCGAAAACCACTTCGCTGACAAGTCAGCCAAGAGGACGGACAAATTTACTAATTCCTATTTCACACTCTGAACTGATGACTATGATGACCAGCAGTTCCGAATGAATCAACAGTTGATGAGTCCATGCCCATCCTAAGAACGTCCTGTTTGATATTCCTCTGGAAAGAGATAAATATCTATGGTCATTGCATTTCCTTTTGTTCACACCTGATCTTGTAGAAGATTAATGTTCTGTGTTGCCTCACGGCAAGGACAGGTTCACACACGTTCACTGCTCCCCACGTCTAACTAACCCATTACCAGATGTGCCTCAGGCCCTCCACCTAACAGATGAGTTTCACCATTTACTTCCTATTCATTCCTGGAAAGAGCTCAAATGACTCATAATTTCGAAATTCTACGGATCTCATTATTGACTATCTCGCTTTCTTGAGAAGAACCCCATTTAAGACTAATTAATTTCACACAGTTGATGTCTTGTGATGGATAAGTTTGTGGGAAATATTGGGAGGTTCACTCGCTTTCAGTAGAAATCAAAACTTTTGAAGAGTAGGTATATTGGATGGTTCGGCCGCCGCCGCCGCCGCCACCGGGCTCCCAGGGGCCTCCTCCTCCGCACTGGAGGCCTTCCGAGGGGCCCGCTCCTCCGCCCGCGGGAAATTTGAATTTGTAAACAAAGCCACGTGCTTTTTGACAGCTATCATCGACAACAACGCATCGCTATCCTCACTACTGCCATCTTGACGGACCTAAACCTCAATGCTGCCAACTTAACCTCACTAGCGCGAGATTTGAATCGGTAAACAAATCCACGTGCTTTTTTGACAGCCACGTGCTTTTTGACAGCTATTATCGACAACAACGCGTCGCTAACCTCAGTGCTGCCATCTTGACGGGCCTAAACTTCAATGCTGCCAACTTAACCTTACTAGCGCGAGATTTGAATCGGTAAACAAATCCACGTGCTTTTTTGACAGCTGTCATCCGCCATCTTTAATCAACAGAGCACCGTGCTGCTATCTTTAGCTACATATCTTTGAAATGTGGCAGCGGATAATTTGAAAAATGCTTTTTGACAGCAGCCATCTTTAATCGACAGAGCACCGTGCTGCACTCTTTAGCTACATACCTTTGAAATGCGGTGGCAGGCAATTCCACGTGACAGCAGCCATCTTTAATCAAGAGAGCACCATGCTGCCCTCTTTAGCTACATACCTTTGAAATGTGGTGGAGACAATTTGAAAAATTCCACGTGCTCTTATTTGGAAACAAACTCACGTGCTTTTTGGACAGCAGCCATCTTTAATCGACAGAGCACCGTGCTGCCCTCTTTAGCTACATACCTTTGAAATGTGGCCCCTCGGAAGGCCTCCAGTGCGGAGGAGGAGGCCCCTGGGAGCCCGGTGGCGGCGGCGGCGGACGAACCATCCAATATACCTACTTTGAAGATATGACGAATAATTTTTATTAATCACTAGCAAATGTACCCGTGCTTCGCTACGGTATTCTACCTTCTATACGGAGTTCTACGTAAGTTACTGCACACGCAGAGAGTAAGATTATATTCGATTGCATGTCTCTTAGCACTATCCAAGAAATAAAAAGGGGAGGACTCCATACGTTGTTTCCGATGTAAGGTGCACGTTCGGGGAATTTAGATGATAAAGGCAGGCCACATATCCTACAGCCATTACACTCGAGTCCGAGAGTTTCTACAATAACTGCAGGCTCACTTGCCAACTGCAATTCACAATAGAGATGGGTAGTTTCCAATATCATGACAGGCACCCTTACCTAATGCCAGTCACAATCGCGATGAACAGGTTTGAATATACTGTAATCGAGAAATGCTGCGCTATCTAAAGTATAAAAAATCGACATACGACAATAAGGCATGGGACTAAAGTTGAAGAGCTCACCAAATTGAGTAGCTATTGTGTCATCTGCCTTGTGAAATGACTTACCGTTTAGGAATCATTGAAATTACCTCCATATTTCGATATCATCCGGGGCCAAAAAGTAGTACAGTTGAACAGCTTTTGGATTTTTCCTCATAGGAAAGAGTGGCCAGGTTTCTAGATTAGCACTCGCATACATACGGAGTAATTAAGAAAGAAAGTATTACAATTAAGAAAGTTGAAATTATTAGAAAATAGGATTATAACTGAGGACAGCCGGATAGGACAAATATGTAAATACCAAGTGGACGTATTGTAAAATGAAATGTCCCTCACTAAATTGTGATTATATGAGTTGCGTGTATAAGAAGGCAGTGACAGAAGAGAAATTTAAGTGCATGGATTCTTAGGTAAACAGATAAGAAGATGACTTATGGTGTTATTACTTAAGCCTAAGGAGGCAAGACAGAGGCAAGACATTAAAGTGGAAAACAGAAATGGAAGAGAAATACATGAAAATATATAGCAAATGCCAGAAAACACCTTACGGTGTGAAATCATGGGCCACACTCCGTGGTACGGTTAGAATATGAACAGCCCCTTTAGTGCTATTCGAAGACGATTGTAACCTCCAAAGGTATTCCGCAAATATCCCGCAGAATGGCAGCATGACGTCTCTCTTACTTTCTACGTAAGGAAGAACCACGAGTTTGCAGGAATGTTGACGAAAATGACATTAGCCTACGTTACTTCCCTGCTGGAAAGCAGCTAGAGACGTTGTCATGGTAACCAGTAGGTTCGTTGTCAGTCTCTCGGTCAGTCAATGCAGAGCATGAAATCCGCAGAAAGTAGTAATTTTTTCTTCATCATTTGAAGTTAAGCGAAATTATGCTCATAATAAAAGTTGTTTAAAGTGAAGGTCCGTTTCACATGCAGTCCACGGATTTGACAGAAAATCAATAGTATAAGAGAAAATGGAAGAAAACGGTTTGGCTTCCCTATAAACCCCCATTCTATTCAGTGACTTTTAAATCATATGCATATGGATGAGTTTACTCTATATATGAAGTTTGGTCGAGATCTATCCAGCCGTTTCGCCGTAATGATGGAACAGGAGGACAAGCAGACGGACATACATACACGAGAGCTAAAAACCACTGATACGGTCTTGAGTTGATCTAAATCGGATAAATATCTTAAAATTGGCAAAACAAACGAAATTACTGACAGCGGACCCCCTACAATTTTATTTATATGGATTAAAAACAATACGTACAATAGGTCTAGCCACAACATAAAATAAACATGTCCAATAATGTAACTGTTATATGAAAACAGCGTACCCATGCAAAAACCTTTCTTCCTTCCTTCCTTCCTTTCTTTCTTTCTTTCTTTCTTTCTTTCTTTCTTTCTTTCTTTCTTTATTTCTTTCTCTGTTTACCCTTCAGGATTGGTTTTCCCTCAGACTCAGTGAGGGATCTCACCTCTACCGCCTCAAGGGCAGTGTCCTACAGCGTGAGTCTTTGGGTCGGGTATACAACTGGGGAGGAGGACCAGTACCTCGCCCAGGCTGTCTCACCTGCTATGCTGAGAGGGGCCTTGTCGGGTGAAGGGAATATTGGAAGGGATAGACAAGGAAGAGGGAAGAAAGCGTCCGCGTCCGTGGCCTTAGGTTACGTATCATCCCTGTATTTGCTTGGAGGAGACTTGGGAAACCACGGAAAACCACTTCTAGGATGGCTGAGGTGGGAATCGAACCCACCTCTATTCAGTTGACTTCCCGAGGCTGAGTTGACCCCGTTCCAACCCTCGTACCACTTTTCAAATTTCGTGGCAGAGCCGGGAACGGAACCCAGGCCGCCGGGGGTGGCAGCTAATCACACTAACCACTACACCACAGAGGCGGACCATGCAAAAAACATTAAAGAAATCACTGTGCTAATTTTAATTTAATTTAATGTCGTGTGGCTATTTCTAGCCGAGTGCAGCCCTTGTAAGGCAGACCCTCCGATAAGGCCACGGCCGCTTCCTTCCCTTCCAATCTTCCCACCTCCCTCAAGACACCGGTTTAGCATAGCAGGACGAAGTACTGGCCCTCCTTACCAGTTGTATCCCCGACCAAATGTCTCACGCTCCAGGCCACTGCCATTGAAGCGGTAGAGGTGGGATCCCTCGATAAGTCCGAGGGAAAAGCCACCTGAAGAGTAAACGGATTAAATAAAAAAACTTAACTACCGATGCTCTCAGGACATATATAGGCTACATATTTCATTTTAAGCCATAATCATCCAAAAGAAACATGAAGATGATGCATTCTAACACAATTCTTTGTGGGAAACTGCTTGGAACAGGAGATACGAGTCTAGCAAGAGTTTCGCCAGTAGCACTGTTTCGGAGCTTGTTTTGGACCGCGTCACCTCAGCTGAGGGTCACCGAGGGCAATGCTACTGTCGCGATCTGCCACACCTCCCAGCAGCCCTCTCTCAGTGGCAAGGCCGGTATTAGCATAGCGGAATGGAGCGGAACCAGTCCAGAGCGTCGATAATCCTGGCATTAAGCAGCCTGCAGAATTTTAAATCAGTTAGCGGATGAATAAATCAGAGTGCAAGACCATAACTGTCCAGTAAGATCTTTCCATCCATACATAGACATTAATCTTTGAAATTCATGAGAAGGGATATTCAGGGTTCTGTTGCTGCATATTTTGTTCTACGTTAACCTAAAGGTTACGGGTTTAGTCACCTCAACTGATAGTCCGAGGTTCAATAATCTAAAACAGAGAAAGACTTGACGCTGCCCACAGCTTCTTTAAGATATTTTAAATATCTTTTTTACAAATTGTTTTAAGAGCCTCCGTGGCTAAGGCGGCAGCCTCTCAAAGCTGGGTTCCGTGGTTCAAATTCCGGACACTCCATGTGCGATTTGTGATGAATAAAACGGAGGCGGTCCGCCTCTGTGGTGTAATTGTTAGTGTGACTAGCTGCCACCCCCGGCTTCCTTCCTTCCTTCTTCCTTGTCTATCCCTTCCAATCTTCCCATCCCCCCGCAAGGCCCCTGTTCAGCATAGCAGGTGAGGCCACCTGGGCGAGGTACTGGTCATTCTCCCCAGTTGTATACCCCGACCCAATGTCTCACGCTCCATGACACTGCCCTTGAGGCGGTAGAGGCGGGATCTCTCGCTGAGTCCCAGGGAAAAGCCAACCCTTGAGGGTAAACAGATTAATAAGAATAATAATAAGAAAACGGAGGTGGGAGAGGTTTTTCTCCGGATACTCTGGTTTTTCCTGTTATATTTCATTCCAGCAATACTCTCCAATATCATTTCATTTCATCTGTCATTCATTAATTATTGTCCCAAAGGAGTGCGATAGGCTTCGGCAGCCGGCACAATTCCTATCCTCGCCGCTAGATGGGGCTTCATTCATTCCATTACTGACACGGTCGAATGACTGGAAACTGGCTGTGGATTTTCATTTTCACAATTTGTTTTACGTCACACCGGCACAGATAGGTGTTATGGCGACGATTGGACAGGAAAGGGCTAGAAGTTGGAAGGAAGCGGCGGTGGCCTTAATTAAGGTACAGCCTCAGCATTTGTCTGGTTTGAAAATTGGAAACCATGGTAAACCGAAAAAAAAAAAAGGGTTTGAACCCACTATCTCCCGAATATTGGATATTGGCCGCACTTCAGCGACTGCGGCTGTTGAGCTCGGTCTTATTTTAAATAACTGATAGAGCTGTATGGAAATATCTCTTTAATGAGGATGTGTTTAAGTGCCTGTAAATCTGCAGACATGTGTGCTTCCCACTTAAATACAGTAGGTATAAATGACGACCGATTGTGTTGTCAGAATTTCACAGGTTGTATCAACCTGGGGTGCAATAGGCGAGTGCCTTGCCTATGAATCAGTCACTAATCTGCACTAATATCAACTGGAGTCCGCCTCTGTGGTGTAGTGGTTAGTGTGATTAGCTGCCACCCCCGGAGGCCCGGGTTCGATTCCCGGCTCTGCCACGAAATTTGAAAAGTGGTACGAGGGCTGGAACGGGGTCCACTCAGCCTCGGGAGGTCAAGTGAGTAGAGGTGGTTCGATTCCCACTTCAGCCATCCTCGAAGTGGTTTTCCGTGGTTTCCCACTTCTCCTCTAGCTAGGCAAATGCCGGGATGGTACCTAACTTAAGGCCACGGCCGCTTCCTTCCCACTTCCTTGTCTATGCCTTCCAATCTTCCCATCCCCCTACAAGGCCCCTGTTCAGCATAGCAGCTGAGGCCGCCTGGGCGAGGTACTGGTCATTCTCCCCAGTTGTATTCCCCGACCCAGTGTCTCACGCCCCAGGACGCTGCCCTTGAGGCGGTAGAGGTGGGATCCGTCGCTGAGTCCGAGGGAAAAACTGACCCTGGAGGGTAAACAGATTACGAACGAACGAGTGGAACTTGAAGCATACTGTACGCCTTGAATTCGATTACAGTATGTTTTAAATATTCCAATACTTTTTCCACCTTTCACATTTCACTTGGGATTGGTGGGTGATGAAGGTGGTTAGAAGTGGATAGGTATCATGTGACCAATAGCGCTTAGAGAGAACAACACATGAGGAACGATCTCCGCGAATGACATTGAATGACGATTGTAAGGAAATATTGAGAGACAATAAATTCACTGTTGGAATTGTTGACGAACCGATAGCTAGGATCAAAGCCATTCTGTTCTCCTGGCTCTCTCTCTCTGTTATTGTTGCTGGGCTGAGTGACTCAGACGATTGATGCTCTGGCCTTCTGACCCCAACTTGGCAGATTCGATCCTGGCTCAGTCCGATAGTAGTGTCGGTAGATATACTGGCACGTAAAAGAACTCTTGCTGGACCAAATTCCGCCACCATGGCGTCTCCTAAAACCGTCAGTAAGTAGAAGGACGTAAAAATAATAACATCATTATCTCCCTTTATCTGTTCTAACACGCACAGCTGTGGAGACATATCGCTGCCGTAATTCAGTAATATGTTGACTTAAATGTGATTGTTTTGAGAGTAGAGCATGTTTCTCGGAGTGTGAACAAACAAGAATTCAATAGAAGTACAGTACAGAAAGGGGCTGCCTGGCCGAGGCGGTTGAGGCGTGCTCGGTTCGCCCGGAAGGACGTGGGTTCGAATCCCGTCAGGAAGTCGTAAATATTTAAGAAACGAGATTTCCACTTCCGGAGGTGCACATGGTCCTGATGTTCACTACATCAAAAATTCCTGGGGGCAAAGGCGGCCGGGCGTAGAGGTAACCACTCTACACCACCAAGTGCCGAGGTTACGGATAGTGGAAGCCTTTAGGTACATTCCACCCCTCCAAGGGCCTTCATGGCCTGTACGGGGATGATTTTTCCTGACTGTATATAATATATAAACTCTAGATCTTGTTAAATCTCGCATTACCATGAGGTTAGCGGCGCGCGGCTGTGAGCTTACATCCGGGAGATAGTGGGTTCGAACCCCACCGTCGGCAGCCCTGAAGATGGTTTTCTGAGGTTTCCCATTTTCACGCCAGGAAAATGCTGGGGCTATACCTTAATTAAGGCCACGGCCGCTTCCTTCCCACTTCTAGGCCTTTCCTATCCCATCGTCGCCGTAAGACCTATCTGTGTCAGTGCGACGTAAAGCCAATTGTAAAACAAATCGCTTTCTGACATTAAGGGGTCGTTAAGCGCGGAGTTATTTATTTGTATTTAGCATATGGTTTTGGTGCTTCCGTGGCTCAGGCAGCAGGGTGTCGACATCGCACCACTGGTTTCCGTAGTTCATATCCCGCTCAATCCCTGTGAGATTTGTGCGGAGGTGGGACAGGTTTTTCTCCGGGTACTCCAGTTTTCCCTGTCGTCTTTCATTCCAGCAACACTCTCCCCAATATTATTTCATTTCGTCTCTCAGTCATTAATCATTGCCCCAGAGGAGCTCGACAGACTTCGACAGCCGGCACAGTTCCTATTTTCGGCGCTAGTGTAACGGTTCAAATCCCGTTACAAGGTAATATCTGTATATTATTATTATTATTATTATTATTATTATTATTATTATTATTATTATTATTATTATTATTATTATGTCCGTATTATTATTATTTTATCTGTGAGACTACTATTATTTTATTATAATTATTATTCAATTCCATTATGCAATGCTTGTCGCTTGCGTATTTGTAATTGAGTGTATGCATATATACGTATATGTAGATTAACATTAAATACCTGTACAGTGAGAGTTTCGATGTATCAGATGTGGATGTGACGTTGTTATATTGTGCTATACTGTTGACATTTCTGTCAAGTCATCGCCACGTCATGGCTACGGCATCGTGAGCTTTTAGCAATGCGCTCAGAGACTCAGCCGCCTCGGGGGATTTCACCATTACATGCAACAGTTTGAGGCGTTGTGGGAGTATGTTATTGTTATTTCTGGAGATTACGTAGCTGTGTCAACCAACGTCTATAAATGGTGGATGCATACTGTAGCGTCAGTCATTATTTAAACGGAAGCTGAACAGTGAAGAAGTCTACTAGATGAAGAGGCCTCAGTCGGTCAGTCAACGAGTGTGAACGAGAGATGGAGAAGACTCAGTGAGCCATTAATAATTGGTCATTGAGAGAGTGAGGCCAAAGGTTGGTCGGTCACTTAGTTGAAGACACGGACGCAAGGGCTTACCATAGAGTCGGAGAGGGATACCACCTGCAATGATTTAATACCATATTAACTTACAAAGAAGTCAGATGATATGGAGAAGTCCGACTCGTTGGCTGAATAGTCAGCGTATTGGCCTTCGGTTCAGAGGGTCCCGGGTTCGATTCCCGGCCGGGTCGGGGATTTTAATCTTAATTGGTTAATTCCAATGGCCCGGGGGCTGGGTGTTTGTACTGTCCCCAACATTCCTGCAACTCAAACACCACACTTAACACTATCATCCACCACAACAACACGCAGTTACCTACACATGGCAGATGCCGCCCACCCTCATCGGAGGGTCTGCCTTACAAGGGCTGCATTCGGCTATAAATAGCCACACGAAATTATTAATTATTATATGGAGAAGAAGCAGTCACAAAGATGTATCACCAAGTTAGGCGTGACACATATACAGTAAACACCAGATCAAAGGAATACGTCGTAACTGAAGGGTTGGATGCAAGAACCAGGCAGCTCCATTTTTTCTAACTTTTCAGGAGCAAGAAAAAACTGTATAAAATAAGTATGAATGACGGTATAAATACTTATTTCTGTCAGCATATTAATTATGACCTCCTTGATACATTTAGTCTGTATTGTAGCAGAATTTTCAATTTTCTTGTCTTCTATAGCAATAAATTAATTTTGGAGCCACCTGGTTCTTGCATAGCAAATGTTTAATTCAGTCATTTCTGTGGTTTTACTTACCAAAAACTGTATTTTTGCAAAATAAATTACAGTATTGCAGTATGTAAACACTTCATAATAAGTCACAGAAACTTTAAGAACCTTAAATATTAAGTGTATCCACTGTTACAGTATGAAAGTTGATGTTATTCACTTCCAGATGAGGTGTTCACATTATTTTCTCTTGATTGGCTGGTTATGTTGTTGTAATACCACTTGTCAGTGGGAGGTACATAGCGTTTGGCCAGTACTATTACATCCCGAAATTTTGCTTCCTTGATGTGCAGGGCTTCTGGATATAGTTTCTGACTCGCGTGAGGAAACTTTGGAGTACTGTTCTTTTTCAAGAGAGGAAACTCTTGTAGAGAAAAACCTGATGCATTCATTGAACATTTAACAGTTCCACAAAATTCTTCACTATGAATAAACAACCGATATTTTGAAATGGAGAACTTCTCTTTACCTACACCACTAACATTCTTCTTGAAGGATTCTTCAAAAGTACCTTTATAGTCTAGAAAGCTGTCTCTCTCAATTTGTTTGACAACAAATGTTGAGCTTGACCCTCTTATGAGGTTCACATAGTCATTAGGAACATACAGTCTTTCTCTCTTCCGTTTTTTTCTTTTTCTACTATTCTGAAGCTTCGGCACCAGTGACGATGCACTGAACTAAAATCGATGGAAGAACCAAGTGGCTCCTGGAGCTGCCTTGTTCTTGCATTAAAATTATGATGAATGCTATCTCCATGTGGCTCCTTTTCCTTTGTATCGCCAATGGAAGTCATTGGAGTGGCATGGTTCTTGCATAGAAATGTGCGCCTATTTGTTTACATTCGATATATATGAAAATATCCATTTTGACGAAAAGTGGAGCTGCCTGGTTCTTGCATCCAACCCTTCAATTACACTAAAAGTGTTGAAGGTACAGTCAAGTGAATCAGTGAGGAAAATATTTCGTATAAATTGTTAAATGTCCGGTCAAGAAGAATTCAAATTCATGCCTAGCTTTCTTTCAGTTGCAATGTCATAATTTCATATTCTCATCTGTTTTATCGCAACAAGACTCACTATTTTTTTATATATTATTTAAATAATATATTTTGTTCTATCAAACGAATTCATAGTTTATTTCAATGAGAGTAAAATATCTTAACCTCAAAATTAATGAGGAAACCGAACGCCAATCTCCTTTTCCCAGAACTTATATGGTATGTTGTCGAAAGTAAGCTTATTACCCCACACCCTAGAGATAGTCAAGAGTCTCATTCTATTACTGCTGCACTGAGTGGTAGCTGGCGCCCTTCAAATAACGCATGTGTAAGTAAGCACGTAACAAGTAAGTGTGAGTACAAGGTCCGAAGAGTGTGTATTTTATTTAATAAATGTTAATTTTCATAATTTCCATTTTAAATGCAGATATTCAGATTTTTAAATATAAAAGCAGTTTTATATGTTTGTAAATACAGTAAAGGAGCCAGGAACATGTTTACAATGTGTCGACGCAACGTGAGACTCGAATAAATTCAGAATTTGTTCTGAATGACATCATATCATAGGTTCATTTAAGACGACGGAATTATTACCGGTAAATGTCCGAAGTGTAATTTTTTATATATATTTGTATTTTGGGGATATGTCAAAGGAATTGAAGAGGGAAATTAATTTGAGATCGCGTACTATCACTAGTGAACCAAAGATGGACAAGGAAGACAATAATAAGTCATGTGACGACGAGGTTGTTGCTTCTATGAACATCCAAGGTGAGGTGGAAAATAGGGAGCAGGTGAATACGGTGGAAGTTTCTGAGGTAATTCAGGAAAGTGCAGAAATTGAAAAGCACACTGAAACTCAGAAGGAAGTCCCAGGGGGGATGAACCAAGATCAATTTTCCTTGCTGATGGCCACTGTACCGGGCGGTACACCTCCGCTAATTCAAACTTTGCGCCAGTTGAAACTTCTCTACTGGAGGAAGCCTGAACTTTAACTACAGTGTTAATTCTCAAGTTTTTCAGAAGATGTCTCTACTTGTAAATTTTGAAGTGTTCTGAACTGTGTCGTTTTCGATGTATTTTTGTTTTGCCTGTAGTAAGAAGTGTGAACATTCTCTCCTAGATGGCACTACTGAAGGACTACAATTATGCACCCTAGTGCGAAGTGAAAGGACTGTGTTTTGGAGAAATTTTGGGTTCATAAGTTTGTTCTTTGTTAAATTTCTTTCAGTCATTGTTTAGGTTGGCTGTATAACCCTTCACCTTCCGCCAGTTTTGAATTCGACCAATGAGTATTTTTTGTAATTAATTTTCCACCAATTCTGGTTTTCTTCCTCAGTTTTGACATGTAATCTTTTGGCCGTCCAATAAAATGATTTTGGGCGGGTGTTATCATTCCTGAAAGGTCTCGAATGTTCCGCGAGGTTATATAAACTGCTGATTTTCGGGTCTCTGCGCCAATTCCGTAACATCTATCATTGTGTAAATTATGTAGCAGGGGGCGGGAAGCGCCTCTTTCTTCGGGCAGCAGATCAACCACCAGGTAATGGCCGTTTTATTACTTATTTTCTTGCCAGCTCAGCAGTTTAACCCTCGGGGCGGGTTCGAAATCTTTTACCATGTAACTTCCCCTAAAATGTAAAAGACTTTGGTTTAAATTCTGCCTCTGTAACTACATATTGGGATAGAGAGTGCTTAACCCTCTCGAGCTCCCACTCATATTGCTTTGAGGTGAACTTATTTTCACAACCGTTTCTTCCCTTCTAATGTAATGTAAATCGTTTTCTTATATAAGTCACCTCTTTAGTATGGGATTAGCCCTTGCATTAGTGGCCTAGTGCCAAGTAGGTTTTAAAGAAGTATATTCGGAGTGCCAGTTTCGCCTCCACTCAAGTTTGTACTTTGGGGCCTTGTAATTTTCCTGTTTATTTACTAAATCGGTCTCAGTAGGTTGGGTATTTTTACCCCTGTGTTTATGTCCTTACAGGACAACTTGAAGGTGGAGTTTGGTGTGGCCTTTGATAGGCTTGAACTTTGAGAGCGGATTGGTCTTTCTTAAAATTGGTTTCTGTGTGCCTCGAGTAGGCTTTACTGAGTAATAGGGAGCAGTGCTCCTGGGCATTATTGGGGTTTTCTGCCCCTTTGTTAAATCTTGTACAAGTAAAGTTGGGCTAATTGCCCAAGAATGGTGAGTCCGGGGCTCGAAGCCCAAATTCTGTAAAAACTGTAATTGTACCTTCTTAACTTGTTCCTGTTATTCTTGTTATTTCTGGATCTTGGAAAGAAAATATAACCTTTGTTAAATTTTATCTTAATTTTAATTTCGTAAGCCGAGACCTGTTCATCCCAGCACCTTCTTTCACCTCTAACTACCACGGAAAACTCCGTAACAGCCACAATAATTAGTAGTAGTGAAAATAATTAAAAAGAGATGAAAGAATTTTTAGTAGTAGTAGTGAAAATAATAAGAGATGAAAGAATTAATTAGTACTAATAATGAAAATTGTAATAAACAGATTGACTCCATAAGTAGTAAAATGGAACAAGTAATTAGTAGTAACGAAAATAGTAAGGAAGAGATGAAAGAATTAAATAGTACTAATAATGAAAATTGTAATAAGCAGATTAACGCTATAAGTAGTAAAATCGAAGAATTGATTAATGGTAACAGTGCGATTAATGTTAAAATAGATAGGTTAAGTGGATCACTAAATTCTAAAAAAAGATACTAAGATATTAGAGATAAATAATCAAACATCTAAGTCAGAATATAAGTTAGAAAGTAAGTCAAATGAAGAGTGCGTAGAAATGGGAGGCGAAATGAAGTCGAGTCGGAGCGATCTTCGTACTCAAATTGAGCATGTCAAAGGAACTTGTACAGAGAATATCGTAGAATTAAGTGATAAAAGTTCTAGTAATCGGGAAGAAATTCAGGAGGTAGTCGAGGAAAGATTGGACAAGATTTACAATGCAGTTGGGGAAGATACGAGGGAACAGATTAGTAGAATCGAGCAGATTGAAGGAAGGCTTGTGGGGGTCACTGAACTACGGAACGAACAGGAAACGCTATCACAGCAGGTGAGAGAGAGAGAGAGAGAGAGGAAGAATTGCAGGAAGAAGTGAGAATAGAGGAAGAGAAGGCTGAGAGAGGAGCGGAAGAAGAAATTTTGAGTTGCCAGGAAGTGATACGGCAGGAATTTACAGGTAAGACAGCGGTAGAGGTGATAGTAGCGAGTGGTTTGTTCAATAGGGATCATGATTTAACTAGGTTTTCTGGAAAACAGTTCAGTACTACAGAATTTGTAAAAGTAGTCGAGAAAAGATTTGCAAGTAAGTTGAGGAATAATGTTATTAAATGGGAATACGGGCTGGAAATATTGTCGAATGTTTTATCGGTGAAAGTAAAATATGGTTTCGAGTGTACTGGGATAATATGTCTAATTTAGGGGAGATTAAAGACAAGTTCATTGACAGGCTTTGGAAGGAATGTGTGGAAGGGCGCACGCTCGAGAGAGAGAGCGCATGATGTCTGGGGAAAGTAGTATTGTAGAGAGAGGGGGAAAATGTTAGCCGTGTATCAGAGGAGAGGGGGTGATCATGGGGGGCGTATGGATTTGAGTTATGAGAGAGGTCAGAAGAGTAACCAGAGAGAATCGGAAGATGGGGGCCGTATGGATTTGAGTTATGAGAGAGAGGGTCAGAGGAGTAACCAGAGAGAATCGGAAGATGGGAGGCGTACGGGTTTGAGTTATCAGAGAGACTATGATAGTCGTAATATGAATGTTATCCAGGTGTCTTTATCGAGCCAGAGTATTTCAGATTCACAGGGATCGGATAAATTAAGTCACATGGACAGTCCGAAGGTAGAAGTTGAACAGGTGTGTAGTATAAGTAGTTGTCTAGTGAATGTAGATTTAAGAGTATAGTGTGATTGTGACCTAAGTAATGTTAAGTGAGATATTTAAGTAGTGACGTAGTCGAAGATCATGAAGTAATTAATGGTAGCAGTAAGTTAGACGTAATAAGTGTTCTGTTAAGTGATGGAAGTCCTTATAATACTGAGAATATGATGTAAGTAGTGAAGTAGTAACTCCGATGATAGAAACTGTGATATGAAGAAGGTAAGTGAAGGTACTATTAGATATTATAACAGCCGTTGGGTAAGTCATAGTGAGTAAAGAAGATGATAGCGGTACCAATCATAATTGAAGATAATTGTAAGTTTCAGCCACGCCTTGTTGTACCAAAACTTGTGTATTCAGTTATTTTAGAGGCTGACTTGGTTGCAAATCATGGAAGTTGAGTAGACTTTAATTTAGGTAGTGTGTGTTTGTTCTATGAGGAAACTAGCAAAGAAGTACGTGTTAATTATGATGGTCTGAGGTAAATGTATTGGTAACGTGTGTTCTTTAAAGATAGATGAGATGTAAGTGAAGGTGTTCCTAGTGAGAGGAAATGTGTTGAGGTGTGTTACGTGTCTATAACGACCAGTATCCGAGGGATAGTCGGTATGAGGCAGTGACGTGAGGTAATTTGGGTGAATTACAGGAGGAGTAATTGTGTTCGATGTTAGGTAAGTATCGAGATGTATTTAGTGGTAAGTGGGGAAGAACACGTATGTGAACATAAATTTGTAGTAAATGACCACTGATCGTTTGTGGGAGGTAAGTACCCCATTCAACTTAAAAATGCTAGTGACGTCTAAGAACAAATAAACATTATGCTGGATTACGGTATAATTGAACCATCTTGTAGCCATAGTATTGATTCTTTAATTATTGTTGCCAAGAAGGATGTGTTTTATTGAGAGATGTAAGTTAACAAGGGCAAAATTGGTTCAGTTTGAGTGTCAATGTGCTACTCAGAGTTCCATTCCACGATCTGCAGAGGCGGGAAATATGTTGAAGTTATTTTTTGTATCAGGGGTATTTCACTATTGTGAACCGTATCGGGAAGTGTGCATATTCCTTAAAAGATCAGGAAGGGAAGATTGTCGGTACTTATAACATTAGGAATTTGAAGAAGTACTTCTTGTGAAATTTGTTGAGGTAAGAATAAGATGATTAATTTTGTAATAAACTGGCAAAATAAAACTAACATATATGAATTTGCGTGCGAACCAAGTGTCGTATTGGTGTATTGGAAGAATAAGTGCTACATTGTCATGTTGTGTGGCAAAGCGGAGAACAAGACATTGGACAGTTATCTGTGATAACAATATGCAAGAAAAGTTCTCATATAAGTGAATTTTCACAAAATGTTTTGATATGTTAAAAAAAGAAGAATGTAATTTAATCAATAAAAATTATTTGTATGTATTAAATTGAGTGCTGTACTCTTGTGATTTGTATGAGAGAAAAAGAGAATGGGACAATGGACAGTTATCTACGATGACAATGTGCGAGAAAATTTCTCATATATGTGAAGTATTATAAAATGTATGGATGTTGAAAAAGAAAATTATTGTTGTATACTCATTTAAAGTGTTTATCTGTGTCAGTGTTATATACACTGACTGACAGAGCAAATGCAACACCAAGAAGGAGTGGTTCGAAAGGGATGAAAGTTGGGGAAAAAACAGAGACGGCACGGACGAATAATTGATGTTTATTTCAAACCGATATGCAGGTTACACAATGCGCACGGCATCGACTCAGTAGGATGTAGGACCACCGCGAGCGGCGATGCACGCAGAAACACGTCGAGGTACAGAGTCAATAAGAGTGCGGATGGTGTCCTGAGCGATGGTGATGGTTCTCCATTCTCTGTCAACCATTTGCCACAGTTGGTCGTCCGTACGAGGCTGGGGCAGAGTTTGCAAACGGCGTCCAATGAGATCCCACACGTGTTCGATTGGTGAGAGATCCGGAGAGTACGCTGGCCACGGAAGGATCTGTACACCTCGTAGAGCCTGTTGGGAGATGCGAGCAGTGTGTGGGCGGGCATTATCCTGCTGAAACAGAGCATTGGGCAGCCCCTGAAGGTACGGGAGTGCCACCGGCCGCAGCACATGCTGCACGTAGCGGTGGGCATTTAACGTGCCTTGAATACGCACTAGAGGTGACGTGGAATCATACGCAATAGCGCCCCAAACCATGATGCCGCGTTGTCTAGCGGTAGGGCGCTCCACAGTTACTGCCGGATTTGACCTTTGTCCACGCCGACGCCACACTCGTCTGCGGTGACTATCACTGACAGAACAGAAGCGTGAATCATCGGAGAACACGACGTTCCGCCATTCCCTCATCCAAGTCGCTCTAGCCCGGCACCATGCCAGGCGTGCACGTCTATGCTGTGGAGTCAATGGTAGTCTTCTGAGCGGACGCCGGGAGTGCAGGCCTCCTTCAACCAATCGACGGGAAATTGTTCTGGTCGATATTGGAACAGCCAGAGTGTCTTGCACATGCTGAAGAATGGCGGTTGACGTGGCGTGTGGGGCTGCCACCGCTTGGCAGCGGATGCGCCGATCCTCGCGTGCTGACGTCACTCAGGCTGCGCCTGGACCCCTCGCACGTGCCACATGTCCCTGCGCCAACCATCTTCGCCACAGGCGCTGCACCGTGGACACATCCCTATGGGTATCGGCTGCGATTTGACGAAGCGACCAACCTGCCCTTCTCAGCCCGATCACCATACCCCTCGTAAAGTCGTCTGTCTGCTGGAAATGCCTCCGTTGACGGCGGCCTGGCATTCTTAGCTATACACGTATCCTGTGGCACACGACAACACGTGCTACAATGACTGTCGGCTGAGAAATCACGGTACGAAGTGGGCCATTCGCCAACGCCGTGTCCCATTTATCGTTCGCTACGTGCGCAGCACAGCGGCGCATTTCACATCATGAGCATACCTCAGTGACGTCAGTCTACCCTGCAATTGGCATAAAGTTCTGACCACTCCTTCTTGGTGTTGCATTTGCTCTGTCAGTCAGTGTATATAATTTTGTTCATAAATCAATCAATTCTTTGTTCTTCGATTTATTTATGAGGGAGGTGAATTGTAACGGTTCAAATCCCGTTACAAGGTAATATCTGTATATTCTTCTTCTTCTTCTTTTCCTACCGCTTTTCCCACACCTGTGGGGTCGCGGGTGCGATCTGTGTCGCACATGTGGATTTGGCCCTGTTTTACGGCCGGATGCCCTTCCTGACGCCAACCCTATATGGAGGGATGTTATCACTATTGCGTGTTTCTGTGGTGGTTGGTAGTGTAGTGTGTTGTGTTGTGTGAATATGAAGAGGAAAGTGTTGGGACGGACACAAACACCCAATCCCCGAGCCAGAAGAATTAATCAGAAGCGATTAAAATCCCCGACCCGGCCGGGAATCGAACCCGGGACCCTCTGAACCGAAGGTCAGGACGCTGACCATTCAGCCAACGAGTCGGACTAATATCTGTATATTATTATTATTATTATTATTATTATTATTATTATTATTATTATTATTATTATTATTATTATTATTATTATTATTATTATTATTTCCGTATTATTATTATTTTATTATTTTATCTGTGAGATTACTATTATTTTATTATAATTATTATTCAATTCCATTATGCAATGCTTGTCGCTTGCGTATTTGTAATTGAGTGTATGCATATATACGTATATGTAGATTAACATTAAATACCTGTACAGTAAGAGTTTCGATGTATCAGATGTGGATGTGACGTTGTTATATTGTGCTATACTGTTGACATTTCTGTCAAGTCATCGCCACGTCATGGCTACGTCATCGTGAGCTTTTAGCAATGCGCTCAGAGACTCAGCCGCCCCGGGGGATTTCACCATTCCATGCAACAGTTTGAGGCGTTGTGGGAGTATGTCATTGTTATTTCTGAAGATTACGTAGCTGTGTCAACCAACGTCTATAAAAGGTGGATGCATACTGTAGCGTCAGTCATTATTTAAACAGAAGCTGAACAGTGAAGAAGTCTACTAGATGAAGAGGCCTCAGTCGGTCAGTCAACGAGTGTGAACGAGAGATGGAGAAGACTCAGTGAGCCATTAATAATTGGTCATTGAGAGAGTGAGGCCAAAGGTTGGTCGGTCACTTAGTTGAAGACACGAACGCAAGGGCTTACCATGGAGTCAGAGAGGGATACCACCTGCAATGAGGTAATACCATATTGACTTACAAAGAAGTCAGATGAGATGGAGAAGAAGCAGTCACAAGGATGTATCACCAAGTTAGGCGTGACACATCTACAGTAAACACCAGATCAAAGGAATACGTCGTAATTACACTAAAAGTGTTGAAGGTACAGTCAAGTGAATCAGTGAGGGAAATATTTCGTATAAATTGTTAAATGTCCGGTCAAGAAGAATTCAAATTCATGCCTAGCTTTCTTTCAATTGCAATGTCATAATTTCATATTCTCATCTGTTTTATCGCAACAAGACTCACTATTTTTTATATATTATTTAAAGAATATATTTTGTTCTATCAAACGAATTCATAGTTTTATTTCAATGACAGTAAAATATCTTAACCTCAAAATTAATGAGGAAACCGAACGCCAATCTCCTTTACCCAGAACTTATATGGTATTTTGTCAAAAGTAAGCTTATTACCCCACACCCTAGAGATAGTCAAGAGTCTCATTCTATTATTGCTGCACTGAGTGGTAGCTGGCGCCCTTCAAATAACGTATGTGTAAGTAAGCACGTAACAAGTAAGTGTGAGTACAAGGTGCGACGAGTGTGTATTTTATTTAATGAATGTTAATTTTCATAATTTCCATTTTAAATGCAGATATTCAGATTTTTCAATATAAAAGCAGTTTTATATGTTTGTAAATTCAGTAAAAGAGTCAGGAACATGTTTACACTAGATAATTCTATTTCTACTTCATTCCTTCCATTCCTGACCCGGTCAAATGACTGGAGACAGGCTGATAATTTGTATTTCCATTTTTATGGCTTTTTCCGAGGACCATGTTCGACGCCCATGGTTGATATGCGCGTCTGGGTGTAAGATGATGCAGATACTGAAGTAGGTGGAGGTTGGAACCCGGTGTCTGCACATACTCTACTCCTGTCGAATAACACCAAGGGGTTCTGATCCAGGCTTAACGTCGCCATCCGACTGACGAATCACCATCAATTGCGTCATGTGCCCGCACTTCATATGGGCAGTGAAGAGAATCCAATCCTTTGGCTCTCAATTTAGTGTTTAAATTGCATTCCTCCTACCCTGCCGGCCAACAGGTGGTGGTGGTAGTGAATATTATTATTATTATTATTGTTACGGAGTTATCCGTGGTAGTTAAAGGTGAAAGGAGGTGCGGGCGGGAATAGGTCTCAACTTACGAAATTAAAGTTAATTTAAAACTTTAACAAAGGTTATATTTTCTTTTCAAAATCAACAGATAACAACAGCAGAGTAACAGGTACCAAGTAGCAGGAAAACAATTTAAGAAATTACAATTGTTACAAGATTTGGGCTTCGAGCCCCAAGATTAATTTCTGAGCTCTCAGCTCACCACCACAATAGCTAAAGGGCAAAAAACCCCTAAGTACGTGGAGCACTTGCTCCTAATTACAATGTTAAGATGAAAAGAGCAGACCCGCTCTCAATTTTACAAGCCTATCAAAGGCTACAACAACCTTCATTCCTAACTGCCCTTAAGGCACACATACAGTGAAACAGGGGTATCTTGTACCCAACCTACAGGGCCTTCACATGAAGAAAACAAACTCTGGGTTAATTAAATGCCCCCCCCCCCCAAAAAAAATAATTGACTGGAGGCGTAGCTTGCACTCCTACATGAAACTTCTTAAAACCTAGGTGGCACTCGGCCAGTTATACAGGGGCTAATACCATACTAGGGAGGTGACTAGTCGGCAAATAAGTTTAAAACTTTAAGAAGGAAGAGAAAAACGGTTACGAAAACATAGTCACCTCAAATTCAAAATGAAGGGGAGTTCGAGAGGGTGAAGCACTCTCTATCCCCGCTTTACAGATTTGTAATTTATAGATAGACAGAAAAGAATTTACATTTTAAAAGGGTAATTTACGTACAAAAGGTTTCGAACCCTCCCCGAGAGTTAAATTGCTGAGCTAGCAAGAAATGAAGATGTTAACAGGCCATTACCTTGTAGATGAACTGCTGCTTGGAGAAAGAGGCGCTTCCCGCCCCCTGCTATATATGTTCACACACTGCGAAAGATGTTACTGAAGTGGCCCGGAGACAAGAAAATCAGCAGTTTTTATACCCTCGTGGAAAATTCGAGACCTTTCAAGAATGAAAAAGACACACCCCTTCAACTTTATTGGTAGACTAGGAATTACACATGGAAACCTGAGGAAGAAAGCAATGATTGGAGGAAAATTACTTAGAGAAATTACTGATTGGTTAAATTCAAAGCTGGCGGAAAGAGAAGGGTTATACAGCCAACCCAAAAAATGACTGAAAGAAATTTATCAAAGAACAAACTTATGAATACCAAATTTCTTCAAAAAAACAGTTCCTTCACTTCGCACTAGGGTGCACGATTATAGTTCTTAAGTAGTGCCATCTAGAAGAGAATGTCCACACTTCTTGCTACAGAGCAAACAAATACAAATCGAAATAGACATAGTTCAGAACACTTCAAAATTTACAGTAGAGACATCTTCCGAGAAACCTTTGATTTGATACAGATTTTAAAGTTCAGAGTTTCTCCTGTATAGAGGTTTCAAGTGGCGCAATGTTTGAATTCGCGGCGTGGAGGTGTACCGCCCGGTACAATTATTATTATTATTATTATTATTATTATTATTATTATTATTGTTATTATTATTATTATTATTATTATTATTATTATTATTATTATTATTATTATTATTATTACTAGCTGTAGTACCCGGCGTTGCCCGGATAGTTTTTGAATGTTTACATTTAATATTTGTATTACCAGTTAGTTGAGTGTGAAGTAAATGCTTATAGAATTCTTTTTGAGATGTTGATTTTACGATTTATCATGTAGTTTTATAGTTATTTAGATGTATCTGACTTCAAGTTTTAGATTATTTAATTATCGAGTAAACACTAATCTCGGTCATTTTATACTATTTACTTTTAAGCCCTTCTCAGCTCCTGCCTCGATGGAGGCTGAACGTGGACTTAAACGCTATCCACAGCGTCACAGTTCGTATCAGCGACACATAAGCAATGGATTTCGACATTAATATTGGTTATTTTCCTTATTTTTGCACGTCAGCCCCTCTCATTCCCCAACACCAGCGGGGGCTGGGTGTATCTGACCTCCACAGTAATGTTTTCTATATAGTAAGTCATGTGTATACCAAGTTTGATTGAGAGATATGCTAAAACATACACACATCCTTAAACTCTGTCCCTTTGGACGTTTTCAATTTTTTGCCAGTTCTCATCCGCCTGCCGAGTAGGACTGAGCTTTATCTTAAACGGCATCCAGAGTGTTACAGTTCATCTCAGCGACCCAAATTTCGGTCATTTTCGGTTAATATTTACATTTCGCCCCTACTTTAGAGGCTAGGAGTCTCTTACCCCTAGGGTATATTTCTCGAGACAGTAGGTCCAGTATACACACATGCGTCCATTCTCTCGGTCATTTTCGAAATTTTGTTTTTCACTTTTTCTCACCGCTATGCGAAAGGAGGCAGAAATTTGACTTCTAAAAAAATTGGAGCGTTACTATTCATCTCAGCGACCCCGAAAAGAATGGATTCGACACTATTTTCGATTATTTCTACACCTCATCCCATCGTAGGTGTGCTAGGGTTGTCATACCTCCACGCACTTTGTCTCCTGATAATAAGTCATAAGTGACCAAGTTTGTTTGAAATTGTTCCCGTAGTCCCGAAACTTATGGATTCAACACTAATATCGGTCATTTTCAGTCTCAATTACATTTCGTACCCTTATCTAAGGATTCAAGGGGTGTCTTTCCCCCTTAGTATTTTTTTCAGGTAATAGGTAATATTTGTATTAAGTTCTGCTGACAGTTATAATGGAACGTAGAAAAAACATCCTTATTTGGATATTTTCTGTTCCTGACTCTTTCTCACCCGCCTGGCAATTGGGGATCAACTTGGACTTAAACGACAACCGGAGTGTCACTCCTCATTTAAGCGACACAAAAAACCATGGATGTGACATTATTTTCGATTATTTTATATCTAACTCCCTTCCTAACCAATCACCACAAAAGGGGCCTTAATTTGGACCTTAAAAGTCCAGAGTGCCACTATTCACCTCAGCGACCCTAAAAACTGTGGATTCGACACTAATTACGATTATTTTTATATATCACTCCCCCTTGCCCCCCGCCCCTAATGGATCCTGGGGTGTCTTATCCCCACGTGGTTTGTCTCCTGATAGTAAAAATCCGGAGTGTTGCTATTCACTTTGGTGACCCCGAAAACTACGTATTCGACACAATTTTCGATTACATGTATATATCACTTCCCTCTCGCCCCCACGCCAACTTGGACTTAAAAAAATTGGAGTGTCACTATTCATCTCAGCAACCCAAAAATGTATGTACGTTGATGATTTTCATATCTCAAGCCCCCCGCCCCCCACCCCTAATGGTTCCTGGGGTGTCTTATTCCCATGTGGTTTGTCTCCTGATAGTAAAAATCCGGAGTGTCAGTATTCATCTCAGCGACCCCGAAGAGTACTCGACATTCTTTTCGATTATTTTTATACATCACTCCCCACCTTGTCCCCCACCCTAAAGGGGGCTGAACTTGGAATTTAAAAATTCCCGGGATGTCACTATTCACCTAAGCGGCCACGAAAATTATGGACTCGACACTATTTTCGATTATGTGTATATATCACTCCCCCCTCGCCCCTACTCCAAAGGGGGCTGAACATGGACTTTTAAAAAATTCGGAGTGTAACTATTCATCTCAGCGACCCCGAAAAGTATGGATTCGACACTATTTTCGTTTATTATTATATATGACCCCCCTCGCCCCCCGCCCCTAACGGTTCCTGGGGTGTCTTACCCCCACGTGGTTTGCCTCCCGATTCCAAAAATCCGGAGTGTCGCTATTCACTTTGGCGACCCCGAAAACGATGTATTTGACACTATTTTCGATTATTTGTATATATCACTCCCCCCTCGCCCCCACCCTAAAAGGGGGCTGAACTTGGACTTTTAAATAAATCGGAGTGTCACTATTCATCTCAGCGACCCCGAAAAGTGTGGATTCGACACTATTTTCGTTTATTTTTATTTATGACCCCCTCGCCCCCCGCCCCTAAGGGTTCCTGGCGTGTCTCACCCCCACGTGGTTTGTCACCTGATACTGAAAATCCGGATTGTCGCTATTCACTTTGGCGACCCCGAAAACTATGTATTCGACATTATTTTCGATTATTTGTATATATCACTCCCCCCTCGCCCCCACCTCAAAGGGGGCTGAACTTGGACTTTAAAAAAATTCGGAGTGTCACTATTCATCTCAGCGACCCCGAAAAGTATGGATTCGATACTATTTTCATATAGGCCTATTTTTATATATGACCCCCTCGCCCCCCGCCCCTAAGGGTTCCTGGGATGTCTTACCCCCACGTGGTTTGTCTCCTGATACCAAAAATCCGGAGTGTCACTATTAACTTTGGCGACCCTGAAAACTATGTATTCGACATTATTTTCGATTATTTATATATATCACTCCCCCCCTCGCCCCCACCCCAAAGGGGCTGAACCTGGACTTTAAAAACAAAATTGGAGTGTCACTATTCATCTCAGCGATCCCGAAAAGTATGGATTCGACACTATTTTCATTTATTTTTATATATGACCCCCCTCGCCCCCCGCCGCTAAGGGTTTCTGGGGTGTCTTACCCCCACGTGGTTTGTCTCCTGATACCAAAAATCCGGAGTGTCGCTTTTCACTTTGGCGACCCCGAAAACTATGTATTTGACACTATTTTCGATTATTTGTATATATCACTCCCCCCTCGCCCCCACCCCAAAGGGGGCTGAATTTGGACTTTTAAAAATATCGGAGTGTCACTATTCATCTCAGCGACCCCGAAAAGTGTGGATTCGACACTATTTTCATTTATTTTTATTTATGACCCCCCTCGCCCCCCACCGCTAAGGGTTCCTGGCGTGTCTTACCCCCACGTAGTTTGTCTCCTGATACTGAAAATCCGGATTGTCGCTATTCACTTTGGCGACCCCGAAAACTATGTATTCGACATTATTTTCGATTATTTGTATATATCACTCCCCCCTCGCCCCCACCCCAAAGGGGGCTAAACTTGGACTTTAAAAAAATTGGAGTGTCACTATTCATCTCAGCGACCCCGAAAAGTATGGATTCGTCACTATTTTCATTTATTTTTATATATGACCCCCCTCTCCCCCCGCCCCCAGGGGTGTTTGGGATGTTGTACCCCCACGCGGTTTGTCTCCTGATACCAAGTCATAAGTGTATCAAATTTGGTTGAAATCGCTCCGATGGTTTGGGAGGAGATGTGGTACAAACCCACCCACCCACATACATACAATGACTTTTATATATATATAGATTATTATTATTATTATTATTATTATTATTATTATTATTATTATTATTATTATTATTATTATTATTATTTTGCTATTTGCTTTACATCGCACCGACACAAGGCTTATGGCAACGAAGGGGTAAGAAAGGCCTAGGAATGGGAAGAAACCGGACGTGGCCTTAATTAAGGTACAGCCCCAGCATTTGCCTGGTGTGAAAATGGGAAACCACGAGGGCTGCCGACAAAGGGGTTCGAATCCACTATCTCCCGGATGCAATCTCACAGGTGCGCGTTCCTAACCGCAAAGCCAACTAGCCCGGTCTGATTTCCCTTGGCCAACTGTCGGTCTCCTCTGAACTCAACGGTATTGCGTCTACGAGGCCTACTAATAAGTTCTTGCATCCGTTTTAGCATTTTTTAACGTATACAGCTGATGCCACCCACTATTACGAAACACTCGGTTGGTTAAAGATTTAAGCGGATGAGATATTTACACACTGCTACAACTCGTTTTCCAACTCTTGAATGAAGCAACACCTCGGTAATTTTCCTCAGATCTCAGCCATCTCTCCACTACTCATCAGCATTACAGTCGATCCAACTACTCACTAATAAATCGTATATCTGTGTACAGGAGTTCGTTTCTAGTGCTTGATGCTAGAGTCCAGGACCTCTCAGGGTGCATGCGCGTGGTGCATGCACTGTGCACGGTGCAGAAGACGACTTGGCTTGGTTGACCAGAGTGCAGACCCCCCACTCTTCGATTTGGAGCAATAGCGCTTACTCTCTCTCTTTCCTCCCGCCTGTCTCGCTCGCTCCGCCTGTCTCCCTCTGCCCCACTTGCGCCGTAGCCCTCCATATCCGCGCTGAGTTGAACCGAGTAGAGCCGAGCTTAGCCGAGTAGCCCAGAGACGAAGCGTTGATCCGAGTCATGCTGAGCGACACCGATGCACAGTGCATGGAGTTCTTGCGCCTCGATCTGCACGCGTGAGATTTTGGGCGTTTGAGAGGCCCTGTGCTATACTATGGAATTATCTCTTTACGGAGAGATAGGAACTGTACTACATTAGCCTCTATAAAAAAAACGGCAGGGCCTAAGTACGTACCCAGCTTGTGCTCGAATAAATTTAAAAACCAATGACGTACTACTTAACTGTTTCCATTCATTACATAATTGTAATACGAAGCACTAACTTAAGTAGATCTTCAGTCTAACTACAAATGGTGCATGTTTTGTTTTAATTTACATGTTTTCATTATCCTCAATACTCTAATTACATACAGAATTATTTTGTCTATAAGTTACCATATTTCCAGTTTTTACATTGAAAGATTGAATGTTTGTCCCCCCCCCCCCCATTTTAAAAATTTTGTTTCACGTCGCATCGACATGGATAGGTCTCATGGCGACGATATAGCAGTGGGAAGGAAGTGACCGTAGTCTTAATTAAGGTACAGCCGCAGCATTTGCTGGTGAAGAAATGGGAAACCACGGAAAATCATCTTCAGGCCTGCCAACAGTGGAGATCGAACCCACTATTTCCCGAATGCAAGCTGATAGCTACGTTACCCAAACCGCGCGCCCACTTGCTCGGTAGATTGAATGTTGAAACCTCTTCTTCACTGCCACCACCACCACCACCACCATCATCATCATCATCATCATCATCACACCTAATAATCATCACCTTATATATTTAATCCAAACTGCAATCAGGAATGTGGTTAAGTGTAAGAAAGGGCCAGGAGGCCTAAATTCGCCATTTGAAAAGACATAAATAAATAAATAAATAAATAAATAAATAAATAAATAAATAAATAAATAAATAAATAAATAAATAAATAAATAAATTCATTAAAAAGTAAATAAATTCTACATATTCCAATGAGTTCGTCTAATCAAAGCACAGTTTATCAGCAACCATCCCTTTTATCCGCGATAGGTTTGGTACAGATTAACTCGGAAAATCGAGACCCTACTGCATTTGTAAACAATTAATGGGTGTGTGTGTGCGTGGGCAAATCATACTATTTTAATTGCACTGTCACCTGCAAAGTTATGGTCTGCTTAAGTGTAGCCTACATTAAAAGTACAAAGTACTTTGACTTCGACAAAGTTAAGACTTGTCCATGTATGGAAGTAAATGTTTGGAATATCTTTAATATGGTCTTCTTCTTTCTTCTTTTCTAGCCTACCGAGCTCGATAGCTGCAGTCGCTTAAGTGCGGCCAGTATCCAGTGTTCGGGAGATAGTGGGTTCGAACCCCACTGTCGGCAGCCATCAAGATGGTTTTCCGTGGTTTCCCATTTTCACACCAGGTAAATACCTTAATTAAGGCCACGTCCACTTCCTTCCCACTCCTAGCCCTTTCCTGTCCAATCGTCGCCATAAGACCTATCTGTGTCGGTGCGACGTAAAGCAAATAGCAAAAAAAAAAAAAAAAAAAAAAAGAGTTTTTCTAGCCTATTTCAGTCCACTACTAGATGTAGGCCTCTTCATTATGCTTCCATCTTCTTCGGTCTTGAGCTACTTGGAACCAGAGTGTTTCAGCCAACAGCTCTATGTCATCGAGCCGTCTCTTCTGGGATCTTCCAATGCCTCTCTTGTGTCCCCATGGTCTCCAGTGAACAATCCTAGAGGTCCGTCTTTGTAGTCTTGTCGAGCTATGTGTCCTACCCATTACCATTTTACTCTTGCTACTCTCTCCAGAATGTCTGTTACATTCGTTCTTCTCCTGATGTCCTTTGAACGGATCTTATCCCTAAGGCTGATCCCTAGCATCTGTCGCTGCATGGCTCGTTGAGTTCTCTGAAGCTTGCGAGCACTTTCCTTCGTCAGTCATCGTTTCTAGACCGTAAGTAGTAACTGACAGCTCGCACGTATTATAAACCTTGGTCTTCTGGTTAATTGGAACATCATTGTTGGTCAGGATGAATCTTATTTTTCGGAATGCTATCCAACTCACACCTATTCTGCGAGGAATTACCGCTTTTTTTTTTTTTTTTTTTTTTTTTTTTTTTCCAAGTTTTATCTCGTGTCCAAGATAGATGTACTCACCGACGTCTTCTATATATTGGTTTCCCATTGTAAATGGTTGACTGTCTGGGCTTTAACATGGTAGAATTGGTTATCCGAGCCTCGACTAACAGAGGATCCGTGTTATCCGAACCTGATAACAAATGATTAAACAACGATTTCGTTTTCATTAGCGCCAAAATAATTCAAATTATTTCACGGCTCTCTTCTAATATATATTAGATTAAACTTACCACAAAACGACTGCACTGTTTCGCGTCTCGAGTCATTTGTCACTAACCGCTATCCAATTGCAGTTAAATGTAATTTAAAAGCTTTTCAGTCTTCGAACATACAAGTTCAGTATAAAAATTACACTATAACATACCTATAAAAAGCACACTATTAAACAAGGAATAAGAATACACACAGACTGAAAACTTTTAGGTTACATTTAACTGAGTCGACATTGGACAGTACGGCTTCCTTCTTAACAAATTGCTGTTATCTTGATTGATTTTTCAGTAGTATAATAATTTTGTCGGCTGTTTGTCTGTCTGTATTACACACGACTAACTTCATATACTACAGTATTAGAGATTAACTGATTGCAATATATGGATACTCTCTTCCAAATTTCTGGTGAACCTTGATTAGGTGAGAAAGGTTCATTCATTCATCTACTTATTTTGCTGAGACCTTTCTTCTTCGGCGAGTTGGATCACTTCCCTTCTCTCTTCTGTTTAGAGTTAGGAGGTGAAGGTTTTATGGTATTACTTTCCCGTAAACAATAATACGAAGGGTGTTGAAAAGAAGCCGAACAATTTTCTATAACATTTTACAACAATACCCTCAAAGTAGTCCCCTCTACTAACAATACACCGTTCCCATCGTTTCTTCAATTTTTGGAAAATCTCCTGGTGCGCACTTTCCGGTATGGCGCGGAGGTCTCTTGTCGCATTTTCCTGAATCTCCTCTATAGTTTGGAAACAACGTCCTTTCAAAGCGATTTTAAGTTTGTCAAACAGGAAAAAGTCTGCTGGGATAAGTCCACAGAATACGGCAGATGGGGCACAACGGGAGTGTGGTGTTTTGCTAGATGGCTGCAGCCAAGGACGCGTGAGCCGGCGCATTGCCATGATGCAACATCTAAGTCTCGTTTCCCCACAATTCAGGTCTCTTCCTGCGCACCACATCCCTCAAACGCGATAGAATTCCCTGGTAGACTTCATTGTTTACCATATGACCACGTGATACAAATTCCTCATTGACAATGCTTTCGCAGCCAAAATACACAACCAACATCACCTTGGTATTTGACCGATTCATGCGTGCTTTTTATGGACGAGGAGACACTTTGGCCACCCACTGCGACGACGGCAAGAAAACACACACGCGCGTGTGTGTTGTTCTTCAAGCTCTTTGTCACTTTGGCACTAATCCGACGAACAGCTTGTGCACATGTTTACTTCAGCGACTGTAGCTCGCCAGCTAACCGTCAGAGAGAAACGCGGCAAATGGCAGATTGTTGTCTAAACCTGCAGCAACACATGCGCTCAGTAGCCGTAGCCCACTCCCTATACCGGTTAGCGCGCTATTTCAAAACTTCGGTTTCTTTTTTAACAAACCTCGTAACCACCACCACCACCACCACCACCACCACCACCACAGCGTCCCAAATGAGTCCACTCACTGAACGGTCAAAGAAATAATACTGCCCAGTTATAATAGGCCTACAAGTGTCCTGCGTCGGTCACCTACATATCCTTATGGAGTGCGCGGACATGATCTGCGCCGTAGTCTAAAACTTCCGAGTACCATCTCCCTAATTCTGCGAGATGACGATCACTCAACTGATCTCGCCATCCGTTTAAGGGTTCCCATTTGTAATTTTATTGTTAACTACGTTTTTATTCCGTTGCCTCTATTTTAGTCTGCCTGTGTAATCCTAATAGGGGCTGCCTGGCCGAGGCGGTAAAGGCGTGCTCGGTTCGCCCGGAAGGACGTGGGTTCGAATCCACGCCAGGAAGTCGTAAAATTTAAGAAACGAGATTTCCACTTCCGGAGGTGCATATGGCCCTGAAGTTCACTCAGCCTACACCAAAAATGAGTGCCAGGTTAATTCCTGGGGGCAAAGGCGGCTGGGCGCGGAGCCAACCACTCTTCCCCATCACGTGCCGCGATTAACAATGGTGGAAGCCTTCACCTTCCACTCCTCCAAGGGCCTTCATGGTCTGTACGGAGGTGACTTTGTTTTGTTTTGTGTAATCCTAATGCTTTTTAAACGTCTAATCTGAATGAATGAATGAATCAGATTTATTATTTATTTATTTATCGTATGATGTGCACAGATAGATTATATAAATAAGTATACAATATATACACAATATATACAAGCAGAAGCCTATAGTTCCAAATCAAGTCCATTGATCCATTTTAAGGCCTCCTCAGTTGCGTTGTGTATGTCCTCCAAAGGACCTTGAAATGCTCTCTGTGGACACTCGGCAATTACGTGGTGGATGGTCTGTGAGGTAGCTCCACAATCACACCCAGAAGACTTCTGCCAGCCCCATTTATAAAGAGTATAGCCGCATCTTCCTTGATTGACTCTTATCCTGTTTAGAGTCCTCCATTGACGTCTGGGTAGATGGAATCCGGGAGGTTGAACATGAGGTAGAGTCACAAGATGTTGATTGGGAACAGAAGACTGCTGCCATTGGTGTAACCAGGCGTTCGTGATGGAGAACCCAGATTTTTCCAGTGTAAGTGCAGTGCGCCAGGGTGGAGATCTAGACTTAAGTCGTGGAGGGGCAGGTTGAGTAATATCCTGGTGAACGGGGAGGTTGGAGTCCTGGCTGGTCTTGTTCCACAGTTTTAGAAGAGCTTCAGACCTTCTTAAGCAAGGCGGTGGAATATTACTGAGTGTAGGCAGCCAGGCCACGTTTGTAGAGCGAATACAACCAAAGGTTATGCCTTATTTCATTTTAAAAAATCCGGAATATCTGGAAGGGTACGGAGAAGCCCACTGCATCTCCGATGGAGGCAGTACTCGAGAGATTGATATAGCGATTGATAGACGGAGGAACGAAGCAGAAATTAATTATTGATCCAACTGTACGCTTTGAATCTTCAGTATCTCAGCCGACTGACGTGGACAATGAGAAAAAAAATATTTATAATCCAATCATCCCTTTCTTCCTTGAATCTTATAATCTTCGAAAAGTTACTGTAACTGGAATTTCCTTTGGTGCGAGAGAACAATTTCCAAAGCTTTTGTGACATGGCGACAAAAAAATAAACTGTCGAGAAATCTGCAAGATGAGAGAGTCGTCTCAATAATCAAATATACCGGGCAAGTTAGCCGTGCGGTTAGGGACGCGCAACTCTGAGCTTGCAACCGGGAGATACTGGGTTCCAACCCCACTGTCGGCAGCCCTGAAGATGGTTTTCCGTGGTTTCCCACTTTCACACCAGGCAAAATGCTGGGGCTGTACCTTAATTAAGGTCACGGCCGCTTCCTTCCCTCTCCTAGGCCTTTCCTATTCCATCGTCACCATAAGACCTATCTATCTGTGTCGGTGTGAGGTAAAGCAATTTCTAAAAAAAATATTAAAAAATCAAATACTCCGTCTCGATTCCTCGACATCATATACAATACATGGAGTTCATGTCATTTAAAACGGTTAATTATAAATTATTTTATTTTTTAAGATTAATCTGTTTTATCATCTTTCATCAAAACTTTTACTATGTATTAATCTGTGTCATTTGGCAAATCTAGAATGTCATGGGTCAGAATAAATAAATAAATAAATAAATAAATAAATAAATAAATAAATAAATAAATAAATAAATAAAGTAAATTTTATAAGAAAATAAGTCATTGGAAATTTATCCAGTGATAATTCTAAATTCAGCATATTTTCATCATCATTTTTTAAATACTAGACAACGAGGAATTTAAAAATGTTAATTATCATTACGTTTTGAATCATTTCGTACCATTAGGGGCCGTTGACTCAGATGTTAGGTCTCTTTAAACAATAAGCATAGTCATCATCATACTAGTGTCTAAGCTTTATCTACGAAGTCTAAAGACTTAAATAAAGCAACAGTAATAAATATAATAATCTCAGGAACTTCAAGATTCTTCTGGGATCACTGAAGCCGCTTAGATACAATTTTTGGTTTTGGCTGGACTCTCTTTCACATAGCAGGTGAATTTACAGGGAAATATTCCTCTCACCTCGGTCGTCAAAGTGAAGATCACTGCACTGTACTCACCGGGCACTGCAATTAAGTCCAATAAGTCAACGAAATGTGCAATTTTAGCTTAAGTAATGTACCATTAAATGTACCTTCTTATTTTCTTATAGCTGTGTCCTTTAGGACTGTAGCTAAATATTTTTGTGCGAAGGAATGTAGTAGCTCTTTGGTGTTATTGACCCGAAACTGACTTGGCAGCGGGAGTTGAACCATAGCGCTGTCACTCGTAAAGTTATGGTCCAGTTAAGCGTACATTAAAAGTACAAGGTGCTTTGACCTGGACAAGGTTAAAACTCGTCCACCTATGAAGATACAATTCGAGAATACTAAGAGGTAAATCAAAGGTAGTGTACCTGGTAGTGTTGTTGTTGTTGCTATTTTGGGTCATAAGTTCCTAGACTGGCTTGATGCAGCATCCAAGCCACCATATCCAGTGACAACCTTTCCATTTCTACGGAACTACTGAACTACATCTGCTGTAATCTGTTCGTCATAAGTTCTGACCGTCTACACTTCCCTCAAAAACAAACTGAACAAGTCCTGGGTGTCTTTAAGATGTGTCCCGCATTCTCTCTCTCTCCATCTGATCAAATTCTGCTTATTATCATTATTATTATTATTATTATTATTATTATTATTATTATTATTATTATTATTATTATTATTATTATTATTATTATTATTATTATTATTCGTTCTCCTCTCACCAATTCGATTCTGTATCTCTTCATTCGTAATTCGATCTATCCATCTCACCTTCAGCATTCTTCTTTAACATTACATTTCAAAAGCTTCCATTCTCTTTGTTTCTAAGGAATGTATTGTTCATGATTCACTTCCATGTAATGCCACGCTCCAGATGAAAGTCTTCAAACACATATTTCTACTTCCCTTCTCAATGTTCGAAATGAGCAAATTTTTCTTATAAAAGGCTTATTTTCTTGTGATAGTCTGCATTTTATGTCCTCTTTACTTCTGCCATTGTTAGTTATTCTAATACCAAAGTAACAACATTCACCTACTCCCTTTAAGATTTCATTTCCTGATCTAACATTTCCTGCATCATCTGAATTTGTTCAACTGTACTCCATTATTTTTGTTTTGGATTTCTCGAAGACTGAGGTCATACCATTTGGCACTTTCTCCAGATGTACTCGAGACCCTCATAAACTAATAATATCATCGACAAAGTTTTGTTTTTCTCTCATTGTATTATGATTCCCTTTCCAAATTCCTCTTTGATTTCCATTACCTCCTGTTCTATATAAATTACAAAAGGATAGGGGACAATCTGCAGCCTTACCTTGACGCAAGTGCGATAACAGGTATAACTTGAAAACAAGATTCTCTCACCCATGGGTAACAAATGCAGATATCCAGCTCGAATTATTATTATTATTATTATTATTATTATTATTATTATTATTATTATTTTACGATTATGGCTATTATTATTATTACCTGTATGCATAGCTATGAAGCGTTACATACATTTAGTATTAGTATGATTATTATTATTATTATTATTATTATTATTATTATTATTATTATTATTATTATTATTATTATTATTATTGTTACCGTGTTTTTGTGGTAGTTATGCATGAAAGAAGGTGCTGGGTGGTGAATAGGTCTCAAGCTACTAAAGTGAAATTAATTTTAAAATTTAACAAGGTTATATTTTCTTTTCAAAATTAGGTAACAACAAATAGAACAGGTACTTAGTAGCCGAAACACGATTGAAAAATACATTTACATAGGTACCCCATTTGGGGCTTCAAAAGTCAGAAACATAATTCTTGAGCAATGAGCCCAACCTTACAATGAACACCATACAACAAAGGGGCCGAAAACCCCCAAACATGCCAGAAACATTTGCTTCCAATTACACCCAAAAGCCTCCTTGAGGCAGAAACACAATTTTCAAGAAAGGGCAACTTCCCCCTTGGATACAAGCCTATCATAGGCCACTCCAAACTCCACTTTTAAGCTGTCCTCCAAGGACGTATACACAGGGGTAAAATACCCAACCTACTGAGGTCTGTTAAATGATAAGAAGGTTAATACATGACCTCTAAAATACAATTTGAGAGGAGGCGAACTTGTACTCCTAATACACTTTGCTTAAGACCTACTTGGCACTAGGCCGTTAATACAAGGGCTAATCCCATACTACAGAGGTGACTTAATAGCAGTTTACATTACATTACGGAAGAATTGGTTGAGAAAAATAAGTTCACCTCAAGACGATGTGAGTGGGAGCTCGAGAGGGTTAAGCACTCTCTATCCCGATATGTCGTTTGAAAATAGAATAGATACCAGTTGTTTTTACATTTTAGGAAAAGGTTACATGGTTGAACACTTAGAACCCGCCCCGAAAGTTAAACTGCTGAGCTAGCAAAGAAAGAAGTTATTAATCGGCCATTACCTTGTTGTTGACCGCTGCCGAAGAAAGAGGCGCTTCCCGCCCCCTGCTATGTACTTAACACACTGAAAGATGGAACAAAAGTGGCCCGGAGACCCAAAAATCAGCAGTTTATATCCTCTCGTGGAAGGTTCTAGGCGTTAGGGGAATGAAAACACCCGCCCACAATTATTTTATTGGGTAGGACCCCGCAACCGATACAAGTTGGGGGAAGATACACCAGATTGGTCAGAAATTAATAGAAGAATTTCGGGATTGGATACATTCATAACAAGGGGAAGAAAGGGGTTAATTTTGCCAACTTAAATAATGACAGAAAGAAATTTAACAAAGAACAAACTCTTGAAATTAAATTTTCTCCAACAAAATAGTTCTTTGACTCCGCACTAGGTTGCACTATTGTAGATCTTCAGTAGTGTCCTCTAGGAGAGAAAGTTTACACTTCTTACTTCAGGCGAAACAAAAACACATCAAAAATGACACAGTTCAAAAACTCAAAATTTTCCACGTGGTGACATCTTCTGAGAAGGTAAAGAATTAACAGCGTAGATAAAGTTCAGCCCTCCTCCAGCAGAGGAGTTTCAACAGGCGCACATTTTAAATTAGCGGCGTGGAGGTGTACCACCCGGTACAGACCTCCCCCCCCAAAAGTTCCACCAGGGGTGACACATGAAATTGTTTGAAAACAAGGTCCAAGTTTTGATGTAGATATGGAGATTAATTGCCAAAAAAATTTATAAGGTTTTCTTAATTTGTTTTGATTTAGTTTCAAAATTTTGTTGTTGCAGATGAAGAATAGTTTGTAAGTTTGTAGAAGTAGAATTCCGAGGGTAAACTTTTAATACTTAAAAGTGAAGGAAAATTTTGCAATGTCCACCAAATATTGCTGTTGAATTCCCATGAAACGGTATTAAGGTTGAACAGGAATGTCTATCTAGTTGATGTAGGCTAAGTTGGATGGCCAGACCGGCCGTTGCAGCTTGCGTCCAAAGGGAGGCCGCTCGGACCCCTCAAGTACCCTGAGATACCGCTCGCCCGCACTATGAGGGGAGCAGAGGTGTAGAAACACGCCGCGCCCGCGGTGAACATATACAGGCTGCGGGCAAGTAGCAGGTCGTGCGCCGCACATCAGCCTTGGCCGGGAGGAGAGCTCCGGCTCGCCGTGCACACGTCGTCCTCGCTGGGGCCGAGGGGGCCCGTCCTCTGCTCCAGTTGCTGCACGGCGCCGCGCGGCTGCGGGGGCACTGAAACATTAAAGCTTGGCGGCAGAATTGTGTTGGACCATCATCTTTTTTTTAAAGGGCACAGGCTTGGTGAGGAGGTTGAGGGGTCAGCGGCGTGCAGATATCCATGGCATTTACTCAAATCAAGCCACAGTGTGTATTGAAGCAGGAGACGGGAGCGTGGTAATGGCCGAGGCAAGGACAGAATGGCAGTTTAACGGATCGGGGAAGGTTTTACAAAAGGCTTACATATAAGACAAAATATTATAGAAGGGGCAGAAAGCCTTAAAAGTTGAACTCAAAAAAAATTATAACCTTCATATTCCTTTCAAATTATATGAAGCAAGTTGACACAAAATTTACACTGGTTTCACCTGTGACAGGTGAACCCTAAATATCCTCTCGGTGGCTGGATTGCTTACTAACAACGTAACCGGCGTAAGGAAATCAAGAATAATGCATGGCCCATGAAATCTGGGGGCAAGCTTGCCCGCGGGAACAAAATTCTTGACCATAACTTGGTCACCTACCTTCAAAGGGGTGGGTCTCCGTCCACGATCATACCTTTCCCTAACCTTTTCATGAGACACTTTAAGATTGGCTTTAGCCTTCTTCCAAAAATCTTTAATATTATCCGGATCTATTGTCTCGGGTAGAATGTCACTCAGAGACCAGAGGTTAGAGAGCGGCGAGTTGGGAACAAACTTGAACATCAAGGAAGCTGGAGTGAACTTATGAGATTCATGAACCGCCGAGTTCAAAGCAAAAGCTAACCAATGCAGGGACGTGTCCCACCTGGAATGATCATCATGATGATAGGCAATCAGTGCGGACCTGAGATTACGATTAACCCGTTCAGCCAGAGATGGTTGAGGGTAATACGCAGAAGTAGTTACATGAGAGATGGATAAGTCAAAACAGAATTTACGAAATAAGTTAGATGTAAAAGCCTTAGCATTATCAGATACAATATATTGGCACGGACCAAAAGAAGCAAAAATAGAATTTAGGCAAGTAATGGTAGACTGAGCGGTAGCCAGCTTAGTCGGAAATAACCAAGAAAATCTGGTAAAACCATCTACACATACAAGGATGAATTTGTTGGCATTTCCCTTCGACTGGGGGAAGGGTCCTACATAATCAATATACAGGCGTTCCATGGGGCGCGATGCTTGATGCGAAGACAAAAGTCCTACCTTGGTGGACATGGTTGGTTTACTAATCAAACAGGATTTACAAGCCTTTACTAGTTCACGGATTTCACCGTCCATACCTTTCCAGATGAACATTTCACGAATCTTTTCACGAGTTTTAAAGATACCAAGATGCCCCCCTAATGGGGTCTCATGATAGTACTTGAAGATCATAGGCACAAGAACAGCTGGAACGACAACCTTCATCATCTTGTCATGCCTCGAAGGGCAACATAAAACACCATTCCTCAGAACATAAGGGACAACATGTTCCCGAGAAGAAAGGGTTTCCATTATCGGAGCCAGCGTCGGATCTTCATGTTGGTATTTCTCGATATCCCTAAAGAGCATGGGGGCATCAGTTAAAATGGCATTAACATCAAATAGTGTGGACTCGGGAGGTGATGAACGGTCGACCGGTTCATGGTTCTCAACGTCGTTTGAAAACATACGGCTGAGTCCATCAGCAACAACATTTTCAGTACCTCTGATATGCCTGACATCGAATTGGAAGGCAGAAATACGGATGGCCCAACGGGCTATACGACCAGTACGACGCGGCCTACCTAAGACCCAGCTTAAGGCTTGATTATCTGTCTCCAGGTCGAATTTAACATGTTCCAGATAGAGACGGAACTTCTCTAAGGCGAATAAGACTGCCAAACCTTCGAGCTCATAGATGGAATACTTGGCTTCTTGAGCCGACAAAGTCCTAGATGCATAGGCGATGGGTCGCCTCCCTAGTTCAGTCTCTTGAAGAAGGACTGCAGCTACTGCTGACGACGATGCGTCGGTTTGGACAATGAATTTCTTCGAGAAATCAGGCATAGCAAGTACAGGGGCATTACAAAGAGCTAATTTAAGGTCTTCAAAAGCGGCTTGTTGAGAAGGTCCCCACTCGAATTTGATGCCTTTCCTACGAAGAAGGTTTAAGGGCGCCGCTCTATTAGCGAAGTTAGGAATAAACTTCCTGAAGAAATTCACCATACCAATGAACCTGGCGATGCCTTTAATGTCCTTGGGAGGTTTAAAATCACGGATGGCCTGTGTTCTAGAATGATCGACAGCTACACCATCAGGTGACACAATATGCCCTAGGAAAGACATAGAGGGCTTAGCGAAGGCAACCTTGGACAACTTAACAGTTAACCCAGCCTTACGAAGGCGATCGAGAACTTCTCGCAGATGATCTAGATGTTCTTCAAAAGTCTCTGAAAATACGACGACATCATCCAAGTAGTGATATAAATACTCAAATTTGATGTCGGAGAAGACCCTATCTAGTAGCCTAGTGAGTACAGCTGCTCCGGTGGGGAGCGCGAAAGGCACGCGGTTGTATTCGTATAAATTCCAGTCCGTAGCAAACGCTGTAAGATGTTTAGACTCTTCGGCAAGGGGAATTTGATTATAGGCCTGATTCAAGTCCAAGATAGTAAAGAACTTGGCCTTACGAAACCATGAAAAACAAGAATGAAGGTCGGGAAGGGGCACAGATTGTAACACCACCTTCCGATTGAGAGCCCTGTAATCAATGACAGGCCTGAAGCCTCCTTGGGGTTTCGGGACCAAAAAAATAGGCTAAGAATACGCTGACTTAGAGGGCCTAATAATACCGTCCTTCAACATCTGATCGATGATTTCTTTTAGAGCCTTCATTTTAGGTGGAGATAGCCTATAAGGTGGAAAACGGACCGGAATCGAATCCGTGACCTCAATTTTGTATTCAATAAGGTCAGTAACACCAAGAGTATCAGAGAACACCTCGGGAAACGACTGACACAGTTTGCGAATACTATCAGCCTGCTCCTCAGGTAGATGTCTAAGGTCTAACAACATCTCATCCTGGGTAGGCGAAATAGAAGAACATGACACAGAATTACACTTTAATAGTGGGATTTTACAATTAGAAGCAAATTTGAATGTGCACGACCTAGACTGAAGATCGAGCACAAGACCAGTGTGAGAAATAAAGTCAGCTCCCAATATAATGGGGCAAGACAATTGCTTGGCCACAAACAATTTAACTTTCCATGTAAACTTAAAAATACGAATTTTGACCAGTAAGGAACCTAGAATTTCTAATGGAGATGAATTAGCCGAAACGTATTGAACAGGAGAAGAGACATAGTCAGGAAGTTTACAAACCGATTTCAATTTAGAATACCATTCAGCCGAAATAATCGAACAAACACTTCCTGAATCTAAGAGAGCTGTTATAGGCTCGTTATTTAACTCAATCTTAAGAAAAGGAACCGGTGCGGGGGTATCCGCCGCAATCCTAAGACATTCTTTAGGGCATTCAAAAGATGAATTTGAAGGCTGATCGTTCTCTGCATTTACAGCCTGTTTACTAGGGGCTGAGTCTCGGGAAGATGGATTAGTCGACTCAGCCGAAGCCACTAGTCACTTTTTATTATTGGCATAGTTGGAATTTGCACCGGAAGTTGAGCAGGAGGGGGTGCTATTTGAGTTTGGGCAATTCTTGGCGATATGTGAGAAGGCCCCACACTTAAAACAGCCTAGTGCTGAACCAGCTCCATTATTTGCCCTACTACTTTTGACCAATAGACATTTATTGCGAAGATGGTCAGGCGACCCGCAAGTATAACATTTACGGGGTGTGACTGGTCGGCGAGGTGGAGGCCGAGTATTACTAAACGAAGGAGGGGGTTCTTTTGCCACACGCAAGGAATCGGCGTACCTAACTCCTTCCGCTGAGACGGCCAATGCTTCAAGTTCAGAGAAACTTTGCGGGCACGCCGCGAAACACAAATATGACCTATAGGGAGGTGAAATTCCCTCGACAATAGCCTGTACAATCTGATCTTCAGGAAAATGCAGGGCAAACACCCTAGTGTAAAACTTAATGTCCTGTATGAAATCAGCCAAGTTTTCATCCAAGCGCTGTACACGATAATAGTACTTCTGAATAAGGGAGGACCTGGCCCTAGCCGGGATGAAATTAGCTAGCAAATGGGCATGGAAATCCTCAATAGATGATTGCTCGGCAATGGCTCTTACGATTTTATCTGAGAGAATACCAATAGCATACGGATAGATAATTTGCAAAATTTGACATGGAGAAAGAGAAAACACAAGGGCATGATCCTGAAATTCAACCAGAAATCTTAAAAATGAAATTACTTCACTGGTGGTATTAACCGAAAACTTAGAGATACCTCTGAGCAACATTGCCAATGGATGAGGCAAGCTGCTAAACCCGGGTGACATAGTAGGTAAAGGTTTCAATGGCAAGGAAGTTAATTCAGAACGGATGTTACTCAATGATGCACGACGTTCAGATTCGTTGTCCAATGGGGCAGGGGTAGTTGGAGCAGCAACGGTTATCCTATTAACTTCCCCCTTGGGAGGCGCTTCCTCACTACCTGCATTCACTATGGTGGGTTGATCAGATTTGGGAGGAACTTCCCCAGTCAACAATAGAGTGACCTTACTAGATAATTCGGAAATATTTTCCAGGAGCGTACTAGCTTCCTTCCTCTGAACGTCATTCAGTTTTAGAGACAACAGATCGTTAACCCTATTCGAAAAATGATATAGCCTGCCTTGCACACGCTTAATTTGATTAGGAGACGGATCATTTTCATCAAAAAAACTAACTACAGAAGCTAGCCCAGTAATATTCTCGACGATCGTGGAAAGAGAGTCATCAATTTCTTTCTCTCCCAAATTGGGGATGGAAATGGGCAAATCTAGGGACTCTCTAAGCTTGTTAGTGTCTACTGCAACCGTGCCTCCAGATTGCACATTTCTAATAGTTAATTCATAGATCAACTCCTCTTTGCGCAAATAGTTAAGATGGAGAACATCGCGAGGGCTGGGCATGGTGACAGAACAATTTTGAAACAAAATCAAGAAAAATTCCAGCAACTGAGAAAATTGTTAGAGTTCGGAAAAAACAATATTTAGCCGTCAAACGGGGCTAAATTGAGACCCATTCAACCACGCTCTGCTACCACTTGTTACCGTGTTTTTGTGGTAGTTATGCATGAAAGAAGGTGCTGGGTGGTGAATAGGTCTCAAGCTACTAAAGTGAAATTAATTTTAAAATTTAACAAGGTTATATTTTCTTTTCAAAATTAGGTAACAACAAATAGAACAGGTACTTAGTAGCCGAAACACGATTGAAAAATACATTTACATAGGTACCCCATTTGGGGCTTCAAAAGTCAGAAACATAATTCTTGAGCAATGAGCCCAACCTTACAATGAACACCATACAACAAAGGGGCCGAAAACCCCCAAACATGCCAGAAACATTTGCTTCCAATTACACCCAAAAGCCTCCTTGAGGCAGAAACACAATTTTCAAGAAAGGGCAACTTCCCCCTTGGATACAAGCCTATCATAGGCCACTCCAAACTCCACTTTTAAGCTGTCCTCCAAGGACGTATACACAGGGGTAAAATACCCAACCTACTGAGGTCTGTTAAATGATAAGAAGGTTAATACATGACCTCTAAAATACAATTTGAGAGGAGGCGAACTTGCACTCCTAATACACTTTGCTTAAGACCTACTTGGCACTAGGCCGTTAATACAAGGGCTAATCCCATACTACAGAGGTGACTTAATAGCAGTTTACATTACATTACGGAAGAATTGGTTGAGAAAAATAAGTTCACCTCAAGACGATGTGAGTGGGAGCTCGAGAGGGTTAAGCACTCTCTATCCCGATAATGTCGTTTGAAAATAGAATAGATACCAGTTGTTTTTACATTTTAGGAAAAGGTTACATGGTTGAACACTTAGAACCCGCCCCGAAAGTTAAACTGCTGAGCTAGCAAAGAAAGAAGTTATTAATCGGCCATTACCTTGTTGTTGACCGCTGCCGAAGAAAGAGGCGCTTCCCGCCCCCTGCTATGTACTTAACACACTGAAAGATGGAACAAAAGTGGCCCGGAGACCCAAAAATCAGCAGTTTATATTCTCTCGTGGAAGGTTCTAGGCGTTAGGGGAATGAAAACACCCGCCCACAATTATTTTATTGGGTAGGACCCCGCAACCGATACAAGTTGGGGGAAGATACACCAGATTGGTCAGAAATTAATAGAAGAATTTCGGGATTGGATACATTCATAACAAGGGGAAGAAAGGGGTTAATTTTGCCAACTTAAATAATGACAGAAAGAAATTTAACAAAGAACAAACTCTTGAAATTAAATTTTCTCCAACAAAATAGTTCTTTGACTCCGCACTAGGTTGCACTATTGTAGATCTTCAGTAGTGTCCTCTAGGAGAGAAAGTTTACACTTCTTACTTCAGGCGAAACAAAAACACATCAAAAATGACACAGTTCAAAAACTCAAAATTTTCCACGTGGTGACATCTTCTGAGAAGGTAAAGAATTAACAGCGTAGATAAAGTTCAGCCCTCCTCCAGCAGAGGAGTTTCAACAGGCGCACATTTTAAATTAGCGGCGTGGAGGTGTACCACCCGGTACAATTATTATCATCACTATTTTACGATCATTATTAGTATTATTGTCCGCCTCTGTGGTGTAGTGGTTAGCGTGATTAGCTGCCACCCCCGGAGGTCCGGGTTCGATTCCCGGCTCTGCCACGAGTTTTTGAAAAGTGGTACGAGGGCTGGAACGGGGTCCACTCAGCCTCGGGAGGTCAACTGAGTAGAGGTGGGTTCGATTCCCACCTCAGCCATCCTCGAAGTGGTTTTCCGTGGTTTCCCACTTCACCTCCAGGCGAATGCCGGGATGGTACCTAACTTAAGGCCACGGCCGCTTCCTTCCCTCATCCTTGCCTATCCCTTCCCATCTTCCCATCCCCCTACAAGGCCCCTGTTCACCATAGCAGGTGAGGCCGCCTGGGCGAGGTACTGGTCATACTCCCCAGTTGTATCCCCGACCAAGAGTCTGAAGCTCCAGGACACTGCCCTTGAGGCGGTAGAGGTGGGATCCCTCGCTGAGTCCGAGGGAAAAGCCGAACCTGGAGGGTAAACAGATGATGATGATGATGATGATGATTAGTATTATTACTTGTATGTATGGCTGTGAAGTGTTACATCATGTTAGTATTTTTTATTAATATTACAATACGATCGCGTTGTGTGTGAGGTTATGCCATTAAGTATTAGTGTTATTACTATTTACGCAGTAAATGATCGCATTGTGTGTGAGGTTATGAAACATGTTTTATACATAGACATTGATATCAGTTTCCTTAATGTAAATACCCGTAAATTAATATTATGTAGTTTATTCTTATCTGTATAATCCATAATTGTGAAACACACTGTAACTTTCAAAATGGTAATAAGGCATTAGAACGTTTGAGAATATTCTGTACACTATTTCTATGTATTGAACACTCTAGAATATTCAAGAAGGTAGTTTTTTTTTGGTAACGTATCTTTCTTGAAATCTGGCCAGATATATATAAAGAGACGACCTTAACGGTGAAGTTAGTTATTGTTGAGTTACTGAAGTTGTAGTTTGAAAGTTATTTTAGTAGTACGTGGCTGACATGCCGAGTTAAGGCAGTCTCCATGTTGAAATGATCGGTAGTCATCTGTCTTCAACTGTGTTTCCAAGTGTAACCTCGGTGGTATTCGGTGTCACTTGTCAACTGTTTAATGATGACGGCTTTGTTGATATTATACAAGTGAAGTGTTTTTGTTTTGTGGTACTGTGATTAAAGTAATGTGTGTCTTAATCTGTGTATAGCCTATATATGAATAAAATTCATTGTACCAACTGATAGCATCTCATGTGCGCCTGTGTGGATATGTTAACCTCATTCCTTTCTGGTTTACTGCTTTACTGCTTCAATTTCATAGCCCCGATTCTTATCACTGAAGACTGATATTTTACAGATTGTAAATAATCCTTCTTTCCCGGGATCTGATCCCAATCACCTTCAGAATATCAAATAGTTTGGGCCAATCAACATTATCGAATGCCCTTTGTAGCTCTACAAATGTTATGTTCGTACGTGGGGTTGTCCTTAATCTGATCCTCTAAGATCAGACGTAGTCAGGATTGTCGGGCTGAGTGGCTCGGACGGTTGAGGCCCTGGCCTTCTGACCGCAATTTGGCAGTCTCAGTCTGGTGGTATTTGAAGCTGCTCAAATATGTCAGCCTCGTGTCGGTAGATTTGCTGGCACGTGTGTGGGGCAAAATTCCGGCACCTCGGCGTCTCCTAAAAGTAGTTAGTAGCAAATTACATTATTATTATTATTATTAAAGTCAGGATTACTTCACGTATTTCTACGTTTTTTCTGAAGCCAAACTGTCCTCCCAACTCAGCTTCAACGTGTCTTTCCATTCTTTTCTAAATAATACGTGTTAACATTTTGCAGGCGTGAGATACTAAACTAATAGTGTGGTAGTTGTCAGCAACAGCTTTCTTGGGATTAAGTACAATGACATTGTGTCTAAAATCGAATGGAACGTCTCCTATAGCATATATCTTAACACTAAATGCAATAACCTCCCCTAGCTGGTTTCTCCGGAGGCATTCAGTAACTCTGAATGTATGTCATCAATTCCAGGTGCCTTCAACCTCTTTACCTGTCTCAAAATGATGTCGAATTCTGAGACCTCAAAATTGGGTCTTCCATTTCATTACCATCAACAGCCTCTTCTTGTTCCAAATCGTAGTAGATACTACTACTACTACTACTACTACTACTACTACTACTACTACTACTACTACTACTACTACTACTACTACTACTACTACTAATAATAATAATAATAATAATAATAATAATAATAATCCACAGCCTGTTTCCAGTCATTCGACTGGGTCAGGAATTGAATGAATGAAGCCCCATCTATCGGCGATGATAGTAATTATGCCGGCTGCCGAAGCCTGTCTCACTCCTCTGGGTCAATGATTAATGAATGACAGATGAAATTAAATTATATTGGAGAGTGTTGCTGGAATGAAATATGACAGGGGAAACCGGAGTACCCGGAGAAAAACCTGTCCCGCCTCCGCTTTGTTCAGCACAAATCTCACATGGAGTGACCGGGATTTGAACCACGGGACCCAGCGGTGAGAGGCCTGCGCGCTGCCGCTGCGCTACGGAGGCTCAATAATAATAATAATAATAATAATAATAATAATAATAATAATAATAATAATAATAATAATAATAATAATAATAATAATAATAATAATTGTACCGGGAGGTACACCTCTACTCCGCACATTTAAATCTTGCGCCTAAAAGAACTCCTCTACAGGAGGAAGAATGAACTTTAAATTAGACCTATTCAAACGTTTACTCAGAAGATGTCACTACTGCATTTTGGCGTTTCATGTACTGTATGAAATTCTACGTGTTTTGTTTACCATTGATCAAGAAGAGTGGACATTCTCTCATAGATGCCACTGCCAAAAAACTATGATTATGCACCCTGGTGTGAAGTGAAAGAACCTTTTTTGAAGAAGTTTTGTATGCCTAAGTTTGTTCCTTACTAAATTATGTTCATTCAATTTTGGGTTGGCAATATTGATGTTTTCTTTCCGCCAGTTTTGAATTCAGCCAATCCCTAATTTCTGTTATTAATTTTCAGCCTATCACAGGCTTCTTCTTCGATTTGGTGTCTAACTTTACGCTAGCCAATAAAAGTAAGAGGGTGTGGCTTGATTATTCATGAAAGGTCTCGAACTTTCCCCGAGGGTTTATAAACTGCGGATTTTAACGGCTCTTGGCCACTTGATCAACATCTAAGTGTGTGTATGTGAAGCAGGAGGCGGGAGGTGCCTCTTTCTTCAGGCCGCAGGTCTTCAGCAAGGTTATGGCCGTTTAACATCTTTATTTCTTGCTAGCTCCGCAGTTTAACCCGAGGGATAGGTCCGAAACTTTAATATGTAACCTACTTCTCTAAAACGTAAGTTCTGCCGGCTAAAGTGAAAATTTCCTAAAAATCTGTAACTGTAATTCGGGGATAGAGAGTGCTTTACCCTCTCGAGCTCCCCTTCATAATGATTTGAGGTGACTACGTTTTGTAACTGGTTTTCTTCCGTAATGTCTTAAATTATTATTATACGAGTCACCTCCATAGTTTGGGAATAGCCCCTGTGTCATCGGCCTAGTGCCACTTAGGTTTTAAGAAGTTACATCGAGGAGTGCAAGCATTCGCCTCCTTTCATTTTGTGTTCGGGCCATTTATTTAACTGTTATTTCTTTTACAAGAAGGCTCTGTAGGTTGGGTACGAGATACCCCTGGTTCATTTTTGTAAGGTGTGCCTTGATGGCAAGTAATTGTAAGGATCTGATATTGCCTTGAATAGGCTTGAAAAAACTGAGAGCGTGTCAGCCCTTTTCTAGTGTTGTAAAAGTGCCTCTGGGAGGCTTGATGTTAAAAATTGGGAGCAAGTGCTCCATGTAATGAGGGGTGTTCTGCCTTTGCATAAAATGGTGATCTTTGTAAAGCTAAGTGTGTAGCTCAGGAATTATTAAGTGAGGACTTGAAGCCCAAGTTCTTGTCTTTACTAGACTTGTTTTTGCTACCGGTACCTGTGACATTGTTACTTGTTGGTTTTGTTTTAAAAGAGAAAAGATATAACCTTTGTTACAGTTTTAAATTAACTTTGATTTTGTAGTTAGACCCATTCACCCCGGCACCTTCTTTCACCTCTGCTGGTCCACCAAACCACGTTAGCAATAACAATAATAATAAATTTTCGTTTACGACCAATAGAGACCACGTTAGGTAACAGTTACATGATTCTGGAAGCCTTCGTCACAGCCCTAAACTTGAGCATCCTTTCTCTGGCAGCCTGTCTTCTTTCTTCCGTCCACCGGCGGTTAAGTTTTGGTTCGTCATGGAATCCCTGGAATTTGTCAATCACTGACCCAGACTTTGTTCGGTTTGAGATGTCTAATGAATTTAGTCCCACCTGTTTGAGTTCCTTTCTCACTTTTATGATTTGTTTGGGTCGGTACAATGAGTGGTTTGGCCCAGTTTTACGATCGGATGGGTCACGTAGCTATCAGCTTGAATTCGGGTGATAATAGGTTCAAACCCTACTGTCGGCAGCCCTGAAGATGACTTTTCGTCGTTTCCTATTTTCACACCAGACAAATGCTGGGGACAGTACCTTAATTAAGGTCACGGTCGCTTATTTCCCACTCTTAGACCTTTCCTATCCCATCGTCGCCATAAGACCTATCTGTGTCGGTGCGACATAAAGCAGATAGTAAAAAAAAAAAGTACGACCGGATGCCCCTCACTGAAGCCACCCCTATGTTGAGGCATGTAGGCTATTCACTATTGCGTGTTCCTGTGGTGGTTGGTTATGTGGCGTATTGTACGAAGATGGAGCTAGTAGGACGAACACAAACACCCAGTTCCCGAGCGACACAAATTAAGCATGCGCAGTGAAAATCCTCGGTCCGACCGAGAATCGAACCTAAGGTCAGTACGCAAAACATTCGACTGAGGAGCCGTACGGTTGAAATAAAATAGCTCTTCTCTTTTAAGTTTCCCCTTAGAATTAGAGTGGTTGAAAGAGATCAAATAGTTTTAAAGAAACTTAGTCTCATAATTCGGAAAAACCTTATATCGAATAGAAACTATGCCTCGGGCAGAACATTCTAGAACGAAAGAGAAAACGGCGTACTCTCGCGAAAGAAACGAAGCTACATTGTTAGAACAACTATCATTAAAGCAGAAAGAACTTAACAAGACTGTTGTCTTCAAACACACACAACACTGCCTTCTATTTCAACATAATTATTCTCTTCTTATTCTTCTTCTCTTAATCTGTTTACCCTCCAGGGTTGGTTTTTCCCAGCTCTACCACCTCAAGGGCAGTGTCCTGGAGCTTCAGACTCTGGGTCGGGGGATACAACTGGGGAGGATGACCAGTACCTCGGCCAGGCGGCCTCACCTGCTATGCTGAACAGGGGCCTAGGTGGAGGATGGGAAGATTGGAAGGGGTAGACAAGGAATAGGGAAGGAAGTGGCCGTGGCCTTAAGTTAGATACCATCTCGGCATTTGCATGGAGGAGATGTGGGAAACCACGGAAAACCACTTCCAGGATGGCTGAGGCGGGAATCGAACCCACCTCTACTCATTTGACCTCCCGAGGCCGAGTGGACCCCGTTCCAGCCCGCGTATCACTTGTCAAATTTCGTGGCAGAGCCGGGAAACGAACCCGGGGCTCCGGGGGTGGCAGCTAATCACACTAACCACTACACCACAGAGGCGGACTCAACATAATTATCATCATAGGAAATTACTGTACCGGCAAGTACACCTCTACGCCGCACATTTAAATCTTGCGCCAATAAAACCTCCTCTACTGGAGGAACAGTGAACTAGGAACTAGACCTCCTTAAACTTTTACTCAGAAGATGCCACTACCTTACTTTTGTGATTGTGAAGTCCCTAAGACTGTGTGAATTTCAACGTGTTTTGGTTACCATTTAGCAAGAAGTTTGGACTTTCCACAACAGATGTCACTACAAAAAAATATGATAATGCACCCTGGTGCGAAGTGAAAAAACTTTTTTTGAAGAAAAGTTGCATTCGTAAGGATTTTCTTTACTAAATTTCGTTCATTCATTTGTGGGTTGGCAATATTATTCTTTTCTTTCCGCCAGTTTTGAATCCAGCCAATCGCTAATTTTTGTAATTAATTTACGACCAATCCTGGATTTCTTCTTCGACTTTGAATGTAAATTTTGTATGGTCCAATAAAATTGAGAGGGTGGGGCTTGATTATTCATGAAAGGTCTCGAACCTTCCCCGATGGTTTATAAACTGCGGATTTTCACGTCTCTTGGTCATTTGATCAACAACTACCTAAGTGTGTGTATGTGAAGCAGGAGGCGGGAGGTGCCTCTTTCAGCAGGCAGCAGTTCTTCAGCAAGGTAATGGCCGTTTGACATCTTTATTTCTTGCTAGCTCCGCAGTTTAACCCGAGGGATAGGTCCGAAACTTTAATATGTAACCTACTTCTCTAAAATGGAAATTCTGCCGGCTAATGTGAAAATTTCATAAAATCTGTAACTGTAATTCGGGGATAGAGAGTGATTTACCTTCTCGAGCTCCCCTTCATATTGGTTTGAGGTGACGTTTTGTAACTGGTTTTCTTCCTTTCCGTAATGTATTAAATTATTCTTATTCGAGTCACACCCATAGCTTGGGAATAGCCCCTGTTTCATCGGCCTAGTGCCTTTTAAGTTTTAAGAATGCATATTTAGGAGTGCAAGTACACGCCTCCATTCAATTTGGTGTTTCGGGCCATTTACTTAACCTGTTCTTTTCTGCTAAGACCCAGTAGGTTGGGTACAAGCTACCCCTGTTTCTTTTTTTGTAAGTTGTGCATTGATGGCAAATAATTGTAAGTTTCTGGTATTGCCTTAAATAGGCTCGAAAAACTGAGAGCATGTCAGCTCTTTTCTAGTGTGGTAACTGTGCCTCCGGGAGGCTTGATATTTGAAGTTGGGAGCAAGTGCTCCAGGGATTAGGGGCTTTCTGCCCTTTGAACAATTTGTGCTCGCGTGTAAAAGTTGAGCTAGGAGCTCAAAATTATAATACTAGGGCTTGTAGCCAAAGAGTGTTAAAATTCTGAAATCTTGGATCTTTCTAAGTCTTGTTTCTAATTGATATGTTATTTATCTAAGTGAAAAGTTGTTAAAATTTTGTCGGTTTTTTTTTTTTTGGAAAATGTAACCTTTGTTAAAATTTTAAATTAACTTTGACCTTGTAGTTAGACCCATTCATCGCGGCACCTTCTTTCACCTCTGCTGGTCCATCAAACCTCGGTAACAATAACGACAATAATAATAATAATAATAATAATAATAATAATAATTATTATTATTATTATTATTATTATTATTATTATACACTAGCTGACCGGTGCTGCTCCGCTGCATTCATTACATATACGTCAGATAACTTTCTGATATGCCTGCCGTAGTCACTTTGTTTTGCCTGCCTTTTCCAATATTTTTATGAACATTTAATACCCATACATAATAACTGATTCATTCGTAATATAGTTCAAAACACTTCTTTCCATACAATATGCCGTGTGCTTCGACTATTCGGGCGTATCTGGATGTTAATATTTTCAAACGATCTTGTCCGAGATAGTGCAACACACAATATTGGCCGTAGCTGAATACTGGTTCGGATAAGTAGACTACACACTTTTTCAAGAGTTTGTCCCTGCGCTTTATCAGTGGTCATACAGAAGGCTTGTCCAGGCTAGTCAACTTGATACCTTCTTGTTTGTGCGTACGTCGATGTTTTCTATTCGCAGCATGTAAATTAGGCGTATTAGGACAATTCTGCCATCTGTTGTATATATTTAGAAGCTAGCGAAGGTCAGAGCACCAAAGAGTATGTAGCACAGAATAATATTCTTCCATGATCAGAGGAAGTGTATAGGCCTACTCTCTGGCTTGGCAGGAAGTAATCAAACATGGCTGCAAGCACTGACATTAATAAGAATGAAAATCACATGTATTAGAATATTAATTAAAGTGTTAGTCGTGAAAAGTACAGAAAGTATTAAATGATTTGATTTTATGATTACTCAAAGCTGACTGAACGTAGAGACCTATCAATGTCTCATGATTCACTGGCAGGTCATTCCGGTGGGAATAAAACAGAAATGAAGCAAATCGGTCCAGTAGAACGGACGGATTTGCCAAAGCTGCTTAGTAAACTCTTTTAATATATAGATATTAATAATAATAATAATAATAATAATAATAATAATAATAATAATAATAGGTCTAATAATAATATATACCGGGCGAGTTGGCCGTGCGCGTAGAGGCGCGTGGCTGTGAGCTTGTATCCGGGAGATAGTAGGTTCGAAACCCACTATCGGCAGCCCTGAATATGGTTTTCCGTGGTTTCCCATTTTCACACCAGGAAAATGCTGGGGCTGTACCTTAATTAAGGCCACGGCCGCTTCCTTCCAACTCCTAGGCCTTTCCTATCCCATCCTCGCCATAAGACCTATCTGTGTCGGTGTGACGTAAAGCCCCTAGCAAAAAAATAATAATATATAGATATTAATAATATTAATAATGATATATAAATAATAATAATAATAATAATAATAATAATAATAATAATAATAATAATAATAATAATAATAATAATAATAATAATAATAATAATGGGTCCAAGAGAGTCGCAAAATGACCAAAATACTTTCCGGTTGAGATTGAACCAGGAACTCTATAAACCATCGAAGAAATTACAACGACGATGAGTAAAAGAAGACTGACATTTTATGGGCACATTTAAAAGGATGAATCAAGAGAGGTTGGTCAAGAGAATACTCCTTCTATAAGAAAAGTGGAAAACAGCCTGGGTGGCTTACACAAGTGCACAAAGACCTAGCTGAAGTGGGTGTCAATGAGGAAGAGATACAAGACAGAGCAACATTTAGGAAAAAGGTTGAGGGAGTGAGGGATGCACCCGAAAAGCCTAGCCACGGAACATCTCATCGAAAGAGCGAGAAAGAAGCCAAGATTTAAGGATCTTTGGGATGAGTGCAAAGAAAAGGCCATTAGTCTGCGTGACAGAAGGGCAGGTAGATTGAGTAAACGTGGTACACAGATGGCCATATCGATGAATGAATGAATGAATGAATGAATGAATGAATGAATGAATAATAATGCTGGGTGGCCTCTGTAGTAGCCTGGTGCAGGTCTTTTGAATTGACCCCTATAGGTGACTTGAGTTATTATGAAAATTAGGCCCTAGCTGTGATGAAACTCTAATAATAAGAACGACACACACACACACACGCGCGCCCTGCTCCAGAGCCATCGGAATTAACCAATCAAGGTTAAAATCCCCGACCAGGCCGGGAATCGAATCCGGGACTCCTTGGACCAAATCACTAATCATTTAGCCATGACAGACATCATCGGAAATAATTCACTATTGCATGTTTTGTGTTGTAGTTTGTAGTGTGCTATGTTGTGTATGAATAAAAAAGTATATATTCGGATGAACACGAACATCCAGTGGATATAGGGCATGAATAAGTAGTATACCACAGACTATCTACAGTATAAGTCACTGGACTGATGACTGCCATGTTTCTACTCTCTAAAAGCAAATACTGATGATATCAAACGTGTTACCTGTTGAGCGCAGCTTACGGGATGAAATGAAAATCCACAGCCTGTCTCCAATAATTCGACCAAGTCAGGAATGGAATGAATGTTGCCCTCTTCTAGCGGCAAGGATAGGAATTGCGGCGACTGCCGTAGGCTCGCACTCCTCTGGGGCAATTATTAATGACTGACATATAAATTACATTATATTGGAGAGTATTGCTGGAATGAAAGATGACAGGGAAAACCGGACTATCCGGAGAAAAAACCGCCCCATCGCGCTTTGTCCAGCCCTAATCCCACATAGGGTGATCGGAATTTGAACTACGGAACCCAGCGGTGAGAGGTCAGCGAGCTGCCGCCTGAGCCACGGAGGTTCTAGCTAACGGGATATAGCGACTAATTCTTCAAATGTCCACATTTCTGAACATCCTGATATTTTTACATTTTTAAATTTCCATATTTGTGAACAGAATTTTCTGACATTTTAAAATTTCTAAATTGCCATGTATCTCAATAAGAAAATACTATAATCTAAAACTAAGTCAGCTGTTGATGCTAAGATTTGTCAAGTTATGAGTCTTCAACAAAACAGGTTTTTAAACGTTATAATTTCGGAATATTTTTATTAAAATTCATTTAATAATCCTAAACGTTGACTTTCGACATCCAGATAGTGATCTGCAGGGAGGGAATCAATTCGAATAACATTTAATCCGCAAGGGAACCACACTCGGCCGACTGGAGTGAGACATTGATGATGATGATGATGATAATGATTAATCCTCAAGGGACTCAACTCAGAAATACTAGAGCCACCTGGTGATGAATGAGAGTACTACTTAATACCAATGGTAAAGCATTCTTTTATTATTATTATTATTATTATTAATAATACACTGACTGACAGAGCAAATGCAACACCAAGAAGGAGTGGTCAGAACTTTATGCCAATTGCAGGGTAGACTGACGTCACTGAGGTATGCTCATGATGTGAAATGCGCCGCTGTGCTGCGCACGTAGCGAACGATAAATGGGACACGGCGTTGGCGAATGGCCCACTTCGTACCGTGATTTCTCAGCCGACAGTCATTGTAGAACGTGTTGTCGTGTGCCACAGGACACGTGTATAGCTAAGAATGCCAGGCCGCCGTCAACGGAGGCATTTCCAGCAGACAGACGACTTTACGAGGGGTATGGTGATCGGGCTGAGAAGGGCAGGTTGGTCGCTTCGTCAAATCAATCGCAGCCGATACCCATAGGGATGTGTCCACGGTGCAGCGCCTGTGGCGAAGATGGTTGGCGCAGGGACATGTGGCACGTGCGAGGGGTCCAGGCGCAGCCCGAGTGACGTCAGCACGCGAGGATCGGCGCATCCGCCGCCAAGCGGTGGCAGCCCCGCACGCCACGTCAACCGCCATTCTTCAGCATGTGCAAGACACCCTGGCTGTTCCAATATCCCGTCGATTGGTTGAAGGAGGCCTGCACTCCCGGCGTCCGCTCAGAAGACTACCATTGACTCCACAGCATAGACGTGCACGCCTGGCATGGTGCCGGGCTAGAGCGACTTGGATGAGGGAATGGCGGAACGTCGTGTTCTCCGATGAGTTACGCTTCTGTTCTGTCAGTGATAGTCACCGCAGACGAGTGTGGCGTCGGCGTGGAGAAAGGTCAAATCCGGCAGTAACTGTGGAGCGCCCTACCGCTAGACAACGCGGCATCATGGTTTGGGGCGCTATTGCGTATGATTCCACGTCACCTCTAGTGCGTATTCAAGGCACGTTAAATGCCCACCGCTACGTGCAGCATGTGCTGCGGCCGGTGGCACTCCTGTACCTTCAGGGGCTGCCCAATGCTCTGTTTCAGCAGGATAATGCCCGCCCACACACTGCTCGCATCTCCCAACAGGCTCTACGAGGTGTACAGATGCTTCCGTGGTCAGCGTACACTCCGGATCTCTCACCAATCGAACACGTGTGGGATCTCGTTGGACGCCGTTTGCAAACTCTGCCCCAGCCTCGTACGGACGACCAACTGTGGCAAATGGTTGACAGAGAATGGAGAACCATCCCTCAGGACACCATCCGCACTCTTATTGACTCTGTACCTCGACGTGTTTCTGCGTGCATCGCCGCTCGCGGTGGTCCTACATCCTACTGAGTCGATGCCGTGCGCATTGTGTAACCTGCATATCGGTTTGAAATAAACATCAATTATTCGTCCGTGCCGTCTCTGTTTTTTCCCCAACTTTCATCCCTTTCGAACCACTCCTTCTTGGTGTTGCATTTGCTCTGTCAGTCAGTGTAATAATAATAATGTAATTTGCTTTACGTCGCACTAACTGCTTTTACGGTTTTTCGGAGATGCCGATGTGTCAGAATTTACTCCCGCAGGAGTTCTTTTCCGTGCCAGTAAATCTACCGATACGAGAATGGCGTATTAGAGTACCTTCAAATACCACCAGACTGAAACAGGATCGAACCTGCCAATTCGGGTCAGAAGGCCAGCGCCTCAACCGTCTGAGCCGCCACTCAGCCCTGCCATTCTTAAATTCAAACCCCCCATTATTAGAGAAGCGGGTGCCTCCGTGGCTCAGGCAGCAGCGCACCGGCCTCTCACCACTGAGTTTCGTGGTTCAAATACCTGTCGCTCCATGTAAGATTTGTGCTGGACAAAGCGGAGGAGGGACAGGTTTATCTCCGGGTACTCTGGTTTTCCCTGTCATCTTTCATTTCAGCAACACTCTCCAATATCCTTTCATTTCACCTGTCCGTCATTAATCATTGCCCCAGAGGAGTGCGACAGACTTCGGCAGCCGGCACAGTTCGTATCCTTGACGCTAGATGAGGCTTCGTTCATTCCATTTCTGACCCGGTCGAATGACTGGAAACAGGCTGTGGATTTTCATTAATAGAGAAGTCTTCATCGTGAACAGATGAGATTTTCTTCTGAAGACCCGGTGCAAAGTTCTCTGCGAAACTTAAATAATGCTTAAAGTAAATACACAATTTTAATATTCCACCTTCTCAATACTAAAAATTCATTTAATGTTTTTACAAAAACGGTACTAGTTTCGGTCCACTGTGGACCATCATCAGCCTAGCCAAATTACAACAGTAAAAGACATAGTGATAACAATAGTATGGAGAAATGAGAGATGGTCTAGAATGGGATGGTGGTGGAATGACAGATAAAAGTGAAAAAACCGTATTTGCGAATAATGATAAAAGTAACAGAAGTGTTCACAATGACAAGTAAAATCTTGTGAAGTCACGTAAAAACTCTTGATGAGATAGTCTTTGGTTGGCAGCTGCTCCTCTGTTGCACGATTGACATATATAACTACGTATATGCTTCTAGAAAGTTGTAGATGTAAGTTCCACTTTTGCGTAGAGGGAAGAATTGTCGATGAGAGTAGCACCAGATTAAAATTGACAAAGTTGAACCTGTTCTATGGAAGTTTGTTCCACGCAGCGCAAGGTTCATTGGGGTCCCGATTGAACTGAGACTACTTCTGTTTAACACAGAAAGCCTTTAATTTCACCATAGAACAGGTTCAACTTTGTCAATTTTAATCTGGTGCTACTCTCATCGACAATTCTTCCCTCTACGCAAAAGTGGAACTTACATCTACAACTTTCTAGAAGCATATACGTAGTTATATATGTCAATCGTGCAACAGAGGAGCAACTGCCAACCAAAGACTATCTCATCAAGAGTTTTTACGTGACTTCACAAGATTTTACTTGTCATTGTGAACACTTCTGTTACTTTTATCATTATTCGCAAATACGGTTTTTTCACTTTTATCTGTCATTCCACCACCATCCCATCCTTCTAGATCATCTCTCATTTCTCCATACTATTTTTATCACTATGTCTTTTACTGTTGTAATTTGGCTAGGCTGATGATGGTCCACAGTGGACCGAAACTAGTACCTTTTAACGTCATTGTAATGTTTTTGTAAAAACATTAAATGATTTTTTAGTATTGAGAAGGTGGAATATTAAAATTTTGTATTTACTTTAAGCATAGTCTCAACTCAATACGGAACCTAACAATGAAGTTTATTACTTTTAAAAACTTAAATAAGTTCACCTTGTTTCCTCAACACGTCAAAACCCCTAAAGCTTATATCATGTCTACAATTACGGGCCATGAAAACATCATTCTAAACCAACCTATTTGTGTGTCTTCCTCGTGCTGCAATGAAACTGATTCTTGTCTTGTGAGTTAATCTTTTCCGTTCATGATAATTGTATACTGTACAACGTTATGTCAGGATGTTAACCAGCAACCGCACCTGTAATCTGAAACGATGACTTTATGTCAGCAAACAAAATGTGTTCATCGAACTAATTTGTCAGCTCTCCTTGTGAATTTCAGGGAACATCATTTAGCGAGACATTCGCAGCCATTGACCCTAAGGGGCGTTGGCCCCCCGAGGTCAATCCTTCACTGCGATCACTCTTCAAATACATAAACAACAACAGGTTAGTGCCAATGATCTTGTTGAATGAACAAGGCATGCAGCCAGTAGCACATTTAATACGTTTATTTTGTACTTCTTTGATTAACAGGTTCAGTGGATAATGGTATACATTATCTTGCAGAGTATTCTCTAACTGGAGGTCGTTGTGATAATAACACGGTTGGTCGGCGACTTCATTCCTTAAAGGTAGGTCTAGTCCCTGCATCGCTAATATTAATTGTACGCATTGAAGGATGCTCTTCTTGGAAACTATGACCATCAGTCTGAGAGTCGCCATACCTCCAATTTCGAAAGTTGGTAGTCTAGTATGTCGTGTGTGTGTTTGTGTATTAAGGCGCATACACAAAGATCTCGTCCCCGAACCATAGGAATGAACCAGACACGGATAAAATCCCCGGACCGACCGGGATTCTGAACCGAAACCACCACTTTGACCACTCTGTCAAGGCTATATTCTACCTGTATACAGGATGTGATTGAAATAAAGTACACCCGTCTACCATGTGATAGGAGAGATTATTCTAAGCAGCCTAAACGAAGAAATGGTCAGCTTTCTTTAAATTTAAATTAAATACAAAAAGTCAATATTTTTAGGTCTTCTGTAACTATTCAGGGGGCAGTGGCAAACAAAGGCAAATACATAAACAACAACAGGTTAGTGCCAATGATCTTGTCGAATGAACAAGGAATGCAGCAGTAGCACATTTAATACGTTTATTTTGTACTTATTTGATTAACAGCATTGCCCCAGAGGAGTGCGACAGGCCTCGGCAGCCGGCACAATTCCTATCCTCTCCGCAAGTTGGGGGCTTCATTCATCCCATCCCTGATCCGGTCATTGACTGGAAAACAGGTTGTAGGTTTTCATTTGATTAACAGGCCCACTTGTCTGTTGTGTGCAGATTGCACGCCAGTGGTATGACAGAAGAAACTGCCACCATAGTAACAAATGCAGTGCCGCACAATATCCGGTTGAGCGCCAGTATCGCTACCGCCGTGCATGTGGTATAGTTTTTTTTCAATTTCCTCGTTAACGACCAGCGACTCAAACGTAATGCCCCGACAGTAACTAGATTGATGACTGTCTACAGTCGTCTCTGTTGTGACCAGTAGCAGATGGCTCTTGACCAATAGCATGCTTACTTTGTCAGAGACAGTCCACGTGGAGTACTTCAAAAGCGTGCCGGTCCTAGAGCCGGCTCGCCTGTTAGGTCTCCAGTGTTACACAGCTGCATGCAGTTCTGTCCATTCTCGTTGCCCGCTCTCGCTGGCTGTAGAGTTAAAACGAAGAGATGACAACGCGGACAAGGAATGTAAACACAGCCGGCCAGCTAGGCTTCAAAAGCGTGCCAGCCGTTAACGAGGAAATTGCAAGAACTATTATACAGACCACCATACGGCAACGAGCTTTCTACATACGCTACAGAGAAACAGAAATTAATGAAGCAATTTAGTTTTCAGTTTACTTCGTGTGACAACGAGAAACGATCCTGAATTTGACATCAGGTTAGCGCAGATAGTGGAAGAATAGCGTGATCTTTGCAATTACTCATGGAGTAACTACTCAAATAAATTTATACAGGAGAAAATTCAGAAAGAAACGAGAGAGGCATCACACGAAGAAAGTTATTACAGCGATCGAATATAACTTTATGGAGTACAGTATGCGATCCTAGAAATACCTGGGATGAGCTGAAGAAAGTTTATCTATGTAATTTCGTTACTGTTTAGCAAATTCTGTGTTAAAATTACCTATGAATACGTTCGTGGCGTAGGTTTAAAAAAACGAACCTCATTGCAACAGCACTTGCAATTCTAGTTTTTTAATCTTTCGCAAATATTCCGCACCCAGATAATCGAGAGTTTACAGCATACCGTAGTATGAATAGATTTTAGGTGTACATACAGCAAAACAATTTAATTTAAATTATAAACATAGTGACAAATGCAGTGCCGCACACTGTCTGGTTGAGCGCCAGTGTCGCTACTGCCGTGCATGTGGTATAGTATTTTCTTAAGGTTGTCGTACCTACAATGCCAGTTCCGAGATAGGACTGCATTTGCAATGAAGTACTGCTAGTTTTTTTTATATGAATGAAGATTTCTACACAAGCGTGTGTAATTTGGATGTTGGGTGTTCGAAATGGTAACATACAGATACAGTTAGTGTGAGGCAACGGGCTGAGTTGTACAGATGGCCGTACCAGGTAAGCTACAGGATATACATAGTAATATGAATGCAACCTGCACATACCGGGCGAGTTGGCCGTGCGGTTAGGGGCACGCGGCGGTGAGCTTGCATCCGGGAGATAGTGGGTTCACTCCCACTGTCGGCAGCCCTGAAGATGGTTTTCCGTGGTTTCCCATTTTCACACCAGGCAAATGCTGGGGCTGTATCTTAATTAATGCCACGGCCGCTTCCTTCCAAGTCATGGGCCTTTCCTATCTCATCGTCGCCATAAGACCTATCTGTGTCGGTGCGACGTAAAGCCACTAGCAAAAATAAAAGATTTCTTTCTTTCTTTTCTTTTCTTTCTTTCTTTCTTTCTTTCCTTCTTTCTTTCTTTCTTTTTTAATTCGTTTACCCTCCAGGGTTGGTTTTCCCTCGGACTCACGAGGGATTCCACCTCTATCGCCTCAAGGGCAGTGTCCTGGAGCGTGAGACTTTGGGTCGGGGGATGAAATTGGGAAGGAGGACCAGTACCTCGCCTGGGCGGCTTTACCCGCTATGCTGAACAAGGGCCTTGTTGCGGGATGGGAATTTTGAATGGGATAGACAAAAAACAGGGAAGGAGGCGGTCGTGGCTTTTAGTTAGGAACCATCCCGGCATTTGGCTGGAGGAGAAGTGGGAAACCACTTCGAGGATGGCTGAGGCGGGAATCGAACCCCGCTCTACTCAGGTGACCACCCGAGGCTGAGTGAACCCCGTTCCGCCTTTGTACCATTTTTCAAATTTCGTGGCAGAGCCGGCAATCGGGCCTCCAGGGGTAGCAGCTAATAACATTAATCACTTCACAACAGAGGCGGACATTATTATTATTATTATTATTATTATTATTATTATTATTATTATTATTATTATTATTATTATTATTATTATTATTATTATTATTATTATTATTATTATTATTATTATTGTACCGGTTGGTACACCTTTACGCCGCACATTTGAATTTTCCGCCTTAAAGTATTCCTCTACAGGAGAAACTCTGAACCTTAACAACTGTATCAACTCATAAGTTTGCTCAGAAGATGTCACTACCGTAAATTTTGTGATTACGAAGTTGTCAGTACTGTGTGGAGTTCAACTTATCTTCTATTGATCAAGAAGTGTGGACATTCTCTGATAGATGTCTCTACAAAAAAAACTATGACCATGCACCCTGGTGCGAAGTGGAAGACCTTTATTTGAAGAAATTTTGTATTCATAAGTTTGTTCTTTACTAAATTTCGTTCTTTCATTTGTGGGTTGGCAATATAAATCTTTTCTTTCCGCCAGTTTTGAACTTAGCCAATCCAGAATTTCTGTAATTAATTTTTGACCAATCGTGTCTTTCTTCTCCAATTTTGATGTGTAACTTTTAGCCAGCCAATAAACGACTGTGGGCATGTCTTAATTATTCTTGAAAGGTCTCGAATCTTCCCCGAGAGTATAAAAACTGCTAATTTTCCTGGCTCTCCGCCACTCGAACCACATCTAGCCTAGTGTATGGAAGTGTAGCAGGGGGCGGGTAGCGCCTCTTCCTTCGGGCAGCAGCTCTTCACAAAGGTAACGGCCGTTTAACATCTTTATTTTCTTGCTAGTTCAGCAGTTTAACCATCGGGGAAGGTCCGAAGCCTTTTTATTATGTAACCTATCTCTTAAACATATAAATCTTCATATAACTTTAACTGAAAATCGGGGATAGGGAGTGCTTTACCCTCTCGAGCTCCCCTTCATTTTTAATTCGAGGTGACTACATTTTCGTAACCGTTCTTCTACTCTTCCGTAATGTATTAAATTTATTCTGTATACGAGTCACCTTCATAGTTTGGGAATAGCCCCTGCTTCATCGGCCTAGTGCCTCTTAGATTTTAACAAGTTTCGTGTAGGAGTGCAAATTTACGCCTAAATTCAGTTTTGCATTTTGGGCCAATTAACCTATTCTTTTTCAACGAAGGCCCAATAGGTTGGGTACAAGATAACCCTGTTTCATTGTGAGATGTGCCTTGATGGCAATCATGTGTAAACGTCTGCTATTACCTTTATAAGCTTGAAAAATTGAGAGCGGGTTAGCTCTTTTATTTGTGGTAAAAGTGCCTCAGAGAGGCTTGATATTCGAAGGTGAGAGCAAGTGCTCCATGTTATTAGGGGTTTTCTGCCCTTTGGTAAATATGTGTTTGGGAGCTGAGAGCTCAGAAAATGTAAAGTGAAGGCTTGAAGCCTAAGTTCTGTTATACCACCAAATCTTGTCGTTCCTAGACTTAAATTTTGTTACTGGTACCTTATTACTTGTTGTTATTGGTTAAAGTTGGAAATGCTATATCAAAACTGTTAAGTTTGGCTGTTTTGAAAATATACCGGTAACCTTTAATGAAATTTTAATTCATTTCTCGGCTTTGTAGTTAGACCCATTCCAGCCCGCACCTTCTTTCACCTCTGCATTCCACGGGTAACCCCGTAACAATTATTATTATTATTATTATTATTATTATTATTATTATTATTATTATTATTATTATTATTATTATTATTATTATTATTATTATTATTATTATTATTATTATTATTATTATTTCGGGGATATCCGTGGAGTAGAAGGAGGTTAAAGAAGGTGCTGGGTGAATGGGTCTAACTACAATGTTCAGAATTGAATTTAAAACTTAAACTGAAGGTTATATTTTCGTAACTTCAAACGTAACAGTTTTTTCATGACAATATTGCAGGTACATGTAGCAATCATAAAACAAGTCTAGGAAATACCAGATTAGTGGTTATAACAGATCCTGGGCTTCAATCCCTCGCTTCACTTTTCCTGAGCTCCTAGCTCAAATTTACAAAAGAGCACAAATTTATACAAGGGCAGAAATCCCCTAATTCAAAGAGCACTTGCTCCCATAATTACAACATCTAGCCTTCAAGAGGCATTCATTAATCTTTAAAAAACTTCGAAAAAGGGCAAACAGGCTCTCAGTTTTCCAAGCCTACTCAAGGCAACATCAACTTACGATTTCTGGCCTCTCAAGGCACAACTTACAATTGGAAAATGATTATACAGGGATATTTAATACCCAACCTACTGGGCCTTCATGGAAAAAGAACAACGGTTAAATAAATGGCCCGAACATTAAATGAATGGAGGCGAATACTTGCACTCTTATATGTGAACACTTAAAACCTAAAGGGCACTAGGCCGATGAAACAGAGGCTATTCCCAAACTACTGAGGTGACTCGTATAAGGGTAAATTACTGCATTACGGAAAGGAAGAAAAACAGTTACAAAACGTATTCACCTCAAACCAAGATGAAGGGGAGCTCGAGAGGGTACATCACTCTCTATCCCCGATTTACAGTTAAAGATCTTATGAAGTTTTTACATTAGCCGGCAAAAGTTTCATTTTTAGAAAAGAAGGTTACATAGTTAACGATTCGGACCTTTCCCTCGGGTTAAACTGCGAGTTAGCAAGAAAGAAAGATGCTATGTGGCCATTACCTTGTAGATGTACTGCTGACCGAAGAACGAGGACGCCCGCCTCCTGCTTTGACACACACACTTAGTCAGATGACGATCAATTGGCCAAGAGACGTGAAAACCCGCAGTTTACAAACCCTCAGGGAAGGTTCGTGATCATTCACGATTAATCAAGACACACCCACTGAATTTTATTGGTAGATTTCTAAAGTAACACTCAGAATCGGAGAAGAAGCCTGTGATAGGTGGAAAATCAATTACATAAATTAGTGATTGGTTGGATTAAAAATTGGCGGAAAGAAAAGATAAATATTGCCAACCCAAACAAAATGAACATCAATTAGTTAAAACAACCTAGAAATACAAAACTTCTTTAAATTATAGGTTCTTTCACTTCGCATCAGGGTGCATGATCATAGTTTTTAGTGGTGTCATCTGTGGAAGAAATGTCCAAACTTCTTGATGAATGTCAAACAAAACAAGTAGAAATTCCCTCAGGTTGGGCAACTGCAAAATAACAAAATTACACCATATTTCTGTGGTGACATCTTCTGAGTAAAGTTCTAAGTTGGTGTAGTTTTAGTTTCACAGTTTCACCAATAGAGGAATTCATTTAGGCGCTAGTTTTAAATGCGTGGCGTTGGGGTGTACCTCCCGGTACAGACCCACCCCCCGAAATGTCTTTCCTTGGGGTGACACAGAAGAATTTTGAAAAAATTATTTCCACTTGAAGAAAATTTCCAAGTCTTTTTTTTTTTAAGTAGATAGGTAGAAACTTGTTTAACTCCAGCTTTAGAGTGTCCTTGTTGTTGTAGAATATTAACAACATGTTGATAGTTTTGACGGCAAGACATGCCGCCACTGCCGATACCCATTTGAGGTTGCCCGGACCCCCCGTGTACTCTGAGATACACCTCTCCCGGTACTATGAGAGGGGTAGTCGTGGTGAAGGACGCCGCAGATTAGAAGCATGTGTGCGGTCCCCAGATGAGTTGGCGGTAGGGTCACCGCACTTCAGCCTTTGCCGGGAAGAGACGCTCCGGCGCGCCGTTCAAAAGGAGGCCTTACCAGAGCGAAGAGGGTCCTTTCTTCTCTCTTGTGTTTCACAAGATGTTACAGTACGGCGGCAGCCAGCTGAGGGGACACTAAAACAGTAAGATCTCGGCGACAGAAAAGTGTTGTTGGAGACTTGAGATTAGAGGGTACGATCTGTATCGGTGATGCTGAGGGGCGGGCGGCGTGGAAAATGCTTTAGAGCCAATAGTACGAGGATGCAGGAGACGGGGGCTTGGTTATGGCCACTCAGGAATTGAAAGCAGGAAAACCAGACGGGAAGATCGTACATAACAGGTCATGTACATAATTACATACATTAATAGTGCAGAAGGCCTCAAAAAAATTTTTAAAAAATTTAACCTTCAAACTGCTGCTAAATTTAGCGGCTAACGAAGATAGAAAATCAACTATACAGGTTTAATCTGAGAGAGGTGGACTCTAAAGATCCTCTCTGTGGCTGGATTGCTCACTAATAATGTAACGGGAGTCAGAAAATCCAATATAATGCACGGCCCATGAAATCTGGGGGCAAGCTTGCCCCCGGCAACAAAATCCTAACCATGACTTGATCTCCGACTTTTAAATTGGTGGGCCTCCGTCCAAGATGATATCATTCCCTAACCTTTTCATGAGAAACCTTCAGGTTGTGCTTAGCCTTTTTCCATAAATCTCTAATATTATCGGGATCTATTGTCTCTGGAAGTACAGTATATCATTAAGTTCCCAAAGGTTAGAGAGCGGCATGCTAGGCACAAATTCAAACATCAGAGAAGCTGGAGTGAACTTATGGGACTCATGAACTGCCGAATTCAAAGCAAAGGCCAACCAATGCAGCGACGTATCCCACCTGGAATGATCTTCATGATGAAACGCAATGAGAGCCGATCTAAGATTACGATTGATCCGCTCAGCCAGAGATGGTTAAGGATAATACGCCGAAGTAGTTACATGTGAAATAGACAGAACAACAGAATTTATGGAAGAGGTTGAAGGTAAAGGCTTTAGCATTATCAGAAACTATATATATTGACAAGGATCAAAAGAAGCAAATATGGTATTTAAACAGGAAATGTTGGACTGAGTGGTAGCCAGCTTAGTCGGAAATAACCAGGAAAACCTAGTGAAACCATCTACACACACTAGAATGAATTTGTTGGCGTTCCCCTTTGATTGGGGGAAGGGTCCGACGTAGTCGATATAGAGGCGTTCCAAGGGGCGCGAAGCTTGATGAGAAGATAATAGACCTAGCTTAGTGGATAAGGTGGGTTTACTAATTAGCAAACAAGATTTACAAGCTTTTACCAATTCACGAATTTCACCGTCCATACCTTTCCAAATAAACATCTCTCGGATTTTTTCCCGAGTTTTGAAGATGCCTAAATGCCCCCCTAATGGGGTCTCATGACAGTACTTGAAGATCATAGGTACAAGCACGGCTGGAACCACTACTTTCATCTTCTGATCATGCCTCGACGGGTAGCACAAAACCCCTTTCCTCAACACATAAAGGACAACATGTTCCCCAGAAGAAAGGGTTTCAATAATAGGGGCCAGCACAGGATCTTCACGTTGATATTTTTCAATATTCCTAAACAACATGGCATTTACACCCGAAGGTATGGGCGCGGGAAGAGAAAAACTATCTGCCTGTTCGGTGGTCTCCACCTCATGAGAAAACATGCGGCTTAGTCCATCCGCAACAACATTTTCAGATCCTCTGATATGTCTAACATCAAACTGGAAGGCAGAAATCCTGATGGCCCAACGGGCTATATGGCCAGTACGACGCGGCCTAGCTAAGACCCAACTTAAGGCTTGATTATCTGTTTCCAGGTCGAACTTGACGTGTTCCAGATATAACTTATTATTATTATTATTATTATTATTATTATTATTATTATTATTATTATTATTATTATTATTATTATTATTCCAAGTAGTATGTATACCGTGTTCGAAGAACGTCTTTGGCTGAGACAGGAGCCAGTATTGAATATTGTCCATGAGTTCACTGCCTGAGTAGAAGCACCGACCCTTCAATGCCCTTTTCAGTGGATCAAATATATGATCTCATGGTGATAGATCGGTGGATAACTACTTTGCTTTTTAAATGGGACTATAGAAATTCACCCAATAGAACAACTAAGAATCGAGCAATAAGTTTAGTGCTTACACAGGCACAGAACGTACCAGCAAACCAAATGAAACATGAAATATTCAAAATTCCTCCGTTTGAATCCCGGAATTAACACTGGTTTTTAAATTCCCACTCAATGTGTAAATTTACGTGTTTTCTGTTTAAATTAAAATCAAAGAAATAGCTATTTAGATTGGAAAGTGTTGGAAAGCGTGTATGTACTGTATTTATTTATTTATTTATTTATTTATTTATTTATTTATTTATTTATTTATTTATTTATTTATTTATTTACCGTATAGATTTTAAAAGAGAAATAGTCAGCCGCATTAACCAAGTCAAAATAGCGTTCAACAAAAAAGGAAAGCTCTTTACATGCAAAAAACATTAGTATGAGCCTCAGGAAACGTCTTGTGAAGATATATGTGTGGAGCGTACTGATGTATGGTAGTGAAACCTGGACTATTAGCTTGGCTGATAAGAAAAGTATAGTGGCCTTTGAAATATGGTGCTACAGGAAAATATGAAAATTCCCTGGGTGGACAAAATCACTAAAGAAGGAACGCTGAATAGGAGTGGAGAAGAGCCATGTTTATGGAATATGCTTACTCATCGAGGAGACAATTGGATTGGACATATCTTGAGGCATGAAAGTCTTCTGCATACAATACTGGAGGGCAGTGTGGAAGGAAAGAACTGTAGAAGTAGACCACATCTACGATATATAATTACTTGGACTTGAAGAGATTAGCCACAGACCGGAATTCATGGAAAGCCGCTACAAATCAATCTTCGGACTGAACACCACAGAAGAAGATACAATTTAGTGCCGGGAGTGTCCGAGGACATGTTCTGTTCGTCTGAGCAGGTCTTTCTGTTTGACGCCCATGGGTGACCTACGCGTCTGGGTGTGGTATGATGATAATAACAATACCAATCAGATAGGGAGAGTGTAAAACCACGTGACGGCCACATATTATTCTCCTGTCGAATAACATCAAAGGGTCTGTTCGAGGTTTAACGTCTCCATCCGACAGACGAATCACCATCAACAGCCTCATATATCCTCATTCCATACGAACTCTGCGGAGAGGTTTGTAATTCAATCCAGGCTTTTGGTACCCCACCCTGTCGCCAATATTCTGATGGTGATTTGCCTTTTCCCAACGAGAATCGAACTGGCTAGCCACGGAATTAGATCATAAAGAACTGACGCTTTAACTATCATGGCCACCAGGCGGGTTCATATGTAAAAATATATAAATAATTGTATAATCTGAACACTTTGAAGCTCCATCTATAATAGCCTAATAATATTATTGGCTTTACGTCCCACTAACTACTTTTACGGTTTTCGCAGACCGAGGTGCCGGAATTTAGTTACGTGCCAGTAACTTAACCGACACGAGCTGACGTATTTCAGCACATTCAGACACCACCGGACTGAGCCAGGATGGAAAATGCCAAGTTGGGGTGAGAGGGCCAACGCCTTCACCGTCTGAGCCACTCAGCCCGACAAAGCTCCATCTCCCTATCGTAGAAAGTTATTACATTTTTCTCCTTTTGCGGAACAAAAACATTCAACTACATATCTGCACGAAAAAATAATTTACGTTTTTAAAGACTGTGCGTGTCCGCCTCTGTGGTGTAGTGGTTAGTGTGATTAGCTGCTACCCCCCGGAGGCACGGGTTCGATTCCCGGCTCTACCACGAAATTTGAAAAGTGGTACGAGGTTGGAACGGGGTCCACTCTGCCTCGGGAGGTCAACTGAGTAGAGGGGGTTCGATTTCCACCTCAGCCATCCTGGAAGTGGTTTTCCGTTGTTCCCACTTCTCCTGGCAAATGCCGGGATGGTGCCTAACTTGAGGCACGGCCGCTTCCTTCCCTCGTCCTTGTCTATCCATTCCAATCTTCCCATGTCCCAGCAAGGCTCCTGTTCAGCATAGCAGGTGAGGCTGCCTGGGTGAGGTACTGGTCATCCTCCCAGTTGTATCCCCCGACCCAATGTCTCACGCTCCAGGACACTGCCCGAGGCGGTAGAGGTGGGATCCCTCGCTGAGTCCGAGGGAAAAACTAACCTTGGAGGGTAACCAGATTAAGAAAGTTTTTTTTTTTTTGCTAGTGACTTTACGCTGCACCGACACAGATAGGTCTTATGGCGACGATGGGATAGGAAAGGTCTAGGAGTTGGAAGAAAGCGACCATTGCCTGGTGTAAAAATGGAAAACCACGGAAAACCATCTTCAGGGCTGCCGACAGTGGGATTCGAACACGCTATCTCCCGGATGCATAAGAAAGAAAGAAAGAAATAAAGAAATACTATGTGTTATTTCCCTAACAGCTGTCCATAGATGGTCGAGAAACGTGTTCTTTTCGAGTCCCATAAAGATATCTGAAGCATTGAAACTGCGAAAAACTATTCTATGCCACTTCTAGACGTAAAAACAAAGGAGATAAATGCTGGTGTATTAAGGTGAGATCGGCCCACTCGTTAAATCTCGTATTTATACAGGTTTAAATTCCAGTCTACATAATTTTGTATCAGTCAAATAATCACTAATGTCATTACACATACACGAACTGGGGTTACAACTAATGGTTAATTAGCCTGGTCGTCATGTAGAGAGTATTGACAAAATGGTAGAAAACCAAAGCGAGGAGGTCCCATTTAAGAAGGTCAGTGTATAATTGAGCTCTGGAATTCAGAACCGGTCGAGAATTTGCAAGTAATGTAGAACAAGTTCGTGCATAATCGAGCCTATTATTCAATGAGTCTACCAGTTCATCCCAGTTAAGTGTCCCCCTGATATCAGGAATGTGGTTACTGAAAGAAATCAGTGATATGCATAGAAAGGGCTATTACAAAGAAGCAGAAATCCAGAAAGTTATGAGGTAGATTTTTCCTTTTCAGTTATAATGTAGAACAGGTGGTAAAGTAAATGAGAGAGGAATTTGGTAAAGGAATCAAAATTCAAGGAGAGAAAATCAAAGCTCTGAGATCAGATTTCCTTCAAACTTACTCACCGGGAAATACTTTTAAATTTTGACAGTCAGGTAGGGACTGATGTTATCTCCACCGTTATTCTGAGTCAGAGTTCTAATGCGGAGGAAAGTGTGCATCTTACTCACAGGCCACATACGTATTAGTTTACACGCCACTGGAGGAAGAACTGCGTGTATTAACAATGACTACATAAGGAAACAGGAAAGACTGACATTTTCCGGTTTACTAACGCAATGCAGACTTAATTGCAATGGTTAAATTAACTACCAAATGTATGAACTTGACTCGATATTTGAAACAACCCTTGTTCTCTAAAGCAGTGTTTCTCAACCATTTCTGTGGAGTCGCCCCCTTTTTGTTACATTATAGTCATACTGTCACAGGAAGTGCTGAAATGTGCATTACTGTATAAAAAATTAAAACTTTTTTTAACGTAGACTTACCTTTCTCGACAGTGGGTACATAGAAAGAAAAATGTTAAGACGCTTTTAGTGTTTGGGAAGAACGCGTATATCTCAGAAAGTATTTAACTTACGATTATGTCTCAATCGACAAATAAAAGAGGAGGCTACCTGTTGGAAAAAAAAATTGGAAATCTGAGCATAGTTTTTATGAAATAGCGCTTCAAAGTAAGGCAAAATTTGTGCTAAGTATGTGACGTCACACGCATACTCTGTTATAAGATGGCGCTGTGGACGTCTGACAAGGGGACATGCAAGTACTCCTATAGTACCATTTCCCACCCCTCCCGGCTATCTCTTTTTTCCTTAGACATTAACAGCATGTCGGAGGCAATGCAGATTAGTGACGATTGCCACATGCGGGGAGCGGACTTCACCCCCCCCCACCTCTTCCCGAATAAAAACCGACTTGCGCGCTCAGTTGGAGGTTAGCTGTCGTTTTGAATACGTTGTGGTCATTTGTAAAGAAGAACAAATCTAATAATGGGAAAGAAAGATTTGATTGGGATTCGGCAAAAACGTGTATGGTAGACGTATCTTTTAATGGACGTTCTCGATTTACATTAGCCCCCGTATATATTCATCCTTTCCTCAATTCTGGAGATTTAAAAATGATTCTCTTTAGCGCACTCATGCGTTATTCTGAATCAAGTGTATTGATTGACGACAAGTTTGATATTGATGTGCCAATCATCGTGATGACAGATTTTCATGTAGACATCCAAAGAAATGAAAAGGCATTTGATTTTCTTAAACATCACTTTAATGTTGTGCCGAGCAACTATCCCAGCACATTGGGCAATTCATTTCTTACTCGTAATATTACTCCCGAACTCTTAAATGATGTCTCTTGTTTATCACATCGTCCACTTCTGTGGTGTAGTGGTTAGTGTGATTAGCTGCCACCTCCGGAGACCCAGGTTTGATTCCCGGCTCTGCTACGAAGTTTAGAAAGTGGTACGAGGACTGGAACGGGGTCCACACAGCTTCGGGAGGTCAACTGAGTAGAGGGGGGGGGGGCTCGATTCCCTCCTTAGCCATCCTCGAAGTGGTTTCCCACTTCTCCATGCAAATGCCGGGATGGTACCTAAATTCAGGCCACGGCCGCTTCCTTCCTTCCTTCTTCCTTGTCTATCCTTTCCAAACCTCCCGTCCCCCTCACAAGGCTCCTGTTCAGCATATGTACTGGTCCTCCTTCCCAGTTGTATCCCCGACCCAAAGTCTCATGCTCCAGGACACTGCATTGAAGCGGTAGAGGTGGGATCCCTCGCTGAGTCCGAGGAAAAAATCAACCTTGGAGGGTTAACAGATTAAGAAAGAAAGAAAGAAAGAAAGAAAGAAAGAAAGAAAGCAGGATTCTAATATTACAGACCCATACTACACAGCGTTATTACCCACATTCCACGTTATACTGAATTAAATTTATTATCCACATAATATTTTTTTTATTTCTATAAGCAAGTCTACAAAACCCGCAAAACCCTGCGTCCGTTACAATAGCGAGAACCTACCGTAATTTGTTTTATTAGTCTCTGGACTGCTCTGATACAGTTCTCCAAACCATCTCACCTTACCCTATCCCACACCACGTTTCCAATTAATCTACAAACTAACCTTTCCATTATAGACCACTCGGTCCTCCAGCAAATACACGGGAGACTTCCGTATTCTCCCGTACGAAACTGAGAGACATGTTGACAGTGGCGCACCTGGCGGCCCGACCTTAAATATCAGGCCGCAAAATTGAAACTGCGTAAGTTGCACGTTAAAATTGATTAGAAATTGTACCGGAGGCACACCCGCCCCGTGTATTTAAAACTAGCGCCTTGTAGAATGTCATCTAGAACAGGAAATCTGAATCTCATTTCGGAAATAGGTTGAATATTTCTTGACAGATGTCACTACTATTAACTTACGTGCGCCCTCTGGGGTGAAGATGAACTATTAATTTTCAAAGTAATTTTATGTGTCAAGGTTTCCTAAACTGAATTGTTTATGGTTAATTTTTGGTGTTCTTAAGTTATCAGCGCTTCTATCTCTTCCCGCCAAGTTAATATGTTAACCAATGAGAAAATTTGTACAAGTAACCAATGACGGTTTCTGATATTTATTTGATTATCCAGTGAAAATTGGGGGTGTGTTAGGGCTTCGGCCCAGAGAAATCTGGAACCTTCCTCTACGCTATAAAAGCTGGCACATTTCCGGACATGTTGTCTGTTTGATCGCCCCAGTCAAGAGGTTTAAAGTGTGTTCGTAGCGGAGGGAGGGGGAAAGTCTCCCTCGTACATCTTCGGGAGGTCCACCAGCTCAAGGTAATGGCAGATTTTGCTTAATCAACGTAAAAGTCGAAACAGACTTTCAGCGTATTAGGTCGTGTTACGTACATGTAGTACGTGTTGGAGAGATGTTAAGTACAGAACAAAAACGGCCAGCCGGACACCAGTGGGATCCGAACCCACAACCTCCCGATTTCGCGTCGGTTGCTCTACCAATTGAGCTATGGTGGCCTAGGCCATCTTTGTTCTGTTTGAAAGGGTCTGAGCTACAGGTCTGGCACTGCTGCTAGCACACTGTAGAGTGCGTTTTAAGTCGCCCGTTGTGGAGCATGACAATGAATATTGAATTTTCACGACCGCATTGTAATCGAAACAGACTTTCAACGTATTAGGTCGTGTTACGTACATGTAGTACGTGTTGAAGAGATGTTAAGTACAGAACAAAAACGGCCAGCCGGACACCAGTGGGATCCGAACCCACAACCTCCCGATTTCGCGTCGGTTGCTCTACCAATTGAGCTATGGTGGCCTAGGCCATCTTTGTTCTGTTTGAAAGGGTCTGAGCTACAGGTCTGGCACTGCTGCTAGCACACTGTAGAGTGCGTTTTAAGTCGCCCGTTGTGGAGCATGACAATGAATATTGAATTTTCACGACCGCATTGTAATCGAAACAGACTTTCAACGTATTAGGTCGTGTTACGTACATGTAGTACGTGTTGAAGAGATGTTAAGTACAGAACAAAAACGGCCAGCCGGACACCAGTGGGATCCGAACCCACAACCTCCCGATTTCGCGTCGGTTGCTCTACTTAACATCTCTTCAACACGTACTACATGTACGTAACACGACCTAATACGTTGAAAGTCTGTTTCGATTACAATGCGGTCGTGAAAATTCAATATTCATTGTCATGCCCCACAACGGGCGACTTAAAACGCACTCTACAGTGTGCTAGCAGCATTGCCAGACCTGTAGCTCAGACCCTTTCAAACAGAACAAAGATGGCCTAGGCCACCATAGCTCAATTGGTAGAGCAACCGACGCGAAATCGGGAGGTTGTGGGTTCGGATCCCACTGGTGTCCGGCTGGCCGTTTTTGTTCTGTACTTAACATCTCTTCAACACGTACTACATGTACGTAACACGACCTAATACGTTGAAAATCTGTTTCGATTACAATGCGGTCGTGAAAATTCAATATTCAACGTAATAGTCTTTGTAAGCTAGCTAGAGGGGGGAGGTCTCAAATATCTTTCGGAATGTAACTTCTTTTCCTAAATGTAAATTCTCAAACAAGTCTAAAGAAATTAACCGAAATTAGAGAATAAAGAGTGAGGAACCGTCTTGTACTCCCTCTCAACTTGATGATGAGGTGACTATGATTTTGTAACCTTTACATTTATATCTTTATTTTGTAACTGTTCTTTCCATCTAGTCACCTTCGTAGTATAGACTTAGCCTCTGTAACGTCGGGCCATAAGCCCACATAGGGTTTTATGTATTTTCGTGTGAATTTCAAGGAGTGAAGTGTTTGCTTCCTATCCTTTTGACTTTCGGCCAGTAACTTTAACCTTTCGTTTTTACCAAAGGCCACGTAGTATGGGTAGGCCTACTTGTCACCCTAATAAAGTTAATTTAATTCTTTTACTTTAAGGTAAATCAGACTGTCGAGCATATAAGACAGTGTTTACTGTTTGGCCTTAATAGGCCTGGAATTAGTAATTTTGGAGAACAGTCTCCTAGGAAGTTATTGTGTAGAGTAAAGACGCTCGTCCTACTGGTGTAAAAATTGGGAGATCCATCTCGTTGAGTGTTGGATGAAAGGAGCAGAAGTGCTCATGTAAAATTTTTCATTCTAATTAGGGAGCTTCAAGCTTATATTGTTAAATTATTGTTATCTGATTATTCTAGACCTCTCTAAAATTGTTAAAAGCTTACGAGCTAAGCTCTTGTACCTGATTAATTGTTATTTTCTAACTCTTTTTAAAATTTGAAAATAAACAAAAGATATAAGGAAGAAATATACATTTTAAAATTTCAAATTAATCTTCTGTCTTTTATCCACCCATTCATGCCCGCACCTTCTTTCACCTCAGCGTTCCACGGTATCCCCGGAACAGAAACAATAATAATAATTATAATTTCGTGTGGCTATTTCTAGCCGAGTGCAGCCCTTGTAAAGCAGACCCTCCGATGAGTGTGGGCGGCATCTGCCATGTGTAAGTAATTGCGTGTTATTGTGGTGGAGGATAGTGTTATGTAACAGAAACAATGAAACTAAATACTGTAATAATTTTTGCTCTGTTCTACTACGAAAGTTGAATGTTAATACTGATAGAAATAATGAAACTAAACAATGGTTTCGTTTTGTCCGAATTCTTGGCTCAATGGTCAGCGTTGAGGCCTTTGGCTCAGAAGGTCCCGGATTCGATTTCCGGCTGGATCGGGGATTTTAATCGCGTCTAATTAATCGGAGGCTGGGTGTTTCTGTTTGTTCCAACACGTTTCTCTTCATATTCAGAAACGCACTACAGTTCCAACCATCACAAAAGCATGCAATAATGATTTGACCTCGGATTTTTAGGCGTTTAAATGTTATTTTAGCTGCCTAATATAGACTCACAAGTAGGTTCTAAAATATTTTTAGGCAGCTTTAGTTTTACGTATTTTAATAGGCATCAATTAAAATTTCATGTTTATTTTGCTAAATTGATAATAACTTGTTTGGGGGAAAATAAAACAAATTTCACTCACCTCTTTGCTGCAAACGTCACAGAATATAATATTTTACCATCCGACGTGAAATGGTGAAACTCCTGTAACCACCTTTTAGTTAAAGACGACTTGGAACCTGACTCTTTCGCTATAATTCATAGTGTATAGTCCTCTACTACACTCGGTTTCAAGGCCGTCCCACTAGGTGCGCTGGTAATCAACGTCTTGCGATATCTCGCAAAGTGTCACGTATTCTCTACAGTGCATTTGGGCCAGCTTTCCGTGCTCAGCAAGGTCATCATCACACATATCACCTTATCACTACTTAGACATCCGTGCACTTCATCACTACACAGCCATCCTAATCTGTTTGTCAAACTGACACGTTGGTCTCCCTCAGCTATTTTAACATTGATATGTTCCCGGACTGAGGTCTATCTCGAATTAGTGTTATCAGTTTCCCAACACCATTTAACCATGGCAACCAGTGTTCGTCTATGTACACTAGGTCAGTAGCGACATCTTCTCACTGTGCGTATTCTTCCTGTAACTGAGAGCTTGAGGAAATCTCGTATCAAGCGAAGCCCGTTCTAATCCTCACTCCAGAATGAAAATCCTTCAAACTGTCCATAAAATGAACCCAGGGCCTTGGAGTAAGAGAGAGGCACGCTACCTCCACAGCACAGGGGTGGCTAGTAATAATAATAATAATAATAATAATAATAATAATAATAATAATAATAATAATAATAATAATAATAATAATATAGCTTAACTCAGACACTACAACGCAGTGATTAAACCGGAATGTCTCTATGGAAGTGAATGCCTCCAAGTTACTGTAAAGGCTGGTCTAAGAGAAGCTGAGAAGATTCTTCAAAAGATATTGGGCCCAAAGATCGTGGCTGTACAATACAGGTTGAGAGGCCGGGAATCGAACCCGAGGCCGCCGGGTGACAGGCGGACGCGTTGACCCTACACAGCAGGGCCGTACACATTTTTAGCATACTCGATAGTAGACCTAACACATGTGTTAAATGGTTCAGGGAAGTCAGCAAGGATCTGAAAACAAAAATGGACTAAATCCTGAAGACATTGTTAACATCAACGAAACGGAGTACCGACATCAGACCAATACCTTCAAGGGGTTTGGTGAAGAACAGCAGAAAAGTGGGTGGACAGCAGAAAGGAGACAGGCTGCCAGATGCAACGTTTCTGGGCTGCAAAGTAGGCTTTAAAATATGTTAATGTTGTTTATTAGGATCTCTAATAATTAGACTAGTATTATATTTACAAGGACTGGAATGTATTTCATTTTCTCACAGTTCATGAGAATTAATTACTCTTACTTTGCGTCCGCCTCCGTAGCGTAACAGTTAGTGTTATTAGCTTCCGTCCTCGAGGGCACAGATTCAATTCCCGGTTCTGACAGACATTTAAGAATGGCAGGAGCACTGGTATGTGGTTAGAATGGTACTGTATATGCAGCTTACCTCCATTGAGGGTGTGATGAAAAGAGCTGCACCACCTCGGCACGAGGACACGAGTTTACTTTACTAATTAACTTGCAGATACACTCATTTTTTTTTCTCGATCTATCGGAGCTCTTTTTCTTGCCTGTGGGTGAATGTCGTAATAGGGGAACAACCAAAGAATCTATATTCTCTCTCTCGTCTTCTAAGCACAAAAGCATATCTCCATGGTTCTATGCCAGGGCCTCTCAGGGTGCATGCGCGCGGTGCATGCACTGTGCACGGTGCAAAAGACGACTTGGCTTGGTTGACCAGAGTGCAGACCCCCCACTCCTCGATTTGGAGCAATAGCGCTGTCTCTCTCTTTCCTCACGCCTGTCTCGCTCGCTCCGCCTGTCTCCCTCTCCCCCACTTGCGCCGTAGCGCTCCAAATCCGGGCTGAGTTGAGCCGAGTATAGCCGAGTAGAGCCGAGCATAGCCGAGTAGCCCAGAGACGAAGCGTTGATCCGAGCCATACCGAGCGGCACCGAGCGGCACCGATGCACAGTGCACGGAGCTCTTGCGCCTCGCTCTGCACGCGTGAGATTTTGGGCGTTTGAGAGGCCCTGTTCTATGCTGTCCCGTGTAATGGGGAAAATGTACGAGTGCGACTGTTTAAAATTCCAAACAGGTGGTGGTGATTATTGTTTTTTTTTTGGCTAGTTTGTTTTACCTCGCACCGACACAGATAGGTCTTACGGCGACGATGGGACAGGAAAGGGCTAGGAGTGGGAAGGAAGCGGCCGTGGCCTTAATTAAGGTACAGCACCAGCATTTGCCTGGTGTGAAAATGGGAAACCACGGAAAACCATTTTCAGGGCTGCCGACAGTGGGGTTCGAACCTACTATCTTCCGAATACTGGATACTGGCCGCACTTAAGCGACTGCAGCTATCGAGCTCGGTGATTATTGTTTTAAGAGGAAGTACAATTAGGCACCATCCTCTATATAACACTAATCAGAGAGAAAAAATGGAAGGGATCCGACACTTCGAAAAATGAAGGTATCGGGAAAAGAAAGACAAGGGTCTCGAAGGGCATGAAAATGAAAGACTTCCTAGGATTCGCAAACCTAATACCGTCAGGGTCGTGAAAGAACAAGAGTTGACCAAAAAGGTCGGATAGGATAGATGAAAGTGAGAAACCTGGTAGAAGTAAGTGAAAACAATGCCAGGACTCAGCTAAGGGCCCCACGGTCGCCAACTCACGCTCTAAAATTCAGAGCCCCTGGGGTCCCTTTTACGACAGGCAGGCGATACCGTGGGTGTTATGCTACCACTCCCACCCACAGTAAGATAAATTTCAAACGCCTCTCTCCAAAGCTAAAAGAATAATTCCTGCATGTCTCAGAACGTAATCAATCAACCTATTCTTCTTCGTTCTATTCACACCTACTCGATTCAATACCCACTTATTTGTGATCTAGTCCACATATCTCACTTTAACCATTATATAACACAACATTCCGAACGTGTCAACTTTTACTTTCTTGAACACTTATACATGTTTTCCCCCCCCCCCCCCCCCCATCAGTGTTGCGATATACAAAGAGGAGGAATCTCGTACCAGCCTTAACATTTATCATATTAAAATCAAAATTCGTCCGCCTCTATGGTGTAGTGATTAGCGTGATTAGCTGCCACCCTCGGAGGCCCGGGTTCGATTCCCGGCTCTGCAGCGAAATTTGAGATGTGGTACGAGGGCTGGAACGGGGTCCCACCTCAGCCATCCTCGAAGTGGTTTTCCGTAGTTTCCCACTTCTCCTCCAGGCAAATGCCGGGATGGTACCTAATTTAAAGCCACAGCCGCTTCTCTTCCTTGTCTATCTCTTTCAATCTTCCCATCCCCCCCCCCCCCCACAAGGCCCCTCTTCAGCATAGCAGGTGACGCCGGCCGGGCGAGGTACTGGTAATCCTCCCCAGTTGTATCCCCCGGCCCAAAGTCTTGCGCTCCAGGACACTGCCCTTGTGGCTGTAGAGGTGGGATCCCTCGCTGAGTCCGAGTCAAAATTATATTTTAAGGCTCAATGTGAAAATGTTTAATATTATAGCGCAGGTCTCCCGTACGGCCAATCCCTCGTCCACATCCACGTCGTGAGTGGGGGCAAGGGCATGACATAAGGGACTGCCGATAGGGGCAATGTACAAGTGGGATTTCCTTTGGCCCTTGACCGCTTCAGGAGCTGTGAAGGTCCTAGAGGAATCCTGAAAGGTAAATACCCACTAAAGGGGCTCTGGTGGAGACCTCAGCGGCAACAACGACGGAGAAGTCCTTTCGTACGGCGAAGCTGGCGGAGGAGGCATCCCTTCTTTTGGGGTTATATAAGGAAGAAACAACTGCCTTGTGATAAAGAAGGATCTTTAGAGGCTAAAGGAGATAGCCCACACGGAAAAATGTTGCGGTCCAGCTCAAACAGGAGGCAGCCCTTCCACTGGCCTAGGGTGCACTCTGAGACCTGAAACAAACTTATTACAGAAACCAGATGAAATTTCGCCGAGACCCCATGTTCCACCTAGGAATTAAAAGAAAATAATAAAGTAAATCATATCACAACGCACAATTCTGAATAACTGATAGGCCTAGGGGACTACTGTAATAAATCATCTTCTTCGCCTAAGCGTTTATGCTACTAGTGTAGAATCCGCTTGATGGATCAAGGAACGCCACTTCCCGCGATCGAAAACATCATTACGCTGTAGGTGGAGTGACTAATGTCGGAGTTAATGGCATCCTGCCATAGTTGTTTTGGCCTTCCAATTGGTCGAGTTCCGCTGATATTAAGGTGGTAGGCAGTGCTGGCGACGGTGTAAGGTGCCACGCGCATGATGTGACGATACTTAAAAAAAGTGTCCGCTATACAGACAGAAGTGTAGGATGTTACACAATACGATAAGCTTATAACAGTGCTTTAGGAACATAATATTTCATGTTTATTCATGTTTATTATTTTTCTCGAGATCTACAGTAAACAAATACTCTTTTGATCTGATAAATGAGAAAAATAACAATGTACAACCTTCAGCCATATTTAAACTAAAATGATATAAACAACAAATGCTGATAAATGGCCATACACAATTCCTTTCCGGAGATCCAATGGCCAATGCATTACGGACATAATGCTATTTTGCTACATTCAAAGAAAAAAAAATACATACAGTAAACTTAAATTTAATAGAGAAAATAGAGTACACGTTGTGTAATCTTCTGTTAAATTACTGCATTCAAAATGCTCTTTCATTTTCGAGAGCCTCTAACCATTTTTGGCCAGGGGTAGTTGTGGTCGTGATTATCGTTTTAAGAGGAAGTACAACTAGGCGACTAATCAGGGAGAAAAAATAGAAGGGATCTGACACGTCGAAAAATGAAGGTATCAGCCAAAGAAAGACAAGGGCCACGAAGGGCATGAAAATGAAAGACTCCCTAGGTCTCGAATGCTCTAATACCGACGGGGTTGGAAAAGAACAAATGTTGACCAAGGAAGACCACATAGGATAGATGAAGGTGGGTATTTTTGCTATTTGTTTTACGTCGCACCGACACAGATATGTCTTGATGAAGGTTGGAAGCTTGGCACAAGTAAGTGGAAGTAGTGCCAGGAATCGTCTCAGGGCTCCGTGGTCGTCAACCCAAACTTCCAAGTTAAGAGCCCCTGAGGCCCCTTTTAGTCGCATATTACGACAGGCAGGGGATACCGTGGGTATTATTCTATGACGTCGTTTCATACCCAAAAGTTATTTTTTTTTACCAGATCCAGATTGTCTCTTCAATATATTTTTCAAGTTGAGGTGCCAAATACAATATATTCACTCACTGATTGTAGATTTGCCGGTCGTTTCCTCCATCGTCCCAGTGATTATTGTAAGCCATGGCTCTAGAGATGTAGGACGCCGTTATAAACTTGCTGTATCCAGACATAACTGTGATGTACACTTATTCTACACACACACGGCACTGGATCTTGGTGCTTATACACTAATTACAAATTTTTTTTGTTAGGGGCTTTACGTCGCACCGACACAGATAGGTCTTATGGCGACGATGGGACAGGAAAGGCCTAGGAGTTGGAAGGAAGCGGCCGTGGCCTTAATTAAGGTACAGCCCCAGCATTTGCCTGGTGTGAAAATGGGAAACCACGGAAAACCATTTTCAGGGCTGCCGACAGTGGGATTCGAACCTACTATCTCCCGGATGCAAGCTCACAGCCGCGCGCCTCTACGCGCACGGCCAACTCGCCCGGTAATTACAAATTTTATATCTTGGATTAACACTATAACTGACATTATTGGGCTTTGCATACGATTTCACTAATACACTGACCATGAATATATTACGAAAACACTCAGCCGCACTTCTGCACAGCTGGGCAAGACCTTTTCCCGAAGTAACCGTATCTCGGCTTTACCTACCCCCTTCACGAGGTTCCTGCTTGTTGGTTTATATATTTCGAGATCGGACACCTCGCAATTCCGGGAATTCTGCTAGCCTGAAAGAACTGTCTGTACATTACACATTCCTCTCTTGACAGCTACCTGGGCTTGACCAAACAGTCTGTCCTTCCGTATTTTGCTGCTCGTCCGCCGGCTTAGTACTGAATCTGCCTTATATTTCTACAAGAGTCCTTACAACATGAAATGCTGTCGAATTTGTGAGTGTTAAATTTGTGCGATAAATCACGGAATTGATAACCTGTTACAGTTATGTTTGTAATGTTTATTGTCCCACTGGAACTCCTATTCTGATTAAATATCTCCTCTCCTTCGAGCACTGTGTCAGCCTGAATGCTTGAAAGTTCATGTTTCCATCACTGTCTATGAGTTATCACAACAAATTTGAAGCTGATGTTTCCATCACTGTCTATGAGTTATCACAACAAATTCGAAGTTGATGTTTCCCATTGTACCGTACCCAGGGGTAAATACCCTCTAGGACGATGCCTCCATTCCTGTATGAACATCCGTGGTTTTTCTTCATTGCTCCTCAGGATATTGTAAATAGGAACATTATGTGTTTCATTCGGAGTTGAACAGTGGACCTCCTGACGCGGTAACTGTAAAAGATCGCTCAACGCAACGTTATCGCTAACTTGACTGGGTGCCTTCTCTATAATGGTTTGTTGAACTGTACATTTCAATTTACTAAGTTCTTTGTCCGTACGTAAATCCAACAATTCTAATTTATCCTTCATGTAGGCGATTTCCTTCTCAACAACCTCTATCTTCACTTGATTTTTCTGTGAAACTTCTGTCCACGTCTCCAGACTCGAACCAAGTACCTGTAGATCTTCCTTGTTCCTTTCCCGATCAGCGATTATCATGTCTTTGACTTCCTTGCCTGTCTCCGCGATGTCCTCCTTCATTTCCAATCGAATCTGAGTTTCTGTTTCCTTTATTCTTTCCTCATTCTCCTTTTGCTTCATCTTAAGTTTCAAATCAATTTTGTCTTCCGTTTTCTGCTGAGCTTCAGTAATTTGTTTACTGATGTCCACGGTGAACTCTTCCAACCTCGTCTCCGTGTCAATCCGTAACTTGTCAATCGCGCCTCGCTGGAGTGTAATCTCTGCTGTAGCTTCTTCTAATGTGTACGATAAGTCTCCCAGCCGCTTATCTGTGCTAGTCATGTGTTCTGTCACCCGATCGGCGATTTCCTCAACAGAATCTCTAATCTTTTCAATTTGCGTCTGTGTTTTAAATTCTACTGTCTCTAGCTGTTTCTCTAATTTTCCCATGCCTTCTAGACAGCATGTACGAACGAAGTCAATTTTCCCCTGTAACTCATTGGTCGCCACCTTAAGTTGCTCCTCAGTTTTCTCCGCCGCCTGTGTTAATAACTGTCTAGTCTCTCTGGACTGTTCTTCGCTTTTTTCCGCAGCCTGTTTTAACTGTTCGTCAGTCCTATCTGCAGCTTGTTTAAATTGCTCATCAGTCCTATCTGCAGCTTGTTTAAATTGCTCCTCCAACTTACTCGAAAGTTCATTCATACGCTCCTGCTCCCTTCTGTCCATCTCCGCCAACAACTCCTCCATCGTCATCGCCATACCAAATACGTATTCGAGAAAACGCAGGGATGCTCGCCGCTACCTAGTATCCTATACCGTATCTTGTGTACTCCATACGAAAACCATTTACTTTACTGAAAAGCTTCTATGATTTACGTTAATCATATACCAAGAAAACATGGCCTCAAAATTCGCCATATAGAAGCTTCTAATGATTTGGGATATTTATCTTCTGCCGCGCATAATAAACAAACGCGTTATCATAACTTTAAAAATATTGTGGCCCCAAACTATTTTAATCCAAACATTATTAATTTTCCTGTCTTTTGGGCTCTACTCTAAGTACTAGACAACAGTACTGGACCATATTTACGATAAATACCTCCGACTCCAGACTAATATTCCAGCATAGGTTTACCAGTCCCGAATCATCACTATTCATTGTAAATATCACCACCATTTTCTTAAGACTGAGGCGCTCTTAAGTTCCTAGCCTTACTCTAAATCAAATAAAATTATCATTACTGGCAATTGAAATTTGATCTGCACACAAATTCTAGGCTATGTCAAGATCAACACATGTCTGAAGGACACGTCATCGACCACTCTACCTCATTAGAGAAATCTTTTTATAGTTCTCTGACTCAAATAGAGTTCCTTTATTACTACAACACGCCTTATTTATCGGCTATGTTCCTTATTCTTCCTAACATAATTTAAATCAAACTTTTTGCCGATGTCCCTAACGTAATGCATTTAGATTTTACTCTATTTTCTAAACACACGATTTCCGATGAAATCTTGCCCTTTCATGTCCGCCTACTATCATTCGTAGCACTGAACATGGGACTCTAGACTCAAGTTGTCTGAACGTTAGGTTGCCAGATTCCTAAGTTGCGCCTATGGTTCGAAATTACCTATCTACTTTTCTTAAATTTAATAATTATCTGGATACCAATTATTGGTCTCTTCCAGCTTTCGAACCATGATCCTAATCCTATCTAGCCTTCGGAATAGCTTGTCAAATCACATTCACTCTCGTAAATCTCAATTTGACCTGTTCAAATTTGTAAGAACAACCTAGACATCTTTGGGCAACACAAAAATACTCCCAGCGGGATACGAACATACGCCAAAGTGTCTATTTTCCCTTAGTTGCGGCGCCACATATATATAACACACTTCACTTAAAGGGTAAAAATACAGTTTAAAAAGCAGCCCACGGTTCGGTACGAAAGTTCCACGCGAATACGCGCCCGTCGCGAAATAGTGAAACAATAGCACGTTTCCACTACACTTGTTACTCAGCGGTCACTACACCGTCTTTATCAATTGAAAGTAAACTCTGCCAAAATTATACTATTTCATTTACACAAGTACAGTAAATTATTGCGACTGCACAATTTAAAGTATCAATGAAACTCAGTTACTGTTACAGGAATGATACCACGTTAATCACGATCACCAGCCACAGAGTTAATACATCCGCACTGTGCAAATCTTTACCACGGAGATACAGAGTTGGTACATCCGTACTGCTCAAATTTTTACTACCGAATGACGCTCTCCAGAGCTAGGGTTACTGAGGAGGCTTCGGTGACGCCAATAATGTTGGGGTTCCCGGGTGTCTGAACCAACCACCAATCAGAGAGTTCGTCATGTATGATGACATAATACTTATTGTAATATATTTACAAAACACAGTTCAAACACTAGCAAATCTCTTCCACCAATTTTTATAATACATTTCCAAATATATCTGACTTCAGAAACTGTGGAAAACCGATCTCTTACAGAAACTGACTTTATCCACAGAGCACGTTGGTCATCCTGGAATTAATATTTGGCGCGGTGTAGCCTCCAGGTTTGCCAAATCCCTAAGTTCCCATTGGCTGAAATATCTTGCTTGGTCAGCATCTAATACACGTGTCGATCCTTGCCAACGCTTGGGTACGCTATCTTTTCTCACGGTCATACGGAAATATGAAGCAACATCCAGCGATTCACTGTCTTGCTCAACATCCGGTATCAACTATCTTAGGGTACGATGCTTTAACATGTTAAACTGTAACTTTTATGAATAAATTTCACATATTTGGTCAAATAAGATTCTAATTATTATTATGGGCCGGTAGGATACGGCTCACCATCACAGTTTATGTTATAACACAGCCAAATTTTTTATAAGTAACTTACTCAACTGTTCAAAAGATTTAGAGTTGGCGAATTACAATGAGTTGACACAACACACTCTGCGTACTGAAGCAACACTGAGACTCTTGAACAACACTGAGGTTCTGAGAAAGAATTTTTTTAATCCGGTGAGGGGGGGGCGCCCGAAGCCCGCTCCCCCCGCGTGACCATCGACTCAATCAACATGGCATCGACATGCTATTATTTTCTAAGAAGAAAGAGATAGCAGGGAAGAGTAGGAAGTTATACAAGGAGTATCTGCCTGTTTCCATGTCAGACACGTTACCACGGCAAGAATTTGCGTTAGGTAAGGTGATGTTGAAGTAAGGTATTGAAGGGTCAGGGAAAAACCACATAGGCAGAAAAGAGAAATCGCCTACATGTAAAACCTGACATCTTTTTGATAGCACATGCAAGGATGTAGGCTTTAAAAGTTCAGAGGTTGTGTTAGTTAGGAGTATGTGTCATGCAATCATAACCATTTTCCTAGCTTTTGTCAATTATTATGGGGAATCAGTCCTTCTTGTCACTGCCTGGTGCGACTCGGGTCCGCTGGCGTCTGGGCTTTGGGCCACAGGTTAGTCCCTTGGTCCAGCAGCCAGTGGTCCCTGGTGCCACGTCTCCTTTAAGGAGAAGGGGAGTAAAGCCAAGCCTTACTTGGGGTATCGAGAAAGAATGCGGTAGGCGGGTCTATTTTATATGTTCGGGGCCACCACGGGACTTGACTTCGTGCCTTCAGGGTTTTTGCATACTTGTATCCGTCCGCATTTGCAGGTGACTTTCTTCAGCAGAAATAATATTATCATACACGTCATACCCCTATTTTTACAGGTATTTCTGAAGACACAATATTACTGCAAACACTCCGGACGTTATATCAAAAATCGATCGTAGAGTTATTAATTGACTTGTAAGCGTCCGTGGCACTATTTTCTCTTGACGATGCACTGTAATTGTGTGTAAACTGACAACAGTGATTCAGAACGCCGGATCTGCTTTTCAGTTAAACGTATTACACAAGTTTCTGTCCAGATATTCAAGTCTGACTAAATTATTAGAGGCGTTGGTTCCAAATGCGTAGTTTAAACCGTTCCCATTGGCTGAATATTTCTTGAGGGTAAGTGACGTACTTCTGGATGGACTCAACCACTAGTTGTCAAGGGGTGTTTGGTATCATTCTATCCTTGTTCCACAATATGCTTTATCTCTCTCTTTCCCTGACTCTTTGTTAGTGCGAGGGTGCGGCTTTATGACTGTGGGCATCTTGGTTCCCGTGAGAAAGTGACAACAGAAGTATGCAGTTGTCGTTGTCGTTAGGTTTATTAAAGAGCTGTTACCAAGTGCAATTACTTTGCCATGTCCCAGAACATGCCTTAAGACTCATGATGGAGCTCAAGTTTCGGTTCCCAAAAATTATATTGGACCTCACATGCCGCCTGCGTGAAACGTACGTAGTACTAACTGTCTTATCGACCAAATGCTGAATAAAATGATTCTGTATTTTTACATTAATACGGGATATGGGTGCAATATACTCATTCCTTATTTACACGAGGGTCGAGTCACAATTTATGGCAACTATTTTTTTCGCGAACAGGGGACAACACGGAAAATCTAAGATATGCATTTGGAAATATAGGGCATGTACTTATGCATATTGCCTGAAGACAAATTCTGACTTCAGGAGATTCTCGTAGGAAAGTGACAGAACACAGGCCATTGGTAAACATTGTTTTATTATGGTATAGACAGCAAATACACAAGACTACGTACAAAGGACAGGTCTCCACTGGTTACAGACCTTCGAAATAATCACCCGAGGTTTCCACTGTGCGTTGCCAGCGGCGGGGCAGGCACTGAATACAATTCGCTGCATGTGTAACGCTAAAGTGTGACACCTCTCTCCGAAATGCTGTTACGATGTCCTCTTTGTTAGCAAACCGTTGTCCACCTAATGCTTCCCGCAGCTCTGCATGGCATTGGCGTGCATTTCTGCCGCGGAGAACTGCTATTTTAATATACGACCGTTGCTCCTGCTTGTTGACTTCCATTTTGTGACGCTGTCACTCACACACTGAACTTGGGGGCATGCTTAGACCCACACTGTTGTTTACATACACCATCTAGTGGCATCATACGCAAGTACATACCGTACGTTTCCAAATGCGTATCTTAGATTTTCCTTTTCTCCTGTTCGCAAGAAGAAAAGTTGCCATGACATTTTTTTGCAATTGCCTTTATGTCGCACCGTCACAGATAGGTCTTACGGCGACGATGGGATAGGAAAGGGCTAGGAGTGGAAAGGAGGCGGCTGTGGCGTTAATTAAGGTACAGTCCCAGCATTTGCCTGGTGTGAAAATGGGGAAACGACGGAAAACCATCTTCAGGACTGCCGACAGTGGGGTTTGAACCCACTATCTCCCGAATACTGGATACTGGCCGCACTTAAGCGACTGTAGCTATCGAGCTCGGTTTGCCATGACTTATGACTTGACCTACGTTTCTACTTACATCTTAGGAATCTAAAACATCCGTATGTGTCCCTCGATGATCTCTACACAGCTGAATAAGCCGCCATGTTCTGAAGCTCATATTAAGCTACATTCTTGGGGTCAATGTCCGGAAAGCTTCGCGCAAAGCGTTTTTCAGATCATCAGTACCAACATAGCGCTGCTTCCTTACCTGTTCCTTGATGTAACCCCAGAGTGCGTTATCGGATGTTGTCAGATCAGAGCTCCTTGGTGGCCATGGAAGAGGAACCGGATCATTTTCCGATCCTTGACCGATCCAGCGATTCCCAAAAACTGCGTTCAGACGTTGTCGAACAGCCACTTAGAAGTGAGCCGGTGCCCCATCGTGTTTAAACCAAACAACGTCTAAGATTCCCGCATTTTGCAGCTGCAGGATAAGCCAGTCATTAACCATCTGGAGGTAACAGTTCTGATTAACAGTGCGATCAAAAATATATGGGCCGAACAGATGCGCTGGTGTTATTGCGCCCTAGATCATGACGTGAGGTGGGTTTCGCTCGATTTCTTGAAACAATTGTGGATTTTCTTTTCCCCATAAGTAAACATTGCGACTACGGGAGCTGCGATAAATTGCACATTCGTCAGTGAACATGACTTATGCCGTCTAAGTTAATGTTTGGAATTGTTGCAGCATCAACACGTCTCTCCAGATCATCATCTGATAATTCATTGACACTCAATGGACGCCAAAACCTTATTTTCAGATCCACTTTGATGTGTTTCCTCATGGTTGATTCCGTATCCCCACCTCTGATGCACGTTTCCGTATTGTCGGAGATTGATCGATAGATTTTTTTTCACGTCAGCACAAAGTTCAAGTGTGGTGGATGGTCTTCCACTTCTGGTCGCGTCACGAACACTGCCCGTTAAAAAGGATTCCTTTCCCCACGCTAACAACGTCCTCTTTGTCGGTACTGCTTTCACAAACCGCGCAATGAAGTCGTCCCACACATTTTTAATTGATTTGCCACTAATTTTACTCTCGTGAATCCACACAGTGGCCAGCAAACCTACCTCAGGCCTATAATCACTTGTATCAGCCATTCTTTCATTATCTTGGCACCAACTGCTGTCAACAATTGAAGTCGATAACAATGAATACCTGACAATAGAAGTAAATAAATAATGAGTGGGGGTATACGGACTTTGTGATCTTTGCTTCGTACATCGGACCAAATTCTCAAACATGTCGCAAGCCTGACAGCTACATAGAGCCACATTTTCAACTTATGTCTAGCGCTTGACAATGTGCAGCCACTCGGAGCAACTCGGCTAAGTTCGGTTGGTCGCCCATGAAATACAATATGGCCGGCAGATAAGCAGCTGACGGTACCCGGCAACGACATGAAAGATATAGACTGCTACCTGCCGACCAGCTTTGAATCTACTTGAACTGCTGACAGGCATGACACTTGAAGGCAAAACAAACGACAGGTGTCATGGCATAGTGGAGGTACTTGTACAGACGTACATGTAAAATTCGTTATTAATTATGTTTCATGCAATAAAACCGGCATTAATTATGATAAAAAATATTTCTTAAAATACATGTAATTAAAATTACCGTTGAAGTTATGTTATGATAGTGTTTAGCCAGTGTGAATAATTCGTTTGTGGTTATATGGCAATAAACTGTGTTGGTTGATATTTCGGGATGATAGATAGCCTTTCAAGTAGTGAAAGGAATTTCGAAATCGGTACATTAGTTTTTGAGATTACCCATTACATAATACTATGTATTTTCAATAATATTACCCACAAACTCACAGTCCCTTTGTACATATTAGTATAAATTTTAAAACATTTTTATTATTGAAAGGAAATCTATATATTAAAAGCGTTTACTAAAACAGCTTTGGCAAATCCATCTACCCGTTCTACTGGACTGATATGCTTCATTATTGCTTTATTCTCTCCGATATTACCAGCCGGTGAATCATGAGACATTGACAGGTTTCTAAGTTCAGCCAAGTTTGAGTAATCATAAAATCAAATCATTAAATGATCACTCCAATAATTGCAAGCGAAGGCTTACCCTAACCCACAATCCATTGTGTACTTACCAGGTTGCTAAGCGACTAACACTTTCGTTAATATTCTAATATAGCCCATGTGATTTTCATCCTTAATATTGTCACTGCATGCAGCCAGGTTTGATTACTACCTGTCAAGCCAGAGAGTATACACTTCCTCTGATCACGGAAGAATACTATTCCCTGCCAGATATTCTTTGATTCTCTGACCTTCCCCAGCTTCCTAATATATTCAACAGATGGCACAGCGTTCCTAATAAAGAGAAAATGGTCTACGTACAAACACACTCACCATGACATACACCTTAGACATTATCTGGGAACGCCTATCGAAGGATAACCTACCTACACTAGAAAGAGTTAGGCCAAGTTTTCTTTAACAAGTTCTCTGCCTGGCAAATCACGCTCCTTCAAGAGCTCACAAGAAAACCGTTCTATACAGAAGAACTGCGATTAAAAGTACTATTGGTTTCTACGATACAATACCAAGCCTTACATCAAGAACTGCAGGATAAAAAAGCGAATGTATGGATATATTTTTTTTAACAGACGACACGATGACGCCCAAATGGATTAATTCTGAATACGAACTGCGGCATACCATAACACTCTTCCTATTAAATAAATATAAGACCTTTGAAAAGGACAGGCAAAACAATATGACTACGACAGATATATCCCTGTGAAACATGTGACCTTGCCGCGTGGGGAGGCTTGCGTGTCCCAGTGAAGAAGATAGCCGAGCCGCAGGTGCAACCGTATCGGATGAGTATCTGTCGAGTGAGCAGTCTAACGAATGGTTCATCGACAGCGTGGAAGGCGGGGGTTACCAGCATTTAGGAAGTTGCAAGGGCGACAGTCTAGATGATTGACTGATATAGCCTTGTAATAATACTCATCATGGCTTAGCTGTGTTGATACTGCTACACGGCTGAAAGCAACAGGAAACTACAGCCGTAACTAACTCCTGAGGACATGCAGTTCTCTCTGTATCAATGTTGTACTGATGATGGATTCCTCCCGGGTAATATACCCGGTGGCTCTCGAACGCCGTACTTTCTACTTATAAATGCCCCGCATGCAAAAATGATGAACGGGATATCTACCAACTGATTTTCACAGGGGAACTACTGCCAGCGGGCAGGTTAAGTCAGAATATAAAGAGATAAGAAACAAAGTGTCGCTCGCAGCATGTTACTCAGCGCTGCCGGTCGAATGCACCCCTTGCATTAGTAAACATCGTTTTCGACCGCATAGTTCTTGGCTAGTGTATGGTACAACCGCACTATATTTGATGTCTGCATATCAGTAATGGCTAGTGTGTTCAGCAGCGACGAATACACAGACATTATTTTAATCTGGACAGTCTGGTCGGAATGCAACAGAAGCTCCAAAGAGACGTATGTCTTCTACACACGTACTTCACCGAACAGTATTAGTTTTTGTTTCATACAAGCAACTCTTCCATCGAGTGGAATGTCTACACGTGTATAATTAATAAGTTATTAGATTTCTTTTTCTGCATCTTTGGCGTGTCTACAAACAGTAGCGGCGATTAGGGGGTGGGGCGAGGCGGGACAGTCGCCCCTCCCCCACTTTGTGGAGTAAACATCACATTTTTGTTCCACTTTAGCCAGCTGGAGCTAGGAATTATTTTTAAAAAGCTGTTTGTAAAAACCTTGTTATATTATCTGCTAATTCCTTCGTTTTATTTTCTTTAATTATTAACATAATTATTGACGGAAATTCGCACAAAATGCTGTTCGTCACGGCTAACCAATTCGTATAGCACTACTGCAAGTAGTGGAGACTTTGCATGTGCTGTGAGGAAGGGTAGTAGGGGTACATATATATATATATATATATATTTTTGCCGAGGTCGTGGCCACTGAGTTGTAATTCACCCACTTGCCGCGCGCATTCATCAGTCTGGTAGTCTCTTTAGTGTCTGTTAGTTTCTTAGTAAGTATTCAAATACTAAATGATTTTTATTTGCATAATCATGCCGTACTTCTATTTAATTATACGGGGCGAGGTGGCCGTGGGGTTACGGGCGCGCACCTCTGAGCTTGCACTCGGGAGATAGTAGTTTCGAATCCCACTGTCAGCAGCCCTGAAGATGGTTTTCCGTGGTTTCCCATTTTCACATCAGGCAAGTGCTGGGGCTGTAACTTATTTAAATCCACGGTCGCTTCCTTTCCACGCATAGCCCTTTCCTGTCTCATCGTCGCCATAAATCCTATCTATGTCGGTGCGACGTAAAGCAAATTGTAAAAAAAATTTCACCTGTAATCGTATTTCAACAGGAGCTAATACCAACGTTCCTAAATTATTTCTTTGTGTTATTTATTAAGTAAATGCCCCGTAGTATGTTTGTGAGACCTGGTGAAAATTTTGTTATAGAGCATTGAATCTAAATCTCAAAAAAACTATTATTACGAATAAACCACGGGGCAGATTAATTACATTTACATATAAAATAACATAATACAAACGAAATAATGTAGTGCGGTGAAAGTAAAGTTGGTATTTTCTCGCGTTGAAATTGCAATTACAATTAAATATATCTTTTTTACAATTGACTTTACTTGCACCGACACTGATGGAACTTATGGGATGGAAGCGGCCGTGGCCTTAATTAAGGTACAGCCTCAGCATTTGCCTGGTATGAAAATGAGAAACCACAGAAAACCATCTTCAGGGCTGTCGACATTGGGATTCGGAACAACTATCTCCCGAGTGCAAGCTCACAGCTGCGCGCCCGTAACCCCACGGCCAGCTCGCCCGGTACAATTACACAGATGTACGGCATGATTATGCAATTAAAAATAATTTAGTATTTGAATACACACTAAGAAACTAACAGACAATAAAGAGACTGCCATACTGACGAATGCGTGCGGCAAGCGGTTGAATTATAACTCAGTGGCCACGACCTCGGCAAAAAATATGTACCCGTACTACCCTTCCTCACAGCACATGCAAAGTCTCCACTACTTGCCGTAGCTCTATACAATAAAGGAAAGATTTAGCATATAAGACAACAAGGCTTGTACAAATAGCGTTTTTAAAATAATTCCTAGTTCCAGCTGTCTAAAGTGGAATACAATGTAATATTTACTCTACAAAGTGGGGGTGGGAGCGACTGTCCCTCCTCACCCCACCCCCTAACCGCCGCTACCGTTTACAGACACGCCAAAGATGCAGTAAGTGAAATCTAACAACTTATTAATTTATACACTTCTAGACATTCAACTCGATAGAAGAGTTAATTGTATGGAACAAAAACTAATACTGTTCGGCGAAATATGTGTGTAGAAGGCGTACGTCTGTTGCACTCCGACCAGGTTGCCCAGCTTAAAATAATGTCGGTGTATTCACCGCTGCTGATTACACTAGCCATTGCCGATATGCAGACAGCAAATATAGTGCGGCTGTACCATACACCAGCCTAGAACTATGCAGTCGAAAATGATGTTTACTAATGCAAGGGGTGCATTATACCGGTAGCGATGAGTAACATGCTGCGAGCTACACTCCGTTTCTTATCTCTTCATATTCTGAAGTAACCTGCCCGCTGGCAGTAGTTCCCCTGTGGAAATCAGTTGGTAGATATCCCGTTCATCATTTGTGCATGCGGGACATTTATAAGTAGAAAAAAGTACGGCGTTCGAGAGCCATCTGGTATTCCCCCATTCGGGGGCAATCATCAGGAAGATAGATACTGACATTCTGCGAATCGGAGCGCGGAATGTTAGAAGTTTGAATCGTTGTGTTAGGTTGGAGAATCTGTAAATGAGGATGGATAAACTAAAGTTAGATGAAGTTGATATAAGTGAAGTAAGTTGGCAGGAGGAGCAGGATGTTTGGTCAGGTGACTACAGAATTATCAATACAAAATCAAACAGGGGAAATACAGGAATTGGTTTAATAATGAATAAGAAAATAGGGCAACGGGTAAGCTACTATGACCAACATAGTGAAAGGATTATTGTTGTCAAGATAATCACCAAACCAATGCCCACCACAATAGTGCAGATCTATATGCCTATTAGTTCAGTGGATGATGAAGAAATCGAAAGAACATATGAAGAGATAGACGATTTAATACAATATGTAAAAGGTGACGAGAACCTAATTGTGATGGAAGAATGGAATGCAGTGGCAGGCCAAAGAAGAGAAGGTAATACAGTAGGAGAATTCGGATTTGGACACAGGAAAGAAAGAGGAAATCAGCTGGTCCTTTAGTCCTTGCAAATACTTGGTTCAAACACCACAAAAGACGGCTGTATACGTGGGGGAGACCTGGAGACACTGGAAGGTATCAAGTAGACTTCATTGTGATTAGGCAGAGATTCAGAAACCAGGTTTTTGATTGCAAAACTTTCCCAGGAGCAGACGTGAACTCTGACCACAATTTGTTGGTCATAAAATGCCATCTGAAGTTGAAGAAATTGAAGAAAGGAAGCAATGCAAGAAGATGAGATCTAGACAAGTTAAAAGAAAAGCGTGTGAAGGACTGTTTTAAGGAAAATGTTGCACGAAAACTAAATAAAAGGCGGAAGGAAACACAATAGAGGAAGAATGGACAGTCGCGAAGATTGAGGTCTATAGGGCTGCTGAAGAAATGTTAGGAAGAAAGGAAAGATGAACTAAGAATCAATGGATAACTCAGGAGATACTAGACCTGATTGATGATCGACGGAAATACAAGAATGCTAGAAATGAAGAGGGCAGAAAGGAATACTGGCGATTAAAGAATCAAGTGGATAGAAAGTGCAAGGTAGCTAAGGGAGAATGGCTGAAGGAGAAGTGCAAGGATGTCGAAGGCTGTATGGCCCTGGGAAGGGTAGATGCTGCATACAGGAAAATCAAGGAAACCTTTGGAGAAAGGAAATCTAGGTGTATGAATATTAAGAGCTCAGATGGAAAGCCACTTATAGGGAAAGAAGACACAGCAGAAAGATGGCAGCAGCATATCCAACAGTTGTATCAAGGTAAAGATGTAGATAATTTGGTTCTGGAACATGAAGAGGCTGTTGATGCTGATGAAATGGGAGACCCAATTTTGAGGTCAGAGTTTGACAGAGCTGTGAGTGACCTAAATAGGAACAAGGCACCTGGAATTGATGACATTCTCTCTGAAATACTGACTGCCTTGGGAGAAACCAGCATGGCAAGGTTATTTCATTTAGTGTGCAAGATGTATGAGACAGGAGAAGTCCCATCCGATTTTCGGCAGAATGTTGTTATACCTATTCCCAAGAAAGCCGGTGCTGACAGGTGTGAAAACTACCGCACCATTAGTTTAGTATCTCATGCCTGCAAAATTTTAACACGTATTATTTAAAGAAGAATGGAAAAACCAGTTGAAGCTGAGTTGGGAGAAGATCAATTTGGCTTCAGAAGAAATGTAGGAACACGTGAAGCAGTCCTGACTTTACGTCCTATCTTAGAGGATCGAACCAAGAAGGACAAGCCCACATACATGGCGTTCGTAAATCTTGAAAAGGCAATTGATAATATTAATTTGACGAAGCTATTTGAGATTTTGAAGATAATCGGGATCAGATACCAAGAACGAAGAATTATCTGCAATCCGTATAAAATTCAGTCTGCAGTGATAAGAATCGAGAGCTTTAAAAAGAAGCAACAATCCATAAAGGAGTGAGGCAAGGTTACAGTTCTCCCCCACCCTCCTTTTCATTGTTTATATAGAACAGGCAGTAATGAAGCCAAATAATTTGGGAAGGGAAACACAATCCAAGGAGAGGAAATCAAAACCCTAAGATTTGCTGATGCTATTTTATCTGAGACAGCAGAAGACCTGGAGAAACTGCTAAATGGTATAGACAGAGTGTTGAGCAAAGAATACAAGATGAAAATAAGTCCAAAACAAAAGTAATGGAGTGCACTCGAACGAAATCAGGTGATGCAGGAAAGATTATATTAGGAAATGAAGTCTTAAAGGAAGTAGACGAATATTGTTACTTGGGTAGTAAAATAACTAACCATGGCAGAAGTAAGGAGGACATAAAATGCAGACTAGCAAAAACAAAGAAGGCCTTTCTTAAGAAAAGAAATTTGCTCACTTCGGACATTGATATGGGAATTAGAGAGATGCTTTTGAAGAATTTCGTCTGGAGTGTGGCATTTTATGGAAGTGAAACATGGACGATAACTAGCTCAGAGAGAAAGAGGATAGAAGCTTAATATGGTGTTACAGAAGAATGCTGAAGGTCAGATGGATAGATCGAATCACTAATGAAGAGATACTGAATCGAATTGGTGAGAGGAGATAGATTTGGCTAAATTTGACCAGAAGAAGAGATAGAGTGATAGGACACATCTTAAGACACCCAGGACTTGTGCAGTTGGTTTTTGAGGGAAGCGTAGGCAGTAAGAACGCTAGGGATAGACCAAGGTATGAATATGACAGGCAGATTAGAACAGAAGTAGGATGCAGCAGTCAAGTAGAAATGAGCAGGTTAGCGCAGGATAGGTTGGCGTGGAAAGCTGCATCAAACCAGCTGTGGACTGATGACTCAAACAACAACAACAACAACAACAACAAGACGTTTGAAAAGGGCAGGCAAAATAATATGACTACAACAGGGATATCAAGACGAGTCAGACATTACATGGAACCTGACCACTTCTTGGAAACAGAGGATGACCAATATCGCAGGCGTGGTAACGGCACGAATTCTGTACGCATGACACGTCAGTGGGTGGGGTTTTACGTGACTCCATACTGAATAAGAAGACTTTAACGGAAAAGACTTATCAATGTTTCTTTGAAAACGTTATCATACAAATGAGAGACTAAGGAAATGTATCTGATAATAGGAAACGCTGGTGGCTATTGAATCGTCCCCACTGTCACAACGCAAAGTGATTACCGGGGGATGTCACTTGATGTGTAGTTCACTCACGTAGAACCAAGATTTATCATAATAAAAAGTTGCAACCTACACATTATATTCAAATTTCAAATACTATTTTGATACAATAATAATAATAATAATAATAATAATAATAATAATAATAATAATAATAATAATAATAATAATAATAATAATAATAATAATGTAAAAGGTATTCTTGCCAGGCTGAGTGGCTCAGATGGTTGAGGTGCTGGCGTTCTGACCCCAACTTGACAGGTTCGATCCTGGCTCAGTCCAGTGGTGTCGGTAGATTTACTGGCACGTAAAACAACTCCTTCGGAACTAAATTCTGGCACCTCGGCGCCTCCGAAAACCGAAAAAGTAGCTAGTGGGACATAAAGCTAATAACATTATTATTATTATTATTATTGAAAATGAAAACCTACAACCTGTTTTCCAGTCATTGACCGGGTCAGGGATGTAATGAATGAAGCAGATATAGGCTGTTAGGACGATGGGGTCGCCACTCCCAAAGTGAATTATTAAGGAATGATAGATGCTATGAAATGAGAATGGAGAGTCTTGCTGGAATGAAAGATGACAGGGAAAACCGGAGTACCCGGAGAAAAACCTGTCCCGCCTCCGCTTTGTCCAGCACAAATCTTACATGGTGTGACCGGGATTTGAACCACGGTATCCAGCGGTGAGAGGCCGACGCGCTGCCGTCTTAGCCACGGAGGCTCCTGTTGTTTTTTTTTTTTTTTTTTTTTGCTTTACGTCGCACCGACACAGATAGGTCTTATGGCGACGATGGGACAGGGAAGGGCTAGGAGTGGGAAGGAAGCGGCCGTGGCCTTAATTAAGGTACAGCCCCAGCATTTGCTTGGTGTGAAAATGGGAAACCACGGAAAACCATCTTCAGGGCTGCCGACAGTGGGGTTCGAACCTACTATCTCCCGAATACTGGATACTGGCCGCATTTAAGCGACTGCAGCTATCGAGCTCGGTACGGAGGCTCCTGTTATTATTATTATTATTATTATTATTATTATTATTATTATTATTATTATTATTATTATTTAAAAAAAGGCATTCTTTCTTTCTTAATCAGTTTACCCTCCAGGGTTGGTTTTTCCCTCGGACATAGCGAAGGATCCTACGTCTACCGCCTCAAGGGCAGTGTCCTGGAGCATGCGACTTTGGGTCGGGGGATACAACTGGGAAGAATACCACGCAATACCTCGCACAGGTTGCCTCACCTGATATGCTGAACAGGGACCTTTTGGGGGAATGGCAAGATCGGAAGGGATAGACAAGGAAGAGGGAAGGAAGTGGCCGTGGCCGTAAGTTAGGTATCATCCCGGCATTTGCCTGGAGGAGAAGTGGGAAACCACGGAAACCAACTTCGAGGATTGCTAAGGAGGGAATCGAATCCCCTTTCACTCCACCCCCGAGGCTGAGTGGACCCCGTTCCAATCCTCGTATCACTTGTCAAATTTCGTGGCAGAGTCGAAAATGGAACCCGGGACTTCGGGGGTGGCAGCTAATCACACTAACCTCTACAGCACAGAGGCGGACCAAAGGCATTCTAAGAATTATACCAAGTCTTGATTTCAATATTTTAAAATGGTATTGTTTTTACGTCCCACTAACTACGTATAACGGATTTTGGAGACGCCGAGGTGCCGGAATTTAGTCCCGCAGGAGTTATTTTACTTGCCAGTAAATCCACTGAATTGTGCCAAGTTGGAGTCAGGTCAGCCCTCTTCCGTCTGAACCACTCAGCCCAGCTCTTAATTGAGATAATTGTAAGTTAAATAATTTCGGCGAAAAACGCGTTCTGCCCAAACACTAAAAGCGTCTTAAAATTTCTCTTGCCATGTACCCTTTGTCGAGGAACGTAAGTCTACGTTAAAAATAAACAATCGCGAAAATGCAGACGCCTTCCTTTCCAGAAAATTGAGTTTTATATGCTGCATACAAAAACACAGAGGTAAGAATGTCATAATACCTCTCTTCCACGATCTGTTCGTTTCCCCTGAGCAAGGGAATGACCCGGGTAAGGCTGCAACAATTGCAATGATCCAAGAAGGACCGTATCGCACGCCAGCAATCCACTTGTCAGTCGCTGCACGCTACAACTCATGTGTAGATCATGGCAAGTGGTGCCTACGCATTCACCTCACGCATCACAGAGAGCCTTGATGCGTTACATGAAGCCTTATCATTGTCGACACACAATCAACTCATAAGTGAGTGATTAATTTCTTTATTGGTCTTGGTTCCTCGTTTCTACCTGATGAACAAGTTATGGTAATCAAAGCTAATAGCTTCTTCCCCATCAAACTTTTGTAGTTTCAATTTTTATGTACTCGACAAAATTCATTATCATCTAAGTTTTACATGTGCGCCTCTGCGGTGCAGTGCAGCCACTCAGCCTCGGGAGGTCAAATAAGTAGAGGGGCTTCGATTCCCGCCTCAGCCATCCTCGAAGCGGACTTCCGCGGTTCCCCACTCCTTCTCCACGCAAATGTCGGGATGATACCTAGCATAAAGCCACGGCCGCTTCCTTCGCTCTTCCTTGCCTATCCTTTCCAATCTTCCCATCACCACCCCACCCCGCCCCACAAGGCACCCCTTCACCATAACAGGTGAGGCCGTCTGGGCGAGGTACTGGTCCTTCTGTCCAGTTTACAACTGGACCAAATTTCTCACGCTCCAGAATATTGTCCTTGAGGCGGTAGAGGTGGGATCCTTCACCGAGTCGGGGGGAGAAACCAATCCTGGAGGGTAAACAGATTAAATAAATAAATAAATAAATAAATAAATAAATAAATAAATAAATAAATAAATAAATAAATAAATAAATAAATAAATAAATAAATAAATAAATAAATAAATAAATAAATAAATAATATTTTTTACATTTCTCATGTTTCTAAAATTCGCTCTTTATAAAATCATGCATAGATACATAAACCGAATGAACTGGATGCGTGGTTCGGGTCATGTTTTGGGGATGATGGGTTCGAAGCCCACCATCCGTAGCCCTGTGGCTGGTGTTTCCGTGGCTTTGAATTTTCACACCACTCAAGTACTGAGGGATTGCGTCGCCAAAATCTTTAGGCCTATATGTCTTAATGCGACCTTAAATCACTATTAAAAATGATATATATTTTCATTGTAAAAAATATGCCTTCTAGTATTCAGTATTCATTCGGGAGATAGTGGGTTCGAACCCTATTGTTGGCAGCCCTGAAGATGGCCTTTCCATGGTTTCCCATTTTCTCGCCAGGCAAATGCTTCGGCTGTGCCTTAATTAAGTCCGTGGCCACTTCCTTTCACACTCCTAAGCCTTTCCTATCCCATCATCCCCAACCCTATTGTTGGCAGCCCTGAAGATGGTCTTTCCATGGTTTCCCATTTTCTCGCCAGGCAAATGCTTCGGCTGTGCCTTAATTAAGTCCGTGGCCACTTCCTTTCACACTCCTAAGCCTTTCCTATCCCATCATCACCATAAGACCTACTTGTGCTGGTGACGTAAAGCAAACTGAAAAAAAAAGAAACAACATCATTCAGTCTGCAAGGCTCTGTGAATTAGCTATATACCTCTATTTCCAGCTAGCCCTGTAATTCGTTTAGTTCTATACTTAGCTTAAAACATCTCCTTCTGTGGGTCAGTAGTAGTGTGCTGACCTCCAAACTGGTTCAAATCTGGAGGTGGTAGTCGAATTTTTCAAGGGCGGTAAAAGTCCGTTTGACACTCCATGCCATACGATGTCTACATATAAAGGATCTCCAGTGATACATGCCGTGTCTACCCGTCAAAATTAATCGAAAACTCAACTATTGATCCCCCAAGAGAGAACAGATTTTCTATGCCATCTGTTGGAGTAAAACGGAACGTCGAAATTGACACACAAGCAACCTAGGTGGTGTCAGATCAAAATTCCTGCACACGGTAGCTGAGGCCATACGATGATTATTATTATTATTATTATTATTATTATTATTATTATTATTATTATTATTATTATTATTATTATTATTAAAGGATTAAAAACTCAGTTTAATCGTCATCACCTTGGACTCCCTCTGCCTTTCTTACCCTAGATGGCCCAGTCTGTTATTTTCCTAGGTAATGTATCCTAAACCTTAAAGTGTTATTAACATTATCAATGCTACAATGGTTTTAGGTTTGTGAGAACGGATCTGTCCTTTTACTTTAATCTTTTATGGCTAGTATTAATGGGGAACTTCGCCTTAAATCTATAGCTACCACCGGCACCATCTTTTGATTAATTTACATCACATTTCGTTATTAAAAACTAGCGACTCACCCCTGCTTCATCCGGAAGCATTTTTTAATTTATGGCATACGGCCTATGAACGACCTGGTACGTTTCGGAGATTTTTCCTCATTTACTATGCACATACTATGCATGATACCTCTATAATAGGCCTTACAAAACTTTCTTGTAGAAGACATTAGTTGTTTTTTCTCCTGATATATGTATTGTACCGAGTATTTCGTACTCTGGAGTATGGTGGGTTGCCATGCACTGCATGTGGTGGTGGTGATGGTGGTGATTATTGTTTTAATGGGAAGTACAAGTAGGCAACCATCCTCTATATAACACTAATCACAGAAAAAAGTGAAAGGATCCGACACTTCGAAATATGAAGGTACCGGTCAAAGAAAGACAAGGGCCACGAAGGTTGTGAAAATGAAAGACTCCCTAGACCTCGAATGTTCTAACACCGTCGGGGTCTGGTAAAAGAACAAGAGTTGACCAAGGGAGGTCCGATAGGATAGCTGAAATGACGAGCCTGGCATAAGTAAGTGGAAGCAATGTCAGGACTCGGCTAAGGGCCCCGTGGTTGCCACCCACGCTCCTAAGTTGAGAGCCCCTGGGGCTCCTTTTAGTAGCCTCTTACGACAGGCAGGGGATACCGTGGGTGTTATTGTACCACCCTCTCGAAGCACTGCAGGTGCATACTCCTTGGTATGTTGGGTTGCCGAACATTGCAGGCGCACACTCCACAATATGTTACGTTGCGACACACTGCAGGCGCGTACTCTGAAGTATGATGGGTTGCCGCGAACTCTAGGCGCGTACTCCGTGAATTTCTGTACTGTACGCACATACGCCGCAGTATGTCACGTTGCCGTCCGCTGTAGGCGAATACTCCTGAGTATGTTGGGTTGCTGAAACTTACAGGTTCATACTCCGCAGCAGGTCGGGTTGCCGCAGTCTGCAAACGCATGCCTACAGAGAGCAAGGTCAAATTAAAATCTCAAAGTGTATGAATATTGTTGCACGTAGGACTATCACAACAATTGTTCAAAATAGACCCCTCCCTGTACCATATACAATGCTACGTTTTTCATTATGCTCTCTCATACGCGTATTAATAATGCTGGCGCGATAGTTGCTGTTGTTGCACTAAGTTTAGACACTAGGTCAACCTCGTTTGCAGATAATCTTGCATAAATTTGATCGCGCAGATAGCCCCATAGAAAGTCCACAGGGCTTAAATCGTGCGATCATGTGAAGTGTAGCCTTGTAAACCAAGATAGCAGGAGACCCTGCCTACGCAAATTTACGACATTTAACCTTTTAATTATTACACGCGTACCGCTACGTTTGCTAACACATGGCATACGGCCTTTGAACGTCTTTATCGATGAAAATAGTTTTGTATATCTACGGCTGTGTGTATGACTAATCTCAAGTATCGTATTTTGTAAATACTCATTATGGGGTGAAGTTGTTCGCTGAAAGAAGAAGAAATATTGCGAGTTATTATTAGTGCCGAGTCAGATACCGATGTAAATGACAGTAGTACACACTGCGTGACGAAAAATTTCAAGCACTCAGGAAAAATGGTAGGATGTCAATTGATAAGGGCAATTCAAAAATAAACGAGCCGGAGGTTATACAATGAAAATCTTTACCGTTATTTCAAAAGTATTGCCCAGCACTGTTGGGGCACTTGTCCCACTGCAACACAAGGCGGTCTCGTATAATTCCTGGGGCTGCGTTGTGAACCAGTTCCGAACATGCTGCTTGACGTCGTCGCCCGAGGTAAATCGTCTGCCTCTCAGAGCCTTCTTTAGCTCATATTGGATTTTTGAGTTGCGGCGACCCTGCATGCTTCCACTGGAGACTTTGTCGTTTTGACTCGAGTTCGAAGTGATGACACCATGTCTCGCCTCCAGCGACCACTCGAGACAGGAACTCTCACCCTTCCTTGGCATAGCGCAGCAGATGTTCAAGAGAGAGGTCCATTCGACATGCTTCCTGTGCTGGTTGAATACTGTGAGGACCGAGCTCGATAGCTGCAGTCGCTTAAGTGCGGCCAGTATCCAGTAATCGGGAGATCGTGGGTTCGAGCCCCACTGTCGGCAGCCCTGAAGATGGTTTTCCGTGGCTTCCCATTTTCACACCAGGCAAATGCCGGGGCTCTACCTTAATTAAGGCCACGGCTGCTTCCTTCCACTTCCTAGGCCTTTCCCATCCCATCGTCGCCATAAGACATATCTGTGTCGGTGCGACGTAAAGCAAATAGCAGCAAATAGCAGCAGCAATACTGTGAGGCACCACTGGGCGAACTTTTAGCAAAATTTCAATCTGTCCTTAATGATGGCACGCTCACTCCGACCTCTGCGGCAATGGCTGCTACCGTAACTCGCCAGTCTTGCACAATGAGGGCATCCACCTGCTGGACAATGGCACCGGTAATGCGGCGTGTCGTTCCAGGCCGTGCATCATCGGCCAACGACATCCGTCGTTCCCTGAATCGCTTGTGCCACGCCTGAACTTTTGCAACGGACATGCAGAGTTCTCCGTACACTTGTGTCGTTCCTCGACGATTTTTCGTTCCTCTCAATCTTTCTGCTGTTAGGAAACGCTCTACATACCTTTGTTCTTCTTTTGAAGCCTCCATTCCACTGTTGTCAGCAAGACTGGGTGCAGTGGACGATCAACGGGTGCGCGTGTTCGCTCTGTCGTCACGTGGTGTGCACCCATGTCCCTCCAGCGGTGAGTTTAGGACCTCAGCGCTCTTACACGAATCGCACCTTCTTCCGCAGGCAATTGCATTGCGATCCTTTCAGCGCTTTTCATATTGCAGCCTCCGATTCGTTTCTTTTTTGACTGGCCCTCGTATCCTTGTACACGTACACATCATCGGCGGGTACGTAAATGACTAGAGTTTCAATTCTCTGTGACATGTATAATGGCCACCAGAGTGCGTTAGGGTTGTTAACAAGCCTGGTAGGGTATATATAGGGCATGATCAGCGTCAGATATTGAGTGATCACTGTGAAGGACCCTCTTCCAGTATATCTCCCCAACCCTCCCGCATCTCTTGGCCAGAGAGAGGAATTAACCCTCTATGTGGCCCGCCCCACCCCTTCAGGGTAGAAAATGAAAACTTATTCGTCATCATGTGAAGGAGTCCGCCTCCGTAGGGTACCAGTTAGCACTATTAGCTGCCGTCCTTGGTGCCCAGGTTCGATTTCCGGTACTGCCAGAAATTTAAGAATGGCAGGAGGACTGGTATGTGATTCAAATGGTACATGCAGCTCACCTCCATTGGTGATGCTTGTTGTTTAAAGGGGCCTAACATCGCGGTCATCGGCCCACCTCCATTGGGGGTGTGCCTTAAAAAACTGCACCACCTCAGGATGATGACACGTGATTTTTACTGAGAAGGACACAGAGATGCCATGTACTCGTGTGAGATAGCGTTATCAGCAACTGACAGAGTTTGAAAGGAGCCTCATTGTAGGTCTCCATTTGGCCGGCTGCTCGAATCGTGCAATATCCAGATTTGTGAGGCATTGGGATGTGACATTGGCCCAGGGGCAGATCCACAGGGGGGTGGGAGAATAACCCCCCCTCTCATCCCTCCAATTGGCCGATGGAAAAACTAACCATCTACAGAAATTTTAAAAAATGACCGTCATTGTATAGAGTGATATGATAATAAAGAAACCATTGTGAATTGTAATGAATTTGCATTGCAACAGAACACACACTGTGACGCGTACAAAACGAAATGACAATAGGTAGGCCTGCAGCCGTTTCAAAATAAATGTCACCATAATGTGCAAGGAGAGGTACACCTTTGAAGGTCAAAAATGACACTTTTTGGTTCTAAAATGGTTCAGAGACTTCGCTCTTTCTAGTGATGAAAGAATTTGTAATATATCTGTAATAGTTTCCGAGATCAACAAAAAATACAAATAGGTGTCAGCTGATCTGAAGCACTGCCACGCCCTCGTGTCAGTGCCGCACCTGTTTGAATTAATTCGCTCCTTTTGAAAATTGGCGCTACTAAATATCACTCAGGCATGCTCCGTATTACATTTCTCTTTGTATATGAGGAACAGGAAGTCACGTAATGATTTTGTTTACGGATATATCTTGGTTCCCGCGGTAACGGAGCACATGTTATCTTGAGAGAAAAAGTAATAATAATTCGCCTGTGTTTTAGTACAGTTTTTGCAAGTGGTTGTTCTCATAACTTTGAAATGGGTAAACGCAAAGCAGTATATAGGCCTAAGAAAGCGAATTTCCGTGAAAATAGGCATACAACAGCAAAAAATAACTCTCGTGATTCACCTAACCTAAATAGTGCCTCAGCTAAGAAGCTTCTGAAAGACTGTGGCAATAGCAGTAGTGGTTTAGATTATGTAAATACTATTTTTAATGTAAATATTATGTTCGAACAGTTGGGAAAGTGTCTTCGGTGTGTATATAAAATAAAAGGTTTAGGTTGTAATGTGACCATAATGTGCAAGGAACGCGGTGTAATTGGTTCCTTTGACAGTTGCCATAAATCAGAAGAAAAACAACAGGTTTATTCTATAGACAGGCGTATAATATATGCTATGAGGTGTTTAGGGCAAAGTTTAGCAGGATTAGGTATGTTTTTTGGTCTAATGAATTTACCACCACCTGTAAAGAAGTCTACTTACACACGGTGAACCAGAGAATTCTTGCTGCTACAAACCAAGTAGCTAAAGTATCTCTAAGTAAGGCAGCTGAAGAGGAAGCAAGTCTTACAGGCAGTAGAGATATATCTGTAAGCTGTGATGGTACATGGTTAACGAGGGATCACAGTTCATTACATGGTGTGTGCACTGCTATAGGAGCAATAATTGGAAAAGTGATAATCAGGTTCTGTCATCGTCTTGCAAAGGACGTGATCAGTGGAAAGGCAAGACTGGCATCTTAGCTTATCAAGAGTGGTGGGAGAAACATAAAGAGGTCTGTGACATCAACCACAAAGGAAGTGCAGGAAGCATGGAGGTGGAGAGAATAAAAAGGATTTTCAGTCGAAGTGTAGCCAATGACAATTTACGGTATGTCAATTATATTGGGGATGGAAATACCAAGAGCTACAAGGCTGTTTCTGATGACCAGCATATGGGCCAGATATTCATATAGTGAAAAAGGAATGTGTTGGTCATGTCCAGAAAAGGGTGGGGCCTCAGTTGAGGAAAGTGAAGGAAAATATGAGAGGAAAAACGCTGAGCGATGGGAAGCCACTCGGTGGCAAGAACCGGCTGACTGATGCTGTTATAAATACCCTCACTGTCTATTATGGTAATGCCATTAGAGCTAATAGTTTATATGTAGATAATATGAGAACAGCCAACTGGGCCATTTGGTACCACAAGGCTTCCACAGATGATCAGCCACAGCATTACTTTTGTCCAAAAGGTCTTGACTCTTGGTGTCTTTACCAGCAGGCTGTGGTACAAGGCACTGCAGACAAGTATAAGCAAAAAATAATCTTGCCTCTGCCATTATGGAGACAATTAAACCAGTTTTCAAACAGAACTGTTAATAATATGTGTTGATGGTAACACACAAAATAATAATGAGTCATTAAACTCTAAAATCTGCAAGATATGCCCCGAAACAATGTTTGCTGGAAGAAAAACTGTTCAGATTAGTGTTAATGATGCTACTATTACTTTTAATGATGGAATGAGGGCTAGAATTAAAGTGTTGCAGCAGTTAGGGTTTGTGGTTGGAACATATTGCTCCCAATTTCTTCAAGATGAAGATGATAAACGCATACTTTCTGCAAATAAAAGGGTTCTGGAGACTACAAAAGAAGCAAGGAAATAAAAAAAGAGACTGAGGTTGGAAGAGGGGGCCAAAATGAAACAGGAGGAGGGCCCTGTGTATGCGGCAGGGGTGTTTTTAGTGCACATCCAACTCTTTGGTATGTTTATCATTCATTTTCTCAAGCTTCATTTTTACACAGCGTTTTCATCATAAATCTCTCAATTTTTAAGATAATCCAATACAATTTTGCATGACTGTGTACTTTAATCATATGAACAACATACACTAGGATCTTTGGATTAACATGTGCCATTATTTTTTTTAAAATCGAAAAAATTGTCGAATATTTCCTCATTTTATTTAAATATCAAAAATTAATATTGTTTCCAGTGCTATGTTTGAGATTCTAGTGTATGTCGTAGACTTCGGTCTTACAAGCAACACAAAACAAGAAAAATATAAATAATAAAATAATTGGGGTAATTATTGTGTAAACGCTGCCTGACTGCACAAATTACACCAGAATGTTTTACAGTGTATTGATGACCAATGTCATCCCAACGTCCCTTACAAGTAAGAAGACTACAGGAACTAAGTGGACAGAGGAGAGAAATCTGGCTCATAGTCAGCAAATGAAGGAGTATTGGAAGAAGAAGAAAGCAACAACTTTACCGAAGAGTAGATGCGAGCCCCGTGGTCCTCAGTAGGCCTAAACGACAAAGAAGAAGAAGAAGAAGAAGAAGAAGAAGATGACCAATGGATAATATCTTTAACATTTTTATAATGTCTTAACGATATATTAGTAGTAAACATTAAACCTGCAAATCTTCATTTTTAATCATAGGGCTGCAGAAATAAAAAAATATTGAATTTCATTAAATTTACATTGTCCGGCTCCATGGCTAAATGGTGAGCATGCTGGCGTTTTGTTCAAAGGTGCCGGGTACGATTCCCGGTCGGGTCAGGGATTTTATTCATTGGCTAATTCGGATGGCTCGGGGCTGGCTATTGTGCCGTCTTCGGTATTATAATAATTCATCTTCATGATTCATCAGACGCGCAGATCGCCTACAAGACCTGTTCCAGGCCTCTCTGGAGGCCACAGCACTGACAACATGATCATGATGAGGACGGAAGAGAGAGGAAGTAAAAGTTAAAAACCAGACCCCTAGTGAGAAAGCGCGGTGAATGCCGGGAGAAATAACATCCCAATCTAAGAGAGGTAGGGATCTAGTATCATAATTAGCCTTCTTCCATTATTCTGGTTCCGCCGTTTGAGAGAAAATACATTGACTGAAGTATACGTGAGTGTTTTCTGAGTTTTTGTGATACCATTATTTATTACAATTCGCACAGTGCAGCTCATAAAATGGTAACCATAAAGTGCAAACTGCCTATATTAATACGGCAACGGTGTTATTTTCTAATACAATGTTGTTTCCTATTCTTTATTGGTATTTCTCTGTTTCATCTGTATTTTGCATAAGCATAAACATATATAAATTAAAAGTTTGCTTCAAGAAATCGAATTTTGCCAATAGCCTATCTATTGGAGGTGGTTACAAGCACAAGGCCGACGATGGCGTATTTTTATGCCGGAGCTGTTAAAAAGGATTGAAGCAAAGCAAGCACTGTGACTGATGGGGCATCAATCCACTAAAGCTAACCACTACACCAGAAAGCGGTCAATTGCTACCTAAACCAATGTGAATTTAATATTATTATCATGATTAGACCTAAGTGTTGGAAAATGACTGTTGTGAGGCTCCCTTAATCCCTAAACAGATTGTCGAAACGCCGCCCTTCTCATGACATAACAAGCTACGTAAGAAGGGCTCATAGCATCTCCCTGTTCGTCCTCCCCTTGCGACGGTCCTATGGTATTTCTTTTTTCTATTCCTAGCGCGCTGACTGAAATTTTGGACTTCTACAATTTAATACCTTATCAAAACCAAATTTAAAACACAGGGACATATAAAAAGATACCATCATCATCACCTACTAAAGGCAATGCCTGGTCGCTGTAGACACATCTGACGATCTTCTCTTAAGCCTATTGCTCACGGTAAAATGATTCGTAAAATTTGTTGTACAATTAATTTTATAAAAATTTGGTGGAAACAAGTTGTGTTGCTCACGGTAATTTTTTTTTATAAAATCCGTGGAAGCATCAGGATGGCCATCTATGAACTCACTTCTGAACTAAGATGTATATGTGCTGCCATCTATCGATAAACCAGCTGTTCAACTTACAGTGTTTTTAAGAGTATGGCTCCAACAAACAAAGCAAAACTTGCTGCTTTAGCTGCATTTATATGTTGTACAGTGGTAAAAAGGAAGAAAAGAAATGCCAGGAAATGCTAGACTCGGGATTGGATCAAAAGAAGAGAAGAAGGTAGAGGATTGTTGTCCTTGGTCAAAAATTAGTTGAGGTTAGAAGACCAGCATTCATATAGGAATTCGGCGATTGTGTTTTCTGCCTCTCTTCTTACATTTCTGTTGTGGTAAAGTGGCGTTTTAACGTAGTACAAATAAGGATATTTCTGGTATTCCTCCAGTAAAACAATAACAGCTTCCTTAGTCCAGCCGGATCCTGCCATTTTAGAAGGAAGTGTTTGTTTACAATCGAGCTTCACAATCTTCTCACGACGTAGCGCCAGCATCATCGTGATGTCAGCTTCGCTGATTGGTTCGTTTCGTAAAATTAATTTTACAGAATAGAACATGTCCTATTTTATGAAAAGTTTTATCAAAGGTTTTATAAAACTTGAATTTGACCGTGAGCAACATAAATTTTATAAAATTAAATTATTGTACAATAAATTTGACAGAAAATGTTACCGTGAGCAACAGGCATTAGCCTCTTCATATTGCTATGTGAATCACTTCCAGTTCACCGACGGAGTCCCTGTTATATGACATCCTTGGTCGTCCCCTGGCTCTCTTTTCCAGTACTTTACCTTCATTGATGGTTTGGAGAAGAGAGTCATGTCTCAGTACGTGTCCAAGGAACTTCGTTTTCCTCTTCTTTAATAAACATCGATCCTCTTTTATGTCCTTTAAAATAAGGTTCTTTGTTTTTTATCCATACAACTAGCTTTTGTAATTCTTCTCCAAAACCACATTTCTGCAGCCTCAAGTTTTTTCCTTCCTGTTTCCTTGTTTCCCGCACCCATACAGTAGCACACTCCAAACAAAGGTCTTGAGAAATGATTTTCTGGTCTCCAAACTGAGATGTTTGTTTAGCAATACGTGTTTCTTACTTTGGAAGGCTTGGTTTGCTACCACTATTCTTTTCTTGATTTCTGAAAGGGATCTGTCGTCAGAGATATTTACACTAACCAAATAGGAAAATTATGTGACTTGTTCTATCGGTGTGTTACTTAATTTTAAGTGTTTTCTACCTGTAGGCTTCTTTTTGTCTTCTTCTTTCTTCTTTTTCTACCGCTTTTCCCCACACTTGTGGGGTCGCGGGTGAGAATTGTGTCGCACATGTAGATTTGTTCCGGTTTTATGGCCGGATGCCCTTCCTGACGCCAACCGTATGTGGAGGGATGTAATCACTATTGCGTGTTGCTGTGGTGTTTGGTAGTGTGGTGTATTGCTTGGATATGTGTATGAAAGTGTTGGGACAAGCACAAACACCCAGACCCCGAGCCGGAAGAATGAATCAAACACGACTAAAATCCCCGGCAGGCCGGGAATCGAACCCGGGACCCTCTGAACCGAAGGCCTCAACGCTGACCATTCATCCAAGGTGTCGGACTAGCCTTCATTTTTTCTACTATCATGAATTTTGATTTCTTGATATTTATTTTAATTTTAATTTAATTCTTTTAGGATTGACAAGATATAGCCCCACACAAAATTTTGAGTTGATTAGTTGATTGGTTGCAAAGTTATTGACAAATAATTTTGCATGTTGCATGGAAAATGCTCCTTGCGGCACAGTTTTCATTTTTTTTTGGGTATAATTTGGCAGACTTGTCAAAAATACTCATATGTTTAAGAACAACTGCGGATTTTGCAATCAAACAATCGGAGACATATTTTTTCAATTTTTCATTATACCTACTGTTTCGGGATTTCCGTGGCTCATAGAGGAATAGGAAGCGCCGGGCTTGAATGGTTGGACAGGGAATTACTTAGGGCAACTTTTACATTTGATCAGATATTTACTGTGAAACAAGTGTTGGAGAAGTGTTGGGAACGGGGCATAGATGTGGTACAGATGTTTATCGACTTTCAACAAGCATACGACTCTATTGACAGGGATAAATTAATGGAGATATTAACAGAGTTCAAGATACCAGAAAAGCTGGTTGGACTGGTGGAACTGACTATGAGAAATACGATGGTGGGAGTGAAAATTCAGACTGAAGTAGGCAGCTTCTTTGAAGTGAATCAGGGATTGAAGCAAGGAGATGGCTTAGCACCAATTCTATTTAACACGGCACTAGAGTCAGTGATTAGAAAGTTAAGGGTGAACACCAGTGGAACACTTCTGTACAAAACAGCTCAACTAGTTGGATATGCTGATGACATAAATTTGATGGGAAGAACAACAAGGACAGTTAAACAAGCATTTGAAGACTTGAGTAGAGAAGGCAAAGAGATTGGACTTAAGATCAATGAACAAAAAACGAAGGTAATGGTGCAGGCTCGGAGAAGGAAGTATACAAATGACCAACTTGTCCCTGAAGGATCCAAAGTGGAGGTGGTGAATGAATTTAAATATCTTGGTGTACATCTGAGCAACAAGAATGAGGAAATGGTGGAAATACAGGCAAGAATTTTCAGAAGTAGAGATATAAATCAGAGTTTAAAAGTTATGCTATACAAAACCCTCATTCGCAGTATAGTGATGTATGGAAGTGATACGTGGACCGTCCCAAAGAAAGCCGTGGAGAAGATAGATTTCTTCGAAAGGAAAATCCTGAGGAGAATTTATGGACCCATATGCGTACAAGGGGAATGGAGAATTAGATATAACAATGAACTATATTCCCTGTATGGGGAGGCACCCCTGTCGCATGCCATTAGAATGAAGAGACTTAAATGGGCAGGTCATCTAATTAGGATGGAAGAACACCGAATCCCAAAGAAGGTATTCTTAGGAGACTTTGGAGGAGGAAGGCCTGTGGGAAGGCCACGTAACAGATGGGAAGATGGTGTACATCAGGACGCAGCACATATCCTCAAGATCCGGAATTGGAGAGTAGCTGCATGAGATCGACAAGTTTGGCGGAGAGCAACTGGGGAGGCCATGACCCGAAAACGGGCCGTCGCGCCATAGGTAAGGTACCTTTTACATTAACAAATTTGGACATTTTATTTCTTTCCTTTCTTAAAATTGAGAGACAGAACTTTCATAGTATAACAAAGAACAGTTCAAAATATTAACAACGACCTCGTCATCTCTAACAATGCCTTCGACTTAGAAGTCCTAAATCAGGTACAAAGTAACTTGGGAGAAAACTCCCCGTCGTTAAATTACATACGGAACAGCATAATTGCTCCTGATAGGTACACTTTATACGAGTCTCAGCTCCAATATACATACAAGAGTCTAGCCTCGAACAGGCAATCAGTTTCTTTTGACACACTTAATTAGACTAGGCAACCCATAGAGTGACCGTACTTCAAATTTTTCATACGCAGTTCCTCCATATATGGGCTTATCTATGTAAGGTTCCACAATAAGTTTAATTACTGCTCCCAAAAGGAACCAAAACGAAGACTTTAAGAATTATTAGGAATACACAGGGCCATGATTACCCATACTACAAGGCCTTAAGAATAAACAGAAACGGTTACACATAACAGGCCATTAACAAAAGGCAATAGGCGAAACACCAGCACTCCTTAATCAATTTCAGGAAAGACGAGAACCTAAGTGGGCTAAAGGCCCAATGACACAGAGGGTATTCCCATAGTGAAAAGGGTGGCTAATGGAGAAAAGTTAAAAGGCGAGACAAAATTTTCAAAATTTAGAGGTTGGAAACTTTAGTCACCCAACTCAAAAGTTGAAGGGGAGACAAATGAGGGTCACCACTCGTGCTCCCTTACATTAAATATTTTCCGGTACGGTATAGAAATATAGTCCGAAGACTGCGCAGAAGGTCCTACATTTCAACCACCAAAACGGCTGAAACCTTCTCCTTGAACTAACCGAGGGCACTATCACATATTTAGGTAAATTCTGCCATTACCTTGTAGCGCTGAATCTTCTTCAAGCCGGCCACCCACTGCCTCCCTAGCTCTCACTGGCCTTCGTCAAGTCGCACTCTCAAGAACTGGAGCAATGCAGTGAATACGGCCCGAAAGTGCCCTCCTTATATAGTTCGTAGGGGAAAGTTCCAGACTAAATTAAAATACAATATTCTGATAGGCTGAATTTCCATACACACCCCCGGGTTTGATTGGCTAGGGAACAAGTTTACAAGCATGTGATAGGAATATGATAATAGAGGAGGAGCCAGCTGAATTGTTGACAACTTCGGTACATTAAAAAACAATCCTCAGAAAAAGGCTTACCAGTAAAAAAAACAAAATTTCCTAAACTATTAGTTTGTTTCTAGCCATGAGATGCCGCTAACAAATAGATGGTAGACCCATCTAACCGTCGAAGAAGAAAGTTTTCAAAGTTGTTTAAAGTTCATGTCCGCTGGCATAGATGGCCGTAGAGAAGGCGCGCAGTTTAAGTAGCCGGGGAAGGTGTACCCGGTACTGGTACACATTCAATAGGCAAAAATCTAGTATCATGCTATTTCAGGAGTAAACATGTTAACGTAATATTCAACTGATAATAAAAGGCAAAACTACGTGTAATTCCTGCACATATTCAAACATTATCTAAAAATACACTGGTGACCCCTTCAAGTCTAAAACGGTAAAACACCTGTCTTTAACGCCGGTCCTGTGTTCTAAGCAGCTGACTGCATGTAACACTTGCGCTTAATAATAGCGGAAGTCGGATCGGCTTTCAACGGGATCTCCGGTTTCCCCATGTAGGCCTATCTTTAATTCTAGTGATGCTCCATTTAGCTCCGTTTATCACTTAATCATCCCCTCGAAGATGCACGAAAATCCTCCCCAGTCGGCATGTTCCCCTCTCTCGATGTTAGTTGACACTTCCTCACCCAATCCAGTACATGACCAGATCATTGGCAAAGTGTCCGCAACTGGATCCTAAGATCGCGTGATCAAAACCGGCAGAGGTTGTCGATTTCTCTTCATCTTACTCTTCGTGGTACTCTTACCGTATTATATGGGGTCTCCGTTCTTGCATTTTACCCTACAGTTTGCCTGGTCTTCAGCGTCCGCAGGACCTGCAGCTCTCATGCCCTCCCTCAGACAGTCCGCTCACAGTTTTTGGGTCGACCTTGGGGCCGTTGTCCATCTAGGATGAGCGTAAGTGCTCGCTTCGCGATAGACTTCGCGTCAACTCTGGCCAAGTGACCATACCATTTTGCCTCTCTAATTTTGTTGGAGATCGGGGCAATTCTAAGAGTGTTCCTGATCTCTTAGTTCTTAGTGTGGTCTAATCGCGTAATCTCCGCGTCCATCTAAGCATGCACATCTCCGTTACATGCACGATCTGCTCGTCGCCGGCAAATATTCTACCTCATACAGTATCTCTGGGTGAACGACTGCGCGGTAGATCTTCGATTTGAGACACGGCGGGATCTTGCAGTCACAGAGGACGCCACCCATGACGTAGTGTCATTTCAACCAGGCGGCGTTAACTCGTGCTCGAACGTCTACATATGTGTTACAGTCAGCTGTCACGTGGGAGCCAAAGTAACGGAACGCTGACGCGTTCGGTAGTGGAATGTCGTCAACCAATATTGTCATCCCATTTATCTGGGTTCCACGCCCCAAGTATTCTGTTTCTGGGAGGTTTACCCGCACTCCAAATGTTTTCAGCCTTGTTTTCCACTGGGTAACCAATTCATTAAACCTGGTCCGTGAGTCACTAAGGAGTATAACTTCATCTGCATAAATAACGGTCCATGAGTGGGGTGTTTCCAGGTCCGAATTAGCTATCTCCATGCACAGAAAGAACAAGAGTGGTGACAGGGCTAATCCTTGAGGAACTCCCAATCGAATGTCAAATGGTACTGTGACGCCAGCTGCACAGTGGACAGAGCTTGTAGAGTTGTGATAGAGGAGCTGAACCCGGCAGACATATTTCTCTGGGACTCTATGGTTAGGAAGCGAATACCAGTTGAGTTCACCGGAGACCCGGTCAAATGCATTTTATAAATCTGGAAAGGTCATATGGACAGTGCTTCTCTTCTCTCTATGCCTCTCTGCGCCTTTCTGCCAGCAGCCGGACAGCAAGGATAGCATCCATTGTTCTGCGGCCTTAACGAAGCCACATTGGTTTGATGCGAACATATGTTCCTAGGTGTGCGTCAATCACCCGCTCAAAGAGTGTTACGGATGCTGCCATGAGGAGAAGAAGTGGCCGGTAGTTTGCGCAGATACTAACATCGCCCTTAACTTTCCAGATTGGCAAGGTAATACTGGTCTTCCTGGTGGATGGTAAGCCATTGTCTTCACTGCATTTGTTGAAGAATTTGTTAGAAATTCAGTTCCACATTGTCCCATCTCCTTCTAAACTTCAACATGGATGTAATCAGGTAGTTGCTTTGCTGTTTTTCATAGCGCGGATGGAAGCTGTAACTTCGGCAGGCGTGATGAGTGAAACTGGATTCTGCACTGGATTGACTGTGGGGAGAGAAAGTGGTGATTTAACATGACGTTAAATTGTCATGTCATTGTTGCAATATATCCGCTAGGTTTCGGAGGAGCTGTCGATGTTCGTCCTTGATATGGATGACATGACCAATATTTTCAGTGGCACGATGACGAAATCTGGTGATCCTATAGATAGCATTGGCTCCCCCGGGTTGATCTAATTGTTCATAGAGGTCAGGAAAGTAATTGTCCTTGGCGTTTGTTACTGTTCGTTTGGTGACAGATTTGAGTCTCCTATAGCTGACCAGATCGGTGTCAGTTCGGTCAGTTATTTTCTCATACTTCAGTGCAAGAAAGGTATAAGTACAAGTTTTAATTTGCTGATTACTTAAAAATCAATATATTAATTTTGTTGCTTTTGTACGTACAAAGTAAACTTTAGACCATTAATCAAGCTGTATAAACGACCTGGACTTCTTCATTCCACCACAAGAGCTCTTTGTCCACGAAACGCTTTAATTGTTCCGCCAGTCCTACTATTTAGTTCGCAATTAAAGACCTCTGTGCAAGAAGGGAATAACTCATATTTTACAAACTTTTCAGGAGGCATAAAGAACTAATTTATAAAATCTAGACATGGTATTTCATGCTATCGTTTATACAGGTTGATTAGTGGTCTAAAGGTTACTTTGTAGGCAAAAAAGCAACTAAATTAATATATTTATTATAAGTAATCAGCAAATTAAAACTTGTTCTTGCACCGAAGTATGAAAAAATAACTATATAGCCTATTTCATAGGTTATAAACTTCATGGTTCTGATCCGTATTGAATTGTAAGTATTGTAATTATTAAATGAATGTAGTAATGGTCCACCTTTCAATACTATAATATGTAATATTCTAAATTACATTAATTAGGGACTAGTTTCGGCCGGGGCTGGCCATCTTGAGCCTTAATATAAAACACCTAATAACTAAACAAATGTGCATGCACACAATTGACATAAAACAAATGAAAACAAATATATACAAAGTGACATTAAAAACTGGGATGGAATTATGAATAAATTTGAAAATGAACTAGGTTCTAACATCTTGAGTATGCTCATCATTGAGAATAATTTCAAGTATTAATTTATATACACAGAACTGTTAGTTCTAATACTGCTGATCATTAATATTTCAATAGTAAATGGGAACTGGTAAATGTTGATCCTGTAGTTCGTCATCAAATCTATTTGTGTGGTGTTAGCTATATGTAATCCATTGGACACTGCTGTAAATAACCACTAGCTGACGGGGAACTGTTAGATGTTGTTTCATCCTCAATCAAAGTAATAAATGAGATGCTCTCACGGTGCTTGTTAAATCTTGCTGAAATGTTGTTGGACATTGTCAGGACAGCACATGAGATGTGGCTAACACAGATACATTGTGTCTGGTATAAAATTTTCAATTCATTGCGGTGCCCATGTTAACCTGATAAATTAGTATACTTTATACTATACAGTATACTTTAGTGGAAATGCCAGTCGATAAATGTTGCATACACACACTATCAGATATTTCTATTTGAGATACATATTATTATTATAACAAATTATTATAGACAATCTTTTGAAAATTATATTAACACAGTTTGTTGCCTGGAATATTGTTATTCATATCGTAGGTAAATATAAATGACATATAGGAACCAATATTGAAAAACATTCTCTATCACTTTCAAGCTAAATGAGTCAATCTCTAAGAAGAAAAATCATCACGTTTGAAACACAAACTCGATCTCGATATCAGAGATCCATAGTACCATACTTCATTGTATCCTTAATGGGAAGCCTACTGTTATATGCAGGCTCGGCAGTGAGTGAAATCTCATCGCATTTCGTTCCAGGCTTTCCTTCACTCGAGCAATGTTTTCTGATGTTCGAACTCTTTTCGGATAGTTTTTCTTCTTCTTCTTAATCTGCTGACTCTCCAGGGTCGGTTTTCCCTCGGATTCAGCGAGGGATCCCACCTCTACCGCCACAAGGGCAGTGTCCTGGAGTTGCAGACTCTGTGTCGGGGGATACAACTGGGGAAGATGACCAGTGCCTCGCCCAGGCGGCCTCACCTGCTATGCTGAACAGGGGCCTTGCTGGGGGATGGGAAGATTGGAAGGGATAGACAAGGAAGAGTTCAGGAAGCGGTCGTGGCCTTAAGTTAGGTACCATCCCGGCATTTGTCTAGAGGAGAGGTGGAAAACCACAGAAAACCACTTCCAGGATGGCTGAGGTGGGAATCGAACCCACCTCTACTCATTTGACCTCCCGAGGCTGAGTGGACCCCGTTCCAGCCCTCGTACCACTTTTCAAATTTCGTGGCAGAGCCGGAAATCGAACCCGGGCCTCCGGGGGTGGCAGCTAATCACACTAACCACTACACCACAGAGGCGGACTTTCGGATAGTTACGGTTTTTATATGCTACAGAGCCCGTTTCGCGCCATTTTGCCACCAAGTTTTGCATTCGAAAACCACGGAAAACCGTCTTCTGAGCTGGGGTGCGAACCCACTATCTCCCGACTACTGGATACTGGCCAGTATTAAACTCTTGCGCAATCAGTTCCTCACAGGTTTTCCATAACACTCGACAATGAACACGCGCTGTTTTATCGTGAGCACTGTTTATGTGTTGCATTCAGCTGGTCACTAAACACGTCTGCTCCTCTCACTCACGCGTAATGACACAGTGACGTACTGGGGAGACGCGCGGACATATGACAGCAAGCGATTGGTGCATCGAAATCACGGTTTCCAGCATTTCCTGTAATGGGCAGCTCTCATGTCCATGAACAAGGGTCAATTCCGCGTCAGTGTTTTCCGGGGCAGTTTTATTTTACCCGCCCTGTAAATAGGGTCTCGAATTGCGTTATAATCGACTGAAACATTAATTCCAGGATAGCCGATGATCGGATGGAATCCACCAATCTCTGAGAACAACCTGGTCGGTGAACTTAAAAATTCGAAATCAAGTCAGACATCGGCTGGAGACAATGGCTGACTAACAACGTACGCTTGTAGGGGAAGAGGCAGCAGTCACTTCTTGATATTCCTCACACGTCCTCAACATACGGCGTCATTGTGAAGTCCCGGAATAGACAGTACTTAGCGAACAACGGCAATAACAATAGCATTCTATGTCCAGAGGTCAAGGGTGTACCTTTTAGGGGTTGGTTAAGAAATACTTGACTTCCCTCCTGATAATAGCATGGACACTCCACCCTAAGGAACACTCAGCTTGTGAAATTTTATAGCAGTCTTACGGTCCCTAGTGAGTCTGACACTTACTTTCACTTGCTTGTTTTAGGCTTCTCTCTGATATACTCCTCGTCCGTGACTGATTGGTCAGCATATTGGTCTTTTGGCCTCAGTGTCCTGGGTTCGATTCGAGGCTGAATCATGGGATTCGTGAACAGTTCATTTCATTGGTTTGGGACTGGGTGTTTTGTGCTACCTCAACATTCCTCCTGTTAACACACAGAATTGTCCTGCGAGAGTTTATATATTTGGCCTAATTCAAGTAAATTCTGGATCATTTAAAAAGTATCTTAAATTTAATCATCTGAATTCGTGCGACACTACGTACCACATGTCTCGTTTTTTTTTTTTTTTTTTTTTGACTCTCACAAGACACAAGCTTCAAGAAGTTTCCAAGGACAAGACAACAATGGTATAAAAATGGAAAGGGGACTCCTGTGCGTCATTGGTCATTAATTTTGCTGCGCTGTTTCCTGATGATGATGATGATGATGCTTGTTGTTTTGAGGGGCCTAACATCGAAGGTCATCGGCCCCTAATGGTACGAAATGAAAGAACAAAAATTTCAAAGGCATCCACTGGCCAAAATAAAAATAAAATATGTCATGAAGAATGAATGGATGGACAGGAACCCAACAAAACACAAAACAAACAAACAAAAACTAGTGGATCGGACTCAATAGAGATCGAAAATAACATTATTACCGACCAAGGAACCACTTATAAAGCACAATGATGCTTGGTGTCTAAAGGGGGTGCAAAATCCAAGTCTAAGGCCCCACAGAATGGTACATGTCGCGAGTAAAATAGAACCATGGTATGTGTCATGTTGGGGTATTAATCAGAAGTAGCGAAGACTCACGGTGTTCCACAAAAGATGGTACTACTCACAAGTATTGTACTTCGTACAGGTAACGCAGACCTATGGTGTTTCGCACACAATGGCGCCACTTACAGCCAACGCAAACCGATGAGTTTCCTCACCTAGGTGTACTAGTCACGGGTGCCGGTCCCAAGGGCCCCGTGGTGTTCCTCACATAGTGAGTACTAATCACAGGCAACGCAGACCCACGGTGTCGCTCATATAGTGGTACAACTCACAGGCTACGCCCAGACCCGCGGTGTTGCCTACATGGGTACAACGCATGGGTACTGGAATCCACCCGGCCAGGCTTTTTACTGCAACGAATCACAAACCTATTTCGTACCAAGTTAGTGATACTACTCGCAAGTACATGCAACCCATGGTGTTCCCCGCATGATGGAATGAATTAAGAGTAGTTTCATGGTTCTAATTCATTCATCCCTTGGTCTCCCCTTTCAGTCGCCTCTTACGACAGGCAGGGGATACCGTGGGTGAATTCTTCGTCTGCCTCCCCCACCCACAGGGGGTGTGTGTTTGGTCCGCGAGAGGTATTTTATTTCCCTCAAGTCCGCCGGCAAGCCGGTTAGGACCCCTCTATCCGCCACCTGGGACGCGCCACGTGGGAGTATCACCTCTCCCCCTGCTACGCAGGCGTAGCAGGTTCGTGACGCTGTTTCCTGTTGCACCACCTTCGCAGGGTAGATTCATTCTGTCTTCCAGATCATTTAGAACGAACGGGTTGTCCGGGAGATATTGTTTTCTTGGAGTAAGCACTCTTAAGTTTCCTCATATACAGTAACTTAATGTAACTTAACTTCATTTTATACCTCACTTTGTCACCGAAGTTTACTAGTCTATCTTTCTATCAGGAATCGATTGTAGTAGTAGTAGTAGTAGTAGTAGTAGTAGTAGTAGTAGTAGTAGTAGTAGTAGTAGTAGTAGTAGTAGTAGTAGTATTTATTCATTCATCATCGTTTACATATTTACAGGACTCTGTTTTATATATACATAACTCTTCTAATAACATTGTAATTCACGATGGTGTAAAGAGCCTCTACATCCATCCGCACTTTTGATCAAGACAAGCTCTTCTAGGAGTTTCTGTACTTTAAAACTAAATTTCTCTCTAAGCTTGACCTCAGTAGTTTTCTTTCTTTCTTAATCTGTTTACCCTCCAGAGTTGGTTTTTATCTCTAACTCAGCGAGGGATCCCACCTCCAACCGCCTCAAGAGCAGGGGATACGACTGGGGAGGAAGACCAGTATTTCGCCCAGGCGGCCTCACCTGCTATGCTGAACCTTGTGGGGGCTGAGAAGATTGGAAGGGATAGACAAGGAAGAGGGAAGGAAGCGGCCGTGGTCGTAAGTTAGGTATTATCCTGGCATTTTCCTGGAGGATAACTGGGAAACTACGGAAAACACCTCCGAGGTTGGCTGAGGTGAAAATCGAACCCTCCCCTACTCAGTTGACCTACCGAGGCTGAGTGGACCCCGTTCCAGCCCTCGTATAACTTTTCAAATTTCGTGGCAGAGCCGGGAATCGAACCCGGGTCTCTGGGAGTGGCAGTTAATCACGCTAACCACTACACCACAGAGACGGACGTACTTTTTATTTTAAATTGTTTTCCTGTGACCTGCTTTTTTTCTTTTTTAAGGAGGTTGCACCCACTCTGCGTAGCGGTCCCATTCGCTTTCACATCTAAACTTCAGAAGGTGTTTTCCTTCAAAACTAATACCGGCAAGATCGTTGTAGGACTGCAACCTAAATACACAAAAGTCCTTCGATCCATAATCTCGTAGGGTTCCTTCCGCTGTCCACATCCTTACGTTAGTTGCCGTGTATTTTTATAAAGTGTTTAAGTTTGATGTTGCGATGTGTTTTAACAATTCTAAATGTATTTTCATGTTTCAAATTTTATTTCCTTTATACTTGTTATGTTAAACGCCCAATTACCGTTACAAGAACATTGGTAGTACATTAATACGCCGTTTTCAATACACAGCAGACGCCGCCCACCCTCCCTAGATGGTCAAGTTATGAAGGCTGCATCGAGCTAGTGAAAACAAGAGCACGGATTTTTAGGCGCTTAAAGAGTTATTTTAGGTGCATACAATAGGCTGTCAAGTATGAACACATAGGTTCTAAAAATGTAGTTTAGGCTACTTCTGTTGTACGTATTTTAATAAAAACTAAGCCAAAGCCCATGAAGCAATAGTCCGAAGGGTCATGGCCTATCAAGCGACAGCTTATCTTGACTCTTTAACATTTTAAGGACATGTCATTGTTTTTTGTGTTAATAATATCATGTATTTATCATAATAATTTAGGCTGTAGATGTTTCAAAAGGAAGAGACGAAACATGTCCCTTTTTATAAAGTAAACGAAAGGAATAATTTTCTACTGTATTGTAAATGTGGAGTCACTCAATAATTAAAACCTATCTTGTTGAGGCTGACAGTACGAATGAATTGTGACATTTATTTCTTGTGGTTACAGGGCTCCTCAATTGTAATCAAATCACGTAAGCTGAGTGGACCTCGAACCAGCCCTCAGATCGAGGTAAAAATCCCTGACCTGGCCGGGAATCCAACCCGGGGCCACTAGCTAAGAAGCAGGCACACTTGGCCTACCACTACACTTCGGGGCCGGTATAATAAGCATTTACGAATTAAAGGGCCTTTTTTCGTTAAATTGATAATAAGTCCTTGGGGGAAAATATAGAACATATTTCACTCACCCCTTTGCTGCATACAGGCCATGGAGGCCCTTGGAGTGGCGGAAAGTAAAGACTTTCACTATCCGTAACCTCGGCACTTGATGGAGTAGAGTGGTTAGTTCTACGCTCGGCCACCTTTGCCACAAAGTACTCATTTTTTGTGTAGGTTGAGTGAACCTCAGGACCATATGCACCTCCGGAAGTGAAAATCTCGTTTCTTAATTTATTCGACTTCCTGACGGAGAATCGAATCCACGTCCTTCTGGGTGAAAGAGTACTTCTTTACCGCCTCGGCCACACAGCCCCTTTGCTGCATATGTCACAGAATATAATTCTACATTTCGATGTGATGTGGGGAAACTTCTGTAAACTTTTATTTAAAAATACTTGGAAGCCGACACATTCTGTGTGATGCATACACTGGAAAAACGGACAACTGAAATGTTCTCACGGAATGAAATGAAGAGGGTTTTTCGGCAGGTGAATGGGCACAGTCTGCAGCCTCGTGACACACAGACTACGGGCGGAGGATCTTAAGGACTTTCATGAAGTGTGGTTTACAGCTTCTCGTTTTTAAGATTTTGTATGAAAAGTGTTTCAAGAATATGCCGTTCAAAACGATTCGGCAAATATTTTAGTTTCTCGGAATAGATTAAAAGAATTTCTAATCGATTTAGGAATAAATACAGTACCGGTCAGAAGTTTAGGACCACGTAAAGAAATCACGAAATGTCATCTAGAACCTAAAATTGTGCCACGAGTTATCTGTAATATTCTTTCTGAGCTCTCACATCTAATAGGATATATGTCGCCTGATTTCACTGAGTTAGTCCAAATAATGTGGAAGTTATGAATTTTTAACTCTTGGACGGTCACAACAAAAGGTCAAAAATTTTGGTTATATAATGTACTGTACACTCTAATTGGTTGCAAGTATCACCGCCAAGAATTTTTTGTAGACTTAGAGATAGGTGGGGGCCATTTAGTATAAATATAAAACTTCCGAAAATATGCGGCACCTTTTTTTTTGCGTGTTTAATTTTTTTCGAACTAGGGCCAAAATGGTTGATTTTTCTTTGCCTTAGTCATGTATGGCCCAAGGTCTCAGGACGAGCTATCGGCATGAAATTTATCTGCCCTGATAGTTCCATTTGCACTTTGTGGATGGCAACCAAGAACACATTTCTGATGACGATAGCTCACTCTGTGACCTATCACAAGAACAGGGAAAAACTGACCATTTTAGAGCTGATTTGAAACAAAAAATAAAACCACAAAAGTCGGTGCCGCATTTTTTCGGAATTTTTCTGATTATACTAAAATGACCCCCAACTGATGCTAAGTCTATAAAAGAATCTTGTTGGAGATACTTGAAGCCGATTAGAGTATATAGTACATAATATTTCCAAAAATGTTGACTTTCTGACGTGACCTTCCAACTTATACACTACTTGGCGTAAATCACTGAAATCAGGCGACGTATATCATATTAGATGCGAGAGCTCAGGAAAAGAAATACAGAGGTCTAGTAGCAAAATTTTAGGTTGTAGATGGAACTTCATGATTTTTTAATGTGGTCCTAAACTTTTGACCGGTACCGTAATAGGAATTACAGGAATATAGACAAATATAGGTTTAAAAGTCAATTTAGGCACTTTAGGTACTATAGGACCACCGCCTTTAACGTTAAAGGCCTAAATTCATGAAACTTGTAAATACAAATTAATTGTACGGCTCCATGGCTAAATGGTTACCGTGCTGGCCCTTGGCCATAGGGGTCCCGGGTTCGATTCTCGGTAGGGTCTGGAATTTTAACCATCATTGTTTAATTTCGCTGGCACGAGGGCTGGGTGTATGTGCCGTCTTCATAATCATTTCATCTTCATCACGACGCGCAGGTCGCCTACGGGAGTCAAATCAAAAGACCTGCACCTGGTGAGCCGAACATGTCCTCGGACATTCCCGGCACTAAAAGCCATGCGCCATTTCATTTTACAAATTAATTTTCAGTTTTCAGGATCAAAATAGATTTTTTTCTAAAATTCGAGGTCCAGTGATAACCACTGAACATTATAGTTAATTCTTCTTCTGTCCGCCTCTGTGGTGTAGTGGTTAGTGTGATTAGCTGCCACCCCCGGAAGCGCGGGTTCGATTTCCGGCTCTGCCACGAAATTTGAAAAGTGGTACGAGGTCTGGAACGGGGTCCACTCAGCCTCGGGAGGTCAACTGAGTAGAGAGACGTTCGATTCCCACCTCAGCCATCCTGGAAGTGGTTTTCCGTGGTTTCCCACTTCTCCTTCAGGCAAATGCCGGGATGGTACCTAACTTAAGGCCACGGCCGCTTCCTTCCCTCTTCCTTGTCTATCCCTTCCAATCTTCCCATCCCCCGGCAAGGCCCCTGTTCAGCATAGCAGGTGAGGCCGCCTGGGCGAGGTACTGGTCATCCTCCCCAGTTGTATCCCCGACCCAGAGTCTGAAGCTACAGGACACTGCCCTTGAGGCGATAGCGGTAGCATCCCTCGCTGAGTCTGAGGGGAAAACCGACCCTGGAGGGTAAACAGATTAAGAAGAAGGAGGTAATAATAATCCCACGAACTCTCCAATCTGGCTATGACATAACATGTAGTTTATGACTTACAAGGAAATCTGCAGTTTGAAAAGAAGACTGACCTTGGGCATCATGCGTGTTCTATCGGAGACAATATTAAAATATCTTCATTACACCCGTCCGCATTCCTCGCTTTTAATTCATCAATATCCGTTTTAATCTCTCTCCTATATAAGTAAGAATACTCCTGTAAGCATTAAGTAAGAATCTCTCTCCTCTTAGGGATGGGAACGATATATCGGTTTTTACGAAATACCGATATTTCCCTTTCGATTTATCGATACCGAAATTTTGATTCAATTCATCGCATAATATATCGGATTTTCCATAAATGCATCGCTCTTCTTTGAATTAACAACATCCACACCAGAGAACTCAGATAATTCTGTAAGAGTTGGTGCTAGTGAAGGTGGAATTACAACCTGGAAATATCCAATGTGATCAATACTTTGCTCTGAACCTCTGATAGGCTGGACTAGAATTCGAATACAAACAGTGGAATATGCAGCATCTAGGGACGTTCCGATATACTAAAATATCAATATTTCATTTGATATTGATATTTAAAATATCGGCATTCCGATATTATCAAAACAAAATATCGATATCTATCGATATCAAATTATATTTTTTTTTTTTCAAAATACAAGCATTTGAAATGATATTGAAGTTTTATAAAACTGGGATCACGGCAGTTCCAAGAAAATCAAAATAATTCAGGGAATCAAATATAATGATCAAAATATTTTGTGTAAAATCATCATATCAAATGTGTTGTATCTTCAATGAATGTGACATGTTCAGAGCATTGTTACATTCTGACAGTGCTGCCGGTGTGGATCAGTGGTAGAGTGTCAGCCTCCGGATCCAAGGTAGTGGGTTCAAATCCGGCAGAGGTAGTCGGATGTCTGAGGGGCGGAAAAAGTCCATGCGACACTCACTCCATGCCGTACGATGTCCGCATGTAAGAAATCTCTGATGACATATTTGGTATTTATCCGAAAAAATTAATTAAAATTAAAGATAGCCTATATATGTCTTCCGTATTCTTTCATTTTAAATCCATCTTATTTTAAAATATGCGTCTAATTTGGGACATAATTTCACGTCCTTTTTGCTAAATACACTTTAGTAGTCCCTATTTTTTTCTTCTATTTCCAATATTATTATGGAGTATGTATGTTCAGTCCGTCAGCGATTCCGCTGGTGGGATCCTCAACAGCTCTGCCTTCAGCTGTCATAGATGGCCTAGGCTTCACTGAAGAGGCGTACTAGGGAAATGAGGAGTGAGGTAGTTTCCCGTTGCTTTCCTCATCGAGCCAGAGTCGCTATTACATATCAGTCTGCCAAGCACACTGAAATGCATACACCAACCGATCCTATGAGCAACATTTTCACACCATTCATAGCAGGGACTGGCTGCATAATGATTGGCATTACTAGCATCGCTCATACCTCAGTTACTTTCATATTGTCAAAGCCAAGGATAAGACAGAGACAGATTTATGAAAGTAACAAAATTGCTCTAGCCTATACCAGAAGACATAGTGCACTGCAAACACTATGTCCTGCCAGCAAAGGCATTGTGACTTCCCCTCTTGGAGAACAATAATTGAACGAGAAATGCAACTATGCAAGCTAAGGGCGCCAATCTTTAAGTTGATGACTTAAAAACAAAAATTTATAATAAAGCTTGGACGGACTCTCATCACAGGGATGGGGTGATAGTGCACTAATCATTAAGCAGGAGAATTAGAAATCAAAAGGCTAATTAAGGCAGACTGATTAAAGTGAACTAGGAAAATACTATTTATTATATTGAATATAAATGACGACGGTTTGACGAGAACTGAATTTAAGATAGGAAATGAATTTAACAAAAAATTGAATGACTCTACTTCGCGAAAACTTGCAATATTTTTAACTCGCTTGCTCACCATGTAGTCTTGTTCTGCTGGTCCTTGGAAAGCTTCCATCCTTGTTGCTGGGACATCACCGGTCGTCTTTGAGATATCTTCATCTGCAGCTCATTACCATTCCTGCCTTGCAATTTGCATCAACCACTAATTGGATGATGGCTTTGAAACTATCACTCCCTGTTATGCTCTATCCCATATATTGGAGATGAGCCCTAAATCATAGTTAGAAAAACCTCCTTGGGTTATGTGGAGAGGATACTCAATTAACAATCCTTCCAACTTGACTGAAAATGTGTACCGTAGTTTCGTTTCTAGCTAGTTTAATGCTACCTATTGTTTTAGACTGGTACAAACCGGTCTAGTAGTCGAGCTGTACGTACTTCCTGATGAGAGTGGCTATACACCCCTCATTCAGAGATCCCTAAGTACCACGTCGTGGTAACGAAGTAATGAATGTAGAAGTGATAAACTATCACACTAGTCCACTATGGTACAACAACCATAAGACAAGTTATCAGACCTAAAGCGAAATACAAGATAGAAGAGGAATGATGCCAAGAGCTCCAACACGCCCTTTTATAACCTTTTCTGGCTCTAATTACAGGTCGCTACACGTGGTCCAATCAGTTGACACGTCTCTCCCCACTCCAGATATTAAAGTTGATGGGTCCCAACCATGATATCAACTGTTCTTCTATTAGCCCTTTCACTCAGTATCCATGGCAACATGACGCTCCTTTGAAAATATAGGCGGTAATCAGTTTGAATTATTCTGGTCGAAATACAGTAGCTGTGGTTACAACGCTTGAACACGTGCTCGCTTTTCCCAGAATTTGATGTCTAAATTTGTCCTTCCTTCTTCCTCGGTGATGTGGCAAGATAGAGGAAAATCTACTGCAAGTTAAATTTAAACGAATGTCGCAAGAATCTAAGTTAATATTAGGATGTTCAGCCCTCGTTTACAAGTCGTATTTACAAAGTAATGAAATGATAGTGAGCAAATGATCAAACATGAATTATAATAAAATTACATACGAAGATAAATATCATGACGTTAAATTCCTGAATTAATTACACATAATAAAATTAACATAATTACACTGTGACGTCTGGAACGTTACAACATGACTTTATTTCCGTTAAAACCAAGGCCTAATATATATTTCTTTCTGAAGAATGCGCTGTAAAATCGATCTTTCCATCCATTTTCAAAGATGATAATATTATTACATCTGAATGTAGAGACTTCGTTGTTTATAGGGATGGAGAAAATATTTTAAATACCGATATATACCTCACTCCTCGTCTTGCCTAGTACGCCTCATTTTGGTGCTGCCATTGGTTTTTGCGGTTTCCTTATAAACGCATAACCTTTGGTGGTGCTATTTGAGGATCCAACCAGCCTCTGGGCTGATGACCTAACAGACAGACATATTTATATTGTGATATAGACTGCTGAAAAACCTATTTTCAATAATCGACATATGTTGCACATAATATATCGATATATTCAAAATGCCAAGAGAGATGCAATTTTCCTCTTTCTGGCTCGTTGGGTTTACTCTACTATCTAAAAAGCCTTGAGCAAGACCGACTACTATATCAAACCTTAATGCTACTATCGATTGTGAGGAAAATGGTGCATCCATGGGCGAAAGTTTGAGACAAATGTTTGGTTCATATCTGTTTTTACATTAAGTTAAAGAGTGTTATTTTGATCGAGTTATTGAAGTATAAAGTATATATTTGGTAAAATAGTAATCTATAACGGTTTATTAGTATGGTGTATTGTTAGGAGTGTATATTATGGTATAATCGTTTTTATATTGCCATGCTGTATCATTTCACAAAATGGATCGTTCCTCCTGCGTTCGTGGTTGTAGATCGAATTATACCGTTGCTGAAGCTTTTAAATTCGCTGAAGATAGATCTTTACGGGAGAAATGGATAAGGAATATTCATCGGGAAAATTTGGACGTTTCATTACTAAGTTTACCATCATTGTTGGAAGTGTTGCTATACCATATGTTAACATATAATATGTTTTAAGAGTTTCCAGTAAGGAAGGCTTAACATCACCAGGGTTGTTCACTGGACTGGAATAATCATTTCGGGTGTACTTCCCTTCCATTACGTGCTGAACATTAGAAATTGTCCACCACTTCGAAACTAAGGCAACACGTTATGTTTCATAGTTCTCATGAGAGTGAATAAATTGTGGAATTTCGCACCTTAAATTATTTTTAAACATTCAAAATGATGTTATAAATATCATTTTAACGATTTTATAATGTACTTCCACCTGTTCAGCGAAGTGAAATCTAAGAGAAAACGTCATTTGAATAAGTGAAATTTCTAAATAATCAGCTTGTTGTTCTCTTTTGCTCTGGTACTGCCCATCTATCAGAATATGTGTGATTCTAATTGATTGTATGTGATGAGTAGTTGTTCGCGAAGCGTTTTCATAAGTGCAACAGTGATTTTCCCTATGAAGTTCCATTTATCATGTTAAATTACCACCGTTGGCAAAATATGTACGTGATCTTTCCGTAATTTCTGGCGGATTGAACCAGATATTGTGTAGCGATTTCAGTAGTATCAACGAAAGTAATTTAATGTGAAGCCGGGCTGAGTGGCTCAGACGGTTGAAGCTCTGGCCTTCTGACCCCAACTTGGGGGCTTTGATCACGGCTCAGTCCGGTAGTAGCCTATTTGAAGGTGCTCAAATACGTCAGCCTCGTGTCAGTAGATTTACTGGCGGGTAAAAGAACTCCCGCGCCTAAATTCCGGCATCTCCGAAACCCGTGAGTTGGCTTATCGTCGAAATGAAGTTATTGCGTGCTACCCTAACCTTCATCAGTCGGCAGCTACGGCGCCCACGACGTCCACCATCTTAGTTTTGATATTACGGTCTGATATATTGTAGTCGGTCTTGTCTAGAATAAAATGGAATGTCGAAATTAACGAGCAGACCGCCAGGTGGCGTAAAATAGAAATGCCTGTACGGGGTAGATGAGGTGATACGATTATTATTATTATTATTATTATTATTATTATTATTATTATTATTATTATTATTATTATTATTATTTCACTAACACATTAACAATACAGTAACTATATAATCACTATAAGAACACTGAAGCGCTTTTTTTATATATATTTATACTTCCTAAATTTGACAAAGTACAGTATAGCATAACACTTATATATGCTTAACCATGGAGAGCTTCTGGAGTTAGTCCTCCTTGTATGCAGTGCAATAAAGATGATTTCTAACAATTTGGACGGAGCTTTTAATGGCCAAGACGGCCCAAACTTTTGAAAAACTCAGAATCGTGATCTACTAAATTTAGACATCGATCGAAAAATATCCTCCCCATAGAGGTTTCTGATATTATCATCTAGACTTTCACGGCCCGTACAACTATTCATGAAGTATATTTTGGGCTTATTCCGTGTAATTAATTATAAACACACTCTACACGTTTCAAAAGGAACCTTGACTTTCTTCATTGGGATCGATGACAAAATGTAGTAGATTACGACACAAGAAGGTGTGTCTTATTTCCTCTCTCACTTTTCTCCTAAGATGCCGGGACCATGATGTTGTCTCCCGATGAAGAAAGGCAAGGTTCCTTTTGAAACGCGTAGAGTGTGTTTACAATTACAAGGCATAAGCCCAAAATATACTTCATGAATAGTTACACGGGCCGTGAAAGCCTAAATGATAATATTCGATGGATAATTAAACCACGAATTCCAGCAGCAAGATAAACTCACCGGGCGAATTGATTGTGCGGTTAGGGGCGCGCAGCTGTGAGCTTGCATCCGAGAGATAGTTGGTTCGAGCCCCAATGTCGGCAGCCCTGAAGATGATTTGCCGTGGTCTCCCATTTTCATGCCAGGAAAATGCTGGGGCTGTACCTTAATTAAGGTCACGGCCGCTTCCTTCCCATTCCCAGCCCTTTCCTACTCCATCGTCGCCATAAAAGCTCTCTGTGTCGGTGCGACATAAAGCAGAATCTAAAAAAAAAAGATAAACTCAACCAACCAGACACGTGTGCAGGCAGCATAAACCAAACTGAATGCAAACATGGCCAGTCACCCAATATGGCGACCATTTTGTTACGTAACGATATATGCATTCAGTAATGTTCTGATGATATTGTAGTTGGTCTTGGCTTATCGTTAGTATATATCGATGTCGTTTCAGTATACCGATGTATTATGTGCAATATATATCGATTATTGAAAGTAGATTTTCAGTACCGTATATCCCAATGTCAATATATCGGTATTTAAAATATTTTTTCCATCCCTATCCTCTACGGTCCTTCAGATATGCTCATCATCTCAAGTCATTTTTCTATGCTTCATCACCCGTAATTGGCAGTACAGAGAATAAAAATTACTCGACTTCAAAGACATCACATATTTGAACCCTATTCGCTTTTGCTCTTGCGCAAGAAGTTCCCCCATTTAACGGTCAAATTTGGGAATTTTGCTGACAAATTATATCTCACATGACAGCATGGCTAAGGCATTTAATCGTTCCTTATCAATTGTCCCAGAGGAATGTTTTTATTCGTTTGAACGTTGAAAAGCATCTTTCTGTCTCCAAAGAGTACATTGGCAAAGTGCTACCCTCTCGAAATTGTGTCTCAAAACATCCGACATTAAAAAAGTGCTACCAAAAAGGTTACGAAGATAATAGCGGAAAGCAGGCGTGAAAACGTGCGGCAGTGACTCACTCTGATGGCTCGAAGTGGCACTAACAACCGGGTATCAACAGCTGTGAAGTAATACAATGTCAAGTGTGAATAATATTTAATTATTTTTGTACCGGTTGGTACACCTATACGCCGCACATTTGAATGTTCCGCCTTAAAGTACTCTTCTACAGCTGAATCTCTGAACTTTAAAACTGAATTAATTCAACTGTTTATCAGAAGATGTCACTGTGTTAATTTCGAATTGTTTTTGTTTACTAATTATCAAGAAGTGTGGACATTCTCTCACAGATGTCTCTACCAAAAACTATGATCATGCACCCTGGTGCGAAGTGATGGAACTTTTCTTGAAGATATTTTATACTCATAAGTTTGTTCTTTACTAAATGTTGTTCTTTCATTTGTGGGTTGGCAATATTAATCTTTCTTTCCGCCAGTTTTGAAATTAGCCAATCGTAAATTTCTGTCATTAATTTTCAGCCAATGGCGTCTTTCTTTACCAATGTTGATGTGTAACTGTAAGCTACCCAATAAACGACTGTGGGTGTGTCTTTATCATTCATGAAAGGTCTCGAATCTTCCCCGAGAGTATAAAAACTGCTGATTTCCCGGGCTCTCCGCCACTCGTACTACATCTAGCTTAGTGTATGGAAGAATAGCAGGAGGCGGGAAGCGCCTCTTTCATCCGCCAGCAGCTCTTCTACAAGGTAATGGCCGTTTAACATCTGTATTTTCTTGCTAGCTCAGCAGTAGTTTAATCCTCGGGGAAGATCCGAAACCGTTTTTGATGTGACCTATACCATTTCGATGTAAAATTTTCATGTTACTTTAACTGTAAATCGGGGATAGAGAGTGCTTTACCCTCTCGACCTCCTCTGCATTTTGATCTGAGGTGATTACGTTGTCATAACCGATTTTCTTCTCTTTTCTAATGTATTAAAATTTTCTTATACGAGTCACCTCCCTAGTGTGGGAATAGCCCCTGTTGAATTGGCCTAGCGCCACTTAGGTTTTAACTAGTTTCATGTAGGAGTGTAAGTTCTCGCCTCCATTCTTTTTGTATTTAGGGCCGTTTAAATTAACCTTTTTTTTTAAAAAGATGGAGTTCCAGTAGGATGGGTACAAGGTACCCCTGTTCATTTGTAAGTGTGCCTAGAGAGGCAGGCAATGCGAAAGTTGTTGTGGCCTTTAATAGGCTTGAAAGATTGAGAGCGGTCAGCTCTTTATGGTGTTTTGAAAGGTGCCTCTAGGAGGCTTGACATTACTAGGTGGGAGCAAGTGCTCCATGTAATGAGGGGTTTTCTGCCCTTTGGTAATTTGTGGTTGTGAGCTGAGAGCTCATAGATTGTAAAAGGTGGGGCTTGAAGCCCAGATCATTAATTTGTCTCTAAATCCTTGCTTTTCTGGGCTTGTACCTGATTGTTGGATAGCTGTTGACTTGTTGTACTCGTTAAGTTTTCAAATTTTGTGTAAAAATTTGTTAAATTTTGTTGTCTATTGAAAATATAACCTTTATTTAAATTTTTAATTCATCTTTCGGACTTGTAGTTAGACCCATTCCAGCCCGCACCTTCTTTCACATCTGCTGTTCCACAGATACCTCGGAACAATTTTAATGAAAAGGCTGGAAGTGACAGTATTTGCAGTAATTACAGATAGCAAAGTGCGTCAAAATCTTTCTACAGATTTCCTAACAGGGGCGTAGCCAAGAGGGGAAGGGTACTGGGGGTTAGAAACCCCCACCCCATGGATTTTTTACAAAAGAAAATAGAGAGAAATTGACAATAAACAAGTGAAGATCGATTCAAGGGATTGACTCTTTTGAGCATTCACAGAGACGTAATTATAACACCCACAGATTTCTTTAACGTGTTTTCTAAGAAGCTTTGAAAGTTGGACTTTAGATTGTAATCTGAACATACCATTCGCCTTGATCATATTGTTTTTGTTCCGAATTTTAATGTAAGATTTTGTAGTGTAGCGGAACTGCAATCTGAATATCATCATAATTGCTTGTATCAGTGTCTTTATGATACTCATGCATGAGCACACCACACACGCACAAGCACCTTCATTATGTTCTATTATCATTTTGTAACAATACCCTCCCCCCCCCCACACACACACAATCAGTCGATCCTGGCTACACCGAGTTCGATAGCTGCAGTCGCTTAAGTGCGGCCAGTATCCAGTATTCGGAAGATAGTGGATTCGAACCCCACTGTCGGCAACCCTGAAGATGGCTTTCCCTGGTTTCCCATTTTCACACCAGGCAAATGCTGGGACTGCACCTTAATTAAGGCCACGGTCGCTTCCTTCCCACTTCTAGCCCTTCCTGCCCCACCGTCGCCATAAGACCTACCTGTGTCGGTGCGACGTAAAGCAACTTGTAAAAAAAATAGATCCTGGCAACGCTAATATTTCCGAAAAATAAAGAAATGTGAGTATAGTTGAATGTTAGTGTACGTGACAAATGTGTTACAAATTGTTGTTTCTTGTTAGCCCAAAAGTAATTTGCAGTCCTCAATAACGCCTTTGTGAATAAAACAAATTTTTCTATGCATCTCAACAGAAAAATAAAAATGTCCATTTTCATGTCAATGTACATATGGATCTACATAATATAGTATTTATATGATTATGGTATTTGCATAATTATCTCTGTATATACTTAATCTCCAGTTACAAAAAAAAAAAAAAAAAAAAAAAAAAGAAATGTATGTACGCTTAAGCGAATTTTACGGAAATACGGTTGCATGGCCTCAAGTTGAATGTAAACTGTTACAGTAATTTTTCATGTCTAAACATTAATTTGCAGAAAATAACATGTGTAGACTAGGCTAAGTTATTTTTAATGTATATAGCTGTCACTTTTCACGACTTATCTAAAAATTGCAGACAGTATTAGTATCAGTAAACCTAAAATGGATGTCACATTTCATACCTTATTTCGTGGCTAATAAAATGTTATAACCCTAGATCAAACATTTTGCATTTGAAAACCTGTTCCATAATTCCTTTAAAGTTTAAAGGGGTGGTGGTAGCGGTGATTATTGTTTAGAGAGGAAGTACAACTAGGCAACCATCCTCTATACAACACTAATCAGAGAGAAAAAATGGAAGGGATCCGACACTTCGAAAAATGAAGATATCGGCCAAAGGAAGACAAGACTCACGAAGGGCGTGAAAATGAAAGACTCCCTAGGCCTCGAGTACTCTAATACCGTCGGGGTCGGAAAAAAACTAGAGTTCACCAAGGGAGGTCGGATAGTATAGAAGAAAGTGAGGAGCCTGACACAAGTAAGTGAAAGCAATGCAGGATTCGTTTGATGGCCCCATGGTCACCAACCCACGCTCCCAAGTTAAGAGCCCCTGGGGTCCCTTTTAGTAGCCTCTTACGACAGGCAGGGGATACCGTGGGTGTTATTCTACCGCCCCCACCCACAGGGGTTTAAAACTTAAAAGCAATACGTTTTCGTATACAAGTGAAATTTCCAGAGCTCTGGTTCATAGCAGCCAACAGGAGCGGGCGAGAGCTGTAGGAAGTTATAACCGCGACCCGCTGGATGGCGTTAGTGGCTCTGTATCGTCGGAAAGCAATGCATTTTCGAGAGAGTTTCCGCTATTGTCTTTGTAACCTATTTGATGCTATTCTCTTAATCCAAACCCAGAAATAGTTACTGCGCGTGCACCAAATGTGCCCGATTCTGCAGACACGAAAGGGAAATTCAACATACTGCGGCTGGTTCATTCTTCAAAGTAAGCGTACCACTATACATACATTAACTTTTTGATCAGTAGACCTGGAAAAGAGCATATTATAATGTTTTAAATTACATTTCAATGAATGTTTCTTTACATAGTCTGCCTCAAAAGTCGCCCTAATCCTGAAGACTCGGTTTGATACTTTTGTAATCCGAGGTTAACAAAAAGCTGATCCGAAATCAGAGTAGGAATCTCGCCCAGTGAATGCTGGATGGTAACGGAGAAGATTGTGATGAAACTGTAATATGTAGCAATGTGTTCTCCACGGTCTGGGTCTATTATTTCCTAACAAGCCGTGTTACACGTACCACTGAAATCCTCTTCGAATGTGACAAGATCGTTCAGGCGTTACGCATTACTTTGAGTGACAAAATGTCTGGAAGACTGAGCCAAAGGTATAATTCAAATGTTCAGATATGTTTTAAATTTGCAATTTAAACAGAGGGTGCAATAGGCGCTCATATCAAACGTGTTGTGTAGCTGTAAGCTTGCACTAGGGAGATGTCCCAGCGTCGGACAAACCTAAAAATAATTTCCAGTGATTTTCACACCAAGGAAATCCAGGAGTTGTGGCTTTATTAGAGAGACAGATTTCTCCTCGTTCAAATTTCTTCAGAATGTTATTGCCGAAATGGTTCGTCACTACATTCACACTTCCCTGGACACTTCAGTTTCACCTTTCTTCAGCCTTATCCATCAAATAGTGGGATAAACGAGAACTTCAGAGTTCACAGGAACGAGCTGGTGAACTAAATCTTCAGCACTAGATCGGACAACAGATAATCCTAAAGAAAAGTCAAGTAGTATACTGGAGTACAACAAGCAGACGACCCTGTAGATCAGTCGAACGTGATGTTAATACCTGTGGTGTGCGTAATTAAAGCATAAAGTGGTACAAGGCACTGTTCTTTCGTATTTTGAACGTATCTTTGCTGAATTCTCTTGCTGTACACCTAATAAAGACTGGTCAAAGTGAATCAATAGGAAGTTTTCAACTTAAAGTGATCCTAGAGCTTTCCAGGATCAGCATCAACCAAAGAGAACTTCAAAGGGAGCTGAACGTTCACAAAGGGACAAACCCATGCATCTTACAAGTTAAAAAGATCCCCAAACCGATAAAACTAAGATTCCCATACGAAGATGTGTAGATGCAACAAGCAAGAAAATCAGAAACGTCTCAGAGTTTATTTGCAAGGAATATAGTGTAGAGTTATGCGTCGAAAAATTTGAGCGGTATCACACGCTTCTGAATTACTTAAAAGTGAGGGAAACCATAATAACTCCTATGTAAGTAAGAATGTATGTGTATAAAATGTTAAACAATGTACGGCATTATATATAATGTGTAGAACCATGATATCTAATGAGGCAAAATGGTGTGTGTATATCTCATCAGAAGGGTGTCTGTATGTCAGGAAATCCTTAGGACTCAAAGGGTTAATACAGTGATTCTCAACTTTCTTTTTTTTGTTGGTGAACTCTAGTAAACGTTAAAACGTTGTAAACCCTGACTTCCTGGTATATACAGGGACATTCTTTTATCTATGACGGGGATTGTCACTTGCCAGGTCACCTGTGGTGCGAGCCTGTCTCCCGCCAAGCACTTTGCCATAATGTGGCCAGCGCTCGCTCAATGAGTATAGTAATTTATACTTATCCAGTTTCTCTTCTGTAAAAACATGTCTCCTTCTACTTTCTTTTACTATCATTTACTGAACCTGTCTCTTTGAACTTTTTAGCTAGATTTTTTATTGTATTGACGCTAGGCACGGATCTGTTTGAAACATTATTACGGAATTTCACGTCCTGTTTACACACAAGATTTCCTGTACTTTGTGAAGATATTATGTATACACACACGCTTACGTAATGAAAATGGCATTGGAACAACACACTGAGCACTAAACACGTAAACAATTGACTAAACTGAACCTTACGCGGCTTACCCTGATAAAGCTCTCAGCAGATTGCAAAGGAAGGGAACTTGTGGCGCCGAGAAGCACTTTTCGGCAAAGTACTTGAAGGGAGACAAGCTTACAGTTTAATCTAAGGCAAAATATGGTGTTACACAGTTGTCGAGCCAAATTGCTATTCGTATATTTTCAATAAAATTTTGGAACAGTATTTATTTAACGCCGTTCATAGAAATGCATTCAACTTTAACTTACAAAAGCTATATTGATGTAAGTTGAATTTTCAGCGTGAAGGCTGGGTGGATTCTCAACAGATCCTCCATCAACAGTCATTGATAGCCTAGTTGTTACTGGAAAGGTATACAAGGGAAATTGAGTATGAGGTAGTTGCCCGTTGCTTTTCTCGCCGACCCAGAAGGTGCTGTCGTATATCAACCTTCCTAACACACTGAAATGCAATACACCAATCGACTCTATCGATACTTTCCCACCATTCATAAAATGGCGTTACTAGATTACATGTTGGGGGTGGGGTGTGGGGGGAGGGGTAGTGGTGGTGGTGGTGGTTTCATGTCGAACTAACACATCGAAGATTTTCGGCGACGCAAGGATGGGAAAGGGTTAGGATTGGGAAGGTAGTGGTCGTGGCCTTAGTTAAAGTAGGCCTACAGCACTAGCATTTGCCTGGTGTGAAAATAGGAAACCACGGACAACCATTTTCAGGGCCGCCGACGGTGCGATTCGAACCCACCATCTCCTGAATACATGCTCACAGCTACCCGACCCTAACCACACGGCCAACTCGCTCAGCAAAACAAGCATTATTACAGAAAACTAAATCTAAAATCTTTAATCATGATCAGTGAGACAATGACCAATGAGGGAATCGAACCCACCTCTACTCAGTTGACCTCCCGAGGCTGAGTGGACCCCGTTCCACCCCTCGTACCACTTTTCAAATCTCGTGGCAGAGCCGGGAATAGAACTCTAATACCGTCAGGTTAGGAAAAGAACAATAGTTGACCAAGGGAGGTCGGGTAGGATTGATGAAAGTGAGGAGCCTGGCACAAGTAAGTGGAAGCAATGCCAGGACTCAGCTACGGCACCCGTGGTCACCAACACACGCTCCCAAGTTAAGAGCCCCTGGGGTGCCTTTTAGTCGCCTCTTACGACAGGTAGGGGATACCGTGGGTATTATTCTACCATCCCCACGCACAGCGGGAAGGAGCGTGAGACTTCGGGTAGGGGGATACAACTGTGGTTGGAGGACCAGTACCTTCCCCAGGTGGCCTCACAGGGGTATTGTATGGCGATGGGAAGTTTGGAAGGGATAGACAAGGAAGAGGAATGAACCGGCCGTGGCCATAAGTTAGGTACCAACCCGCCATTTGAAATGGGAAACCACAGAAAACCACCTCTAGGATGGCTGAGATGGAAATCTACTCAATTGACCTCCCATGGTTGAGTGGAACCCGTTCCAGCCCTCGTACCACTTTTCAGGAAACGAACCCGGGCCTCCAGGGGTGGCAGCTAATCACACTAACCACTACATCACAGAGGCGGACTATTATTATCATCATCATCATCATCATCTGTTTACCCTCCAGGTTCGGCTTTTCCCTCGGACTCAAGGGCAGTGTCCTGGAGCTTCAGACTCTCGGTCGGGGGATACAACTGGGGAGTATGACCAGTACCTTGCCCAGACGGCCTCACCTGCTATGGTGAACAGGGGCCTTGTAGGGGGATGGGAAGATTGGAAGGGATAGGCAAGGATGAGGGAAGGAAGCGGCCGTGGCCTTAAGTTAGGTACCATCCTGGAGGTGAAGTGGGAAACCACGGAAAACCACTTCGAGGATGGCCCTCGTACCACTTTTCAAATGTCGTGGCAGAGCCGGGAATCGAACCCGGACCTCCGGGGGTGGCAGCTAATCACGCTAACCACTACACCACAGAGGCGGACGACTATTATTATACGTAGATTTAATAGCAAGAAAGTCTCCCAACTATCTCCCACCCCTAGCGTCACAATGACAAAATCACATTTAAAGTGTCAAGTAACAGGCGGGCCTTGTTGACAAACGTACTTCTTAGTTATTCTGCAGCATATTTTTATTACAGGAATGATTATTTATTGAAACCATTACGAATGCTATTCAAGGATGCCTCATGCCAATAATACGTAGTGTTAAAAAATTTCCTCCGGGCCGGATTTGAACCAGCGACCTATGGATGTCTGATATTTGGTTCCAACTACAGTCCACCGCTCTACCAACTGAGCTACCAGAGGAGTTAACGAACAGGAAAAATATCAAACACTAAATAACAACTTTCTTCCATCCAAATGACAATGCAAGGACGTTGCTATGTAAGTTTAGCTTCATCCAAACTATTATCACGGCCGAGCTACGATGCGCCAGTTTCTGAGACACGCTCCTTGCCAGGCCAGCTGCAAGCTGTACGGAAAGTACGGAGAGCAACTAATCAGCCCTCTGAATAAATAGCACGCAAAAGGAAGTGGGCAATGCACTGTGAGAGGTTATGTCGGTTTTGTCGAGACTGGTTCTCCCCGACGACGCTCCATTCCGATATTTGGTTGTAAAATTGAAATTGTAGTACGACAGTAAAAATTATCTTCCACTCTCGTTTGAAAGTCTCCTGCCTTATCAACTGCTTATCGTTTGAAGCTTACAAAACATTACAGTAGGTTAATGAATTTCCACAAAGACCTTACCGTAGTGGTGGTTTTAAGAGGAAGTACAACTGGGCAACCATCCTCTATATAACACTAATCAGAGGGAAAAAAAGGGAAAGGATCCGACACTTCGAAAAATGAAGGTATCGGCCAAAGAAAGACAAGGGCCACGAAGGACGTGAAAATGAAAGACTCCCTAGGCCTCGAGTGCTCTAATACCGTCGGGGTCTAAAAAGAACAAGAGTTGTCCAAGGGAGGTCGGATAGGATAGGTGAAAGTGAGGAGCCTGGCACAAGTAAGTGGAAGCAATGCCAGGACTCAGCTAAGGGACCCGTGATCGCCAATCCACGCTCCAATGTTCAGAGCCCCTGGGGCCCCTTTTAGTCGCCTCTTACGACAGGCAGGGAATACCGTGGGTGTTATTCTACCGCTCCCACCCACAGGAGGCCTTACTGTAGTAAAAGCAAAGATATAAAGATAGGTACGGTACTACATCACTGAGGCCAAGACAAGACAGTTCTGATAAAAACGCGTGAAAACTACATTCAGTACCCCTAGCGGTTGTAGAATGACAGTATTAGATTGACGTTTTGGGTTGTGATAGTAATATTAAAGTCGTTCTTATCAGGATGTGTTTGAAGTTTGAAACTTCAGTATAGGCTTGCCTCAGCATGGCTCACCATATTTATGCAATGTATGAACGTTCAATGGTTTGGAAAATATCTAAACCTTATTTTCGTTTATACCCGTGCGAGTGGAAATACTACCTTTTATATCGAAAATGCTGAAGCGTCCGAATACTTCTGATTCTCGCTGTATGTTTAAAATAAGAGTTCAGTTTCTGGCATGGCTGTCAGCGTGTTGGTGGTGAATCATCAAGTGGATTTGTAGTAGGCGTAATTCTCCTTGCCATGCAGACTACTGCAGATGTTGCTGAAGTCAACTAATTCTGAGTCCGAGATACTTTTCTTAAAATTTTATTTTACATTTTGCTTTTCGTCGAACCCACACAGTAGGAAAGGGATAGGAGTGGGATGGAAGCGACCGTGGCCTTAACGTACAGCCCCAACATTTGCCTAGTGTGAAAATGAAAAACCATGGAAAACATCATCTATCTCACTACTCACTCGATCGTCAGAGATCTGAATGTGATTCTGTCGTTCAACGATTCAAACCTTACCGTACGCTAATAAGAACATTATCATCATCATCATCATCATCATCATCATCATCTGTTTACCCTCCAGGGTCGGCTTTTCCCTCGGACACAGCGCGGGATCCCACCTCTACCGCCCAGTACCTCGCCCAGGCGGCCTCACCTGCTATGCTGAACAGGGGCCTGGAGGGATGGGAAGATTGGGAGGGATAGGCAAGGAAGAGGGAAGGAAGCGGCCGTGGTCTTATGTTAGGTACCATCCCGGCATTCGAGGATGGCTGAGGTGGGAATCGAACCCACCTCTACTCAGTTGACCTCCCGAGGCTGAGTGGACCCCGTTCCAGCCCTCATACCACTTTTCTAATTTCGTGGCAGAGCCGGGAATCGAACCCGGGCCTCCGGGGGTGGCAGCTAATCACGCTAACCACTACACCACAGAGGCGGACAAGACCATCAAATTCTATAATTTATGTTTAGTTAGTCTACTGGTTTTTGAGTTGCTCTGATATAACTGAAAGTGATGAGTTTAGACAGGTATATGAAATCATTGTCGACCTTCAACACACGAAATTTAGTTGAAATTAAAGGAACCGGTGAGTTAAGATATGGAACGAATAAAATAAATAGTTTACCTTTTATTTACAATATTGGCGACCCGAAGGGCGCAATAACCATAAGATGCAAATGATAAGCAACAGTTTTATCACATACAGGTAGTACGGTAATTGTTGAAATCGAACAGGTAGGTATTATCGTTCTGGTCATTCAAATATTCCATTAAATGTTGGAAAACGCGGAAACCATGCTATAAACTGCATCACTGGCATTATCTTCGTTTAAAGGTTGCTATGATTTAATTATCAACCTTGCTTCGTAGACATTCGCTGATTGAGTTGTTGTTGTCTGTGATGATTCGGGAGCATTGTCATAAACCTGTCCAACTCCATGGCTGAATGCCTTGACCTTCGGATCTCAGAGCCCCAGTATGGATTCCCAGCTGAGTCATGGGATTTTAATAGTAAATGGTTAATTCCTTTGGCACTAGAACTGGTAATTTGTTCTATCCAACAGTTTTCATGCAATAGGCCTACAACAGTATCCTCCACCAAATTAACACGCAGTTTCGCATGAACGGCAGACGCCCGCCCACCCTTATACATTTCCAACACAGGAGATCTTTCAAACTGAGAAAGATCTTCATTGGGGTAATAACATTAACGAGGTTGTAAATAATGATTACAGATCTCTTCATGTATTATGGTTAGGAGAGCGTTTAGGGGTTGTAATAAGGATGTAAACGAGAGGACGTGTAAGTATCAGGTAAGTCCCCAGTTAGATTATGATTCCAGTGTATGAAACCCACAGCAGGATTACTTCATACGGGAACTGGAAAAGATCTAAAGAAAAGCAGCATGACTTGTTCTGGGTGTTTTCCGACAAAAGTGTAGTGTTACGAGAATGCTGCAAACTTTGGGCTGGGAAGACTTGAGCGTAAGGAGACGAGCTGCTCGACTAAACACGGCCTACTGGATCCCTCGCTGCGCTCCTATCTTTATAAAAAGAAAGTGAACATAAACTGACAATAAACAATAATTCAGAGATATAACTGTAGAACCAACAGATCTGTTGAATCTATTTTCCAAAAAGCCTCGAAAGTTAGATTTTAAAGTGTACGCAGAACGTTGTAAAACTGTTGACCTTGATCGTATTATTCTTATTTGGTATTTGAATGCAAGATTTTGTAATGTACTGCAAGATGAATATCAACATAACACACTTGTATCAGTATCTTATAATGGCAAGTCTCGCATGGGTGCACCATATAGTACACGCACAAGCATCTTCATTGTGTTCTAATTAACCTACTCCCTTCCCCAAAGGCCGATCCTGGCTACGCTTCTGTCTTGGACTGTAATAGCCACACGGAATTATTATTTTTAACTTCATATAGGCCCTACATCTTCTCTGGTATTGCATATTGCGATTCATATTGTAGCTGGATGCGTTATTATCACAGATCAACAAGTCGAAACATAGCTGCCCTTTATGAACTTGCCTCCGCAAGGAGCACTGATGTTAGCATCAAGACATCGCCGTCTACTATGACTGCGCTAATATTAGCGGCGATTAGAGGGCGATGATCAAGATCAAGGATACACATTCTCTTTGAAGCATAGAGTTCCTCTGTTGTTCTAACCACGGCCGACTTGATGCCTCGCTCTAACCACGGCCGACTGGATCCCTCGCTGCGAGAGCGACGCATCAAATCGGCCGTGTTCCAACTCGTTGAGAATGAGTGGTCTGTTCTGTGAATATAATATTCTTTGTATCTATGGAGGATCGAGACGGCGGTGACTAGAACAGCAAGCATGTTTTTGTTTACGTTTACTTTCTTGTGTCAGCGTGCATACGAATAGTGCATAAGAGCGAGGGCAGTTGAACTTGTTTAAAGTGTAGTGTATTGGAACCTTTGAAGCTTACTCATCACTGAAGACAAACATGGTTGTGCCCGAAGGAATGGAACAAGAAAATGCTCCCGTTCTGGAAGAATATATTTTGCGCCCTATTCAGTGTGAATTAAATATTCTGTCCCGACCCGATGGATCAGCCATGGTTACTCACGGTTAGTATAGATGTCTGTGGTACAATAAGTAAATGTTACTATATCATGCTGTCTGTTCGATAAAGTATTTTATCTTCGTCGACAACCTGTGGTTGCTACACTTTTGAAGTGTTCACTTCGTCCACGGATTCGATTTTCTCAGCTTCTGTTCGTGAAACTCTCACTACAAAATCGTTATTGACACCGAGCTTTTCCACTTTTCTCTATTAGGCCTATCGGTCTATCTCATTTTATTTCCTTTCATTCGACCATAACCTCTTTACGTGAGTAATACAAACCATTGTGGTATGTAGAACTGGCAAGGTAACGAATGGCTAATATCACGATATTAACAGGGACATGGAATTAACCTTGATGCCTTTTGTTTCATAATGAATAATATGTTCTATAACTGCAGTACTTCGTAGATTATGGTTAAGCTTTGCTTTGTCCATGTGCTATCTGTTGTAGGCCTATAGTGTTTGGACACTAATTCTGGCCATATAGAACAACAAACTGGATGTTCAATTAGAGAACATATTATTTAATATTGAAACGACTTCTTGTTTCCCTAATCCTGTCTCCTCATGGAAAGTTGGCAGCCATCATCGATTAAGTTTTCCTGTTTTGTGTTTCCTGTATGAGAGTTGCCGTATCATGGATGTCGAACCACTGTTGGAGGTGGTTGTTGTTACAGTTTGTTTTACTTCACACCAACACTTAAAGGTCTTATGGCGACGATGGGACGGAAAAGTACTAGGAGTGGGAAGGAGGAGGAGTATAACTTTACATCCCGCAGCCCAACGTTTATAACATAAGGAAGTGAAAATAATGCAAATTCCTTTTAGAGGAGAGATGTGTTCATTGCTATGTCTAGGAACCCACCAGCCCGCCCCAAGAAGTATATTTACTTTTATAACCTAATAAAGAGCAGTAGCCGCCATCGTCCATGGCTAAAGTAGTTTCTTGCATTCTCATTGGTCATGGTGAATGGAATGTGACGTCATTGCCATCAATGCTGATAAATACATTGTGTTACCAACCTCGGCTGCATAAAAGCACAAACAAAAAAACACCATTTAAAATAACAATGCGGCTTTAACCGTCCGGACCAATGGTCTTGTCCAGATCCTATCCTAACCGTCCGCATGGCAAGAACCAGTCAGACCAATGGTCTTGTCCAGGTCTTATGCCAACCGTCTGCACGGCAAGAACCAGTCCAGACCAATCGTGTTTCCACATGAAACTAGAGGCCTAGGGCCGCTTCGCGGCTTCTAACCATCCAGACCAATGGTCTTGTCCACGGCAAGAATCCTAACTGTCCAGACCAATGGTCTTGTCCACGGCAAGAATCCTAACCGTCCAGACCAATCATCGTGTCCACGGCAAGAATCCTAACCGTCCAGACCAATCACGTAACAATAATCACCACCACCAGCTATCGAAGCACCTCACTCATTAGTTCCTCAGTACAGAGGTTGACAGCTATTAGCATAGCTTCACAACATCCTTCCCGAGAAGGCCGCGAGCGTGTAAACAAACGACAGTCATTCCGCGCGCAGCTGAATGTAGCGAGTGCTGGGCTGCGAGAAGTAAAGTAATGATGGAGGAGGCTGTAGCCTTAATTAAGGTACAGCCCCTGCATTTGCCTGGTGTGAAAATGGGAAACCACGGAAAACCATCTTCAGAGCTGCTGACAGTGAGGTTCGAACCCACTATCTTCTGATTGCAAGCAAACTGATCTCTGCGTGACCCAAACCTCACAGCCACTTGTTGGAGGTTCCACGACCAGTATAATCTTCTCTGCCTACATCCCTGTTTCCCTTTCGTCTTGGTTTCTGTGATACTTTGTAACAGGCTGTATTTGTCTTGTCAGCAGATGTGACTAAAATCGGCTCCTTTCCTGTGTTTTGCGAGGGTTAAGACTTAACATAATTTCCTCGCTTGACGGAGTACCTCCTTGTCCGAACACCCCCTTGATTTATCATTCATCTGCATGGATCTCTTAATGTGTACTCCTGTATGAGAGTTGCCGTAAAAAACTCAATGGCTGATGATGGCATAGTGGATTGCCGAAACCGGTACCAAAGATGTATTTTATGATAAGTTAAATAAATATGTGATGTTCTAAATAGACCATTACGATAACGTATTGAATAGGTGGAACCTTTAGCTTTACTAAGCATTGTAAAATACTCATAACTCATTAATGCTAACTTGGTAGGCCTAAATAGAAAAGTGAATATTAATACATTTCCCAGTAAAGATGTACAATTCCCTCTCAGTATGAAGTACACAGTTTAGTTATGTGATTTGTAGAAATCTTATCTTGGATAATTTAACATGTAGGCTAGCAGAAAAGAGAGATGTGTTCATTGCCAAGCCTTAGGATCCACCAACCTGCACCAGAATTAGAAACAAAATGGCGTTTGGCTTTTAGTGCCGGGAGTGTGCGAGGACATGTTCGGCTCGCCAAGTGCAGGTCTTTCGATTTGACACCCGTAGGCGACCTGCGCGTCTTGATGAGGATGAAATTATGATGAAGACGACACATACACCCAGCGTAATTAACCGATTATGGTTAAAATTCCCGACCCTGCCAGGAATCGAACCCGGAAGCCCTGTGACCAAAGGCCAGCACGCTAACCATTTAGCCATGGAGCCGGACACCAGAATTATATTTACAGTACATAATTACTGCAAAATATCAGAAGTTGCAAAACATTTTGATACGTCCCGAGTGCCATTTGCTGAAATTTTATAAACGTGGTGTCACCCCCAGAATTCAGCCGATAGATTTCATTACTGGCTACCAAACAATAAAAAATATTTTGCTGTAGGACAATGGTCTGACACGAAACAGTAGTGGGGACTCACTCTCTTCGAGAGACTTAATGCTATGCACCCCCAACGTGTTAAACCAATGGGTTTTGTCACCAACCAAGATGTGTGCAGACCCATAATTAATATAGGCCTTCATCTTTTGAGAGTTTAGTAAACATTTGGTAATCAAAGGAAGAAGAGAGTTTTGTCATGTACAGCATGCTCTACCAGTCCTGGTGGATGGGGAATTCTATACCTTTGCTGACTTTCTCAACAGGGCAAAAAGTTGAAAACTAAGGACTTCAGCTTATAGCGATGAAATTATATTTTGTTGAATATTGATGTGGTTGATTTCAGGCAACACAGCTATTATTGCAGCTGTTTATGGACCAGTTGAAGTAAAACCACAGAGGATCCTGATTGATAGAGCCAGTGTTGAAATATTCTATCGGCCCAAAACAGGACAGCCAAGTAAGTTAATCTTAAATTTTGTAATGAATACAATGTTTCTTGTAAACAGGGTCAAATGTACAAAATATTTGGGAGGGGCAAAAGGTTAAAAAATGATAGTTTTGTTTTTAAAAGAAAGGAATGTTTAAATGTCAAATTACAAAATTGCTCTCGTAGCTTAGGTAAGAAAATATTTTTGATGGCGTTTCCTTGGTAATTCAGTGATATGTTTCTACTTCCAAACATTCTAAGATACTTGCTTCAAACCAAATGACCACTTCCACAGTAACAATAAAGAAGCAAAGTATTCTCACACTCCCACTTGATTTCATTACTGTCTTGAAATATGTTATATCTACTGTATTTAATTTTAAAGCTAATTTCTTTAAGGTGTTGCCGAGAGGATGCGAGAATGTTTAATTCGGAACACTTGTGAAACAGCACTTCTTTCAACATTGTATCCTCGAACTGCAATATCTGTGATTGTACAAGAAATGCAAGACTCTGGAGGTGTAAGTATGTTTCAGTTTAAAATTGAGGCAGTGAGTGAGAGAGAACCGAGGATTTGGTAAATTTGAGTTATTGCTACCCTCGTGTAGGGCATACGTTCATCTTTCAGTGTGTAAAATATCAAACACATATGTAGGCTTCTTCCCTCCTTTTTTGAAGAACTTACTTTTTTCAAATTGCTAATTTCACGTTTATGTTTTAAGACAGTGAGCTATGCCAAGCAGATAGAAGCGATCATGATGTATGCTGGCTGTCGGCTACACAAGCTGGCCAATAGCTGCGCCTATTCTCAAGCACATTAGTTATGTACAACATGACAGACCGTGAAGGGGAAGTACGAGTGAATAATTGTGAAAGAAGTTAGAAATTAATGTAGATAAGAGGGGGGGGGGGGGGGAGGGCTTGTGTAGAAACTGACGATTAGATGATATCAGTGATAAAACGAACAAGGTGGTTCCTGCAAAACAGGAAAGTGTTGACTATAAGTGCAGCGTGCAATCAGTGCTAGCTAATGTGAGCTGGTGTAAAGACAACAAACTTATGTAAACTGAAAAAAAGAATGTGGCAGCCTCATCATGGGGGAAGTTGTATTAATAATAAAATATATATATTGTGTATTCTGAAGCCTCCATGGCTCAGGCGGTAGCACGCCAGCCTCCCGCCGCTAGATACTGTGGTTCAAATCCTAGTCGCTCCATGTGAGATTTGTGCTGGACAAAGCAGAGGCAGGATAGGTTTTTCTTTGGATACTCTGGTTTTCCCTGTCATCTTTCATTCCAGTAACACTTTCCATTATCATTTCATTTCATCAATACTTCATTAATCATTGCCCCAGAAGAGTGCGACAGGCTTCGGCAGCCGGCACATTTCCTATCCTCGCCGCTAGATGAGGGCTTCATTCATTCTATTCCTGACCCTGTCGAATGACTGGAAACAGGCTGTGGATTTTTCATGTATTGTGTATTCTATAAAACTGATGCTTATAATGCACAAAATGTTTTTTATTTGAACTGATGTTGGCAAAAATGCAGTAGCATTTCTTCAGAGAAAAGAATTAATTACAATTCAAGAAGGCACATCTTCACATATTCTGTGAAAATTTCCCATCTTACAGGAAGAAAAATTAATAAAGCTAAATATAAGGATATGAGGTCTCTTCTACTGTATATACCTCAAAATCAGCATGCTATATACCATGCACTCCAGCTGTATGTCTCATGTACAACTGAGAATGTCAGGGAAAATGCTGATAACTGAAGGTACTGAAATATCTTGTTTACCATGGCATTAGTTTGCAGTCTTTGATTTAATTGAAGATCTAAATACCTTCTGTACAAGAACAAGAGATCTATAGTAATCAGGTAATAAAGGTGATTTTTTGATAAGTACTGAGTTAACCGGGCGAGTTGGTCATGAGGTTAGGGGCGGACGGTTGTGAGCTTGCATCTGGGAGATAGTGGGCTGGAATCCCACTGTCGGCAGCCCTGAAGATGGTTTTCTGTTTCTTCCCATTTTCACACCAGGTAAATTAATTAATTAATTCATTAATTAAGGCCACGGCCGCTTCCTTCCAACTCCTAGGCCTTTCCTATCCCATCATTGCCATAAGACCTATCTGTGTCAGTGAACGTAAGGCCACTAGCAAAAAAAATAAAAGTAAATACTGAGTTAGATTCGTAGGAAAGTGGATAGACGGGCAGAAAGTTGGAATTATGCTTTTTTCCATGTAATATCGTAAATTAGTTGGAGGAAAAAGAACTTTGTGGCAAAAAAATAAAAAGGGCTAACATTACAGAGCAGATTAATCTATTTTAATGCAATGTTATTTTGTTTGCAGGTGAAAAGGGTAGATGGTTAAATTATGGAATTACATCCTGTAAACACAAAACTTAAAATATCTCAGTTCCATCTAATTCTTGCATAGCTCACTCTCTCATTCACTGCCGCAATTGACTTTGGCCACAAAAGAGTTTTCAATTTTATAGTTTCAGAAATAGTCTTGTAATTTACCACAACTTGTGTTAATAATGGGTAGTTTTATCTTTTTAACACTCAGGACCAAGTCCATGTTTTGTACCTGTCTGTAGAAATCAGGCTATTTTAGTGAGTAATGAGTTCCTATATCTTGTATTCATGTTACGAGGAATAATGGACATATAAATGATAGCCAAAAGTTACCACAGATGGTCTTTGTAACATTTCGCCTCTGATAATGTTGGAAGCATTTTAAGACTGGAACTAAAAACTTAATTATGTAGCCTACTAGAGGACACATGCTGCTCTATAGCATTTGTTATAAATAGGTCAGATAATGTGTCTTGATATGAAATTATTCCATGAACTGCCCTGCTACTTCTTTGAATGTTTACTTTTAGGATCTGTATTGCATGTTAAATTACCATATTTACTTGCATATTAGACCCCCCTTGGCTTTTCGAGGCGAAGAAAATGAAAAATATAAATCTTGCATACAAGAATCCCCCCACTGTAATTCGTCAGAGAAGAACAACGATTACGCTTCGAAGCGGACACAAGCCTTACTGCAGCTCTGATATCACACAAATTTGTGAATAGTTTTGTGTGTACGACTCATGCAATGAAAACGCGTCAAAATCATGCGGTACATCTGTGTTTCGAGTTAGAAAATGCCCTGCCTCCATAGCGTAGGCCTACTGCAGCTCTGATGACGTCGCACAAATAGATGAATCATTTTGTGTCTGACCCACGCATTGCAAGCACACATCAGTCATGTATATATGTCTGTGTTTTGTAGTTAAGAATGTCTGCCAATGTTCTGTTTAGCACAATTAGCTGCTGTTCTCGGGAGCCTGAGTTTGATTCCTAGTACTGTATTGCCAGAGATTTACGAATGGCAGGAAGGTTGATTTACGGTAAAAATGGTACAGGCAACTCCCTTCCACTGGGGGCCTGTCTAAAAATAGCTGCACCACCTCGGGATGAGGATCCGAGTTTACTTTAGTTAAGAAGTATTCATGTTTGTTGCTATTAATATAGCAGGCGAGATCATTAACAAAGTGATCATTTAATATCTTGTAACTCAGGCCAATATAGGTTTTTTGCGGAAAGAAGTAGGTTTAAAACATGATAAAAACAATCCAGTCATAACGATTGTTTTACCCACCAACATACCTCACAAATAATAATAATTTTACATCCCCACTTAACGATTTTCAGAGACGCCAAACAAAGTATACTGTGCATTAATAAGAAATGGAAACAACGATCGTACGAAATTAAACATTATGATGGTAAAATGCATTACCGCCACACCTGTAGATATCCAGAAATACGGCAAACTTTCCTGTTATTTTTCCCATTGTGGAACTTCTGGCACCATACGGGCACTTGATAGCATCGGTACCTAACCTAAACAGTGCGGTCACTCTTATCTCATTTACATCTGTTGAGGTAAATCCTGGTGAGATAAATGTGGAGAACAAGCATGAAATATACTTAAAATAAGGGTTTGGCGTTCAACAGCCACAGTTATTCAAAGAATTTTTCCAGTCACTATGTATTACATTTGGAAGTACAACTTGTAACATACGCTAGTTATCAGCTGGTGGTTTGGCACGCATTCTACAGCACAGCTTTATTCGGAAGGACTGGCTACACATGCATCAAATGGGAATATCAAAGACCATCTCCAGATCTCCAGAAACAATTTGGGAATAGATTCTCACTGTTTGGACTCTATAGTCGGGAACAAAACTATTTTTAAAAGTACCGGGCAAGTTGGCCGTGCGCGTAGAGGCGTGCGGCTGTGAGCTTGCATCCGGGAGATCGTGGGTTCGAATCCCACTGTCGGCAGCCCTGAAGATGGTTTTCCGTGGTTTCCCATTTTCACACCAGGCAAATGCTGGGGCTGTACCTTAATTAAGGCCACGGCCGCTTCCTTCCATTCCTAGGCCTTTCCTCTCCCATCGTCGCCATAAGACCTATCTGAGTCGGTGCGACGTAAAGCACGTAGCAAAATTTTTAAAAGTTAAAAAAAAATACGGGACCTCAAATGCTCTTGATGCGTGGCTGACGAGATGGCAGTGAATATGACGTTATTTGGAATGACGACTTGCTGTTGGTAGGGAAGTTGGTGGCACAAGATGATAATTCAAATGAAAGCGTTGATTTTGTTTACTCAGGTTTACTTTGTGGTAGGCCTACTGCTCAACTGACAGAGACAAATGACTGGCCATCAAGTTCTTTTGTATCAATATTGCATAACATGATAATACGATACCCTTATGCCTTTTCTCTACGGGGTCAAGCATGAAGTGAGTCGAATCTTCATAGCGAGTTTTTACGACCATATGCCCTTCCTGACATCAACCTGATCAGAGGAATTAATGAGATGAAACGAATGACATGATATGAATAACTAAAACTGACTATGTTTACTTTATATGCAGGCCTTAAAGTCTTGTTCACCATTTATTGTCTTTTTACATATATAAATACTGTCTGCCAGCAAAAATAACCAGTATAACTCAAATACATTCATAAGTTTGTTAAAGAATAGTGTGGAATATTCATTGAGGTATATTTTGGGCTTATGCAGTGTCATTAATTGTAAACACACTCTACGCGTTTCGTAAGGAACCTTGCCTTTCTTCATCAGGAGACAACAGAGAAATGAAACAACGCATTAATGGTTGCTAGGAGAAAGCAACAAGGAACTTGAAATGGTGCCCTAAGATGTAAAAAGGGACGCCATTTTAGCCCCATGCTAGAGACAACAAATGGCAACAGCCAACAATTAATTACACGGCATAAGCCCAAAATATACCTCAATGAATAGTTACACGGGCCGTGAGAGTCTAAATGATAATAATAGTGTAGAATGTTTAGATGTATAATTTATAGCACTTTATAGCCAAGAAGCCATGCGTTCACTGCACAAAATTTGAGATTGTCGTATATTGGACCCCGCCCCTTTTTCGGCTGTAAAAGTGGGGGAAAAAACCGGGGAGGTCTAATACGCAAGTAAATACAGTATGTGTCAAGTGAATTATTGTAATTTCTTTATTGTGATATTGATTGATATTTTTCAAACTCTTTTATAGTTTTAGAGTTATTGTTGTGTTTTTAATTTAAAGTTTTAAATTATTTTGTTTTGCTGAAACTTTGTCCTTATTGCTGCTCGTATTGTATGGGAAGCTGTTGATCCTTTCAAATACTGTAAATAATAAAAATAAGTGATAAGTGTATTTACGTGTTGCACTATAGATATAATGTATTCCATTCCAACTGTCAGTAGGGCTATCACCAATCAGCCTAGCGAACTGAAAAATGTGGACATTTTCACATTTACACTCCTTCTGACCCCCATGCCGATGGTGGGTGAATTTGGATTTGACCGGCATTCAGAGACATTTATCTCAGCAACGCCGTAAAATACAGATTCGACAGTCATATTTGATGTTTTCGATTATTTTTACATGCTACTTCTTCACTGATCAATGATGCTCTGAAATCTTGTGAAGAAATTACCGCAGGCAGAATAAGCAGTGCAAGAGAGAAGAGCGCAAGAATTGGAAAAAAATAAAATGGACCTTTTCTTATTTATTTATTTATTTATTTATTTATTTATTTATTTATTTATTTATTTATTTATTTATTTATTTATTTATTTATTTATTTGTCTGTTTGTTTATTGCATGTGGTTTAACCTAGTTGTTGTAATCTGTGTGTTTTAATGACTTTATTTTTAATGCTTCTAGCTTCTGTCTTGTGCTGTTAATGCTGCTTGCATGGCCCTCATGAATTCTGGGATTGCCATGAAGTTTCTTGTGGCAGCAGTGAGTTGTATGTTTGATAAAGATGACAATATTGTACTGGATCCAAGTAACAAGGAACTTGTTGTAAGTATTCTGAAGTCAGTATTTTATTTCTCTTGATTAGTTAAAATTTCTATCTTGTACCATACTTGACTAATTTCTCAAAGAAACATTTTGTATAATTCAATGGAAGGGAAAATTACTGAAACTAATGCATGATGCTTGTTTTCTATGAAAACATAAAAATGAATGGTAACTTCATCAGGGTCACGGATTTTAACCTTCATTGGTTAATTCCAGTGGCCCGGGGGCTGGGTGTTTGTGCTCTCCCCAACATCCCTGCAACTCGCACACATCACACATAACACTATCTTCCACCACAATAACACGCAATTACATGGCAGATGCCGCTCACCCTCATCGGAGGGTCTGCCTTACAAGGGCTGCACTCGGCTAGAAATAGCCACACAAAATTAAAAATTTAAAAAAAAAAAATCAGTAAGTTGAGGTCTCTCGATGTAATCAGGAATGTGGAAATGGAAGAGAAAGTAAGAAACGAGAAAAGCAAGATGATGTTAGCCTGATGCTAGTATAATATGCAATTCAAGGTGGTAGTTTTGGAAATGGGAATTTTATTGTGAAACACTTTTAAAATATTTTGTTCCAAAAGAACAGTGTTCCGTATCGCGTGTACTCAGCTGGATTGGTCTTGTAACACCCTGTTCCGAAAGAACAGTGTTCCGTATTGTCTGCACTCGGGTAGATTGGTCCAAGAGCAACTCAATGGTCTTGATTGGTCTAGGTAGTTGAGAACTCCGCATTTTCCGCTGGTTGGCTGATTGTTCTGACTCCTGGCTAACATGAGTGCTAGTTCTCTGCACTGATTGAACGTTCTTTGAAACTGCACTGGAGCATCAAGGGAAGGGAAAGGGAACGCATGAAATATGAAACTGTGAGCCGTAGAGGCGCACATCTTTGTCAGCATTTTGACAGACAGCAAATCCGCAGTAATTATGCATGACACTGATTTTTAATCTTTATTTGTATGAATTCTTGCTGCGTCAAACCACGTTCATCATCTAAGTATTATTTTACCTCGATTTATAGCTGTTTGTGTCATGCTATCCACGGCAATTTGTTCATAAGAAGGGTCAGAAATAGACTATTATACACACCAGTATATAATAGCATGGCAATATCAATATACCAAATGTTATTGAACAAGGTCTACATGTTCCATATTTTACTGGTACCGGTGACTAGCTTCTTTTTTCACATAAAAACATTAGTTAATCTTTAACTGTTAGGTTCTTCTGTCTGTCAAAACTAATTTATAATTAAATAAAATTTATGAAATACCTAAAAACTGAAACATTTAACAAGAGATCAAACCTGAAAATTAATTTAATTAAGGTGTGTTTTTGCAGAGCCATGTTTATTTTCACATAAAAACATAAGAAAAACAAGATGCAGTTAAAATAAATAACAATCCATAGAACATGTATCAGTCTTAGATCGCATCACCAACATGCTGCCCACCTAATTTGAGGAACAAATTACGTAACCAGAATCAATAAAACTTCAAATAAATAACAACGAAGGAACATACAACAGCAAGAAAATGGTTCAGGATATTTGAAAAGTTAAAAGAACAATTTTAAATGTTATTGAACAAATTATTCTTGAGGAAACACACGAAGTTTTGTAATAGGGCGTTTGTACACACCCTTTGGAGTGCGCACTGATACAACACGGACTTGCCCATCAGTTCCAGGATAAACCGCCTCAGTTACCCCAGTCTGCTACACAAGGGGGGGGGGGGGGCTTAAATTGTTCTCCTTCACGATTACCAATGTGCCAGCTTGTAGACTGGGTTGTCTTGTAGACCATTTATTGCATTGCTGAAGTTGGAACAGATAGTCGCTAGACCATCTTTTCCACACGTGTTGTCTGCATCGCTGAATGAGTTCCCATCTTGACAAACGTGACATTGGACCTGGAAGCAAATCTTGCTCCAACTTGAAAATGAGAAGTTCACCTACTATAAAGTGGCCAGGTTAGGTAAAGGAGTGACAGGTCTGGAATTGAGGCAAGCTTCAAATCAAATCAAAATCTCTTTATTTGCAAATGAGGTGTCTACCTTGGTGGCAAATGGTACACTAAAATACATTATTGTCAAGCACTAAATATTAACCTCTTAACATGAAAGCCCAAGTATACTCGGGGTTTTATATAAAATAAAATCCCGAGTATACTCGGGAATGTCGCTCATTGATCGGTACCTAATTTAAAAGCCCGAATATACTCTTTTCTTGTTGTTTCTCAATATTTCTGCCAGATGTTTATGAAATGGTTACTTTAGAGTCCTATTTTTGCCAACAGATGTCTCTGACTCAACCGTAGTGGATGTCGGTGACTCAGGCAGTTCGTTTTCACAGCTTTCCCGTATTTGTTGCTATCTAAGTGTACTTTATCTGTTAGGTGAAAATGGAGAGTGAAAAAGAGTTTGACTTTGAGTGTCATGCTGTATTACTTGCCATCTGTTTAGTGCTGTGTTATTTATTTTAGAACCCGTAAAAAGTATCACGAGTATACTCGGGATTTTAAAACAGGAACTTTTCGGTGGCTTATATTTCATTGTTAAGTTCGAAAAATGTATTTTCATTGTTACCAGTGTCATTAGTTTTCATAAATAGCCCATTTTAACAATAAAATAATTAGGTAAAAAATGATCACAATTTTGTAAATAATTGGTATGTTAAGAGGTTAAATTAACAAGAAGAAAATTTTCCTATAATACAATATTATACAATTTACGCTAACAATTTTTTTCTATTAAACACACAGTTCATCCTTAATAAATTTATATTGTTTACAAAATTCTACTTATAATATCTCCTGTACTACTTACAAATATAGTCAACTGATATACAGTATGTGGAATTACTTCAAATGATACTATACAACTGGTATAAGATTAAAATTTACATTGCATTTTATTTATTTATTTTTTTTTTTATTTTTATTTTTTTTTTTTTAATACCCATTCTGGAACCTAAGTAGCATAACGACCTGCTGCGTCTTAACCAGAGCCCCTTTTGCCACCACTTTTCAGAGTTCCTGAAGGGCCTTCACAGCTACCGTAGCGGTCCCAGGGCCCTCGAAGTCCCCACTGTACTTCACCCCTACAGGCAGTCCCCTACTTTGGCTGTCCAAACTCCTTAGACCAGGGGATGGAATTAATTTATTCACACACATTTTTTATTTACATTAACCTGCACTGGTCGAATGCCCTCTAATATTTCATTTATTTTCTCTGTTCCTGTTTATTCTCTTCTTGAATATCTGTACAGATTTTGGAAAAGGATCAAACACTACCCCTGGTAAACTGTTCCACTCCTTCATACCCTTCCCAATGAATGGAAATTTACCCCAATCGCTTCTGCTAAAATTCTTTCTAATTTTATATTTGTGGTCAGTCCTGCCGATATAATTATTTTCCAACTGAAGCCTCTCACAGATATCTCCCCACGCTTCTTCTGTATAGGCTCTATATAATCCTATAAGTCTAGTTTTCTCCCTTCTCTTACTTAAAGTTTCCCACCCAAGTTTCTTTAACATTTTTGATACACTACTCTTTCTCCTGAAATCCCCTGTTACAAATCTTGCTGCTTTCCTCTGCACACTATGCAAACACTGTTTGCATATTCCAATAATGGACGAACCATACTTAAGTAACTTTTCTCTTTTAATTCTTTGTTGCATCCTTTAAGTAGTCTCATTATGACATGTAACGATCTGTATGCTTTCCCAACAATGTCATCCACATGACCCTTCCGGTGTAAATTACTTTCAAATCTCGCACCTAAGTATTTGCACTTTTGGTACCAGTCCTACATCCATTATTACAGCCTTATGGTCACCTATTCCTTCAATTACCTCAGTTTTATCAACAATTTCCCATGGTTTAACCAAGAATACATCTAGTAAGTTATTGAGACGAGTCGGTTCTTGTACTACCTGTGTAAATCCTCCCTCCCAAATTAACTTATTTGCCAGTTTCTGTTCATGGGCTTCACTTGCAGCTCCATTCCATTCAACTTCAGGCAAGTTTAGATATCCCCAATTATTACCATATCATTATTATTGTTTTTATGAGTATAATCTATTATTTTCTCAAATATTTCCATATCTCTTTCCTCTCTTCCAGGCCTGTATGTTCCTATAATTCCCCTCCTTCATATTATGACAAACTAATTTTATCCCTAATATTTCATCCCTTTCATCGGTAAACCATTCATGTGAACTATAAGTTTCCTTCACCAGAATAAACACCCCCCCCCTCCCTTTTTATCTCCTCGGTCTCTACGATAGACTGTGTACCCTTCTGGAAATACTTCTCTATTACCCACCCCTTCTCTCAACCACAATTCCACTCCTATCACCACATCAGTCTCATAAGATCCCATCAATGTACCAAATTTTAATTGTTTATTTACTACCCTCTGACAGTTTACCAAGAGCAATCTCAGACCCCCTTCCTCCCTAAAACTTGACTGTTGCAATTGGGTAACTTGAAATTCCTTACTTTTCTCAGTTTCATTTTCTAGTTGACTGAGCCAGCTTGAAGTACCGCTGGCTCTTTCTACTAGTTTTCCTGGTCAGTATTATAACTCAAGGGAGTTGCCTTTTTTACAGTACATATCTTAAGATTAATAAAATCTAGAAAAATATTTGCCATCTTTCGTTTACCTGAATTGTTTTGATGAAGGCCATGCTTTGTGTAACAGTGTCTCTCGAAACTGCTGCTATCAATTACCTGTGTATTACGAAAATGTTTAAAAATTTTAACCATATCTGTGATTAACTTTGTCCACTTCAGTGTTCACACTCGAGTCTCTAATCAAATCATGCCTGTGGAGCACGTTCACTACAAAGATGTTAGTGTGTGTCAGCTTACCTAGTGTACATTTAAGTTGAGAAGTGACATTCTTAGCGTCGTTGTGAGCTACGCCGTTCGTCCCGCCGATGATCACTACTGCTTCACGACTTCCGAGATTTCTTGCTGCCTGTTCGGTGTTTTCCAATACCTTCTTGATTGGGGCTCCAGGATAGATGACGGCTGATGCTGCAATATCTTCATTGTTCATTTTCTCCGCAATTCCCCTTGCCTGGCTATCACCAAATATAAGAATGTTCGACACTTTCGCCGGTGCACTGTGTGGGATTTTAGGCCTAACTTTGCCGCTTCTCGTAACGGATTTTGCGCTATACGTTTGACTGCTTCCCATACGGAAAAAGTCCTTGCGTATCGCTTCCCTCAGGGCTGAAAATCTATTTTTTGTGTCAATTACAAAGTTGTCCTTATTTAACTGTACACTTTTCCTCCTAGAATCTGAAGCAACTTGATACCACGCGCTAGAATTCACGGAGCCACCTGTGTTCTGAGTGTTTACTGGTACCGGTACTTTCAATTCCATTAAACGTACCTTCTCCTTAAAATCTCATTCTCCGCTTTTAATGCTTGTAAATCCTATTGCAATAAAGAGAGAATTACAAGTACATTATCATTACCTCCATCCTCCAAGGGATGAGACGCCAGCGATTCGTTGACCGTTGTAGGCCTAGGTTTGTTACTGCTATTCAAATTGCTCTCGCCACAGCGCACACAGGTCCAAGTATCTTCATTTTTAGCGAAACCAGCACTACATATACACTCAAAATGGTACCAAATTAAACACTTTTCACACTGGACACCATTCTTCACTCGCTTCTTATTTACACCACACTTATTCCCGATTATTTCGCAAGAGAACTGGGAGCTGTCTTCACTTACATCCTTCGCTGACGCCATCTACACGTGTAGCACCAACCTGTGTGAGGAGTGTGTACATTTCTTCAAATGTCAGAACTGTTGATGTAGATGTTGATTCCCATAGGGAATCTACATCATTTGATGGCCAGGCAGGCATCTATTTTTGGAAATGAGACATAGCTCTCATAGTGCATTGGCACTGCTGGTGGCTTCAAATAGCCTATGCAGTGGCCTCCACGGTATGCACTAGCCTTGCGTCTTGGGTGGTGTGCTAAGTCCCAACTGACGAGCCTAACTTAGCACACTAGGGCGAAACGCAGGCAACCAAGAATGAGTTAGCTGGAAAATTTATAATGTCCAATAACGGACCATTATATTGGTATTATGTCAGAACTGTGTTCCCCACTATTCTCCTTAAATGGCACTTCACTGATTGTATCTCAGCTTCCCACAATCCACTAAAGTGTGGTGCTTGAGGGGTGACAAAATGCCACTCAATTCCTTCTTGAGAGGCAAAGGCCAGTACTTCACTTTGATGACTCCGTGACTTAAATAGAAGATGCAGTTCCTTGAGTTCATTTTCTGCACCCATGTAGCATGTTGCATTGTCAGTGTAAATGTTACTACATCTACCTCTCCGTTCTAAAAATCTTTGTAATGCAGCCATTGAACGCCTCTGTAGTAAGATTGCTCACCAACTCAAGGTGAATTGCTTTAATAGCCAAGCATACAAATAAGGCAATATAACATTTTATCTTCACCTTTCTGCGTACTGTGCATTGCTTGCTGTACAATGGTCCACCATAGTCTATACCATAATTAAAAAATGGCTTGCTTGGTTCAATTCTTGCAGGAGGCAACTGACCCATGAGCGTTCTGTTGTAGTAGCCTTCAGTGTGAAACAAGAAAGACATTTATGGATGGTCTTTCGAATGACAGATCGCCCGTCGGGTATCCAAAAGCATTGTCTTAGAGATGCAAGAAGCAGTTGAGGGCCGGCATGTAATAACCTTTGATGTTCGTACAATATCAACAGTTATGTTACATGGTGCTTTGGAGGCATTATCAGTGGATGTCTTTGATCTTAGTATGCTGATGAGTTCTCTAACCTACCACCCACCCTGAGCACATAATTGGCATTCAGGAAAGGATGCAGAGATTTTAACTTGCTATCAACGGGAACTGACCGACCTTGCTTCAGCGTTTTGATTTCTTTATAATAAGTACTTAGCTGAACATTCTGTGGTTGTCAGGCTTCCAGTCAGGCGTTGTCTCGTATCACTGCATTTGAGATTGTATATAAATCTTAGAATACATGCCAAGGTTCGCAATAACCTTGACCATAAGGAGAAATAATTCAGAAGGTGTTCCCATGGCAAATGCCCGGAAAGTAGACTGATACTAGCATGTTTTCTTACTGGTACTTCCTTCGCTTCATTTTCTTGTAATTCTGGCCAAGTGGTTTGATGTTCCTTAAGCCATGAAGGTCCCACCCACAACAGCCGAGTTAGCTTCAAATTTTGAGGATCAACTCCTCTTGAAATGATGTCGGCAGGGTTATCTTGAGTAGGAACATGTCTCCAATTCTTTGTATCAGACATCTCTTTTATTTCAGAAACATGATTTTCCACATATTTCTTCCTTGAGTTAGGTGGTCCAGTTATCCAAGCTAAGACTATATTAGAATCAGTCCAATAAAAGTCACGTTCTTCTCTGTCTTTGATAGCAGTCCTCGCTTTCTTCATTAGCCTAGCTAGGAGTAAGGCACCACACAGCTCAAGACGTGGCAAGGATACTTTTCTCAATGGTGCTTTTTGTTGCACAGTTTGCAGTTTCGAGAGGAGGAGTGGCTGGTTTGATGACCACTCTTCAAGCAATTGTAACAAAACTTATGCCGTTTTACATACTCTTATGTGTCATTAATTCCCATATCCCTAAATTTTAAGCACTGGAATAAGACATGAGGAGCGTCACAGAGGTCACACGTGTATGATGTGGTCACAAAGGCTTGCCCTATACTTTCCTTCTTACTACTGCTGTATCTGATTTCTTGCGATTATCTTTCATTCATTTGTTGTCCGGCTCCATGACTAAATGGTTAGCGTGCTGGCCTTTGGCCACAGGGGTCCCGGGATCGATTCCCGGCAAGGTCGGGAATTTTAACCATCATTGGTTAATTTCGCCGGCACGGGGACTGGGTGTATGTGTCGTCTTCATCATCATTTCGTTCTCATTGCGACGTGCAGGTCGCCTACGGGAGTCAAATCGAAAGACCTGCACCTGGCGAGCCGAACATGTCCTTGGACACTCCCGGCAGTAAAAGCCATACGCCATTTCATTCATTTGTTTATTAGTACTGACTACCAGTAGCTCTAAAGTTTGACAACTACTTTCAAGGAATGATATTAGTTCTTTCAGCCTAGGATATGGTTGGCCTGAAGTTTTGACCTCCCAGTGTTTTCCAAGACTAACACCGATTCGTTCTAAAATGTAATGTGACAATTTCATGTAAAGGGGTTTGAATCTTCATTACTTCAATGGCACTTAAATTACTGCACATTTGGTTTATTAATGCCCTCAGCTCCTTTGGATGATCACTCTTAGCAGAGGGTAACGATAACAACTGTCTAAAACATGCATATCCAGAATCAACCTAGGATTGTTGTACCGGTTACAGATCAATTCCCATGCTAATTTGAAGTTATTCTGTGTAACTGGTAAATTCTCTATCAACTGATATGGCTCATCTGAAAAGCACGACAGTAAATAGTGGTACCTCTGAATATCTGTTAGGGCATCATTATCAATTACTAAACTTTTAAATGTATCATGAAAATGCATGAACTCTGACAGTGGCCCATTAAATTTAGGAAGAGAAATGGCAGGCAATTTCAGATCACTATTATTGTTATGGCTTATGTTACTACTTTCACTAATAGATGACAGCAGTTTAACCTCTAATAATGTTTCCATCTTTGACTGCAACTCGAAATAGGATTTTTCAAATCCTTCTCGATCTAAATCATGAGGTTCATTGGGGTCATTAACTTCTAATTGTGTCTGAATCTTGTTGTATTCCTGTATACTAGTCTGCAAGTGTTTCTGTCTTACTTTTATATTGTTAAGATTAGAACCCATAGAGAAATCATTAAGAAATGTAGCTATGATATATCCTGAAATATTTGTCCCGAATGAGTACATTTGGACGGTGTTATGAATCAACCGGCTAAGCGTCAAATCTTAGTTTTGAGCAAAACGCGTTCAAAAGTTTTCACACTTAAAACCATCTTAGAAGAGATATTTTAGACGAAATAAATCAATATTTTGTACAGGGACGTAATGAAGTACACGTAATGCTAATATTCACACGAAAATTCATTCAGAGCAATATTTTTTTTTGTTTTCCTAAAATTTAACTTAGCCGTATTTGCAGTTTACGGGTCGAAGATATGCATCAAGCGGCTAAGCACCAAACTGCGGCGGTTAACGTTGTGATGCTCAGGGTTACGGAACTTGTAGTTATGCAACAACAAGTTAAGCGCCACTATGTGAGATTTTGTTGTTAATAACCAAGAACCAGCAATAAAATATTGGATTTTCAATACCTATTACTATTGTATTGTATAAGAATTTTACAAAAACATACATTAATAGGACTATGTGAATAGTGGAAAGTGTTTACTAGGTTAGTGAACAGTTACAGTTTAAAGCAAAATATAAAAGAACCAGCAATAAAATATTGGATTTTCAATACCTATTACTATTTTATTATATCCGAATTTTACAGAAACATACATTAATAGGACTATGTGAATAGTAGAAAGTGTTTACTAGGTTACTAGGTAACAAAATATAAATCTAGTTACAGAAATACAAAGGACACATATGAATCACATACATTAGTTTTTCATTTTCATTTCTCACACACTCTCAGTTTGCAGTGCAAAATCAAGGTTTTCGTCAAAACCATCTATATCGTCATATGTTCCGCCATTTGAATACAGTTTTTCATAGAAACCTCTAGGCTACAGTCACTTGGAATGAGATGCATGATACTCTTCAAGTCTTTCAGTTTGGGTTCTGATATTGGCTTCCCATTAGGCCATAGAAGTTCTAGACTGTCATCCCGAAATACGTCGTGATCACTCAGACGTGATGAGCTTTTTCTTTTCAAGCAAATTTCCTGACCTTCACTGCTATTGAAAGACGTTTTCAAAATAAGTGAATATGGTTTTTTCTTTTCGATTTCAATTTCCCTGGTTTTCAGCCAACTGACAGTCTTACCTTCAACGTCTTTCTTCCTGTTCATTACCTTCTTTTCTAAACAAGCAGATCCCACGAAGTCTTCTTTCTTCATCTCTTTTACTATAAATTTGTTTTTTCTACGGCATTGCTTCATGACTTGTATGTAATCATCAGGAGTGTACAGCCGCTGCTGAAACTTTAAGGAGCACTCTATGTCTCCGAAGTCATCATCATTGGGCAAGAAACTGTGCCCAGGTATTAGAAATTTCATTCGAATGGTTTCTAATGTTGGATGTGAAGCCAGGATACTCTTCAACATAAGAACAAGCTTTATGTTCCTGTTCTGTCCCCCACAAGAATCTGACCACAATATTAGATGTTTCTTTCCCTCGTCTAAATTTTCCATGAGATGTTGTCTGAGACAAGACCCTATCTCTTGTGCTCCACGGCCAGCTTGCCCTTCTACCCAGACATAGCAGTAGCCTTTATTTGACCCTCCATCATGAACTCCACAGTTGTACAGCCACAATACGCGTTTGTAGAATACTATATTAGTGGAGATTTTTGGCAAAGGTAGAGTCCGCTGGAGGTCGAATGTCAGAACCGCTAAATCTTCGATCGTAGCAGCACGCTTCATATCATTCTTCATTTCGGAACGCGCCCTTTCCACTAGCTCTTGATGGATCTCCAGTTGTTGCCTTAGGTCAAGCGAATCCTCATGACTTTTCAGTTGAGCATTCAGAGAATCGCAAACACTGCATGTGTCTTTCTTAAGTGCTTTGCGCCTCAGATTGAATTTAGTATAAAATATTTTCTTGTAGGAGGACATTGACACAGGCTCCGAATATTCGTTTCTGTACAGGCCGTACATGACCGGAATAGTGACATGTGATGGGAGGAAGTCACTACTAGTCTCTGCCCTGCAATAGTGTGACTTATACCTAGGGAATTGGTTTATGTGGCTGATTACTTCGGCCACCTTACCTTCGTGTAATCTATTTACAGCGTTAGCTTTCCCCCTGCCATCTTTAATCACTTCGAAATTTCTTGTTTTTTTCATATATGCATCGATCCTGTCCCCAAATATTCTAAGAGTTTGAGTAAAAATTCGTTTGCACACTCGCACACCCGCCAAAGTGTAAATTCTAGTGCAGGTTCTTCTGCTTGTTCCTTGACTCTCTTTCTCTTTACCTCGACCATGGATACTTTGCTAGAAATGAACAAAACCTTAGCTTCGTAAGACTCCAAACTCCAGAAATTATTGAATTCCTTCCTTCTTTCTTCTACACCTACTTTTTCATGGCATTTATCCTGGCAATGGAAGTCTCGAAATTCCTTAGCATCGACAACCTTCCCACGTTGGCTAACGTATGACTCGTTTAGCTGGCATTTCTTTTTTCTGTAGTCCCTGCTCTGATCAGATACTTTTCTTTTTCGTCCCCTTCTTGGTCTCCCTTCAGATATACGGGCTGTGATCAAATTTCCTGAATTTAATGAAGGCGAATCAGCGATCGCTATGGAATCGTTGACACTTTCATTTCCAGCTTTCACATTATTAACAGAGTTGACGATTTCCGAAACACAATTATTATTACTAAACCTCACTTCAGACGTGGCTTGACAGTTCTCTACGGTGGCATGTTGGTCTGTTACATTACTTTCCTGTACTGAATCATTATCGTTGTTTCGTAAATTTGGATCATACGTGTGAGAATTTTCGGTATCTTGCACACTGAAAAAGTCATTTTTTGATGTAGGTGCGAGTACATCCTCACCACACTGGAATAAAATATCGCAATTATCGTATGCAGCAGGTAACAGAGGGTAAGTTCAGCAGGGTCACTTGAAAATGATTCCCATTGGCTTCTTTCTACAGCGCAGCTCGCTGCAGGCGACAGAGTATCCTCGTTTTCTCCAGCCATGCGGCTTGTTGCTACCTGCAACAACATAATACGTTACTTCCCCAAGGCTTTACGTAAGATATAAAGAATTCTAATAATCTAATCGTCTAATATTCTGCAACGTGAACGCGTATATCAAAGGAAATGATTAAATGTACACATACTCGAGGGAGAAGACCACAATATCAGTTGAAAACGACTCACTCGCCCCATAACCCATCCTTCGAGGAAAAGAGCAAATAAATGATGAAGTCGTAATACAAATAGCAGAAAAAGAAATGCTGACTAACTGATGAGGAATCGAACCCACATCCTTCTCGGCACACCATTACCACCTGTGCTAACGCATCTACTTCAAGGCCTTAGCGGGCGACTTAAATTAATTACTAACTTAATGAAAGCTTATGACCATGCTGTACGTATTACTAAACTGCTTTGTGAAATTAAGTTACATAAATCAAAACAGGCAACTGTACACTTATATCCAGTAAAAACTACCAAGCACTCATGATAATGCACTGTATAACAATAACTCGTACTTCATACCTGTGATATATATATGATTTTTCACGAGAGTTTAATCCTGATGTAAACAAATAGGCGGAGCACCTTGGCTTTGCACGTGGACACAGACGTAGTTGATTGGAGAAGCAACCTTCGCACTCACTGGACTGTATGCGAGCTCGAAGAAAATTAGTACGTGGCATTAATTTAATTTTATCTTAGTTTATTACATTTAGATAGTCTGAAAGAGTACGTAATCAAATTAAAATATGGTTGTCATATATACCGGTGTGTACCTATAATTTTTAAAAATAAAACAGTGATTAAATAACGAGATATGAAGGCAGAAGGCGTGGTGTAATGCAGGAAGTCTTCTCATAGCTAGGGAAAGTCCCAAGCTGTACAGTGTGGAGATAAGGTGTTGCAACTTGCAGCAGCTGTCAGTGTCAGTATTCACAGTGAGAGAAATGGAGCAAGAGGTGCTCTAGCCTACGATAGCTTTCTTTAATATTCAGAAATGAATAAATAAATAACGTAGGCCCTAATCTTCAGCAGTAGATCTCCCTTTAGACCCCTCTGTTTAGTTTCGCACAGCTCAAAAACTGTTCCTCGTCTATTTTAGGTAATATGCGAAGCACTGTATGCCCGAACACGAGACGTTGACGGGGCGGAGGTCGATACTACACGCTCAGCGAATCACAACTCTTTCTTTGGCTGAGGCGTGGACATGCCTTGTTTACATCAGGATTAAACTCTCGTGAAAAATCATATAGGACATGTCCCTGTCAGTTCTACTTTCAATCTCCTCCAACTGTTCCACGGACAATAACGCAAGTATTTTTTGCGTTCTCGTTGTCATCATGCGAGATTAAGAGTGACGAGCACACCACACCACAACAATTCTAGAGACAGCCCGCCAATTCTTAATAAACAAACAGTGTTTCCAACATAGGCTACTAAAATCAGCTTGCCAGCTAATATTTCGGGAGAGTAAAACTGTGTGTGATGTCGTTTAGCCGGATGTTACAAAACGCCATATACCACTTGCCGAATCAGACCTTTCAATAAGGCGCATAGACGGTTGATGCATAACTTGTAACCCCGCATTATGATAGTGGCGCTTACGTTTTTCTTCCGTTACATCTGTTTAAATTCAAACAGAGCTCTGTGAGTATTCGAGCAGTTAGTTCGATCCCTTAGGCGGTAGATGGTGCCAGTATTCCGTTTTTGGAAAATTGTCGCTTAGCCGGTTGATGCATAACACCGTCCATTTATCTATATATTTAAAATAGCTTGTCCTGACTGACTGACTGACTGATTCATCATCGCCGAGCCAAAACTACTGGACATAATGAAATGAAATTTTGGGGATACATTCATATTAAGATGCAGGTGCTCGCTAAGAGAGGATTTTAGGATATTCCGTCGCTAAGGGGGTGAAAAGGGGGGGTGAAATTTTAAAATGAGTGAATCTATATCGCAAAACTTTAAAAGTTTACAAATGTAAAAATTGGTATTTAGAATCTTCTTTAAAAATAAGGAAATACAAATTTTTTTGTTTTCAGAAAATCCCAATAGGAGGGGTGAAAAAGGGGTTGAATGCCTTTAATCAGGATATCGGTACTTATATCTCAGAAACTGAAGGTATTACAGACCTGAAAATTGGTACTTTTGATCTCATTTAAAAATTAAGAAACACGTTTTTTTTTTTTTTTTTTTTTTTTTTTTTTTTTTTTTTTTTTTTTTTTTTTTGTTTCTGGAAAATCCAATTAATGGGAGAGTGAAAAGGGGGGCAAATTTTTAAAATCAGTGTATCTATATTTCAAAACTTTGAAAGTTCATAGATGTAAAAATTGGTATTTAGAATCTTCATTAAAAATAAAGAAACACGTATGTTTTTGTTTTCGGAAAAAACCCAATAGGAAAGGTGGAAAGGGGTGAAAAATGGGTTGAATGCATTTTATGAGGATACTTTTATCTCAGAAACTGAATATATTACAGACCTGAAAATTGGTGTTTTGGATCTCCTTTAAAAATAAAGAAACACGTATTTTTTTGTTTTTGGAAAATCCAATTAATGGGGTGGGGGGGTGAGAGGGGGTGAATTTTTAAAATGCGTGTATCTATATCACAAAACTTTTAAAGTTTATAAATGTAAACAATTAGTATTTAGAATCTCCTTTAAAAATAAAGAAACACGTATATTTTTGTTTTTGGAAAATCCCCATAGGAAGGGTGGAAAAGGGTGAAAATGTGTTGAATGCCTTTAATGAGGCTAATTATATTTCAGAACCTGAAGATATTACAGACCTGAAAATTGGTATTTGGGATCTACTTTAAAATAATAAAGAAACAGGTATTTTTCATTTTTGGAAAATCCAAATAATGCGGGGTGAAAAGGGGAGTGAATTTTTAAAACGAGTGTATCTACGTCCTAAAATTTTAAACGTTTACAGATGTGAAAATTAGTACTTTGAATCTCCTTTGAAAATAAAGAAACATGTATTTTTTGTTTTCGGAAAATCCCAATAGGAGGGGTGTAAAAGGGTGAATAATGGGTTGAATGCCTTTAATGAGGATACATATATCTCAGGAACTGAAGATATTACAGAACTGAAAATTTGTATATGGGATCTCCTTTAACAATAAAGAAACACGTATTTTTTTGTTTTTGGAAAATCCAATTAATGGCGGTTAAACAGGAGTGACATATTTGGGTAATTTTTTGAAAGACAGTATCTACAGAATATCTGAGAAACGTAGAATGTTACAGACGTAAAAAGTGATATTTGGAATCTCCTGTAAATGTAAAGAAACATAGGCAATTTGTTTTTGGAAACTCCTCTTATGGGGAACTAAAAAGGGGGTTAAATTTTAAAATGAGAATTTATACAGTATATCTCAAGAAACTTAACACATGATAGAAGTTAAAAATGGTATTTTTATCTCTATAAAAATAAGGAAACGTATATTTTTAGTTTTCGGATATAGCACTTGGGTGGAGGGGGGAGGTAAAAGTGACTGAAAATGGTGTTGAATTCTTTTAATTAGGCTACTGTTATTTCAAAAATGAAGATGTTACAGATGTGAAATTTGATATTTGGAATCTGCTCTAAAAGTAAAGAAGCACGAACTCTCGGAAAATCCAATGAATGGGGAGGGGGGGAGGTGAAAGAATTGAAAAATTAATTGACTTAATTGTATGAGAATACTTACATCTAATAAAAACTAAAGTTGTTAGGGCCTACAGACGTGAAAATTGGTATTTGTATCTCCTTTAAAGACAAAGAAAGGCCCGTTTTGTGTGTGTGGGGGGGAATCATCTTGGGAGGCGTGAGTGAAAAGGAGTTCAATTCCTTTCATGAGGACACATAAATAAAAAACTGAAGAAGTTACAGTCGTGATAATTGGTATTTAGAAGATCCTTTACTATTAAAGAAACAAGTATTTTTTGCCGGAAAATTCACTTGAGGGGGGGGGGAGGAGTGTGAAAGTGAAAAAAAGTGAATTATTTTAATCTGAAAACTGAAGGTAATAGACGTAAACAATGGTGTTTGGAATCTCCTTTAAACATAAAGAAACACGCCATCTTTTAGTTTTTGGGGGGGGGGGGGCGGGGTAAATAAACTTAACGGCGGTGGGGTGTAAAAGGAGTTGAGACCAATTGATTTTACTGTTCATAATGTATTTATAAGGAGCCTCCGTTGCTCAGGTGGCAGCGTGGCGGCCTCTCACAGCTAGGTTCCGTGGTTCAAATCCCGGTCTCTCCATGTGACATTCGTGCTGGACAAAACGGAGGTGTGACAGGTTTTTCTCCGGATACTCCGGTTTTCCCTGTCATCATTCATTCCAGCACCATTGTCCAATATAATTTCATTTCATTTGTCATCCATAAATCATTGCCCCAGAGGAGTGCGACAGGTTTCGGCTGCCGGCACAATTCCTATTGTCGCCGCCAGATGGGGGCTTTATTCATTCCATTCCTGACCCTGTCGAATGACTGGAAACAGGCTGTAGATTTTCCATGTACTTATTCTGATCATAAACCGATCATTTTTAATCTTTCCTGGGTTCGTTTTCAAGAGCCATCTTTCCCTTCGGAGAACGTTCTTAGATTACAGTACCTTCTCCTGGCATATAAATAAAAATTTAAACACGTTTGAAATAAACGATAGGAATGAGATTGACCGTCCAGTTTTTCACCTCTATAATAAGGTCAATAATGCACGGAAGTATGTCATTCGTATGGCCAGAAATCCCCCACACTTGCCTACACGCGACATTGGTGCTGGTCACATTCTCAACAATGACAATGGCAGCAGATGTAATTTACCGCCAAGTAGCGGTCTTGCATCTTGCTGTTGGGTTCAGATAATAATAATAATAATAATAATAATAATAATAATGTTCTGGACCATCGTCAAATGTGCGGACCGCGCTGGAAACGGGTCCTGGACGGGTAATGACTAAGAATGCAGTCTGGCTGCGGGTTCAGAACCGCCAAGGCACCCAAGACGACACCACGCCGGATCTCCCGAAGGATTTCATCCATATTAGAAATGCTTATAGGAAAAGATGGGAAAGATTTAGGGACGCAACTGACCTGGTGGAATACCTGGACCTAGCCCGGGAAGTACGAAAGCGATTGCTGGAAAGAAAGATTGAAAAATGGAGGGAGACTTGCCGTAATCTATTAGAAAACGAGTCAGATCGCGAATTTTGGCAGATTCTCGCAGAAAACGAATCAGATCGCGAATTTCGGCGGATTATATATCTAAAAAGATAAGCATTCAATTATAAATTTCAGTACAATACCGTAGCGAAGCACGGGTACCTTGCTAGTCTATATATATAAAGTAACTTGTCCTGACTGACTGATTCATCATCGCCGAGCCAAAACTACTGGACATAAAGAAATGAAATTTTGGGCATAGATTCATATTACGACGTAGGTGCTCGCTAAGAGAGGATTTTTGGATATTCCGTCGCTAAGGGGGTGAAAAGGGGGGTGAAATTTTAAAATGAGTGTACTTATATCTCAAAACTTTGAAAGTTAACAGATGTAAAAATTGGTATTTAGAATCTTCATTATAAATAAGGAAACACGTATTTTTTGGTTTTCAGAAAAACCCAATAGGAGGGGTGAAAAAGTGGTTGAAGGTCTTTAATCAGGATACCGGTACTTAATCTCAGAAACTGATGATATTACAGACCTGACAATTGATAATTTTGATCTCTTTTAAAAATAAAGAAACACGCATTTTTTGTTTTTGGAAAATCCAATTAATGGCAGGGTGAAACGGGGGTGAATTTTTAAAATGAGAGCATCTATATCTCAAAACTTTTAAAGTTCACAGATGTAAAAATTGGTATTTAGAATCTTCATTAAAAATAAAGAAACACGTATTTCTTTGTTTTCGGTAAATCCCAATAAGAGGGGTGAAAAAGGGGTTGAAAACCTTTAAAGAGGATACTTATATCTCAGAAACTGAAGATATTACACACCTGAAAATTGGTGTTTCTGATCTCCTTTAAAAATGAAGAAACATGTATTTTTTGTTTTTAATGGGGGGGTGAATAGGGGGCGAATTTTTAAAATGAGTGTATCTATGTCTCAAAACTTTTAAAGTTTATAGATGTAAAAATTGATATTTAGAATCTCCTTTAAAAATAAAAAAACAAGTATTTTTTTGTTTTCGGAAAATCCCAATAGGAAGGGTGAAAAAGGGGTTGAATGCCTTTAATGAGTCTACTTATATTTCAGAACCTGAAGATATTACAGACTTGAAAATTGGTGTTTGGGTTCTCCTTTAAAAATAAGGAAACACGTATTTTTCTGTCTTTGGAATACCAATTAATGGGGGGGGGGGGTTAAAAGGGGTGATTTTTTTTAAATAAGTGTATCTACTGGTATATTTCAAAACTGTTAAAGTTTACAGATGTAAAAATTGTCATTTAGAATCTCCTTTAAAAATAAAGGAACACATATTTTTTGTTTTCGGAAAATCCCAATAGGAAGGGTGGAAAAACGTGAGAATGGGTTGAATGCCTTTAATAAGGCTACTTATATTTCAGAACCTGAAGATATTACAGACCTGAAAATTGGTGTTTGGGATCTCCCTTAAAAATAAAGAAACACGCCTTTTTTTGTCTTTGGAAAACCAATTAATGGGGGGGGGTGAAAAGGGGATGATTTTTTAAATGAGTGCATCTATATCTCAAAACTTTCAAAGTTTATAGATGTAAAAATTGGTATTTAGAATCTCCTTTAAAAATAAAGAAACTTGTATTTTTTGTTTTCGAAAAATCCCAATAGGAAGGCTGGAAAAGGGGATGAATGCCTTTAATGAGGCTACTTATATTTCAGAACCTGAAGGTATTACAGACCTGAAAATCGGTATTTGGGATCTACTTTAAAAATAAAGAAACAGGTATTTTTCCGTTTTTGGAAAATCCAAATAATGGGGGCTGAAAAGGGGGGTGAATATTTTAAAATCAGTGTATCTATATCTCAAAACTTTTAAAGTTTATAGATGTAAAAATTGGTATTTAGTAATCTCCTTTAAAAATAATGAAACACTTATTTTTTTTGTTTTCGGAAAATCTCAATAGGAAGGGTGGAAAAGGGTGAAAAAGTGGTTGAATGCCTTTAATGTGGCTACTTATATTTCAGAACCTGAAGATATTACAGACCTGAAAAGTGGCATTATGGATCTACTTTAAAAATAAAGAAAAATGTATTTTTTCGTTTTTGGAAAATCCAGATAATGGGGGGGTTGAAAATGGGGGTGAATTTTTTAAAATGAGTGTGTCTACATCTTGAAATTTTAAAAGTTTACAAATGTAAAAATTGGTATTTAGAATCTCGTTTAAAAATAAAGGAACACATATTTATTTGTCTTCTGTAAATCCCAATAGGAGGGGTGTAAAAGGGTGAATAATGGGTTGAATGTTTTAATGAGGATATATGTATCTCAGAAACTGAAGATATTACAGAACTGAACATTTGTATATGGGATCTCCTTTAAAAATAAAGAAACACATATTTTTTTGTTTTTGGAAAATCCAATTAATGGCGGTTAAACACGAGTGACAAATTGGGGTGAATTTTTTGAAAGCCTATATCTACAGAATATCTTAGAAACGTAAAATGTTACAGACGTAAAAAGTGGGTGTTTGGAATCTCCTGTAAATGTAAAGAAACATAGGTGATTTGGTTTTGGAAACTCCACTTAAGGGGAACAAAAAGGGGTGAATTTTTAAAATGAGAATTTCTACAGTATATCTCAAAAACTTAACATGTTACAGAAGGGAAAATGGTACTAGTATCTCTATTAAAAAAAGAAAAGTGTATTTTTAGTTTTCGGAAATACCACTTGAGGGGGGGGGGGTGAAATTGACTGAAAATGGTGTTGAATTCTTTTAATTAGGCTACTGATATCTCAAAAATGAAGATGTTGCAGATGTGAAATTTGATATTTGGAATCTGCTTTAAAAGTAAAGAAACACGTATTCTCGGAAAATCCAATTAAGGATGGAAGCGGGGATTAAAGAATTGAAAAATTAATTGACTTAATTGTATGAGAATACATACATCTAATAACAACTAAAGTTGTTACAGACGTGAAAATTGGTATTTGGATCTCCTTTAGAAACAAAGAAAAACGCGATTTGGGGTGGAAACCATCTTGGGGGGCGGGAGTGAAAAGGAGTTGAATTCCTTTCATGAGGACACATAAATCAAAAACTGAAGTAGTTACAGTCGTGATAATTGGAACTTAGAAGATCCTTTACTATTAAAGAAAGAAGTATTTCTTGCCGGAAAATTCACAGAGAGGGGGGAGGAGAGTGAAAGGATGTAAAAAAAGTTAATTCTTTTTATGGGGATACTTATATTTCAAAACTGAAGTTAATAGACGTGAATATTGGTGTGTGGAATCTCCTTTAAACATAAAGAAACACGTCTTCTTTTTTGGGGATGGGGGCCGCGGTGGGTTGTAAAAGGAGGTGAGACCAATTGATTTTACTGTTCATAATGTACTTATAAGGCGCCTGCGTTGCTCAGGTGGCAGCGCGCCGGCCTCTCACAGCTGGGTTCCGTGGTTCAAATCCCGGTCACTCCGGATACTCCGGTTTTCCCTGTCATCATTCATTCCAGCAACACTGTCCAATATTTCATTTCATTCGTCATTCATCTATCATTGCCCCAGATGAGTACTTCGGCAGCCAGCACAATTCCTATTGTCGCCGCTAGGTGGGGGTTTATTCATTCCATTCCTGACCCTGTCGAATGACTGAAAACAGGCTGTAGATTTTCGATGTACTTATTCTGATCATAAACCGATCATTTTAAATCTTTCCTGGGTTCGTTTTCAACAGCCATCTTTTCCTTAGCAGAACATTCTTATATTACAGTAGATTCTCCTGGCATGTAAATAAAATTTTAAACACATTTGAAATAAACGATAAGAAGGAGATTGACTGTCAAATTGTTCACCTCTATAATAAGGTCAATAATGCACGGAAGTATGTCATTCGTATCGCGAAAAATCCGACACACTTGCCTACGTGCGACAATGGTGCTGGTCACATTGTCAACAATGACAATGGCAGCAGATGTAATTTACCCACAAGTAGCGGTCTTGTATCTTGCTGTGGGGTCCAGAACATATAATAATAATAATAATGTTCTGGACCGTCTTCAAATGTGCGGACCGCGCTGGAAACGGGTCCTGGACGAGTAATGACTGGAAGGAAAGATTGAAAAATGGGGGGAAACTTGCCGTAATCTATTAGAAAACGGATTCTCGCAGAAAACGAGTCAGATTGCGAATTTCGGCGGATTATATATCTAAAACAATAAGCATTCAGTTATAAATTTCAGTATAATACCGTAGCGAAGCACAGGTATTTTGCTAGTAATACCAATATAACAGACCATTTATATTGGTATTATAAACGTAGCTCTTCTAGTTAAGCGGGCCTTGATGGTAGCTCGTCTTTTGATAAGAGCTCTCTTCTGAGCTTCTTCCATTATAGAAAGGAAAAAGTACTGAAAAACAAGGAATAAACCAGATTAACTCACGTAGGTATTTAGTGCTAATACAACTGCTCAGGATGTCCGATACAGATGGCTCTGCGTAGGCTTGTTCAAACATTTGCTCGTGTAGTTCTTTAGTACTCTTTGGCTACTGGGTCCAATCCGCACTAGAGGTTGGTGATTGTAATCCAAAGAACTCTATTGATATACATTGAGATCAGTGATTGTATCACAGGCTGACGTCACACAATGATTTATCGTAAGTTACGATCTTCTTTCAGTAACGCCAATATTTCATATGGTTATAAGTGTTTTCATTTGAATGAGTGTGTTATCAAACAATACAAGTTTTCCCAGTGTTCCGTGTACATGAACGTGCGACAGTTTAGACTAGATCTATGTCTTATACATTTTGCTTCATGGTGTGTATTTCATCCAATCTTTTTCAGACTGAAACAGGACTGTCAAATCCAAGAATGCTCTTAGAGAGCCAAGTTTTCCACACCATTGTAAGTGTCCTTATTGTGTTTTGTAATTATTTTCAATCCAGTACATGTAATTCCAGTGTTCCGAGTTGTATGAACACAAGACTTTTAGAGCCAGAACTGGGAACTTTCTCAGCTCAGAGTTCTCCTTGCCAAGTGTATGTTGCATTTCAAGGTTACATCTATCAACTCAATGATGTATTTCCATGCAACCACCTATAGGTACATGGATTTTTCGTTATGATGATTGTTATCAGATTTCCCTTAATTTAATTTTCACCAAGAACTGGTGATGACTCCATGGGAGTCGAAACCGATCTTCTTATAATTTAATAAATTGTTGCAATGTGTTGAATGGTGGAACATCCCTCAAACTCTACACAATGATTCCGTCTCTCGAAGATGCATTGCACACATGCGTCACAAAAGAATTAGTGGTTTATCAATAAGCACTCACAAATCTTGATGCTCAAAGTCTAAAGCAAACAACACTATCCACATAACGTAAAAAATGATCTTCTAACCAAATTCCGGAACAATACGGCCTTTCGAGGACCAAAAAATGTTTTGCGCAAAGCCGTGTTTATTTTCACATAAAAACATCAAGATGCAATTAAAATAAATAACAATCCAAAGAACATGTATCAGTCTCAGATCGCGTCACCAACATGGTGTTTATTTCTCAGGTTTCGTTAATACCCAATTTGTTGTCATGAAACCATGTTTCAGCGTTTTCTACAGACATTAAAAGTAAAGCATGAAACTAACAGTGAGGAAATTCATTTTTGAATTACAGTGGAGTCTCGATTATCCGACCTAAACGGGACCTTGAGTATCTCGGATCACCGAAAATGTCGGATAATACAGAAAAGCTTTGAAAATGAACTGAAACAAACAGGAAGGCTATACTGCATTGCTATGTTTTACGGTACTCTATTTGTTGACTTATCAATTCTATTGTACAGTAGATGCAGTGTTGAATGAACACATTCCAAATGTCTTACGAAAAGAAACTTGTCAACAATGTCTGCTTCCCTGCTAATTCACGTTTTCTTGGTGCGAGATCAAGCCATCGACGAGAATCCTTCACTGTGAGTCATCGTTTTCTCCTTTTTTTTCTGCAATGCCTCCTTCTTCTTCTTCATCATCCTCATTTTCGTTAGCATTCACAAAACCAATAATATCACGGTAAGTTAGCTCAAACAGCTGATCTTGTGCACACCACTTACATGTTGAGTCGTACCATGCTCACTGCCAGGAATGCAATTCAGTAAGGAAACACTGTAACACGTCCAACACCATAACCTGAAGCCACTTTTCGAAGAGTTTCCTCGTTGTCCAGTCTCTTTACTCCACACAACTTGTCTTGCACAGAAACAATCACTTTCTTCCCTTTACTTGCCATACTCACAGAAGATTTGAAAACTATCCACACCAAACCAATACTACAGTGAACAATGACTGAAAACTTGCTGTACCTCTCCTTGAGAAAAACCCGGTCCTACCGCATGACTGCTAGTGCTTGTCTCACAGTCACATCCTCCATACCGGATGTCCGAGAATTACCTCCACCTATAGTTCAAATTAAGCCTACCAGTGTGGGATAACACGGAATGTCAGATAAGCGAAGGTCGGTTGAGTGGGACTCTATTGTAGTATTTATTAGGTTCGTTAATATTTCCTAATTCCCCACTGCCTAAACCTTTGACTGTTATTTTGGAACTGTTATTCGGAACATAGTATTTTTTCAGAACAGAAACAACCATAACTGTTCCAGAAACAGAACAACTTCGCCCATCTGTACTTTGCTAGTACTTTTTGCTTTATATATTGGGCAGTTCATATGTATGTCTTCATCTATCAATTTTGTTCCTAACTTGGCCTTTATCTCTTCAATGAGAGTACCCTCCTCAGTTGTTATATTGTTTTTGTACTAGCAGTCATTCTTGCAACCTTCTTGTCTGTTACTTCTGACTTATAAACAAGATGATATCCTGAGTCCTCTTGTTTTCACTTTTGTACAGCAGAGTCAGTCTGAAAACAGATGTATATGAAGATAATTTTGTCCAAGGTCTTTCAGTACTTCTTTCACAGAATACTATTTGAGCTCACTGCATTAGCTTTCCTTACTTTGATTTGATTTCACTTTCAAGGGAAGCTTCCAGATCTCCCAATGACCATCGTCACTAAACCTTTCTGGTGCGAACAAACAAGAAACTAAAGTAACTGGTATGAAGTAGGGTTCACGACTGTAATGTTTACATTCATAGCGTGCAAAATGCACTGTACCTGTGAAATAGTAAATTTTGAGATACTGTACATCATCTTGAATTTTTAAATGTCTTACACACACCTCATTCTACATCATGGCTCTTTTTTCTTTCCTTATTTGAGTCAGAAGTATATACATTGTAATAAAATAACATAAAATTAGTACTGTAAACTATGTGTCCCATAGGCAAAGTTACGGAGTTCCTGCCCAAAATTTAGCCAATTCAAGAGCTTTCGGTGTAGGTAATATGAGGTCATTCATTGTGCAACTGGATGGACACAAGGTACAGCAGAGGAGATGTCGGGTTGCCTATAGTTTGCCACAATTACATGAGACGTCTGTAAGGAAGTACCACTTATGTAAGTTCTCCGTGAATTTTGCAACTTCACCTCATAATCTGTTCAGGACTTCCAGGTTACCCATTTTTCGGTGTGACCGGAAGGTAGGGATTCTTTTGGTTCCATCCAATCTGACAGCTTGATAGTGCTTTCTTTCCACCTGCTAATTCAGGCTGTTTCTGCTGACCCTTACAAGGCTTTTGAAGCGGTTAAGAAGCTTTTTCTGATTTTGAGTCTACTTGAGAGGTTGACATCCACAGAGTGGATATGAAATTGGTGGTTATTTACATCTTTTGCTGTTAGCTGCAGCGTCTTCTCTGAAATTGCATGCACCAGTTCCTGCCGTTCTCATTTAAGGTTACCTTGACCTGCTTTACTGTTGCAAACTTGTACCCCACTGAGCTGCCGTATTCTCCTGTTGAGTAGCATAAGGTCATTCTTAATGTTTGGGAAATGTGTTCCCCAGTTTTTTCCTGCCAGTTAGCTGAGAAGATGCTTTGCTTTAGCTCAAGCCAGTCCTCCTTATAGGTAAGTGTACAGATCTCTGGGGTGGAGACTATGATCTAGGAAGACTCTTTTCCAGAACACTTTTACTTTCCAACTAGCCAGTTTATGATTCAGATGGAAGGCACTTACTTGAATCTTTCTAGGATTGGGTATGAGATGATATAATTCATAGTAAGTACCAAGATGTGTGTAAGCATGTGCTCTGTATTTATTTATTTATTTATTCACGAAGCACAAGATACAGCTGCACTGAGCAAATTTCACTTGCACTGTCAACAGACTATTTAACAAACGTAAACTTTCATAATAAAATATAACAAACATAACAAAATATAACAAGATCAGGTACACATCCTACTAATAACTGTCCAAATCGAAAACCATAGAATGTCCATGTTCATAGCCAAGTCGTCGTGGGTCAAGATGGCGGTATAACCCTTCACATCAACTTATCTTTAAGATACTATTTACACACCTCTCGAATTCACTTTTATTTGATGCTATATCAAGCTCTTGTCTCCTATTAATATTGTTAAAGAGTGTTGGGAGGCGGATTAGGAAAGATCGTTGAAGGATTGAGTGTTGAGTGTGGGGAATGTGGAGAAGGTCTTTGGTTCTGGTGGAGCGGGAAGGAACGCGGAGAGAGAAGAGAGAAACAAGATGTTCCGAGCGGTAGTGTCCATTTAAGATCTCGTGGAGGAAACTCAGGTCAGCTACCTGTCGCCTGATGTGCAGTGGTGACACATCAATTGCCATTAATACCTGCTGCGTAGACAGATTTCTGAGCTTGGGGTTTCTGTTCCTTACAATTGCAGCAAAGAAGGACACTGCTCTGTCTAACTGCTTAGTATTGGAGGGGGCGGCTGTTGTCCAAATCGGAGAGCAGTAGTTTAAGAGAGGTTGAACGATCATGAGGAAGAAGTGACGAAGAGCAATGGGGTCAGAAATTTCTGTCAAGCGATAGAGAATGCCTAGTAATTTCATAGCCTTGGTTGTATATGTTTCTATATGGGTCTTAAATTGTAATCTTGTATCGAATATTACACCTAGGTCACGCTGTTGCGTAACCACGGTGATGGGCTTGTCGAGTAGGTAATATGATGTCGGTAGAGGAGATTTACGCAGTGTTATGGTCATGTGGCTGCACTTTTGTGGATTGGGGATAAGTTTCCAAGTACGGCACCAGTTCGAGAGGGCATTAAGTGAGGACTGTAGCAGAGCTGCATCTGCTGGATTCCTGATCTCCCTAAATATCTTGCAGTCGTCAGCAAAGAGTAGGGTATTCGCTGTTTCGTTGAGTTAGGACGGCAGATCGTCCATAAACAAAGAAAACAGCAAGGGGCCAAGAGTACTGCCCTGTGGGACACCGGAGGTGACTGGTAACCATGAGGATGAAGTGCCTGATATTACCACTCTCTGCCAACGGTTATGTAGGAAGCCAGCAAGAAGGGTCAGAAGACTGCCATGTATATTAAATCGTTCGGAGAGTTTATGGAGCAACAGAGTGTGGTCAACAGAATCGAAAGCTTTCGAAATGTCTACGTAGCAGATATCCAGCTGTGATTTAGCTGCAATGGCGTGTGATGCAAAGCTATGCAGAGTGGCCAGGTTTGTTAGACAAGAGCCACCTGGTAGAAAACCATGCTGCTTGGTTGAGATATACGGCAAAGTGAATGCGAGGAGACGCTGGTGTATAATTTTTTCAAAGATAAAGGATAGTGTGGGGAGAATAGAGATTGGTCGGTAAGATGAAACATTAAATTTGTTGCCTGATTTGAGAAGTGGAACAATATTTGCCTGTTTCCAGGTAATAGGAAAATAGCCCGCGGCAAAACATCTGTTAAATAATTTAGAGAGAGGGACGCAAAGAGTGCTGGCAGTATTTTTTAGGAAAAGAGGACCTATAGTATCGGCACCGGTAGCTTTGTTGGTACAAAGAGTTTGAAGAAGGTTATGAACTTCACTTGGTGTGGTAGTTATGCTTGATAGGGTTCTGTTTGAAGCTGTACCAACGGGAGGGAGCGGTTGGTGTTGTAAGGGAGGGGAGAAGTTGGAGAAGAAATACCTGTTGAACAGTTCATTGCGATCGGCGCCATCTGCTGTTGCATCATTGTGGTTCACGCTGGCAGGAATCCGCTCCGTCCTCCTCCGTGTGTTGATGAGACTCCAGTAGCGCTTGGGATTGCTGCGGACGTTTTCAGTGACAGTGTCTACGTGTGTTTTGTAGTCTCTTCTGACCATAAACCTCGCGTGGCGGCGGATTTTAACGAAGGTATTGTGAGTGTGTGGGTTAGGGAAGTCTTTCCACAGGCGCCAAGCTCTCTTCTTATTAAATAGTATCAGTCTAGTCTCTTGTGATATCCAGTGTTGATGTTTGCTAGTAGTATCCCGTTGTGCAGGTACGAAGTCTTTAATTGCAGCTTGCAGCCAGTCGTACAGCAGGTCAAGAGCCGATTCGATATCAGCTATTTCGAGCAGACTCCATTGAAGGCATTCCAGGGCACGACACATTGCAGGCCAGTCGGCACGGCGCCAGATGTAGGTAGGGCGGTAGGATGTCCTGCTGTGAGGCTTTGAGGAGGGGTGGGGAAGGAGGAGTGTAGCATCGAGGGACTGGTGGTCGCACAGGAAAAGGTTTCTGCCTGGGGTTATTGTTTTAAGTTCTAATGAGGAGAGTATGAAGTCCAGGGTGTTGGGTCCACGGGTTGGGTACATATTAAACTGTTTCAGTCCGAGGCCATTAATAAAACTGTCTATAAAGTATGTGTCACAGTTGTTAGCTGACAGTCCGGTAGTTGGAGAAGACCACTTTATAGACAAGTTAAAGTCGCCCATTAAAATTACTTCACCATGAGGAAGAGCTGCAATGACTGAGTCCAGGCACTGTTCAAGGTCACTGAATGGGCTGTATGGTGGTCTGTAGTAACATCCCACAAGTACAGGGCGTCGAGGAAAGAGTAGCTCCACCCACACTAACTCACAGTTCCGTTCGAGATCTGTCCTTCGTTTACATGGTAAAGCACTGTTCACTGTTAGCAACACCCCACCACCTAAAGTAGCGCGATCACGACGGAATATGCTGTAATTAGCACTGAGTGGTAGTTCACTGTCACTAGCCCAAGAGAGCCATGTTTCCGTAAGTCCAATCACGTCAACTTCTCTTAAGTCTGGCAGGGATAGTTCACAATCAGACAACTTATTGTTTAGGCTTTGCACATTTTGACAATAGATGTTTATGTCTGTTTTCATTTCACAAGTGGTGGGACTGGGGTTTAAGTGGACATCTCCAGCCAGTAGTAGGAGGCAAAGCAAGCCCCTAATCGCTGAGCGACCAGGCCTAGGCTTGTTTGGCTCCGAGCTAGTAGGGAGGTGCCTATAAGTCTGGAAAATGGCGCATCCAGTCAGAGAGAACGCCGGAATGTAGTAGTTTCTCTCTGCTAGTAGCCATTCAAAAGGAGAACTCACTTTTTCACTTGTACACACCGATTCCTTAACTCGAATAGACCCGTGCAGAGAACCGTAAAGCGCAACAACTCTGATTATTACCACACAAACTGCAGCAGCACTAAGCTTGCGCGTGTCTCCTCCAGCCGCCATCTTGTGCAAGGACTCAAATTATCAAACTGAACAGCTAGATCAAAGTCATCAGCATCACTCAAGACAGAATAAATTTCTAACTTGTGAATAGAATGCAAAATACAAGCACAAACAGGCTTACTGGGTTATTCAATATCAATGTAAACGGGAGAGCAAAATTGATCTTTCTGGAGGCTAACAGCTTGCTTCCCGAATGCGTAATTTACCCTGTAAAATTCAAGAATTCAAGGCAATTTTCCGTTTTTGTGCAATATTCCCCGACCTACCTCCTGTGGTGAGGGCTCTAATGGTTCTAATCTGTGTTGGAAATCACATTCTTTTCACAAGGGGTGACAGAGAATATTTTCAGGGCTAGGAAAAATGTGATCATACTAAGCCAGGGCTGGTAAACCTTTTTCGACTGGCATGTCATTTGAGGTCTTGTTTATTACTTTTTACTATCTAGTTTGCCACCTGTTGTTTTCCTTTAAAATAATCATGAAACCCCCTCATATTACTTCATTTAGGTATTATATTTTGTTGCATATAAATCCATTTGACTGAATGGTTCATGATTTTATTTTGCAAACATTACTGAAAATTACATTTCAAAGTTACAGGTGCATTTTAAGAATAAAATACATTTTTGCTTTAAGCTAATAAAATTTGTAAAAAATATGTTCGTAGAATTAACTGTGACATCTTTATCAAAGTGTAATGTTAAATTATGCTATGTTGGTAGATTTTGGACCTATTTTTTACATGTTAAAAACTTTAAAATATGTTAGTATGTTGTTTGCCATCCCTGTACTAAGCAGTAAAAGTGAAAATTTGTGACATAAGTGACGTATTTTTATATAGATTTAATACAAATCAGGACTTCGAATTTACAATATGCTAAGCGAGAAATAGTCTTAATGAGGAATGCGCTAATGAGGTTTCACTGTATTTTCTCACATCTGGTTAAATTCTGGAAAGACTATACCCATGTAAATTTATAGCAGAAAGGTTTATCATTACTCTACTGGCACTTGAAATATGTTTTCATGATGCATTTGAATAAGAAAAATGAAACATTTGCCACAGAAGCCTCTGGAGTGATACTACAATTTTTCAGAATGAAATTGGACGTATGCATGTTTTGAACAAACTGATTGCTGTTGCTTACTGATTTTAATGTGTGTGAGGTTTTTACCAGACTTTTACTAAAAATTGGATATGACAACAATCTGTTATAGCGAGTAAATTTTTTGCCATTATGAATTCTCACTATAATGGACTTCTACTGTACTTGCTTTATCCTTCTTTGCTATTTTTGTTTTTCCTACCTGACATTCAATTATCTTGGGTTCCTCATAATCACTTTAGTCTTGGGAAGGCTAATTTTTGTTTTTATTCATCATATAATCGCCCACTAAATGTGTGGCTGTGCTATTGCAGCTAATCTCTTGTGTTCACCGAGCGAGTTGGCCGTGCGGTTAGGGGCGCGTGGCTGTGAGCTTGCATCCGGGAGATAGTGGGTTCAAATCCCACTGTCGGCAGCCCTGAAGATGGTTTTCCGTGGTTTCCCATTTTCACACCAGGAAAATGCTAGGGCTGTACCTTAATTAAGGCCACGGCTGCTTCCTTCCCATTCCTAGGCCTTTCTTATCCCATCATCGCCATAAGACCTATCTGTGTCGGTGCGACGTAAAGCCACTAGCAAAAACAAATCTCTTGTGTTCCTTGATGATCTTTTTTAACTCTTCATATCTTGTGAAACTTGTCATGGTTTTCAGCTCATCCATATGTTTCCCCCCTTAGCTGTCCTCTTCCCCTCTCTCTCTGTAGTAATTCAGTGTTTCTAAATGTAGTGATATCCTAAAGTAATGTCACTATGTTATCTTCATTTTTTTCAGAACAGTGTCGCTTCGTTAACCTTTGTGTTCGACAATGTGAAAAAGGACATTGTGGCTTCCCATACGAATGGTAGTTTTACACATGCACAGTACAATGAAGGTCTTCTGAAATGCCGTAAAGCTAGTGAACAGATATTCATATTTTACAGAGACTTGGTCAGAAAATATGCAAATAGAGTGTGATAGAGGCCATTTTAGTTTGTAAAGTTTTGTAATGATAATAAATATATGTTTTAAATATGTTCAGAAGTGTGTTAAAATTAACAGTGTTAAATTATTCAGCTAATAATCGAGAGTCCCTGAAGCCCTAAACCAATCCTGTTCACTTCTTCATTGTATCTTTCTGATTCTGTAATGATGGTAAAATTAAAGTATAGGAATTTACAAGATCAGACAAGTAAGTATGTCAACTCATGTAATACATCTTATTTACGTAAAGTATTTGTTAAATACAGTATGATCTTCAGCAAAAAGTCATAGGTCAAGAATGTGCAGAAGTTTGTTCAATATTTTCCAAGTGTCTTGTGCAACAGATGGGGGCATATCAAGCTTAAGGAGGAAATCAGGTGAAAAAAGAGAAGGGACAGAAAACATTCACTGGACAGGCTAAAAATAATAATAATGTTAGACATGTTATAGGCTTTTGGGCTTATACCGTGTCAAGATAATAAGTTTATATTCTTTACGTTTCGCAGAGAACTTTGCTCTGTGTCTTCAGAAGAAAATCTCAACTGTTCACGAGGAAGACTTCTCCAAGAATGACGTTTGAATTTGGACGTTAATGATAGAAGTGGAAGTGGTATATTCATTTAACACTAGATGGTTCACCGTATGCAGTACAGCGCTAGCATTCAAAGTGGAAGCTGAGGGAACCATCAAAATCAATCTGAGTGCGTCGCGTAACAGACGTACATACATATTAAAGTATGACATTGATACAAGCCTGGAATGAAACATCTGGGGCCTATTCCACAAAAGTATGGTCTTGTACATTACAAGTTACTAGTGTGGGTTCTTGTAATGTATGGAGTTGTACATTTCTGTTCCACAAAAGATTGATAGTCTCTTGTATATTACCAGTGAATTGTTACAAGTTTTACAAGTGACGACATATCAATAAACATACTACGTCATAGCATGAATCAGCTGTTTATCCTAGTATTCCATTCGTTGAATTAGGTTATGCTTGCCTCATTTATCGTAATATCGTATTTTACTGTAACTTATGCAGCAAAGATTGAAAAAACTAATATTCCTGTGAATTTTTTAATGCTACGATGTTATTTTTCAGTTTATTTCTTTGATGATAGGAAATTACTCCGTTATTATCACCCATTCTGTTCTTCCGCGATCCTCGCGTATGTTCTACGAGAGTCTAACATACCTACCTTGGTCTGTCATTAGGAATCAGATGCCGCTAATAACGATATTCGGCCGCCAAACTTAATTGTTACGAAATTGCAAAGTCTGCATGAATTGTTAAAATGATGTCAAGAGAAACAAAGTTATTCATTTTGAAGGAAATAGAAGGTAGGAAAGATATTCGTTTCGGTGGATTCAGCGAGAGTCTGAAAAAACAAGACAAAATAAATGGTTGGATGGAAATATTTGACTTGGGAAAAGCTCATGGAGGTTTTGAGGGGAAAAGTTGGACGTACGTAAGAGATATTCTGCTCATTAATGATTCCAGGAATGTCCTTCTTGGAATATGTTTTTTTCAGTATTTTCAGGCCAACAAACAATTTGAGGAAATTTTATATCATTTATTGCAGCTACCACATACCGAAGATTTTGCCATCCCAAGCATATCTGCAGTACCATGGTACTGACCACCATTTCCTAGCCAATGTAATGTTGTTAGTAAATGTTGTTTAGCAGAGAGAGATTTATTTCTGTTCGTAGGATATTTTAAGCTATGGCCAATATCTATCAAAAGTTCTTCCACTTGTATTGTGCTTAACCTAAAACGTTCATTGTATTCAAATACAGTGTTAAACTGGAAGTTTATTCTTTCCCTGTACAGACGATAGTTTTCATTTTCATCACCATCACTATCACTACTGCTAGACCACATATTTATCAAAATATATCCAAAATAAGCGTATTTAAATAGGACTAGTACATTTATATATTATTGTCCTTTCACTGGTAGAGAATTCTTCTCATTTCGCTAGTAAGTTACAAGTACTAGTACTTTTGTGGAACACGCCTATAAAAATTCACTAGTAATTTGTAAGTATGGAGTAGTAAAGTACAACTGTAGAAAATTCTTTTGTGGAACAGAAACTCTGGTATTTGTACAAGTTACTAGAGAATTTACTTGTAATGTACAAGACCATACTTTTGTGGAACAGGCCCCTGGTTATGAGGAACGTACGAATTTGGAAAACACTGAAACGAAATTACAGTAGTGAAGGGACAGGGAAGAGAACTACCTACGTAAATCTTTAATGGCTGGCAACCACGGATTACTTAATTGGTAGCCAGTGTCCCTGTTGAAATTGTTCTGATTTCTATGTATTTCCACAGCTTCCTGTATAATCCTGGACTTGTAGTGTCTAGTGTGGGTAAGAGCTCGACCATCTTGGAACACGACATTATGACCCGAGGATAGGGTGTGCTCAGCTATTTCTGATTTGTCTGGCTGGTTAAGACAAATATTTCGTTCATGTTCCTTGATACGAATACCAATGGTCCGGCATGTTTGGCCAATGTATACCTTGCTGCAAGTGCAGGGAATTTTGTATACCCCAGGATATAAAAGTGAAACAATTTGTCCTTGGTTTTACGTAGACTGTGAGCAATTTTAGTGACGGTGCCAAACACGGTTGTGTTTGCAGAGGATCTTGACAATTCGATCTGTGGTGCTGTGAATATAAGGCAGGTAGGCAGTTCCCTTCTCTTCTTCCTTCTCCGAGCTTTGCTTGGTCATTGTTTTTACGTCCTACTAATTGCTTTTTTACAATTTTCGGAGACGCCGAGGTGCCGGAATTTTATCCCACAGGAGTTCTTTTTCATCCCAGTAAATCTACTGACACGAGGCTTGACGTATTTGTGCATCTTCAAATGACACTGGTCTGAGCCAGGATCGAACCTGCCAAGTTGGGGTCAGAAGGCCAGCGCCTCAACCGTCTGAACCACTCAGCCCGGCAAGATAAAAATGAGACACTTGTTTGTTCCTTACCATTACTTAGGAGGCATGTTTTTTAAGTAAGTACCATTTCGATGTAGAAAATAAAGTAATGCAATTTTTTATACAGATCTTTTTTTTACATGTGAGTCTGTACGGTACCTTAAACTACTTTTCAACATAAGTTCCAGGCATATTAAGGCAGTTGTCATATCGTAAAACCAGCTTCTGAATTCCACCCGCATAGTAATCTGCCGCCCGATGTGCCAGCCACTGCTGCATGGTCGTTTTTAGGTCATCATCATCATCGTCGTTGAGGCGCTGACCTCCCAAATGCTTTTACAAGTGGAGGAACAAGTGGTAGTCTCTAGGCACTAGGTCATGACTATACAGAGGATGATCAAATTGTCCCAAAGCAAATGAAGCAATGAGGTCTCGGGTTCGTTTAGCCGTGTGAGGTAGCGCATTGTCATGAAGCAAAAGAATTCACCTTGTCAGCATGCCATGGTGTTTGTTTTGGATTGCACGAGCACAACTTCTGATAATCTAAGCGTCTTGACACAGTTTCATAAAGAACACTCCTCGAAAATTCAGGCAACTCATAACTTAATGACGAAATCATAAAGCGTCTGTTTTCTCGAAGCTTTGCATCAACTTTTGCAGCAAGTCTTCAGCAATGACGGACAGTCGCCCACTACGCTTCTCGTCGTGGATAGTAGTACGGCCTTCTTTAAAAGCTCTGACCCATTTTCTTACTATTCCTTTGGTCATAGTGTGTTATCTATACACTTTACTAATTTGCAGATGAATTTCAACAGCTTTCATGCCTTTTCCATTTAGAAAACTAATCACAGCACATACTTCATACTTGGCGGGACCATTAATTGTTCTGAGGCATTTTCAATACGCACAAAAAATCTGAAATCCGGGCGAATGCTTCCGTAATGGCATTTGTGGCTAGCCTACAGCTGTACATACTGAGCGTGCATGTTCTGAACAACAACCGAAGCGCTGCAGCAACCATATTTAAAAATGGTTCTTACTTTGTTTAAATGCTTCGTATATTGACGTGTTGAGCTCTCTGTGTTTGTCCCATGTCTGTGGTCATTTGTCACCTGCATTAACCTTTAATATTTTTGTACTTTCCTTTTCCTGTGTTTACCTGGCTTTCTTTTATCCTACAGTTTCTATTAAGAGATATGAATTTCATTATGAATGGTCCGTATCGAACTGTGATTACATTACGTAATGTAACCCACATTACTTGATTTGTATTGAAATGGTGGAAATATTTTACTCTTAATTTTTATTTTTATTACAATTTTTATATAAAAGCCGAAGATCGATCAAGTTGATCCCTCCTGATGATGCTAGGAAGAAATGGGTATAAAAAACTGGCATAGGCGAGAAGAGCATTATTCTCTGTGAAGACGGCAGTGTATGACGACATGGAGATTGTCCCTGGTCTCTTTGTTTTGTTGCTCGCTCTTCCAATGCTGTCTGTTTTTGAGGCTGTACTGTTTTTCAATAGGGGTCTTCTGTTATCACTGCGCGCCTGCATAGGTTTGCCAGTACAAATTTTATTGATTTACAAAACCTGGATTCATATCACTACCTTTCAAAGATCCAATGGAGCAGCAGCATGAAGCCCCAAGGACAATCATATTTGACACTGAACAACTTAGGAACAACCAAGAAGTAAGTCAGAGGTTGAACAATGCAGATTTGAATAACTGGGGCCAACTGAAGGAAGCCTTAGTCAGGACGGCCAGTGAACTTGTTCCATTCACAAGAAGAGTGAAGCATGTCTGTTGGACTGAAGACTGTGACTACACAGTAACCCTAGAACTCCTAGAAGACCTGGGAAAATTGGGATAAATTCTTGAAACGGAGGAAACTCAGGCCAAGATAATTCGAGGAATCAAATGAGCCTTAACACTTTTAAGAACCTGTGTAATTGTGATCCACCCAGTAAAGATTGTGTCTACAAGCATATGACACCAAACCCAGACTCCCTACCTCCATCAGTGGAAGAAGTTAGTGAAATCATCCACCCATTCAGGAATAACAAGGCAGCTGGAGAGGATTCCATTGTGGCCAAACTCTGGTACAGTCGAACCTCCCTTCTGTGGACACTGTCGGTTCGGAGGAAAAATGTCCGTAACGAGAGGTGTCCGCTAAAACAAGTTTGTAAAAATCGGACATTTTAACGGCAAAAAACATCCACCTTAAATATAAGCATACATATCTTTATTTTTATTATCTTAAGTCATTTTTGTGTTAGTATTTTATAGAGAGTTATTGTAAGTGATTTTACATCATTTACAAACATTACAGCTTCGTGAAGTAATCCATTGTTACTCATGTTTAACAGACAACTGAAATGCTACGGTATTTCTGTCTCACTAGTTAGCGCCTTTACTGTCTTTTCCTTCTCAAGTTGACTACCTGAGCTCGATCTTATCAGCGACAATCCGAGTTATGAATAGAACGATGCAAGAAGGGAAGAAAATTCCCAGGTAAGTTGTAAGTCAACAGTCTCTGGCAGCATTTCTGGGCAATTAGAATTCTCGGAATAGGTCTGTACACCACTAGGTAGAACTGCATTCCGATGTACCTCCTCTCCCCTTGCTCGCGAAATAGTACAAACATTCAAAAGGTATTTCCTTATGTCTGAAGGATGGTTTTAAAAGAAAGGATGACATGTGGTCAGGCGTAATAAATTGTCCAGCAACGTGTGAAGTGTCCGCTTAAGTCAAGTGGACGGGACAAATTACGATGTCCGGAGTTCGAGGTGTCCGCTAAAATTAGGCCAATTTAACACTTGTCTTATGTAAAATAAAATCGGTTCCGAGGAAAATTGTCCGTATAGGGAGGTGTCCGCTGAATAAGGGTGTCCGTTAGGGCAGGTTCGACTGGAGCAAGACAGTGAACAAACTCAATGGAATAATTCAGGACATCTGGGAAACTGAGAATTTGCCATCTGACTGGACCTCAGCTTTGATTCTAGTGAGCTGGTAGCAAGACAGTGAACAAACTCATTGAAATAATTCAGAACATCTGGGAAACTGAGAATTTGCCATATGACTGGACTTCAGCCTTGATTCTTCCCCTTTCCAGGAAACGAGATCTTTATGTAAACAACTACCAAAGGACTCTCCTCCCTGTCTGTCTATGGCCGTACAAATAAGGGGAGAGAATCAAATGGACAGTCAACTGAGGGAATACCAGGGAGGCTTCAGGAAGAGCTGATCCTGTGCTGAGCAAATCCTCAACCTCAAAATGGTACCCACTAGCTTACTCCCAAAATCAGGATCTGCATAGTGGTGGTCACATTTGTTGAGTTTAGGAGGGTCTATGACTCTGAGGACAGACAAACGTGTAGTAATATTCTCAAGGAACTAGAAAAGTTGTGCGTAGAAAATGGTGCAAGGAACTGGTCGGCTTGGGTATCTAGAGTAGGGCTACCTGGATGGCGGTAACCTAAAGACAGATAGTTGTGGCCTTTGCAGATGGCATAACTGAATCTCTTGGAAATAATGGCAATCCAGGACAATCGTCTCCCAAAAACACAGCCGAGGCGGAACTCCTAGTGTCACTTAAGAAAACAAGTACTTACAAACCTCAAATAACTGAGCAAGTTGGCCATGCGGTTAGAGTCGTGCAGCTGTGAGTTTGTATCCGGGTGATAATGGGTTCGAATCCCGCTGTCGGCAGCCCTGAAGATGGTTTTCCGTGGTTTCCCATTTTCACACCAGGCAAATGCTGGGGCTGTACCTTATTTAAGGCCACATCTGTTTCCTTCCCACTCCTAGGCCTTCCCTATCCCATCGTCGTCATAAGGCCTATCTGTGTCGGTGCGACATATCCAAGGTGCAGATCCTATCTCTTATATCTGCAAAGACTATAGATATAAAGTGTCCCAAGGACCTTGTTGTCAGAGGTTATAAACTGATAAGCACACTTGCCTATTCTACTGTCCACAGTATACGGACCCTGATATAAATGAAAAAACTTATAACTTAATATCAGCATCGATAGACGAGGAATGCGTACCGTAATAAAATCTAACTACATCTCGAATCCAGTCTATCTCACACACAAACATTCATCCCAAGCAGTCACACAAGAATCATACAAGCTTTCATTCAGAACAAAGAAATTCCTATTTCTGAAATGCGCATGAATCTCACTACGTTTTCTCTTCCACTAACCCATACTAAATGCAAGCAAACAGATCACACACTTTTTCACACATTCCACTTTGATATCATACAACACGTCATTCAAATCATTCACACTACTCTCAGCCTTAAATAAAACATTACGCACTCGCTTGAAAAGACTTTCTTTTATCTCACGCACACTTCCATTCTCACTTTCCTTAAACATTCCCGACACACCCACATGATCTCTGACACAAAAGTTTCTCACAAAATCTTCAAATCCGGAATCACCATACAATTTACCACCCTTCCGATGAATCCCCTTAAGCACAAAATATGACGTACAATTCGCTTCAAACAACCCTTCACGAACACCGGTCATAGTTAACTCACACTTATCAAACATACGTACTTCAATTACCTCAAGCTCATTCACACCACACTTAACACATGTTCCCTCACTCACGCTCACTCTATTACTGAAATCATTACCATAATTCTGGGTTTTAAAATACTGGGACACCCTCTCTCCAGGGGTCATAAATATGGAGGGCCCTTGCCCTGGATTAAGGGTGAAGACCTCAACGGCATCTATGGCGGAGAAGATGGACTTCAGTGCGGTGGAGATGGCAGAAGAGGCAACCCATCCTTCCGGGGTGTACAGATGGTACCTACTGCCTTGTAGGACGAGGAAGGCATCCTCAAAGGCTAAGGGAGTAAACCCTGAAAGAAAATCCTCTTATGCATTAGGCCTAGCAAGTCAGCAGGAGAGTATTGAGTACAGTTGCTTTCAATAAGAAAAAGAGCCTCGGAAAGAATATTATAGACCGGACTGACACGTCCTCTCAGACAATTGTAAAGTATGATGACCGTAAGGCTGATGATATACAATATTCTGAAAGGAAACCCCAAATAAAAAAGAGACCCAAATACCGAATTGGAACTATGAACATTCTATCATTAACTGGAAAGTTAGAACTCCTAGACATGATGGATAGAAGAAAAATATCAATATTGGGATTAAGTGAGACCAAATGGAACGGAATTGGAAGTAAGACACTTCGTGGAGGTTATAAATTATACTGGAGTGGACAGGAGAAGGTAGCGAAAAATGGTGTTGGATTCTTAATTAACGAAAGGACTGATGCTACAGCTGAAGTTATCTGCAAAAGTGATGGAATCATTAAAATGTTCATGAAACTGGAGAACACTAAGTACACCATCATACAAGTGTATGCCCCACAGACAGGCTGCAGTGAGGAAGACAAAGAGAAATTTTGGCAAGACCTGCAAGATACAGTTAATGAGGAAAATGTTATTATTATTGGAGATCTAAATGCGCAAGTTGGGGTAGACAGACTTGGCTACGAGAACATCATTGGTCCACATGGATTTGGACAAAGGAACCCAGAAGGAGAACAACTATTAGATCTGTGCAGAAGAAATGATCTTATAATCAAAAATACATTCTTCAAAAAAAGACAGAGTCACAGAATAACAAGGTACAGTTGGGATGGCCAGTATAGAACATTGATTGACTACGTAATCACAAATAAAGATGGTGGCAGGTACATCACAGATGTAAAGGTCTCCCTAGTGAAAGCATGGACAGTGACCACAGATTGTTGGTAGTAGACTTCAAACATAAGGCCAATGAAACGCAGAAACTTATTACGAAAAAACCAAGGGTTAAAACTTGGAAGTTGCAAGAAGTCCAAATAAAGGAAGAATACAAACTAAGGATTCAACAGAGTTTGCCGAAGTGTGAAGTAACCAGCGTTAATGAAGAATGGAAGGCCTTCAAAGACACCTTTGTGGGAGAAGCCAAAAACCTATGTGGAGTTAGAAGTTCTATCAAAAGAAAAAAGGAGACACCATGGTGGAATGATAGAGTGAAAACAGCGGTGAAATAAAGAAGGCACTGGACAAGGAAAATCAAAAACAGGGACAAGAACGAAAAGGACAAGAAATACAAAGACTTCAAGGAGTATACAGGAACAAGAAACTTGCTGTAAGGGAAGAAAAAGAGAAGAAATGGAATGAGTCTGCAGACAAACTGGCAGAGGACAGTAGAGGAAATATGAAATTGCTATACAGAGTAGTGAAAAACAAGCGAAGGGATCAAGAGACCATAAAAGCAATAGAACGTGATGATGGAACTCTGGCAGAAGAAGAGGGAGAAATTAAACAAGAACTCAAGATCTATTTCGAAAAGCTGCTGAATGGAGATACAGAAAACATAACCACGGATAGAGGAGAGCCAAGTCGAAGAACCACAACTGAACCACCAATTACATGGCTTGAGGTTGAAAATGCGCTCAAGAACATGAAGAATGGAAAGGCAGTGGGCATAGATGAACTAAGTGCAGATATGCTGAAAGCAGGGGGAATTCCAGGAATCCAATGGCTCTATAGACTGCTCAACAAGATATGGGAGGAAAATACTATTCCTGAGGACTGGAAGATGGGCATCATTGTACCTCTGTTCAAGAAAGGAAGCCGATGAAAATGTACTAATTACCGTGGTATCACACTACTGTCTCATTTCCTGAAAATATTGGAAAAAATAATAGAGACCAGAATCAGAGATATTGTTGAACCAATTTTGGAAGAAAAGCAGTATGGTTTCAGACCAGGAAGGTCAACTACAGACCTTATATTTGCAATTAGGATGCTAATGGAAAAATACTGGGGGAAGAACAAGCCTTTATTTCTAATATTATTGGACATTGAGAAAGCATACGATAGTGTACCAAGGGAAAGAATTTGGCAATGCATGAAAGAACTTCAAGTGCGAGACAGCCTCATAGACAAAGTGAAAATGTTGTATAGTGGGAACAGAAGCTGTATTCAAGTAGGATGTGGTTTGTCGGACTGGTTTGAAACAAAGAGAGGAGTGCAGCAGGGCAGCTCATTGTCACCACTTCTATTTATTATTGTAATGGATGTAGTAATGAAATCTATTAAAAGGAAAGAACATGGAGATACCAAAGCCTTCACATTTGCAGAGGAATTGGGAGAGAGAATACAAAGCTGGAATGAGGAGTTTAAGAAATATGGTTTAAACATCAGCAAGACCAAGACGGTGGTGATGAAAGTGTATGGGGAAGGAGCAGAACCGATAGTCATGTTAAATGAAGCTCAGCTGGACAGCGTTCCAGTTTTCAAATACTTGGGTAGCGTTATATCAAATGACAACCTAGCAAAACATGAGGTGAACAATCGAATCAATAAGGCAACACAATTTTACCACCAGGTAAGACACCTGCTGTGGGATGAGCAAATACCCATGAAAACAAAAATGACATTGTACAAGTCCTATTATACACCAATTCTTACATACAGTCTCGAAACCACAACACTGACCAATAGAGATAATTCCAAACTTCAGGCAGCTGAAATGAAATTCCTACGCATGTAGTAATGAAATCTATTAAAAGGAAAGAACATGGAGATATCAAAGCCTTCACATTTGCAGATGATGTTGAGATCTGGAGTGACTCAGAAGAGGAATTGGGAGAGAGACAAGATTAGGAATGAGAAAATTAGAGAAGAAGTAGGAATAGATGATTCTCTCCTCAATAAGATTCAGATATCAAGGCTGAAGTGGTTTGGTCACATGAAGAGGATGCCAGTAAACAGAACTGCAAGGAAGGAATTTGACAGAAAGGTGGAAGGAAGACGACCCATGGGAAGGCCACGAAGGAAATGGATAGATTTAGTTAAGAGCGATGTACTGCTGAGAGGTCATGATTGGGACAAGTTGGTGGAGGAAGAATGGTACAAGGACAGGATGAGATGGAGGAGGCTCATATACCACACCCAGGAAACTGGAGATGGTTTAGGATGATGATGATGATTACCATAATTCTCTTCGAAATTGCTATCATTACTACTTAATGCCCCAACAATTAAACCATCTTCACCACATTCCATACCGGCTCCTACTTTCACTACCTTCATGCCAACAACACTGCTACTCTAGACTCTCTTACCGGAAGTTTAATTAATCTCAAATTCACCGTTTTCACACATAATCGACCTAACCTTTATCTCCTCACGTACACTTAACAAAAACATCCTCATGATGTATATTCCGTAAACACACTTCACTTACTAAATAACCTTTATCACCTTCATGAAAAACTTCACTTCCGTAAGAGATCTGCTAAAAGCCGTGAGAATACTCATCAACAAGTGTATTAACTCTGGAAGAATACCAGAAAATTGGAAAAATGCTGAAGTGATACTTCTCTTCAAGAAAGGTGATAAGGAAAATTTAGAGAACTATTGTCCTGTGAGTTTGTTATCACACCTTTACAAGCTCCTGACTAAAATTGTAACCAACCGCCTCACAAGAGAACTGGATTTTTATCAACCTGCCGAGCAAGCGGGATTTCGTAAAGGTTTCTCAACTGTTGAACACATCCAGACTATTCGTCTTCTTCTTGAGAAAACCACCGAGTACAACATTAAGATTCATCTGGCCTTCATTGATTATAAAAAAGCTTTTGACTCAGTGGAGATTTGGGCAATCATGAAGGCACTTCAAAATGTCATGATAAACTCAAGGTATATAAAGCTCCTGGAAAACATTTATGATCAAGCAACAATGGTAGTCAGAGTGGATGAAGACCTCATCACCAATAAAATCCCAGTTGGCAAAGGAGTTCGACAAGGTGACACAATCTCTCCAAAGATGTTTACCCTTGCTTTGGAAGATGTATTCAAAACCCTTCATTGGGATAATAAAGGAATCAAAATCAACAGGTTATATTTGAACCACCTGCGTTTTGCCGATGACATTGTGCTCATAAGTGAAAATCTAGATGAGTTAGAAAGCATGATCCAAGAATTAAAAACTGCTTCTGCTAAGATTGGTTTGGAAATGAACATTAATAAAACGAAAATACTAAGCCCAGACAGTCGACCACTTAAAATGGGAAAGCAATATATAGAAGCTGTCGAGAGTACATCTATCTTGGACAGAAGATAAAACTTGGAAAAGACAACCAATGTGCAGAAGTTCCTCGCAGAATAGGTATGAGTTGGACTGCATTCCGAAAACTAAGATTCATCCTCACCAACAAGGATTATTGTTATTATTTATTTATTTTCCACCAATTGTAGGTACAATTTATGGATGGTGAATGGAGAAAGGGCATAGCCCCACATACACGAAAGGGCCCTCATCACCACTTAAAATTACAATATTCAAATATACAATTACATTCTACATAGTGTGCTTATATACAGTTACCGTATTTACAGGCATATTTACATACTACTCACAAGACATGGTCAACATTCAAGTAATTCGACACACACACACTCTCCCTCGCCCTCTCGAATCCCCACATATACTTTAGCTAGGCCGGCTCACTCATACCCACATACAGTACAGTCTCACTCACTCGGGATCACATAAACTTTCATCCGTCCTCTCACTCATACTGAGAATTCACACAGTAGAAAATTTATGTTATGTATGGAAGGTTTCATTATGTATACATCCTTTTTACCTCTTTACAAAATTTCTCTGGAGGTAGTTCTTTCATCTGTGGTGGGAGTTCATTCCAATTAACCTGAAGACCAAGGTTTATAATACGTGCATGCTGCCAGTTACTACTTACGGTCTGGAAACGATGACTCTGACGAAGGAAAGTGCTCGCAAGCTTCAGCGAACACAACAAGCCATGGAGCGACAGATGCTAGGGATCAGCCTTAGGGGTAAGATCCGTTCAGAGGACATCAGGAGAAGAACTAATGTAACAGACATCCTAGAGAGAGTAGCAAGACTAAAATGGCAATGGGTAGGACACATAGCTCGACAAGACTACAACAGGTGGACCTCTAGGATTGTTTGCTGGAGACCATGGGAACACAAGAGAGGCATTGGAAGACCCCAGAAGAGGTGCCTCGATGACATAAAGCTGTTGGCTGGAACACGCTGGTTCCAAGTGGCTCAAGACCGAAGACGATGGAAGCATATGGAAGAGGCCTATATCCAGCAATGGATTGAAATAGGCTAGAAAAGAAGAAGAGACACGGCTATTTCCATCACCACTAGCACAAAGTAAGTCATCTGACACAGCTTCCTTAATTTCATCATGCCCCCTATTCTGAAAATCTCTCTGATAATCGATTTTATTCTCTACTTTATCAAATGCTTTAAATGCCTCCCTTAACATTGTACTCCGCTCGTCGATCTTACTGGACAATTCATCATACTGATTCTGATTAATAAGCAACTGAAGTATACTACGAATGGAAGCCTCCTCTAAATCCCCTACATTTTGAGTTTAAGACGGGTTACTCGGTTCCTCATCTATCTTTGCCGACTGATCTTCACTGCTGTTAGCCATTTCGCTACTCTCACTTAAATTGGATAGACTTGATGTGGTTGAATTCTTTTGACCTTTCTTATCCTGATTCATAGTACAGACGTGCACATTAATGGTGTCCCGACATAAACAATCAACACTGCCCCACTCCAGTACTGAAAACAAGGGGAGAGAGTGAAGGGGTAGTGTTGAAGGCCAATCCAGTACAAAACATGGCGGAAGGGAGTGAAGGGGTAGTGTCGAAGACACAATGACTCACCTTCTCGCTTAACGCATTGCTGCATGCAGACAGCCCGCTACAAGACTTCGTTGTGATCGAAATGGGCACAGTGGCGGATGTATTGAAGTACAGCATTAGGTTACCTACTCGTCCGGCCCCGCGGTGTACGGGGCAACGCGTCCGGCCGCTCCGGGTTCGATTCCCGGCCGGGTCAGGGGGTTTTAATTGTAAATGATTATATCCCTGGCCTGGGGACCACGTATTTGTGTCGTCCTTAACGTTTCTCACATTCAACACTCAACACTTCCGCAATTCCAATTACATGCAGGTTCATATATTGTGCAAGTAGGGGCAAAAGAACTCTATAGGTCGACACCCCGAACAAATAGCATTTTAACATAAACAATTAAAAAGTAACCTACTCTGCTAATTACAGTATTAAGAGGTAAATGAGGTTTTTAACCGAAAAGTATTTTATACTAGTTAGGAATATTTTGTAGCTGCGTTATATTGGGTCTACCAATTCTTCTTCACCTCGTTCTTGCCACATTTCTATCCATCTCCAAACTGTCTTAAGACTGCATGGTATTGATTGGGGGACCATGTGAGCTTCCCACCTGCCAATAATACATCCTCGATTCACCTGTGAGGAGCCATCTTATTACAATGTTACAGTATAATGCCGGAATACACACACTGTGTATTCAGCACTACCTGTTCACTCCCTTCCCTTCCTTTTCAGTACTGGAGTGGCCTTGAACACTATCCCTTTACTCTCTCCCCTCCTTTTCAGTACTGGAGTGGGGCAGTGTTGATTGTTTATGTCGGGACACCATTAATGTGCGTGCATGTACCTACAACTTTAACAACCTCTCTATTTCTCAATTTTATAATACTCGACTCGCTGAAACATTTCTTCATACTCCAAAATACATATGAAACACTTCACTGACATAGTTTTCAGAATTCCTTCCACATCTGACAAGTGCACCTACGCTTATAAGCCTAACAGATGTACCAATCATTCAGCCCCACACTGGGCGCCAATTGAACCTGGTATGAATACCAATAAATAATAAAAATAATTAACTATAATCATTGCCCCACACTGGGTGCCAATTATAATAATTTGCAAATACTTATAAATAATAATAAAATATCATAAATAAATAAATAAATAAATAAATAAATAAATAAATAAATAAATGAAATAAATTAAATGAATAAACATAATTAATCGAAATGTTTGTAGTATGGGCACCAGAGTTCACCAGAATGGATCCCTCGAATTTAGATAGAGCATGATAATTATCTTCCAGGGCGTGTACATAAAAGCTGCGTACTGGTACCACTGCTACAGGCCTTACCTAACCTTCTGAAAATGACTAAATAGGTAGGAACTGCACCTAGGTTCATCAATAACTCCACTGATTCTAAAATAACTTAACTATATTCAGCAGCTGAGGTGGTGTCCGCAGGTAATAGGCCGATCATCATCAAATTCCTTAGGTACCATGAAAGAGACCGCATCTGGCGCGCCAAGCGAGCTCTTAAAGGTACCAAATTATTAATTACCGAATCTCTGACATCCACAAGGAAAGAAGTACTGCGTAAAGCTCGGGACTTCTGGGGTATGCGGCGAGTTTCGACGCAGGACGGCCGCGTTATCGTTCATTTGGAAGACGGGAAAAAGCTCCACATTAGCTCACCTAATGAACTGAACTTGCATATGAGGCGGTTAGGAGGATTATCGAAGTGATATGACAATTATGATGTGCCCAGTAAATGTTGCTGTTATTATTATTATTATTATTATTATTATTATTATTATTATTATTATTATTAGATATACGTGTGTGGTTGTGTGTGTGTGTGTGTGTGTGTGTGGTGCCTTAACCAGTCAGCAGTCCATTTCTTCAGGAAATCCAGGTAAGATTTTTTTTTTTGTCTCAGTTAAAGTATGCCCATTAGTCAGGTAGCTTCGGTATTTCTTCATGACAATGACCTCTCTAAGAATAGCACACCCCTCACTCCCTCACAGAACATAGATGCCGGTGAAACAAGAACTTTCACTATATCCTCATACTCTCCAGTGTTGTCACTTGACTTGAACAGCCTAAGCTTGCCCGCACACATTGATGAAATTCAGGCTATATTTAACAAAAATAGCGTCCATTTGATAGGTATTAGTGAAAGCTGGTTATCGCCATCAATTCCAAACAACATGGTTCGTCTTGATGGCTATAACCTCTACCGCCATGATCGTACAAATAAGAGGGGTGGAGGTATTGTTCTCTACTGTAGAAATGACCTGAAGAGCCGTGTCATTTGTACCTCATCGACCGGTGAATTGCCGAGAACGGAGTTTATGTTCGTTGAAGTAGTTGCTAGTGGACAGAAAATACTTATGGGAGTGGTTTACCGACCACCTAAAGTATCTTACTTGACCGAGTTTGAAACGCACCTACTTAACTTGCTACCAGCCTATCAACATATCATTATATTAGGCGACTTCAATACAAATCTACTTACGAAGAAATATGATACTAAGAAACTAGAAGACTTATTTTCCTCGTGTGACTTGACTATCCTTCCCTCTGACCCTACAAACCATGTACGTACTGCCAACAACATTTCTCACACCTTAATAGATCTCAAAGTAACAAACAATCCTCAGAAAGTGGTATCCCACGGACAAATTTCAGTACCGGGAGTGTCCACCAATGATCTTATATTTCTTACATACTCACTTCGCGTACCAAAATATAAACCTAGGTATATAACGTGCAGGAATATGAAAGATATCGACATCTATGAATTAAGACACGATGCCTACAATCTTCCATGGAATAGCATTTTAAATCTGACAGACATTGATGAAAAAATAAATACATTTAATTTGTTAATACACAATCTATACAACAAACATGCACCGAAAAGACAGATCAGAACATCCCGCAAACCTAGTCCATGGCTAACCCCCGCAGTTAAAAATATGATGTCTCAACGTGATGCTCTTTACCGACATTTCAAACGTACTCAGGACCCAAATGACTATGAACAGTATAGAATAATTAGGAATAAAACTAAACAAATCATCCGTAATCTTAAATTTAAATATGTTCGCGAATCGGTAAGTAACCTAAATACAGCTAGTGCCTGGAGGCATCTCCGAGCCATGGGCATAGGAAAAACACATGAACAGCTTCAGGTACCTGACATTCCACTCGACGATTTAAATGAGTATTTCACGGAAGAGAGAGCTCAGTCTAATCCGCTTAACAGACCACACGTAAATAACGTCCCAACACCTGTCCCACAAAATCGCCGCTGCTTTGCCTTTCGTATCATCAGTACTAATGAAGTTAAGAAAGTCTTGTATTCTATTAAATCCGAAGCAAGCGGTGTTGACGAAATTCCTATTACTTTCATACATAATATTATTGGCGCTATTCTACCCATTCTCACCCATATTTTTAATTACTGTCTAAAAAACGGCACATTACCGACAATTTGGAAGTACGCCAATGTAATTCCACTTCCTAAAAACCCAGGTTCGAAACTCCTATCCGATTACCATCCTATTTCGATTCTCCCTGCTCTCTCCAAAGCGTTAGAACAGTTGGTACGTGCGCAAATATTGGAATACCTTCAGGCTCACTCTCTTCTTGACCCCCTGCTGCAATCTGGCTTCAAGAAGGGTCATAGCACAGCCACTGCCTTACTCAAAGTGACAGAGGACATCAGACAAGCAATGGACGAAAGACAAGTGACGATACTCACACTCCTTGACTTCAGCAGTGCTTTTGACACGATAAACATCCAGACATTCCTGATGAAGCTCAAATCGTTCTTCGGTAATATTGCTTTAAAATTTTTCACCGCATATCTCACAGATCGTATGCAACGTGTTACAGTACAAGATACTGCTTCTCAGTGGCGACTCCGGAAGGCAGGAACCCCCTAAGGTTCTGTTCTTGGCCCCCTTTTGTTTGTCCTCTATATAAATGATATCTCCTCTAAAATAAAGTACAGTAGATATCACCTCTTTGCCGACGACCTCCAGATTTACTGCCATGTTAATATAAATGATATATCGAATGCAATAAGAGATATTAACTCTGACCTTCAACAACTCAGTGTGTACGCCAGTGAAAACTCTCTCCTCCTCAACCCCAAAAAAACTCAAACAATTATTATCGGTTCTCAGAAATTATTAAACATCATGTATAAAAATTATGCTATTCCTCCGGTGACATTAAATGCCACCGTAATCCCGTTCAGTAAGGAAGTGAAGAACCTAGGTATGACCCTAACTGAATCTCTTGACTGGTCTGCACATGTAAGAAATACATGTAGAAAGATGTACGCGACGTTACACCCTCTAAAACGACATAAGGACATTTTGCCACAAGACGTAAAGATAAAACTACTCCAAACTTTGATACTACCAATACTTGACTACTGCGACATTGTCCTCATTGATGCAACCAGTGAGCAAACTATGAAACTTCAATGAGCATTGAACTCTGGTCTTCGATTTGTTTTTAACTTGAGTTACGATGCTCACATAACCCCTAGCTACACATTTCTTTCCTGGCTGAAACCCGAGAGGCGACGGAAATTCCATGTACTTACATTGATATATCGAACTCAGAAGGAAAATCTACCCAAATACATCTCTTCAAAATTCCATTTATTATCCTCATTCCATAATTGTAACACTAGATCTGGCACTTCCCTCTCTATTCCTGTCAACCACTCATCAATATATAACAGATCCTTCGTTGTGGCTGGGTCACGACTTTGGAATTCAATCCCAGCTGCTGTCAGGAACTCAAACTCAATGTCGAAATTTAAGACTGCATGTAGAGATTACCTGTTGAATACCGCTGATTGTCTTGTGTGTATGATGACGTATGATAGGTTGTGTGATTGTGATTTTTATTATTATTATTATTATTATTATTATTATTAATATTATTATTATTATAGTGTAATGTACATAATTTTAGCTTCTTACTCATGTACATAGATCAATTTTATGGCCATACTTATATTTCCATTTACTTTATTACTTATTATGTTCTCTTTTGCATTGCTTTTTTTCAGTTTGTATCTTACTTTTTCATTATGACTTTGTCTCTCATTATCTATACGCTCCAAATTTTATTCTATTTTGTTTGTTGAACTCTGCTTTCTTTCTTCATTATATGTTGTCCAAATCTGTAATTTTTAGCTTATCTTTGATTTTATGATAGAATAGTACATTTCTTTTATATATGTATTATATGTAGATTAATTATGTGGTTAAGTGTAAGAGAGGGCCACGAGCCCTAACTTCGCCACTGCTAAAGTCAATAAATAAATAAATAAATAAAATCCGTGCATGAGCGCCTCATTAATACACCAAAATACACTTATAATACATAAACAAAATATTACTGGAAGACTCCATATTTACAACAACAACAAAGAAAACAGTGGGAAAACGAAAGCGAGAACTAAGCCACCATTTGCGGTTAGTTCGTTGAACAATGTACATATCTGTAGATAAATACCCTTCATTGTCTCTGTATCAACATGACTTGCCAATTCTCATAATTGGCACTTACAATATCACACAGATACTGTACCTCATAATACTGCGTTCACTGACTTTAACACTTGTTTTAAAGATATATACATTTGAGCAACACATGTTTGTCATTCCTGAACATAAATTATGGAAAGTCTGAGATACAAACATAAAAAGACTACGTTCCATGAACGTTTGAAGTCCAGTCCAGTATATTGCAGCAATGTCACTCCAGTACCATATATCCAGTTTCACTCTCATATCGTGTGTCAGCACTACTTCATTCCCGTACCGTGTGTGTTCCTTCCCGCCGTTTGATCACATGCTAAATAGACATCAGCATTCCCCTTCCTCTCACATGATATGCCTAGATTGATCCTGGCCAGCCAATCATGAGTGGATCCTCTAGTCAAGACCACACCGTGAACTTCTTCTTTGTCCCAAGACAATAACAAACTCTGGGGTGTTTCACATGATTCATCGGGGATTTTCGACTACAACATCAACAAGCTCATGTGATTCTGGGCTATTTATTTATTTATTTATTTATTTATTTATTTATTTATTTATTTATTTATTTATTTATTTATTTGTTTATTTATTTATTTATTTAATCGTATGGTGATTATAACTACAAATTCATAGGTCCAGGTCCAAGTGTTTCATCCACTCTACAGCACTTTCTGAAAGATGAAACAGGTCGCTGGGGCTTCTGGAGTAGGCATGAAGAGGGCAGCGCAGGATGACATGGTCCATAGTCTGCTCCTCCTCACTGCATTCACACATTGGAGGATCCAGCCAACCCCACTTATCAGATCAAAAATTAGATGTATGGCTTTTCAGGCGTTTGCTCTATTAACCAGCATTTCGTCTTAGGTCTGACACTAGACTCGTCAGAGTGGGAGTGTCTGGGCTATTTATTTATTTATTTATTTATTTATTTAATCGTATGGGGATTATAACTACAAATTCATAGGTCCAGGTCCAAGTGTTTCATCCACTCTGTCTCCCACTCTGACGAGTCTAGTGTCAGACCTAAGACGAAATGCTGGTTAATAGAGCAAACGCCTGAAAAGCCATACATCTAATTTTTGATCTGATTTTTGATATGCTCTATTGGTGGAAAAATTTCTAATTCCCTCCATGGGAATTTAGAATTTCCAACCCCACTTATGGCGTAAGAAATTGCAGTGTCCATGCCCAGTTCTCAGTCTGTTGAGGCAACACCATAGTTTTCTTTGGAGGTCGAATCCCTTCATTTTCTGGGCTATTCACATGATTCATAGAACTTCCCTACTACAACAAGAAATCCATCTCATCAAACACTGGGATATACACATGACTCGTGCAAAGTTTCCAAGTTCAATATAGCAGTGTTTTCCCAGCTGTTGTACAAAACAAATTACTCATACCACATATGGAGACCTCTCAGCTTACAAACATTTATGACAAAATATACAACTGAAACACAGATGATAATAATAATAATAAATTGAATACTGACAATAATATCTCTCACTTCTACATATAGTGCGAGGATGTGATATATGTACTATCACACGCTTTGTGGGTGAAATCAAATGGGCTTTGCAAGGCGGTGTTGCTGAGAAATTAGCATCAAACCCAAACACACCATGGGTTTCAGCTGGTGTTATTGTAGCGGACTTGCTATGGCGCGATCCTATCAGCTTGGAGGTCCATATTCAAATCCCTCCTTTCGCGAAATTTTTTTCTTTGATTGATGCTCTTAAGCCTTGTGCAGATTTATCAACAGCATTTGCCTGCTGTAAAAATGGAAAACCACTAAAAACTATCTTCATGGCTGCCAACAGTGGGCAAGCTGATGGCTACGTGACCCAAACCGCACAGCCACTTGCTCGGTGGTTTCATTAAAATAATAACTGTTGTATTCCAGTAAAATTGTGAGTCAGCCATGTGGCTCTGGATTACTGTAATTGATACAGTTACACATAGGGGTGCGATAGCCGAGTGGTGTTTTCGCTGGCTTCTTATTAAGATGGCTATGGTTCAATTGTAGGCCATTGCATGTGGGATTTTTAAAACGGAATGTCACATTCCTTTGATTCGGATTCCCCACAGAACTGGTGATCTCATAACTGAATGATATCATGTCATGTAAAACTACAAGCTTGTTTGTTGCATTTACATTCCATAGTAGTATAAAATAGTTCCTGCTCGATAAGATATAAATGTGCAAAGAGTTAGTGACCCTGCTTCCAAGTACCAGACCTCATCGCTTGAGGGAAAAAAACCACGCGTGGCATGGAGGTATCGCATGACTCAGTTTGATTGGAGACACGATTGAATGCTGGTGTGTTGAATGTATCTGATGGAATGTCAAAGAGACTACATCAAGTTTGTGCGTAGGCTGTAGGAAATTGCGCACAGACATTAGGCAATGGAGTAGGTCTGCAAACGTGTTTTCAAAATGGAAGGAAAGTTGGAGCAAGTGTGCATGTGCACAGTTCAATGAATTTGTTTCGAGGGTGGGGGGGAAATGGTGTTCTCGACAGCTTTATACTTTGGTGAAATAAGTTTAAAAAGTTGGTTATGGCATTGGCCTCAAAATGCGGCAGTTTAAACACTTTTAAATGTTGGTAAATAAATAAACTACTTGTGTAAATGTATAAACAAATCTACATAAATCAATTACTTTGTCATTTTTATAACAATGAATCTATTAACACAGATACTTTTTACATTTTTAGGTATATAAAGAATTCCATTGAATAATTTCATACTATGTAAGCATATAGCAAGGAACTGCCAACTTACACAGCATTTTCCATACCAGTTTTATTTTCACATAGCAAACAAATCTTAGTGCTTTTGGAAAACTGTGAAACGGCTTCTTCAGGATTTACAAGGCGAATACTTAAAAAGGCTAAGCTGGTAAGTTGATCTTTTCCCATTGTGCTTCTTAGGTAGCTTTTCAGCCTCTTCAGGGAAGAGAAACTTATTTCTGCAGAAGCAGTAGACGAAAACAAGGTTGCCAATATTTGCAGCATTTTCCATATGGTAGAGTAAAATGTCCGATTGCATTGTGCTAGTCTGCTGATGCTTCTTTGGGCTTTTCACTCCTTGGATCATTAATCCACTTTGATTTCCAGAGCTCATATTCAGAGAATACAGAAGAAGTGTTTGGTGGAATATTTTCCTAAAACTGGACACATCCTATGTCTGAGATAAAGGTGTTCCTTTCTGTTCAGCTAGGGATAATTGCCTGTATGTTTGTGATTCACAAATCCTTCTTTCGATTCAGAAATTACAGAATCAAGGAAAAATTAAGGCCACGGCCTTTCCCATCCCATTGTTGCTATAAGACCTATCTGTGTCGGTGCAACATAAAGCCACTAGCAAAAAAAAAAAAAAAAAAAAAAAAAGGAATCAAGGAAATTGTCTTCTCAATCAGATAAGTTCACGTTCTCTCTGTGACACTGATACGCTGCAGCCTTGGCTTTCTTTTTTGCATTCTATTTTTACTGGTAAATCATTAGCTGCTTCAAAGTACAATTTAAGCTCCGACTCTGCATTAGATCTCCACCCAGTTATCACTGACCATATGTCATCAGTGTGCTGACAAGTTGCAACAAGGTCACAATTGGCCTGAAGAGCTTTAGATAATTGTAAAGTACACATGAATCTGTCAGAGTGCCACTAGAAAGTGTCAAACTACAGAAAACAATAACTTATGTGCTGAATTTGAAGTGTGTTTATTACCAGCATCTTCCAACTGTTCCGAAGCATGTACGATGAAAACAATTGTTTAAACTATTGTTCTTTGAGGAGAACAAAAAAAGTAAATTTCCAAACAGCCTTGACTTTAGAAGAATGAGAAAGTACAAGATTTGAAGCATGGGCTTTGCAATTTACTTACAGAACTAAAAGACACTTGTCTCTGACAAAATTATGTACACCACATGCATCTATTTTCATTGCAGCTGCACTATCATAATCTTGTCCAACCATAGACTCTAAATTTATCTCATTATGCTCAAGTCTAAATGATACCATTTATGAGACCACTGCCTGCCAGGTCATCCACGTGTATAAATTCTAAAAAAATCTTCTCACAAATTTCATACCATCATAAACATAGCTTTCAAACACAATGACATTTGCTCTATCTTACATATATATGTTGTTTCTTCTGCACGTCCTGAAAAACAGCGGGCCTTATTTACCTTTTCAGTAAATTGCTTCTAAATCACAACACCACAGATATTTTAAGAGTTCATTCTGAATGTGTGGATTTGTATATTTAGTAACAGATAAAGTGTTTTTGAGGTGCAGGTTAAGAACTTCATCTCCAGCTTTTACATGAAACCCTAGAAGCGCATGATAATTCCAATCATTGAGAGTTTCGTCTTGTAGTAATACATCCCCGTAGTCTATTTTTCCTTTTAACACATTGCGGACGGGAGGCAAGTTAACTCGTGTTTGGCTGGCCGAGCGTTGCGGACGGAAGACAAGTTAATTCATCTTCACGAGACTCGTATGTTCGGTAACATCTGTCGAAACTTCTGAAACTAGCTGGTGGTCAAGGTTACTAGAATCTCGGTGTTGAAGCTTTTGTGTTATTCCATGCTAGCTTTGTGTTATGTTCTTCTTCTGTTTTATGATTCATTTGCTAAGTTTTCCGACCTCATGTTTACAACGTTCAAGGAGCCATGTGGTAGGTAAGATGGCGCTTCCCAGAGTGAACACGAGCTTAGATGGAGACAAGATTTTTAATTAATTATATGCAGATTAGTAACCGGATTGCCCCAGTGATGTTGACGATCGTGAGTTTGATGTTGAAAGCTTCTGACAAAAGTGTTTCAGTTGATAATGATGATGTATGCCCTCCAAAACGTGATGTAGAGGTGGTCCAGAACGAGGCTGAAAGTGATATTGTGAGTGTAAATGGAAGTATATGTCTATTTCTTCTGATCAATGGGTAGAAAATAATAGTTCACTGACTTTAGAGGATATCCCAGGAGTTCCTGGCATAACAGTAAGACCTGATGAACCTCGAAATATTGAGTAGTAGGGCTTAATTTTTGTGATGATTTCTTTGAACTTGTTGCTGAGCAGACAAAATTGTATCACCAGCAAACTGATTCATCACACAAAATATCCCCTAGGAGCTTGAAGTGGACTGATGTAACAATATGATAATTTTTTGCTTTGTTTATATTTATGGGACAGGTAAAAAAGTCATATTGGAAAGACTACTGGTCAACGGATCCCCTCATTAAAACCACCATATACAATGAGTAGAAATATATTTGAGCAGATATACCACACCAGGAAACATTACTGAGACTCTTACAAAAGGTCTCCTGTAAATTTCACCATAATAAGTACAAGGTTTATGTGCATGCGCTGTAGCAATACGTTACACAGAAAATGGCCGGGCACAGGGGTCGAGCAGTGTGATGATCACCCGGTCCGCAATGTGTTAACTCATTGGCATACCTTGCCGCCTGCCAGGTGGCCACACGTTCAGTGACCATTCATACACAGACGCCTGGCAGGTGGTCTACTGAGAGGTAAGCTTTCTGTCTATAGATGGCATGATATGCAGTATACCGCCTGAAAGCTGAGAATCTACTCTCTTTTTCTGGAAGTTGGAATGAACATCACAGATTGCATCATGCAGCAGGCAATCACTCTCTGAGTAGGGTGATTACCCGCTTCATAATCAGCAGAAATGTCAGACACTAGTAAATATTGTATTACAAGGAATAAAATCAAACTTATATTATGGAATAGTCAGAGTGAATTGGGCAGTGATATAGTTTTAGAAAATTATACAATTTTATTTACTAGCAGTGAAAGTTATAGCATAACAAAAAAATTCACGTTGAGTGATGATATATTTGATGACGATGATAATGAAGTCCATCCTGCCTACAAAAAACACAAAGGAGGATGGCTGGGAATGGAGTAAAACAGATGTTAAACCTTCCAAATATGGTTATTCTGGAATAAAATCAATCATAAACAGGACCCTTCCTCGAGATCCCTCCCTTCTAGACATTTCTCAACACGAAGTTCACTTCTCTTTATGGGATGAGATAACTACTGAAAGAAACGGTTTTCCCAATCACTTATTTGCAGAAAAAAATCCCAACTCGCCCTGTATGAGTTCACTGGGCACATTTCACAAGGTTTATAACCCAAAGCAGGCCGTGACTGTGTTGAAAGTAAGACCGGCAAGAAAAATGCGGTGAGATACGAGTGTGAAAAGTATTTGGTGGGTTTGCATTTCCCGGAGTGTTATAGGGTGTTTCACACCATTAAAAGCTTTCAAATTGTTCTTCTGGGTGCTGCACTTCATCACATTTAGTATGTTTATGGGTTAAGTCACTGGTATTAGAGAACGAGATAGAGCGAGTTGACAACTTCTGTTACCTAGGGAGTATTATTTCTAGAAATGGAGGGGCAAATGAAAATGTTCAAAATAGGGTAAACAAGGCCAAAGGGGCCTTTGCCCAGCTCTGGCTGGCAGAGAATTGAGAACAAAGACTAAATTGAGGATCTTTGAGACAAATGTGAAATCAGTGCTGTTCTAAGGGTTTGAGACGTGGAAGATGACTGGAGAGATAACACATAAGGTCCAGACTTTCATTAACAGATTTTTCAAGAACTATCGTAGGAGTGCGATGGTGAGATATATCAAATCAGGAATTGTGGGAGCGTACCCAACAACGCAAGGCTGAAATCCATATAAAAGAATGGAAATGGAAATGGATAGGTCACACACTGCGTAAAGGTCCTGACAGCATTCCAAAACAGGAATGGAATCCACAAGGGGCTAGAAGAAAAGGGAGACCAAAGATAACATGGCGTCAAACAGTGGAAGCAGAGGTGGCGTCAGTTGGGAAGTCCTGGGAGAATATCAAAACTGTGGCATCAAATCGAGTCAGATTGAGAGCTCTTGTATGTGATCTATGCTCCACCCAGGAGTAATAGGAATTAAGTAAGTCAATGGGTTAAGTCCAATTTCTTGGCAGCCACATAACATTATTGTACTGTACTCACAATAGATTTTTTTGTTTTCTTCTGCTTGAAGAAATTAATAATAATAATAATAATGTTAATAATGTTATTTGTTTTACGTCCCACTAACTACTTTTACGGTTTTCGGAGACGCCGAGGTGCCGCAATTTAGTCCTGCAGGAGTTCTTTTACGTGCCAGTAAATCTACCGACACAAGGCTGTCGTATTTGAGCACCTTCAAATACCACCGGACTGAGCCAGCATCGAACCTGCCAAGTTGGGGTTAGAAGGCCAGCGCCTTAATCGTCTGAGCCACTCAGCCCAGCTTTGAAGAAATTTGTTTGTATCAAATTGCAAAACAGTCTCTCTACATGGACCTTTGGCAACATTTAGAAAACTGTCTGTACAAATTACAGAACTTTTACGATACTCCGTGTTCTCATGAGCGTTAATTTTTTTTTGTTGCACTCTTATAATTGGTGAAAGCTTCAACTACAAGAGCTCCTACATATTCATTGGCCATCTTTGGTTACATGTTCCTTACTTTACAAAATACACATTTTATACTCAGGACATATTGAATGTTCAGAATATACAAGCCATGAATACTTTTTTAACCAGCTTATTTGGAATCGTAGGATACGCTTACCAGCTTTTGGAAATTTATATGCGAAGAAGATGGTATGCATAGATTATTCAATAAAGCATTCCTGAATTTATTACATACACTTTTATTAATGTACAAACAGACATCTAGGTTTCTGCAGCACTTCACAGATTCAGACTGAAATGCGTTTTCATTCTCAGTAAGCTTAACATGTGTGGCCTTGGTTTCTTCAATGGAATGGCTTGCATTTGTTGAATGGTCACCACTTTCAATTCTCCCTCTCTTAAAAAAAAAGGTCTTGTGTTTTTATATTTAACCTCTTCATAGTTTTAAATTGTATTTTCATGGATTTTTACTAAGATGATTAGATCCCTTGCATATTACATACAGTACTGTATTTTATTTATTTGTACTTCCTACAATGATAGGCTGTCTAAATCTGTCAAAATATACCATAACACTTGAATATTGAATGTATGTGTAACCACAAAGAGTTTTCTGGAGTTAATCCTTCTCGTTTGCAGTACTGTAGAGCTGATTTCTAACAATTTGGACGGAGCCTTTTATGGCCAAGACGGCTAAATCACAGTATAGATTCTTAGGAATGCCCACACTTTTGAAAAATTGAAAAATTCAACTAAGAATTTTTATATGGTCCCTCTTGCTCCAATGAAAAGTCCTCCAACCCTTATACAGGAGATCATGTATGATTCTTTGAAGTAGCTGACGGTTGGTTCATATATGGCTCGCTTCTCCGCATCTACCTCTGCTGACTGACTGACTTGAGTCAACCTTACATCTAATGGTGGGGTCCAGAATATATGCAAAGTCTTTTTCTCGGTCAATTGCAATTATATCTATTCTCTGGTAGCTTCCACCATCAGCAACACATGGCACCTCTTCATGTACCTCGTAACCTTTCTGGGAGAATGCTGCTGCGATTCTAGATGTAATTCTGTTGTGCCTAACATTCCTAAGCATGTCCCCCCCCATGGACATGAACCAAGAACATGAACTAGGGTTTCAGACTCACTGCAGTGTCTGCAGTGGACTCCATCTCAGCTACGTCCAGGGAGGGCCTATACAGGAGCCACATTGTATTGCATTTTCAGTGCGTCTTTCCACTCTGATCCGGAGAGTCCATTTAGGGTGTCGATCCATCGGTTAGCCGGTGTGTATTCCTAATATATGATGGCTCCCTTACTGCGAGTTCTCAATGCACACCATTTGCTATACTCCTTTTTCCTTGGTATTTCTCTTAATTTCCTTGCGCTAAGTTCTTCGAGTTGGGAGTTCTGCATTTCTTTGGTCAAGTTTCTGGACGCACAGGTTCCTCTCTTCTACCAGATTGCACAATTATGTTACGTATTCATTACAAGCCTTCTCTAGTAAGTGACAGATGTTAAGATGTTGAAGTGGTGCCTTCCATTCTGCCTCCCCTTAATTTTTCTTGTAAAGTGTAGAGAGCTGTCTGGCGTGTCTGCAGGTAATGGAAGAATTTCTTTGATTGTACTTCTCACGATCTTGTCGACATGAATTAAGAAGGACTGCAGAAGTTTAGTGGTATTAATGATCTGCAGAGGATATATAAGAGTGGGCCATATGAACTGATTTATAACCAAGAACTTTTGGTCTGCTTTTAACAGAGGACTCTTTGCTAAATTGTCGAGATTGCATTTTAGGTGATTTATAACTCTTTGCTGATTGAAAATTATTTTGTTGTGAAAGCTGACTTCCAGACATTGAATATTTTCTTCCAGGTCAAGGTGTTGAATAGTAAAAATGCTATTTTCAATTACCAAAGGGCATTAAGAAAGCCTTCCCTTTATGGTATTTATAGCCACTGATTTTGATGGATTTAGCTGAAGCCCGATTTCTCTGAACACCTCGTTGGCCATGCCAGTTAGTACAGTGGCGTGTTCTTGGCTATTATAATGGTGTCATCTGCAAACCCTATGCAAGTTAGATTCTGAAGTCCTGGAACAAGCTGATAACCATACTCAAGAGCAGACCAACTCTTCTGAAAGTTCATCCTATGTGAAGTCCTTAGCTAAGTTGTATATAGCTGGTGAAAGTGGCGCACCTTGCATAACTCCTCTTCTAAGTTGGATCGATGCAGACCGTTTCTCATTTGCTCTATAACAGTCGAGTTACCTGTTTGTAACTGAACTATTATTTGCTTTAGTTTGGATGGTAATTCTAGATGGTCTAATGTTTTCTCAATATGGAGATGGCCTAACATATCAAACGCCTTAGTGATGTCGAGACATACTGTGGTCACATCATCTTTTCTTAATTTTGCATTTCTTAATATACTGTCCAGAATTGTTACATTCGTATATGTCCCAAGACAAGAAGAGGAACCTCGCTGATTTCTGTGGAAACTGATGTAGCTCTGCAATCTTAAATCCAGTATTCTCTCAGAAATTCTTCTTAGTATCAAACAAATTGTTATTGGCATCCAGTTTCTAATGTCTGTTTCATTGCCACCTTTGTGGATCAATATGGTTCTAGCCTTATGAAGGCATGGAGGAACATAGCTTGTTAATGACATACGAGTAAAAATCGGTGCTAAGATTGACAAAACCTTTTAACTTTTAACTGCTCTCATTAGTAATCGATCAGGACCTGGTGCTGTATCAATCTTAATTGACTTCATTGCTAGTATAACATCCTGTTGGCTGACTGAAGGGTCGTAATGATCATTCGTCAATTGTTCACTGCTGCTAGTAATATGCTCATTATAGCCTCTCCGATTGTTGGCGTTTTTCAGCGAAAACCTTGCCAAAAATTCATCATGTAATTTGTCTTTCATTATTTCACACTGTTTATTGAACCCATTTTGTAAAACAGTATGTCCAGTTTTCCGTCTTTGGTTATACTTTCTGGTATGCATACTTTTCACACCTTTTTCCCCCAATCTTTTGGATGATCTAATAATATTGCTGGAATATTTCTAATTTCTGTTGTTTTCTGAAATTAATCCTGCTTTTCGAGCTTGGTAAAACTTTATAGCTGTATGTTTAGGCCCCGGTAAAAGTGTGATAGATTGTGCTAGGAAATCAGTAAATGCTTCTACCTTCTCACCAAATACAACCATTTCAAGATTCTCCATGAAAGTATTCTGCCATTTCTCCAATTCAGTGTTAAGGGTAGTCATTTGGTTGACGATTTCACTTTGAATCTTAATTGGCAAATCATCATTAGCTTCACTATCATAATTTTAGGGTGTAGCTGGAAGGGAGGGATTGTTAGCTGTCACACAGAGATGGGTGAGCCTTACTAATGTTGATGTTAACTGATCTGAATTGTTTACTGCAAATAGGGCATGGAGTGGTTGGTTTTTCACCTTGAGCTGGTGTTACATCTTGGGATGTTGCTTGAGAATTCTGAAGTGGCACATTATCTTTGATGCAAATATCGCTTGCCATAGTTACATCTAAATAACATCAAAGACTATTAATAACAGTGGAAGGACAATATCTATTTGACTCGCACTTAAGTTGTGACAGTAAGAACTATAGATCCACCAAATATTATATAGTAAAGAGTTTCCATTGCATCAGCTGTGTTTAATAGACATACTTATGGTGAAGAATTTAAATATCTTCATTGGCAAATATATAGACAAACATAACCTCCCTGGCAACCAACACATTCAACATAAGGCTACTCACTAACTAAAAAAAAAGGGTGGGGGAGGGGAGAAGTTGTATATAAATTGTCTGTACTGATCTTACCTTGAGTGCTACTTCTGTTTTAGCTGCTACTGGAGAAAAAAAGGGGAAAAAGTAAACAGAATGGCAGTAATTATTGCAGACTAATACTAGTCTAATCTTCTAATACATTGATTGCACAAAAATGGCCTTCACCCAAGTGAATTAATAGGTGCCTTTCAACTCTAGACTTTTAACTAAACATTTTTTTGCACTCATGACAATTGTGTATCCTATGTTTAAAGTGAAATGGCATATGTTTTTTAAGTTGCCCTTTCACAAGGTATTCTATAGCAAGCAGTATAGCAATTGGTTCCTTACAGCAGCCACCATTCGAAAGCAATGGATGTTTAGTCAGGACTGCAATATTATTCATACTTCATGTTCCTGTGGATGGCGCGTATGGACACTAAACGTACGCAACTCTTGCACCCAGTATATACCACTGCTATTACCCTTGTTGTCCTTCATGTGGGAGTTTGCATGTTGTCCTACTACGACAGGAAGTTTTGAATTGCTGACCTGCGTTTCTAAGACTGTACCGGAAGATGAAGATCCTTCAGTTTGTTTGCTGCTCCAACAAAGCCTGTTCCATTGATGCTACAGGACCTCATCTTGAGATGAACCTACAAGGAGTTGTTTTCATCTTACAACTGTATGTTCTTCTATGATTATTTCATCCTTAGGGCTGGTTTACACGGGTGGAGTAGCGAGGCGAGTAGAGTGGATAGTAGAGCTACTAGCATCGTGTAAACGACTGGGATAGTAGCAAGTAGAGTAGAGTAGAGTGGGTTTCTGCTGTGGTAAAGTAACTCTACAACTATCCTACCCCCTCCACCAGAACCGAGCTCCGAGAGCTGGCGGAGAAGGCCGAGGACGCTCAATTTTTCAGTTGGCGCGTCATTCGCCTATTTCCATGTGTGTACTGACGGTATTCCGCTGAGTAAACTGAGCATTTTTGTGCGTTCATTTGGTGGCAAAATCAAGTGTACGGAAGAAGAAACATGTAAATTTGTAGAACTGACAGTGAAAAAAGAATGTTTATGGAACATAAACAGCATTATTTACAGAAACTAAAATATGAGACGGGCGGTGGAAGAGGACTTGATTACGAAAATGGGTAAAGAGGGTTTTGGTTTTATGAAACTTAAACAGAATTTTTTTTTTTAAATACGATGTACCAACAACCAAGAACCGACAAAAATTCGTAAATCCAAGAAGTCTGGAGGTGGTGGTGCTGCCGACATCTACACTCCCTCTCTTAAGTGGTGTAGTAAAGTATAATTTGCAAGGTAATACTGAAAGCCATCCGCCTCTGTGGTGTGGTTAGTGTGATTAGCTGCCACCCCCGGAGGCCCGGGTTCGGTTCCCGACTCTGCCACGAAATTTGAAAAGTAGTACAAGGGCTGGAACGGGGTCCACTCAGCCTCGGGAGGTCAACTCAGTAGAGGTGGGTTCGATTCCCACCTCAGCCATCCTGGAAGTGGTTTTCCGTGGTTTCCCGCTTCTTCTCCAGGCAAATGCCAAGATGGTATGGTACCTAACTTAAGGCCACGGCCTCTTCCTTGTCTATCCCTTCCAATCTTCCCATCCCCCACCAGGGCCCCTGTTCCGCATAGCAGGTGACACCGCCTGGCCGAGGTACTGGTCATCCTTACCAGTTGTATCCCCCAATCCAATGTCTCATGCTCCAGGACACTGCCCTTGAGGCGGTAGAGGTGGGTCCCTCGCTGAGTCCGAGGGAAAAAGCAACCCTGGAGGGTGAGCAGATTAATAAAGAAAGAAGAATATTAAAAGGCACAACGTAACATTATAGCTCAGTGATATTAAGGGGAGGTGCGCCTTTGGAGGTCAAACAAATGCAGGTGTATTTTCCTATAATGAAGAACAGACCTCCCTCTTTTCAATGGAAGAAGGATTTTAAAAATACCTAAACCTATAATAGTTTCGAAGATGCAACAACAAATATAAACAAGTGTCGGCTGGATTGTCCCTTTAGATGAAGGTTTCTCAAGTTTCAGTGTTACACAGCGTGTTCATCATGTGTCTTGACGTGTTTAAGTTTAGACAATGATGTGTACTTTAATCATATTAATAACATACATAGGGATCTTCTACCTCGTATCACTTGACAATGCCATTAATTTTAAGCAATAACAGTAATGTCCACAACAAATAGAATAATTTTCATATTTTGTTGGGAATATCCAAAATAATTATTGTTTACAGTACAATGTCAGGTCTTGAAACTTAATCTCTACACCTGGACCATACAAGCAACGAACAAACGAATTATATAAATAGATCAGTAATTGGGGTATTTATGGCAAAGAAGCTACTACAAATCAGGCCTGCGCCAGCGTGATTTACAGTGTACTGATGGCTATTATCATTGGCCAAGAACTTCAGAGTCACCTCAAGCTTAAATCTCGGTGTTATTTCATTTCTCATCACTGTGTTGTGTCTTTGAATTTGCGGTGTTATAGCATCTAACAGTGTCTGAAAGTTATCAGGCTTCGATGTCATACACTTCCTGTATTCTTCTTTATACTCTGTCGCAAGTTCTCTCAGAATTAATGTTGATGCCCCGGGTGTTTCTCTCCTAAGCCAGCCTCTTACCGATTCCCTTCTTTCCTCATTTGCTTCTTCTAATGCTTCACTAACCTCTTGCATTATTGTTTACAGTACAATGTCAGGTCTTGAAACTTAATCTCTACACCTGGGCCGTAAATGCAAATGTCTTTAAGCTCTTTATTACGATGTGCTTGCGTCTTGACATGAAGCTACTACTCTACTCTACTGTATGACTCTACTCCCGTATGAACTATACAAGTGGCTACTCTACTATCTACTCTACTCGCCTCGCTACTCTACCCGTGTAAACCAGCCCTTAACGTCTGCAGAATGCTGTGGTTACTCTGACTCCACCAACTCTGATTTGGTTTCTTCTTTCAAGTGTGTCCTTAATGATACAAGTTCATAATTTTCGAATGTTGTACTTGCTGTTTCTTCTAGTCCGACCATATCCTCCTTGATCTCTATTGTCTGGTCCATTCCACATAGCAGTTCAATCGTAGGCCTGAGCTGGATTATTGAATTACTTCCACTGATTTTCTGCTTCAAGTTTGAGCGGGGAGAAAAAAATATATAAAAAATGAATACATATAAAATAATGCCGAATTCATCTAGGTCATTTGAAGTTCTGGTAATCAGGTATGGCTGTTTGACCTACAGAACACGTTCATGGTGTATGCTGGATCCCTTCGCCTATAGCCAAGCGGAGCTAATTGTGTACTGTATAACGGTACAGGCATTTTCCAGTATGAGTTAGCAGCAGCATTTTGGCTTACTTCTTGTTTGAATGTCTTTCGGCAAACATCACGTGGTCAATACAGGTTTCGCTGTTCAACTGGTTGGTTTGCGATTCATTCTAGATCGTGTAAGAAGCTCTTAACACTTGGGGCTCTAAACAACTAGTATGTTCCCTCTGTTTTCACACTATCTGTATACCAGTACACTTGCTACAATCCTCGCATTGATGTGCTAGACCTCTGGTCCACATGGGTTTCGCTGTTCAGGTGGTTGATATGCAGCTTGTTCTTTGAACAGGTTAGAAACTCCATAGTGCTTAGGACACTGAATAATATGCTGTCCATTCCATAATATGAGGATAACCATTAAATAAAATGCTGCTATGCAAAATTGTCAGAAAATATTTAAATAAATATATTCGCCAAACCATTAACTCTTGTTTCACTATGTGAAATAATTGCCTTGTTTATCTTTTGTGGTGCCACTACTCCAGCGCTGGCTTAAATTTCAAACACTCTCACGTTCCACCAGCCTTAATTAGTAATTTTTGTATCTTAGAAAAACTTTGTATTTATTTCACATAATGATCACAAAACATCTTGTGAATTCTCCGTATTTCAGTCATAACTCGCACATGAGAGCACATACTATATCACAACCATCTTGTTCACCCATCCTTCTACTGTATACACATAACGAGCACGAGTAACTACAATAATGGAAGACAGAACTTGATAGACATATATTGATATCGATATAAAACTTCAACATTGTGTATGTTGTAAAGTATCAAGCCAGGAAGCGATTGCCAAATAAGAGGTAATCTCTGATAGAAAGGAGAACCACAAACCACTTTTCCAAGAAAGAATAGAACTTTTAGTTCATGAATATCGTAAAACTCTGGAAATTATATTTTCTCTCTGTATTAATAGCAATATTGTAATATTTGAAATATATTTTGGTGGGGTTGGACCCTTGACCTCCTCCAATGTATGCCCATGGTCAGTAGATAGGTGTGCGAGAAGTGAAATAAAATGTAATTATTTCTGTAAATAAAGTGTAAAGAAATCTATTTCCCAGGAGCTTTTTGATTTCAAACCAGTGATCACTTGTTAAGGAATACCTAATAGGAGGGTACTTCAATGAATAAACTAACAAATTAATTTGTAATATATTTTATATAACAACAGATAATTGACATAATTATGCATTCGTTCATTTTTCACATTCTATGGTACATGTCATTGCAATTAAATGTAACATCATATCTATCTATACAAACCATCATGCCACTGAATGGTAAAATAGGGATGTTCTTATGTGTGTATTTATCTCCCTTTCTTTCATTCACTGGAAGGATGGTTGCTGCATTCTTCCCCAAATCTTATCATTTTTTCATCCATTATATACTTTAAAATTGCGTTAGATATACATAACAGCTACTTACCCAATACATTTTGGAACTTAAATTCCAAAGACTTGGTATAAGCTATCTATTTTATTATGGAACATGAGCTTGTGAAATGAGGTATGTACAAATGTTTTTTTGAAGTTAACTAGGAAGTGGCACCATACATTTATGAACAATAACATTCTTACATAGTGTAACATCTGCTAATAGGCCACCAGGGTATAACTTGTGCAATATCATACAGGAAGTTGAAGGGTTTACATACATAGTATTGTGTGATTTGTGACTCACACAAGAGCATTATCCTCATCAATTAAGATATGCAGTAAGAATAAATATCTCAATGGAATTTACATGTATTAATGTACATTTTTATACTGTATACTGAAACTTATAGTTCAATAGGTAAATGCATCTGATTATACAAAAAAGTGAAGATGTTAGTAAAAATCAGATCTTCATTATCACAATGTAAGGCTGCAGGCAGTGAGCAGAATAAGAGTATTTTTCCAGAAGTCTGAATGGTGGGAGTAAGACTGCAATGGATTCACAGAGTGGCACATCTGAAGTTTCTCGTTTTCTCAGTTTAAGCTTAAAAATAGCTGTTTTAGAAACAAGTATTAGAAAATAGGGTGTCCATCCAAATAACAGGTAATGTGACATGTATGGAGAATTTCATCACTTACACAGCAATTATGGAAGTTTCCAAAGCTTTTCTCCTGTGCCTTTGTAGTCTTCAGTAGATTTGTTAAACTCTTTGTCCTTCTCATTCTATTAAAATACTCTTGAATTAAACTTTTCTTCTTTCAAGAGCACTTGTCCCATCATGCTGTATCTACCAAGAAAATTCTTACGAAAACAGTAACGAGCAGTGCAAGAGTAGACCGTGAGCCTATCTGCTCTGCCTGGATCATGGTCATCCCCATAGCATTATTAAACTTAATTCTTAAAAAGAATTTACTGTCTTAGATCCTAGATGTATCTTAAAAATAAAGTATTGAGTAGTTGGAACTTTATTACAAGTAATGAACTTTATTTCGGTTCTGTATTGACTTTAAATATCTAGGATAAAATTCTAAAAAAATAATTTAACTCTATTAAGTCCACCTATTCAATACAAATTATTTCCATTTAATAAATGGTCTGTCTGAAATGCTACGTAGTAGGACATGTTTTGTCCTAGCCTAGAGTTCACCCATCTTCAGCTTAAAATATACAAGGATGAAAAATAATGTTAATGTCAATACGGATACGAACTATGAAATTTATAAGTTGTAAAATCGATAGCATTACACAGGTTTATGAATTCTTTAACTTGCCACAAGTGCCACCACTCTACTTGTCGCTTGCAGCATGGCCACATCATCATTCTGATGTGGACCACAATGCTAATTTACTTCAATAAATAATTGTTGCCAAAGATTTCATAGTTTCAATCAATATTTCATAATTAGCATAAACCTGTCTTTTGTCTTTTTAAGAATTAGCATTAGAGGAGAAAGAGAAGGGGGAATGTACTGTAAAAATTGGGGAAGAGATCTTGAAATTATGGAGACTTTCAAATGCTTGGGAAAACAGAAATCAGTAAAAAGACACAAGAGATAAATACATTCTACCATACATCTGGAAGAAGAAAATGAGTAATACACAAGATGTATTATTACCCGATACTAACATATATAGCACCTGAACAATGATGAAAAGACAGAAGAGTCCAGGCCTATGCAATGAAATTTAAAAGAAGTATGATAAAAATTACAAGAAAGGACAGAGTATGAAATGAGGATGTCAGAAAGGAAATCAGAAGGCTACCAAAGCAGATGACGGAGGCTAAGATTGAAGGAAGGAGAACAAGAGGTAGACCCAGACTAAGATGGACTTGATCAAGTAAAAGAAGGAACGTGGAAAAATAATATTCAGGTGCTAGATAAAAATGATTTTAAGGAAAAACAGCAAAGTTTAATTAGAATATATGTAATGTCCTAAATAGTCCACCTGGTGGCCACAATCGTTTAGGTGTTATGTCTATATGGTCCGAGTTGGTGGCGGGGAAAAAAATTCACCATCAGGATGTTGGCCGGAAGGATAGTAGAGGTGGTGATATACCATCTCTCCGCCGTGTTCATGTAGAGCGAGGGCATATCGATGCTGTTTATGACAATTCGTCCATCAGATGGAGACATTAAACCTTGAGCAGACCCCTTGGTGTTATTCGATAGGAGTAGGATATGTTCTGACACTGGGTTTCACCCTCATCATCATCTCGCATCCAGACTGCAGGTTGCCTGTGGGTGTCAAACAGAAAGACTTGCACCAGGCAAGCTGGATGTGTCCTTGGACACACCTGGTACTAAAATTCATGTGATAAATAAGCTCTGTTGTAAACCAGAAATAAATTAATTAAAGAAAACTGCAATGTTTTTAAAAATCTCTGAAATGTTACCATGTCAATGGTTTGTATGTATCACAGTGCCTCATTTGTCTCGTGTTGAATGCTTGGTTTATTTGCATATGCCAGATGTCCTAAATGTTTTATTTCTGAAAACATTCTTTTTGACTAATTTCTATAAAGAGCACCTGTAGAATACAATGGAAAAATTTGTGCAGTATTTTATACTGTATCAGCGTTTTGCAGGAAACATGAACATTAAAAATAAATTAAGGGCTGAGGATTAGATAGACGTTGAATTCATCTTCACAGTGTTCCTCCAAAATTCAAGTGATATAAAGAACAGTTTTTCTTTGCAAGCATTAAGGGACATAATGAAAATCTTGATTCATGTATCATTCACTCCTTGCATACCAGCATGGTAAAATGTTGGATAATTCATACAAATGTCTTACTCCTGTCTTAACTCTTACATAAATGATGGACTTCTATTACCAGTAGATGAGAAAATAAAATGCATATTATATAACTTCCTAACTGATGGATAATGACAAATATTTTTAAGAATTATGGTAACTTATTTATTGATCTTACCCTGATATTCTTATTACAGCAGATGTTTCACTGTGGTAATGGTGCTTTTGTCTAACAATTCATTGTCTCATCTGAACACTTTTAACATGGGACTTATAATATTCATTCACCTACTTTAAATGCTAGTAATATATATAAAAACTTAACAGGCTATTGATAGGTAATGTTACATATAATTATTATATGCAGCCTATATTCTGCTTGGGTGAACATAACAGTATAATACACCCTTATTAATAATGCATTTGTTTATGTATATATAATATTCATAATTATCATATCATAGCTTTTGTATCTTACATTCCCCTTACAATCTCATAAAGTACAAAAATATATTCTATATAATACACTGGTTCAGGGTTGGAAACTATCTTTTTGTAACTTTTCATTTTCTTAAATTTTACATTTTATCCACTCCCATTGGCTATACTAACAAACATCAATATTTACTCTCATGTTCTAAGTAGTACACCATAGAGTTATTAGTCTTAACGTCTACAACAACCCTGTTTTCATTATTCTTGAAAATAAAAACTGATTGTTAATTTTTAGTTTGGAACTTCAATCAAAATATTCACTTCTGCTGTCAAAGAACTGTTTATTGAATCTGCTAGTTATGTTCAAAGGATTCGGCTTCTGGTGCAGTCAGATCTTGGGAAGAGTTTTAAATCTTGTTTCAGAACTAAATTCCTTCAATAGGGACAGATTGATACAACAATGATTATAACTCAGCATGAATTTTGTACATACTTCATAGAATGCTCTTCAAGTAATATCTCTCATTCTTTGCCTGTTGCATAGGATTATTTGGCTGGTGGTCTTAAACAGTAGTTATTTCAGTCAGTCTGTTTTGAGAGAATACAAGAAGGTTTGAAACCAATGGAGTCCCTCATTGCTCTGTCTGTTGCTAGAAGTGTGGTACTGGATAAGTCAGGGAATGCATCAATTCTGATACTGAATTATTTCAAAAACATCAAGAAAGAATATGTATGTGAGTAAGGTATTGCAAAATGAACATTATTATTCTTGCTTACAGAAGTTTTACATTTGGTGCCTGAATTATTTCATAAAGAATATTCCTAACTTATATTATCATTCATTAACTTACAAAGAAAGGAAATATCTTGTATAGAAAGCAGATTGTGAAAACAGATTGTTTTTTATTATGGAAGATTAAAAGTTCTATTTTACTCTGAAGTTTGAATTATTTTCTTATTGTCTATCAAAGTTCTATGGTTTGGAGTTACATTGTCTTTAGTGCTGTACTTAATGCAAAATTCCATAACAGAGAGATTTGGTTTTAGGATCTCTGCCTTGAAGGAAGGTGTATGTAGTAATTGATAAAATGGTAAAGATATGACAAACATTTTGAGAATATCTGGAAGAAATATGTTTCTATTGAAAAGTTGTCCAAATCCACATGAAACTTTGCTTAGAGTAGGCCTATACCTTGCATGAATAATTTATAACTGATTATTATTCTCAAAATGGAGAATTAATAACAGTTTGAAATTTTGTCTTCTGATTGTTGTGACAGCAAAATAGTGAAATTCATCATGAAATTTTTCCTCTCATGAAAAAAATTGGGGAAAGAATTGTGACAAGTTAGGATTTGTCACTATCTCATAGAATCTCTTAATAAACTATATTGACCATCGTTCTAACAATAAATATATATGGAAAATCACAGTAATAAAAGTTATATAAAGAGAGAATAATCAGGAAATTTACACGATTGTAACTGCATAGTATAAAAGAATGCTTTTCAATTTCTATTCCATGTAAATCTATGAAGTGATTGGCAAATGAAACAAATATTGCGTTATGTATAAGGCTATTTTTGTAAGAAATCCAATACATCATTTTAAAACTGTTAAGTACACAATATTACAAAATACAAAAAAACATAAAAAATTCTTGTAAAAAACTGGCATAATCTTCAGGTCTTTTCAACTATTTAGTCTTGTTACATAGGCCTAAAAGGAAGAATTTTATCACTAGGGAAACCAATTCCCCTTCAGTAATACTTGCACAACGTTAAAATACATTTGTGCGAAACATATCATCAATGAATATTCAATACTGCTCGACTTTTTAGAGTGCCATAAGCAATATCAACATCTAAAATGTATCATTGCTTCATTACAATAATGATTTTCTTTTCTTATCCTGTAAGATTTGAAAAGGAAGAACAATGTTTGCCTTATTCTGCAGCGAAAGCAACTCGTATTTCACTGTTTTATCTTTCTTTCTTATTTTGTATTCTTGACTTATGAAAGGTCTCACTTTTTATTTTTATTTTTTTTTTACATTGTAAAGTATTTAATTTTCAAGTACTAAATTGTTGTTAACTCATTTACTCTACATGAGAAAATTTGGAATCTCTCTCATCATTTGAAAAATGCATAAAAATATTTTTCTCCACATAATATCTTTTAAAATTAAATCTTAATCAGATGATGTGACTTCTTAACTCTGGGAATACAAAACTTTCTTTCCAGTGTTTGAAATATTTTGAAGCAATATTTTATAGCATTTTTGAGCTGCAGTGCAATTAGTTACCACTGTTAATACTGACAAGGGAAGGGTGCGTACTGGGGAATCGTCGAACTTATGTAAATTTTGCACACCCGTTAAATGAGCCAAAATAATTATTTCGGAAATTAACTCGTGCGACCTACAGAGAGCATTAAAAGTTTCTATGTTTGAATTAGCACGCTCGGCTAGGCAGGCAGTTACTCCATACACTACCCGGAACCTGCACTGTCCAAGAGCTGATTTGAGGCCACACTGACATACGCTTATAGTCATTGTATGGGATAAGTGCTTGTTTGTATAATAGTAATCAACATAGGCAAAGTTACTTTTGCGTTGAAAGGAAAATATGAAACATGTGATATTTAAGCACTTATCCTCACTTTAGTTAGGTGTGGTTGGTATAGAACTGCTTTGTGCTTTCAACATTTCTACCATGAGCATCATTTTTGTAGAAACTGTAAGGAGTAACTTGCTTTCATATGTAACGTCCCTCATCATACTGATTAATCTTTATTTTTGCTATAACAATCTTATTCTGTTGCCTTTTTGACCCATAATGAATGCAGCAATTAAATTATTTCTCTTAATACCACTACATCATTTTCATACAGTGCTACGCAATTACTAACGGAATAGAAAAGAAGATCAGTTGTGCGGTCCCTCGACGCATGAACCCAAAACACGCCGCAGTCCTGCCACACCTAAGCGTGCCAATTCAAACATGCAAACTTTAACACTTTCTGTAGGTCGCATAAATTAATTTCTGAAATAAATGTTTTGACTGTTTGTGTTATTCTTGGCTCGTTTAACGTGTGCAATATTTACGTAAGATTGCAATATATACTTTACGTAAGATACGTGATTCCCCGGTTTGTGCTCTTCCCTTGTCTAAATTCTTAATAATATGATTTTATTATTTGTTTTGAAAACAAACTTATGTTCTTTTAATGAATTGTAGTGTCATATTCTAACATTGTTCAAAATTATGATAGTACTATGCATTATGATTTCTTTCAAACAAGTTCAGTCTGTATGTGTGTGCTCTGTTCTCTCTTATAATTTGATTTCAAATTTACATTAGCCCTTAAAATGTACAATATTGTACATCCATGTGACAGAAAAAAGTTGAAGTAGCGTTACAATTCGGTTGATCCTCTCACTGAGCTCATTTTTCAATAATTTATTGCACAGTTTGCTAGTATTTTTTATCTTAAAGATTTTGCTCAATCAACCATCGTGTAGGTAGTGAATGCTGTTTCATTTTTCCATCTGAACCAAAAGAATACAGATTTCTGGAGTTTATAATCTATAATAAGATGAATTCATCAGCTACAAAGGATGAAATATGAAACCAAAAAATTAGTCATTATGGTGACACAAAACTCCAAATTAAAAAGAGGCTCGGCAAGCTCTCACAGATGCCACTATTGTCCTGTATCAAACTTTGAAATAGAAAAGCCAAATAGTTTATAGTCTGCTTTTTTTAAAAACTGCTTTTAAGTGCAAATTATTTGTATAGCTCATGCCATGATACAATTTGGCCATAACAGTAATAAGATACATGTTTTACAGCAATAAGTAGGTTTTAAAATGGAAAATTTATTTTTGTGATGGGATTTTATTATTATTATTATTATTATTATTATTATTATTATTATTATTATTATTATTATTATTCATTCTGCATCCCAGTTGTCTACTTCTTAATACATGGAGTGATTCATATGTCTTTGAGGTTCATTAAAATTATTTTGTATAGTGTAAGAGAACTGACTGATAGCGTATGTTTTTCTTGGCTATTCTATGTAAATACATGGCACACACAGATATAAAATTTAACATTTAATGAGTTGTATTTTATAAGACTTAGTTAAATGGGGTGAGCTGCAAACATATATTGTGAGCCAGATTCTCAGAAAGTTTTGTTCATTGCAATTCTTAAATAAAAGCAAGTTGTAAAAGAAAAGAGATACGACTTAAGAACTATTGGTTTTTGTGGTATCATTATGAGAAATAGTTTTCACGCTGTTGAAATAATGGTAGTGGTTGAATAGGAGATAAGTCATCTTCATCAAAACTAGGCTCCGTCTTCAGTGGAAGTGTGGCCAAAGCTTTTACTGAAAAATTAGAAAGAAAAATATACATTACTTCATGCACAAATCAAAGAAATTCTGTTTGGCAGGATAACGTACGATAGACATAGGGAAACTGTCTGTTCCAAACTTCTTATCGTATCTACTCCCCTTCAGTCCTTGTTCACCATGAAGCACCGCTCTTTGCAATACTCATAACACAGACTCTGAACTGCTCAATGAGACGACATCAAATGATAGTGGTCATAACAAAACACTTCACCTTGCACTGACATTTGTACCAAGTTATGCACCAACTCTAGCACCTCCTTCCTTTGAGAATTTAGAAATGGTCTTGTTCAAACACCAAATAAAAAATAAATAAAGATGAATTAAATAACTTTGTCTGGGATACAGTAGAATGTAGCAATTATTATTTCTCATGTAATAAAAATAATCTTCCTGGATGTTGTCTTAAATTATTATACATATGATAAAATTCTCTACATTGCTCTTTGTGGTTCAGTGGAGGAACTCCAAATTTATTCTTTTTACAAGCAAAGTACTGTTCTTTGACAGGAATCAATATAAAATCTTAGAGACGCTGATGAGATGTCTATCTTGGCCACTGAAGCTCAACTGGGACAAGAGAGTTAAAATCAATACTTCATTGTGCTACACCAATGTGAAGGAACAGAGTTCTTTATGATAAGGGCTGTGCAAGAGGTGATGTGGTGTTGTGGACAAATCCTCAGAGTGGGAATAGAGGTGGCAGCATATAGCAACTCTTTCTTTGTAGTTTCTGCCCACTTCTCCCGTGTATGGGGAAGTACATAGGCAAAATGTGAGCTTAAACATGCTCGGTAAAAATAGTCAGCTCTCCAATGTAAGGTACATGATGTTGGAAGGTTTTACACACATACACACTAAAAATGCTCAAATCTTCAGTATTCCTTGCTGTGGCATGTGTGATGTGCTACAGAGTGGTCAGAAACAACATGAACCAAGCATATGAGCAGTAGAGAGGGGGTCATACTGATAAATAATTTGAAAAAATAATTCAATATCACGTGCCACTGTCATTTTATCAGCTGTTGACCTTAGCCAATCAGATTGCTCACGGGTTAATTCTAATGAGCTTTGTGAGGTGGTTTTGATAAATGTGCACGTGGCTTAAGGCTGGTTTGAGGGCACCAAGGAAAGAAAAAACTTCGCTCAGGAATAGATTTAAACCCAGACCTCTAGCTGACATGATTGCACCATAGCAAGTGTGCTGCTGTGACACTGGCTGAAATCCACGGTATGTTTGTGTTTGATGCTAATTTCTCGGCATGGCTCTCAAGCCAGCCTTTAGTCTTGTGAAGATTTAGCAACATCGCCTCATAAAGCTAATTTGAATTCACCTGTGAAGCAATCCGATTGGCTAACTTCAGAATCTGATATACCCGGTTCACATTGTTTCCGACCACCCTGTATATCCCAGTAAATCTGTTGTCTCTCTTTTATTCTATTCCTTACAGATTATTAAAGTGGAATAATTCTGACTGACCTTTTTTTTTTTTGCTAGTGGATTTACGTCACTCTGACACAGATAGGTCCTTCTTGTAAACAGCCATGCCAGGGAAAGGAAAGGTAGTAACAACGGACAGCCCAGTGAAGCGCGCCCTACAGGAAGCTCTGAGAGACAAGGAAACACTCGCCACGCTAGCAAACATCATACAAGACCAGGTAGCCAGGGCCGTTATAGACCAACTTAAAGCTACGATAGATTTTAATACGAAAGTAATCGAGGAGATGAGGGAAGCGCTCGAAGCCAGAGACAAGACAATATCAGACCTCAGGGAGCAGCTCGAAACTAAAACCGATGCTCTCGAACAATATCAACGGCGGCAATCACTGCGTGTGTTCGGGGTGCGGGAATCGAGTGGTGAGGACACGGACAAAATTGTCATTGAGCTAGCTGACAGTATTGGAGTACATTTAACGCACGAGGACATAGACAGAAGTCACAGGGTAGGCAAGATGAGTACAGATAAGCCGCGTCCGATAATAGTGAAGTTCGTGTCGTACCGCAAACGGAACGAACTATTCAAATCTAAAAAGAAACTGAAAGGAACGGGCAAAACAATTAGAGAAGACCTCACGTCAATCAGGATGAAACTGTTGCAAGAAACGATCACTAGATTTTCTGTGTCCAATTGTTGGACAATAGACGGTACGATTATTGTGAAACACAATGGTGTGAAATATCGTGTGTCGAGCCGAGCGGAATTGGACAGGATCAAATAAACCGACAGACTGAAACTAACATGGCACTACACATTTTACAGTTTTAACTAACTTAGACACTAGACTTTTAATTACTAGACTATAATTACTATTCAAACTATTACTTTTAGGTTATATCTTCATTAGATTTACATATAATAACTAGGCAAGATAGCGTACAGGTTGGCAACTCAAAGCGAGAGTGCTGAACATGCTTCTATTTTCGGCAAGGTTACTGGTGGTCAGCTGAGCGGAATCTCCGCTCCCATACCTACACAGCCCCCTAGTACTAATCCGCTTACAAATGCTTTTAACAACTTTCCAAATTCCTTACAGGTAGTACATGCTAACGTTCAAAGTCTAATTCCTCACTTCCACGAACTCCGTAACATTATTGCTAATGTCAACCCTCACATCGTCATGAACGGAGAAACCTGGATGAAACCGTGGTTGTCAGATTCTCTTGTCCACCTCGAAAATTATACCTTGATCCGAAATGATCGCACAGGTAAAGCCGGCGGCGGAGTAGCTATGTATGTTAGGAACGACTTAAAATATAAAATAATTTACAAAACAACTAGTGAATACTGCGCAAGGCCCGAGTTCATGTTCATTGAAATTGAGGCTTTAGGTGTAAAGTGCTTACTGAGTGTTGTGTATCGCCCACCAAAGATTGGATACATCACCGACCTTGAAGACATCTTACTTGACCTCCTACCCAGGTATGAGCATGTTTTATTACTAGGAGACCTCAATACTGACATCCTTAACGACAAAATGACTGAGACTAAACAACTAATCAACATATTTAAATCTTGTAACATGACGATTTTGCCACTTAAACCAACACATCACACAGCCACGTCACATACATTACTGGACTTAATTGTGACGAATAACCCTGACAGAGTACTGACCCACGGGCAAATGTCTGCTTGCGGACTATCCAATCACGACTTAATTTATTTAGCTTATTCACTTAAATGCCCCAAGTACAGACCTAAATTAATTACATTCAGAGATATAAAACGTATAAATAACGAAGCCCTATTAGAAGATGCTGCAAACATACCTTGGCATAATGTCCATATTTTAGATAATATAGATGATAAAGTGGAGTTCTTAAACACACAACTGCTAGCTCTCCTTAATAAACACGCGCCAAAACGCACTGCTCGTGTAACACGCCCTGCGGCTCCATGGATGACGCAGGAAATACGAGACTTAATGACAGAGAGAGACAAAGCTTTCAGAAAATTTAAAACTAGCCAAATACCAAACGATTTTGACCTGTACAAGACCCTTCGTAACAGAACCACACAGGCCGTAAGGAATGCTAAAATAAGACACTCACAGAACATTTTGCTAACCCGAAACACGACAACAATCTGGAAAACCGTTAAAAAAATGGGCATAGGCAGAAATAAAATACATACTGCTGACGTTAAAATATCACTAGATGATTTAAACCAATACTTTACTACAAGACCCGTTAACATTGACGAGACAACAAAAGAACAGACGATTAACAAAATTCTACACAATGGCAATACTAACAATGGAGGAGAACAGTTATATTTTTCCCTCGTAACTCCTGCAGAAGTAAGACAAATTGCACGATCAATAAAGACAACTGCGACAGGATGTGACGAGATTGTTCCACAGTTACTGTTAAAAACTCTAGATGTAATCCTACCAACTCTAACCCACATCATAAATACCTCACTGATAACCGGCATATTCCCTTCCCTTTGGAAATATGCAATTGTTCGCCCCCTCCCCAAGACCAACAATCCCGTGGAACCCAAAGACTATCGATCCATTTGCATTTTACCATTTCTGTCCAAAATTTTGGAGAAAATAGTTCACAAACAAATAACCGCATATTTAAATAACAATATGCTTCTTGACAAATACCAATCTGGTTTTAGAAGCAATCATAGCACAACTACTGCACTGCTTAAAGTTACAAACGACATAGGAGTAGCTATGGATAAGGGAGAAGTTACTGTTTTAACTCTTCTAGACCTTAGTAAGGCCTTTGACTGCGTTGACACGGACATACTAATAGCAAAATTACGTGCTCTTAATTTCTCACAAAGCACACTATCCTGGATGTATTCCTATCTCTCTGATCGCCGGCAGTGTGTATCTACAGGTGAAAATTTCTCTTCATGGCAATCTGTAGAGACTGGAATACAACAGGGGTCAGTGCTAGCGCCACTCCTATTTTCGATCTTCATTTCAGGACTAACACAAGTAATTAAACATTGTCAATATCATGTGTACGCAGACGACATACAGATATATACACATGCACATCCTCGTGACTTACCGACTGCAATAAATAATATGAACGACGACCTAGGAAGAATATGTAGGTGGACCGATGACCATGCACTAAAAATCAATGCCCAAAAATCACAGTGTATTCTTTTAGCTACCCAAAAAACCCACGCACGACTTACAGACATCCATACCCACTCAGTAACATTAAGAGGCACTCAGTTACAATTCAAAGACACAGTTAAAAACTTAGGGATGATAATGGATAAAAACCTTAGTTGGAACGATCATGTAACAGGTATATGTCAGCGAGTGTTTTATTCCTTACATTCCCTTAAAAAACTCAGAGATCTACTCCCCCAAAATGTAAGAAAACTGCTTATCCAAAGTATGGTAATGCCAATATTCGACTACTGTGACGTAGTATACAGTAACCTGAATGCCTCACTTTCCATCAAGCTCCAAAAGGCACATAACGCATGCGTTCGATTTATTTCAGATATACCAAAGTTTAGCCATATTTCTCCCGCGTTTGCTAGGCTTTCATGGCTACGCTTAAGAGAGCGACGAAATTTACACACTCTTTCCCTGTTACATCGTATACTGAACCTTAACACACCTGAATACCTTGCCACACAATTCCATTACCTAGCATCACCTTCTAGTATTCCTACCAGATCATCATCCACCGCAGTACTAAGCATTCCCATTCACCGCTCAACTGGCTACAGTAGATCATTTATAGTCGCCGCCAGCCGAATTTGGAATTCCCTACCTGCTGAAATTAGGAGCGTGTCAAACCACCTCCGCTTTAAGAAACTCTGTCAAACCTGGTTAATAAATAATAATGATTTCTTATAACATAGTAGGATTAGATCATAGTTAAGTTTTAGATTAATTAAAACATTTAATTGCTACCTTAAGATATTAAACTGTAGATAATTTAGTGTATATTTAACTCTTCATGTAGGTGTATGTATGGTCGGACAGAATAGCAGGCTTCATAGCCTGAGTCCCGCCATATAAAACAAGACAATAAATAAATAAAAAAAAAGGTCTTATGGCGATGATGGGATAGGAAAGGCCTAGGAGTTGGAAGCGGCCGTGGCCTTGATTAAGGTACAAACCCCAGCATTTGCCTGGTGTGAAAATGGGAAACCACAGAAAACCATCTTCAGGGCTGCCAACAGTGGGATTCGAACCCACTATCTCCCAGATGCAAGCTCACATGATACAGATGTTGACTCCCATAGGGAACCTGAGACAAAGTCTCTAATAGCGCATTGGCACTGCCGGTGGCTCCAAACAGCCTACACAGTGGCCTCCACGGTATGCATTAGCCATGTGTCTTGGTGGGTGTGCTATTTACCAACTGACGAGCCCAATTTAGCACACTGAGGCGAATTGCTGGCAACCAGGAATGAGTTAGCTGGAAAATTTATAATGTCCAATAATGGATCATTTATATTGGTATTGCGTCCCTGACTGCACGGCCAACCCGCCCGGTGACTGACCTATTTAACAATATTTTCTGGAACTTTAGCTGCTGGTAAAAAAAAAAGACTGGGACAGTTTTTCCTGATGATGATATCACAGCCACAAGACCTCCAGTTTTATCTGTAATCTAAACTGAATGAACCAGACATTTCACATGCATTGACTTGGATTTGAACCAAGGCTATTTTGACAAGCAAGCCATTATGGCACAAGGCTATCACGCCTTCATTACTTTATTCAACTTTTTAATGGTATCCCTGATATGTAAGACAAGCGGACTGCACAAATAAAACAGTGGATCAGTTCTGGATTTGTAATATATTAATGTTATTGGTTTGGGAAATACGGTTGTTCCTTAAGCTGTACATGCTTCGAAACAGGCAACAGTCCTGTCAAACCTGTATTAGAATGTCAGAAGATTAATGGAATAAATCCAAAATCTGCTATTAGAAAGCAACAACATGTTACTGGTTTTATGTCCTGCTAACTATTTTATGGATTTTAGAGATGTGAAGGTGCTGGAATTTTATCTTGCATAAGTTATTTTACTTGCTAGTAAACCTACCAACATATGGCTGACATATTTGAGCACCTTTAACACATTGTGGTCGAAGCCTGTACACCATACGGGCAGTGTCATTTACAGCGGAGAACGAAGCCCGCACGATGCACGTTCTCTGGTTTTCATCATCATTGTTATTATGAAACAAACATTCTATGTGCGTTGCTCGACACTGCAGTATAAGATTTGCTTCATATAGTTCTCGAAAAAAAAAAAAAAAAAAAAAATATATATAAATGGCTGTAAACTACAGCTCTTCTTCCTTTCAAACTGTGTCAGAGCTGTGTGGACTCAACAGCAGTATGCATATAATGGCGGCCATGTGTGAACATAGACTGAAGGATAGATTGAACAGATCACACATAATACTTATGTACTAATTATTGCATAGATGTATCTGTTGTACAAACAATTCTGAATGACGTAAAAACCAAATAAACTCAATATCAGCCACATTTTATTAGTTAAAAGGTATTCGTTGAACTTGGAAAAAACCGGGCGAGTTGGCCGTGCGCGAAGAGGCGCGCGGCTGTGAGCTTGCATTACATGTAATAAATATCATTTTTGGTCCGTATTGATGATGTAGATTGAAATAATAACATTAAGTTATTTATTAGACCACCTAATCAATACAAAATCGTCTTGGATGATTTACATAAATTTGTTAGCTAATAGTGGGACATGTTTCGCCTTCTCTGAAGGCATCATCAGCCATAGTCTTAACCTTAAATTAAAAATAAGCGTCTAAATAACATGTAGTGATGAAATGAATTTTAAAATCTTGAAGAGATTTGAAGTAAAATAACATTAAAAATAACAATGATGGTTTGAAAATACAATGTGATGAGATACAATAGTGGAAGTATTAACAAAATTAACCTTAGAAGGCTGCTAAAATAAGTACAATGGAATAAAACAACAGATTGTTATACAACAAGTAGTAAGATTGCATAAAAGTAAAGTTGATAGTAATGGCGGTTATAATTAGACGATGGCGAAAAATCTTATGTAATCAAAGTAAAGAGGAGAGAGTAAAAGTCAAAGTTAGTCGAGAGATCCGAAGTTCATTATGATCTTGAAGATAAAGGATGAAAGTCAGATGCATATGGTGAAGTTGTAGAACACGTTGAGGATATGAAGTTGGTGAATAGAAGTTGAAGAACAGTTTCAAATAGGATCACTATGGACCATCTCAAAATTTGAAGTGATGTTCAAATGTTGTAAATTGTGAGTTTGTAGATATTCTAGTTGAAAAAGCATATACAAGTGGAATCTGTAAATGGAAGCAAGAAACGTAGAGTTAATTGTGTGAAAAGATATTTGAAAAATCTTGAAGTAGAATCGTATGCACTTACCACTTGACGGTGACAAAGATAGCTTGTAATATTATGAGTAAGAAGTATTTGCAACAGTAGACTTCTTGCTACGTGTGTTATAACTGAAGTTTTGTGTTGGAGGGGGATCTGTTTGCGTTGACGTAACTATTAGAGAGGGGCTGCTATTGGTGGGAGGGAAGGAAGAGAGTGTATTACTGCGCGTGTTGTAACGGTGTAAGGCTATTGGAGGGAGCGATGTTCCGGTGGGTGTGGCTATGGGTTTATTTGAATTAGAGGTACTAGCGGTGGGGGGAAGGGAGGGGGGTATATTAGCTGTAGGGGAGGTGGGAACTCTAATTGATGTGAGGTTGAAGATTTTTAAGAATTTGTTGGTGAGGGAAGTTGATTCTCGTAATAAAATAAGAATCTGTTCATACAAGGGGCTTTTTTTATCAATAGTGTCATTTAGATTTTTATCTTTATTAAAATGTTGGTCGAGGAAAATAAATAAGTTTTCATATTCTGTCATGAGTTTGCTTTTATCAACTCTTTTTAGGATATGGAGGTCTTGTTCTATTGTGGTGAATTTATGCCCGGTGTCCCTCATATGGTTGGCCATTGCGGAGAATTTGTTGTGTTTTTGGGCATTGTAATGCTCGGCGTATCTGGTAGAGAAGCTGCGGCCAGTTTGGCCAACATAAGAAAAATTACATGTAGAGCATTTCAATCTGTATATTCCTGATCCAGAGTAACTATTGTCTGTGATGTTGATAGAGTTGTGATTGAAGAATAAATTGCGATTAGTGTTTTTTGTTGTGTAGGCTATTTTTATTTCGTGCTTCATTAATGAATTGGTTATCGGGTAAATGCTATGGTTAGTGAACGTGAATTTAGCGTATTTTGGTTTGACGGGTTTTAATGGAGTTAAATTGGTAGCTAGTTTTAGTTTGGTTTTATTGATGATTTTATCAATCATATTCGTGTTAAATCCATTGAATTTAGCTATTTCCTTGATGAATAGTAATTCTTTCTTTAAATTAGTAGAGGACATAGGGATCTTTAATGCTCTATATATTAAACTGTGATAAGTGGCTTTTTTATGTGAGTTGGGATGTAAAGAATCATTTTTTATGGTTGTTGGAGAAAAGGTGGGTTTTCTGTATATTTGGAAGTCGAATTTGTTCAATGCTCGTGTGATTTTGATATCTAAGAAGTTCAGAGAGTTATTGAACTCATCTTCTTTAGTGAATTTAATATTATTATCTAAGTTGTTGAGGAATGATAGTATGTTATTGCTGTTGTTGATTTGTTTATCAATGATAGCTATGGTATCATCAACATAGCGATGCCAAAGACAGAGTCCGTTGATGTTATTAATAATCTTACTATGTTCGAGATTATCTAAGTATATGTCGGCTAGTATTCCAGATAACGGGTCTCCCATCGCTAGACCTTCTTGTTTGTAAATTTTCTTATTGAAGGTAAAATAGTTGTTGTCTAAAACGAAATTAAGTAATTTTAACCATTCATCAATTTCGATTTTACTCAATGTGCTATGTTTCAACAGATTGTTTTTTATGATGTTAATAGTATTGTTGATAGGGATATTAGTATACATGTTGGTGATGTCAAAAGAACATAAAACGTGGTTTGGTTGTAGACTGAACTTATTTAGGGAATTACAGAGTTCGATCGAGTTCTTTATGGGGTTGGAGTTGTGAAATTTGAAGTGTTTTTTTAGGAATTTGTGTAGGAATTGAGAGGTTTTATAGGTAGGACTATTGATACTATTAATTATAGGTCGAATGGGGACATCTTTTTTATGAATTTTGGGCAGTGATCTGACTGTAGGTAATTTTGGGTTCATTACAGTTAATTTCTGATAATCTTGATCATTTAAAATGAAGTTAGAATTTTTCAGAAGGTTCTTTAAGTTACGCTGTATTTTGTTTGTAGGATCTTTGTTAATTAAGGTATAGGTATTGTCTGAAAAAAAGGTTTCAGTTTTATTGATGTAATCTTGTTTGTTCATTATTACTATGGTGTTGCCCTTATCTGCTTTTGTAATTACTACGTTGTTGCTATGGATTTTGGATTTCAGGTTTAGAATTTGTTTCGAGACATTGTGGTTATTATTAGATGTTATCTCATTAATCAAAGTTGGGAGTTTCTTTTTTACTTCATATCGTACGTCATTCTGTTTATCAATTGGGATTTGTTTATCGATATTAGTTTCGGTTTCAGCGATGGTAGTGATGATGTCTTCTGCCTTTTTGTGATTAGGCCAATTATGTTTGATGCCTTTATCTAATAGATTTAATTCTTGGTTAGAGAAGGTTGCATTAGATAGGTTGATTGTAGTGGGAATGTTAGTCAAATGGGAAGGGGACACTTTGTTGTTTGTATTTTGGTCAGGAGTTTTACATTTGTTTTCTTGAAGACTAAGTAATTTATGGTTTAGGGTTTTCTGTTTCTTGTCTAATACGTAAGATAGTTTGAGGTCAGTGTACCTTAAAAATGAGCTCCATTCAAGTGGGGGTAATTTCTGAGAGATGGTCAAATGAGTCCTATATAATTGTAAATTTAGTAAAGATTTCTTCTTGTATAATAGTTTAATTTCATTTTTCAACCATATGTTGTTTACTTTCTTTTGAGTGGCATTAGATTTTGAATAGGGATGACTTTTTCTTTGTAAAGATTTGAGAAATGTAGGTACCAACTCTAATTTCAAGCAATCTTTAAGAAACTTGATATCTCTAGAAATCTTGCCTATTTTAATTTTTAGGTTTAAGTACTTGTTAGGTTTTACTAATGCCTGGTTGGCATTGACATTACATGTAATAAATATCATTTTTGGTCCGTATTGATGATGTAGATTGAAATAATAACATTAAGTTATTTATTAGACCACCTAATCAATACAAAATCGTCTTGGATGATTTACATAAATTTGTTAGCTAATAGTGGGACATGTTTCGCCTTCTCTGAAGGCATCATCAGCCATAGTCTTAACCTTAAATTAAAAATAAGCGTCTAAATAACATGTAGTGATGAAATGAATTTTAAAATCTTGAAGAGATTTGAAGTAAAATAACATTAAAAATAACAATGATGGTTTGAAAATACAATGTGATGAGATACAATAGTGGAAGTATTAACAAAATTAACCTTAGAAGGCTGCTAAAATAAGTACAATGGAATAAAACAACAGATTGTTATACAACAAGTAGTAAGATTGCATAAAAGTAAAGTTGATAGTAATGGCGGTTATAATTAGACGATGGCGAAAAATCTTATGTAATCAAAGTAAAGAGGAGAGAGTAAAAGTCAAAGTTAGTCGAGAGATCCGAAGTTCATTATGATCTTGAAGATAAAGGATGAAAGTCAGATGCATATGGTGAAGTTGTAGAACACGTTGAGGATATGAAGTTGGTGAATAGAAGTTGAAGAACAGTTTCAAATAGGATCACTATGGACCATCTCAAAATTTGAAGTGATGTTCAAATGTTGTAAATTGTGAGTTTGTAGATATTCTAGTTGAAAAAGCATATACAAGTGGAATCTGTAAATGGAAGCAAGAAACGTAGAGTTAATTGTGTGAAAAGATATTTGAAAAATCTTGAAGTAGAATCGTATGCACTTACCACTTGACGGTGACAAAGATAGCTTGTAATATTATGAGTAAGAAGTATTTGCAACAGTAGACTTCTTGCTACGTGTGTTATAACTGAAGTTTTGTGTTGGAGGGGGATCTGTTTGCGTTGACGTAACTATAAGAGGGGGGCTGCTATTGGTGGGAGGGAAGGAAGAGAGTGTATTACTGCGCGTGTTGTAACGGTGTAAGGCTATTGGAGGGAGCGATGTTCCGGTGGGTGTGGCTATGGGTTTATTTGAATTAGAGGTACTAGCGGTGGGGGGAAGGGAGGGGGGTATATTAGCTGTAGGGGAGGTGGGAACTCTAATTGATGTGAGGTTGAAGATTTTTAAGAATTTGTTGGTGAGGGAAGTTGATTCTCGTAATAAAATAAGAATCTGTTCATACAAGGGGCTTTTTTTATCAATAGTGTCATTTAGATTTTTATCTTTATTGAAATGTTGGTCGAGGAAAATAAATAAGTTTTCATATTCTGTCATGAGTTTGCTTTTATCAACTCTTTTTAGGATATGGAGGTCTTGTTCTATTGTGGTGAATTTATGCCCGGTGTCCCTCATATGGTTGGCCATTGCGGAGAATTTGTTGTGTTTTTGGGCATTGTAATGCTCGGCGTATCTGGTAGAGAAGCTGCGGCCAGTTTGGCCAACATAAGAAAAATTACATGTAGAGCATTTCAATCTGTATATTCCTGATCCAGAGTAACTATTGTCTGTGATGTTGATAGAGTTGTGATTGAAGAATAAATTGCGATTAGTGTTTTTTGTTGTGTAGGCTATTTTTATTTCGTGCTTCATTAATGAATTGGTTATCGGGTAAATGCTATGGTTAGTGAACGTGAATTTAGCGTATTTTGGTTTGACGGGTTTTAATGGAGTTAAATTGGTAGCTAGTTTTAGTTTGGTTTTATTGATGATTTTATCAATCATATTCGTGTTAAATCCATTGAATTTAGCTATTTCCTTGATGAATAGTAATTCTTTCTTTAAATTAGTAGAGGACATAGGGATCTTTAATGCTCTATATATTAAACTGTGATAAGTGGCTTTTTTATGTGAGTTGGGATGTAAAGAATCATTTTTTATGGTTGTTGGAGAAAAGGTGGGTTTTCTGTATATTTGGAAGTCGAATTTGTTCAATGCTCGTGTGATTTTGATATCTAAGAAGTTCAGAGAGTTATTGAACTCATCTTCTTTAGTGAATTTAATATTATTATCTAAGTTGTTGAGGAATGATAGTATGTTATTGCTGTTGTTGATTTGTTTATCAATGATAGCTATGGTATCATCAACATAGCGATGCCAAAGACAGAGTCCGTTGATGTTATTAATAATCTTACTATGTTCGAGATTATCTAAGTATATGTCGGCTAGTATTCCAGATAACGGGTCTCCCATCGCTAGACCTTCTTGTTTGTAAATTTTCTTATTGAAGGTAAAATAGTTGTTGTCTAAAACGAAATTAAGTAATTTTAACCATTCATCAATTTCGATTTTACTCAATGTGCTATGTTTCAACAGATTGTTTTTTATGATGTTAATAGTATTGTTGATAGGGATATTAGTATACATGTTGGTGATGTCAAAAGAACATAAAACGTGGTTTGGTTGTAGACTGAACTTATTTAGGGAATTACAGAGTTCGATCGAGTTCTTTATGGGGTTGGAGTTGTGAAATTTGAAGTGTTTTTTTAGGAATTTGTGTAGGAATTGAGAGGTTTTATAGGTAGGACTATTGATACTATTAATTATAGGTCGAATGGGGACATCTTTTTTATGAATTTTGGGCAGTGATCTGACTGTAGGTAATTTTGGGTTCATTACAGTTAATTTCTGATAATCTTGATCATTTAAAATGAAGTTAGAATTTTTCAGAAGGTTCTTTAAGTTACGCTGTATTTTGTTTGTAGGATCTTTGTTAATTAAGGTATAGGTATTGTCTGAAAAAAAGGTTTCAGTTTTATTGATGTAATCTTGTTTGTTCATTATTACTATGGTGTTGCCCTTATCTGCTTTTGTAATTACTACGTTGTTGCTATGGATTTTGGATTTCAGGTTTAGAATTTGTTTCGAGACATTGTGGTTATTATTAGATGTTATCTCATTAATCAAAGTTGGGAGTTTCTTTTTTACTTCATATCGTACGTCATTCTGTTTATCAATTGGGATTTGTTTATCGATATTAGTTTCGGTTTCAGCGATGGTAGTGATGATGTCTTCTGCCTTTTTGTGATTAGGCCAATTATGTTTGATGCCTTTATCTAATAGATTTAATTCTTGGTTAGAGAAGGTTGCATTAGATAGGTTGATTGTAGTGGGAATGTTAGTCAAATGGGAAGGGGACACTTTGTTGTTTGTATTTTGGTCAGGAGTTTTACATTTGTTTTCTTGAAGACTAAGTAATTTATGGTTTAGGGTTTTCTGTTTCTTGTCTAATACGTAAGATAGTTTGAGGTCAGTGTACCTTAAAAATGAGCTCCATTCAAGTGGGGGTAATTTCTGAGAGATGGTCAAATGAGTCCTATATAATTGTAAATTTAGTAAACACATTTGAACATCACTTCAAATTTTGAGATGGTCCATAGTGATCCTATTTGAAACTGTTCTTCAACTTCTATTCACCAACTTCATATCCTCAACGTGTTCTACAACTTCACCATATGCATCTGACTTTCATCCTTTATCTTCAAGATCATAATGAACTTCGGATCTCTCGACTAACTTTGACTTTTACTCTCTCCTCTTTACTTTGATTACATAAGATTTTTCGCCATCGTCTAATTATAACCGCCATTACTATCAACTTTACTTTTATGCAATCTTACTACTTGTTGTATAACAATCTGTTGTTTTATTCCATTGTACTTATTTTAGCAGCCTTCTAAGGTTAATTTTGTTAATACTTCCACTATTGTATCTCATCACATTGTATTTTCAAACCATCATTGTTATTTTTAATGTTATTTTACTTCAAATCTCTTCAAGATTTTAAAATTCATTTCATCACTACATGTTATTTAGACGCTTATTTTTAATTTAAGGTTAAGACTATGGCTGATGATGCCTTCAGAGAAGGCGAAACATGTCCCACTATTAGCTAACAAATTTATGTAAATCATCCAAGACGATTTTGTATTGATTAGGTGGTCTAATAAATAACTTAATGTTATTATTTCAATCTACATCATCAATACGGACCAAAAATGATATTTATTACATGTAATGTCAATGCCAACCAGGCATTAGTAAAACCTAACAAGTACTTAAACCTAAAAATTAAAATAGGCAAGATTTCTAGAGATATCAAGTTTCTTAAAGATTGCTTGAAATTAGAGTTGGTACCTACATTTCTCAAATCTTTACAAAGAAAAAGTCATCCCTATTCAAAATCTAATGCCACTCAAAAGAAAGTAAACAACATATGGTTGAAAAATGAAATTAAACTATTATACAAGAAGAAATCTTTACTAAATTTACAATTATATAGGACTCATTTGACCATCTCTCAGAAATTACCCCCACTTGAATGGAGCTCATTTTTAAGGTACACTGACCTCAAACTATCTTACGTATTAGACAAGAAACAGAAAACCCTAAACCATAAATTACTTAGTCTTCAAGAAAACAAATGTAAAACTCCTGACCAAAATACAAACAACAAAGTGTCCCCTTCCCATTTGACTAACATTCCCACTACAATCAACCTATCTAATGCAACCTTCTCTAACCAAGAATTAAATCTATTAGATAAAGGCATCAAACATAATTGGCCTAATCACAAAAAGGCAGAAGACATCATCACTACCATCGCTGAAACCGAAACTAATATCGATAAACAAATCCCAATTGATAAACAGAATGACGTACGATATGAAGTAAAAAAGAAACTCCCAACTTTGATTAATGAGATAACATCTAATAATAACCACAATGTCTCGAAACAAATTCTAAACCTGAAATCCAAAATCCATAGCAACAACGTAGTAATTACAAAAGCAGATAAGGGCAACACCATAGTAATAATGAACAAACAAGATTACATCAATAAAACTGAAACCTTTTTTTCAGACAATACCTATACCTTAATTAACAAAGATCCTACAAACAAAATACAGCGTAACTTAAAGAACCTTCTGAAAAATTCTAACTTCATTTTAAATGATCAAGATTATCAGAAATTAACTGTAATGAACCCAAAATTACCTACAGTCAGATCACTGCCCAAAATTCATAAAAAAGATGTCCCCATTCGACCTATAATTAATAGTATCAATAGTCCTACCTATAAAACCTCTCAATTCCTACACAAATTCCTAAAAAAACACTTCAAATTTCACAACTCCAACCCCATAAAGAACTCGATCGAACTCTGTAATTCCCTAAATAAGTTCAGTCTACAACCAAACCACGTTTTATGTTCTTTTGACATCACCAACATGTATACTAATATCCCTATCAACAATACTGTTAACATCATAAAAAACAATCTGTTGAAACATAGCACATTGAGTAAAATCGAAATTGATGAATGGTTAAAATTACTTAATTTCGTTTTAGACAACAACTATTTTACCTTCAATAAGAAAATTTACAAACAAGAAGGTCTAGCGATGGGAGACCCGTTATCTGGAATACTAGCCGACATATACTTAGATAATCTCGAACATAGTAAGATTATTAATAACATCAACGGACTCTGTCTTTGGCATCGCTATGTTGATGATACCATAGCTATCATTGATAAACAAATCAACAACAGCAATAACATACTATCATTCCTCAACAACTTAGATAATAATATTAAATTCACTAAAGAAGATGAGTTCAATAACTCTCTGAACTTCTTAGATATCAAAATCACACGAGCATTGAACAAATTCGACTTCCAAATATACAGAAAACCCACCTTTTCTCCAACAACCATAAAAAATGATTCTTTACATCCCAACTCACATAAAAAAGCCACTTATCACAGTTTAATATATAGAGCATTAAAGATCCCTATGTCCTCTACTAATTTAAAGAAAGAATTACTATTCATCAAGGAAATAGCTAAATTCAATGGATTTAACACGAATATGATTGATAAAATCATCAATAAAACCAAACTAAAACTAGCTACCAATTTAACTCCATTAAAACCCGTCAAACCAAAATACGCTAAATTCACGTTCACTAACCATAGCATTTACCCGATAACCAATTCATTAATGAAGCACGAAATAAAAATAGCCTACACAACAAAAAACACTAATCGCAATTTATTCTTCAATCACAACTCTATCAACATCACAGACAATAGTTACTCTGGATCAGGAATATACAGATTGAAATGCTCTACATGTAATTTTTCTTATGTTGGCCAAACTGGCCGCAGCTTCTCTACCAGATACGCCGAGCATTACAATGCCCAAAAACACAACAAATTCTCCGCAATGGCCAACCATATGAGGGACACCGGGCATAAATTCACCACAATAGAACAAGACCTCCATATCCTAAAAAGAGTTGATAAAAGCAAACTCATGACAGAATATGAAAACTTATTTATTTTCCTCGACCAACATTTTAATAAAGATAAAAATCTAAATGACACTATTGATAAAAAAAGCCCCTTGTATGAACAGATTCTTATTTTATTACGAGAATCAACTTCCCTCACCAACAAATTCTTAAAAATCTTCAACCTCACATCAATTAGAGTTCCCACCTCCCCTACAGCTAATATACCCCCCTCCCTTCCCCCCACCGCTAGTACCTCTAATTCAAATAAACCCATAGCCACACCCACCGGAACATCGCTCCCTCCAATAGCCTTACACCGTTACAACACGCGCAGTAATACACTCTCTTCCTTCCCTCCCACCAATAGCAGCCCCTCTCTAATAGTTACGTCAACGCAAACAGATCCCCCTCCAACACAAAACTTCAGTTATAACACACGTAGCAAGAAGTCTACTGTTGCAAATACTTCTTACTCATAATATTACAAGCTATCTTTGTCACCGTCAAGTGGTAAGTGCATACGATTCTACTTCAAGATTTTTCAAATATCTTTTCACACAATTAACTCTACGTTTCTTGCTTCCATTTACAGATTCCACTTGTATATGCTTTTTCAACTAGAATATCTACAAACTCACAATTTACAACATTTGAACATCACTTCAAATTTTGAGATGGTCCATAGTGATCCTATTTGAAACTGTTCTTCAACTTCTATTCACCAACTTCATATCCTCAACGTGTTCTACAACTTCACCATATGCATCTGACTTTCATCCTTTATCTTCAAGATCATAATGAACTTCGGATCTCTCGACTAACTTTGACTTTTACTCTCTCCTCTTTACTTTGATTACATAAGATTTTTCGCCATCGTCTAATTATAACCGCCATTACTATCAACTTTACTTTTATGCAATCTTACTACTTGTTGTATAACAATCTGTTGTTTTATTCCATTGTACTTATTTTAGCAGCCTTCTAAGGTTAATTTTGTTAATACTTCCACTATTGTATCTCATCACATTGTATTTTCAAACCATCATTGTTATTTTTAATGTTATTTTACTTCAAATCTCTTCAAGATTTTAAAATTCATTTCATCACTACATGTTATTTAGACGCTTATTTTTAATTTAAGGTTAAGACTATGGCTGATGATGCCTTCAGAGAAGGCGAAACATGTCCCACTATTAGCTAACAAATTTATGTAAATCATCCAAGACGATTTTGTATTGATTAGGTGGTCTAATAAATAACTTAATGTTATTATTTCAATGTGAGCTTGCATCCGGGAGATAGTAGGTTCGAATCCCACTATCGGCAGCCCTGAAAATGGTTTACCGTGGTTTCCCATTTTCACACCAGGCAAATGCTGGGGCTGTACCTTAATTAAGGCCACGGCCGCTTCCTTCCAACTCCTTGTCCTTTCCTATCCCATCGTCGCCATAACACCTATCTGTGTCGGTGCGACGTAAAGCCCCTAGCAAAAAAAAAAAAAATGAACTTGGAAAAAAATGAAAACCTACTAATTTCAATCCACTATTTCGATGGTAAAAGATCTCTGAACTGTGTTACAGCCCTTACACGTATGAAGTAGAAAGTATGAACTCAAATATAGTGAAACAAAAATAGTCCAAGTTCAAAACTAGTATTTAACTTAAAAATCCAAAATTAGTAAAACATGACCAGTCTGGATGATTAAAATGTATGAAAGTGCGTTAAATACTACTGCACTGAGCCAGGATCAAACTCACCAACTTGAGGGCAGAAGGCCAACTCTCTACTATCTGAGCTACTCAGCCTAGTGCTGGACTTTTTTGTTTATTGAACTACCCATGTCATTTTTTCAATTTTCTTTGTGTCGCACCAGCACAGATAGGTTTTAAGGGAATGATGGGATAGAAAAGGGCTAGGAGTGGAAAGGAAGCCACCATAGCCTTAGTTAAAGTACAGCCCCAGCATTTGCCTTGTGTGAAAATGGGAAACCATGGAAAACCATCCTCAGTGCTGCCGACAGCAGGGTTTGACCCCACTATTTCCCGAATGAAAGCTGATAGCTATGTGACGCAAACTGTGCAGCCACTTGCTCAGTGCTGGACTTTTAAGCTGTAATGTAAGGTCAGATTTTTTCGCTCAAAAATGATATGGTGTGAGGAAGACCATCCAACTTATACATCCCCCGCCAACGTCTGAAATGCCAAAACAACTCTGACGACCACCGAGTTCTTTTACATGCCGGTAAATGGTGGCGTATTTGAGTTGGGGTGCCTCCTGGTGTACAGAATAAGAGACTTTCCAGAATATGTGTTTCTCTCTTATATCACTCTTGGATTATTAATAGGTCAATCAAATATAAATGGGATTTTTGTTTCTGAAAATCAACAGTTGTTAGGACTGGCCCTGCGTTTCTGCTATGTTTAGGTGGGACCGTTACGAGTGGGGAGAGCATTCTGTTAGATATTTTCCGCCGTTTCATCAGTAATGCTCACGATGTTGGAGCAACAGGTGCACCTCTCCACTGCGCAATGCATAATTATAACATTTCTTGCTCGTGAAGGAGTTACAGCGGCGGAAATTTTCCAAAGATTGACTGCACAGCTCGGTGATCAAACATTGTCATGGACGTGTGTCTATAAGGAGTGGTGGAGGAAAGGGGAGGCAGCACCAGTGAAAGCCAAGACTCCAAGCAAGGTTCTTGGGCAAGGCATTTTGCTGATTGATTTTTTTGCATGAGCAACGCACAATCAATGCTGCTTACTACTGCGAGCTGTTGTACAAGGCGAGGGTTGCATATCGGTGCAAAAGACGAGACCAACTAATTCGACAATGCTCGGTCCCATACTGCAGCTCTGTCTCTAAGCTACAGGAAACGCACTGGACAACACCTGATCATCCACTTTACAGCCCAGACTTATCGCCCTGCGATTTCAATTTGTTCGGACAACTTAAAGAAGCTCTAGGAGGGCGATGATTTGAAGATGACGAGAATGTGGAAGACTTTGTGCACAACTGGCTGGTGACACGACCACGTTCTTTTTAAGATGGGGGCATCAAAAAGCTGCCCATACACTAAGACAAATGCATTTCCAAAGCAAGAAACTATATGAAAAAATAAATTGTAATTGCCTTGTGTTTTTCAATAAATGAATTTAAATAAAAAATAAAACCCCGTTTATATTTGATCCCCCCTCGTACTTATTAGTGTTTGAATGTTTACATTGTAACAAATAATTTCAAAATTCTGAGCATAATGAAGTCCTTCAGCTACGTACAGAAATGGAGGGAAATATTTTAAATATACATTTTTAAGAACTATTATTCTTTTGTTCACAGTTATCATTTTATTACTTGCTTTTGTTGTTACAGCTTTATATATAGGACAGTGGTGTTTAATAAATCTGTTTTACTATGTCACTGACAGTGAATGTAATACTGTAATTACCTGCATGTGAGATTGGAAAGTCCTGAGTAAGTTGGCTACACAGTTTGGGTGAATTAACTGTGAACTTGCATTCAGGAGAGGGTGGCATTTGAACTCCACTGTCGGCAGCCCTAAAGATTTTTTTCCATGGTTTCCATTTTTCACACCAGGCAAATGCTGGGGCTGTACCTTCATTAAGACCACGGTCACTTCCTTCCCAGTTCTAGCCCTGCACTGCCCTACTGTCACTACAGACCTGTCTGAGTTGGTGCAACATAAAGCAATTTAAAAAGCAAAAAGGAGAGATTGGAAAGTATGAAATATTATGACCATTTTAACAATTTTTTCCAGAAAGATGCAGAAAGAATTTGTACCTTAGAAGCACACTTATGTTCTCTTTGTGGAATAGTGGTAGAGTTTTGGCCTCTGGATCCCAAAATCACAACCCCCTGTGGATGGGGGCAGTAGAATAACACCTGCGGTATCCCCTGCCTGTTGTAAGAGGTGACTAAAAGGGGCCCAAGGGACTCAACTTGGGAGCATGGATTGGCAACAGCGGGACCCTTGGGGTCCTTAGCTGAGTCCTGTCATTGCTTCCACTCACTTGTGCCAGGCTCCTCACTTTCATCTATCCTATCCGACCCCCCTTGGTCAAATTTTGTTCTTTTCCGACCCCGACGGTATTAGTCAAAAACATATCAGATGTAAGGCTTTTCAGGTGTTTGCTCTATTAACCAGCGTTTCGTCTTAGGTCTGACACTAGACTCATCAGAGTGGGATGTGTCAGACCCTACCCACTGACGCTGGGGTGTAATGCAGGTGAACTTATCAGAAGCCCTTATAAGAGGCACAGTCTGATAACTGCATATGGGAGACAAATCTCCACAATGGAATTATTGCCCGCTTAGCAATTCAGAATGGAAAATTCTAAATTACCATGGACACTCGAGGCCTAGGGAGTTTTTCATTTTCATGCCCTTCATGGCCCTTGTCTTTCTTTGGCAAATACCTTCCTTTTTATAAATGCCGGATCCCTTCTATTTTTTCTCTCTGATTAGTGTTATGTAGAGGATGGGTGCCTAGTTGTACTTCCTCTTGAAACAATAATCACCACCACCACCATATCCCAAGATTGCAGGTTCTAACCCAACAGAGGTAGTCAAACTTTTGAAGTGCAGCAAAACAATGTCTGTTCGGCACTTCATGTTGTTCAATGTTGGCATGTAAAAGAACTCTCATGATGGAGTTTGTGTTCATCTGAAAAAACTTATTAAAATTCAGTTATGAATTGTCAAAGAGTGTCCTTTGTTATTCTCTGCCATCTAGTAGAGTACAATGAAACTTTGAAACAGTCAAGTAGGCAGCTTGGTGTCAAATCAAAATACACTGACTGACAGTGACAATGCAACACCAAGGAGGAGTGGTTCGAAAGGGATGAAAGTTGGGGAAAAAACAGAGACGGCACGGACGAATAATTGATGTTTATTTCAAATCGATGTGCAGGTTACACAATGCGCACGGCATTGACTCAGTAGGATGTAGGACCACCGCGAGCGGCGATGCACGCAGAAACACGTCGAGGTACAGAGTCAATAAGAGTGCGGATGGTGTCCTGAGGGATGGTTCTCCATTCTCTGTCAACCATTTGCCACAGTTGGTCGTCCGTATGAGGCTGGGGCAGAGTTTGCAAACAGCGTCCAATGAGATCCCACACGTGTTCGATTGGTGAGAGATCCGGAGAGTACGCTGGCCACGGAAGCATCTGTACACCTCGTAGAGCCTGTTGGGAGATGCGAGCAGTGTGTGGGCGGGCATTATCCTGCTGAAACAGAGCATTGGGCAGCCCCTGAAGGTACGGGAGTGGGAGTGCCACCGGCCGCAGCACATGCTGCACGTAGCGGTGGGCATTTAACGTGCCTTGAATACGCACTAGAGGCGACGTGGAATCATACGCAATAGCGCCCCAAACCATGATGCCGCGTTGTCTAGCGGTAGGGCGCTCCACAGTTACTGCCGGATTTGACCTTTCTCCACGCCGACGCCACACTCGTCTGCGGTGACTATCACTGACAGAACAGAAGCGTGACTCATCGGAGAACACGACGTTCCGCCATTCCCTCATCCAAGTCGCTCTAGCCCGGCACCATGCCAGGCGTGCACGTCTATGCTGTGGAGTCAACGGTAGTCTTTTGAGCGGACGCCGGGAGTGCAGGCCTCCTTCAACCAATCGACGGGAAATTGTTCTGGTCGATATTGGAACAGCCAGGGTGTCTTGCACATGCTGAAGAATGGCGGTTGACGTGGCGTGTGGGGCTGCAACCGCTTGGCGGCGGATGCGCCGATCCTCGCGTGCTGACGTCACTCGGGCTGCGCCTGGACCCCTCGCACGTGCCACATGTCCCTGCGCCAACCATCTTCGCCACAGGCGCTGCACCGTGGACACATCCCTATGGGTATCGGCTGCGATTTGACGAAGCGACCAACCTGCCCTTCTCAGCCCGATCACCATACCCCTCGTAAAGTCGTCTGTCTGCTGGAAATGCCTCCGTTGACGGCGGCCTGGCATTCTTAGCTATACACGTGTCCTGTGGCACACGACAACACGTTCTACAATGACTGTCGGCTGAGAAATCACGGTACGAAGTGGGCCATTCGCCAACGCCGTGTCCCATTTATCGTTCGCTACGTGAGCAGCACAGCGGCGCATTTCACATCATGAGCATACCTCAGTGACGTCAGTCTACCCTGCAATTGGCATAAAGTTCTGACCACTCCTTCTTGGTGTTGCATTTGCTCTGTCAGTCAGTGTACGTGCACACAGTAACTGAGGCATTGATATTATTATTGTTGTTGTTTTTGTTATTATTAACATACACAGCATGTCTGTTTAATAAAATTTTGACCTTTTTTTATTGACATATGAGGCTTGTCATAGTTTAATTAAAAGCATCTTCGACTTGTAAAAAATATCATTGAACCTTTAAGTTGTTTTGAGCATGCAGCCAAGTAACTTACCCATGTATTTCAAACATTTAAAAACAAATGGATATATATTTGTTTAGCAAAAATATATTTTAATAATTTATTAATATTTCTATAGTACTTAATATTTAAATAAATTAAAAGATATTCAAAATTAATCACAAAGTACTACGTACCTTTTATTTCCATTTACAGGACCAGATCCAGAATAAAAGTAACCCTTCATTAAATTGTAATGAAGAATTAGGAAGTTGGAAAACATGTCCATCTTATGGACAAAGCAATGGCAGGCAGCAAGTTCGAAGCTTGAGGTGGCCTGGATTGTAATTTACTGGTCAACTGAAAACACCACCACTTATAGATTTTGGTGCTCAAATTGTATTTGTAGATGAAAATACAGCATGAATTCCTGCACATGTTTACAGCAATAGAATTCATCAAGTACTGAATGGAGGGATTCACTAAAAATCATTGCCAACACCTGTCCAGTTTGGGCATTACCAGGCAGGTCCTAAGATGGAAACCAATGTTGTCATTGCCACAGTGAGATAGAAACCCTTGCAGATGTCTTGGGTGCCTGCAAATATGCAAACTAGACTAGGACGGTTTACCTTTACGATCAGATAAGGATTGCGTTGGCCTCACAAGGCTGAGTAAAGCTTGTTCCAGTCCTAAATTCCTAGCAGAGCCATAGATCAAACTCGGGACCTGTGAGAGAGCAATTTGTGGCACTAATAGATAAAGTCGGGAGGTGGTCAATATTCTTCACTAAGGCATATAAATCCCAAGAATGGAATCTAAAAAGAGTACAGTAATTGGTTCTGAGTAACAGAAGAATATAACCATTCTTTCAATGTTGTTCATATACATGAAATTTAATTCCATATTTTGATATTATTAAAAACACATATTTATTAAAAACTCTGGATCTAGCCCTGTTTGAAATTGCTATAAACAACTGAAAGAAAGATCACTTAATAAATTAATCATTTCTGACCCCTAAAATGAATTCATATTTAATGCTGAATAGCTAAAATCATATTATATCATAAGTCAATCCTTTGTATGTAATATTTAGTTCTGTTGTGAACCAGAAGCACTAACAAAGTTGTTTTTCGTTAAGAGGTCATTTCCAAGCTAGATTATGTAAATGACAAACAAGTCACTGGAAAACAATGAAAACTTAGTTGAAAACACTTTCACATTAAAATTCAGCCCAGCCAAAGATAAACTTTTTTTAATGCTCAAGTATAAAAGCTAATAAAGAGTAGAAAACTGGAGGGTAGGAAAAGCAGTATGACGTACTAAGTAAATATGTTGTTGATAATGCACTCATAAAAAAATCACTTTAGTCAAAAGAGCTTCTCTCTGCCTCACAAAAGGTTACATTGATAGTCTTGGACCAATGTAACATTTATACTCTGTGTGTTGTGGCATTCTTACTTGGTAAGTTGCTAATTTCTATCTCTTTCCGGATACATTTTTTTCTGATATGAATATAAAGATATTTTGAATTTATCTTCAGTATGACTGTAATGGTTTAGGGTCAGCATTCCATACAACAGATTGACCTGACAAGAAAGCTTCACATATTATTGCTCTCAAACAAACTGCCCATAGCAAAAGTGCATGTAAGCAAATCATTTTAGGGGTCAAATCAAAATTATTACTATTAGTTATGGAATAAAGCAAGCTAGTAAAATGAACCAACCTGGCATAGGATAAACCAGCTACAAATGGTCTAAATCATTCCTGGGGTGGTACAGAGGTGGAACCTAAGATCACAAGACAATGGACTACAGATAACTGCTACTCTACAGAAACAAAATAATAATTCAAACAGTAGTGTACACAAATCATGCTTAAATACAAACATTCAGCAACAGCATACAAAAACAATCAGAAATCTCATTCCACACAATTAGTAAAATTATACCAGTATACAGTATTTGAAAGTGTTTAAATACTCAATATACCACAAAAGTTAAGCCAAAAATCCACTGGAGATATAGTTATTTTTAAAACTCATGATGATTTGCAATACACTAGGGAGAACTGAAATTGCAACACCATAAAGGAATGGATCATTTGTGTTGGTATTGGAGATTTGAAAAATTAGAGGCGAAACGGGTTTGATTCGGCTAGTTTGCACAGCTTTCATCACCTGACACCCGATTGATCACAGACAAACCACCTCCAGTATGCAAAGTTCAATAGAGCTTACTTGACATGTAGTCTATGAGATACAATGACAGCACTAAAGCGAATGCCAGGACAGTCCCTAGTAGTATAGGCCATGGCCACCAACACCCTCACCATCTCCTTCACTGTAACAAATCTCCCAGCCTGAGAGACAGTGTCGCTCTCCATGGGTATATCTATAGTATCCTCTGCCTATCGTAAAAAGCAGGTGAAATGGGTCTAATCCAGAGGCTCTGATCCTGAGAGTGTGGGTTGGCGACCACAGATTCCTTAGCCGAGTCGGACATTGCTTCCATTTACTTGTGTCAGACTTCTCACTTTCACCTTTCTAATCCTACATCCCTTGGTCAACTCTCTTATATGTTGTGACCCTAAAAATATTAGGTTTGCAATGCCCTAAGGAGGCTCACACACTTCATGGCCTTTCCCTTCCTTTTTGCCTACACCATCATTCTTCCTTTTTCCCTTTCTGATTAGTGTCGAGAGAGGATAGTTGTACTTCCTCTTACAACAATACTCACAACCATACATTATGCAACAAATGATTGATAATCCATTCCGTGCAACTGGTTACAATCTTGTTGAATGTCACAGTGTCGTCTTATTGCTTTTGTCTTGGCAATATCGATCACTGCAACTGTGCCTGATGACATACCAGGGAAAGGAACTGCACCAATCGTATTGTTGAAAAGCACATAGGGCATTCCAGTCTGGGGAGCTACTGGCTTTCATGTGAAATTCTCATTAGGGCCAGTAGTGATTTGCTGAGAACACAATGGCTGCTTGACGCTATGTGGAGAGGTTTATTAATCCTGTGGTAGCTCGTCTGATGGTGGCCATTGCAAACAGTATGTTTCAGCTGGACAATGACTGTCTTCACACTGCAGACATCTCCATGTAAGCTGTCCAAGACAGTGGCCCACAAGGTCGCCGGACATAAACACGTGTGGGATGTGATTGGTAGATACCCACACAACTTACCTCAGCCACCTCGAATTGACCCTTGTGGTGCAGCTAGCATGGGTATAAACTTCACAGCACATTATTTAGGGCCTTATTAACTCAATACCGTACAGGATTCAGCAATATTGTATTTCAGCTTGGGCTGGGCACACCCTGTACTGACCTATGGCCTTGCGTACACACAGAGGCACCCAAATGTACTATGACCTCATCACTGCCTCATACCCATCCACTGTGTATACTTGGGGTGTTATAGGCACATCCCTTTATGGTATAGCATTTCTATTTTCCCTGTTATATATCAACACTCAGTATTATGGGTATCGCAATTTACAGACAAAGTTTTCCAATAAGAATTATTAGATAAAGCATATTGTTGATGTGTTACATAATGGAGATTGTATTGCAACTAAATTATCAGGCTTCACTTCCTTTTTTTTTTTTTTTTTTTCTGAAGGAAAATGAATTACCTTGTTGAAATTACGTTTTGAATGGCTGTACTAAAGTTTGGTCATTTATTTTAAAGGTACTTCATTTTATGCTTATTCTACTAAATTATTCTGAAGATGACTTGATCACCACTTCTGTTCTTTATTGAACAAAATGGGAGCATGCTCTTTTCATGATGAAAATGATCTAGGAACTTGGCTTGTTGACTTCTTTAATGACAAATCACTAGACTTCTGCAGGTGTACAAATAAAAAATTGCCCATGCATTGGCAGAAAGTATTGATAATGCAGGACACTATACCGTACAGTGTGATCGTCGATCAAGTTGCGTTATCGATTATCCCCTATGCAGTATCTGGGTGAGCAGATGATGCAATAGCTGCCTGAGCTATATAGCTTGCCAGGTAATGTCATAGTCTCAGCTAGTTATAGAATTAAGAACACTGTAAATAAATTAAAAACTGTGGGTTCGGTGCTAAACAAAAACAAAGTTAAACAACCGACTGTCTTAAGTGACGAAAATATTTATAATATACGAGGTGTGTTCAAGAAAAGACCGAACTTTGTAAATTGCGCGCAAACCGCAACATTGAGCGAGTTGTGACTGTGGCGGCACCTAGCGGCAACTTCTGACAACAGACCGCTGCTTTCCGCATTCCATTGCCTGTATTATCAGTTGAGTTAGAGCCTCTGAAGTGATTGCGTGTGTCACATGTTCGTCGAATTCTATAATGAAACAGCTTGAGGAACAATGCGTGTGCGTGAAGTTCTGCTTCAAAGTTGGGAAAACGTTTGTGCAAACACTGGAGATGAGACGTGGGTGTACGGTTACGATGTCGAAACCAAAAGGCAATCATCACAGTGGGTGGGGAAAGGTTCTCCTCGACCGAAAAAAGCACAAATGAGTCGTTCAAACATCAAGGTGATGCTGATTGTGTTTTTTGATTGGAAAGGCATTGTCCATTACGAGTTTGTACCCCGAGGCCAGACAGTGAACAAAGAACTGTACCAGAATGTTTTAACGCATTTGAGAGATGCTGTGCGCAGGAAGAGGCCTGAACTGTGGGAAAACAAATCCTGGATGTTGCACCATGACAATGCGCCAGCACATGCCTCTCTCTCGGTCTGCAGTTATCTGGCAAAACACCAACACTTGGCTCTAGCAGACTTTTTCTTATTCCCCAAATTGAAAACCACCTTGAAAGGACATCGTTTGCAAGACATTGAAGAGATCAAGGAGAATGCGACGAGGCAACTTCGCGCCATCAAAGAAAGTGCATTCCAGGAAGCATTCCAAAAGTGGAAGAAACGTTGGCAACACGCTGTTGATAGTGCAGGGGACTATTTTGAAGGGGACAGTCTGTGAAATGATGTAAGCTACATAATAAAGTTTTTCTAGCCACAGTTCGGTCTTTTTTTGAACACACCTCGTATGTAAAAGACTCAAGTGATCCCCCAAAAATCTTTAAGGAAACTGATACAGAAAAGTGAGGTTGCATATTCTTCTGCATGGCAGGCAATAAGAAAACTGAAATTTAACCCGTAGAAAGTCACTGAAATGCAAAATTTAAGCCCAAGAGATCCAGTCGCATGAAAAAGTTATTGCAATTGGTTTATTTAGTCTGTCAACAGTGGTGACTTAAAACCTGAATTAACACCGTTTTCTGATAAGGCATGGTTTTATTTGCATGGACGTGTAAATTCACAAAAGAACTGGTATTGGTCACGTGAAAATCTGAGAATTAATTGTAGGACCATTTAAAAAAAAAAAAAATTTGGCAATACCACTAACTCTGAATGATGCATTGATTTAATAGTGAACAATTTCTATCCTCAACTGACTGCAAGGAAAACTTGCTCAGATATTTCCAGCTCATAATTCAATTATAACAATATGAAGAAGTGGGGTCTATCTGAAGAGTCAACTCTCCTGCCCTCTCGTTTGCACCATGCATGATTTAGTGAAGGCCACACCAAATGGTTGAGATCTCGCCAAATTCTGGTCTTATATGATATAATTGTTACTTTGAATGAACCTCTAGTATGTTTTTACCAGTTAGGCCTGTCTAATTATTTCTCATTCTTAACTAATAATTTATATGATGTATTGTTTCTGATACAAATAAATAAATAAATAAATTCAATTATTGCTGTGTGTGATGTTCTCAGAGATGGAGTAATTAGTATATGCTTATGGCCTGCATACTCTTCCAATGTAATGCCTTGCAACTCTATGTATAGGGTAGTTTGGAAGACAGAGTTTACAGAAGTAATGAAAAATGCAATTTGCACCAAAACTTTGAAGATTCACAAGGCTGGATTGCAGAAAGTCAAACTGAATAAATACCATCACACACTAAAACACCTGTCTATCACGAAGCTGAATTGCACAGAGTGAACTGAAATACGATCACACACTACAACACTTGTCTACAGACTAAGAAAGATCATTTTCAACACTTATTGTACTGGGGTAAGATTAACTGCTTTTATATCTGTTTTTCAATCTTGAGATCGAAGCTGATAGGTTTTCTATGGGTGTACAGGAACAGTGGGATAGCGACCATGCTCTTGTTTACCGACACATGCAGGAAGGACAGAAACACTTGTGGGACTCATCCTGTATTACTTATGATGATGATGATTTGTGATGCTAGTATGTTGTTTGTATTACCATACTGTCCCATTATCTCAAATGTCTGTCTGTCTGTTACGTCATCAGCCGAGAGGCTGGTTGGATCCTCAAATAGCACCACCAAAGGTTATGCGGTTATAAGGAAACCCCAAAAATCAATGGCAGCGCCAAAATGAGGCGTACTAGGCAAGATGAGGAGCGAGGTAGTTTGCCATTGCTTTCCTCACTGGGTCAGAAAGTACTATTGCAGCACGACTGACCTCATGAGCAGCACCCTTCATAACACTCAGATGCACCAGTCATGCTCTGAATGTTATTACCCAGCACTACCCATACCCCAGCAACTTTCATATTGTCACAGCTATGGATGTTGACTGGGACTTCGGTGGAAGCTACACTTTACTCTGGCCTGTGCCAAGAGATGGATGCAAAAGTACTGTATCCATCAAGAAATGACAGCAGGCAGATCTCAAATGTACAATAATTAAATGTGTTATAATATTCACATGTCTCGTCACAGCTAAAATGCTTGTGTCTTAAGCATCAATCTAATAGTAAATTTGTGCCCTCGTGCTGAGGTGGTGCAGCTCTTTTCAAACTCCCCCTCCCAATGGAGGTGAGGTGCACATGCCATTTTAACCACATACCAGCCCTCCTGTCAATCTCAAAATTTCTAGCAGTACTGGGAACGAAACCTGGGCCCCTAAGGACTGCAACTAATAGCGCTAATCATTATGCTACATTGGCAGACGTCAACCTAATGATTCATTGTAAATATTTGGGTAATGTTTACTGCAACAGAACTGAGAGATACATACAGTTTCTAATGCTAAAAGAAGTGCTGTCATACTAAAAAGTCAACTTGAATATGACATGTGAAGTATTGTTAAATGGTACACATTGTGTATGGGACATTCAAACACATGCCTATTAAGCTCATAATGTACTGGACAATCCTTATCATAATTATTTTCAGGAAGTCACCGCTTAAGAAAAAAGAGATTTGACATCTAAATAAAACTTAGATAAAATTATTGGTGATCGTACACACTGAACTCAAATATTTCTGGTTGAATACATTTTGAATATAATTATACCAGTTCACTAACTGGATGTGAACAAAATCATGTTCTAGAAATGACTTAGATGAATCTTTCCTTCTAAATAAGAGTGAAAATAGGTTTGTACTTACAAAGGTGGTAAGGAATGGCAAAGATCCACTATATTATAACAGGGAAATAAAGAGACTAAGAAGGAGGTGCAGGTTGGAAAGAAATAGAGTTAGAAATGGCTGTGGAAGTAAGGAGAAATTGAAAGAACTTACTAGGAAATTGAATCTAGCAAAGAAATCAGCTAAGGATAACATGATGGCAAGCATAATTGGTGGCCACACTAATTTTAGTGAAAAATGGAAGAGTATGTATAGGTACTTTAAGGCAGAAACAGGTTCCAAGAAGGACATTCCAGGAATAATTAATGAACAAGGGGAGTGTGTATGCGAGAATCTTCAAAAGGCAGAAGTATTCAGTCAACAGTATGTAAAGATTGTTGGTTACAAGGATAAGTCCAGATAGAGGAGGTGACTAATACTAAAGAAGTATTAAAATTTACCTATGACAGCAATGGCATTTACAGTAAGATACAAAAGTTGAAAACTAGAAAATCAGCTGGAATTGATAAGGTTTCGGGGGATATACTAAAGACAATGGGTTGGGATATAGTACCATATCTGAAGTACTTGTTTGATTTTTGTTTGCATGAAGGAACTTTACCAAATGAATGGAAAGTTGCAATATTAGCCCCTTTATATAAAGGAAAGGGTGATAGACATAAAGCTGAAAATTACAGGCCAGTGAGTTTGACATGCATTGTATGTAAGCTTTGGGAAAGCATTCTTTCTGATTATATAAGACATGTTTGCAAAATTAATAAATGGTTTGATAGAAGGCAGTTTGGGTTTAGAAAAGGTTATTCCATTGAAGCCCAACTTGTAGGATTCCAGCAAGATATAGCAGATATCCTGGATTCAAGAGGTGAATTGGACTGTATTGCGATTGACTTATCTAAAGCATTTGATAGGGTAGATCATGGAAGACTACTGGCAAAAATGTGTGCAATTGGACTTGACGAAAGAGTGACTGAATGGATGGCTCTGTTTCTAGAAAATAGAACTCAGAGAATTAGAGTAGGTGAGGCTTTATCTGTCCCTGTAAATATTAAGAGGGGAATTCCTCAAGGCAGTGGTATTGGACCTTTATGTTTTATATATATCAATGATATGTGTAAAGAAGTGGAATCAGAGATAAGGCTTTTCGCAGATGATGTTATTGTGTACAGAGTAATAACAAGATTGTGAGCAACTGCAAAATGACCTCGATAATGTTGTGAGATGGACCATATGCAATGGTATGATGATAAACGGGGATAGAAGTCAGGTTGTGAGTTTCACAAATAGGAAAATTCCTCTCAGTTTTAATTACTGCGTTGATGGGGTGAAAGTTCCCTTTGGGGATCATTGTAAATACCTAGGTATTAATATAAGGAAAGATCTTCATTGGGGTAATCACATAAATATGATTGTAAATAAAGGGTACAGATCTCTGCACATGGTTATGAGAGTATTTAGGGGTTGTAGTAAGGATGTAAAGGGAGAGCATATTTGTCTCTGGTGAGACCCCAACTAGAGTATGATTCCAGTGTATGGGACCCTTACCAGGACTACTTGATTCAGGAACTGGAAAAAATCCAAAGAAAAGCAGCGCGATTTGTTCTGGGCGATTTCCGACAAAAGAGTAGCGTTACAAAAATGTTGCAAAGTTTGGGCTGGGAAGACTTGGGAGAAGGGAGACGAGCTGCTCGATTAAGTGGCATGTTCTGAGCTGTCAGTGGAGAGATGGCGTGGGAGGACATCAGTAGATGAATAAGTTTTGTTGGTGTCTTTAGAAGTAGGAAAGATCACAATATGAAGATAAAGTTGGAATTCAAGAGGACAAATCGGGGCAAATATTCGTTTATAGGAAGGGGAGTTAGGGATTGGAATAACTTACCAAGGGAGATGTTCAATAAATTTCCAATTTCTTTGCAATCATTTAAGAAAAGGCTAGGAAAACAACAGATAGGGAATCTACCACCTGGGCGACTGACCTAAATGCAGATCAGTAGTGATTGATTGATTGACTTGATTTGTTTGATTGAATTTCTTAAACTCTTGTTGACGGGCATAGGGTCGATAATATGATTGAGTTGAGGATATTTGAGTGCCCTCAGGACTCTCAAGTTTTTCTCAATACCAAATCTATGTGTGCATTCATAAAATCAACTTCGTGAAATACGTGCTGTATTTTTATGTGTTTATACAGTGTATTAAAATATACTGAAGATGATAATGTATCATGTTTTTACTTTTTATAAAGTACTGAATGTGGTATGCAATATTAAGGAGAGTTTGATACATCCAGAATTTTATCTACCATGCTCCATTGCCATGGACTCAAATAACGAATATCAGCACCAACGTACACTGCCACATATAGCATAAAGAGGAGCACGCTCAAACTGGAGAAGTAGCATCCATCAACGGAATGACACTATTTGAAGAATAGAGACGTCGTATTACAATGGAACAGCGCACTAGGGCCCGGTTTCTTCAACGAATGTTAAGTGTTAACTCTGCTGTTAAGGAGACTTAACACATAATTTAACAAAATGGTCGTTTCATCAAGAATTGTTAACTCTAACAAATTGTTAATACTTGTGTTAAATTAACCTGGCAGCAGCCCTGTGTTAAACCTCCTAACAATTGCTAAAATTTCAAAATGGAGGCATGTAGAGGACGTAAGTTTGAAGCTTTACTGCTGTATGAAGACTATTTATAAACTGAAGAAGGGAAAGGACGACCCATACTAAGAAATAACTACTTTCTAGAGTTTTCAGAAGATATATTTCTAATTACCAAATCCATAATGAACAAGATACTAGACGATATAGAAAATAGGTTAGAGTTTCCAACAGTGAGGACAAATATCATGAGGCAGGATCCGCTTTGGACCACATGGAGGTGATAGAACACGAAAATGCGAACACATTTTACTCAAAGTTGTCACGTCTGCAACCTAATAATTTCCGAAAAATTTATGAATCTCCCGATTCTAATGCAACACCTATACACTTAAAGAGTTGCAATCCCGACAAGAAACCAAGTGGCCGAGTGGTCATCGTACTTGTCTCCGAACCGTGATGACTTGAGTTTGAGTCCCACCGTAGGCAGACATTTTTTATACATATTAAATCATGGAATGTGAAGGTAAAATGTGAATAAAATGAATAATCAAATTGCAGTGGAACTTTATTTTCTACCTCAAATTTATATATATATAAAGAGATCCAGCAGTAACTGTGAGAACGTTTAGGCCTATATTAATTTCAGGTAGAAAATAAAGTGTACTGCAATTTGCGTAATATTTTTGTTCCAATTTTTATCTTGACGTTCCCTCAGATATTAATTTAATCGTCGTCTTCTTCTTCTGCTTTATCTGTTTACCCTCCAGGGTTGGTTTTCCCTCGGACTCAGCGAGGGATACCACCTCTACTGCCTTAAGGGCAGTGTCCTGGAGCCTCAGACTCTGGGTTGGGGATACAACTGGGAGGATGACCAGTACCTCGTCCAGGCGGCCTCACCTGCTATGCTGAACATGGGCCTTGCTGGGGGATGGGAATATTGTAAGGGATAGACAAGGATGAGGGAAGGAAGCAGCCGTGGCCTTAAGTTAGGAGGAGAAGTGGGAAACCACAGAAAACCACTTCCAGGATGGCTGAGGTGAGAATCAAACCCACATCTACTCAGTTGACCTCCCGAGGCTGAGTTGACCCCGTTCCAGCCCTCGTACCTCTTTCAAATTTCGTGGCAGAGCCGGGAATCGACCCCGGGCCTCCAGGGGTGGCAGCTAATCACACTAACCACTACACCACAGAGGCGGACATATTAATTTATTTTGTTCAAAAATCATAGCTGTGACGAGACTCGCACGAGGTTCGCAGAGAAGTGCGGTGACCACTTGGCCATCACTCCGTTCCGCTGTGATGTAACTCTCAAGTAGCCTATATATGCCTTGCATTGGAATCGGGTATTCATCAATTTTTTAGGAGTTATTAGGTTGCGGACCTGACATATTTAAGTAAAATTTGTTCACCTTTTAGTGTTCTACCACCTCCACTTTGTCCGAAGCGGATTCTGTGTAATGACATCAGACCTCTTTTTTTCGAAAATGCAAGCGTATTGACTTAAGCCCTTATACATGAGTTACCGTTGAGTGTCTCCCCACAGGTACATTGAAGCTTGGTGAAATCGGTTGACCACAGGGTCTGGCGTCTACTTGTTAGATATTATGCTTGAGACACTTTTCATGCAATTGTAGGCGACTATGTTCATGTAAAATCCTGCAAAGAATTCCTGCTGCCACTGCAGCATTAACAAGGCATTACATTATTTTCCCCACAATAAAATAATGCCAGAAAACCAAAACACATCAATTATCACATTTTCCCGGTGATAATAATATAAGAATAGGCTATATCGAATGTTGTGATATAACAGTCCGTTCTTTCATTTTTTAAGCACATTTGCATAATTTTAAAATTAAATGAACTAAAAGCTCGCATTCATCATAACGCTTTTGTTCCTTTTCCTTAACATGTTTACGTCTTACCGGTCTCCACTAACCATAACCTATAATGTCAACCATGTGTCTGTGTGACAAAATACTATTTCAGTACACCACTAGGGGTGCTTTATGTAAAGAAACAAAAGACGCTCACTGCCAAACGCGTTCAGAAATCTCACTGAAATGTGTTAATTTGTCTTTAACAATTGTTTCGTAACAAATGTGGGAAATGTGTTCGTGAAACAGGGCACTTTTAAACAAAGTGTTAAATTAATAACAATTGTTAGTTAACATTTGTTAAGTATAATTTAACATACAGTTGAAGAAACTGGGCCTAGGAGAAAGCAGTGGGAAAACCTAAAAAAGTAGCGCCAGTTTCCGACTAACTCCACAGTGTTTATCTGTTACCATTGTGGCAGAGTGTGCAGATCTCAATTTAGATTGATCAGCCATCTGAAGACTATCATACTTGCCAATGATGGCATTGTAAAGGGGATACTATGTGGCTTTTGATGGATTTTATTGTTTATGATGAACCTACAGTTCTCTTGTTGGTGTCAAAGGTATTCAAAGCTAGAGAGTTTACATATGAAGAAATATCTCTTTATGCCCTGTCCGTAATAAAGTTGAGAAAACAGAAAAGGACCAACTGAAGAATGATAAGAAATACTGGGTTCGATATATGAGAATGTAGAGTTTGTTCTTGTCTCTCCTTTTCTTATTGCTCCATCTATCTGCACTTATTGTTTGTTGTGTTTACCCTTTGTGTATGTTCCTACCTTTTGGTCTAGTTTCTTGGCTTTGATATAAATTACAGTACAGTAGTTATTATGTTTGCCTTATTGGTGTACATGGTAATAAATCTTTCTATGACAAGCATTTCTGTTGCATCTTTGTATAAAATTGCTCTTCACTGCCCATACTGTTTTCCTCATCGAAACAATCATAATTTTTATTAAAAATATTTACTTAGATATTAAAGTTACTTTTTTCTTTTTTGTAATAAACATGAAAGAAAACTATTAAATGGAATCACCAATTTTAATAAGCTCCTGGAAGTAGTATTATGGCAAAATAAATAAAAGTTAGATGTGATATACATCCCATCCTTATTGAAACAAAAGTGACAGAAATTAATTCTCCAGTGAAGAAAACAAAGGAATTTTATTATGTGGGAGCTCATTCAAGGCCAACCATTGTTCGTGCATATTAGTGCCAGCGTGCAGAACACTCATGCTGTGCACTTGATGTCCATCTCACCTGCCACGATCTTACTCTTCTCCATCACTTGCTTGGCAAGTATCTGGTTCAGCTGCAGGAGATGTTCACGTTGTTTCTTCTCTGCTAAAACCTTCTTTTTCAGTGTTGAGGTCTGTTCCTCTTCAACTGGCTCTGAAAATTAAGCAAGTCATATTTGTAGATTCTGCTGCTAAATATCATAATATAATTTATAAATTATAAAACTAGGATTGTTCCACCTAGTCAATGTATTCAAATTTATTCAAAATTCAAGATTGCAAAAACATCAGATTAAAAGTAACAATTGATCAATATGGTTCTTTTTCCTGCATCTATCTTCCCTCGTCTTAATATTTATTTTGATTTTTTTGTTTCCTTCTAGATTTCGTATCTTCCAACACCACTTGACAGCAGTTCATTTTCTACACTACAGTCTGTCTGGCATTACATTTAACTTACTCTACACTTGTAAATTCTAACTTTCTAGATGTTTTCACATTAAGTGGAACAACGTTTCTAATAAATTAGATTTTAGAGCTGTCATCATTTTACCTGAAACAAAATGTTAAGGAGCAAGAAAGTTTTCATTATAATATCATTGTCATACATCACCTAAAACTATTTATTTTCAGAACTATTCTCACTTCATTATGCCATTGGGTGAATCTTTCATCTAATGATGTTTCAGCACGCACCTATTTTATCTTAAAAGTATATCTTGTGAATGTACTTTCTTCATATATTGTAATTTTCAATACATTAAATTCTAAGCTAGTGTTATTTCTATGCAGCCGAAGGTGGCCTAATGAGGCCGAAACATGTACTGTAACTTTTAAGCTGATGCTTTTGCTGTCTTGACTTGTGAATAATGTTTAATGTATTGACTAGGTGGAACAATTATTCTAGTTTTTCAATTTATATAACATAATCGTCAATACAGAACCAAAATTAAATTCATTTCATATAAATTATTGATTCTCAGAAATGTTTTTTGGCTTTGGACTTAAGATAAGCATGCATTTGTCTGCTCTAACATGTTAGATGTAGGAATATTGCAGTAAGATCACCTTTCCCATCAGATGTACTTAAAGCTGTAGTTTCTGATAACATTTTCCTTATGGCATCGGCTTTCTTACTACGATGAAGTTGCTCTTCGGCTGTAAGTTCTGGAGCCTGAAAAATGTACCAAGGAAGAGTTATTAATTCAAATATGAGTTACACACTGAAACAGTGATACATTTCAATGGCTGGGGTTCTGCAAATTAAAATTCTTCATTATTTTAATATGGAGAATTATGTATTTATTATAGAATATGAAACTAGGGCTTGCCTAGCCAAGGGAATACAGGCATACTTGGTTCACCTGGAGGAATGTGGGTTCAGTCCTCCATCAAGAAGTCAAAACATTCAGGAACAAGATTTCCACATCAGAAGAGGCACATGACCCTAAGGTTCATTCAGTCTACACCAAAAATGAGTATCAGGGGCAAAAGCAACTGGGCAAAGAGCTAACCACTCTATACCTTTTAGTGCCATGGTTACGGATAGTACTTTCCACTCCTCTAAGGGCCTGGCCTAAATGAAGACAGCTTTGCCTTTTCTCTTTCTTTCTTTCTTTCTTTCTTTCTTTCTTTCTTTCTTTCTTTCTTCTGTATGTAAAACTGAATTCATTTTGAAAAGAATCTTCATTATTTTCTTCCTGCCTAAATCTACTAAGTATTGCCTGAATGGCATTACAGCCCTGAAGGATCTTGGTCTACCAAGCATCTCTTGCTCAGCCCGAAGGCCTGCATATTATGAGGTGATGCGTGGTGAGCGCTACAAATTCTCTTGGCTGTTATTCTTGGCTATTTTACCATCAGATAGCTCTTTACTCATGCAGGCTGAGTGGACCTCAAACCAACCCTCAATTCCATGCGAAAGTCCCTGGCCTGGCTAGGAAATTAACCTAAAGCCTCTGAGTAGACTGCGGGTCTGACTATAATTAAGTATAAATGATCACTTGAAAACTGTAATTGAAAGTACTTACATCATTTTATTTAATTCTGTTATCAACTGGTGCATACGAAAATCTTTCCAAATCAACTTAAAAATATGGATGCTGTTGTATGAGGGGAGAAAAATGGTGGGGTTAGCCCTATGTTTTAAATGCTGGCTTTTCACCCAGCTTATAAAGATTCAAATCCTGATTAATCCTGGTTTGTAATTTTCCCCTGATAAATCAAGTAGTATCAAGGAGGGGCAATTGAAACTCCCTGACTAAATCTGAGAATGAACTAGAATGACTCCAGTGACCAAAAAATATCTGGGATAATCTGGCAATATTTTATCATTAAAAATTGAAAACATAATATTTATTTGCATAATGGGTGCACCCCTATCTTTTTTTATACCTTTTGGGAAAAAAAAATCTCTGCTAAATGGACTAATTTCATTTTCAATAAAAATTGTCTTAGTAATACGGTATTTAAAATTGGATGGATTACAGTACGAAATAAGACTAGTAAACAGAGAACAATGGTTACAGACTCTGTAATGCTAACCACTTTCTGCGAAGGATAGCAATTATTTCCTTAGCATGTGTGTAGTGGGGATGACAGTGCACAGAACTTATTTTGAAAGTGATAAGAAATGAAGAACAGAGGAAGTCCTGTTCAAATTCAAGGTTTAAAATAACAACGTGTAAAAACTAATTGCGATTGGTTCTTTTTAACGTGAATGTGAATCTCTGATGGATGATGGCAATGATACTGAAACAGATGGCAAATGAGGATAAGTCAACATGTTAATAATAACAATGAAATTTTAGTAACATTTTGTTCTAGCAGTAATTATTAGTATTTTATCTCCCATTTTAAGTTACCATACGTACAGGACTGTAACTCTCTGACACAGTGTGTGCCACAAAACACCTATATACACTGTACGCCATCTGTGTTTCACTACACAAGTTCATGACTGACTGATGCTAGTTACCGATCAATCACAAACTTGTTTGAAGCAAGACCATCAATACATTGTAGTTTTTACTGATTTGCTAAATCATTACTGTGCTATTGATTATTTCACATTCGGGATGTTGCATGTTTTAATGAGTGTAATTTCTTAATTATAAATGTTTCCTTGCATAAAAGATGCACTGTAGATTTTTATTTAAAAAATTTGAAGGAAAAAGTGCAGCTATTGTGTTATTGTGTGACCCATATTAGTCTTATAATCTCGTAGTGATTATTGTTTTATGGGGAAGTACAACTATGCAACCATTCTCTTCTATTACATCCCACGTAAAATTTTAGTTTCGAAATAATTTAATGTAAAACTTTGTTTAAAAATGCCCTTTTGATTCTCTTTATCACTATCTTGGAATGATCAAACCCCTGTATCATATGGAATACGTACCTGTTCTGGAATGTAGCGCTCTGGAATCACTATCTTGTTTGGAGTTCCTAGGATGCTATCTATGGTATCTTCATTGTACTTGAAGTCCTTATGGCTCATAGTGGACCTCACAACGTCTGGAGCATTTAATCGCGGTCGTAAAGCTCGCTCCATGTCCAAATCATCGCGTGACCTAGCTGAGCCCTGCTAATAAAAATTAATTCCTCTATGAGACTTTGATTAGTATGTACTTCACAAGCTTTAGTTCCACTAATTAAACCATTCTCTGAATCTAGAAGAGTTTTACAGTTAGATACAGTACAGTATTATTTGATATATTATCTTACAGTATGTTATTAGTTTTGTAATATTTGGATCGTGTTAGATATTACACATGCATGAAGCTAAGGAGTGTAGGCACTTCTGTTAAGCTGTATTTCTAAGAATGTCTTCAACTAGCTTGGAGGGAAGACTGTCATGAAAACTACTGATTACTAGGCAAAGGGAGCAAATTATATCAATATGGTTCTGTTTTAACTTCAAGGTAGGTTCAAATATTCATATGTACCAGTTGTATGCATAAGTCTTTTCTGGTTTTACTAAGAAATGGCACCAGCGGACAGTACGCAGCATATGAATTTGACACATACGTCAGTTTGTTTGTCTGACATTAACCTACCAATACACACAAGTTGAGTCTGCCAAACACTGGCGTCTGTGTTGTATCGTTCATCATGTCAACGTTTGTGCCTGAAAAAGAACATTTGCAGCACACATTTTCTTATAAAATCAAAAGAAAAAGGCTGTGGAAAGTTGTCGTTGCTGGTAGAAACGTATGATCAACACGCTCCATTGATTAGAACATGTGAGCCATGGTTTTATGTGGTGATTTCACTGTGAAAGACAGTGCGCTCTGGTAGACCACAAAAGTGCGAAGACGAGCAATTGCAGGCGTTACTGGATGATGACCCAACTCAAACTCAATGCTGTCACCAACAAATGATTAATTTAAATCATGCATCGATTGAAAGATGACCGGAATGGCAAAGTGATTTTGTTACACGACAATACGCCGTCTCACACAGCAAAACCAGTGAAAGACACCTTGAAATCGCTTGGAAGGGTCATCCTTCTGCACCCGCCATATTGCGCCGACCGGCGCCATATGACTATCACCTCTTCACATCAATGGGGCATGTGCTCGCAGAGCAGCACGTCAGCAACTTTGGGAAGTTGGAAAATGGCTCGAAGAATGGTTTGGTGCAAAAGACAAGCAGTTTTTCTAGCATGGTATTATAACTTACCAGAAAGATGGGCCAATATTTTGAATAAACAAAACATGAATTTCCCTTGAAAATTACATGGTTTTTTTTTTACCACAAAAAACGTCAAAAACTTTTGCATACACCTGGTAAGTAATGGATGGAAAAGAACAAACAATTGAGCAATAGCCTATGGCTTTCTCCTTATCCTATACTTTCCACAGCAAAAACAAAGATCTGTCTAAATGGCCCCTCAATGAGAATTGAAGCTTGCCCTCTTAATGAAGCTGGGAAACTGAAACAATCTTATCAGAAGCTGAGTAGGGATGTAGATGTACAAGATGGAAAGAGGGTCTGTCAGTGTAAAGATGTGGAGATTATCCTTGTTCAGTCTTTTTTTTTTTTTTTTTTTTTTTTTTTTTTTTTTTTTGCGTTTTTCTTCATAGCTTCTTTTTGTTGCTCCCTCTTCCCCACATCGACCTGTCATATTTATTCATGTTCTTACGATTCTATTCATTTGTGACATAAGTGTTCACATAGTAATTGTTATCAAAGTACTCTGATTTTGTGATTTCATTATAAGACAAGGAGCCTCCGTGGCTCAGACGGCAGTGTGTCGGCCTCTCACCGCTGGATACCGTGGTTCAAATCCCGGTGACTTCATGTGAGATTTGTGCTGGACAAAGCGGAGGCGGGACAGGTTTTTTTCCGGGTACTCCGGTTTTCCTTGTCATCTTTCATTCCAGCAAAACTCTCCATTATCATTTCATAGCATTTATCACTCATTAATAAATCACCTTGGGAGTGGCGACCCCATTGTAATAACAGCCTATATATGTTTCATTCATTCCATCCCTGACCCGGTCAATGACTGGAAAACAGGTTGTAGGTTTTCATTTTCATTATAAGACAAACACAGTTTGGTTTGACACTTCTATCACAAGAGGCTTATTTCAAATACCTACAACAACAACAACAACTTTGTTAGTTCAATATCATCTTAGTCCATCATTTGGAAAATTATTATTGCTATTTTTTTAGTGACTGTTAGTATTCTGGTTGGTTAATGTTTCTTTCTAAGGGAGGTTAGGAATAGCAAATCCCTCAAGTTTATGTCTACCAAAGATTGTAATACAGTATCCAGTAGTTTTCTAAAAGCTCTGATAAGTCGAATAGCCTTACATGTTCATTTTTGTGCAACAACAGATATTACTTTGCTGTCAACTTTCAATACTACAAGGAATTACTTATACTGCACCTTGATCTCATACTGTGTAAATGACATGATTATAATATCATGACAGAGGCAGAACTACACACAGTTCATTCCTCCATGAGATATGAATATCTGGAGAGAATTAGCTTATTATAAGACAAAAGTGATTTGAATTTGGGATTAATAGAGAATGGAAGTATACCTAAAAGTCTACAAGACAGAATAGGTGCAAGACATTCTCCATGTGTCACTAAATTCCCAGACTGATCTCCTAAATATTTCATTACCGAGCTCGATAGCTGCAGTTGCTTAAGTGCGGCCAGTATCCAGTATTCGGGAGATAGTAGGTTCGAACCCCACTGTCGGCAGCCCTGAAAATGGTTTTCCGTGGTTTCCCATTTTCACACCAGGCTGTACCTTAATTAAGGCCACGGCCGCTTCCTTCCCACTCCTAGCCCTTTCCTGTCCCATCGTCGCCGTAAGACCTATCTGTGTCGGTGCGACGTAAAACAACTAGCAAAAAAAAAAAAAAAAAAAAAAATTCATTGTGTACCTTACACAATATTGGCCTTTTGAAGCAGTCATCTTTTGTCACTTGACATTTATTCCTGTGGCAGTGCCTCAAGTGGAAGAATTTTCTCACAGCATATTTAAAACGGACTGCGATTCAGTTTGAATTTCTTTCACCATCTGAAATCTTTGTTCCTTTAGCTGCATTTTCAGTTTCAGGAATAAAAAGAATTCACAGGATGCAAGGTCAGGAAAATAGGTAAGATATGACAAGAGGTTCACGTTGATCTTGGCCAAAAACCATTGAATCAGGAGAGCAGTACAGGCAAGTTCCTTGTTATGGTGAATGAGCCATATGTTGTTTCATCACTGATCAGGTCGCTTCCTCCTCACATCCTCCTGCAGACATTTCAAAACTTCTTTGTAGAAACTGCTTCTACTGTGTAAGCAGGTGGAACGAACTCATGAACTATTCCTGTCTTGCTGTTCCTCGGTGTTGCTTTTGACTTGTCCCCCTTTCTGCGGTCAAGATGACCCCAGGTTTCATCACCCCTAATGACATTGGAAAGAAAAAAAAAAACGATGAGGTCAGTGGCAGATTGTTCTTTGAGGTCTAAGCAGTAAATCAAGTCTTTGTTGCTTTTGGTCATCACTCAGGAGTCTGGCATGAATTTTGATGCAATACACTGCATGTATAAATCTGTTAGAATTTTATGGCAGGTTCCTCGACTGATTCCCACTAGGACACTGACTCGATCGGTAGTTTAATGACTGTCTTCACTGATAGTCTGATGCACTTCTGTCATAATTTTGGGTACTGAAGTGGACACAGGGCAACCAGAGCACACATCATCATCAAATGTTTGGGAACATTTTGCAGGCAGCTCCCCAGAGTCATTTTCATCATTTCATAACAGTCTAAAGCATTCTCCAGCCTGAAGCACAATTGGATACAAACGTGCTGTTCAGATATACCCCTCTTCATTTCACTATTCACAGAGAGCATATAGTTAAAAACAAAAATGTGGTATCACTCCTGTTGCACAGAACAAGCCGGTTTTCAGCTCACTAACTCGTCATAGCATGGCGATACTGCTTTTGACTGATGACTAATGATAACAAATGCAGGAAGTACAGTCAGAGAATTAAGTAATTAGAGTGGTAGATATTGAGGCACTCTTGGGACAGAAGACTGGAGATCTGAAAAGGAAATATGGAATGGTAAAGGAATATTTCAGAAGGAAACAAGGACTGCTGGCCAACAGCAAAATGAGCTTAGGATTAAGGAAATGGCTAGCTAAATGTTATGTTTAGAGAGTGCTGTTGTACCAGTAGGAGGCCTGTATCATCAAGCAGAGGCAGATCTAGGATTCCTTAAAGGGAGGGCCTAACTTAAAAAAAAAAAATACCACACCACAAAGTGAAGACGAGTAATCGGAGCATTTTACTTCTGTAGTGATGAAATTTCCCAAGTTTATTTTACGGACATTGTTACATATAGTAAACGCTAGTTAAGGTAATTTATTGATATTTATTTCACCACAAAATTCCATTAAATAATTTTTAAAGTACTTCAAGTTTACTATGTACAGCTACATATTAGCAGTTCACATCAATCACCATTTGACCAGTTAGAAATATCCAGCCTTCATGGTTTTGACTAAATAGATCTTCAACATTTATTGCCCTTTCCTTATGGATGTTTCCTAATGCAATGCCATTAAGCCGGTTCTCTTCCATTGTAATTGTAGGTTTTTAGCTTACATAAGGCAGAGAAACTTCTCTCTGTACAGGTGTCATGACAGGCAGGGTGGCAAATATTTGTAGCAGTAGTCTATTATTGGAAAAGAAGTCTTCATTACATAGAGCTCATTATATTCAACCTTCCTATAATGGTGCCAATGTAGGACAATGCAGCTGTTTCCAAACCAATGACAAATTCACTTCTTCTCAAAGTCATGCTTAAGGCAGCAGCTTTATTTAAATGTCTCACTTTCTGGATCTTTTTCTATTTGTTCAAAAAGCTTTACATGTAATATTAATTCCTGAAATACAATGAAGCTATCATGTCTTTCTACTCAATGAGTAGGACAAAATGCTTTTTTTTACTTGGTCTTTTTTTTACTCACTTATATCAGGTTCACTAATACTCTTTTCGCAGAAGCAGAGACAAACATTGTCATTGACGAGATAAATCCCGAGCCTGAAAATACTGAAAGTTTAATCAGACATTTAGCTTTTAAATATAACTAGAAGTGTGTGTGTGAGGGGGGGGGGGTGCTAAAGCCCCCCTTACACCTTCTCTGGATCTGCCTCTGCCATCAAGAAAAGTGAGATATGGAGACTAGAAGCCTTCAAGATGTGGGTATGGCAAAGAATGCTTAAAATGGAGTGATATGATTATGAAAAAGGAGGTTCTAACTCAAATAAGAGAAGAGAGGAATTTAATAAGAACAGTGATCAAATGGCAGCTCTGAAGATGGTTTTCCGTGGTTTCCCATTTTCACACCAGGCAAATGCTGGGGCTGTACCTTAATTAAGGCCACGGACGCTTCCTTCCAACTCCTAGGCCTTTCCTATCCCATCGTCGCCATAAGACCTATCTGTGTCGGTGCGACGTAAAGCCCCTAGCAAAAAAAAAAAAAAAAAAAAAAAAAAAAAAAAAAAAAAAAAAAAAAAAAAAGATGACCTGGATTGGACATAAGAAGACACAATTTGTTGAAGGAAGGAAGTGTTGAGGGGAGGGAAGAAATGAAGTTGAAGGACAACAAAATTCACAGATGACCTGAAAGAAGGATGTCACAATAACATGAAAAGAAAATCAGAGGAAGGGAACAATGGAAGAAGACATAGCACACTGGACCTGCAATGGTGCAGAGCACTGATGATAATGATGACAATGAATACATTACTGTATGATGAAGTTACTATTGCAGGAGTGAATGCTGAACTTTAGTGCTGTACAAAAACTATATACCTGGTAGCATGCAACTTATACTGCAATATTCACAGAGGTACACTATTTGAATTCAGGAAGCCTACTATTCCATCCTCCTCTATCTCTACAACCTTCTTTCTTCAGATACATATTATCTACTACTAATGCATGTCTATTGCCCACTTTTCTCATATTTATGTCCTTCTCACTAAAAGCAATCTACAAATCTTTAATCTATAGCTCCATGGTTACCATTCATGCAATGAAGGAATGCTGGCATGCTAGAAAAAAGCACGGAAGTTAGTCGTTACTACCATTTCATTACCCTTACCATGAAGTACAACTGATCCAGCAAGAGGAGAGAAAATGAAAACAAGTAAAATAAACAATGTCAAAACAAAGGAAATAGTTTAGTACTGTAACAATTACTACCAATAAAACTGTGCAGTATTTCTTTAGTATGATTCACTTAATTCTGTCACATTCCTTGATGCTGGTGCTTAACAAACCTGCCATAATTTCCAATAGGATTTCTCAAAGTTAAATAGAATTTTTAGAATAATCTTAACATTTTGTCTTTAATTTTACATCAGCACTTGATGTGCAGGCAGGCTACATGGAATCAAGATAAATGGCTCCACACTGTAACTGATTTATTATTATTATTATTATTATTATTATTATTATTATTATTATTATTATTATTATTATTATTATTATTATTATTATTATTATTAATTACCTCAACACTCCAGACAAGATTACTTCTTTAAATATTCAAATTCTATTTCACTGGTATATAGAAAATGAAGTTGGATTCAAAACAATTTTGCAGTATAAAAATTCAGACAGAAAATACAGTTAATTTAGTTCATGGAAAACTGTTTACCGTAATTGAGAAATTTCACTGTAGGTACTTTCTGAAAGATCCAGCTTTTCAACTCCAAAAGTGCCTGAATGCCTGAACTATCCAAGTTAAATGAACAAAAACACTATTTATTTATTTATTTTGTTAGTTAGTTTGACTTTCCCAAACTGGAGATTGCATTTGAGGACAAAGTGCAGTGGAACCTCGATTCTCCATTTTTCGAGGGACCGTGAAAATAAAACGTACAACACGGGAAAACGGAAAATCCGGAAGTGAATGAAAACCATCAACAATTTGGCTAAACATCACAAAAATGAAATATATATAATTATAATCTTACAAAAACTCCTAAACCAAACCAAACTACAGCCCCAATGGGCCTTTGCCTGCCAAGTCACCGCTGCTCAGCCTGAAGGCCTGCAGATTACGAGGTGACACATGGTCAGTGTGACTAATCCTCTCGGCCGATATTCCTGGCTCTCCAGATCAGGGTCGCCATCTCACCATTAGATAGCTCCTCAATTAAAGGTAATCACATAGGCTGAGTGGACCTGGAACCAGCCTTTATATCCAGGTAAAACTGCCTGACCTGGTAGGAATCGAACCCAGGCCCTCTGGGTGAGAAGCAGGCATGTTAGACCGCGAAACCACATTAATTACCGGTACGCGAGTTCAAAATCTCGATACTTTATATTCAATTTTACAAGGGGATCTTTGTCAGTTTCCCGTGAAAACTTCTTTCAGTTCAGCAACTTTGATTAGCCGAACTCTTCGAAAAATCTAAGTAATAACTCCAAGCCAAACGACAGTCGTTTTTAATTATCTCATCTAATAAAATAAAGCACATTAGATACATGATGGCGAAATCCCTTTTCTTAATCTTCCATTGTAATTTGGTCTCCGGTATACTGTTCGTAGTCAGTTTCTGGAAATCTTGTACCGCGTAAATTAGGCTTACATCAACTTTTAAAGGTTACGTTGAACTCGAAAACAGGGTTTCGAATGTAAGTATCTATTCTCAAAAGTTCTCGAATACATTATGTTCAATTCTGCCCATTACTATTCCAATCAAATTAGAAAGAGAAAAAAACATCAAAATTTCAGAAATTGCGGTTGACCTTGACCTTGAGGTCATCAGGAAAGCGCGCTTGCTGTACATGTCAGTACGAGTTGGAAATGATACAAACCATTGAAATGTAACGTGCGCAAATAAAACAACTGCGGTTTTTGGCATTTTAACATAAAAATATAAAATTCCCAGTCTTACATTAGGACCAAAACAGTAATAGGCAATCCCAAGACCTCCCATGGCTTTCTTTTTTAATGTAAGGTGCAACATCTATTCTGGTCTCAATAACATAATCGTGTACGATAATATTAGGCCTAAAATACCGGCAGTAAATTTGTGTTAAAAAGGAGCAGTTTCGATTCCTGCCTGAAAGCCCAATTACTCTATAGTGCCCTGAGGAAAGTGCTGAAAACCTGTTCGGCAGTACGATCGAAAAAAGTAAAAAATATAAACATCTAACCCTGGACGTAATGTGAACGTTTTATAATTGCGAACATTTGACGAAACTCGTTCCGTCTTCAAGTAGAGCTGTCAAAATGCACCGTGTCTCCTTACAATTGTTGTGGCCACACTCTGCTTTGTGATTTCCGAGATTCTCTAAACAATACCGTAAAACGGGGTAACTTCGGCCAGTTTCTCGTATATTTTTAAAATTAAAATGTGAAATATTCACTCTAATTTTCTAAAAAATGTAATATAAATTCTGCTATGTTTGTTCTTCATTTTTAAATATGAACATAATTATAATTGTTATTCAGTAATGAATTATGATTATCAAGAAAGTGGCCGGAGTCACCCCATGTTTTGGGGTAACTTCGGCCGCCATAAAAATAACTCAAGAAACAACGTTTTCTTCAATGTAGCGTTACTTTGGCCACCATGAATGTTTTTTAAAAACCTGCAGAACGTTCAGTATCAACAATCACAAACAAATTAAAATGATTTGTGGTGAAACAGATACATATATAGTCATCAAATTCACATTTCCCCAAAAAAGAAACCATTAATTTTATTTAGCCTGAGCGTACAAGCTTTGTATGATGTTACAAATTACACGTTGCATTGCATAAATATTTATAATGGTACAAAAGATAATAAATAAAAGGTACGAAAATCATAAAGCCCAATTGTATGAAGAGAAAAAGAGGGCAGAAAAGAAGCAATCTTATAGACTGTCCTCATAGTGCACTGTCTTCTAAATTAGAAAATATCTGGGCCGTCAATCAAGTTCTTAAATGTGTATTGTCCATGTCAATTGATATCTGTCTATTTATCATTGAAAATGGGGACCGTCTTTCTCCTCCCTGTTGGAATAAACTTCCCCGTTTATTGTTATTGTGCCTTTATTATTCTCTTCTAAGGTGTTCTTGAAGTAAACAGGATTGTAATTACAATACCCGTGGCCGCGTAGTGTTTTCCTGTATGTTCTTGGCATGGCCAAAGTTACCCCGGAAGATGACAACTTTTATCAAAAAACTATTCCCTGAAAAACCTATTTGAATAAAATGCATCAACTTGTGTTGATCAGTTACCAGACGTACTTACATTTTGACCCCATAAACCAGTGGAATGGAGAATCGAATGCTGGGGCTAGAGAACAGTTTGTTTTCTGCTGTTACCAGACAAGGCAATAGTCGGGGCTGCGAAAAAAGTTGATTGACTCAACAATGAGCCCGCCAATGTTCTTTTGACTACCGAGTTTTGATAGAGCATTCTATTGCATTTTAGTTGTTGCAAGTGGTTCATCTTTTTCAGTTTAGGAGGCAGGAGAAAATAATTGTTGCTATTCGTCAGTGGCCGAAGTTACCCTGTATGGCCAAAGTTACACCACTTTACAGTGCCACCCAAATGCAATGCTAAGATGGTCCCTTATGCAAGTTCACCACCGATCATTTTTCCAGTACAGTAGGGCCTACTTGCTCTAGCGCAATGACGGGGCGTTAATGCCAAGATCCATAAGTATGCCAAAGCCGTCCTTTCGCAAGATATAGTTTATTAAAAAATGATTGATCGAGGATTTAGCATTGATGGGACTGAAATTTCTGGATGGTTGATCTGGGAAATCATTTCTTCGAGGAACGGATAATGCAGGATTTTTAAAATGTGATTTAATTATGATGCTCACGGGACCATGTAATTTGAACACATATTCCAGAAAAATGTAGTTTCTGGGAATGGATAATCGAGGTTCCACTGTATACACAAAAATACAAGATAGATTTTAAAAGTTATTGTGAGTTGATTACATAATGGGGTTGATAAGCAAATTTGTTACATTAGAAAGTTTGAGTGATATGGTTCTTCAGGATTTGGATTGAATATTTCAAGGCAGTCACTGTAACTTATACCGGAATATGCGACGTATAATGAGGCAATGGAAAGCATCAATTAATAACACCGGAAGTTTTGCAGCATTAAACTTATAGGGAACCATCTGCTTTGTTTGACTTAATGTTCACTAAAATGTGTCAGTGTCTGAAAATGTAACCAGGACTTTGGCTGTAACAATAAACAGTCATATGCTTCAGATAAAAACAGTTCTCCATTGATCTAAAACTTATTGTTGAATTACTGACTCATTCTCCTAGCCTTGAGAAATCCAAATGAAAAGCTTTATGAATGGTCAAATTTTAAAATGGAATGAATACACTTTTACTATAGATATCTTTAAAGACATTCAGTATCTTCAGTTGCTTAACCCCTTTGTTGGTCCCTTGATGAACATTTTGCTCACAATAAATTTGGAATCACATTTTCACAGAAATTGTGATTATCTCTCCCTCCACCTGACTTTTGTAGTGTTGTCATCTACCTGTCAAAAACAAATTTACCTAACTGGAAAATAGTTTGTCTTCAGAATGCTACTCGTTTTCATTAGAGCAGATGTGAACATTTCTCCCATTGCACAACCAGTGGTGTTGCTATTTTCCTGTTTCAACATTTTTATGGAATAGAAAATTGGTAATATATTTGTCCACCTAGTCAATACAACTACATATATTCACAATTTATAAAATTTGAAAATTTTACAATTTTAAGAATTTTGTAATTTATTTGTCGACCTAGTCAATACAACTACATATATTTACAATTTTTTAAATTTGAAAATTTTGCTATTTTAAAATTGTAAATATATATGAGTTGTATTGACTAGGTAGACAAATAAATTACCAATTTTCTATTCCGTCATAATTTGTCAGTAAGGAATCACAATGAAATTTACCATATACACACAACGTTTTAAGATGCATGTATAAATTATGTTAATATTTGAGGCAGCCTATCCGAGTTTACCAAATGAGATGAGCAAGGTGAATTCTTAAATTATTCCTAGTGGAACAAAACAATGATAACTTCATGGTTAGTTTGAACATCTTACAATTACCATTGAAAAACTTTCACAGTTGCTGTAATATAATATTAGTTTCATGTTGCATATTTTTACATCCGACTTATATGAAAAATACGTTATTCCATTGTGAATGTTTAGTCAGATAACAGCTGTAACTAATGATCTTGTAAAATTTTGGTGTGGCAAAATGCTCATGAACAACCAAACATATAATTAGACATACTGTACTGTAGCTGCCAATGACAGGTGAAAGGAACCAAATCTTTCAACAATTTTAGTAGTCACTATACTGCACCTTGTATTAGTTGTAATTGTTACAGAGAGGAGTTATTAAGAGACAGAGAAATCATAGATTGGATGTCTTATTTATATAAGTACCATTCTGGGTAATGTAGACTCCATGTCAAGTAATGGTCTACTGCTGGAAACTGTATAATGTCTCCGTTTTTCTTTGGGTACAACCCGCTTCCGAGGTTGATCACCAGCATCTCTCATCGTTGACATCTCCATGACAATGGCACGAGCGGCCTCACTCTTGAATACTGGCGATAGCTGGGGAGAGGCGTCAGAGCTACCTGGGCTCATGACGCAGTACTGAGCACCCCCAAACAACTGCTCGTGAGCTGTAAGGGGTCGAGGCATGCTGGGACTGTTGGTTCTTTGGCTATTGGTACTCTCAGCACTACTGCTACCCCCACTGCAGCTTTCAAACTGGGAAGACAAGGTTGGATGGAGACGGAATTGCAAAACAAATCACACAAAAAACAAAACTAACAAAAGTTACTTGGGAAAAAATCTGTACAGGCACACTTTTAAGTTCCCTTCTGATATGGAAAATATTTGAGATACTTTAAGCTCAGAGTCTGTGTGAGCATATTTTTGTGATCCATATCTGAAAAGTATCTTAAAATGGATCCACAAGGCACTGCGAACATAAAGGGCAAACTCACATGGTATGAATATTAGTTTACCTTACGTAAGATGAACATCTTTTTACCTCATTTGCTTTGCTTTTTTCTTTCACTCTTTTGAATTATAAGCCATGGAGAACAGTAAAGTTAACTTTATTAAATTCACACTTCTTTCCTTTTGATAATAAACACACGACAAAACCAAAAGATCATGAGTGGTGCGCTGCAAGTACAACGGGCAAACTCAACAGCCCATGTGTGTGTGTGTGCGCGCGTGTGTGTGTGTGTGTGTGTGGTTTTTTTTTTTTTTTTTTTTTTTTTCAAGTGCATCCACCCCATTCCCTTTTGGCTGTTCAAGCCAAGTTGTACCTACCTCAAGAACACTGACTGTTAGTTAACATCACCTGTGAATTGTTCTGCTGAGCTTCTTAATTTGTTCGTTACAGATATTAAGTCCTAGAAAATAGCAACAAATTGTAGAATACAAGAAACAGAAAATCTTTTAGCTGGATGTTTTCTGAATAAATGATTTTATCTGAGAAAAATACATACTTTTTTGTAAATCCTTCATTGTTAATTTTGCCTGAATGAAATAATTCCAAAGGCGTTTTCCTCAAAACATGCATTTGTTAAATTTTTCATTTGTATTCACAGTACCTCATAATGAAAGTTCCTGTGATATTGTCTTTCCTACTGCCAGGGCCAGCAAAGCTGAGGATAATTATTATAAAAATGATAATTATTTGTGTCTAAGATTCTTTCAAATATTATGTCTAAAGAGATGCTTGAGTACTTCATCATTCCAGTAAATCTATTGACACGCGTCTCTCAAACTTGTGCATAAAGCGTAAAAGCTTTCACCAACTTGGCCCTGCAGCTGGTCAGCCTTCGTGACATTGTTGGTGATAGTAATACAAATAATTTCACTTAATATTTATTTTGAAAAATAATATGTTATTCCATTGTGAATGTTTAGTCAGATAACAGCTGTAACTGATGATCTTGTAAAATTTTGGTGTGGCAAAATGCTCATGTACAACCAAACATATGATGGAACGCTGGAACTGAGACAGTACTGGATCGTCCTCCAAAGCCATTGGATCTCCCTCAAAAAAGTGAAAAGTCTCTGGAGGCTCCTCTTCCAAGTTGTTGCTTCTGCTGAATACAATATGAAAATACAGTTCAGCAATGCATTTATCAAGGGATGGTGTGCTATAAGATCATCAATGATCTGAATTTAGGGCTATCGTCCGTGTGGCAGATTCCCTATCAATCTTTATGTAGTTTTTTGTAAAACTTTTTCAAAGAACTTGGAAATTTATCGTACGTTTACCTTGATAATGTATTCCAATCCCTTACTCCTCGTCCTGTAAATGAATACTTGCCCCAATTTGTCCTCTTGAAATGCAACTTTACCTTCATATTACGATATATACTTTTAAAAGCTCCACTCAAGTTTATTCGTCTACTAATATCATTCCACACCATCTCTCTGCTGACAGCTCAAAATGTACTACATAGTCAAGCATCTCGTCTCCTTACTTCCAAGTCTTCCCAGCCCAAAGTTTGAAACATTTTCGTAACACAACTCCTTTGTTGGAAATCACCCAGAACAAATTGTGCTGCTTTCCTCTGGATCTTTTCTGGTTCTCGTATCCCGTAGTTCCGGTGTGGGTCCAATACACTGGAACAATACTCTGACTGGGGTCTTACCAGAGACTTATATGCCCTCTCTTTTATATTCTTACTACAACCCCTAAGTACCCTCATAATTGTGTGAAGGGATCTGTAACATTCCTTTACAGCATCGTTAATCAATCAAAATCATTCCTTATATTAATACCTAGGTGCTTTCAGTGTTCCCCGTGAGGTACTATTACCCCATTGACACAGTAATATTCAACACCTTACAATATTTGAGTTATTAATCAGAAACTTTACTTTTCATTTGTTATACAAGAAGTCAGTTCATGGTGAAACTGTCAGAAGTCTCTCATTTTTCTTATTGTTAGATACTGTCATGGATTCATCTTCAGTTTATCTCCATTTAAACAGAAACTTATCAATGCTGAACTTAGAATCTTGAAAAACAAAATTAATGGACAATAGCAAGCCTAAAAATAAACCTGCAGCAAAAGGCAGTGTGTGCACATGACAGAGTCTCATGCATTGTTTTCAACTTGTGCGTTAGTGTGCTGCAAGTACTCATAGTCAGTGTGATCATATTTCTGAAGTTCCAAAATGGGACATCTGTCCTTGCAAAGGAATGTTTAACGCACTATTAAAACCACTTAAGTATTTTGTTAATATTGCAGTTGCTACTACAGGCTGTTTGTAATAACTCCCCATCTTCTTAGAGAGTTGGTAGAAGTCATGTTCCCCAAGTGACGAAATGTTTCTTATTTACTCTCTTAGATAAAAGGCACTTACGAATTGCAATGATCAGCAGTGCTTGTCAAGTAAAAAGCGAGTTAGTTTTAAACTGTTGATTTTGCAGTTATGAATTATTCGACAAACTCAGATGAATATTTTCATGGTCCTTATTAATGGACATGGTACTTATGGTGATTTGTTTGTCTGAAAAAACAAACCAGAATCAAAATAATAATGTTATTTTGTTTTACATGCCGAGGTGCCGACATTTAGTACCGCAGGAGTTCTTTCAAGTGCCAGTAAATATACCGACAGGAGGCTGCTGTATTTGAGCCCCGTCAAATACCACTGGACATGGAAATTGATTTTCTATTTAAATTACGCAGAAAATTACAATTGAAATACTCTTTATCAAGTCAGCCCTTGCTTATTTCTATGCTTTTATTTAATACTTCTTAACACTACATTAACTATCATCCAAGTAATTAAACAATAGGGATTTCTTTCTAAATTTTGATTCATTTCTCTTTACACCATTAAGTTCCTGAAATATAATTTTCCACTTCAGAAGGATCAGTCTGTATCAGATTTTTTCCAAACAAATTTTCAAGCCTGAACAAGCCAGTTAACTCAAAGAAGCAAAAAAAAAATCATTTATTTTCTAACAAATAAAAAAATTAGACTGAGTCAAAATATCTAAATATGTAAAATAATCAAAAACTATGACTTTTAAATGGGAAAATCACCAAGTTAATCCAAGGTGTAAGTAAGGTGCATTCAAAACTGTGAAATTAAACAAATGTAACAGGATTTACATGTGAAGGAATTCAGTAAACAAATACCAAAGGTGTGAATAATGTCACAATTTATAAGTAAATTGGGATAAGAACTCATACAAGCAGGTAAACAGGGGAAATAAAGGAAAAACTCCCTGTACATTTCTTCAAGCTATCTGTTGATATCTAGATAATGATTTCATGATGTTTAAAACACTGACATGTTTCTCATATATATATATATATATATATATACACACTGTGTGCTATAAGATAACAAATCTCCCAGAAATCTTACCCGCACACGATGACGGTTAATCATTAGGTTACGGAGAGCAGTGACACTGTCACTGCGTGGTGATGGTACACGTACAGGAGGAGGTGGGGGAATCACACCTCCCTGTTGGTTGAAGCCAAGGCGTTCTCGTTTACCAAACCCACGAGGTAGTGACATGGAACGCTGGAACTGAGACAGTACTGGATCGTCCTCCAAAGCCATTGGATCCCCCTCAAAAAGGTGAAGAGTCTCTGGAGGCTCCTCTTCCAGCACTCTTCCAAGTTGTTGCTTCTGCTGAATACAATATGAAAATACAGTTCAGCAATGCATTTATCAAGGGAATAATAAATGTTATATTAAACGACAAAAGCATGATAAAATCATTCTTGTATACTCAGGTTGGAAAGTTTAAACAAGTAGACAAATGAACATTAAGAAAACAAGAAGGAACAAAGAAAGAAATAAAGAAATGCATACATTTATTTATTTATTTATTTATTTTAGGTAAGAAGATGGTAGAACAAGCATAGGAATGTACGTTCTATAAACAGCATTTTTAGCTGATAAGTTGCTACTCTCCACTCTTAACTCATATTAGTAATTTTTGAATCAGTGAAAGATACAGGATTCAATTTTGAATGTTTATGCAGAGAATTCTTGGAAACAACCAACCATGTGATGAATACATTTAACAGCCAGAGAGTCTGTGTGAGGAAAAGAAGTATGTTTGTTTAGTCAACAAATTGGATGGCTATGATACAGTAACAGGAGATATCAGAGATGGATTAATACCATAGTTTACAAGGTATTTCCCTAAGGTAGTAAATAAGGTAGGAAGAAATAACTTCACATGCCTTACCTCCCTTCACCTACTATCAATAAGATACACTGGAGAATTAGAATGTTGCTGTGAGAAGTGATTGTATGAACATGCTAGTAAATCATCTGACATGGACCTCTCACATTTTTCTTTACAGATTATGCCTGGATACAATCTTGCTATCTTAAGTGCCTAACCAATTATGCTCTGTAGTAGGTCTAGATTTGGAATGAGATCCTTAGAAACACAGAATACAGAAGCCTGCCTGAGGGCCATAATCAAGTCTATATGGTCCGACACCATGGTTAGCCGATCTGAGTCCCGTTGGTCGGAAAGAAGTTTCACCATCAGAATATTGGATGGAAGTGTAGGAGAGGTGGTGGTATACAATTTTTAATCACTAGGTTGCATGCCAAAAGCCTGGATTCAATTCCAGACCTCTCCGCAGTGCTCATATGGAGCAAGGGCATATGACAGGGCGATTCGTTCGTCGGATGGGAACATTAAGCCTTGAACAGACCCCTTTGTGTCATTCAACAGGAATATGCCATGTGCCGGCACTGGATTTCCTACTCCCTTCCTACTATCATATATCACACCATTCATTTCACCTCATTAACCCTTCTGATGAAGTTGATGTCAGCAAGGGCATCCGGTCATAGAAACTCGCTACGAAGATTCATCTCAGTTCACCCCAACCCCATAGAGAGATGGGACAAGAGTTGGACAACAGAAACAGAGAATATAGAAAATAAAAACTTGAGAACAAGAAATATGACCTATTTTAGCAAAGGATTATTGGTTTCTTTAAGATTTTTGCTACCAAGCCTGTTGTTCTTATAGCTCAGTCCTCTTCCAAATTTCTCCAATCTGTAGTTTCAATGAGGCTGTGTATTCAAGCACATTAATTCTACAGGTGTAGTTGGAATTCTTTGCACATAATTTTTTTTTTTTTTTTTTTTTTTTACTAACAGATGACAATCCTAGGTTCACTATTCCATAATTATTATCAAGGTTAGCCCATTCCAATTAACATGGGAAGTCATAGTGAATCAAAATATGTAGTACAGTCATTATATTCTGAGACTTGACGCCTGGAGGATGGGCACCCACACGACTCTATATGTTGCACATGGTGTACACCTACACAGAACCACATCCACCCTCAAAATAGTCGCTGTTGGCTGTTATGCACGTTTGCCAACATTGGTACAGCTGCTGGAAGCACCACTAAAAGGAAACACCATGTTTCGTCTCCAGTTATTATTCGGTTGAGAAACATCGGATCATCGTCAGCACTACTGATGAGGTCACCACAAATCGTCATGCGATCATCACATTGGTCTTGCGACAGGATTCGTGACACACTGTGCTGGGTAACACGAGACATGTTGAGGTCATCCGTCAGAAATTTTTGGCAAGTACCATGGCTGACCCCTATTGCTGGCATGAGATCGTCTACAGATTGGGAGTGGTTAGCATGCATCAACGTTGCAACTTCTTGGATCTTGCACTCCGTTCAAACTGTTTGTGGCCGACCAAGATGCACATCATCTTTCAAACTGCCCCGTCCTTGCACAAAATGTTGGTGCCACCTAAACACAACACTGTGACTCAATGCGTCCTCACCGTTAACCTGTTGCATCATTTCAAATGTTTCGACAGCGGTTTTTGCCTAATTTCTGGCAGAATTTGATGTGTACCTGTTGCTCAAACTGTGACATGTCAAGGTCCGACTGGCACATTCAAATCATCGTCGCAACAACGATCGTACATCTGCTTCCAGTGCATGCACTCAACTGTCTCTTGCAGGGATGAGAGACTAACTGAGATACCATGGCGCCACCTATGCGCTATAGTGCACCACAGCGCCATCATGCGGTCAGTCTCAGAACTTAATGACTGTACTACGTATAAGCTTCTGGTAGTTTGTCACTGTACCAATTTGAAGATTATTTAGCAAATACTTAAGATGATGTTTATTTATTTAATCGTATGGTGATTTTATACAATATATATACAAGGCAAAATCAAACTTTAAAGTCCATCCTTCTCAGCCATTCAGATAAACTGGGTGTGAGAGCGAACAAATCATCAGGAGTGCCAGGGTACGAATGAAGAGGACAGCGTTGGATCAGGTGCTCAATAGGCTGTTCTTCTAGGTTACAATCACACATTGGTGAACTGTTCCAACCCCACTTGTGCCTGAAGAGAGTCTGTTCTTCCAGGTTTCCATTTTTCTCTCTGATTAGTGTTATCGTATATAGAGGATGGTTGCCTAGTTGTACTTCTTTTAACCCTTAGACCTCCTGTTTCTTCTGAACACTCCTGGCTCTCCAACTCCATTTAAGAATCTGCTTGCAGAGGGATAAGAGACAGCACAAATATATGGACAGCATTGTATTCATAAAAATAAAACAGCATTGAACTATTTTGGGGTAAAACTCTTTGAAAATACATTCTCTGCCAGATTCCATGAAATTTTTCATGTTACTTCAGTTTTTGTTATCATTTATAATATGTTTCATAAGAAATAATATTTTTTTAATTTAATCTGTTTACCTTCCAAGATTGGTCTCCCCTCCCTCCCCCAGATTCAGTGAGGGATCCCACCCCTAACCCCCAGTGGGGGGAGGGGCAGAAGAATAACACCCATGGCATTCCCTGCCTGCCGTAAGAGGCAACTAATAGGAGCCCCAGGGACTCTGAACTTGGGAGCATAGGTTGGGCCCTTAGCTGAGTCCTGGCATTGCTTCCACTTACTTGTGCCAGGCTCCTCACTTTCATCTATCCATCAGACCACCCTTGGTCAACTCCTTGTTCTTTTCCGACCCAACGGCATTAGAGCACTAGAGGCCTAGGAAGACTGCTATTTTTCACGCCTTTCATGGCCCTTTCTTGCTTTTAGCAGATACCTCCATTTTTCGAAGTGTCGGATCCCTTCCATTTTTCTCTCTGATTAGTGTTATCATATATAGAGGATGGTTGCCTAGTTGTACTTCCTCTTAACCCTTCGACCTCCTGTTTCTTCTGAACACTCCTGGCTCTCCAACTCCATTTAAGAATCTGCTTGTGGAGGGATTAGAGACAGCACAAATATATGGACAGCATATTTATAAAAATCAAATAGAGCAAACACAAAATAAATGTAATGCAATGTTCAGCATTTTTATCTTCCTGTTGTTGCCTTACAGGTGGAGGACAATCGTGTAACATCCAGAATATTTGCATGAACCTCTTCCAGGAGGACATATCTTTATAAAAGGGACACTTATCTAACCAATCTTCTGAAAAATAGTTTCTTAATTCAGGCTAACTGTTAATTGCCATATTTAGGATTACACCTAAAAATGCTTCGAATTCACGAAGAGTAACATCTTCGACAACCTCCAAATAGCCTCACGTCTGAGGGGTGTAAGCTTTTGAATGTTTACAATGGCATACCAGTTAGTCACGTGCACAATTTCCGACAATAACTCGTCAGTCATGAATAAATGCCAAAAGTCAAGTTCACTCTTAAGGCCGGTCTCCACTGATTAACATTTAACAACAAGATGTTAAATGTTAAAAGTGTTGAATGTTAACTGGTGACACCATCAACATGTTAAATGTTAAATGTTGAATACTGTTTCATTTAACATTGTGTCCACACTTAATAAACATGTTAAACTTGACTTTCTTTGTTTATATATAGGTAGTTCATCATATCAATTTGCGGTAATACATTTAGGTGGTGTCTAGTATTTTCAAACAAGGAAAATGGACTCAGATGAAGAGGATTTTGCCTTTTTTATTACCACTGTTGCTTCTTGTTATGATTTAGAAATGCAGTTATTAGATACATTTTCTCCCGTCATCCTGCTCATTGCTTCAAAAGCAAACCTCTTTGAAGTATAAACTTCGTCCGTTCCCGCCCCCCGACTTCCGACTTTCCTGATTTTTTTTTTGCAATACTCCACTATACTGGGAGCGGAGGGACGCTAGTTTTTTTTTATGCACTCGCAGGAATAATTATAGATAATTTAGAGTTCCTGGAAACTGTCGGCTTTGTTCGCTTTATCTCTGTATTCCTTTGATGAGACATCCCACAAACAAGGCCTTTCTATTATGTCATCAATTAAGTCCAAAATAATCTTGCTCCACTCGATTTCTGACTATAAATTTTAGTATAGTGCAGAGAGAACGACACGCGTGTGCGTACTGGTACTGGTACTGTATTTGTAGCTTATAACAAAGAGAATGAGTGTTTTGGAGTGTTGTAACTATAATCCTGCTTCACGAGAAGCATGTTGTTTGCTTCGTCTGGCTATATGTTGACATGGAAACGGCAAGGAAGTTGCCGAAGCTGTGCCAACATCTCACGAACAACGAATTGACTTGACATGTTTTCCACTTGGAGCAGAAAACACGCCAACATGTTAAAAGTGTTAACCTCTACATTCTGAGTTAACATGCAAAGTCAATTGGAAAAGACAATCACAATATACATGTCAATTGTAACATGTTAAATTTAACATGTTGGTGTTAAATGTTAATCAGTGGAGACCGGCCTTTAGAGTTAGTCCCTTGCGGTGGCTTGGTGGCTTGTAACCTGACGTACCTGTGAATGGGTTTCCTTTTAAGTCCAAGTCCATGTCACGGTATTCCCTCCAGCCATCAGTAGAGGTACCAGCACTGCCATTTAGCATACTTTTCTCATTATCGGGTTCTTCATCACTCAACTCACAAATACAGTCTAGTTCTGTAATATCTTCCTCACCACTTAATTGAAAATCACTCTCACTTTCACAGAAATCAACGTCAGTTTCATTTAAAAGTCCGGCTACTTCCTTTTCATGCTGCTTGAACAACGCCATGTTGCTAAACAACGTCTGTTTACAAACTCGCATGGTCTTCAAAGAATGGCCACAAAGCCTGATTTCAAAGAGATTATAGCTATACATGTCTTCAAATTGTCGTCAAAAGATAGCAGTATCTTGCTACACCTGTAATTCATGCATGTGTAACCCTACAAAGGAGTTCTGTAGGGAAGAAAATCACGTCGGGCATTGCCCAACATATGATATGCGGGATATTCTCCTAGTCGGGCATGACCCACCGTGTGAGTGCTAATGGTTAAAACAATAATCACACCACCATTCCACCTCTACCGCCTCAAGGACAGTGTCCTGGCGCATGAGACATTTGGTAAGTTATACAGCTGGGGAGGAGGACCTGTACCTCGCACAGGTGGCCTCATCTGCTAAGCTGAACAGGGGTCTTGTAGGGGATGGGAAGATTAGAAGGAATAGGAGAAGAGGGAAGGTGCAGGCTTAACAAAGTTGCTATACATTCTTCTTTTTCTTCTTCTTCTTCTTCTTCTTCCTCCACATCTGTGGGGTCGCGGGTGCAAACTGTGTCACACCTGTGGATTTGGCCATGTTTTACGGTCGGATGCCCTTACTGACACCAACCCTATATGGAGGGATGTAATTACTATTGCCTGTTTTTGTGGATGGTAGTGTAGTGTGTTGTCTAAATATGAAGAGGAAAGTGTTGGGACAAACACAAACACCTAATCCCCGGGCCAGAAGAATTAATCAGACGTGATTAAAATCCCCAACCCGGCCAGGAATCGAACCTGGGACCCTCTGAACCAAAGGCCTCAACTCTGACTATTCAGTTGATGAGTCGGACACAAAGTTGCTATACATTAAAACTCTTAATTAAAGGAAAATAATTTTGAGAATGACTTTACCTCTGCTTGATGTAGTGCTCCCTGCTCATTCTCGTCCATAATGGTAACACGTTTGTTGCCTGTTCCTGTCCCATTTGTCAGAGGAATTCCTATGTTGCCGCTTCTGTCACGATCTCGTTGCCGACGTTCTGATTCTCGTTTGACTATACGAACTGTCTTGATTTCTTGTTGCTTCTCCCGGGGAATAATTCCTGGATTCATAATTAGAACAATAAATACACTTCTATCCTAGAAGTTACAATTTTAGTGTAAGTCAAGAGGTAAGTTTCTCTAATGTTTCACAGGTGAACAGTTAAAAGACAAGTTAAGATAAAGACTGCTGCTACATTTCAACACCACTCTCATATTTTTTGACATAATAACCAATGTTATTCAATAATTTATCATATTGTAAAATGAGTGTCTCCTTTCCCTTACAATAGAAAGTGACTACCTGTTTCTACTACTACTACTACTACTACTACTACTACTACTACTACTACTACTAAAAAGTTTTCATTCCTTCCCTGAAGGGGGGAGGCAGGCCTCTTACACGGTAACGCAGTTTCTCAGATCGGGACATTTGTATCGTTGAAGGAGATGTGCGGAGAAGGTGAGGGTGTTGGCAGTTGTGGCCCATATTAGGAACTGTCCCGGGATTCACCTTAGTGCAGGAGAATGGAAAACCAAGGACAACCATTATCAGGACAGCCAACGGTGGGGAGAAGCCCCTTTCCATTTCTCGAATACAGAGGCGTAGAGCCACGGTAGAGCCGTGGTCTCCCCTCCTCTGCCGGTCAGAGCAGCGAGCTGTCAGACCATGGACCAGCTGTGGCCACTTCTGGGTCGAGACCCACTCTGTGTCTACCGACTGTGTTTCCAGTACCTTATGATCGGTGGCATTAATGAATGCATCTGACGTTGATGACTGCCACTCTGCTCTTTGTCTTTCAAATATGTTTGACCCCCTGCAAATTTCTGACACCTCTTCCACACTTGATGAACAGACATCACCAATATCCATATGCGGACACAATCTTCTTGTGACCATTTGCTCAGTAATTCCACCATTTTGCAACTGTCTTTGTGCCAACATTCTGGTTCACCAGCTTGTGCAACTGTGCACATCCTACCAGTGTGACTATAAACAATTGGATATAGAAGTTGGAGCGAGCTCTGTCCCTTTGTTTCTGAGCTATAAAGCAGGGAAACTTACTTTCTGACTTACCCTCGTATGCGTTAGATTCTATTAACTTAAATAATTTTTTGCAATGAAGTTTCTTATAAATGACGAAATATTTAACAATAGTTCTAAATGAAAACTATCATCTGTTGAGTTCAATAGTACAAAGGTTGATCAAATATAAAAGGGATTTTTGTTCCTGGGCATCAACAGTTGGTACGACTGGCCCTGCACTTCTGCTATGCTTAGGTAGGACCGTTAGGAGCAAGGAGAGCGTGCTGTTAGATATTTCCTGCAGCTTTGTCAGTAACACTCACAGTGTCGAAGCAACAGGTGCACCCTTCCACTGCGCAACGCATAGTTATAAAATTTCTTGCTCGTGAAGGAGTTACAGCGGTGGAAATTTGCCAGAGATTGATTTGCACAGTTCGGTGATCGAACATTGTCAACAACACGTGTGTTTACCTGGCATAAAAAGTTCAAGAAAGGACGAGAACATGTGGAAAATCAGCAACACGATCGCTGTCCTCAGACCAGCATTACAGACAAAAACATTTGTGCAGTTAAAGACATTATTGATGACGGTTGACGGGCAACAGTATCAGAAATTGCAGAACAAGTCAAAATCAGTTATGGGAGCTGTCTGGCAATCATCACCAATGACCTACCATTCCATAAAGTGTGTTCCAGATGGGTCCCTCGCCATTTGACCAAAAATCTGAAGTTGAGCCCTTTGGAGGTCTGTCAGAGACTTACAGTAAGGTTTGCGGAAGAAGGAGATGCATTTTTGAGTCGGGCCATCACCTGCGATGAAACATGGGTCCACTACTACACTCCCGAATCCAAACAAGCCAGTAAGGAGTGGCAGAGGAAAGGGGAGGCAGCACCAGTGAAAGCCAAGACTCGACTGTCAGCTGGTAAGGTTCTTACAACTATTTTTTTTTTTTTGGTCGGTGAGGTATTTTGCCAATTAATTTTTTGCATGAGCGATGCACAATCAATGCTGCTTACTACTGCGAGCTGTTGAACAATGCGAGGGTTGCATATCGCCGCAAAAGACGAGACCAACCGATTCGACAGGTCATCCTCCTCTATGACAATGCATGAACCCATACTGCAGCTCTGTCTCCAAGCTACAGGAAATGCACTGGACTACATTTGATTATCCTCCTTACAGCCCAGACCTATCGCCCTGCAATTTCCATTTATTTGGACCACTTAGAGAAGCTCTAGGAGGGTAATGATTTGAAGATCATGAGAGTGTGGAAGACTTTGTGCGCAAGTGGCTGGTGATATGACCCTGTTCTTTTTATGATGAGGGCATCAAAAAGCTGCCCATACAATGGGACAAATGCACTTCCAAAGAAGGAAACTATGTGGGAAAAAAAATAATTGTAATTGCCTTGTGTTTTGCAATAAATGAATTTAAATAAAAAATAAAATCCTGTTTATATTTGATCCCACCTCGTAATTCAACATTTTTATTATTAAATAAATAGCAGTAAATTTAAAAATGCCATTAACAATATCTTTGCATTCTACAAAAATAAAATATATGAATTACCATAGAATCTCTTCATTCGATCATCTGCCTCGCTGATGTCCATCTGACTGCAGTACTGCTGGTTTGGACTCATACCACCATTCATCATAGCTTCTTCCGAGGGTGGAGGAGGAGGTGGTGGAGGTGGTGGGTAGTCTGGTGGCATCTCTGGAGGTGCAGGTAGTGGCGGAGGGATGGCATCATCACCATCGATTGTCGAACCCTCGTAACTAGGTTCTGAAACACAGTCATTTTTCTTCATTAGTTGCCAATAATTTACTGAAGATTGTCATTATTTAAACACAATATACTGCCACAGTTTTCAGGCAGAGTATCACTGTATTAATGCAGAGAATGTGCCGTTGAAAGGTCTAGCTCCTTGGCTGAATGGCCAGGATAGTGACCTCCTGTCATGTAAGGGTATTTAGCCTGATCTGGTTAATTCCTACACTACACACTACATGGCATCACAGAAACACGCAATAGTGAATACGTCCCTCCACATAAGGTTGAATTTAGGAAAACTGAGCTTAATCCACATGAATCTAGGACCGCAAGTAATTTGGAAAAAAGCAAAGAAGAATGTACCATTATAATAGCTTTCAGTTTTTATTATTCATTCTGACACCAATACGTGTTTGCCAAAGGACACAGAATAGCTCACACGTTCTTTAAAAAAATAATACTCTATCCTGTGGCTTATTTTCATTACACTGACCACTCATTTTATTAACAAATTGTTTATCGAAATGCATTAAAGATCATATACATTATTTCAGTAGTATAGATCCCTTTTGCAGTGCTAGCAATTAACCGATTATGACAAATGATCATTCAAAAGAAAGAGAATAGACATTAGCAGTGACAAATTGCACTCTCACTTCATAAATATCAATAATTTCTTTAAAAAATGAGTTTAGAAAAATTGTACGAAGTGTGCGATTTGCAAATCCTGTTGCTGTAGGAAAATATGCGCCATCATTGCTGTCTGCTTCACATTTTGGCCACTGGGATGCCTGTTTTATGTCATTATAATATGCTGTAGTTATCAGTTGAGGAAAGAATGGTAGTAAAACCAAAAGTTACTTCCGGAACATTTGTCAGTATAATAATGCACTTGCATTTGCTTTCGTTCAAGTGGATACCATCAGTGTTAAAAAATCAAAGATTACATGAAGTGGTTAGTAAGACTGTCTAATATTGTACTGATTTATGTATTCCTTAGTTCATGAGGGGGCTACTCCACCACATACTTTATGAACATGCAAGATTTCTCACACGGGTCCCCTAGTTGATTTTATTTGGTGATCCAGGGTGAAGTTAAAAAAAATTAAATAATGGATCTGGGTGAGGTGGGGAAGGAACCATACCCCATGGCACTATTCCAGGGCCTTGGCATACCAAGCAACCACTGCTCAGCGTGAAGATCGGCAGATTACAAGGTCATGCATGCTCAAAACAACAAATCTCCTCAGTCATTATTCTTGACTTTCTAGACTGGGGCCACTATGTCACCATCAGATAGACCTCAATTGTTTCCATGTAAGCTGAGAGGATCTCAAACTAGCCCTCAGATCTGGGTAAAAATCCCTGACTTGGCTAGGAAATGAACCTAGGACCTTGTAATAAAAGGCAGGCTTGCTTCCCCTAGGCCATGAGGCCGGAAAGGCTGAGGTTCCGTTTGTTCTTTTCTATGAATCGAAGTTCATGACAGAACTTAATGGAAGAAACAAAGTAAATAGCCCATTAAGGGCACTGAGCCTTCCAAAATGATCACAGTCCAGTCATATGATCTGAACATGAGAGTGCCAGGTGATCAATATGAAAACTCCTCAATCATAATACTTGTCATTCATTACTCAAGTCCATATCCAGAATATGTGAAATGGCAGTGAACAAACAAGCAGCATCATAGATGGCTGGTCCAATAATCAGCCAATGGGGAACAAATATAGTGGGAAAGGGCACATAATATGTTGATGCTACACATTTTGGTGGCTGGTCTTGAAGCAGAGAACATGTCAAAATGAAACATACAGGATGTATCCGTCATGATTTTACAAACTTTCAGGGATGGTGGAGGACAGCAACAGGATGAATTTGAGAAAAGGAACCATAGTCCGTAAATGTTTGAGTCAAAATTGTTAATAATCCAAGTTGTTTAACATCTGTCCTTTCTTAACTCATTGCGGACCGTGGACGGCGTAAGACGTTTCAGCTTGCTCCTATGTTGTGGGCCGTGGACGGCGTAAGACGTTTAATGATCCGCGCGAAACAATGCTGTTTATATTCGTCATCTATGTATTCCTACACCTTAGTCAGCGTTAGTGGTTGTAGTAGGAAGTTGGTTGACATTTTTGAGATAACCCTCGCGTTGAGTGGGCTCATGTTTATCTTAGCTGTTTTAGCGGGAGTATCTCAGCACTTCCTCACGTGTCAAGTCGGTACTTGAGATTCCAATACAGTGCGTGTCGGTCTTACCGAGTGTAGTATAATGGCTTAAAAACAAAGTTTCTTACGGAAGAAAACTGTCAGATATTGTTCACAATGATGATTCTGGTGATGAACTTATTCCTGAAATAGACTCAGATAGTGAAAGTGAGAGTGACGAGGAAATACCGATTCCCAAATCCAAGAGGCCTATAAAGGAAAGTGAAGTGCCTGATACATATCATCCTAGTCATTGTCCACCTGTTCCATCATTTAGAGAGAATTCAGGTATAAACTTTCAAACAGAAAATGAGCAGGATATTTTGAGTTAGGTGAGTATTTTCATGAATAACAAATGTTATCAGTATGTGTGTGAGCAGACCAATCTATACGCGAGTCAAGCGATAGGCGCAGCGCCCCGGCCTTTGACGAAGAATTCGTTCATACAATCGTGGAAACCGATTATTCCAAAATCCTGATATAAAAATGTACTGGACCGAAGACCCTGTTTTTCATACCCCAATATTTTCTAAAACAATGTTCCAAATACGCTTCCTTCATATTCTTCCCTTTCTTCACTACAGTGACAGTAATCATTATGCCGAAAGTACAGATAGGCTGTATAAAATTAGACATATTTTGGAACCTGTGACACCAGATATCACACCCCAAGTATTTACTAGAGGTTAGCACAAAGTAACATGTTTCTAACACTTATAGTTCAGGATTAATGGTAAATTTTATTAAGTAATGCTCATTAAGAGGGCCGGGCATGAAAATGGCTGGTCCAGACATTCAAGTGTCCCGCTCAGAAGCAGGTACTGAACGTGTTAACAGACACCAGCATGTTGGAATTTCCTCCTGCAGTAGTTCTTTAACGTGCCGGAAGCCAACGACATGGGGTTGTCACCTTCAAACACCCTTAAAAGCCACCCACCTCAGTTGGGTTTGAACCCATTAACTTGTTCACCAACGCCATATCCATTACACCACTGCAGCCGGCAGTCAAAAGTTAAAGCAAAAATCGCCATTTCAAACATTTGTTGTAAATGGAGCAGCTTGTGAAACTTGTGCAGGTAAATAAACTTAAATGAGTAGAATTTTGCTTAATTTTTGACTTGATCATTTCCGGAATATGGTTCCTTATCTCAAATTGATCCATTTGCTGTCCTCCATCATCCCTGAAAGTTTGTATAAACATCACAAATAAATCCTGTATTTCATACTGAAAATAGAAAGCCTGCACACCAATATTTTAAAATAATGTTAGGCTGGCTGAGGAGGTAAAAGCTTGTTGCGTTCACTCGGAAGGACGTGGGTTTGATTCCCCGTCAGGAAGTCAAAAAATTTAAGAAACATCAAAAACGAGTACCAGATTAATTCCTGCAGGCAAAGGTGGCCTCAACCTAAAATATTTTTAAAATGTTATGTGCATTTTTGAGACGATTGTGTTGTATTTTGGCTAAAGATGGCACCAAACAGAGTCGAAACTAGTACAGTGGGGACTTAGAGGGCCCTGGGACCGCTATGGTAGCTGTTAAGGCCCTTCAGGAACTCTGAAAAGTGGTGGCAAAAGGGGCTCTGGTTAAGACGCAGCAGGTCGTTATGCTACTTAGGTTCCAGAACGGGTAAAAAAAAAAAAAAAAAAAAAGCAATGTAAATATTAATCTTATACCAGTTGTATAGTATCATTTGAAGCAATTCCACATACTGTATATCAGTTGACTATATTTGTAAGTAGTACAGGAGATATTATAAGTAGAATTTTGTAAACAATATAAAATTATTAAAGAATTAAAGATGAGCTGGGTGTATAATAGAAAACATTGTTAGCGTAAATTGTATAATATTGTATTATATGACAATTTTCTTCTCTTGTTAATTTAATATTTAGTGCTTGACAATAATGTATTTTAGTGTACCATTTGCCACCGAGGTAGACACCTCATTTGCAAATAAAGAGATTTTGATTTGATTTGAAGTGTAAATAGGACCCAAAAAAAAATGAAATTCTTAGATTAAAAAAAAAAACAGGTGGCCAAGCATAGAGCTAACCTATCTACCCCAACAAGTGCTGAGGTGATGGATATTGGAAGCCTTTATCTTCCACCCCTCTCAGGGCTGTACAGAGATGACTGCTTGTTTGTTAGCCTGAGAGAAGTAAGGTGTATCACACCAGAGTAGTGGTATTTGTTCTGTAGATCTGCATTATGCATGAAATGGTTTAAGTGGCTCTCAAAGCGATCTGAACTTGCCTGCTGCCTCGTCGAGACCAGCTCGGAGAAATTAAAAGGAGTACACGCTATAAAGCTCTGCCTTGTCTCGAGCAATGTTATATACAGCCGTACTGCACAGATTCCAGTACAGACTTTAGATCGCTACCTGTCATGTCAGGCCTCAGAAGGCAGAGTGGACCGAGACATAACTGTGGTACCTACATTAAAATCCTGGTCAAACCCATCACCTGCAGGTGAGAGAGAGGGATGCTATGCACAGCTGCAGATGAAGGCCAGAAATAACTCCCTGCAAACACTAAGTTCAAAATTAAACAAAACTGGGAAAACCATACCTCTTCTCTTAGTCGTAGTTTCAGTGTTGACATAGAGTGGAGATCGAGACAGGGTGTCTTGGGGAGTGTTCTTACTGCCTGGAGGAGATGTCTGGTGCTGAGGGCTTGCAGGTGAGTCTAGACCGTGATCCAGGGTAACCAACGAGTCCAAATCAGTCTCTAGCCATGTACTATGGTGACGTTTGCGCCCTGGGATGGGTCCTGCACCTAGCACAGAACAATATTGTTTAGACATGAAGATAATCAAGTAGGGAAACTTCTAGAGAACAAAATTCAAAATATAACTACTACATCTTATATTTATTTTCAAAACCGTACATATTTTAACATTGAGTCCATTCAAAAATACCCTTGTAGACACTGGCCTATGCCAAAAATTCTACACAAAATAACTCCCGCATCAAATATAACTACAGTATCTAAAATATTTAAAAGAGCAAAGAGCATCTCTTTCCTAATAATGTATTTTCATTTATGTTGATTATTTCTGAAATGCTTCTCTACTGCAACATGCTTCTCTCCAAGGTAATTCTTCTTTGTCTTCGTCTATAAAAACCCGCTATGACAGATTCATCTCACCTCATACCCAACCACATAGAGAAACGGGACAAGGGTTGGACAAAAAATTAAAGCAATGAGGAGGGTATCTCTTTTCTCTGAAGATGAGGAGTTATGTTTGGTGCAATCCATTTTGCACTTGCAATTTGAAGAACTGCAGTAAGACGTACATTTGTGGAGATTTATTTATCTTCATTGTAGAGAACAGCTTCTCACACAGATACAGTATGTTGAGCCAAAACTGATAACAGTTGGGCAGCCATTTTGTACATATTTGGAAAATCTGTTTACCAGTTATATTGTCGTGCTTTGCTTGCGCCTGGACTCCACCTAGTCTTTACACCACAAAATATTAGAAGTCAGCTGCTCTTGGCTCTTTTCCCCCTTGTGGGTGGGCTTGGTAGAATAACACCCATGGTATCCCCTGCCTGTCATAAAAGGTGACTAAAAGGGTGCCAGGGTCTCTTAATTTGGGAGCATGGGTTGGTAACCATGGGGCCCTCAGCTGAGTCCTGGCATTGTTTCCACTTACTTGTGCTAGGCTCTTCACTTTCATCTATCCCCTATCGGACCACCCTTGGTCAACTCTTCTTCGTTTCCGACCCCGACGGTATTAGAGCACTTGAGGCATCGGAAGATTTTCATTTTCATGCCCTTCGTGGCCCTTGTCTTTCTTTCGCTGATACCTACATTTTTGAAAGTGTTGGATCCTTTCCATTTTTCTCTCTGATTAGTGTTATATAGAGGATGGTTGCCTAGTTGTACTTCCTCTTAAAACAATAATCACCACTACCATCTCTTGGCTCTTTCCGCACTCATGCCGTTAGCTCAAGGAGTGGCCTTTCACACTGCCCTCGTATGCTTTAAAGTGTAAAAAAAATAAGTATTTCCAAGCAATTTTTTGCTGGGTAATTTGTGTAATTTTTGTACCAATTATTCAGACTATCTGTTAGAAACAAAACAGATCTTGGGGATCTACTTTCAGAAAATAATGGCAGTGAACGTGTTAATGATGTATTCTAGCCTAACACCACCATGGTCTAAGTCAGAGATTCACAAATATTTCCAGTTTGTGCCCTGTAAGCTTGGGTAAATCCCACCCCATACCTGTAATACAATTTTTTTTCTCAGAAATACAAATTTTCAAAATTTACAATAATACACTATCTTCCGAATAAAGTTCACAGCTGCATGATCCTAGCTACATGGCCAACTCGCCCAGTAGTGTCAATATCAAGTGGCTACTTGACCTGAAGAGAAATCAAACTTTTATCTACATTTTAGTCGGGATGGATTGTTTGACCAGCCACATACCATAGCATCTTGACGTTACTGCACTTTGCAACCTTTAGTAGCTGCAAACCATAGCAACTTAAAACCCTATTTTAGGCTACTTTGCAACCCTCAGAAAGCTGTTTACAACATGAGGTGATGTGTAAATTGGGAGTTCCTGAACTGTTAGGCGACTCCAACCCAGCTCATAATAGTGACATCAGCACAATGGAGAAGAAATGTGTGTAGGAAAGTGTATAAGTGAAAACAAAACCAGAAGTAGAAGATGTTGGAAAAAAAATTAAAATAATATTTAAATATTAGAAAAATATTAAAACTGTAAATGTAGAAAAATAATAGTGAGATTGGTGACAAGAAGTAAATATTGGTACAGCTGGTTTCTTTTTTTGTGGAGCCGAATTAGTATGGGTGTTTTTTCTATACGGTACCTCAAATTTTGGATAACACTAAGTATTTTTTGCCTCCAAGAGCACTATGAGATATCGAAGTTCAACTGTAAATTATTTCCTGCCGGGCTGACTGGCTAAGACGGTTGAGGTGTTGGCCTTCTGACCCTAACTTGGCAGGTTTGATCCTGGCTCAGCCAGGTATTATTTGAAGGTCAAATATGTCAGCCTCATGTCTGCAGATTTATTAGCACGTAAAAGAACTCATCTGGGACAAAATTCTGGCATCTCGGCATCTCCAAAAACAGTAAAATTAGTTAGAGCAACGTAAAGCAAATATTATTATTATTAAATTATTTCTGCACATTAATTTTTCAAAACTAAATATGCCTTTAAGAATTGAACCTATGCTTCGGTACATAGACATTCGAAGACAAAACTGGAAGAAACATATTTGGAGAATGGGCAGAAGAAGGATACTGAAAAAAATCGAACACCACTGTAATAGAAAAAAATCTATTGGACGTTCAATGAAAAAATGGACTCTGAGTGTTGCATGCCCTATGATTGAAATTGGCTGGATGATGACGATGACGATGATGATGATGATGATGATTCTTCTTCTGAATAAGTTGTGTGTGGCCTCTTTTAAATGTCTCATACTCCCCCTCCCAGTGTGGGAACCACTAATAAGTCACTATATACAGTATTAACTTCTTTCATAATAACTTTGGATAATGCGTTTGTGGCAATTTTAATTACAACAAAACTTTATTAAAGAGGAATCGCAAGGGACCTAAACAATTTTCCAAATTAGACAAGTTTCTGCATTACACAAAACATTGTTTGGTTTTTTTTTTTTTTTGCCTTGAAACACCAATCACCACCACCATTACACAACATATAATACAGTATTTAGAGCTTGCCTGTATCTGCCTACGCATGACGCTCAACTATCCAGATTGATCTACGTAGTACTGTTGTACACTGATTTGTTAATTATTATTGTTTCTGCGCTTTATTGTTACGTACAGCATGATACTCAGTAGCAATATCACTTTGCAGTACTTCACAACACTAAGCTTTCTTCCACATATTAAACAAAGAAACTTGTTTCCTCTTCTTTCTAATTGTGCAGCCCTGAGTTGAGTACATTAGTTCGAGAAGAGTGGAAGAGTTAGATGTAATGGCAAATTGCTTTATGTCACAAAAGCACTGTGAGCCTGCGTGCAGGTTTGAATCTTGTTTTGATCTTCATCTTCTTGCTCATCTCTTTCTTCTTCTGTCTCCTTCTCTTTTTCAGCCTTTCTCACCAACACAGATAGGTCTTAATGGCGACGATTGTCATAAGTTGTTCATCACTTCGAATGAAGTTATCTGCCTGGCAGGGAACGTTTCTTGCTTGAACCAAACTCGATATTGCTGATATGTTTTCAAGCAATTCATTCGTAACACCAACCCTATTATCACTCCCTCCAAACATATGCATCAGTTTGTCCTAACAAATATACTGATCGTACCAGTACCAGAAGTGCACAAGCATTGTACATAGGGCTACATCAGTTCCTAATATTTCATGCATTGTTCAAGTAGATTTTAAAGAGTTCTTTCATTTTTTATTTCCGTTTCCACATTGAGGAGATTCTGCATTATACAAAAGTAAGAACATTATAATGCAATAAACTTCCTTGGGACTGGGGAAAATATTCCATAATGGACAAGTTCCTGCTTTCAAGTTCCTCTTTGAGCGTGTATTACTGTATACATATTTATCTTCTTTTAATTAACTGTGACTGAAAACCAAACTATGGCAATTGTGGACGGATTAGAAATCATGATTACAGAAAAGCACAGGGTAGTAAAGAACTCAACATTGCCACTTTTACGACAATCCTACCTGCCACACCTGTAGGTCCTGGACGAATTTGTTGCACCAAACTGTGGGACTTCTCAGTAAGCTGCCGGACTTGAACACTCAGTTCCTGGCGCTGACGTTGCAAGTCACCGACTAGTTGCTGAACTCTCCGCAGTTCCGCCTCCAATGCAGCTGTAGTGCCTGAACAGGAGCCATCTGGCATCATTGAAACTGGCGCTCTCTGCAACGGCTGAGATCCTCGTCGTGAAGCTTGCAGTTTCTGACGTAGGACTACCAACTCTTGCTCCAGTCTTGCATTCTCAGCAACTGTTTCCTCCAATTTCTAGAGATAATGAGAAATATAATACAATTTCAAGTACACTTTTAAAAATTTCTTGAACATCTTGTAATAGAAAAAGAAATTATTTGTGGAAAACTGGATGAAGATAGCAAAGTAAAGTGACATAATACAAGTTATGGGCAATTAATTAGGTAAGAAGGTACTCAGTACATAAGAAGAAAAATCACACTGCCAAAAATTTTCGGTATAACCATTATCAGAGGTGACATAAAAAAGTGAGATGCTCCAGATGGTTAGATGATGATGATGATGATGCTTATTATTTAAGGAGGCCTAACATCTAGGTCATTGGCCCCAGATGGTTAGACACTTGGCTGCTGCCAAGGTATGACAGTAAGCCTCTACCACAGAGAACTTGCCTTTCCCAAGATTCTTTCAGCCCACTTTAGCAATTTTTAGGATGCAATCATCTGTAGAGGCAGTTTTGCTACCCTATTAACAATGACTGTAGAGAAATGTTGGCACAATGTGATGAATCTTCTTCAGGAAATCATCTGTTTCCTTTAACATTTATCATAGTTGAAAACAATTATACTGAGCAGTAATTTCATAAAACAGCTGCAGATCGGCTATGCTTCACTCTAACGTGTGTGGTGTTTATCATATGGGCAACCTGCCTGCTCGTTCATCACACACGAGAATGGGATGGCACGGTATGCCATCCCATGGTGTGTTCCCTGACCCCAAACTCCGTGTGTATTTTTTGGTTGGTTGGGTGAACATGCTTTAGCTGACCTTCTACACATGTCTGATGTTGGAGTCATATTTCAGCTGTTCCCAAGAGTGTATGTATTTTGTTCTGTTCTTTATTCCGTATAATTAACAATAATGACGTGTGGCCTCCGAAGAGGCCTGGTACAGGTCTTTCGAGTTGACGCTGTATAGGCAACCTGTGTATCTGTGGGGATGGGACCCTACTTATGATTAATTCTAATGTTGAAGACGGCACACACACCCCCAGCCTTCGAGCTATCGGAATTAACCAATGAAGGTTAAAATCCCTGACTCAGATGGGAATCGAACCTCGGACAGCCTGAACTAAAGGCCATCACCCTAACCATTTAGTCATGGACAAATAGTGGGAGTGGGGGGTGGAGATGAGCGGGCTTATATTTAATCAATTAATTTAATGTATAACAATGCCTGAATTTCTGGCCCAGGAAATGCCACTGACTGGAAATCAGATTGTGATTAAAATATTTCACTCAGTAAATATTCAAATAGGGACTGCATCTTTCTGTCGCATGACTGCTGTTAATATGATTTTCTTCATTAAGTTAGTAAGTCCAAGAAGTACCTTGGAATTGTGAGCCAACAACATCCTCACTCGACTGAGCTCTCGTTCAAGAAGACGTTGCTGTTTCCGGTACCTCTCTGCTTCAGCAGGATTTGTCCTTGCAACTTGAAGTTTATGCTTTAGTCCTCCAAGTGCTTTCTCCAACAATTCCTTTTGAAAGAAATGTAAATTACACCATCATTACAAAAAGAAAGGTACAGTACATTAATAGAACCTCAAGAGACATTTCCATGGAGTATATTATCTTCAATTTAAATTAACTATACAGCCACATGCAGTAACATACCTTATCTTGTTGCAGACTTTGCAGAGTACCAGATTCTTCCTGTAGTAGACGATCTAGTCTATACAACTCCTGAACTTTCGCCTGAAAGAAAATAATTTAAGACTTGTACTTTGATACTGGCAGGAATAATAATAATAATAATAATAATAATAATAATAATAATAATAATAATAATAATAATAATAATAATAATAATAATAATAATAATCATCATCATCATCATCATCATCATCATCATCATCATCATGCATGAATAAATTGAAATGGCTTACCATCTGACTAAAAATATCTATAACAAAAGATCAAAATCTCTGAATGCAAAAATCAAACACTATTGCACTGTTATACGGCCAGAGTCTCTATACATGCAGTGGAATGTCTCACCATGAAGAAAAAAGACATGATGGAGAAATTGGAGGCTAAGGAAAGGAAGATTTTGAGGAAAATCTTAGGTCCAGTGAAAGACAACGGCAAGTTTAGGAGACGGCACAACCAGGAGTTGTACTCGCATGTGGAGAAAATAACCAATGTGATGTGGAAAAGGAGGATTATTTTTTATGGACACATGGCCCGAATGAAGTCAACACGGTTAACCAACCGCATTTTCACTTTCCTCCAAGAGAAAAAGGCAAAGGGGGCATGGTTCAGTGAGGTACAGAAAGATCTGCAGGAAGTTGAGATCTCATTTGAAGATATCCAGGAGCGTGACCCACTTAAGAAAAACTCCAAGAACATCAGAGTTTCCAACGAAAGCCGAAGCTGAAAACAGAAAAGGCATGGACGAAAGAGCGAAAGGAGCAACACCGTCTATGAATGAAGGAATACTGGACCAACATTAAAGCTCAAAGGAAACAGTTGAAATGATGTGGTCCTTAGTTGGCCGAAACAAAACATTAATAACAACAACAATAACAATACCAATAATAATAACAACAATAATAATGCATTTTGGATCATTTTTATGCTATTTTTGTGAAACTAAAACTACAGTGATTATAAACATTTCCTCTATATAATTACTGCAATATTTGAGGTGTTATTTTAACAGTTTTATATCAGAAGTTTCCCTTTACCTTTTTTAGGTTAGCTGCAAGAAAATACAACAGTAGTTAAAAATTTGTGTTATGAGTTTGCAATCTAAGCATCCAGACATTTCCCATGACACACCTTTGTAACATAAGGAGGGCCCTCATTATACCCAACATCCACCAGTAACAAAAGCGAAGCAAAAGGACAAGAATAATTTACTGCCATACATTCTGCCTGAACAATACCATTTCTTCAAGAACCTGCTATATGACACTCTCAAAAGGATTTTCTTGGCTTCACAAGAACAAGCAGATACAAGAGAATGCATTTTTCTTTGAATCTGAATTGTATGAGGTAAGTTTCTGTTTGGAAATATTTGTTACAAGCACAGATACGGATAAAATAATAATTATATATTCAAGAAAGGTGCCTTTGCTGGAGAGATGGAGTGTTTACAGTGCACTATGTCTTCTGGTATGGGCTAGAATAAATTTGTTACTTTCATTGACGTGTCTCAGTCTCATCCATGGCTTTGACAACATGAAAGTGACCGAGGTATGAGCAATGCTAGTAATACCATTCCTGCTATGAATGGTGTAAAAATATTGCTCGTAGTGTCAGCTGCGGCATGCATTTCAGTAGGCTTGGCAGACTGATATGTAATAGCAACTTCTCGCTCAGTGAGGAAAGCAACGGGAAACTACCTCGCTCCTCATTTCCCTAGTACGCCTCTTCATTGACACCTAGGCTATCTATGAAAGCTGTTGGCAGAGTGTGGAGGATCAAACCAGCCTTTGGGCTGAATACCCAACATACATACTTTCAAAAAAAATGTTTTCTTTACTGTTTCCTTAATAAAAGCAGGAAGACGAGAATGAATGCAAAAATACAAGTACAATACATTCAGAGCACAAAAGAAATTTTAAAAAATTTTAATAATTTGCTTCACGTCATACCTTATACTATACTTATGGCGATGGGATATGAAAGGGCTAGGAATGGGAAGGAAATGTCTGTGGCCTTAATTAAGACAGCTCCAGAATTTCCTTGGTGTGAAAATGGGAAACCATGGAAAACCATATTCACGGCTGCTGACATTGGGGTTCGAACTCACTATCTCCTGAATACAAGCTCACAGGTGTGTGACCCTAACAGCCTGGCCACTTGCTCAGTCACAAAAGAATAAAGTCTGTAATTTTACTTTTCTACTCAAAGTACAATGTATTTAATTTTACCCTTCTTACTAGAATATATTATACAAATATCTTATACACAGTATCTTGGGTGTTATACAAAAGTTTTAAAATACTGTAAGCTATTCTCTCTAATTAACTATTCTGCAAAATCTTTATATCTATTTCTCTCAAAACTGTCTTATTGGGACTTGATTCCCTTGTGTTCTGAATGCTTTATTTTCAGATTTAAGGGAAATTATATTTTACCTGTAGTTGGCCATGATCAGGACTAAGACGTTCCCAGTCTTTACGTTCTTCTGCCAAAAGGCGTTGTTCTTGAACTTTTTGGTTGAACTCCAGCCTATCACGAACACTAGGTCCCTCTCCTGGTCCGGCCAGGCCTGCTTGCAGCTGGGTAGACGACCCTCGATACAGCGATCCCAGTTTCACCATGTTGTCGACTAGATTCACGAGGGGTTTTCCTTTCTCGTACTGAAATATTAAGAACAGCACATAACAACGATTATTAGTATATTCTCATTTCCACATTTCTTCTGGCATAAATGTACAAATGGTCTATGTTTCTTCACTTCGATTAATAGGCAATAACTGAGAATTCATAAACCAAATGATTGTAAGCAGACTACATTAGGTAGTAGAATATTTTATAATACCACCCAATATAAGATTTTCAGTATGCGCCAGGTATTTGAAAAATGCTACAACAAGAATAAACAGTTGCGTTTATTTGATCTAGCCATTTGCTTTACGTCGCATCGACACTGATAGGTCTTATGGCGATGATGGGATAGGAAAGGCCTAGGAAGTGGAAGGAAGCAGCCATGGCCTTAATTAAGGTACAGCCCCGGCATTTACTTGGTGTGAAAATAGGAAACCACGGAAAACCACCTTCAGGGCTGCCGACAGTGGGGCTCGATAGATTATAGTACTGGATACTGGCCGCACTTAAGCGACTGCAGCTATCGAGCTCGTTCTTTTTTGATCTAGAGAAGATATATAACAGAGTATCGAGGGAAAAGATGTTGATTGTACTGGGAGATTATGTGATGAAGGGAAAATTATTAAAACAGTCAAAGGCATTTATGTAGGCAATTTAGCTGCAGTAAGAATTGATGGTATAATGAGTTCTTGGTTCAAGGTCCTTATAGGGTTTAGACAAGGCCGTAATTTTTCACCTCTGTTGTTTATAGTTTATATGGATCATCTACTGAAAGGTAAAGAGGGATTCAGTTAGATAGAAATGTAAGCAGTTTGGTCTATGGTGTTAATGATGGACCATGCTGAAAGCCTTCAATCTAATATCTTGTAACTTGAAAATAGGTGCAGTGAGTATGATATGAAAATTAGCCTTTGCAAAACTAAAGTGACATCAGTAGGTAAAAAAACTTAACAGAACTGAATGCCAGGTTGTTAACACAAAATTGGAACAGGTAGATCATTTCAAGTATTTAGGATGTGTATTCTCCCAGGATGGTAGTATAGTATGTGAGACTGAATCAAGTTGCACTAAAGCTAATGCAGCGAACTCGCTGTTGCAATCAACAGTATTCTCTAAGAAAGAAATCAGTTCCCTGACAAACCTATCTTTACACCGGTCTGTTTTCAGACCAACTTTGCTGTATGGGCGTAAAAGCTGGGTGGACTCACAATATCATATTGATAAGCTAAATGTACCAGAGATGAAAGTAGCAAGAACAATCGCTGGTACAAACAGGTGGGAACAATACTAGGAGTGTACTTGGGATGAAGTGGTATGCATAAACCAGCTTCGATGATGTGGTCACATGAGGCAAATGAAGGAGTACAGGCTACCAATGAGAATAATGGACTCTTGTCATCTAGAGTAAAAGAAGTAAAAGAAGAAGAAGATGATGATGGTTAGACTCAGTTTCTTTTATAATCTCTTTAAATTCCCCTCTCAGCAGCAGTCTTTCTTTCTGCATCCTTCAGCCCCACCTTAGGCACCCCTTCTCCCCTCCCTCCCCCCTCCCCTCCTCTCCCTAACCACTCCCTTGTTTACATGGCCTGCCTGCTTCCTACAAGAAGTCAGTGCTTGTTCTACGTCAGACATTCGATATACTGTACATTTCACTATAGAGGTGAGTCTTATAAATAATTTTTCTCCTTTTTAATTTATTTTCTGTGTGCTTGTTCATTCCTATTTCTGGCTATCATTTCCAGATTTACTTCTTTGCCTGAGGTCCTAAGGCAACTTAAAGACATCATATGTATGACAAGAAGATCACAACCATAATTTTTATTATTATAATATGTATTTTAGTCCTTCTTCTTCTCCTCTTCTTCTTCTTCTTCTTCTCCTTCTTGCAGTAAGGCCTACTAGGGACCACGTTCCAATTTCAATTCTTCATCCTTTATTGTTGTTCCTTCCTTTTCTTCCAATATTCCTTCATTGTTTCACTATGTCTCTTTTTCCTTTCTTCAGACCACTTTGTGCCAGTTTTCTTTGCCTCCCTCCCTTGGAATCCTTCCATCTTTAAAACTTTCTTCCTGAAAATTTCTCTTTCCATGTCTTCTTCTTCTCCTTCTTCTTCTTCTTCTCTGATGTTCTTTCTTTCCAAGATCTTTTTTGATCTCTTGAATCCAGGTGGTTGTTGACTTTTTCTTCCAAAGATATGTGAAGATCTTTTTGGTTGGTCCACTGTCGTCCATTCTGTAAATTTGTCCAAAGTATTTTAATGTTATAATTATTTCTGCAACACTGTCTCTTTGTCTGGTATACATGTATGTTTTAGTTCTCACATGATCTGTTTAATTTTTATTTGGCTGAAGATGGCCACTAAGCAGCTGAAACTAGTCCCAAGACTGATGTAATATTATTTACTTGATGTATGACAAGAAGATCATAACCATAATTTTTATTATTATAATATGTATTTTATGTATTGAAGAGGCCACTGACAATGCATCATCTGTCAGGTGTCTTCTCAATGATGCATACTGATGAGGTATTGTCAGTTGGTCCTATAAATGTTTAAAGTTTGTTATCATAGTTCATGTAATGTAGTATTCTTTACTTTGGAGATGTCAAAGTGACAGAATTTTGTCCCTCAGGAATTCTTTTACATGCCAGGAAATCTACTGACAAGAGGTTGACATATTTGAGCGCCTTCAGATACCATCTGACTAAGCCAGGATTGAACCTGCTAAGTTGGGGTCAGAAGGCTAGTGCCTCAACAGTCTGAGCCACTCAACCCGGGATATGGAGTGTGGGCATACAGTGCTGCTGATGGTGAATCACCTGTCAGGTGAGAAGGAGGAGGACGAGAAGAAGAAGAAGAAGAAGACGAAGAATAATAAGAAGAAGGCCTCAGCTACCGTGCATATTTTGATTTGAGGCCATTTAGACTGCCTGAATATCAGTTCTGATAAGCAGATTCCTTGGTGTTATTCAACCAGAGTAGGGTATGTGCCGACACCCAATTTCACCCTCTCCCTGTGTCATTATCATCCCACATACAGATGCACAGGTCGCCCATGGGAGTGAAATAGAACGACTCGCACCAGGTGAGCTGAACATGTCCTCTGACAGTCCTCGGATACACCTGGCACTGAAAGCCATTTTTATATTTATTACCTGATCTACGTCATGATTTGCTAGAGACACGGAATTTTAAGTGCATGCATAAAGTGGAAGCAAAACAACCTGAGACATTTAGAAAGAATACTATACGTAAGTCCAGAATAGGTAACACCGTCACGCATTGTACGGATGGTTCTTCAGATTAGCCACCGAGTGTTTAAGTTAATGCAGTACTCTTTATTTTCTTATAAGGTATATAGTTCTTGAAGGCTAGAACTACCTTTAAATAAATAAATGCATAAATAAATAAGTAAATAAATAAATAAATAAATAAATAAATAAATAAATAAATAAATAAATACATTTCAAAACAGAGATAATCCACCTGACAGCCATTCCTAGAGGGAATCTAAATGATCAGCCTCCTAATCACGTCATATGAACAATATTTAAATAGTTTTATCTGTTATTTAGACGCAAGTGGGGGTTTGAGTTATGACTCAAAATTGAAATTTTCAATCATCGGTTGGACTCTGATTTTAATGAGGGGAAAAAAGAAATTCAATACATGTTACTTCAGATCAGGGAGTACAAATGGTGTCTAACAAGTGCCGACAAATCTGCCGTATAATCTTGTATGCATGACCATCACCTGATATGGGGTCTGGGGTGAGACAAAATTATATGGCATGTTCTTATGGGTGGATGCCCTTCCTGATGCCAACCTCAGTTGAGGAGCTAATGAAGATGAAATGAATGATCAATAATTAAATTGGGAAAGAAGAAGAAATTGTATAGGAACTGTCCTGGCATTTGCCTGGTTTGTGTGGAAGTAAAAACAGGAGACCACAGAAAGCCATTCTCAGGACAACCGACGGTGGTCTCTAAAATGCAGAGCTTGGCTCTGTAGCCATACACATTAACACAGATGGCCACTCCACTCAGTGCTATTTAATCTTGCAGCCCCAAAAAGTTTCACATTCTAAATTACTGACCTGTTTCTCGAGCTCCAAAAGATGTTTCTTCAGTTCTTCTAATTTCTTTAAATGTTCAAGTCTCTTTGGTGTTTCTAACTCTGCCAGGCGAGCCTGAAACAATCAACAATTCATCATCATATAATTCTTCTTTCTCTCCATATCCCATGTAAATAACTAGCAATGTTATGAAAAGAGTCATTAATTGGCATATAAGACATATTCAAGATTTCCTGTAAATGAAAACAAAGATTTATAATTCATCATCCAGATTCATTAACAGTATGTTTCTACAAACAGTTTTTAGCTCAGAACTGTGTTTGAAAATAGTAAGGAAATAATAAAAGAGAACAATGAAAGAAGAATTATTTTGACAATCAGAATATTTTGTAAAATTTTGCTTGTTACTTTGGAGCTATAAAATTAAAAAAAAGAAATCTTGGTGTTGAAGTATTAGGCCCTAACAGTGCAAATCATATCAAGTCATTGAGAAACTTATGTGGAACATACAAGGTATGAATAGTTAAATAAGAAGGGGTTTTCTACAGAAATAATGAAGCTATGTTTCTCACAACACACAGTAGTTTTGAACTGGTCTACAAAAGAAGAAATCCACTACAAGAATACTACATTTAGTCAAAACATGCTCTGCTTTTTAAGAATCCTATCCTAGTGTTTAAGTCTATTTTCAGACCGACTTTGCTGTACAAGAGTGAAAGCTGGCTGGACTCAGGATATCTTATAAGTTAGAAGTAACATATATGAAAGTAGTGAGAATGATTAGAATTACATTTACTCCAAGCTCCCTTTCTCAATATTTCCAAGTGTTTTTGGAAGCATAAGAAATTATATATTTTTCTTCCCTCTCACACTATTCAACAGACATGCAATGACTGGCCATGCACAATCTTATAGTGTTAGAGGCACCCATTTGTGGTGAACATTTTTGCATAATTTAGTCATTCTTTTATAAATTATTTCAGTACATGTGAAGCTATTGTTTTAATTTTCTCAATAGTTTTGCTAATTTCAGTATATGTTAAGCTAATTTTTTATTTTCTCAATAGTTATGCTAAATTTTATTTCCACTTCTCAGTAAAACATAATTTTTTATTATTACATATGTACAAGAATCATGAGAGTTATACTTCAGCTGAAAATGCATATTACATATTGTATCACTGGATCCTCTCAGGACATGGGTACAATATATCAAAGCATGGATATTTGGAAAAATGTCATGCTGCCACTTCAACAAGTAGGGCCTTGTATATGTACATAATTAAGGTGCACTTCAATCCGTAAATGATACGAGATACCATGAGCTGCATATTACTGGGAGTCAGAACTATTCTCCCATCAGATATTAGATCAAAATACGTGGAAAATGACGTCTCAGTATCAACATTATTGACTGCGATCCATTACGCCTTCCCTGCAGCTTGTATAGAGATGAAATTAATAATTCATTAAATTAAACACTGAGTGGCTATTCTGGAGAAACATCTCTACAATGTGTGACAATGCTACCTACCTATTAAACATGTCCTCTGAGGGATTTCTGATTTCAGGGAAAGAAGAATGGAATGACATCAATATTTTTACCTGCTCTACATGATCCTTAAACACCGTGTATGGTTCAAGATATTCTTATGAAGAAAATTATCATAGGATGAGAATTTGCTTTTTTAGACGAGAAATTTTATCATTTTCTAAATCACCTTTCATTATGCTTCTTAAATCAAAGAGTTATTCCGCATAATTTAATCAATTATTCCTCAATTTTTTAAAGGCAATTAGCTTCATGTTTTCAGCAAATTTTGTAAAATTGCGCAAAAATGTTGCAATTTCGCGCTTTGTGAAAAACAGGTGCCTCTATATATGGATAATCCTGTACAGTAATTTTCTTAGTCATGCACTTGGAAGGTTATGAACTACGTGAAAGTGAAGCGATCGTAGTGAAGACATTTGTTCCTCTTTCCAGATGGGCTAATAAGCAAGATTAAGAAGTATTGTTATAGAGAGTAAATCCAATCAAAACTATACAAAATATCTCATGCTAACCAAAATTCACATCCAAGCAATTAATTAAAATGGTATAAAATTATTAAGGTAATAATTAATTTTCAAGGAAACATGTAAACGAAGGAATAAAGTCTCAGCGATGTACAAGAAGATAGGGCTTTATAACTCTGAAAAAAAAATCTTTGTTCTTTTCAAGCACAAAAGAGGTGATGGAAAGTATCAGTCTTCAAGTCGTTATTGATTTGGAGGGAAAGGCATTGTATTGTTCTTTTATTCTAGCTGAGTTAAGTATCAATCAAGCTATTCTGTTCTGTTCCGTACTACGGTATTTTACATCCTAGTATTTAATAGAGGATCATTAAAGAAGAATGTTGACATTGTAGAAAATTATCACCCTAAAACTGGGCGAGGCATCGAAGTAATGTAAGTTTCAAGACATTATGTAGATTTTAGATAAGTTCAATGGATGATATACCGGGTGTCTTACCTAAGACTAGTCAGGTGGTTTTTCTCTGGTGTTTCGAAAGATAATTTCAATTTCAGATAAAAATTGCTCACCTTGTACGTAATGCGACGTCCAGTGTTAACGGAAAATTTCGTTTTCTAATCAAGAAATTAAGAAAACGGCTTGCCTATCTATATTAGGATATTATATATATTTCACTCATTCACTTTTGTTTTCAAATAGAGACTATGCTACCGACAGTGGACCTCCAAGCTGTTCTGGGGGGAAATAATTAAACATAAATAACAGAGATGATCATAGCTGAAAGGAAAGTTTCAAACAATTATCTTCAAGAACATTCTAAGTGACCAGTTTCCTGCAAGCACTAAAAGATTTGTACATACCTACAAGATTTTAAAGAAATATTTATTGGAAACTGCACCAAGATATATAACTGAAAAATACAATTCACAACTTTGATAGTTAAATAGGGTCAAGTCTAAACTAAGCAGCAAACACTTTTCCACTGAAATAAACTATATTAAATACACGACAATCTACTGTATACCGGTACATATTATGCTAAGAAGATGTGCAGTAATAATATAATTGGAAATTCAGGAACACATTTGTGCTATGTAAGATGATTTGTTTTGAAAAATTCAATTTTGAGATTAGTTAGTAAGCAGCTTCCTGAAAAAGAAAGCTGAATTATCACTTTGAAAACACAAGCTCATAGCAAATTCTTGGGAGATTGTAAGAACGTCCTTGCAACTAAAATGTTCTCAATGTTTATAAACTTTTTATAGCCAGTATTATCAACAAAGTGTTTCACTGACTTTGTCATTAATTTTCAAGAATGAGAAAGATGATAGATATGAACAATTCAGCAATCAATCAGTCGCCACTGATCTGCATTTAGGGCTGTTGCCCAGATAGTAGATTCCTACTCTGTTCTTAACTGATTTCAAAGAAGTTGAAAACTTACCACAACTCCCTTGATAAATTATTCCAAATCCTAATTTCTCGTCCCATAAATTAATATTTGCCCCAAATTGCCCTCTTGAATTCCAACTTTATCTCCATATTATTATCTCTCCTACTCTTGAAAGCTCCATTCAAGTTTATTCGTTTACTAATGTCACTCCACGCCATCTCTACACCGACAGCTCGGAACATATAACTTAGCCGAGCTTCTCGTCTCCGTACTTTCAAGTCTTTCCAGCCCAAAGTTTTCAACATTCTCATAAGACTACTCCTTTGTTGGAAATCGCCCAGAACAAATCGTGCAGCTTCCTTTCCAGTTCTCGTATCAAGTAGTCTTGGTATGGGGTCCCATGCAATGGAACCATGCTCTAATTAGGGTCATACCACAGACCTGTAGGCCCTCTCCTTTACATACTTACTACAACCCCTGAATTTTCTCATAACCATGTGAAGAGATCTGTAACATTTCTTATCAAGCTCATTAACTCAATGAAGATCTTTCCTTATATTAACACCCAGGTACTGATAGAGCTCCCGACGGGATACTATCAGCCGATCAACACAGTAATTCAAACTGAGAGAACTTTTTCCTGACTTTTTATCCCGTTTACTATCATACCATTGTCTGCTGTCCATCTCGCAACATTGTCCATGTCCCCCTGCAGTCACTCACAATCCTCCAACTCATTTACTACTCTATACAGTACAACATCGTCCGCAAAAGCCGTACCCGTGATTCTCTTTCTTTATTCATATCACTTATATATACGAAAAAATAATGGTTCAATAACGCTGCCCTGCGGGACCCCCGTCTTAATCGTTCCAGGGTTAGATAACACTGCACCTACCCTAATCCTCAAAGTTCTATTTTCTAGATATTTAGCCACTCATTCAATTACTCTTGTGTTTAGTCCAATAGCCCTAAATTGTGTGAGTAATCTCCCACGATCTACACTATCATCCACTACAAGGACCTCTTCCACTAATAACTTTTCTTTGATCAGATGTTAGATCGTTAGTGGATCATCCACTGCTCCAAAAATAATCTGTCATTAGTTTATGGGCATCTTCACCCCATGCAAGCAAAGAAAATGTCACCAGTTTATAGCAGTACACTACAGAAACATTTTGCGCCTACACCAGTTTCCACTAATGAAGGATAAATACAAATTAACCTTACTCTCCCATGCAGATCTGTTATGTGCCTGAGGTGTTTGTAGTACAACCTGTCTGTTGAACAGGGAAATTTAGGTGTGAAGTGTCCTGAAAAAACAATTCAACAGAATGAGTAATGGGGATCATGGAAATGAGCTCTAATGGGATAATGTGTTGACCATGTTAACCTCTTGTTTTGTGAATCAACATGTATTTTTCAAGTCGTTCCAATAGTTGGATAGGCTCCAAAAATCAAGAAAATGTGTCCTTTCGTAGTAACTACGTATTGACTTGAGAATTACAGTAACCCTGTAAACTTCTTTCTTTCTTTCTTTCTTTCTTTCTTTCTTTCTTGCCGGGCTGAGTGGCTCAGACGGTTGAGGCGCTGGCCTTCTGACCCCAACTTGAGAGGTTCGATCCTGGTTCAGTCCGGCGGTATTTAAAGGTGCTCTCATACGTCAGCCTCGTGTCGGTAGATTTACTCGCACGTAAAAGAACTCCTACGGGACAACATTCCAGCACCTCGGCGTCTCTGACAACCGTAAAAGTAGTTAGTGGGACGTAAAGCAATTATTATTATTATTATTATTATTATTATTATTATTATTATTATTATTATTATTATTATTATTCTTTCTTTCTTGCGAACCGGCCAAACTTAGGACCACGCCAATACCACTTCACTTCCTTCTTAACATCCCTTCTTCCTTCCTCTTTCTCCACAGTGCCTTTATTCTTTCGGGATGTTGCGCTCTTCTCTCTTCAGTCCATCGTCTCCTCTGCGCTCTTTCTTTTCTTCAACAAGAACTTTTATGTTGGAAAGTCTTTTTCTGAATTGGTCTCCATCACGACATTCTTCATATGCAATTCCTAACGTCTCGAGTTCCTCCTTCATTTGCTTGGCATATCCCCCCTTTCCTTCTTTCTTTCTTTCTTGTTGCCTTTCCCGTTTGTTGTTCAACTTATACCTGGAATAGATTACTGGAAAATGCTCAGATGGAAAAGGAGGAGTGTGTATTGGTTGAAAGAGAATAGAATGTATAAGGTTTGCCGATGACATGGTGTTATTAGCAGAATGCGAAAGAAGTTTAAATAAAATGCTGCTGCTGATGATGATGTTTGTTGTTTAAAGGGGCCTAACAGCTAGGTCATCGGCGCCTAATGGTACGAGGTGCAACAAAATGAAAATTAAAACTTCAAAATGTATCCACTGACTAGAATCTGAAACGAATAATGATAAAAAATGATCGTGAAACAAAAAACAATCAGTGGAACAAATTCACAATGTCTTAATTTCTAGTATGATGCTTATTGTCTAAAGGGGTCCAAAATCCAGGTCACCAGCCCCTCACACTGGCACTAATTACTAGTAAAGCAGAACTATGGTGTTCCTCCTATACTGGTAATAATCACAGGTAACGTAGACTCATGGTGTTTCTCACATGGTGCTGGTACTAATCACAGGTAATGCAGACCCGTGGTATATCACACACAATGGTACCACTCAGAGGCAACACAAACCCATGGTATTTCGCGCATAAGCTTACTACTCACAAGCAATGCAGACCCATAGTGTTCCGCACAGAGTGGAAATAATTACGGGAGTCGGTATTCCCGTGGTGTTCTTCACTTTGTCGAACTAATCACAGGCCACGTATAGGCAATGTAGATCCACGGTGTATCACACATTATGGCACCACCCAAAGACAACACAGACCCATGGTGTTCTCCATATAATGGTACTACTCCCAGAGTAATTCTCCCCCGTTGATACTAATCACTAGGGTCCGGATGTTTATGCAGTAATAGGTTAGAATGCAAATTTACTGAAGCGAGTAACACGTAGAGTCTACCAACAAGACGGTAATGCTATGAGGTTCGCATAAACATTAGGGGTTCGGCCCATTAGAACCCCATAAACTTTATGTTACTCCCACTACATTACGTTAGAGCGGGCTAGTCGACATTTCCTTAGTAATAATAATAATAATAATAATAATCGTATGGCCTCAGCTACCGTTTGCAGACATTTCGATTTGACGCCATCTGGCTGTCTGCTCGTCAATTTCGACGTTCCGGTTTACTCTGTCTGCCATCTAGCGGACCTAGAATAAACCGGATCTCTCTTGGGCGTCTATGGCTGAGATTTTAATTAATTTTGTCGGGTAAATACCAAATGTATCACCAGAGATCTTTTACATGCCGACATCGTACGACATGGAGTGTCGATTGGACTTTTTTCCGCCCTTCAAAAATCCGACTACCTCTGCCGGGTTTGAACCCGCTATCTTGGGATTTCCTTAGTAACAAGATTATTTAGTAGGAAATGTCGACTAGCCCGCTCTAACGTAATGTAGTGAGAGTAACATAAATCCTAGATGTTCTAATGGGACGAACCCCTTACGTTTATGCAATTCTCATAGCACTACCGTGGTACGGGTAGACTCTACTTGTCACTCGCTTCAGTAAGTTTGCATTCTAACCTATTACTGCATAAACATCCGGGCCCTACTAATCAAAAGCCCAGCTAGAGGCATTAGCGGTTCACGATCCTTAGGTAGTAGTGATTATTGCTCTAAAAGGGAGCACAACCAGGCACATGTAGTATTATTAGGCCTAATGTCAAGTAAAGTCGACACATGATGTTCATCGTGTAATGGTACTAATCACAAGTAGTCTCATAGTTTTAATGGCATCATCCCTTCGTCACCTATTTTAGTCGCCTCTTATGACAGGTAGGGAATACCGTGGGTGTATTCTTCGTCTGTATCCACCACCCACAGGAGATAAATAAAATGCTAAAAGATAAGAACGAAGCTTATGTGGAGTATGGGATGAGAATCAATACACCAAAAACCAAGAGTATGTTGATCGGTAAAGGAAGAAAACGGGCAAATATCAAGATAGGGCAAGTTAATATCAACCAAGTAAGAGCTTTCAAATATCTTTGGAATGCAATAAATGAATACTTGAGATGCCATCAGGAGGTGAAAAGTCGTATTGCTGTAGCAAAGGAAACATCCATTTGGAAGAGGAGATTATTATGCGGCAAATTAGATAAAGGTTTGAGAAAACCACTTTGTAAACGATTTGTTTGGAGTGTGGCATTATATGGCCACAGACCTGAACATTGAGAAGAGAAGATGAAAATACGCTAGAAGCATTTTTGAGATGTGGGTGTGGAGGAGAATAGAGAGAATAAGCTGGATGGAAATAGTGAGAAATGTAAAACTATTCGAAAAGGTTGGTGAGAATAGAAGATTGCTGCAAGTTATAAGAAGAAGAACTGCATGTAACACTTGCTGAGAAGGGAGTGTTTGTTAACGGAAGCACTTGAAGGATTAGTAAGAGCTGAAATGCTGAAATGCTGACCAACCTGAGCCTCTATCTCCATGTGACATGTCTCCATGGCTTTGCAAACCCCGGCACTTTGTCTTCTCAGCTGGATAAGAAGGATGATAGATGACATCAAAGGAGGAACTTAAAAGTATCTGAAGAGGGTGACAGAAGACAGGAGAGCATGTAGAAATGCCCTGTGAAAACCTGCCAGCGGGCAGAACACTTGATGATGATGATGATGATGATGATGCTGTAAACTTCTTGTGGTGTCAGAATGTAAACTGCATTTTCATCACATATCTGACATTGCACAATGCCCTTCAGTCGAAACGTGAGAAAACAATATTGCAAAAACATTATCTTGGGTTCCCTTTTAATGAAATAGACTTGTTGAGTTAATTTCTAGTTTTTCTGTAAGTATTCTTCATAATTCTAGGACAACAAGCATATTGAGGACATCTCCACACAGAGGTTGCATCATTTTTAGTAATTGTTCAACATAAAAGAATTAAACAGTTCATTGTGCTAGGAAGAAATTTCCCTCCACCATCATGCTTCAGGATGAGAATGACTTCTTCCAGCTCCTATAACAACAATATTAGATAAAACAAATACTGAAAAAAATGGATGCACAATCCAGGACTACCACCACCACCGTCTTGAAATGCTGACCAACCTGAGCCTCTATCTCCATGTGACATGTCTCCATGGCTTTGCAAACCCCGGCACTTTGTCTTCTCAGCTGGATAAGCAGCAGAACCAGCTCCTCATGGGTACGGCCAAGCAGCTCCCCGGCGGATACGTTAAGACCCCATGGACTGTTGGGTCCTCCACTCCCTCGACCCTATATGTTATACCACTTTAATATGTTGTTCAAAAATACAAGTTTGTCATTTCTGGTGAATTGCCATAATTGGAAAAAGTAATTAAAAAATGCATTAAAATATGACCTTACATTTATGCTTAACCTGTGAATTCCTGTAGAAAGATAAGATTAAAAGGAAAATCACGAAACAGAAAATATTTCACTCAATACCGTTTTGAACTGAAATAGGAACATCTAATGTTACATTTTCTGAAGTTAGTCATTTAAGAGTTTTGAAACATGTGTAATATACAATATTTTCAAGGTGATATAAATATGGATACGTTTTCCTCGCTTAGCTTAAGTAGAATTGAACTTGATAACTATGAGATAATTAAACACAGAAAAAATATATACAGACACATTTACAGATCAGAGAATACACTACATTGTAGAGCAAAACGTAGAACAATTAGCCCCCTTATGAACAGGGCTTTTGGGATCAATAAACAAAACATTATTTTTAAGAGATTTTATGTCGCTGTCGCATCGTTCCAATAGGTCTGCTCCAACCCAAACAGTTTTCTGGTAAGTATACTATAAAACTATCATTATTTGAGGCAGAGTACTCGTATTCTGCAACATTCACATTATTATATTTCAAGAAACATTTCCAAATGCCGCGGAACAGGCTGATGCCTCACCACGACCCGTTCAATGTATACAGCACTGTACCGTAGTTGGACAAATGGATACTTATGCAGTCTGCAGCGCGAATGTGTAGAGTTGGTTGCCTAGAGCAGCTACATCACGGCGGTGGTTTATGCAAGGTACTGCTGGACCTCGGTTATCCTCTTGAACGGCAATGAAAGAAATAATTCACTCGGCAGTTCGGGTTTAAACAAGAAGCATTATTTCCAATTTTTTGACAGTTGATTTCTATAAAGGATATGTACAGAGTGTGCGATAAATGATGTCCAATAATAACCACCCTGTAATTCGCAACTCTTATCCATGATGAAATGAGAGGCAAAGTCAGAAGCGTATTTAGGTTTAGGCAGCTGCCTATGGCGGCGGATTTTAAGAAGTAATTTTAACAATAACGATGTTATTAGCTTTACGTCCCACTAACTACTTTTACGCTTGTCGAAGAGGGGCGGTTTTTAAGCTCTTAGTGTTTTTATTTTATTTTAAACATTTTATTCACTATTCTTGAAAAGAGAAGACGAGCTTAACTCACAATGGAATGGACATGAATAACTTTGGCAACAATCAACCCAAATTTAATGAACGGTCTGGTTACAGAAAGAGGACAAGTTTTGTGTTAATAATAACGTCATTACCGAGAGCGTTGGCCAAGCGGTTAGGGGTGCATAGTTGTGACCTTGCATTTGAGAGATAGTGAGTTCGAACCCCACTGTCGGCACCCCTGAAGGTGATTTTCCGTGGTATCCATTTTTCAAATTAGGAAATGCAAGGGATGTACCTTAATTAAGGCTCACACGTAGCACTTTCCTAACCCATCGTCGCCGTAAGACCTATCTGTGTCGGTGCGAAGTAAAGAAACTTGTTAAAAAAGTAATAACGTCACGTCGTCACAATGAGTCCATTATCAATTTTTTCAGTGTCATGCCTTCCCATGTGATAGCCTTAAACAGCTTATTAAGGTGTGCTAGAAAACTGCAAGAGCATTACGAACTCAACTTTGAGCGACGAGGCTGTTCATTTAAAAGCAACATTGCTTGAAAACCATATTCAAGACATTTTTCTTAATTTAGAGATTGCATCAGGAATATTTTTGTCAACCACCGCCGAGTATTCTTCTTCACTCTCCAAAAGACTCTCGAATTATTTACGGTCATTCATGTCGCAAGATTGAGTCAACATTGCATAGTATAAAACCTCCACGTCCGTCTCTGTAGTGTAGTGGTTGGTGTGATTAGCTGCCACTCCAGAAGGTCTAGGGTCGATTCCCGGCTCTGCCAGGAAATTTGAAAAGTGGAACATGGACTGGAACGGGGTCCACTCATCTAGGGAAGTCAACTGAGTAAAGGGGGTTCGGTTCCAACCTCAGCAATCCTCGAAGTGGTTTTCCGTGGTTTCCCACTTCTTCTTCTTCTCCAGGCGAATGCCGGGATGGTACCTAACTTACGTAAGGCCACGGCTGCTTCCTTCTCTCTTCCTTGCCTATCCATTCCAAACTGTCCGTCCCCCACAAGACCTCTGTTCAGAAAAGCAGGTAAGGACGTGTAGGAGAGGTACTGGCCCTCCTAACCAGTTTCACCCTAGGCCAAATATTTCATGCTCTAGGACACTACCCTTGAGACGGTAAAGGTGGGATCCCTCGCCGAGTCCGCAAAAAAAAAAAAAAAAAAAAAAAAAACATGGACGGTAAACGGATTATAAGGTAGGTAAGGGTGTATTCTGCCCGAAGGCAGGTCCGAACCTCCGTAGAGGTATGCCTGAGCCGGAGTTTACGTACGGTACGGTGGCCAGTTCCTTTCCGCTCCTCCATTCCCTTACCCCCACCAACAGCGCGTGGCAACCCATCCAAATCTTGACCACGCCCAATGTCGCTTAACTTCGGAGATCTCACGGGATCCGGTGTTTCAACACGGCTACGGCCGTTGGCAAACGGATTATATAAATAATAAACCCACCATTCTACGTAAACAACCTGCACTCAGAAAAACTACCGAAAATATTTTCAATTTAGAATTAAATAGATTACCGAGACGATAAATCAATTGTTATCGTACCAATTTTAAACCTTTGAGTGCTAGACAATCGTGTAGGTCCCCGTACATTATACTGCTAAGATCAGGTTTCCTCACCCCTTTCTGGCAGATGCTGAGCAAGTTTAATACGCTATGCCAATCCACCCGGCTTTTAAACATCCACCGAACAGGCCTATCACTTAAACAGAGTTTCAGATACGTATGCTGGTCGTAGACTATGTTTGGGGGACTGTAACACCTGTTAGAGAAGTCAACCATGATTCCCTTTTGCGGTGACGGTTCTTGGGCTCCTTGTTGCTCACTTTCGTTGATATAAGCTTGACTCTATATGACGGAACTTTTCAACGATATAAGACAGCTAACATTGTTCTGTTATTTGGTGCCTCCTTATGAAATCGCTCTCCTCGTACTGTTCTTGAACGTGAAGCAAATTCGACCCATTCCGACGCCTCACTCCGTATGACCGGAAATAATGTTCCAAAATAAACACCTTGAAGCCTCCGTGGCTCAGGCGGCAGCGCGCCGGCCTTTCACCGCTGGGTTCGGCGGTTCCAATCCCGGTCACTCCATGCGAGATCTGTGCTGGACAAAGCGGAGGCGGGACAAGTTTTTCTCCGTGTACTGCAGTTTTACCTGTCAGCTTGCATTCTAGCAACACACTCCAACATCATTTCATTTCATCTTTCAGTCATTAATCATTGCCCCAGAGGAGTGCGACAGACTTCGGCAACCGGCACAATATTATCGCCGCTAGATGGCGGCTTCATTTATTCCATTCTCGGCCATGGTCAAATGACTGGAAGCAGGCTGTGGATTTTCAATCAACACCTTCTCTTCTTTTGTGAGATCATAATTGCAGAAATCAACACAACACTGAATTCGTGATGTATCAGCATACATACATACATACATACATACATACATACATACATACATACATACATAAACAAACAAACAAACAAACACTTCGTTGCTGGGAAAACGTGGACAGCAGATGAGCAATAATTTCAGTGTCGTTTATTTTGCCTTATACCATACAAAAATTATTATTTTTAAGTCATGGTGCGCCAAATGAAATTAAATAGGGACATTTTGACGCCCCGGAAAAGCCTTTTGGGACGACGAGACAAGGTTTCGAAAAAAAAGGGATGCTCCCGTATTTTACAAGCCAAACATCGAACTGGATGTCGTACTTGACACTGTAGCCTAAGGGTTAACCACACTCTACGTACTTTTCATAGAGTACACCAACTTTTTAATCCGGTATATAAAATAATGCCAACAGGGGACACTTACCCTCTTGCCTTGGCCCTCGGCAGGTTCCCCTCTCTCTTTGGGTGTCGGATCCCCATGCGGCGGAGCTCCCGGCGGCCCCGTATGATTCGCTACGGGAGCCGGAGCTGAACTCTTAGTGGTGCCGCTGCTTTGGTCTGCCGGGATTAAGGAAGCTGTGGTCTTGTCTTCGGAGGTAAGCGTGATGGCTGGTGGTTGAGAGTTCTTCAGCTGCTGCTGGATGGAGATGGCCGACACCGCTCGAGGGGGCAGAGGATCCCGTCCGATCACCGAACCCGAACCTGAAGCTTAGAGAAAATCACCCATTGTTGTTTCCAAAGAGAATGAACATTCTTTACACTTTAATTCATTCTTTTTTTTAATCTAAAATATATTTTCAGTCCTTTATTTACCACACTGCAATCTAAAATGTTCAAACGAAACAGTTTTAAGATGATTGACCAATGAATCAGTTTAAGACACATGCAAATTGAGACGTATACACACATTATTGAAATTTAAACTTAAAATCTAGATTAAGTTCATCCGAAACACAGAGCAATGCAGTTAATAGCTGAATAGGGAATGCAAAAAATGCCAGGTCAACATGAATACATTACTACGAAACACAAATATCCATTAACACAATGTTTAATTTCTAATGATTTGGCAACTCAGCGTTACTCTCTTCTATATTTAATTCTTATTATTAATTAGTTTTTCCCTCGTACTCAGTGAGGGATCCCACCTCTACCGCCTCAAGGGCAGTGACTGGAGAGTGAGAATTTGGTATGGGGATAAAATTGGGAAAGAGGACCAGTGCCTTGCCCAGGTGGCCTCACGTGCTATGCTGAGCAGGGGCCTTGAGGGATAGGAAGATTGGAAGGGATAGACAAGGAAGAGGTAAGGAAGCGACCGTGGCCTTAAGTTATGTACCATCCCGGCATTTGCCTGGAGAAGTTGGAAATCACGAAAAACAACTTCCAGGGTGGCTGAGGTGGGAATAGAACCACCCCTCTATTTAACTGACCTCCCGAGGCTGAGTCGATACCGTTCCACCCCTCGTACCACTTCTTAAATTTTGTGGCAGAGCCGGAAATCGAACCCGGGCCTCCGGGGGTGGCAGCTAATCACACTAACCACGACACCACAGAGGCGCACATTTATTTATTTATTTATTTATTTATTTATTTATTTATTTATGCCGGCCCCGTGGTGTAGGGGTAGCGTGCCTGCCTCTTACCCGGAGGCCCCGGGTTCGATTCCCGGCCAGGTCAGGCATTTTTACCTGGACCTGAGGGCTGGTTCGAGGTCCACTCAGCCTACGTGATTAGAATTGGGGAGCTATCTGACGGTGAGATAGCGGCCCCGGTCTAGAAAGCCAAGAATAACGCCCGAGAGGATTCGTCGTGCTGACCACACGGCACCTCGTAATCTGCAGGTCTTCGGGTTGAGCAGCGGTCGCTTGGTAGGCCAAGGCCCTTCAAGGGCTGTAGTGCCATGGCGTTTGTTTTTGTATTTATTTATTTATTTATTTATTTATTTATTTATTTATTTATTTATTTATTTATTTATTTATTTATTTATTTATTTATTTATTTATTTATTTATTTATTTATTTATTTATTTGAGAACTGTCTCCCATTGGAAATAGTCCCATCGGACTTAATATACTCTCAAAATGTTTTTAAATAACGAATCGTGTATTTTTTCATTTATATACTTGATGGACTAAAATTTGGCAGGATTTCTTTAGCACTACTGTGACGACTTCGTCTCGAATTTCTTCCTAAACGATTCAAAGAATTTTGGAATAACACCGCGTGGCCATATTAGCAATCCTAATACTTATAGATGTTTCAGGTAATTTTTGCCTTTAAATACCCTACAGCTGGCTCGTATATGTTGTTCTTTTCAGGACTTACTTCTCTCCCTTTTTTTTCCAGTTTTAAATCTAATTGTTGGGTCCATAATGAATCCATTTCTGGCGACCCACTTACAAATAGCATCCTTCTTTAACCATACCTCAAACCATACTAACTGAATTATACTCCTACTACCTCATGTAGTGACATAATCATACTGTGGAGTTACATTACAAATATCTGATGTTGCGTCATACCCAACTTAAAATCACCCATTATCGATTCAAGTTAGGTTAGGTACCTTTTTCTTTTTTTACGAAAGTATGCGATAAAGTTTACAAAATGCTTCGTTTTGATGCAAAAACGTCCACCGTTCTCTGAGTTGGGGTAAAAGAATAACAAGCAGGCCGAACGCGATATCTCTAACACTTAAGGAGAGTTTTTTCGAGAAAACCACCACTTTAAGACTTTTTCGAGAGATACAAAAATTACAATCGAGCCAGTAAAATTGAAACTTTAGCCTCTTATATACAAAGGTGTGAACCGTATATATAAGCGTTACATGGTTGGTCATGCTGATAAATAATTTGAAAAAATAATTCGATCTATTATTATTATTACTATTATTATTAACAAATACATAGCAATTGGGAAATAATCCGGTGGGAATGATCACTTACAACAGTGTGATGATAAAATTAAAATATAATTACCCTACAACAACAACTACTTCTACAACAAGAGTACAGCAAGCAATTCCCTGGAAATAATATGTTACACGAAATACTACTAATTTAACATTCTAAATAAAAAAATCATCATATACAAATTCACATATACGTTAAGTATTTCAAAATTTTACACTATGACTTACAGTAGATATCTCGCACCGTTATTTTTCAGTGAATCAGATCACTTCGTGGGCGAATTCAAATGGACTATGCGAGGCTGTTTTGTTCAATCTGTACGTCACTAGACCGGCTTGAGAACAGCAACGGAAGAAGTTGTTCTGCGTTGTAATGCGAGTCGAAGTCCACTGCACACCGGCTGAGCGAACAATTCCGTAAATGATTGATCGTCTAGCAGCTGTCCGACTCGTTGGCTGAATGGTCAGCGTACTGGCCTTCGGTTCAGAGGGTCCCGGGTTCGATTCCCGGCCGGGTCGGGGATTTTAATCGCTTCTGATTAATTCTTCTGGCTCGGGGACTGAGTGTATAGGTCTGTCCCAACACTCTCCTCATCATATTCAGACAACATACTACACTACCAACCACCACAGAAACACGCAATAGTGCTTACATCCCTCCATCGAGGGTTGGCGTCAGGAAGGGCATCCGGCCGTAAAACAGGGCCAAATCCACATGTGCGACGCAGTTCGCACCCGCGACCCCACAGGTGTGGGAAAAGCGGCAGGAAAAGAAGAAGAAAGAAGAAGATTGATCGTCTAGCAGCTAGCGATGCTGAGAAATCAGCATCAACAACAAACACACCGCGGGTTTCCGCCGGTGTCATCGTAGCGTAACTTGGTATGGCGTGATCCTGTTAGTTGGGAGGTCCGTGTTCAAATCTGTCCCATGGCGATGTTTTTTCTCGAACTGGTGCTCTTGATAATAATAATAATACTGTTACTAGCAGTTTCCCGCTGGCTCCGCCCGCAATGTACAAAGTATGGTGTTGTTCGTTGCTATCCTCACGTATGTATTTGCAAAGTTTCGAGTTAATGAAATAAAACACATGATCTGCTGTGGTAATAGAATGCAACATTATGTCAACAAAACACTTGAAAATACATCACACAAAGAAATTTAATTAAACGTTTCTTGGAACAACACTACGCGCCGGACCGTTAAAAAGTCCTTCAAACATCTTCGTCACGGAGACAAATGTACTCATAACTTTTCTCAGCATCTACCAATTTAAGTAGTTATTAACTCAAAAGAAAGCACTTGATCCACTGAGTGTTTTTAGACCAAAATGAACTGCGTACCTCAATTAGAACGAAAGATATGATTGCTTCAATGAGAAAAAATGTTGAAGAAAAGAGACGTCAAATTGAATGTGCACTCATAACTTTCCTCAGAATCAACCAATTTAAATAGTTAAGAGCTGAAATGAAAGAACTTGACACACTGAGTGTTCTTAGGCCAAAACGAACTCCGCACCTCAATTGAAACCAAAGATATCTTGCTTAAAAGAGACGAAAAATTGAAAAATCAAATAATTTGGGGAAGGCGGAAGTGCATGAATACATTTTAGTTAAAAAAATGAAGGAATCGACCGGATAGAATGGCCGGACTGACTGAATTTAGTTTTCATAAAAAAATTAATATATAGATTTGTTTCACGTCCAACTAACTACTTTTACGGTTTTTGGAGACGCCGAGGTGCCGGGAGTTAATCCCGAAGGAGTTACGTTACGTGCCAGTAAATTTACTGACACGAGGCTGACGTATTTGACCACCTTCAAATATCACTGGACTGAGCGAGGATCGAACCTGCCAAGTTGGGGTCAGAAGGCCAGCGCCTCAACTGTCTGAGCCACTCAGCCCGACTGACCGAAGCTCTTAAGCCGGTATTAAGCTACGTATAGATTTAGCAACACCACCTCGCAAAGCCCATTTGAATTCGCCCGCGAGGCGATAAAATTGGCTAACTTCAGCAGCTGATAAAATGACGACGGCGTGAGATATAGAATTATTTCTTCAAATTATTTACCAGTATGACCAACCCTCTAACGCTCATGCACCATGTTCAATATATAAAATAAAAAAATTAAAAACCGGATGAAATGTCCAATGTTTCTTATTAACGAACTCTGAAACCAACTATTTCCATTTGGTGTTCTTGACATCTTTGCATATAGACTGGCTGCCAGAATATTGTTGCTCGCTTAGCACCACCCAGGGGTCACTCTTAACAGGCCATGGAAGATGCAGGGACTCGCTCAAAAGTGGAATTGCATAACTTCACCATAATGAGACTGTGCGCTCACATTGTTGGCAGGCTACGTGCTCACTCTGGTAGCTGAGATGATTTCTTTATACCATCAGAGGCAGGTGTTAGAGTGGATGGAAGGACTGGGCAACCCTATATGAAATATTGTTTTCTCGTTATTATAATATATCAGGGGCGATTTCTCCGAGCATGCTACGCTTGCTGCGCAAGCGCAATATTTTTCTAAAGCAGGCGAGTTAAAAACATTACAATATGTACCGTATCTGTAATAGATCTGCATTATACAAATCGCATGTTGCATGTATCTTGCCAAGTCCAGCTAGGCTTGCTCGTGTCTTGGGAACTTCAGCGGAGCTGTCGGCGCAGCGAGAAATGTATGCGCACGCAGGTTTCTTCTCTCCAAGGCCGGTTGCAAGCTGTCACATTTGTAATGTGTGGTTGGAAGCTCTGGTCTAAGAGCTACAGACCTAGTGTGTTATGTCAGTGAGTAGTGTACTGTAAGTTCCTGATCATCTATTCTGAATGATTTGACGTGCTGCAATGGGTTCCGAACCGTGCATTATTGACAGCTTGTTATCAAATCCATTTTCTCGGAGGACTATCCAAGAGAAAACAGACATTATTAAGAATGGCAGGCCCTGTCCAGCGCTGCCAGATTTAAAGACACAGCACAGGGAGAAAAGTAGACAATATGTACGTTCGTTCTCTGTATCTCAATATAATAATACGCACTGGTTGACAGGGTCCAAGAAACTGAATAGACTGTTTTGCTGGCCGTGTTTACTATTTTTCTGCTGATAACGGTGTATGGTGTAAAAGTGGCTTTGACATTTTGAACACCTTGACACTGTCCATTACAAGACATGAGAAATCTGCAAACCATTTGAAGTGCTTCTTGCAGTTAAATAGCTTTGGGCGTACAAGGATCGACCACCAGCTGAATGAACAGAAACCCATCAGTGACCAACTTCATAATGAAAAGGTAAAGAAAAATCGTGACATACTTAAACGACTGATCGATGCAGTGTGTTTTTTAGCAAAACAGGAACTACCATTTCGCGGACATGACTAGTCTGCAACTTCCGTAAACAGATGGAATTACATCGAACTTCTACAAATTATAAGTGAATATGATCCTCTTCTGGCAGCTCATCTGAAAGACTCCACCATTTTTAGAGGGACGTCGTCTGCAAACCAAAATGATTTAATGGCAGAAATAAGTTCAGTAATTGTGAGAAGAATAAAGGAGGGGCTTAAACTGGCAACTTTTATGGCAATAATGTTGGACGAAACGTCCGATATATTAATAAGTCACAACTCTCTACTTTACTCCGTTTTGTAGATGAAAGTGGTGAAATTCAAGAGAGGTTTCTTGTTTTTGCTGACGTTAGTAAAGATCGCACTGCTGGAGCCCTCTTAAACCATGTTCATGCTATTTTAAAAGAGTTCAGTTGTGAGGAAAAGATTGTGGCTCAAACATATGACGGTACTGCTCTCATGTGAATGGGCTTACTAAACTACTTCAAGACCAGTATCCATATGTGACATTTGTGCATTGTTATAGTCATCTATTGAATTTAACACTACAGCAGTCTGCTACAAAAATCAAAGAATGTACAATTTTCTTCCAAACAATGTCAGGACTTGCTGCTTTTTTTTTTTTTTTTTTTTTTTTTTTTAAGTCTACAAAGAGAACAGATGCTCTTCGAGATTTTGTTCAGAAGAAGTTGCCAACAGTAGCACCAACGAGATGGAATTTTGCTTCACGTCTTATTAATACTGTGAAAGAATATTATGATACGCTGGTGAAATTCTTTCAACATGTACAGGATACTTCAGACGACTGGGATAAAGACACTACGTTGAAAGCACAAGGATTTTTTTTCTTCTTGCTTAAGTTCAACACTAGATTTCTGCTGGCGGTGTTCTCCAAGATTTTTTTCATTCTCCGATACTGTGTTCAATATTTTACAAACAAAAAGTTTGGATATTCAGTACTGTGGCAAGAAGGTTGAGGAGCTCTTTTTAAATATCCATTCTATGAGAGATGAAGATTATGATAGTTTGTATGGACATGTTGATACTGAAATTGATGTTTATGGAGGACAGCCGTGCTCTAAAAATCGAAGAATTAGTGATGAACCAGAAAAATCAAAATACAAACGTCCATTCAATGAAATTATTGACAATGTACTTGTCCAAATAGGAGAGGGTTTTAAATGCATAAAGAAATTTGTGTTCTTCTCGCTGTTGGATTGTGATTTGTTTGAGAAGCACAGAAATAGGTTTTCAGACAGTGAAGATACTGCCCTTGAAAAGACCTATGGGTCATTTTTCGACATTGTTCGCTTAAAAACCGAATTAAGTGTGATGTATTCATCTTCTGATTTTAAAGAGAAAAGTGTTTCAGACTTCAGGCAGTTTATGCATACTAATAAATTTTACATGGGTATGCCAGAAATTTTCAAGCTCATCAAACTTGCAGCATCAATTCCCGCTACTACATCCTCTGCAGACGTTCTTTTTCAACACTGAGACACATTAATACATATTGCAGATCGACTCAAGGTCAGGAGAGGCTATCATCATTAGCTATCTTGTCGATTGAAAGGGGATTGCTTACAAAAATTAGATTACAGTCATCTTTCAATGATGAAGTTATTGATGGTTTTGTAAAGAGAAGCCGCAGTGTAGAGTTTGTTTTCAAGTACGAAGATCTAATAAATAGTTGCAGTTTTTCTGTATACATAGTTTGTCGTTTGCTTGTTTAAATTATATAATCACTGGCTTGTCATGATTTGTTAATAATTATAAAATGTGTGTGTTATTCTTCTGGCCATTCTTGAAGGTGTGACGTAACCAGTTTGAATGCATGTTCATGTAACCGATGATTAAAATGTTCATGTGATTTAGCGATTATTGGGTTTATAAATTTTATTCATTCAGACCTATGCATGTCCCACCCCACCAACTTTCACGAATGAAAGAGCAAGCCTGACTTTCATGACCAGCATTCGCCCCTGTAATATATTCAGTTGTATATGCCAACGGCCTTATCCGCATTGAAACACCGGATCCCGTGAGATCTCCGAAGTTAAGCAACATTGGGCGTGGTCAAGATCTGGATGGGTTGCCACGCGCTGTTGGTGGAGGTAAGGGAAACTCCGGCTCAGGCACACCTCTGCGGAGGTTTCGGGCAGAATACACCCTTACTTTGCTTTACCAATTGTATACATGTTTTCTTCAATACGCTAAATAATAATACCAAGTTCAAGTTATTTCCAGCCTATACTGATAAGTACGGTCTGTGAACAGCTGCAACCACGAAGAAAACCCATTAAAGAGAACAAAGTAACGTGACAAACCCATAATTTTATTCAACACAGCATTAAGACAAGGAATTTTGACGAGGAGGCAGGCGGCGAGGAGGCAGTCGCTAGCTAGTGGTCTTGGTAGGTGGAGGCGCTGTTTTTTCTTTCATCTTCTTCTTCTCCTTCTCCGCGTTTGCCTGAGAAGGTACACCTTCCGGTTTACGTTTTTTTCCCTGCTGCGCCTTCTTTTGAGCGGCCTTGCGATTTCTTTGCAGTCGACGTCTTCTGCGGGTTCTCCTGGCCCGACCTCGTCGTCGTCTGCGTGATCTGCGTCGCCTCTGACGACGACGGCGTCGAATTTGGCGACGCTGGCGTTGACGTTGCTTTTGCGGTTGGACGTTGCCGGGACTGGTGATACCGAAATCTCCTAGCATGTAGCGTCCTCTTTCTTTGCGCAGAATGCCATACTGCACTCCGCGGTTCAAGGCCGTGTCTACCTGCCGTACGGTGCGCGCCACTGGCAAGTTGTACGTGCTGACTATGAATCTGGAGATGGTGCGGGCCGTTGAACCCTGAACCTCTCTCAGGTTACGAATTGCTGTGACCACCAGGTCAGGCACCCGCATGTTGCGACTATCATCCACCCCCATTGCTTTCCGACCTCCTCAAAACTTATTCAGCACTAGGTTCCTGTATTCCCATAATTTAGTAGTCCATTGTTGAGATAGATACTGTCGCATTGGAGGGGATTCCTTATATGCATTAGTTCCGACCGCACAGAGAACCGTTACGCACAACAAAGTAAGAAGGACTCTGCTGACTTTCACATCAATGATATGGTTTATCTAGCTCTAGATTTAACCCTCGAACTGGCAATGTTAAATCTTATGGTGGTAGCCATATTTGGCAGCTTGTACTTGTCCAAATAAAATACTAAATATTCGCAAGATATGAAATAAATCTACGAAGTTTTATATACATACGTAAAACTAATACAATGATGATTGCCGTGTAACACCAAATAAATAAATAAATAAATAAATAAATAGATAGATAGATAGATAGATAGATAGATAGATAGATAGATAGATAGATAGATAGATAGATAGATAGATAGATAGATAGATAGATAAATGGCGTATGGCTTTTAGTACCGGGAGTGTCCGAGGTCAAGTTCGGCTCGCCAGATGCAGGTATTTTGATTTCACTCCCGTAGGCGACCCGAGTGTCGTGGTGAGGATGAAATGATGATGAAGACGACACATACACCCAGCCCCCCTGTCAGCGGAATTAATCAATGGTGCTTAAATTTCCCTACCCTGCCGGAAATCGAACCCCGGACCCCTGCGACCAAAGGCTAGTAGGCTAACCATTTAACCATGGAGCCGGATATTGCATAAATGTTTTGACTAGAAAAATGTACAGTCTGTTTAAAAAGTGTAATTCCTAAATTCAAAATAATGATAATAATATTTTCGATCGCATGTACACACAACTGGAACAAATCACAAACAAATAATGTCAATAATGTACATGTAATGCACTAGCAAAAGTTTAACCTCTCTGAGATGTATATTCTTGAAAATATTAGGGGAAATGTATCGGTATGCAATCATTTGGAGGCGTATCCTTGGACCACGTTGTTATGATAGGTTGATTTACGGGAGGTTCGAGATAACTTTCACTTTCCAATATCTGACACGAAGAAATAGCTGATAAACATTCCAAACCTGACTCTGAATCACTCGGTTCATCTTCTTTCATCATCTTTCATTTCAACAACACTCTCCAATATCATTTCATTTCATCTGTCAATCAGTAATCATTGCCCCAGAGGAGTCAACAGGCTTCGGCAGCCGGCACATTCCTACTACTACTTCTCGGTAACGTACAGTAGATCCATGGTGTTCCTCACATGGTGGTATTAATCGCAAGTAACGTCAACCCATGGTGTTCCTCACGTAATGGTACTCATCATAAGCACTCTCATGGTTCTAATTTCATAATCCCTTAGTCACCCCTTTTAGTAGCCTCTTACGATAGACAGGGACACCGTGGGTGTATTCTTTGTCTGCGTCCCCCACCCACAGGGGGTGAGAGAGAATATTAATGGAGCGGTTTCAGTATGTCAAACCAAGGATCAGCAACATACAATAACTGTGGTTGCCCAGTTGTACTTCCTCTTAAAGCAATAATCACAAACCTCCACCACTCACTCTAATAAAACCTTAATACGAAACTACAAACATACTGTTACCAGTTGCCTAGTGAATGTCACCTGCTTATGGTGCAACAACGAATTCTATGGAAACCACTTCGATGCAAATTGAATGCCGTAATTTTTTCCCGATGGGAATATTGCTATTTGTGTCGCTGCTGTTTCGTTACGAGCTTGGGATATTTATTAAGCCTGTCATAATCGGCTGTAAGTACGGAGAAAATAGGAGTCAAACAGATCGCGCAGGAGCAAGTGGAGTGCACAGCTAAAATTCCTTTTCATCATGCCTCCTTCAAGACGAGGGAAAGTGAATGTTTCCAGGAAGAAAGGGAAGAATATATATATTTGCTATTTGCTTTACGTCGCACCGACACAGATAGGTCTTATGGCGACGATGGGACAGGAAAGGAAGCGGCCGTGGCCTTAATTAAGGTACAGCCCCAGCATTTGCCTGGTGTGAAAATAGGAAACCACGGAAAACCATCTTCATGGCTGCCGACAGTGGGGTTCGAACCCACTATCTCCCGGATGCGAGCTCACAGCTGCGCGCTCCTAACCGCACGGCCAACTCGCCCGGTGGAAGAACAATTACTTTATAGTTCAGATGCCTCTTGTTTCTTGACCACTTTCGACCCTCTTTAGTGAATGTGATGGTTATTGTTTTTACGGGGAAGTAAAATTAGGCAATCATTCTCTCCTTCAGTAGTCCGGTTCCATGGCTAAATGGTTAGCGTTCTGGCCTTCGGTTACAGGGGTCCCGGGTTTGATTCCCGGCAGGGTCGGGAATTTTAGCCATCATTGGTTAATTTCGCTGGTATGGAGGCTGGGTGTATGTGTTATCTTCATCATCATTTCATCCTCATAACGATGCGCAGGTCACCTACGGGAGTCAAATCGAAAGACCAGCACCTGGCGAGCCGAACATGTCCTCGAACACTCCCGGCACTAAAAGCCATACGCCAATTCATTTCATTTCTCCTTCAGTAAATGTTATAAGGGTTCCTTTTTTTCTCCTTCAAAGCATAGTTATAATAATGTGGCCTGGTGGAGTTTTATCGACTTGACGCCCTGCAGGCGACGTGCACGTCTGTGAGGAAGGGACCCTACCTAACCTGAATTCTAATGCTGAAAACGGCATAAATAGCTCCCGAGCCACACGAATGAACCCTTTAGGGTTAAAATCCCCGAACCGGCTAAACATCCAACTCTAAAACCCTTGCACCATACACCAGCTTGCTAACAATTTAGCGACAGAGCCGGAAACAGCTTCAATAACCACGGGTTCAAACAGCTTGGAAATAATAATTATGTTATTTGCTTTACGTCCCACTAAGTACTTTTACGGTTTTTGGAGACGCCGAGTTGCCGGAATTTAGTCCCGCAGGAGTTCTTTTACGTGCCAATAAATCTACCGACACGAGACTGACGTATTTGAGCACCTTCAAGTACCACCGGACTGAGCCAGGATCGAACCTGCCAAGTTGGGGTCAGAAGCGTCGAAGTAGCAATAGATGAAGGATGGGAGTTCGTAACATTTGTGATAGGAATGGGAAGAAAGGTAAAAGCGGAGGTCGTGGTTGCGGTGGTAGTGGTGGTGGTGGTCATGAAGGGGAGGCTAGCTTCCAGTGCGGAGTCGTCCTATATGCTTTTCTTTTTTTTTTTGCTAGTTGTTTTACGTCGCACCGACACAGATAGGTCTTACGGCGACGATGGGACAGGAAAGGGCTAGGAGTGGGAAGGAAGCGGCCGTGGCCTTAATTAAGGTACAGCCCCAGTATTTGCCTGGTGTGAAAATGGGAAACCACGGAAAACCACGTCCTATATGCTTTATTGGGTCGGCGGGGAGCTGACAGCAGAGATGAATGAAGAGCCACCCAGCCGATCAAAAATGAAGAAGTGTTGCGTCGGAGGTCGGAGACGTCCAGTTGCAAGAGAGATCTCACTAAAATCAGAGATGCGATGAGTGGTGTTGCAATTCTACCTCGTTATATAGTGCAGGCTACGATGCGGTGCCTGCCTATTGCTCCGCCATGTTGGAGGGACGATCACTGATTGGCCAATGGGTGGAGCATTAAGGAGCCCGCCACCAGAGCAGAAAAAGCAAGGGGGTGATCAGCTGCCTGACTCCGCCAAGGCAGATCGACGTACATCGTACATGACAGGGAAGACAATTTAGCACGATCCAAGGTATCGTAGTGAAAGGTGAATAATTACTCATCCATGGTCGCCAAACTTTAAATGTGGCACTAATGTGAAATAGGACCAGTTTTAGGGCCAGATGGCCTTCCTGACGCTCTCTGTGGAGGGATGTATTATTGCGTGTTTCTATGGTAGTGTGATGTGTTACCCTTGTGTGTAGGGGTAGGCCTGTCGTAAGAGGCGACTAAAGGGGGCCCAAGGGGCTCAACTTGGAATCACGCGTTGGCGACCACGGGGCCCTTAGCTTCCACTTACTTGCGCCAGGATCCTGACTTTTCATCTATCCTATCCAACCTCCCTTGGTCAACTCTTGTTCTTTCCCGACCCCGACGGTATTAGAGCATTCGACGCCTAGAGAGTCAATTTTCACGCCCTTCGTTACCCTTTTGCCGACACCGTCATTTTTAGAAGTGTCAGACCTCTTCCATTTTCCTTCTGATTAGTGTTAATAGGGGACGGTTGCCCAGTTGTTCTTCCTGTAAAAACAATAATCACCACCACCAGTGTGGTGTATTGTATTTAAATGAAGAAATGTATTAAGACGAGTAAGAGCATCCAGCGACTGAGGTAGAGGAATTAACCAAACGTGGCTGATAAAACACATCCGACCGGAAATCGAACTCCGGAACCTCTGAGCCGAAGGCCACTACGCTGAACTTTCAGCCAAGGATCCGGAGTTGAGTTATAATTCTGGTAGGGATATTTAAAACCAATCCTCGCTTAGAACTCTGAATTTGGTAAACCACAGACTATGGAGCCATGAAAAGGTGAACGAAACACTGCATTTAAGTAAAATAACGATTTTAAAATTACGAAGTTTCTGGTTCCAACAACTGAGTTTATCGCTAACACTTCATCTATGACTATAGCGTGTCCCAACACCGGAAAATATTCAGTTCCTTTCCAGGAGTATTGCGTGCGGAGAGACGTTGATTCTCAAGAAATTCATGCTTTTGAAAGTAGTAAAGCTCACAATATGAAGATAAAGTTGAAATTCGTGAGAACAAATTGGGGGGGGGGGGGGGAATAATCATTTATAGGAAGAGCAGTTAGGAACTGGAATAATTTAATAAGGGTGATATTCGATAAATTCTGAACTTCTTTGAATCTGTTTAAGGAAAGACTAGGTAAAAAATTGGTAGGGAATCTGCCATCTGGGTGACGGCTCTAAATGCAGACCAGTGGTAATTGATCTGTCAGCTTTAAGGCTGACGCAAGCAAGGTTTTATCCACGTAAAATAAATACACGTGTCTTGTAAACAATGGAGCAGAAAAAGACCCGTGAACAATAATTCTCACAGGAATGAGTAAGATGGTATGTTCTCTTTACAATATTGTACGAGGGGCGTACTACATTGCTTTATAAGTTACTTCATTTTCTGTACGTCCGGGTATGGTTCACATTTCACTTTTGAAGGTGGTGACGTGTAACTAGTGTCTTGTTCCACCGTTTGGTAGCAGCACAAGCATACGGGCCAACGAATGCACTCGTCATAACCATTTCATAACAACACTGTCAGTGTAGAAGCAGACAACATGGAAAGCAACCGTCAGGTCAGCGCTATATGACTTGGTTCCTATGGAAAGAAGGCGTAACCACTGCAGAAATTCATCGGCGCTTGGTGGCAGTCTGTGGAAAACATGCGCCGTCACGGAAAACAGTTTACAATTGAGTGGAAGGTTGGAAAACAGGGCGCACATCGGTGGACAAGGGAACCACTTCTGGAAGGAATGTGACAGTTTCAACACCAGCCAACATTGCTCGGGTCGAAGAGGCCATCAAAGGAAACAAATGCATCACATTTACGGAAATGGAGGCAGCCACGACAATCAGCCGAAACACCCTGCAGCGGACCATGCACGGCCACTTACGGTTGGGGAAGGTGTCATCCACGTGGGTGGCTAGACTCTTGTCTGCAGACAAAAAGCAGAGGGGCGTGGACGTCTGCAGATAACTTTTGCAACGCTACGATCAAGATCCAGCCGACTACATGGCTAGGCTTGTGACTGGTGATGAGATATGGCTCAATTACCATGAACCACAAATGAAACAACAGTCGATGCAATAGAAGCAAAGGGTCAGTCCACCGCCAAAGAAATGTCGAACAGTGATTATCACCTGTTCGACAACATGAAGAAACCTCTGCGTGGTCGCCGTTCTGCGAATTTTGCAGAACTGGAGAAAGCTGTCAAGGCATGGGTATGCAGCACTCCGAAAGAATGGTTTCAGGAAGGTCTGCAGAGACAGACACATCGATGGCAAAAGATCACACAGTTACAAGGAGATTAACTTGAGAAGGTGGACGTAACAACTGATATGTAATGTACTTCATTTGGTTAGGGAAAATAAAGTGTAGAACAATGCAGTACGCCCTTCGTAATTTATTGAAATTTTTATTTTTACAATTTGCTTTACGTCGCACCGACACATATGTCTTATGGCGACGATGGTGGTGGTGGTGATTATTGTTTTAAGAGGAAGTACAACTGGGCAACCATCCTCTATATAACACTAATCGGAGAGAAAAAATGGAAGGGGTCCGACACTTCGAAAAATGAAGGTATCGGACAAAGAAAGACAAGGGCCACGAAGGGCGTGAAAATGAAAGACTCCCCAGCCCTCACAAACCTAATAGCGTCGGGGTCGGAAAAGAACAAGAGGTGACCAAGTGAGGTCGGATAGGATAGATGAAAGTGAGGAGCCTGGCACAAGTAAGTTGAAGCAATGCCAGGACTCAGCTGAGGACCCCGTGGTCGCCAACCCACGCTCTAAAGTTCAGAGCCCCTGGGGCCCCTTTTAGTCGCCTCTTACGACAGGCAGGGGATACCGTGGGTGTTATTCTACTGCCCCCACCCACAGGGGGATGGCGACGATGGGATAGGATATCGATAGGAGGGGGAAGGAAGCGACCACGGCCTGAAGTAAGGTGTGAAAAAGAAAAACCACGGGAAATCATCTTCAAAGCTGCCGACCCACGATCTCCCGAAAGCAAACTCACAGCTACGTGACTCAAAACTACTATGTAAATTATTTTTCTTCTTTCTTGGCCACTGTATATGCACCCTTAAAACGGGTACTCCCTAGCTCACTCACTCCAGGTCGGCTCGTCTGACTCCTATGTGATAATATTTTCGGAGGTATACTGACCCGCAGCACATATTATGAAGAGCGAGAATGCCTTGACAATATGCACACAATATTGTACCTTAGATACAGAACCTTACCGGCCAAAGTTCTAAGCTAAAATATTTCACATAGGAGGTTTTGTCCCGACAGCGACGATATGTCCGACGTTCTTGTACCAGATCTAAGGGTTCATGACTTTTCCTTAAAGCAGCCTCAGCGTGTTGCTTTAGGACGCCCTCTTCCTCTCTTCGATGGCAAGAGCTTTCTGTACTAAATGGTGTTCATTTCTTCTTCTGGCGTGACCATACCAGCGGAGCTGTTTTTTCCTCCATCTTGTCGCTGATGGGCACAACTTGAAAGGATTCTCACACATGTCCATTGTGCACTTTGTCATGCAGAGTGACTCCTATGGATAATGAGTGTAATTATGATTGAAATATAGGCTTACAAGGGAACCTCTGATTATTATCATCAGCATCATCTATACATTAAAAAGAGTTTACTAAAAACAGCTTTGGCAAAACCCTCCGTCCGTACGTTCTACTGGACCAATTTGCTTCATTTTTGTTTTATTCTTTCCAGAATAACCTGCCGGTGAATCATGAGACCTTGATAAGTCTCTAATTTCAGCCAACTTTGAGTAATCATAAAATCAAATCATTCAATGATCACTCCAGAAATTACAGGCGAAAGCTTACTCTAACCCGCAAAACATTCTCTACTTAGCAGGTTGCTAAGCGACTAACACTTTTCATTAATAATTATTAATCTAATATATAATCTAATATATGATTTTCAAATTTAGTGATATCATTGCATGTAGCCAAGCTTGATTACCACCTGTCAAGCCAGGGAGTATACACTTCCTCTGATCACGGAAGAATACTATTTCCTGCTAGATACTCTTTGACTCTCTAATCTTTCCCAGCTTCCAAACACATTCAATAGATGGCAGAGTGTTCCTAATAACTTAAATGCTGCTAAGAGAAAAAAAGTCTACGTACAAACAGACCCCATCATGACATACGCCTTAGACATTATCTGGGAACACCTATCGAAGGATAACCTAGCTTTATTAGGAAGATTGAAGTTCATATATTTTAAAAGAGTTCTCTGCCTGGAAAAAAAGCGCTCCTTTGAGACTAACCTATGAGCTCACAAGACAACCGTTCCACATAGAACTGCGATTAAAATACAATTTCCTTCTACGACACAATACCAAGCTTTACATCAAGAACTGCAGGATAAAAGAAGCGAATATATGGATAGATTTTTACCAAACAGACGGCATGATGACGTCAGAATGAATTCTGACCACAAACTGTGGCATACCATAAAGGCACTTCTTATTAAATGTTCATAAAACCATTGAAAATGGCATGCAAAACAACATGACTACGGCAGGCGTATCAAGACGAGTTATTTGACCCATGCTGCGGAGGAGGACCGACACAGATCCCGACGATGGGATAGGAAAGGGCTAGGAGTGGGAAGGAAGCGGCCGTGGCCTTAATTAAGGTACAGCCCCAACATTTGCCTGGCGTGAAAATGGGAAACCACGGAAAACCATTTTCAGGGCTGCCGACAGTGGGATTCGAACCTACTATCTCCCGAATACTGGATACTGGCCGCAATTAAGCGACTGCAGCTATCGAGCTCGGTGCCAGGAGTTGGAAAGAAGCGGCTGTGGCCTTAATTAAGGCGCAGCCCGAGCATTTGCCTGGTGTGAAAATGGGAAACCACGGAAAACCAACTTGAGGGATGCCGACAATGGAGTCCGTACCCACTATCTTCCGAAAATAAGCTACCAGCTGCGCGCGCCCCAAACCACACGGCCAACTCACTAAGTGATTATTGTTTTAAGAGTAAGTACAACTGGGCAATAATCTTGTATTAACACTAATCGGAGGAAAAATTAAAAGAGGTATGGCACTTCGAAAAATGAAGGTATCGGCAAAAGAAAATCAACCGCCACAAAGGGGATGATAATAAGAGACTCCCTAGACCTCGCAAACATAATAATATCTGGGTCCGTAAAGAGCAAGAATTGGCCGAGAGAGGTCGGATAGAAAAGATACCAAAACACGCTCCAAAGTTCGGAGGCTCTTATCCCCATTTCAGTCGCCAATTACAACAGGCAAGAGATAATATGGGGTACACTCTACCACCCCCACCCACAGAGGATGGGATAAAATGCACTCTAAATACTTTAACTAATCCGCCTCTTCCAGTTTTCTATTCTTGACCTGGTATTCAATGCTTCTAGGTTTCCTCCCTACCGACATCACTTTCATCCTGGAAATGCTAATTTTCTTATAATACTCACTGCACGCATTTTCAAATCTCAAGATATTACTGCGAAGGCTTTCAGAACGGTTTGCCGGGACACAAATCCTTAAAATAAAGAATCTAAGCCGCAGGAGAATTAACAACGGCACCCATCAGTGAAACTCTTAATAGAGAATCAGCAGATATAAGAATGATTGATATTTCTGTGCATGACGTTCGCTACTCTCCGGCGTGACAGTTGATCCCTAGGGCAACAGCTAAATGGATTGGATGAGTGGGTGGCAACCCTTATCGATCAAAGATTACGGACTGTCTGCTTGAGGTCGACATAATCTTATGAAAACTCCATCCTTCACGCACTCTAATGTGATACGTAACACAGTGTAATATATACAGTCGCGAAGCACTAATAAGAGGAAGGTTCATTCACTTGATAGCTGGAGCGACACTAGCACCTCTAGCGGCGAGGTAGAGGCAACTTGCTAGCAGACAACAGGGACCGAATTACCACTACAGCCTAAAATGGTCATAACTTCTGAACCATTCATGCAAATAATGTCCTGACAAGGTTATTGTAATCCTTATGAAATAGTGGAGGGGGTCAAGCAATTTATTTTGATGAGGAGTTCGAGGATAATATCGAAATATTTATTTAATCTTAAGGAGTTATGTTTTTTTTACCGCGGACTATAACATAAAATCGCTTCTAGAGGGCAACCGGTTCGAAATAGGTATATACCACCGCGGACTTTTTTGTGGAGGTTTCTATGCTCTACAATTCTTACGCCTACACTTGGGGTCTGTCGTTGACGGTTCAGGCAGCGTAAGCCAAGAAAGCAAGTGACCGACCATGGTTAGAGCGCTGGCCTTCTTAGCCCAACTTGGTAGGTTCGATGTCGGTCGGTCGGTCATAGGGGTCCCGGGTTCGATTTCCGTTAGGGTCGGGAATTTTAACCATACTTGGTAAATTCCGCTGGCACTGGGTGTATGTGCCGTCTTCATCATCATCATTTCATCATCACGACGCGCAGGTCGCCTACGGGTGTCAAATCAAAAGACCTGCATCTGGCGAGCCGAAGGTGTCCTCGGACACTTGCGGCACGAAAAGCCATACGACACTTCATTTTCCCATGTCTATTTCAGGCGAGTAGCAAACGAGTTCCATTTACGTTGGCAACGGCAGTATTCTTCATATTCGTAACCCCTTGTTAATTATTAAATGTCGCCCACTGAGGTTATGAGACGTATATTCCCTGCGATCTTCCATGTCTCAAAAAAAAAAAAAAAATGCTACACCCAACTTTAATTCTGTTTTGAACACATTTTCATTCTCCTTATGTGTATCTTGTCTGCTCATCTTTTTTACCTCTCATTTTAAAGCATGAGAATTTAAAAATGATGTGACGTTCTCGCGGCACCTGGTGTTTCTATTATGCTTCCCCGTTATGATTAATTATCTCTCTCTCTCTCTCTCGTACTTTATCTCGCCAGCACCCTTGTTCCGTTTTCATTATCTCCCCGCCCGCCTTTGTCTCTCTATGACCACACAACTACCAACACATTCCTCATAGTAAGTCATCCATCCCATCACGCCACACCCAACCTACGGATCGCTTAGCCGGTAGTCTGTCCTTTTATCCGCTAGATTGATGGATCAATATTCTCTTTTTAAGTTACACTAAGTCTTACTTGAGTCCGGCCCCACGGTGTAGGGGGCAACGCGCCTGCCTGTCACCCAGCGGCCCCGGGCTCGATTCCCGGCCGGGTCAGGGTTTTTTAATTGTAATGATTAATATCCCTGGCCTGGGGATTGGGTGTTTGTGACGTCTTTAATCTTCCTTTCCTCACACACAACATTCCACACTATCGCCATTCCAATTACACATAGGTTCATACAATATGGTGCCAGTAGGGGCAAAAGATCCATATGGGTCGACGCGCCGAACAAATAGCATTTTAAAAAAAACCTTACTCGTAAACTGCTAAGCTGCAGTCGTAATAAAGGTTACAATACGCGTGTCCTCATCATTCCGTATATTATAAAATTTATTTTGATTCGCGATTTTTAAAAAAATATATTAAAATATAGGCCCTAACTAATTACTCCTTAAAATGTATATAATCTGATATTTTGTTCGTTTGTTAAATTTAAAACGAGAGACGTAGCTGTTACAGTGGCACAAAGCTAGGGTTAAGTACGAAACAGAATACAGCGGCCTGAACTAACGAATAGTTCGAACCCCACTGTCGGCAGCCCTGAAGATGGTTTTCCGTGGTTTTCCATGTTCACACAAGGAAAATGCTGGGGCTGTAACTTAATTAACGCCACGGCCGCTTCCTTCCTAGGCATTTCCTATCCCATCGTCACCAAAGACCTACCTTGTAATAAAAAATCAAAAACGTTGTTGAACTAATTCGTTCGTAATCTGTTTACCCTCCAGGGTCGGTTTTTCCCTCGGACTCAGCGAGGGATCCCACCTCTACCGCCTCAAGGGCAGTGTCCTGGAGATTCAGACTTTGGGTCGGGGATACAACTGGGGAGAATGACCAGTACCTCGCCCAGGCGGCCTCACCTGCTATGCTGAATTGGGACCTTCCGGGGGGGGGGGATGGGAAGATTGGAAGAATAGACAAGGAAGAGGGAAGGAAGCGGCCGTGGCCTTAAGTTAGGTACCATCCCGGCATTTGCCTGGAGGAGAAGTGGGAAACCACGGAAAACCACTTCTAGGATGGCAGAGGTGGGAATCGAACCTACCTCTACTCAGTTGACCTCTCGAGGCTGAGTGCACCCCGTTCCAGCCCTCGTACCACTTTTCAAATTTCGTGACAGAGCCGAGAATCGAACCCGGACCTTCGGGGGGTGGCAGCTAATCACGCTAACCACTACACCAAAGAGGCGGACTGTTGAACTAATACTGACACATATACGTCTTATGGCTGGAGGTCATCTGAAAATTTGTGTTACGAAATTAGCGGTGCAAAATGTGTGATGCGCAGTTACCTAACAACCGAGCTGTCTGTCATGTGAAATATTGAAAGACACATTTATGATCTTTTTATTTTCCAAAAAGAAGTAAAAAACACCCAAGAGAGCGAGATGGAGAAATGAATTTCGGATTCTGACAACACCGCGCAACGGCACTACTGTAGCCCAACTCTGTTGCGCTAGCTGTCAGAACGCTTCTATTAGTATTACGACTATAGATAGTATAGGTATGTTGGGTACTCAGCTCGAAGGCTAGTTGGATCCTCAACAGCTCCGCCATCATCTGTCATGGGTGGCCTACGCGTCACTGACAAGTGAGGAGTTGGGAGTTTCCCCGTTGCTTTCTTCAGCGAGTCAGTGTTTCTATTACCTATAAGTCTGTCAAGCCCACTGAAATGCTTCCCACCAAGTGATCCTACGAATGAGATGGGATGGTAGAATACATCCACGGTATCCCATGCCTGTCGTAAGAGGCGACTAAAAGGGGCTCCAAGGGCTCTGAAGTATGTAGCATGGATTGGTGACCACGGGCCACTTGGCTGAGTCCTGACATTGCTTACGCGTGCCGGGCTGCTCACTTTCATCTATCCTATTCGACTTCTCTTGGTCAACTCTTGTTCTTTTCCGACCCCGACGCTATTAGGTTTGCGAGGGCTAGGGAGTCTTTCATTTTCACGCCTTTCGTGGCCCTTGTCTTCCTTTGGCCGATATCTACATTTTTCGAATTGTCGGATCCGTTCCAAATTTTCTTTCTGATTAGTGTTATGTAGAGGATGGTTGCGTAGTTGTACTTCCTCTTAAAACAATAATCACCACCTAGCTGAGCCCTTGCATTCCTTCCACATACTTGTGTTAGGCTCTACACTTTCATTTATCCTATCTGACCTTCCTTGGTCAACTCTTGTTCTTTTCCGACCCCGACGCTATTAGGTTCGCGAGGGCCAGGGAGTCTTTCATTTTCATGCCCTCCGTGGCCCTTGTCTTCCTTTGGCCGATATATTCATTTTTTGAACTGTCGGATCTCTTCCATGTTCTCTCTATGATTGGTGTTATATACAGAATGGTTGCCCAGTTGTACTTCCTCTTAAAACAATAAACGCTACCACCATACGAGTGACATTTTCACACCGTTCGTAACAGGGACTGCCTGCATAAGGAATGGCATTACTAGCATCGCTCACCTTAATATCGTCAAATAAAAGGATGAGAACAAATTTGTTCTAGCCCATATCAGAAGACATAGCGTACTGAAACCCTAAGTCGCCGAGAGAGAAACTGCGCGGTTCGTATCACGTAGCTGTCAGCTTGCATTCAGGAGACAGTAGGTTCGAACCCAACTGTCGGCAGCCCTGAAGATGATTTTCCACGAATTCCCATTTTCAACCATGCAAACTGGGGCTGTACCTTAAATAAGGCAACGGTAGCTTCCTTCCCATTCCTAATCTATCCTAGTCGCCATAAGACCTGTGTCGGTGGGACGTAGAGAAAATTGTAAAATTACAAAACAAAAAATAAAATAAAAACACTACGTCTCGTCAGCAAAGGGAGCTATAGTTAGACATGACAGAGTATATTTCTAAATGCCATTTTCTTTCAGGAAACATTGCTTATCTCTGTATTTTTCCTGCCTATAGCCTCAGCTTGGTAATTACCCACTTAGAAGCCGTCTAACGTTACCCGCGGCCGGCCACGTGGAGGCGATCCCATGTTGTCATTGCCACGATAATGATAACAGTCCACAGAAAAGAATAAAGGAGTGTAATTGTGAAGGAGGAGCGACGAGGTTCCTCGCAAGAGGAGAGAAACAGAAAGCTCTCCGCTTGCCCGACGGCCAATTTACGTGCAAGAGGAAGCATATTATCCCTGCTAAGAGAGAAACGGGCGCAGTTTTAATTGGCCATCCAGTACGAATGCTTCCGTAACTCTTACAAAAACCAATGAATTCTATATTTCTTCCCACCGCCATTCATTAAAATTAGAAGACTAGCAATGGCCAGAACCACAACTACCAAGATGACTACAATATGGAAGGATAGGATAACAATAAAAACTGAACTACTCCTAGTCAACGCTCTGATATTTTCACGGAAATATGCACCATTAATGTCTGTTGTACACCATCAAATGTTTCTGTCGCTTTACAAGGAATATTGTCAAATCTTATCAAATATTGTTCAACATTTCTGAAGATTTGACAAGATTTCAAAAGATTTGGCAAGGTTTGATAGCATTTTGTTTTAACATGGAGGAAAGGCAAACATCAGTTGTGGTTCCTGGACTAGCAGTGGGATAAATTCTTAAGAAAGAAGAGAAAAGGGGCAATAAACTATAATTTACATCGGGAAAATATTAATGTGGTTATCTTCAACATATTTTTTGCAGTGCATTTACTGCCATAACATCTTTTGCAGAGGTTATCTTATATTGCATTTACATTAATTGAATAATAATAATAATAATAATAATAATAATAATAATAATAATAATAATAATAATAATAATAATATACAAAGGTCGTCATAAATCAATCGTTACTCAACTCATGACGCAGCTAAGATTTGCATCAAGCCTGTGTATTCTAAGGCAAGTTATACAGCAGTTGAATAATGTGTGCATAACGTTTTCATTCTATTGCCAGTCACACCAAACACTACGAATTGTGCCATTTTAAAGATACAATTTTAATGGTTTTCACGGCATTTTAACTGGACGCATTCGACTTTGATTTTTAATTAACATTCAATGTCCTTAATGTCCTTGCTATGGGTATATTTTAAAGTGTCTTATACAGGGTGAAGCGAAATTCACGCACTCGGGCGTCGCAGTGCGACTCCTCACATGCCAGCAATGAAAAAATGTATCTCACAAAAGTTCGTCCTGCGAGTATATCCGGGAGAAAAAGGACGTTGAAGTGTGGCAATCTGGCAACACTGTAACCACATGTAGGGTAACTACCTCTGTCAGCACACAATAGTCGTGCTGTGCAATTGGTGCGGTGGATAGAGTTTTGGGTTAGCATGCAGGAAGTCGAGGGGTCGATCCTGGTTTGAGGCGTATGTTTTTTTTTATTTCGTCAATGTAGTCCAGGTGGTATGGTATCTGGCATCTTAATCGTCAACAGCGATTGCAACGGGGCCTCTAGAAACCTTTTACACTTACATACTACGATCCTAGAAAGGCAGAACATTCGTGTTCATTGGTCAGCTTTGAAAGACGCCCTTTCCACGTCGTGGGCGTGAATTTATTTGCACCATTTCATCTACTAAGTGCGTTACAACGTGTTCAGCGTTACTAAATTTTGTAAATGTAGGATACATGTGACCTAAGAAACGGTGTCTTACTGTATTACAGTATGTAATGTCCGATGGAAATTAGCAAATTAAAAATTGCGCTTCAACCCAGGATCGACCCCTCGACCTCCTGCACGCCAACCCAAAACTCTATCCACTGCACCAACCGGACATCACGACAGCTATGTGCTGACAGAGATAGTTACCCTACATGTGGTTACAGTATTGCCAGATTGCCACTCTTCAACGTTCTTTTTCTGCCGGATATACTCGCAGGACGAACTTTTGTGAGAGACATTTTTTTATTGCTGGCATGTGAGGAGTCGCGCTGCGACGCCTGAGTGCGCGAATTTCGCTTCACCCTGTATATCATCGACTGAAGTTGTCTTAAAGAAACATGTCTCGAAATACAATAATGTTGTCTCAAAATACAGAAAGAAATTTTTTATTGTAAAGGTGGAGTGTTTGATAAAGGACTTCACAAGTATATCCCTTGATCATGAAGATGAAGCCATTTTTGCTGTTCTGATTCCCGTCCCTAGCGGCATAGCGCACACCATTAATACTCGAATTCTATTGGTCGAAACTGTCAAAAGTCTTGACAATTTTTTGATCGATTAGAACATGTGCTAATTCACTTTCAAGACTTTTGAAGACTTCTCAAGACTTGTCAAGTATTGCAAGCGATTTGACTAGTACACTTGTGAAGTATTGAAAATTCTTGTGAAGTCTTGTAAAGACTTGAATTTGAAAAAATTGTGGTCGTGTACAAAAGGCTTAAGAAAGCAGATGGGAACAAAATCGAAGCTTTTGAAATGTGGGTTAATCACCGGAAGCTGAGAATGTCATGGACCGAACTAACACACACAGTGTGTTCTGGAACAACTTGAACTGAACCTAGATTCGACCTTTACCTTCCTAATCCGAGATGAATACGAAGTAAGAGATAAAAAATAAATCCACTAACAAAATTATAATTTTATGAATACACTTTTCATCATCATCATCATCTGTTTACCCTCCAGGTTCGGTTTTTCCCTCGGACTTAGCGAGGGATCCCACCTCTACCGCCTCAAGGGCCGTGTCCTGGAGCTTCAGACTCTTGGTCGGGGATACAACTGGGGAGAATGACCAGTACCTCGCCCAGGCGGCCTCACCTGCTATGCTGAACAGGGGCCTTGTGGAGGGATGGGAAGATTGGAAGGGATAGACAAGGAAGAGGGAAGGAAGCGGCCGTGGCCTTAAGTTAGGTACCATCCCGGCATTTGCCTGGAGGAGAAGTGGGAAACCACGGAAAACCACTTCGAGGATGGCTGAGGTGGGAATCGAACCCACCTCTACTCAGTTGACCTCCCGAGGCTGAGTGGACCCCGTTCCAGCCCTCGTACCACATTTCAAATTTCGTGGCAGAGCCGGGAATCGAACCCGGGCCTCCGGGGGTGGCAGCTAATCACGCGAACCACTACACCACAGAGGCGGACGAATACACTTTTACTGGGGGGAAATTGTGGTAAGAAATCCAATTAATTTTATTTCAGAATTTGTTTTACATCGCACCGACACAGATAGGTCCTATGGCAATTAAGGTACAGCCCATTATTATTATTATTATTATTATTATTATTATTATTATTATTATTATTATTATTATTATTATTATTATTGTACTGGGCGGTACACCTCTACGCCGCATATTTAAATCTTGCGCCAATTAGAACTCCTTTACAGGAGAAAGACATAACTTGGAACTAGATCTACTTAAACTTTTCCTCAGAAGATGTCACCTCCTTAATTTTGTGATTGTGAAGTTTCCAGTACTGTATAAAATTCTACGCGTTTTGTTTATCATTTATCAAGAAGTTTTGACTTTCTGCAGCAGATGCCACTACAAAAACTATGATCATGCACCCTGGTGCGAAGTGAAAGAACCCTTTTTGAAGAATTTTTTTATTCTTAAGTTTGTTCTTTACTAAATTATGTTCGTTCATTTGTGGGTTGGCAATATTGATCTTTTCTTTCCGCCAGGTTTGAATTCAGCAAATCCCTAATTTCTGTAATTAATTTTTCGGCCTATCACAGGCTTCTTCGATTTGGTGTGTAACTTTAACCTAGCCAATAAAAGTGAGAGGGTGTGGCTTGATTATTCATGAAAGGTCTCGAACTTTCCCCGAGGGTTTATAAACTGCGGATTTTCACGTCTCTTGGCCATTTTGATCATTCACGTCTCTTGGCCATTTTGATCAACATCTAACTGAGTGTGCGTATGTGAAGCAGGAGGCGGTTGGTGCCTCTTTCATCAGGCAGCAGTTCTTCAGCAAGGTAATGGCCGTTTAACGTCTTTATTTCTTGCTAGCTCAGCAGTTTAACCCGCGGGAAAGGTCCGAAACTTTTACCATGTAACCTACTTTTCTAAAAATGTAATTTTCTGCCGGCTTATGTAAAACTTCATAAAAACTGTAACCGTAATTCGGGGATAGAGAGTGATTTACCCTCTCGAGCTCCCCTTCATATTGGTTTGAGGTGACTACGTTTTGTAACTGGTTTTCTTGCTTTCCTTAATGTTTTTAATTTCTTTCTTATACGGGTCACCTCTATAGTTTGGGATTAGGCCCTGTTTCATCGGCCTAGTGCCTTTTAGGTTTTAAGAATGCATGTTTAGGAGTGCAGGTACACGCCTCCCTTCAACTTGGTGTTTCGGGCCATTTACTTAACCTGTTCCTTTTCTGCTAAGGCCCAGTAGGTTGGGTACGAGGTACCCCCGCTTCATTTATGTAAGTTGTGCCTTGATGGCAAGTAATTGTAAAGTCTGATATTGCCTTGAATAGGCTTGAAAAACTGAGAGCGTGTCAGCTCTTTTCAAGTGTTGTAAAAGTGCCTCTGGGAGGCCTGATATTGTAATTGCTGGACCAAGGGCTCCATGTATTAGGGGATTTCTGCCCTTTTGTACAGTTATGATCTTTGTAAATTTGAGCGTGTAGCTCAGGAAATGTAAGCGAGGGGCTTGAAGCCCAGGACTTGTAGAATTCACTACCTTGTATTTTATTTGACTTTTTTCTAACTTGCTTATGGGACCTGTTATATTGTTATTTGCTGATTTTTGAAATTCTAAAAAAGAAAAGAAAATATAACCTTTGTTAAAGTTTTAAATTCCATTCTTGACTTTGTAGTTAGACCCGTTCACCCCGGCACCTTCTTTCACCTCTGCGTCCACGGGTAACCCCGTAATAATAATAATAATAATAATAATAATAATAATAATAATAATAATAATAATAATAATAATAATAATAATAATAAGTTTTTACATCCCACCGGAGACGCCGAGGTGACGGAATTTTATCCCGAAGGATTTCTTTTACGTGCCAGTAAATCTACCGACACGAGGCTGACGTATCTGAGCATCTTCAAATACCACCAGACTGAGGCAGGATCGAGCCCGCCAAGTTGGGGTGAGAAGGCCAGCGCCTCAACCGTCTGAGCCACTCAGCCGGACGGTACAGCTTGGTGTGAAAATAGGAAACCATGGAACACCAACTTCAGGGCTGCTGACAGCAGGGTTCGAACCCACTGTCCCCCGAATACAAGCTTATAGCTACGTGACCCAAACCGCAGAGCCACTTGATCTGTCAATTAAATATGATCTCCCATATTTACAAATTTTATTTTCGTAATATTATCCGCGGATATCCGCATCCGTTCAGGGCTCTAGTGATGGGTATCTCGTGAATGAGTCGTTCAAAATGAACGCTTCACTCCAGTGAAGTGTGAACTAACTGTTCAATTTCAATGAAATGGCAGTTCAAACACTTCATAACAACTCATTCGATTCGTCTGTCGCTCGCTCTCTTCCCCCTCCCACTATCTGCGTCATTCATTACCCCTTCACTCCGTGTTCTCACACGTATTTCGTTCGTTATATGAGACGGGCTTTTCTGTTTATCTCTTCCTTGTCCCTATCAACCATCATCCAGATGCTGTAAGCGGGTAAGCCTTTGGTTGTCCATAGGTTTGTTCGCAGAACGAATCCGTGATAGTTCGATTTATCGTCCGTATGCACACGAGCGGTTGGTAACCAGTTTGATACGTGACGAGCTAATTTCCATTACGAAAGGAAGTGGGTGGAGACGTCGGTTCTAGGACATTTCGTACCACCGGACATTTCGTACCACTTGACCGGCTGATTATCTGCGAAGTGTCAGTTAATGACTTCAAAATATTTAGGAGAGAACATTCCGTACCACTTGAAACAGTGGGAAGTATTCGGAAGGAAAAACGATATCCCAATGCATGCATTCATTTGTATATCCATTGTCCACTGCTAGCGCAGAAGCCTCCGCACGGTGTGACCATTATTGATGTTAACATTCCGTCGGGCGCAACTGATCTGATTGGCAGTTAATAATTAACACGTGTGCCAAGAATTATTCTTATATCGTATTCGTCATTCGCAGGAACCTAGCTACTTCCACCTTTCAGTAGTTTCCTGTTTCCGCGTGACCTTCAAGCACATATCGGCCAGTTCATCAGAATCTTTTATTTTATTTACTTGATAATGAAATGATGCGCTAGTTTATAAATGTTCACAATAATAGTAATATTATCCATCCTTGTGCTCGTCAGGCGCACATTGCGCCCGAACACGATATGTGTTTCTATTGTATTGTTTTGTTTCAGGATTGATACTTTTAAAAACCGACTCTCCTATGATAATAATTACGTAAACATAAGTGATAAGCATAGTTTAAAGGGCAATTAGTAAAATAATATATAGTAGAAGTTTTCTTCAACATATGATATAATTATTTTGTTTGTGATTTCTTAAGTGTGTCTGTCAGGCTCATAACGCTCGCTGGCGGTGGAAATGAACTTCCAATTTGACATCAAGTGGTACGGATTGTCCTGGCGTAAAAATTTAAGGATTACTGGAAAACCATTCGCAGATAGATAACGACCTAGGTGGTACGAAATGTCCTAAAAAAATCAAGTGGTTCGGAATGTCCGTGGTACGAAATGTCCGGACACCCTTCCTTGTCCCTATCAACCATCATCCAGATGCTGTAAGCGGGTAAGCCATTGGTTGTCCATAGGTTTGTTCGTAGAACGAATCTGTGATAGTTCGATTTATCATCCGTATGCACATGAGCGGTTGGTAACCAGTTTGATAAGTGACGAGCTAATTTCCACTACGAAAGGAAGTGGGTGGAGAAGTCAGCTGCTTAGAACCAACATGTTTTGTACACTGTGAGCTTCAGAAATGAATTAGGATTTTCTTCGTAACTTCAAGTTTAAAAATGGATAAACACGGCACGATAACGACTTGAATGACTAGAAAGACTTAGTTGAAAGTCTGAAATGTGTGTACTTAGACTTAAATACAGAAGTGGGGTTATATTTTTATATTCGGTAAATTTTACTTATCTTGTAGGTTACTTGAGCAACTAATCACGGCCGTGAAGTAATTCTCATGTCTATTACGAAACGAACATAGATGACACAGGGGTGCGCAAATTCTGACTCACTGACTGAAAGAGTTTTCGTCCAGGATCAGAAACTATTCCAATGGTTTGCTGATGGTTTCCAACAGTTTGAAAACCTTGTACGAACAGAACGGTAGTAGCCAGCAAGTTCGATGATCGCTACTACGAACGCGAATTTGGATGTGCGCATGCGTCTGATAGTTGTTAACAGTTCCTGACTGTACTACGAACAAAGCTCATAATTGCATAGCTCTGCCATCTATTGGTAATATTATTAAATATTAACAAGCTTTATTGAGTGAGTGAGACACTGTGAACGAAGTCGCTGCTGAATGACATAGTGAGCAGCTTCGTTAGCCTTCATTACTTCATCAACGAACTACTTCATTTGAACGATTCGCGTAAAGAGTGCGAATGAGTGAAGTAGTACATACGAATGAACTGGTTCGACCCATCGCTAGTGTACAGCCACAGAAGAGCCGTGGCCACCCGACTTCTGCTCGGTATGTTTGTCCGCGTACAGAGCTGTCGGACCACGGATCAGCCGTAGCCTACTCTGCAATCGCCGACGCTAAGGAGTAGACATATATTCTTTTTCAACAGTATGGCACCGTTATCATCCGAATTAGGGTTGTGGGTGACACTAGATTAAATTCTAAATGTTTTATTTCAGATTGTGTTCTATTTTTTTTAAATCCGCCCATTCTTGAACTTGCGAAAACCATGGTGAAGATATCTTTCAGAAGGATCGTGTCAAACGCACTCCTCTGCCATCTGACATTCAACCACCCTGGCTGGGTGAAGGGGACCTGAGGTTATAATGAGTTATGGTATGAATCGCGAGGGTGGAAAGGTCAGTGGTTTGCGGCTATGCTCGTTAGCAGTTTATTCAAGGGCCCTCCAAGCGTTAAGTCTGTGTGAGTGAAATTCTTTAATGCAATTAAAGCCGGCGGGCGCTTACCTCATTAGCAGTGTGGCTTCTCAGCAACTCGTCCCAAGATCGTAATTTATAAAATACTGTGTGTCTGCTATCAGAACCAGATGTTAACTACACTGGAAGGGCCGACTCCTTATTTTAGAAATTACATTATTTACACTGAATCGAACGGAGCAGCCGCTCATGCTGACGCGCTACGTCTATGGAGCCAAGCGGGTTCGAACCCCACTGTCGACTTTCCGAGAATGGTTTTCTGTAGTTCCCAGGCAAATGCCGGGGCAGTTTTTACTCATAGTCCACAGTTGATTCATTCCTACTCCTTACGTAATTTCATTCATTTCATCTCCATAAGCTCCTCAATTGAGGCTGGCGTCAGGAAGGGCATCTGGTCGTAAAACATACCATATAAGTCAATCTCATACCCGACCCCGTATCAAGAAACGGGGCTAATGGGTAGACATGCAATAGCTTATGTAAGAAAATACGCATAGAGAGAAGGTGCATTATCTGTATATTAAAAGAGTTTACTAAAAACAGCTTTGGAAAATCCGTCTGTCCGTACTACTGGAACGATTTCCATCATTTTCCTTTCATTCTCTCCGGAATTATCTGCTGGTGAATCAAAGGTCTCTAAGTTCAGCCAACTTTGAGTAATCATAAAATCAAATCATTAATAATGATCACTCCAATAATTGCAGGCAAAGGCTTACCCAAACTTGTAATACATCCTGTACTTAGCAGGTTGCTAAGCGACTAACACTTGCATTCATATGCTGATATTATGTGATCTTCATCCTTAGTAATCTTATTGCATGCAGCTATGCTTGATTACTACCTGTCAAGCCAGAGAGTATACACTTCCTCTGATTACGAAAGAATACTATTCCCTGCTAGATACACTTTGATTCTCTAATCTTCCCCAGCTTCCAAAAATATGCAACAGATGGCAGAGCGTTCCTAATAACTTGCATGCAGCTAAGAGAAAAAAAAAAGTCTACGTACAAACAGACCACATCATGACATTCGCCTTAGACATTATCTGGGAACATCTATCAAAGGATAACCTAGCTACACTAGAAATAATGAAGGCCACGTATCTTTAAAAAAGTTCTCTGCCTGGAAAAAAATAAAACTGCCTCTTCGAGACTGACCTATGAGCTCACAAGAGAAGCGTTCTATATAGAAGAACTGTGATTAAAAATGCCATTGCTTTTTACGACAACATACCAAGCTTTACATCAAAAACCGAAGGATAATAAAAGCTAATATATGGATACATTTTTACCAAACAGACGGCAAGATGAGATCAGAATGTGGCATACCATAACGCGCTTCTTATCAAATGTTGATAAAACCATTGAAAAGGGCAGGAAAAACAATGTGACTACGACAGGTATATCAAGACGAGTTATCTGACCTGTTTATAGCAAATGCTGCTGAGTAGCACGAGTTCTGTAGTTTATTTTTATTATGATCTACTTGCGCTTAATTAGACACATGTTTTTAATGTTTAATGCACAAAACATGTTAGTTCCTTATTACATTAAGTATAACAAAAACTGACCTCATCTTCTATTCGTATAGTTGAAGGCAAGGGAGAGACACACCCACCCACCCACCCACCCAATTCTTTCGTCGATTTTGTGACGGTAAGTCGCACCATGAGGACTATTGTATTTTATCTGAAGTATGTCGATTTATGGACGGGCTGACCAATGGAATAGTAGCACAGCCTGTTGAAGGGATGGATAGTGTCAGATACAGTAGTTGTATTTGGAGGTTCCAATCCCGTAAGACCTACCTGCGTCGATGCGACGTAAAGCAGACCAACAAAAGCACTCGCCGCAATTGGCTAACGACTGCAGACTATATTTTTTACACCAGCCGAAACGTACATTTTCACGTGGATTCCGAACCACTCCACGAACTCGTATTACTGCGTCAGGCCTAAGAGGACGGAAAATAATAATAATAATAATAATAATAATAATAATAATAATAATAATAATAATAATAATAATAATAATAATAATAATAATAATAATAAATGGCTGCCTCTGAGGTGTAGTGGTTGGTGTGATTAGCTGCCAACCGCGGAGGCTCAGGTTCGATTCCCGGCTCTATCACGAAATTTGAAAAAGTGGTACGAGGGCTGGAACGGGGTCCACTCAACCTCGACAGGTAAACTGAGTAGCGAGGGTTCGATTTCCATCTCAGCAATCCTCGAAGTGGTTTTCCGTCGTTTTCCACATATCTTCCAGGCAAATGAAGGAATGGTACTTTAGGCCAAGACCGCTTCCTTACCTCTTCCTTGTCTATCCCTTCCAAGTTTGCCCCCTCGCACAAGGCCCCTGTTCAGCATAGCAGGTGAGGCCGCCTGGGAGAGGTACTGGTCCTCCTCCCCAGTTTCATCCACGACCCAGTATCTCACGCTCTAGGACACACGCCTGATCCAAGAGAAACCAACCCTGGACGGTAAACGGATTAAGAAAAAAAAATGTTTTTAAAATTGGAGTGGGCACATAATTTGCCTGGCGTGAAAATGGGAAACCACGGAAAACCGTCTTCAGCGCTGGCAACAGTGGGCCTCGAACCCACCATCTCCCGAATGCAAGCTCACAGCTGAGCGCCCCTAACCGCACTGCCAACTCGCCCGGTAAGAAAAAAGAAATACAATGATGAGAACCTTCCGTATGTGAAATCACACAGACGTTAATCCGAATTTCATGCAGTACCTACTTTTTAATTATTTTATTCACCCTGAGAAGCAAAACAGCATATCTAGTCTAATATTTCAGCTTAGAAAACGTGTGAGGTAATAAAGAGTCATATTATGTTTTTCATTCTAGTCTAATACATAAACTAAAGCACGACGAAGAATTTAGAGTCTCTCATAGCAAACAATGCGAAGCTCTGCCGTCCTTAAAGCTAAGTTCTCTCCCAGCACACCTTTAGGATAGAGACCTCAATTAAAGCATACAGAATATGAGTGATGCATTTCCAGCCTCCCGGCCAACGCTCGCTGTAGCGGAGGTAACCTTTATCATAGAAAACTCGCAATATTAAAATTAATTGTGCATCTCTTTTATGTGGATTCATAACATAAAATGTCAGAGAGACAGGTAAAAAGCGCTGAAGGCAATATTTTCTCCACAGATACTCTCAGTAACAGTAATGCAAACTTGACTCATTTATACGCTAAAAATACCGCACTGGTATAAAACTCAAACTTTATAATCCATTTGTTGTTCTAAGTCTGTACATTTTGAAACTATTCATAAGAAGGATTCGTTTATTTCCGGCAGGAGCGATGATTACGGGGGGGGGGGAGGTGGGGACAGTTGTTATCCCCCCCACCACCACCACCAACTATGTGGAGAAAACATCGCATGTTTATTCAATTTTAGGTAGGTAAAACTTGGAATTGTAAGTATTGTTGAAAAAAAAAGGGGGGGAATTTTTTACAAGCCCTGTTGTCTTGTCAACTAAATCTTGCATTTATTATCTTTAATTATTAACAAAATTATCAGCGGAAATACGCATAAAATGTTCGCCGCGCCACTACAGCAAGTAGTGGAGACTTTGTATGTGCTGTGAGGAAGAGTAGCAGGGGTATATTTCTGACAAGGTCATGGGCTCGGAGGCATGATTCACACGCATTCGACAGTCTGGCCGTCTCTTTAGTGACTGTTATATGTCTTTTCACGAGAGCTTAATCCTGATGTAAACATGGTATGTCCACGCCTCCGCCAAAGAAAGAGTTGTGAGCGTGTAGTACCGACCTCCACCTCGTCAACATCTCGTGTTCGGACGTACAGGGCTGCGCATCGCATACGACAACAGTGCGAACATATGAACTTCTGAATAAACATATTTGTGTACACTACCTAAAATAGACGAGGAACAGCTTTTGAGCTCTGTGAAACTAAACAGAAGGGTTTGAAGGGAGATCTACTGCTGACACTGCCTATGGCCACTTCTGAGTGGTTTTCCTCTTTTGTGCTTCACTACACGCGATGGTCCTACCTCTTGCTCCATTTCTCTCACTATCAATATCGACTCACTGACTGCTGCTGCAAGATGCAACACCTTATCTTCACTCTGTATGTATGACACCCATATTTTAATTTGTTTACATACTCTTCCAAACTCTCTAAATGTAAAAAATAGGATAAAATAAAATTAATGCGACGTACTACTTTTCTTCGTGCTCGCATACAGTCGAGTGAGTGCGACGGTTGCTTCGCCAATCAACTACGTCTATGCCCGCGTGCAAAAGCAACGTGCTCCGCCTATTTGTTTATATCAGGATTAAACTCTCGTGAAAAGCGGTATAATTTGGTAGTGTGTTGTCAAATACTCAATGATTTTTAATTCTATAATCACACCGTACTTCTATTTAATTATAGTACATGTGCAGTATTGTTCCTTTGATGAAAGTTTCATTGTATAGTATTGAATCAATCTAAAAAAAAGTATTAGCGTAATTAAGTTGGTAAATTGTCAACCTTTACTTATCTGTCGAAATTCGTTCAGAAAGCATAAAAAGCTTACAATTTCGGAGCGTTTTTCTTTCAGGTTTGATGTATATACCGCCCCTCCTCTCATCTCCCGCCCGCTATATCCCACAAATCCGGATATTTTTTTTTGTCTGTACATCTCCTCTCCGCCACTTCTAATTTCCATTTGCCGCTAATGATTTCTGGTGAAGTATAGTGGTGGATTGTATTTGAAACAGCCACTGTTTTAATAATAATAATAATGTTATTTGCTTTACGTCCCACTAACTACTTTTTTAAGGTCTTCGGAGACACCGAGGTGCCAGAATTTAGTCCCGCAGGAGTTCTTTTACGTGCCAGTAAATCTACCGACACGGGTATGTCGTATTTGGGCACCTTCAAATACCACCGGACTGAGGCAGGATCGAACTTGCCAAGTTGGGGTTAGAAGGCCAACGCCTTAACCGTCTGAGCCACTCAGCCCGGCGGCCACTGTTTTATAAAGGATATAAATCCTACTACGATAATGGAGCACACCGTACAGCCAGGGACTCAACGCCGAGTGTCAGGTGGCGGAAACTATGTAAAAAATTTTTTTTCAATCTTCTGTACGTTGCACCGACAGAGATAGGTTTTATGGGAACAACGGAAGGATAGGCAAGGACTAGGAATAGAAAGGAAGCGAACATGGACTTAATTAGGGTACAATCGCGGCATTTTTGTGGTGTGAAAATGAGAATCCACGGAAAACCATCCTGAGGGCTGCCGACAGAGCGGTTCGAAACCACTATCTCCCGAATGCAAGCTGATAACTACGTGACCCAAACCGTACAGCCACTAGCTCGGCACTGGGTGTATGGATATGAAGAGGAGTGTTGAAACAAACACAAACAACCAGTCCCCGAGCCAGAAGAATTAACCACACGCGATTAAAATCCCTGACCCAGCCATAAATCGAGCCCGGGGACCCTCCGAACCGAAGCTCTCAACACAGACGATTCAGCCAACGAAACAGACGGATCTAGATCGCTAAAGGTCCACGTCTGTGGTGTAGTGGTTTATTGAGATTAGCTGCCACCCCCGGAGGTCCGGGTTCGATTCTAGGCTCTGCCACGAAATTTGAAAAGTGGTACGAGGGCTGGAACGGGATCCACTCAGCCTCGGGAGGTCAACTGAGTAGAGGTGGGTTCGATTCCGACCTCAGCCATCCTGGAAGTGGTTTCCCAGTTCTCCTCCAGACTAATGTCGGAATGGTACCTAACTTAAGGCCACAGCCGCTTCCTTCCCTCTTCCTTGTCTATCCCTTCCGATCTTCCCGTCCCCCGGCAAGGACTCTGTTCAGCATAGCAGGTGAGGCCGCTTGGGCGAGGTACTAGTCATTCTCCCCAGTTGTATCCCCGACCCAATGTCTCACGCTCCAGGGCACTGCCCTTGAGTCGATAGATGTGGGATCCCTCGCTGAGTCCGAGGGAGAAACCAACCCTGGAGGGTAAGCAGATTAAGAAAGAAAGATCACTAAAGAAAATTGTACTACCCACAACATGCTGGCAATACGTCATTTCGTGTGATAGCTATACTCAGAAACGAAAAGTAAATTCCTATTGTATGCCATTGTTTGGAAAATAAAAATCTGTACTACTTCGTACATCCACGGATTTTCGTAGAAAGATGTTCGATTTTCCAACAGTATGGCTTTCTGTTATTTTATGGACAACTCTGATCTGCTTCCTCCCACAGTCGGCTGTCAGCTCCTCGTATTGAAGAGTCTTTACCTTCTCTTATAACGGTAATGGCTTCTCTTATATCGGTAATGGGATGTTTATTCATCCTCAGCCATTTGCACGCCACGTGTGCGTTCGCTTCCTTGCCTTGGCACGTTCCGAGACGGGAAGCTACCAACATGAGCTTCAGCGCTTAACCTCGGCACACATGCAATTTTAACCTCTAGGGAAATTAAACAAGTAGAAAGTCACGACAATCTTAAAGGAAGATATCTGGATTATGTCGCATTTCGTCCTCAGCTAGTTACATTAACCTGTGGTCAGGCGCACTGCTCTATGTCACATGAACAGTAATAGGTCATCATCATCATCATCATCTGTTTACCCTCCAGGTTCGGTTTTTCCCTCGGACTCAGCGAGGGATCCCACCTCTACCGCCTCAAGGGCAGTGTCCTAGAGCTTCAGACTCTTGGTCGTGGGATACAACTGGGGAGTATGACCAGTACCTCGCTCAGGCGGCCTCACCTGCTATGGTGAACAGGGGCCTTGTAGGGGGATGGGAAGATTGGAAGGGATAGGCAAGGATGAGGGAAGGAAGCGGCCGTGGCCTTAAGTTAGGTACCATCCCGGCATTCGCCTGGAGGTGAAGTGGGAAACCACGGAAAACCACTTCGAGGATGGCTGAGGTGGGAATCGAACCCACCTCTACTCAGTTGACCTCCCGAGGCTGAGTGGACCCCGTTCCAGCCCTCGTACCACTTTTCAAATTTCGTGGCAGAGCCGGGAATCGAACCCGGACCTCCGGGGGTGGCAGCTAATCACGCTAACCACTACACCACAGAGGCGGCGTAACAGTAATAGGTACGTTATAAAATTACGCTTTAATCCTTTGAATTTATTTAATCATTCAATTAAGAAATAGCATCTTCAATAACCTTTTTAATCAAATATAAAGTTTATAATATATGGTGAGAATTTGCATGAGCGAAAGCTCCAACTTTCTCAACTTCAAATGTTTTTTTTTTTCTACTGTTGATTCTAAGGAACAAGAAATTTTTGAGTGCTAGGAAATCTGACTGACCAATTCTGCCATCTGTAATCAAAACGGCTGCTCATGATAGCTGAAGACATACGATTATTGTTACTGTATTAATATTTACGTAAGACCACCTGCGTGCTGTAGTAATTAGTGTGCTTAGTTGCTATCCCCGGAGGCCCGGGTTCGATTCACGGCTCTGCTACGAAATTTGAAAAGCGGTACGAGGATTGGAACGGGGTCCACTCAGCCTCGGAAGGCTAAGTGAGAAGACGGAGTCAGATTTCCATCACAGCCATCCTCGAAGTGGCTTCTCACTTTTCCGTGTTAACACTCGGCATTCGGGAGAGGAGTGGGTTCGAACCCCACCGCCGGCTGTCTTGAGAACTGTTTTCTGTGCTTCCCCACTTTCACTTCTAGGCGAATGCCGGGACAATTCGTATCCATGGGCTACAGCCGATTCCTTCCAATTTCCTACCGAGTTTCATTCACCACCGTTCATTTAATCTTCATTAACTCTTCAACTGCGGCTGCCGTCAGGTAGGGCATCCGGTCGTAAAACATGGTAAATAATTGTATTTTCCCTCATCTCCGATTACGTATAAGGAAGCGGGACATACTAGTATGTGTATTTTACATCTCGGGCTCATTACAACGCTTTCATAGGAAGTGATAATTTTTCACCTCACCCGAAAAAAAACGAAGTATTAGCCTAAAGCAGAAAGATAATATTATATATACCGATGATGATACTTATAGGAAATATTTTGAACAATTTTCAATTACATAAATACTGTTATTCACCGAAGCACTAAATGCGATTAGCGACATGAATGCACAGGACAAAAGAGCTCTTTAAATTTGCATGAAGCGTCCATAAAACGTTAATTGCACTGCGTGGTTCCGTCATTGATTATATGTAGCCTACAATAAATTTATGTGTTAAATGAGCATTAGTGCCGTGCTAGCTGCATGCATAAATGTTGTTCTAGAACTGTACTTGTCTTGCATTCCGAACACAATAATCTCGCCGTTGTATGGAAGGAGGTGAATGGCTGATCAGCTAGGCTGAGAAATACAAAATATTAACCTAGAACAGAGGAAGAGAGTTTCAGGTAGTGTGACGTAACAGAACGACCCGTGTGACGTCAGACGAGAGGTGAGAAATGCAATGCAATGTTGCAAGGTCCGTTTACTGCCTGGCGGGGCGGGATAAAGGGAGTGGCTGTGTGGTTGCCATGGAAACGAGGGTGGGGCGACTGCGGTTGCCATGGAGATAAAACTTCAGGGCAGCTCGTCTTGCTGGGAGTTGCCAAACCTGTCACTGTCACTGATAAGAACCTGATTGTTTGTATAAGAGTGATCGCAAATGGGACGACACCGCCTGGCCAGGTGGTCTACAACAGATCACAGCGGTCAGAATGAAGGAGGGAACAAGTGAGCCGGAAGCGAGGGGTAAGAGCATGTAGAAAGGAATGCTGGAATGTGGCAACATCGTGAAATGGCACGTGCAGTGCTCCTCCCTCCAACCTTACCTGTCAGACGCCAACTTTAGTTAAGTCTAGTATAGTCAAATGTCGCTGAGAGTGCGAAACTGGAGAGGACAGTCAGCTGTAGCGCTCTCGATAACAACAACGTGCGTGCTCCTGATATTAGAAGAATGTGTGCGCATTCTACAAAATCTCCATCAGTTTGAGTCCACGTTTCAAAATGTTGAAACATTTTCTACACCGTTTCCGCTTTTTACAAACTCGTATTCAGCAATGTTCCTAGCAGGTACCAGATAAACCAAATCAAAACCAAAACCCCATGGCGCAACAGTCCCGAAGGGCCATGGCCTACCAAGCGACCGCTGTTCAGCCCGAAAGCCTGCAGACGAATCCTCTCGGCCGTTATTCTTGGTTCTCTCGACCGGGGCCGCCATCTCACCGTCAGATGGCTCCTCAGTTGTAATCACGTAGGCTGAGTGGCCTCGTACCAGCCCTCAGATTCAGGTAAAAATCCCTGACCTGGCCGGGAACAGAACCCGGGGCCTCTGGGTAAGAGGCAGGCACGCTACCCCTACACCGCGAAGCCGGCAGCAGGATAATGTGACGATTTGTTGAAGGAAAAATATAAACATAAGAAGGTCTTGGCTAATTTTTACGAATGTACCCCCCCCCCCCAAAAAAAAGAAAATCAGATTTCAGAGGTTGTATGCTTCCGCTTGACATATTATGTTATGAAACAGCGTGGATCGGACCTTGGCAACAGAAGGAAAACAACTGACTGTGATCTATCAAGACCAACTACAATATCTCAGACCTTAACCGACCTATCGAAACTGTCCATAATGGCGGCAGCTGGAGTGCTAGCATGCGTTTGTTTTGATTTGTGTATGCCGTGTTGTTACAAAATATTTACGGAAATTTGAATATTATTCTTAGTCTTAAGAAGGTTATAGATCCTCTTTCAGTGCCGTAATAAGTTGTTTGTTCTTAAAGAGCTGATTTATTCTAACAATATCGATGGTGATTAGGTTAATGTTGATTCTCGTGTTCTTCTCTGAAAGTATTTTATTCATTTTTAGTTTCGTATGCAATATGTTTATAGTTTAATGTGGTGTGTGCCTGGATGTAAGTAAAAACTTCAGTTTTCCCGTTTCCAGAAGACCTAGTATTACGGAAAAATTGGACTAATAGTATTGTGTACATTAATCATTTTATCATTTTTGAAATTAACTGTATTGTCAGGGAAGACATGATTTACCCATAGAAGGTGGTGATCTCATTCGAGTGCCGCGCAAACTAAGTTAAAACTAATGATTCCTATCCTAGCATTTGCCCTATCAGCCAACGTACCTTACTACAGAGAAAATTGAATCAGTCCCAGAAAGATCCGGAAAATCATGACCAAGATTTATGATTTAGAGACTAAGTTAATCTTAAACGGTGGTGCAAGAATGATGTAACTTAATTAATTTTCAACGTTTTACAATGAACGTGCGTAAACTAAACCTAACCCCATTTCCCGTGAGTGAACGTGAGGATTATGTTTTTTTTTAATATAAAATACAATTATGCCATCAATTCTGGTGAGTTTTAAGTTGACGAGTGTTTTAGATGGTCATGTGTATCATACAAATATCGCTTGTACCTACTCAACAATACAGGTAGATTCTGGGGGGTTGAAATTCTATTGGAGGAATTTGTTTGCGTGTTTTACATAATGGGCTGTGGTTAATAGTGGTGTTACATAGTATTTCATGTAAGGTTAATAATGTTCTTTGTTGACATCTATATATCTTATTTGCTGACCGGAGATTCATATGTGAAATACTTTTATACTCTGTGTCTGTTTCAACCTGACGTTGATACAATTATTCCCCGCCCCCCCCCCTGAAATTACATTTAGACTTACAATACGCGATAACGCTATTTTTGGTGTTTAATTATTCTTATTTTGAGTTAGTGAGTTGCATTTGTCCGCCTCCGTGGTGTAGTGGTTAGCGTGATTAGCTGCCACCCCCGGAGGTCCGGGTTCGATTCCCGGCTCTGCCACGAAATTTGAAAAGTGGTACGAGGGCTGGAACGGGGTCCACTCAGCCTCGGGAGGTCAACTGAGTAGAGGTGGGTTCGATTCCCACCTCAGCCATCCTGGAAGTGGTTTTCCGTGGTTTCCCACTTCTCCTCCAGGCGAATGCCGGGATGGCACCTCACTTAAGGCCACGGCCGCTTCCTTCCCTATCCCTTCCAATCTTCCCATCCCTCCACAAGGCCCCTGTTCAGCATAGCAGGTGAGGCCGCCTGGGCGAGGTACTGGTCATACTCCCCAGTTGTATCCCCCGACCAAGAGTCTAAAGCTCCAGGACACTGCCCTTGAGGCGGTAGAGGTGGGATCCCTCGCTGAGTCCGAGGGAAAAACCGAACCTGGAGGGTAAACAGATGATGATGATGATGATGATGAGTTGCATTTCATGACGCTTGACTTGTGATATTTTCTTTAGGTGACTCGAAATAAACATGCATAACCTTCCCCCTCAACCTCTCATATCGCACACCGATGTCCGCCATGTTTCTTCTGGATTACGGTCTGATGTAATTGTAGCTGGTCTTGGATCTACTCACTTTAGCTATTCAGACGTCAATATTAGTTTTCGTCTGACATTACAAAGTAGAATACACGGGCCAGGCGTATAGGGTAGTAGCCAGAAGAAACGTACTTGTTGAGTAAGGACGTTTCATAAATAATGGCTTATATAAGATGATGTTCACGAAATAAGAAATGGTAACTTCCGGCAGGCAGCACTCTGCTGTCAGCTCAATTAGCAAATGGAGAAGGTAATCACATTAGAAGCCTACACACAAATGTCTGCTTGGGTAATGAAGGCGAGGCTATTATTTTGAGGGGATATGGAACTCCCCCTTCTCTTAAATGCTAAAATACATCTCTCTTTTCTGTTTTTTGTTTTGTTTTTCTGTCTATATAGACCGCCAACTAAAAGTTAATTCACGGGGCGAGTTGGCCGTGCGGTTAGGGGTAAGCTGTGAACTTGGCATCCGGGAGATACTGGGTTCGAGCCCCACTGTCGGCAGCCCTGAAGATGGTTTTCCGTGGTTTCCCATTTTCACACCAGGCAAAGGCTGGGGCTGTACCTTAATTAAGGCCACGGCCGCTTCCTTCCAAGTCCTAGCCCTTTCCTATTCCATCGTCGCCATAAGACCTATCCGTGTCGGTGCGACGTAAAGCAACTTGTAGATACAGCAGTGATTTCACGATGAATGTCCGTGCAATTGAGCCGTTTAGCCCATATAAATCTGATCGTTGCACGCACCTCCAATTTGGAGTGAACATCCAGATGACGCGCCATTGAGCCTAGCCCGCACTGCACACACAACACGACGGGTTACCACACCAACCTTCCTATCGGACGTGTCCAGCAGTTATTGCAGCTTGCTCCACATTGGCCACGGTCACGACACACAGAGTACTCACGCGGCGATCTAGTATAACTTACTTTTTGATTCGCCCTCGTAAAATTCCTGATCTTAGATGAATGGTTATCGCAGTGAGTTTCGGTTGGGGAGGTCCCACGTTCGATTCCCGCCAGGCCAGGGATCTTAACTGTGTCTGGTATATTATTTTAACTGGACATTCGTCTCTTCATTTAACACCACATTCCACACTGCCAACCACCAGAGAAACTAAACCAAACCCCATGGCACAACGTCCCCCAAGGTCTACCAAGCGGCCACTGCTCAGCCCGAAGGCCTGCAGTTTGTGAGGTGCCGTGTGGTCAGCACGAGGAATCTCGGCTTTCCAGACCGGCGCTGCCATCTCACCGTCAGATAGCTTCTCAATTGTAATCACGTAGGCTGAGTGGACTTCGAACTAACCCTCACATCCAGGTAAAAATCCTTGTCCTTACCCGGAAACGAATCCGGGACCTCCACGTGAGAGGCAGGCATCGCGGGGGTGGCAACAACAGAAACACATAATTGTACAGTAGACCTACATCCTCCCACATAGAGATGTTGTCAGGAAGGGCATCCAGTCGTACAACTGAGACAATTTTACATGTACGTCACAGGTCGCAACTCAAAGATGGTGTAAGAATAGAGGTAGGAGAAGAAGAAGAAGAAGAAAAAGAAGAAGAAGAAAAAGAAGAAGAAGAAGAAAAAGAAGAAGGTTAGTAAAATAAACAGTCCTTGTTTGTATTTGTAAGGATATAATAATAATCAACTACTTGGCTGAATGGTCAGAGTCCTAGCCTTCGGTTCGGAGGACCTCGGGTTCGATCCCTGGCCGGGACGAGGATTTTAACTGTGTATGGTAAATTCATCTGCTCGGGAACTAGTTATTTCTCTTCGTCTACATACAACACACCACACAATAACTCATCACAGAAACACACAATGGTAAATACATCCATCCGCAAAGGGTTATCATCAGGAACATCATCCAGACGTAAAATCGGGCCTAATCCACATCACGTGCCGACAGAAATACATTGGTAAAATTCCAGAAATAATAATAATAAACATTGTAAAAGAAGAAAGAAGAATCCTGAGGAAAATTCTCGGCCTCCGAAAAACAGAAGATGGATATAGACTAAGGTCACGCAAAGTGACAGAAGAGCTTTCCAACATTGCAGCAGACATCCGCAAAAGACGTCTGAAATTTTATGGGCACGTTCGCAGATTGCCGGCAAGTAGACTGACACACAAGATTCTCACCTACATAGAACATCTAAAAAATATTCCATGGTTACTGGAAGTGAAGAAGAATCTGGAAAAAGCCCATATGGACTCAACTGAAACCGCGGACAGATACCTCTACAGGAAAAAAATTCATGGATGGAAAGTGCAACCAGAGAACGAAGTGAAAAAGAAGACTGGAGCAAAGTGGACAGAAGAACGAAAAAGGATCCACGGAGAAAGGATGAGAGCTGTTTGGCAACTCAGAAAACAGAATCATTAGAGCTTTGCTTCATCCATTCGGTCCATACGCACATCATCATCATCATCATCATCATCATCATCATCATCTGATATTAAAGCCAAACACAGGCATTTATACCAGTAGCGGTACATACTTCCCCTAGTGCACTGTCACTGTATTGTTCTATAAAAGAGGCTTGCATTTGTTTTAAGTAGAATTTCTGCGTACCGTTGCTATCTCTCGAAAATTTGCATTGGATCTTCACCCGAAAGATGCAGACATCAGTTTCATACATGACAAGTTCATGGACCGGGTTTTGAAGCTGGCCTGCTTATTGTTAAGGGAACGTTATATTTAGCCCATAAAATCAAGCCTTAATAATGAGGCTTTCCCTTTTGCAACGGAGGTAAAGGAAAAACGGTCTTTTATATGCCAGTTAAGCCCCGGTACCAAATTTGGACCAATGACAATTGGAATCCGTAATAATCACCTGCTAGGTGATTTCTGACAAAGGAGTAAAGTTACGAAAATATTGCAAACTTTGGGCTGGGAAGACTTGGGAGTAAGGAGAAGATATGCTCGTCTGTGTGGTAGGTTGCGGGCTGTCAGTGGAGATCTGGCTTAGAATGACATACGTAGATGGATAAACTTGAGTGGGACTTGTTAAAAGTAGGAAATTAAGTTCTCAGAAGGAAAAGAAATTAATTTCATCTATTGAAAGTGTTAAACAGTTTGAATGATTTTAACATAAGATAACGTTGGAATTCCAGGGGACGATTCGGGGCAAATATTCTTTTATAGTAGGAAGACTAAGGGATTTGAATACATTATCAAGGAAAGTTCCATAAATGTTCAACTTCTTTGAAAATGTTTTTTTAAAGCTAGGTGAACAATTGATAGGGAACCTTCCACCTGGATGGCAGATCGTTGATTGATTGATTGATTGATTGATTGATTGATTGGATTGGCAAGATACAGGAGAGATGAATTCCAAGAAAATATTCACAGTAGGCCAGGCTGACTGATGCGAAGGACGTAATAATCTGTTTGGGCAGGGAAGAGGATCAGTACCTCTCCCAGACGGCCTCACCTGCTATGCTGAACAGGGGCCTTGTGGGGGTGGCGGGTGGGGGTGGAGGATTGGAAGGGATAGACAAGGAAGTGGGAATTAAAATTTAAAATATTCATTTTATTTTTTACGAAAATTAATCACGGAAAATTAATTGAAGATATCTGGAAAGAAAGAGGTGCTGGACGTGGATGGGTTATCTTTCCTTATTCACAAATTTACTTTGCCAAATAGCCTGGAAATTGACTTTTAATGTTACTGCCGAGCCTTCCATTTAACTTGGCCCCTTCACTATAAATCTTGCTTAATAGTTTGGATGGCACGTTTTACTTGCCGTTCTGAGGGGTGTTCCGCCCCATAAATGCTACTTTTTATATATTATCCTATCGCACCAACACGTAACGCCCGCTTTCAAATCTCTAGAATATTCACTTTCCATCTTTCCATAAACGAAATGAAACTGAAAAATCCCAGTCCTTTGGACAAGCAATTGAACATTGAACATTTTCTGTTAACGAAATGTGGAAAAGCGAACTTTTAGGACATGAACGAGAAGTAAGCCATGAGATTACTTACAATTTATACAATATTTATGATTAAAACTTTATAAAAATAAATACATATTTTGTTAGATCTATTTGAGTTTCTTTCTTTTCAAACGATTTTGCCTGCTTCTGGGAACTGCTCACTAATAATGTCTATAAACATTGACTGTTCCATCAGCTGCCGGACTCGTGATTGATGCATCCTCAGCATGTGATTTCTTTTCACGTGGTTCATTGCTAGATAACATAACCTCAAACACGAAACTCATTGGTTGACTACCACTAGCAACGCTTTTGTCACATCATACATGACCCCTTTCAAATCGAACCGGAGACATTAGTTTTTGGGAAATTCAAATATTTGACAAACAAGTTTTTAACTAATGATCAATCTATTTATTGAAATATTAAAAAAAAAGTTCATTTTTAAAAATTGTCCTTTTGTTTACGGGTTTTTCGTGAATAACATTCGGGCCGGATATGATTTCCAAAATTTTCTCTCTCCAAGTCGCAAGTCTACCGCGATCGTCCGACCTCATTAGGGATGCTAAAAGACACGATCTAACGGCAATTCCCCACCATAGCTGCGGATATACTGTATAGTGCTGTTCACAACATTGTCCCTTACTACAGATATTGTTGATGAATGACGGCCGACATGTTAAGCATGTGTTACAAAGAGCATCGTCTTTGATAAACCTCAATTGTTATGCTAATTATTACCTGTGCATCGTATTAAGCGCCATCTGTTGGTCATTTTGTCTACTTTAATTTGGTGTCAATAAAACCCCATGTCATGAAATGAAATGGCGTATGGCTTTTAGTGCCGGCAGTGTCCGAGGACATGTTCGGCTCGCCAGTTGCAGGTCTTTTGATTTGACTCCTGTAGGTGACCTGCGCGTCGTGATGACGATGAAATGATGAATACGACACACACACCCAGCCCCAGTGCCAGCGAAATCAACCAATGATGGTTAAAATTCCCGGCCTTGCCGGGAATCGAACCCGGGACTCCTGTTACCAGAGGCCAGCACGCTAACCATTTAGCCAACCCCATGTCATGGCAATGTTGTACGTGTCAATTATTACCTCTCTACCTCCAATATACAGTGAAGTACTGCCTCGTTAAATGTTAACGGAATTTTGGGACATTCTGTATGTTCCCCCATCATCTGAATGTTGATTTTTCGTATTTGGTACCTTTTGAAAATAACTTTCTCAACTGTTGTTTTGGAATACAAATTAATGGATTTATGTAATGAGGAATTGTCCTAATTATGGAAGGATCGTTCTGTCTCGTTACCACTGAAAATGAGAGTTTCCTCTATGGAGCCCAGACGTGGACTCTTCATGCTACAGACCTGAAGAAAATCGATTCTTTTGAAATATGGTGCTGGCGAAGAGTGCAAAGTATTCATTGGACAGCGATTCGCACCAATGATTCCATTATAAACCAGCTCGACACCAGAATCAAATTATCATCGACATGTAAACAAAGAGTTTTACAATTCTTTGGACACACTATGCGACCGGAGAATGATAGGATAGAAAAACTGATCACTCTTGGAAATGTTCCCGGCAAGAAATATCGTGGACGAGTTCCCACTCGATCGTCGAACATTACCAAGAGTATAACTGGCGCAGTCCGCCTCTGTGGTGTAGTGGTTAGCGTCATTAGCTGCCACCCCCGGAAGCTCGGGTTCGATTCCCGGCTCTGCCACGAAATTTGAAAAGTGGTACGAGGGCTGGAATGGGGTGCACTCAGCCTCGGGAGGTCAATTGAGTAGAGGTGGGTTCGATTCCCACCTCAGCCATCCTGGAAGTGGTTTTCCGTGGTTTCCCGCTTCTCCTCCAGACAAATGCCAGAATGGTACCTAACTTAAGGCCACGGCCACTTCCTTCACTCTTCCTTGTCTATCCCTTCCAATCATCCCATCTCCCACCAAGGCCCCTGTTCAGCATAGCAGGTGAGGCCGCCTGAGCGAGGTACTGGTCATCCTCCCGAGTTGTATCCCCAGATCGAAAGCTTTACGCTCCAGGGAACTGCCCTTGAGGCGGTAGAGGTGGGATCCCTCGCTGAGTCCGAGGGAAAAGCCAACCCTGGAGGGTAAATAGATTAAGAAAGAAAGATATTGAAAACCTTTCTTAGCAAAGTAGGGCTCCCACACTACGAAAAACGCAAAATTAAGCAATTTCATCAATTGTGCCGAAAGTCGAACGCTTCAAATTATGAGTCTTCGATAGCTCTATCAAACTAAAAAATAATTTGAAAGTCACTTCTGGCCTAAATGCAGTGCCGGGAAAACAGCCTGAATTCACGTGCTTCTTTACTTGTTTTCTTTTTAATTCAAATCCCTTCCAAATTAACTTATTTACATAATTCTTTCTGTAATGTGTTCCTTGGTTCAACACCCTCAGGCATTTTTTGATTTCTTGCAAAATATCCCCATCGAATGTAGTTATAAGGGCTTAAGTGAAACTCTGGTAGTGGTGCTTAAGTAAAACAATGCATTGCCTTACATTAACGCTGGTAGTGGTGCTTAAGGAAAACAATGCATTGCCTTACATTAGCGCTGGTAGTGGTGCTTAAGTAAAACAATGCATTGCCTTACATTAGCGCTGGTAGTGGTGCTTAAGTAAAACAATGCATTGCCTTACATTAGCGCTGGTAGTGGTGCTTAAGTAAAACAATGCATTGCCTTACATTAGCGCTGGTAGTGGTGCTTAAGTAAAACAATGCATTGCCTTACATTAACGCTGGTAGTGGTGCTTAAGTAAAACAATGCATTGCCTTACATTAGCGCTGGTAGTGGTGCTTAAGTAAAACAATGCATTGCCTTACATTAGCGCTTGTAGTGGTGCTTAAGTAAAACAATGCATTGCCTTACATTAGCGCTGGTAGTGGTGCTTAAGTAAAACAATGCATTGTCTTACATTAGCGCGGGTAGTGGTGCTTAAGTAAAACAATGCATTGCCTTACATTAGCGCTGGTAGTGGTGCTTAAGTAAAACAATGCATTGCCTTACATTAGCGCTGGTAGTGGTGCTTAAGTAAAACAATGCACTGCCTTACATTAGCGCTGGTAGTGGTGCTTAAGTAAAACAATGCATTGCCTTACATTAGCGCTGGTAGTGGTGCTTAAGTAAAACAATGCATTGCCTTACATTAGCGCTGGTAGTGGTGCTTAAGTAAAACAATGCATTGCCTTACATTAGCGCTGGTAGTGGTGCTTAAGTAAAACAATGCATTGCCTTACATTAGGGCTTGTAAGATAAAGAACGCAAACTGCTAATCCAATCGACCGGATAACGATGACTAAGAAAAGTACTGTAATTTTTAGGAATAAATAAAGAATATATTCTGATACTTTATTATAGTTTATTTACTTGTCCGATTCGTTGGCTGAACGGTCAGCGTACTGGCCTTCGGTTCAGAGGGTCCCGGGTTCGATTCCCGGCCGGTTCTGGGATTTTAACCTTAATTGGTTAATTCCAATGGCACGGGGGCTGAGTGTATGTGTTTTCTTCATCATCATTTCATCCTCATCACGACGCGCAGGTCGCCTACGGGTGTCAATCTAGAAAGACCTGCACCTGGCGAGCCGAACCCGTCCTGGGATATCCCGGCACTAAAAGCCGTACGACATTTCATTTCATTTCACCTAAAATTCGTAGCTCATATCCCTAGCATGTTTTCATCATTGAGTTGCTTGGTTGAAGGGCCAGAACTGTGGACATTTTTATTTTGTTTGAAGACAAATAAATAAGCTCATACACACTAATAATTGTGGGGGTGGAAAGGTACAGAAATTTGGGGATAATTAAACAAAGCAGCAACGCAACGTATGGGGTGAATTGCCCAGTCTCGGTCGTCATGCACAACTTTCACAAATCTGATGAGAACAGATAAAAGAAACTTTAGCAACAGCTCCTTGCCTGCAGACTGAACTAATATCTAACTGTACAGTCCGTCAGCTGTTTGTGTAACGCATCTGGCGATTACGATGGCAGAGAGAGAGAGAGTTGGCGGAAGGTAACGTGTTTGTTCGTTGCCATAGCGACTGTTCTCCCCGCGGCGTCGCCTCTCAGACCAATAACTCTCCCCAGCGCCGCACCGACTCCACCGCGTCCCGACGCCCTGATAAATTTCACAATTAAGACTTGGACTTAAACCTTAAGTCGCTGCCCTCTACCCATAAACAGTCGCAAGTTCTCTGAGATCATATGACTCATCTTGGCTTGTGAACGGTAACCTTATGACTTGACTTCCTTGAATGATTCAGCGCTATGATAATATAATGATCATAATTATCATTCAGAAATCACGGCGTTTCCTTAAGTTATCTCCATATCTCCCACGATTTGGTGACGCTCAACTGGTTATGGATATTGTGCAAAAACAGCTCGCTAGATTAGTTGGCAGCTGGATTAGTTCTTTTCCAATCCTAAAACTCCCCTGCTTCAACGTCGCCATAAGACCCGTCTGTGTCAGTGCGACTTAAAAATCCATAATTCTAGCCCTACAGGCAAGTAACTCAATGTTGAACAAATCCTAGGAATATGAGCTACGAATTTTAGGTAAATAAACTATAATAAAGTATGAGAATATATTCTATATTTATTCAGAAAAATTACAATCCTGTCGATTACATTAGCAGTTCGTCTTTTTCTACCACTACGAGAGTTAATGTAAGTCTATACAGACTTTCACTTAAGCCCTTATAACTACATTTTTTAAAATATTATTTGTTCGGGGCGTCAACCCATGTGGATCTTTTGCCTCTACTGGCACCTTATTGTATGAATCTGCGTGTTATTGGAATGGCGGTAGTGTGGAATGTTGTGTGTGAGGAAAGAAACATTAAGGACGTCACAAAAACCAGTCCCCAGGCCAGGGATTAATCATCACAATTAAAATCCCCTGACCAGGCCGGGAATCGAACCCGGGGCCGCCGGGTAACAGGCAGACGCGTTGCCCCCCCCACACACCGTGGGGCCGGACAGCCCTTATAATTACATTGGGTGTAAACAATTAAAAAAAATCAAAAACTGATTGGGGGTATTGAACCAATGAACATATTGCAGAAATAATTACGTTAATAAGTTAATTTGGCTAGGTTTTGAATAAAAAGGAAAACTAGTAAGAAACAAGCGATTTTAGGCTGTTCTTCCTGAACTGCATTTAGGCCGAAACTGATTTTTCGAAATTTGGTTTTAAGTTTGATAGAGCTCTCCAACACTAACAATGTTTAAACCTTTCTGGGCCCTTTAGCCTTTAACTTTCGGCACAGTTGAGAAAATTGCTTATTTTTACATTTTTTGTTTGTCTGCTAGAAATGTTCAACATTTTTTTTAAAAAGGAGAAGAAACCTTTCCCTTTGCGAAAAGATAATGATTATGAATATGATCTTCATTAAATGAAACTCAATGTTATATCACGGAGAACTAGAACTGTACGACAAAGGAGCTTAACTTGCTGCAGCATCTTTGGCGACCAAGACCTACGCTAACAACTAATGTTAAGTCACTTCCGTCGCACAAATTTTCGGATGAACTCAGCCATAAGACGTACTCATGTCAAAAATCTCTTCTCTTCCTCGCGCTTGTCATTTCTGCATCATTTATTTTGTTGCCCATATAATCCTAACGTAACTTATTTCACCCCAATTTCTTCCCAGTTATATAAGGAATTAATGTCATTGATTTTATGTTTTATTTCTATCTAACAGGTGTTCTTATTTATATTGCATAAATACTGATTACTCACCAAAAATTAATAGGAAATTGTTAAAAAATTAAAAACCACAGTTCTAGCCCTTCAGGCAAAAAACTCAATGTTGAAAACATCCTATGAATATGAGCTACGAATTTTAGGTAAATAATAAAGTATGAGAATATATTCTTTATTTATTCCTAAAAACTACAATCCTGTTCTTAAACGTCGTTATCCGGTCGACTAGATTAGCAGTTTGTCTTTTTTACGAGTATTAATGTGAGTCAATACAGAGTTTCACTTAAGTTCTTATAACTACATCCGGTGTAGTCACTTTTCAAAAAAATCAAAAAATCCTGAGGGTAATGAACCGAGAAACACATTACAGAAAGTATTATGTAAATATGTTAATTTGGCTAGATTTTGAATCGAAAAGAAAACGAGGAAAGAAATCAGTGATTTTAGGCTGTTTTTCCGGAACTGCGTTTAAGCTGGAAGTTATTTTTCAAAATTTATTGTTTTGGTTTGATAGAGCTACCCTAAACACACAATTTTAAACCTTTCTGGACCCTTTAGCCCTTTAACTTTCGGCAAAATTGAGGAAATCGCTTCATTTTACGTTTTTTGTAGAATGGGGAGCTACTTTGCTAAGAAATGTCTCCAAATTAAAATTAAAAACCACAGAAAATCACTCCAAAAATGGCTGATTATTAAATTCGTATCCATCTTGTCCTCCAAGTGCATGTAAACAGTAGGAAAAGGATTTTTGGTACTAACGGGTTAGAATGCAAACGTATGTAACCAAGGCGCAAGTGTCTACTTCCCGCACAACGGTACTGTAGTGAGATTTACATGAACTATGAGAACCCCTCACATTTATGCAACTTAAACTACATAACTGTAAAGCTGCTAGATAATACTTGCGCCTTGTTCAAATACTTTTTCATCCTAAGCTATTAGTGACTCAAAATACTTTCCTTCGTAATCAGGGTGTAAAGATATTAACGTACAATCAGTCCACTGTACACCGCATCCTTGCTGTTCAAAATTGAATTCTCGAAGATGATAGATCACATCCATTATCCCAACGAGATTTAGTCATGGAAGCTTCCGAAGTACCTGCACCGCATCAACGTAATGAATACGCCGCACTGCAGAGGCAATATATACAAAACGAACATAAATGTTCTTCTACGTCGTATTCACAACCTCTCCTTGTTCCGAGTGCTGATTTCTGGAAACACTGTTCTGATTAAACAACATGTGACGTGCAGTTACTCGTGAACAAGAGAGTGTTTTCTAACTTTCCGGACGATAATCTCGCTCTACCCCGTAACTGTGTTATTTCTCCGTCTGCCAGTAAGATTCCTTCCTCTCGACCAGAGTATCCTCCCCCGGTATTCAATGGGCTGCCACTCACAAAAAATCACAAATTATCTGCCTTATAAAAATGTTGGAACTTCTGACAAATCTGAAAACAGTGTCTTCTTCCACCACTTTTTCCACACCTTTGCGGGGTCATGGGTGCGAACTGAGTAGCACACTTTTATTTGGTCGTGTTTTACGGTCGGATGCCCTTCCTGGCACTAACCCGCCGTGGAGGGATATATCAACTATTGAGGGTTTCTGTGATAATTTGTAGTGTAGTGTGTTGTGTGTTTATGAAGAGGAGAGTATTCGGGCAAACACCCATACCAAGCAAGTTGCCGTGTGGTTTAGGTCACGTAGCTATCAGCTTGCATTCGGGAGATGGTGGGTTCGATCTCAACTGTCGGCAGCGTTGAAGATGGTTTTTTGTGGTTTCCCATTTTCACACCAGGCAAATGCTGGGGCTCTACTTTACCAAAGGCTATGGTCACTTCCTTCCCATCTCTAGCCATTTCCTATCCCATCGATGCCATAAGATCTATCTGTATCGGAGCAACGTAGAGCAAATTGTAAAAAGAAAAAGAAGCAACTGAAATTCCGGCTTGGCCGGGAATTAAACCCGGCACCCTCTGAACCGAAGGCCTGGGCGCCGATGATCCAGCCCATTGCGAAATTATTTGAAAAGCAATACATTGTAATACTATCTACGTTAAAGGCCAGACAGGTATTTACGTAGATTTTAATGCTCTGTTGTTATAGCGTGCATCTAAGGATTAAGTGTTATCTGAAGCTGAAGAATGCATCCCGCTCTTTCTTAATGTAACGAGAGTAACATACATTATAGTGTTTCTAGTAGGCTATACTCCTAAATTCTATGCAAATCTCATAGCATCACTGTCGTGCGGTCTTGAGTAAACTTATTACTCGCTTCAGTAATTTTATATTATAACCTATCACTGCCTATAATTATGGTCTCTAATGATAACCGTAATGAAATAGTCTGAAGCCTGGCTGTATCTGCAAACCGCCGAAAGTTTCTGTGAAGCAGTATTGTATACTACGAACAATGGAGTATGAAGGATCCGGCCAGGTCTGTTTATGTTGGATCCTTTCTGTCTGTGTCAAATCTGTCGCTTCATGTAATTTCTTCACTTGCAGTAAAGTCGCACCACCACAACCACCCACAATACACAGTAGTCATGCAATGTGATTTTCTCGGTTTTAATTCCCATTATGCATAATACAATTTTATTTCAATTATTATATACTATCATTAATTAATATAATTATTTCTATTAACACATTTAGTCCAACTCATTGGCTGAATGGTTAGCGTTGAGGCCTTCGGTTCAGAGGGTCCTGGGTTCGATTCACGGCCGGGTCGGAGATGTTAATCACCTCTGATTAATTCTTCTGGCCCTGGGACTGGGTGCTTGCGTTTGTCCCAACATTTTCATCTTCATATTGAGACAACACACTACCTTACCAATCACCACAGAAACACGCAATAGTGATTACATCCCTTCATACATGGTTGGCGTGCGGGAGGGCATCCGGACATGAAAAAGGGCCAAATGAACATGTACAACACAGTACGCACTCGCGACACCACAGCTGTAGAAAAATAAAGACGACAACTCTTTTTTTTTTGCTAGGGGCTTTACGTCGCACCGACACAGATAGGTCTTATGGCGACGATGGGATAGGAAAGGCCTAGGAGTTGGAAGGAAGCGGCCGTGGCCTTAATTAAGGTACAGCCCCAGCATTTGCCTGGTGTGAAAATGGGAAACCACGGAAAACCATCTTCAGGGCTGCCGATAGTGGGATTCGAACCTACTATCTCCCGGATGCAAGCTCACAGCCGCGCGCCTCTACGCGCACGGCCAACTCGCCCGGTACGACAACTCTATTAACACATTTAGAGTATAGCAAGTAGGTAACATTATTTGAATCATTTAGAACAGATCCCCCCATCCCTCGGTTAAAGCTACATCATCACTTAATAATCAGTACTACGTAAGGACAGAATTCTATTTTAACACCAGAAGGGAAGAAATCCTTAGACTCTGTGACTCAGGTGTCAGCGTGCCAGTCGCTCATCACAGGATTCCGTGGCTCAAATCCCGGTCACTCCATGTGAGATTTGTGTTTGACAAAGAGGTGGCAGGACAAGTTTTTCTCAGAGTATTCTGGTTTCCCCTGCCATCTTGCGTTCCAGGAAGACTTTCCAATATCATTTCATTTCATCTATCAATCATTAATCACACCCCCAGAAAAGTGTGACAGGCTTCGGCAGCCAGCACAATTCCTATCCTCGCCGCTAGATGAGGGCTTCATTCATTCCATTCCTGATCCGGTCGAATGACTGGAATCAGATTGAGGATTTTCAAGGGAAGAAATTTATAAAATTGTAAAATGGTCCAGCAGTCTTAAGAATCTGTCTCTCATAATGAAATAGCTCAACTAACTTGTAAGAGAAAACACATTTCCGCATGTATTTGTGTATGATAGTTACGGGGACCGTAGCAATTCACTATAAATGTTTTTAGTCGGTTTTGTTTCTTAACCCATGGTATACTCAGGGGTAAAATTGGTCGGGTATGAAATGTTTGACCAATTAGAAGGTTAACGTCATGTTCGCAAAATGGTCGCAGAAGCACCGTGTCTAAACCAGTGTATGCAGGTGTCTACTTCAGACTACCGCTTCCGGATTTGAACCTGGGATTTTGGAATCCTGGCAGGACCTAGTGTTTACAGTGCACTATGGCTTCTGGTATAGGCTAGAGCAATTTTGTTACTTTCATTGATCTGTCTCTGTCTTATCCTTGGCTTTGACAATATGAAAGTGACTGAGGTATGAGCGATGCTAGTAATGCCATTTCTTGTGCAGCCAGTCCCTGCTATGAATGGTGTGAAAATGTTGCTCATAGGGTCGGTTGGTGTATGCATTTCGGGTTTGGCAGACTGATATGTAATAGCAACTTCTGGCTCGATGAGGAAAGCAACGGGAAACTACCTCACTCCTCATTTCCCTAGTACGCCTCATCAGTGATGCCTAGGCCATCTATGACAGCTGATGTCAGAGCTGTTGAGGATCCAACCAGCCTTAGAGCAGAAGACTGAACATACATAAATACACAGAAAGACGCACTACTAAATCGGTGATAAGCAAGTTTCGGATGTTAAGGAAAAGTCATATTTCATTCCTGAGGTCATCTTATCTCAAACCTGAAAAATAACTGAGTGATGGGTTCCTGACCCCGTTTAAAGCAATACTGATGATGCTTGGTGTTTTAAGGGCCTAACATCGAAGGTCATCGGCCCTAAAGCAATATTATTTAACATACAGGCTATTGTTCTTGCTTTGGTCACATTTTGTCGATTTCAGTGATATAATTCATATATAGTTAGACAGGGTGTACCAAAACTCGACGGCAAAAATTTAGGAATGGATTCCTCACATAGATAGAAGAAGAAAAAAGATTATGACAACATGGGTCCAGAAACCTATACTTACAGATTTATTGAAACGTGTGACACAGATTAATATCAGTAATAATTTGCATGTCCCGTTTGCTGCAAAACAATTCGAGACACCGGTTACAATTTTTTACCTGTGGAGACACGTTAACTCTCGTGTCTGCGACTCCTGTTCCTGTTGAAGCAACTTTACGTGCGCGCATTGTGACAACCTGTCAGGCAGTACGCACTACACCAGGCACTTTTGATCGCGTGCGTATCTCAGTGCGACGACGAGCGGAGGCTTGAATTCAAGCTGAAGGTCGTCACTTTGAACATTTCCTTTGATACATGCTCAAAGAATTTCAGCTGCCGTTACAGACGTACGGTGTAAATGTACAAAAGTTTCAGTAAATCTGTAAGTATACACTTCAGAACCCTTGTTGTAATAACCTTTTTCCCTTCTCTTTATGTGAGGAATCCATTCCTAAATTTTTGCCGTCGAGTTTTGGTGCACCCTGTATGTTGACCATTGTCGTTTTTGACAAGGTACATATTATCTAAGTCAATTTTCTAACACAGGATTTCAAAATACTGTAATAGATGTATATGTCTTTCTTTTCCCGAAAGAGATAGGTAGCAAGTTTAGAATACATGATTCGAGAGTACGCCAACTGATACCTAAAATCATGCTAATACATTATTTTTCTTTTAGGAAATCGGAATGAGAACTTCGTCTCACTGCTATGATTCTGAATGAATGTGTAAAGTTTTAATTTACTTACTGTATCTCTGTCAGTTTGCATGATTAAACGTGTCAGCTGTATTATCGGCTAGGTTAGAATGCAAACCTAACGAAGCGAGAAACAAGTAGAGTCTACCCGCACGACGGCAATGTTATGAGGTTTGCATAAACATTAGGGGTTATAATGGGCCGAAACCCTAACCTATTAATGCATAAACATCCGGGCCTAATATCGCTAATCACTTGTTTACACCTTTAATGTTAGTAATACTCCAATACTTGCTACCTATCTCTAACGTGCCTAAGTCATATTTTACATTTTTACGTATATTTAGCTAGTTTTTAGGGCATATATGCTTGCATATTTTGTACTTATTTACGTCATAAACTTCTGAACCGTAGTGATAAGATGCTGTTCCATTGAACATGCCGCGGAGGGATCGCAGAGCTAGAAAATATATATTACTTGTTCTTGTTATTCTTACAGGTTTGAAGTGGATCACCCTATCAAGGTGTTCTCCGAAGCCCTGGCCCTCTTCTCTCTCTTCACCCCCCTCAAGGAGGCACGCCCAAAGAAGTTATACGCCCAGCAAGGTGCGTGTGCACAGTGCGTGCGTGCTTGCGTACACGCGCAGCTCCCGTTTCAACCGATGCACGCTCACTTCTGAAAGGGTTAGGCCTATAAAGTGTTAGGTTGGATGCCTCTGACTCTGCTTAAGTATTAAAACATTGTATACACATAAGAGTTAACGTTTCTTCCATAAAATGTTATAACTTCATGTTATTTTTAATTACGTTACACTCCATTTTTTTTTTTTTTTGCAAGTTGCTTTACGTCGCACCGACACAGATAGGTCTTATGGCGACGATGGGACAGGAAGGAGCTAGGAGTGGGAAGGAAGCGGCCGTGGGCTTAATTAGGTACAGCCCCAGCATTTGCCTGGTGTGAAAAGGGGAAACCACGGAAAACCATCTTCAGGGCTGCCGACAGTGGGGCTCGAACCCACTATCTCCCGAATACTGGATACTGGCCGCAATTAAGCGACTGCAGCTATCGAGCTCGGTCGTTACACTCCAAGCAGGATATCTACCCCTTAATTCTAGTTATCTCATCCTGGGTTGGGGATGAGGTGATAAATTTTACCACCAGATGCCATTCCTGACGACAGCGTCAGTTGAGGAGCTGATGATATTATAATTTCCTGTGCCCTTGCTTTACGTCGCACCGACACAGAGAGGTCTAATGGTGACGATGGGACAGGAAAGGGTTAGGAGTGGGAAGGAAGCGTACGTGGCCTTAATTAAGGCACAGCCTGTTGTGAAAATGGTAAACCACGAAAACCATCTTCATGGCTGCCGACAGTGGGGCTCGAACCCGCTATCTCCCGAATACCGCAAACTGGCCGCACTTAAGCAACTTCAGCCACTGAAGCTCTGTAGGGCTATTTATAGCCTAGTGAAGTGGTTATAAGGCAGACCCTCCGAAGAGGGTGGATGGTATCTGCAGTGTATGGGAAACTGCGTGCTTTTGTGATGGAGGATAGTGTTGTGTATGAATTGCAGAGATATTGGGGACAGTACGAACACCCAGTCTCGGGACAAGGAAATTAACCATTTAAGATTTAAATCCCCGACCGGTCCGGGAATCGAACCCAGGGCTCTCTGAACCGAAGCCCACTACGCTGACCATTCAACCGATGAGGTGGATAGCTAATGAGATAAATGTTTGTGAATGAAACTAGGTACGGAAGTGGAAGAAATTGGCTGTCGCACGTGAATAGGAAGTTTCCCGGCACTTGTCTGGAAGTGAAAATGGGAAACCACGGAAGAACATTCTCTGCACAGCCGATGGTGGGGTTCTAACCCACTTGTCTCCCGAATGCAGAGCTTGGCTCCACAGCTGTAGCACGTCAACACGAGCAGCCACTCGACTCTTTTCTCGTAAGTTGTCTTGTTAATTATTTCATTCGTTAAGGCCATCTATGGACCGCGTTTACACCATCCACCGGTTCTTCTATTTCTCAAACTTATTCCCTAGTTTTTAACTCTTGAATGGTCAGTGTAGTGGGCTCCGGTTCAGAGGGCCCTGGGTTCGATTCCCGGCCGGGTCGTTCTTCAACAGAGATGTTGCGTAAATTGATGAGTTTCTCCGGTGCATCCCTCATTCCCTCAATTTTCTTCCTAAAATTGTTCTTTCAAGTGTATCTCCCTCCTGGATACCCATTTCTTTCAAGTCCTTGCGAACCTATAATCTTCTTTTCCGTATAATAGTTATCTTCTCAACGTTTTCATAACGTTTTCGATTCGATCTCAATCGGAACATGGGTTTTGAATCTAGTGACTTCTTTGGACCTAAGATTTTCCTATTGTCTATTGTAATTAAAATTAGTATCATTCCTGTTATTCTTGCAAAAATAATAAAAATCAAATCATACTCTGTTTAGTCCGTGGAACTGACACATGAAGCTATTATTCATACAGTGCTAACCACCACTAAATACCATCTTACGACTGGCGTGGCGAAGGGACTGACCTCGGAGCTCGAGGCACGAAGAACTGTAAGCACAGTCTCGTGGCAAAAGAAGGGTGAAAGCCACCGGTAACTGCTTTGAATGCTGACCTGTACCTACCAATTCCGACAATGGACTGATACCTAGCAACGAAAGTGGTCGGTTCTCGTAGCTGCGGGATTTCATTTTTTGTTTTTTGAGTAACACTAAATGCGCCATCAGAGATAAGTGCCAACAACTATGGTGGTTATTGTTTTAAGAGGAAGTACAACTAAGACGTGTAGTATCAAGATATTTATTCATCCTTCAAATATCGGCCACCTATGCTGACGTTGATAAAAGACCATCTGCCACTGACCCACCGAGGTAGCTATTGGATCGGGGGATGGAAATTAGGGAAAACAATCTGTTGAAGTGAGAGCGATCAAACTCTCCTACTTGTTCCTGATCCAAGAGCAATCAATGCAATATAACAAGTCCTCCAATAATTGCCTTTCAGTGTTGGAGCTAGTACACGAGGCACGTGTAGTAAGAAGAGCGCATGCGTACACGCAGTCATCGATTTTGGCGGGTCTGGGACCGCGTGTAGCTGTGTCCAGTGGAACTCAATTATGGAGAGCCCACGTCGACTTCGGTATCTGCACTATACCTCACGTAAAAGCAGTCTATACAAATCCACAGGGTGGGTGTGGCCGTCTGCAGCAGTACAATACCATGGTATGCCCGGTTGACAATTCAAAACGCGCTGTGGACAGCGGCAAATTAAGTTTTATATGACTGTTATTATTAACGGCGTATGGCCTTCGGAGAGGCCTAGTGCAGGTCTTTCGCACGTGACCTGTGCGTCTGTGAAGATAGGATGAATTCTAGCCCTAGCTGTCCGAATTAAGCAATCAAGATCAAAAGCCCAGACCCAGCCGAGATTCGAACACGGGGTCCTTCGGATCAAAGAGAAGCACGCTAACCATTAGGCACGAATCCGGATTAAATTCATGTCTTAGTACCTAGGCGGTACAGTTTCTTAAGGCACATCTCCAAGGAGGTAAGCTGCATTTTCCGTTTTAAACACATACCAGCCCTACTGCTATTTTTAAATCTCTGGCAGTACCGGAAATCAAACCTGGTCCTGCGAGAACAAGAGTTAATGACGCTAATTGTTACGCTGCAGAGGCGGCTTATCTCTGTAAAAATACACGATAAAATAGTTTCTATTCAGGAAAATTATCAAACTATTGTGCAGAAATGCATCCAAGCATTTTAGTTAGGTCGGAGTAATAATAATAATAATAATAATAATAATAATAATAATAATAATAAACAAATCCAATGGCGCTACAGTCATGATGGTACATGGCCTATCAAGCGAGTGTCGTGGGTAAGGAGCCTGCCGCTCTCTCAGTGTATCGGGCGACGTGTATCTCAGGGTACTAGGGGGGTCCGGCAATTCGCAAAATGGCCTCCACAGCGCCAGATGCTCAGCTTGAAGGCCTACAGGTAACGAGGTGACAAATAGTCAGTGAGACGAAACCTCTCGGCGATTATTCTTGCTTTCTAGATCGGAGTAGCCATCTCACTGTCAGGTAGCTCCTCTAATGCAATCGCGTGGACTGACTGGACACCATAGCAACCCTCAGATTCAGGTGAAAGTCCTTGTCCTGGCGGGGAAACAAACCCCGGACCTCCGGGTGAGAGGAAGGCACGCTACACCTAGACTGTGGGATCGGCTTGTGGAAATCAAATGCGACCTTAATTTAGCTGTAATCGCACAAGAAGACATTCAAGAAAAGGAAGATTTAGATCAAGACTTCACAAATAACAAGTTGACCTAGAAGACAAGAAAATGCAGAAACAACTTGGACCAAAGGGAGAAGAGAAAAGTCACAGAAAATATGGTGTCAAATTTTCTTATGAGAGAATGAAATGACTATAAAAATTCACAGTTCTAGCTTTTACGGCAAGCAACTCAATGTTGAAAAGATCCTAGGGACATGAGCTACGAATTTCAGGTAAATGAAATATAATAAACATAAGAATATAGTCTTTATATATTTCTAAAAATTGCAATCCTTTTCTTAATCATCGTTATCCGGTCGGTTAGATCAGCAGTTTGGCTCTTTCTGCCACTACGAGCGCTAGGAGCGAGTCAATGCAGAATATATATAACTACATTCGGGGTGGACATTTTTCAAAAAATCAGAAATGACTCAGGGTACTGAAGCAAGAAACACATAACAGAGAGAATTATGTAAATAAGTTAATTTGGCTAAGATTTGAATAAAAAAAGAGAACGAGTAAAGAAATGAGTGATTGTAGGCGGTATTTCCGGAACTGGTTTTAGTTATTTTGTGTAATTTAATGATATGGAAATAGGGTCAGTCCATAGTTAGGATTCCACGTGAAACCGTAGGACCGTAAGCCGAAAGTGATTTTCGAATTCTGCTTTTTTTAAAGTTTGATAGAGCTATCCAAGACTCATCATTTGAAATATTTCCGGGCCCTTTAGCCCTTCAACTTTCGGCACAATTGAGGAAATTGCTTAATTTTACGTTTTTCGTAGTATGGGCCCCTACTTTGTCTGGTAAGAAAGGTTTTCAGCATTAATATGTCTCACGTGTCTCTCGGTCATTGCCATCCATAAGACATAGCCTGTACGGTTGCTATGTAACACTGCCTGGCAATCCATCGATACCATACATCACGGCCTGTACGGGTGCTTGGTTACACTTCCGTCACACATTTTGTTACACACGCATTTTTACCCCTAACGGTAAGACACATTTATGCCAAAAAGTGTCCAAAGGAAGTCATACAAACGCCTCTAAGTACTTTGATTAGTCCTAATTGGGATTATTTACAAATAATAATAGTAATAGAAATAATATTTAATTACCAGTTTCTCGTTCCATCAATTGCTCTTTAAGAGACGGCATGTTGGAATTTTGATTTACATGAGTTCTTCAAATCCAGAAAGCCAAAGATATGGATATGGCGCATCTATAAACCTTTAAATTCCAGCGACTTCAGCCAGGATCGAATCCACTATTTAAGGGTACGACTAATCGACTGCACCCCTGAGATTCACGGTTACGACAGACCTATCAAAACGAACTGCTTAGAAGGATATACGAATATGGAGCTGGTGTCTCATATTGTACACGGAGGTTCGGTTGAGAGAAATAAAATCAATTTATAGGAGAGCTTCCTCAATGGTCGCAAACCGAATTTCCCCTCATATCCCCTTGCATAAGGCTGCTCAGAACCTCAGGCCCATGTGCAACTCCGGAAGTGGAAATCTTGTTTCTGAAATTTTCGACTTCTTGAGAGAATCGAACCCGCGTCCTTCCGGGTGAACGGAGCACACTTTTACCGCCCCGGCCAAATAGTTTCTACAGGAGTTGTTTTATCTGCCGGTAAATCTACCGAGATAAGGTTGGCGTAGTTTAGCACCTTCAAATACCACCGAACCGAGCTAGATTCGAACCTGCCAATTTCGGCCACTCAGATCGTCGGTTCTTGATGACAATGTGAGAATTACAGAGACGCCACGATAAAATGAAATGGCCTTCTCAGGTGACGTTATGAGACTCACGTGTTGATTGACGATTTATAGAGAATTCAATTCTTGTGACATTACCAGCTAGGACTGGATATGTGACATTATGCTCGTCGATGAACGTCCACCTCTCTTACCTGGGCAGATACTGCTGTTAACGACAATCCCTGGTGCATTGAAATGTAAAATAAATCCTATGAAATATTCCCTCCCAGGCTCACTCCCACTGCTCACTCATTCGTGCCCAGCCGCCCATGACGTAAAATAGCTGTCGGCAACTGTCATCCGGGATAAAACTCTTCTACCACTTTGCTCTGAGGTTCATAGATAGAGAGAGAGAAACCGCCTGTCAGCGAGTTGTGTACTTCCACTGCCATTTACGTGAAGTACGAAGCAATAGTATTTTGTCAGACAAAGGCTGCTTTTGTGGGACACAAATTTCGACGCTTTATTCTAAGCGTACTTAACTTTTCCTCGAAGTGCTTTCAGGCTCACTTTAAGAAAATGTTGAGAAAATACCTTTTTTAAATTTTCGTCGTCTTCGCAGTCCGCTTCTGGCAGGATAAAGACCTCTGTAGGTCTACCGGCTCGCAGCTGGGCAAGATAAACCGTAGGGCTCTACACACGTAATAATATAAAGTCTTCTCTTCCCGTCAGTTGGTGGAAGGAGATATCTTATAGGTGCTAAAATGTAAAAGTTAAGGTAGGAACTTCGAAGCTTCCTATTTAATCTAAATTATGTAGGCTTTTATACAAGTTATTAAAACATATATCAGGGCCAATCCAAGTGCCGATACACGACTGCTAATTTGATAAAGATGTACGGGTGTTCACCCTCGTTTCCTTTTACCAATTAACTTTCAATACGACAAAGAATGTTCCAAATATAACCTTCATTAAATATTTTTATCATAGTTTTCTCTCCCGATATTCTCAGTCTAGTATGGGTTTATTCTCTGTATCAAAGGGCCTTATTACCTATACTTTTGTATCATTATTCAATGACTGATTATAAGTAATGTTTCCCATATCCCCATTCTCTTTGTGTCGCTGGTCTTTTCCGAATTGTAATTTATACGTATGATTTGATGTAAAATTTACTGTGGATAATTTTGTAGTATGAGCTCTGCTCCTGTTCGGCTTCTTGGGAAACATTTCTCTATTTCGGATATTGTGTCGGATACCCTACTTTCCCTGTACTTTAATGCATCAAGGCAAACCTGGTCTGTTATGAAGTACGAACGTAAATTGTTCCTCGCTATTTCCTAGTGCTCCGTGAGCTCAAAGTTTGTTGTTGTTTTTGATTTTTTTACAAGTTGTTTTACGTCACACTGACACAGATCTTATGGCGACGATGGAACAGTAAAGGGCTAGGAGTAGGAAGGAACGTCATATTTCGTCACTTTTGAGGTCATATTTACTTGTTTATTTTGTCATTTTTTTATCTTAAACATCCGAGCCCTACTTATTATACTCTACATATTACTATTTATTCTTATTAATTACTGGATTTCTTGTTGTTCATTTATTAAACAAAAAAAAGGAAAGTTAAGAAAAACAGACGATAGTTCAGATATTATATACAGGGTGGTGCGAAACAGTGAACCGGGCATATAAACGTTAGAGGGTTCTCCATACTGATAAATAATTTGAAAATCGATACCTCGCACCGCGCCGTCGCCATTTTATCTGCTTCTATTAAAAGTAAACTCGTGTCCTCATCCCGAGGTGGTGCAACTCTTTTCAAGCACACCCCCGATGGAGGTGAGCTGCATGTACCATTTCAACCACATACCATGCCTCCTGCCATTCTTAAATTTCTGGCAGTACCATGAATCGAACCCGGGCCACCGAAGACGGCAGCTAATACTGCTAACCGTTACGCTACAGAGAGGGGGACATGAAATTAACCAAACAGATCGCTCCGCGAGCGTATTCAAATGGGCGTTGCGAGTCGATGTTGCTAAACCTGCCCGTGGCTTAAGACCGGCTTGAGAGCACCAATGACAGAAAAACCTTCCACAGGAGAGGGATTTGAACACGGACCTCCGAGGTGACAGTATCGCGCCATAGCTACGGTAGTACTGGCTGAAACCCATGGTGTGCTTCTGTTTGCCGGTGATTTTTCGGTATGGCTCTCAAGACAATATTAACCCAGGTGCAGACTTGGCAACACCGCCTGGCGAAACCCACTTGCCTGTGAAGCGATCTGATTGGCTGATAAAGTGAAAACGGTGCGAGATATCGGATTTTTTCCCGAATTACTCATCAGTGACCAACCTTCTAATGTTCATATACGTTGTTTCCGACCACCCTGTATATACCTATAGATATATTGCCTTGATGCTGATCTTATTACTTCGTCCAGCCCGCCTTACATCTCACAACCTGGCAACCATTCTAATGGTTCGGTCGGCTTCCGCTTCGAACGCTAACGCTGTGACACGTCAGGGGAGCCATCTGGTGACGAATGAACGTATCATTTCCACTTCTATTATAACGTCTAAGTTTCACAAAGTCATTGTTTAAGAAGTCTTTCTCGTGGACAGTCGAGATTTTCTTCTGATGGCGCAGAACACAGTTCTCTGCGAAACATAAAGAATTTCACCTTATTTTCTTGACATGGCATAAACCCAAATGCCTATACAGTATCATGTCTATAAGTACGGGCCGTGAAAGTATCAGTGGCAACAATCATTATTTTATTGATTTTATTACTCACTAACTACTTTTACGGTCTCGGAGACGCCAAAATGCCGGAATTTTGTCCCGCATGAGTTCTTTTACGTGCCACGAGGCTGGCATATTTGACACCTTCAAATACGACCGAACCAAGGCAGGATCGAACCCGCCGGTGGGAGCTCACAAGGCCATTGCTCTACAGCGTAAGGTAGTCAGCTACGGCTACAAAACTTTATATTGTCAAGTCTAGCCAGTGAGGTCCAGAAGTAGATACTATTAATAGAAGTATTATACGTGGCCTCTGGCAATTACAATAGAAATACAGGGAATAAACTATACAATCCGTTGTCCAACTTATGTTCAACGAAGCAGCTTGTAACAGTATATGTTTCAATCTCAATCTTCTCGTAAAGATCTGACGGAAGGAGGAAAGAGTACCGCATATGTGAAACTCTCCAACAACAGCATAGAAGAGACATAGAGAGGCTCCAATAAAGATGCGAACGTAGTATCTCAATTTTCAGAAGTATGTTGTCAGGTCGTAAAGTTGTTGAACTGGCGGGTCTAAACCGGTCGACAGTCGGGCGCCCAAACTCCCCCACAGCTCGTAACCGAGGATTGGAACCCGTACGATAAATAACACGCACCCGCCTTGCATAATCCTGGACTTGGCTCTCTGATACGAGGGCAGGATGGATAACCACCACGCCAAGCTCTTTTCACCCTTACCAGTTCCTTAAAAATAACACACTTCTAAATGTACGATAAGCTGCCCGCCAGGACATAATTTTGAGAAACTACCTCCTGCTTATAGTTCGAGTATATTTACCTAATTGTATTTCTTCCGGATTGAAGACAGTGTCATTTTATATAACCTGCCGACCGAAAACCACATGAATACAATTTACATAATTTATATAGCCGAAGTGATAATGAAGTGCTTGGTTCACACAGAAGGGCGTGGATTCCTTGCTAGAAATATTTTAAAAAAATTTAAAAAATCAAAACTTTAGGAATTCGATTTCCACTTTTGAAAAGGTATATAGCTCTGAGGTTCACTCAGCCTACACCAAAATTTGAGTACCAGATTAATTCCTGTAGGCAAAGGCACCGGGCATAGAGCTAACCACTCTATCTCACTTAGTGCCTAGGTTACAGATAATGCAAGCCATCAACTTCCGCTTCTCCAAGGACCTTCATGGCCTGTTTGCAGATGGCTTTGCATTAACTTGTTTAAGCGTCTCTTTAATATGAACAGATTTTAAGGCTCGCTGCTGTATTGGAATACTGTCCTACATGAGTTCTGATTGAAATTCAACGACTTGCATTATTATTATTATTATTATTATTATTATTATTATTATTATTATTATTATTATTATTACTACTACTATTACTATTTCTACATTCCCACGTCGTAGTGGGGTCGCGGGTTCGATCTATGTAGCACATGTGGGTTCGGTCTTGTTTAACGGCCGGATGCCCTTCCTACATCAATCTTACTGTACGTGGAGGAATATATTCACTATAACGAGTCCCCGTGGTGGTTGGCAACGCTGTGTGTATAAGAAGAGAGGTATGTTGGGAGAAACAAACAAACAAACAAACAAACAAACAAAAACAAACACACAAATACCCAGTCCCCAAGTCAGAGGAATTAATCAGACGTCATTAAGAACCCCGACCCAACCGGGAATCGAACCCACAACCCTCTGGACCGAAGGCCTCAACAGTAACCATTCAGCCAAACCTCCGTCCGACTCGTTGGCTGAATGGTCAGCGTACTGGCCTTCGGTTCAGAGGGTCCCGTGTTCGATCCCCGGTCGGGTCGGGGATTTTAACCTTCATTGGTTAATTCCAATGGCCCGGAGGATGGGTGTTTGTGCTGTCTCCAACATCCCTGCAACTCACACACAACACATAACACTATCCTCCACCACAATAACACGCAGTTACCTACTCGTGGCAGATGCCGCCCACCCTCATCGGAGGGTCTGCTTTACAAGGGCTGCACTCGGCTAGAAATAGCCACACGAAATTAAAATTAAAAGCCAAAAATCCGGATTATTATTATTATTATTATTATTATTATTATTATTATTATTATTATTATTATTATTATTATTATACCGAACGAGTGGCTGAGCGGTTTGGGTTACGTAGTTGTCAGCTTGCACTCGACAGATGGTGGCTTCGAACTCCGCTGTCGGCAGCCCTGAAGATAGTTGATTGTGGTTTCCCATTTTCACGCCAGGCAAATGCTGGGACTGTATCTTAATTAAGGCCACGGACTATTACTCCTCCCCATTCATAGCCCTTTCCTATCCGATCGTCACCACAAGACCTACATGTGTCGGTACGACGTAAAGCAAATTGTAAACAATAATAATAATAATAATAATAATAATAATAATAATAATAATAATAATAATAATAATAATTTGCCAGTGGTATAATGCCGAATCAACTTCAGTTCTTGTGTATGAGGGAGGGATATGAATGGTTTAGTACATGAACGGGTATGAAATGCCGTCTCTTTTTTCAGGTTTACATGTGAAATGAAAGTGTAAAATATTCTGTTAACGTAGTTATTGAGATCTGTAGCCCGTGAGTGTGTTATCACTGTTTGTCAGGACAGTACCAGCCCGTTCCAGAGCTCATTATACGTAATTGATAGGTGTCTGAGCTCATTCAAGGTGCCACTCATCGTTATGTTACCATAATTCTCTCCAAGTGCACAGAGTAGCTCCTCTTCCTTTGTATTCTCTGCCTACCGTCGCTTAGTTTGTGTTGCAAAGGAACAGAGAAGGAAGCTTTTGACTAGTAAGTACTATCTAGATGTTTGATCATATGACATTTTATGTTAAAAATATTCTGAATGAAACTTAGACATAGCAAGCGATGACATTAGACTGTTACTTTGTTTCCATTCTGGGTCGAACTACACATCTTGTTTTGAGGATCGTGTTCACTAAGTATTTATTTATTTATTTATTTATTTATTTATTTATTAGGGAAGATATCAGGGCCTCCGTAGCTCAGGCGGGAGCCCGCCGGCCCCTCACCACTGGCTTCCATGGTTCAAATCCTAGTTACTCTAAGAGAGATTTATGCTGGACAAAGCGGGGGCAGAACAGATTTTCTCCAGATACTCCGGTTTTCCTTGTCATCTTTTATTCCAGCAACACACTCCAATATCATTTCAATCCGTCAGTAATTAATCATTGCCCCAGAGGAGTGCGACAGGCTTCGGCAGTGGGTACAATTCCTATCCTCGCCGCTAGATGGGGGCTTTATTCATTCTATTCCTGAATCGGTCGAGTGACTGAAAACAGGCTGTGGATTTTCATTGTCATTAGAGAAGAGATCATCTAAAAAGGAGGATGGCTTATACCTAGGAGAATAAGGGACTCGTTTATGGAGGGTAAGAAAAGTAGAGGGAGACCAAGACGACGACGGTTAGACTCAGTTTCTAACGATTTAATGATAAGAGGTGTAGAACTAAATGAGGCCACACAACTAGTTACAAACAGAGGATTGTGACAGTGGTTAATACATTCACTGAGGCTTGCAGACTTACTTGTAAGTATGAGCTATTTTTGTCTACGGATTCGTACCACAGTAACTAGGAAACGGCTCGAAAGATATCAGTGAAATCTGGTGGTGTACAGCCGAGTGCACGAAATTTTGCCCATATACAAAAAAAGTTATTTATATCGGTGATGGGAATGTTATAACGCTTCTGCCCCACCTAGCCTCTTATCTGGTTCTGGCAAATCCCTTGTGTTTATTGGCAATACCCTTGCATTTCGTTCTCATAGTCTAACGAGGCAAGATAGCTAAACGATCAAGTTCTAACAATTTGAAAGACTAGAAATCTTAGCCAATATTCACAAGTACATCTGTATTGTATCTACTGTAGGTTAATGAACATTAAAAGTTGCAATTTCTTAACAAATATCACAAATTTTACTATTGCAACTGCCACATCTGTAACCGTGGATTTGTCCACATACAGTGTTTGTTGCGGATATCCTCAGGGTATGTATCTACACGGGAGTGAATGGTATTTTGATAATTACAATTCAGGTAAAACATTAAATGCGACATTTTTGAGCGACTATGTGTTTTTCTGTATAAATCGAGAAATGTCTCTCTCAGTGACAAATTTCCCCTCGCTATATCGACAAGTTATTTTCGTGCCTGTTAGTTCGTGCGTGTACGAATGAATTACATGGTAAGATACTTTTGTGTGTGCAATCATTTGTATTAATTAACGCTAACCTCAGCGTTGTGTTCGGGTAGGCAGATGTGACTAGAACATGACGGGCTTTTAAAAGCGATATGCATGTGTAATAATAACACACGGAAAAACTGGGGAGTTTTAACTGATCTACAGAAGAGATAAGAGCAGGCTTATGGAATGGTAACATGTAACGTGGCATGAAATTTAGTACGGTAAGGGTGGTAGCACGAGCTAGGAACAGAGACCTAGAGGTTAGCATAGCAGATTTTCGCCAGCCCAGCTGGTCATCCCACCCATAAACTTATACCCCTATGGGTGGGGGCGGTAGAATTAACGTAGAATTGGCGTGCGCCGTTGAGACACCACTAAAAATGAACTAGAGAGGACATATACAGCACATCCACTTGCTTTAAAATAAAAAAATGTTCTCTGTCGTCTGGTTGATCAAACCCCTGTAGATATTTCCTACCTGTCGTAAGAGGCAACTGAAAGGAGCCTCATGGGCTCTCAACTTGGGAGAATGGGCTAGCGGCCACGGGGCCCTTAGCTATCCTATCCGAGCTATCCTATCCGACCTCCCTTGGTCAACTCTTGTTCTTTTCCGACCCCGGCGGCATTAGGTTTACGCGTCCTTTTTCACGCCCTTCGTGGCCCTTGACTTCCTTTGGCCGATACCTTCATTTTTTCGAAGCGTCGGATCCCTTCCATTATTTCCCTCTGATTAGTGTTATATAGAGGATGGTTCCCCATTTCTACTTCCTCTTAAAACAATAATCACCACCAACACTGGTTGATTGAAACCCCCGTGGGTGGGGGTGGTAGAATAACACGCACGGTAACCCCTACCTGTCGTAAGAGGAGACTAAAAGGGGACACATGGGCTCTAGACTTGAGAGCGTGGGTTGGCGACCACGGGGCCCTTAACTGAGTCCTGGCATTGTTTCCACTTACATGTACCAGGCTCCTCACTTTGAGCTATCCTATTCGACCTCCCTTGGTCAACTCTTGTTCTTTTCCGACCCCGGCGGTATTAGGTTTACGCGTCCTTTTTCACGCCCTTCGTGGCCCTTGTCTTCCTTTGGCCGATACCTTCATTTTTCGAAGCGTCAGATCCCTTCCATTATTTCCCTCTGATTAGTGTTATATAGAGGATGGTTCCCCATTTCTACTTCCTCTTAAAACGATAATCACCATCAAACACACCCCGTGGGTGGGGGTGGTAGAATAACACGCACGGTATCCCCTACCTGTCGTAAGAGGAGACTAAAAGGGGACACATGGGCTCTAGACTTGAAAGCGTGGGTTGGCGACCATGGGGCTCTTAATTGAGTGAGTCCTGGCATTGCTTCCACTTACTTGTGCCAGGCTCCTCACTTTTTTCTATGTTATCCGATCTCCCTTGATCAACTCTTGTTCTTTTCCAACCCCGATGGTATTAGAACACCCGAGTCTTTCATTTTCACGCCCTTCGTGGCCGTTGTGTTCCTTTGGCCGATACCTTCATTTTCGAAGTGCCGGACTCCTTCCATTTTGTTTCTCTGATTAGTGTTATGCGGAGGATGGTTGCCTAGGTGTACTTCCTCTTAAAACAGTAATCGCCACCACCTGATGAAAACGAAATGTCAAACTGACAAACTGGCAGTCTAAATGGCGTAAAATCGCCTGAACAACTCAGCTGAGACCACAGATTATTTTAAACCCTTAGCCCTTATTTTTAGGGAACATGCCTGTGACTCCAGGTCGATTTCAAAACACCTACTTTTATGTCCGGTTTCTGGAATGGTGAGATATCTTTCCGATAGCTATTGATTTGTTACAGTTGTCGACTCGATAAATCTTCGCTGCGTTGCACAGCGGAATAGCAGCTAACTTATCGAACTGTCAACTATTGGCTCGCTGATCAAGTTTCATAAATACACACTACATGCCACCCCTACGTACAGCTTTATTTTTGTGCATTAAATGTGTTCCCTAGATTGTCAGGCGTATGTGCACAAGTAATGCATTGCATTTGAGCTTTCTGTGCAGCTCCTATTATCTCCTCTTTGCCATGCACCGAGAAATTGGTATTCGACTAGTTATTGTATACGTGGGTGTCATTTCCGTAGTGTATGAGGACTGTCAGAAGAATTTGACATTATATGAGGATTTCTAATGAAATATGCACACCAATGTCCCACGCGATCCAGTTTGCACTGAGACTTTATAAGTATACCATACCTCTTCCCTGTTATTCCAAAATATGAACATTGTTTGACCACAGTAGAACGGTATATATCTGGTAATCCACATAATTATATAACCTGTTAGTTCCTTTAATGTAATATCGTTAATTAAAAAGAATCCCACGATCAAAGTATATACTCACTGCCAATGCAAGTGGGCCTACTATGATAAATGTTATACTCAGTTACTGGTACCAGTGCTTTTATGGAACCGAGCTCGATAGCTGCAGTCGCTTAAGTGCGGCCAGTATCCAGTATTCGGGAGATAGTGGGTTCGAACCCCACTGTCGGCAGCTCTGAAGATGGTTTTCCGTGGTTTCCCATTTTCACACCAGGCAAATGCTGGGGCTGTACCTTAATTAAGGCCACGGACGCTTCCTTCACACTCCTAGCTCTCTCCTGTCCCATTCTTGCCATAAGACCTATCTGTGTCGGTGCGACGTAAAGCAAGTAGCTTTTATGGACACGAATACAGTCACAGATACAAATATGATAACACTCAGTAGTACTGAGTCTCAAAGGGTATCGTAATTAATATTTGATCAACAGTGGACAATGGAAAATTATTTGTCACAGGCCGCAAATTGTCGCCTGTAACCTCTATGACGTTATATTTGTTTAGCCTCAATTTGTCTTTGAATTCCTTTTCACTATACTTCATTTGGACATTAGGCCGACGATGAACCTGGTCGTTCTAGAATATTGACCATTTCTACAATTTCTTCGTCTGAAGAAGATGAGAAAGCCATAGAAAATTTTAACAAACACAATGTTAGCTGCTAATACTTAAGTACGGCGCACGCGCCTACTAAGTTAACAAATAGATATCTCCTCCTCAGGGCCCTCTAAGTTAGCAAGCGATTTATCGAACCGATAGATGTCTCTTACGTTTGTGCAACACCCACTGCCTGCTCGATCTGCATCCGATGGCTGCTTATACTGCCTGCTCATTACAACATTTTAACATGGCACTAAATGAAACACTCCGTTTACAAATACCCACAGCAGGTGGCAGCACCAACCGGCTCCAGACCTGTCGGAATGAAATAGCGGGAAATAGGATAGACTGTACTTGTTTTCAGTGAAAATGGTGTACTGCTGCGTGCCTTTCTGCAAATCAAAGAAAGGGAAACCAGAATGCCGTTCATTCCATTCCATTCATTCCATGATATACCTTTAAGTACACAATTGCGTCGAAAGTGGTTAAGTATTATATCCAGGGAAGGAAAAAGCAAGGGAAGTAAATGGATTCCGTCTGATTATTCCGTGGTTTGCATTCTACATTTCGCAAATGACTATTTCAAAGTGACCAGCAAAACGCGAAAATTAAAAACAGGATCTGTACCCAGCCCTTTCCCTGATTATCCAGCTTATAAACAACCGCTAATTTCAGCGATGATTAAGAGAAGAGATTCAAGCACACAGACGTCTAACAAGAGCTCTTCAAACACCATTGCAGAAAATGGTAAGCGTAAGGTTTGAAGTATTACATACTAAGTAATATAATATCTGGGGACACTGTACTGTTAATGTGAAGGTACAAAACAGAATAATATGCTGTCATAGATTCCATTGCCCGCCTCTGTGGTGTAGTGGTTAGTGTGATTAGCTGCTAACGCCGGAGGCCCGGGTTCGATTCCCGACTCTGCTACGAAATTTGAAAAGTGGTACGAGGGCTGGAACGGGGTCCACTCAGCCTCGGGAGGTCAACTGAGTAGAGGTGGGTTCGATTCCCACCTCAGCCATCCTGGAAGTGGTTTTCCGTGGTTTCCTACTTCTCCTCCAGGCAAATGCCGGAAGCTTCCTTCACCCTTCCTTGTCTATACCTTCCAAGGCCCCCGTTCAGCATAGCAGGTGAGGCCGCCTGGGCGAGGTACTGGTCATCCTCCCCAGTTTCATCCCCCGAGCCAGAGTCTGAAGCTCCAGGACACTGCCCTTGAGGCGGTATCCTTCGCTGAGTCCGAGGGAAAAGCCAATCCTGGAGGGTAAGCATATTAAGATTCCATAACGAGTCTTTTGCTAGCAGTATAAAATCGTGTCAATATACTGCTCTTTTTATTACTATTATTATTTACGCAAGTAGGGTCTATTTAATTAATTGGTTAATTCCAGTGGCTCGGGGGCTGGGGTGTGTGTGGCATCTTCAGCATTAGAAATCATCCTAGGTAGGGCTTTCATCTTCACAGATATGCAAGTCGCCTAATAGGCCGTCTATTATTATTATTATTCCCTGAGTATGTACTTGATTTACTGGAAGATTTTCGTGAGCCCCCTGAGTCAGTGTGTGTCACTTCGGAAACTGCTTACCAGGGATTAGTGTGTGGTTATTTAGTGCGTGTAATCGAAGAAAAAACAGAATGCAGCACGTGCTTGAATAACGTTCCTACCTCATTTAATTCATCCCTATTGATAGCTGCGCTAGCTCTAGCAACGATTTATTGGCCTAATTATGAGGCTTCAGAAATTTGTTGAGGCGGCTCTACCGTACTGCAAGTCTACTCCAGACTATAAAAAACTGTTCTACTTTCTTTGTGCCAATGCAAATTTCTAAAGTGTTTTAGTAACAATAAGCACCAGGAACTTGTGTCAGAAACTGTGGTGGCCAAAGTCGTGAAACCTCTACTTAGTAATGTAGGGAAGTACCATACAGACAAAGTTTCCAGGTTTTCTTGTTCGTTGAAACCTCTTTCTCGAAAAGTGCTGAAGCTATAACTCTCTACAGCTCCACTTTATACGTAAAATTCTTTAATATTTCTCTTACTTTCAGATTTTAAATTTTGCTGGTATGCTTATCTAGTTGTATTACGCGGTAAATGGGTACGTTTGGTGCTGCCATCTAGCGGCAGATTGTTTGTAAGTCGTGTTACACGTTTGAGTATGGAATGAGCAGGCAGTTTAAGCAGCCATCGGATGCAGATCGAGCAGGCAGTGGCAACACCAAAACACAAGTTAACCATTCGATGCCGCTATAGCTTCGATATCTCACGTTCCAGAAACCGGGCATATTAGCAAGGTAATAGAGTTCACAATAATCGATAGACATTTTTTCAACAAAATAAAATACAACAATATAGTAACTACATACTGTAAATTATTTAAGGACAACGTTAAGCATTATGGACACTGGTATTCACAAATATTTCGACTTTTGGCATGACCAGAAATAACTCTCCACTGGACCTATTATTTGCTGTTACCAAAGAGAAAATAAACCCTTGAAGCATTCCAAGGAGTCGTCAACAGATGGCATAGTGTAGTGCCAATTCGGGCGGGTGTAATCGAACAACGGAAAAGATTCGGAAATATTCCTTGTCGGGTGAGTCCCAACGTAGGATCTATGTGAGAAAATTCCGACGTCGGGACAACTTAGCCGTGTGAGTGCTAAGGGTTAACCTGTAAAAATGTAATTCTCTCAAATATATTCCACTTACTTTTATTTTTCACACAAAATTGCATATAGTGCCGAGAGCTCAGGTGATGCTGAAGCCATTCTAACTAATGCAAGTCGTTACCGCGGTAACAAGTACCGCAGTTACGACACGGTCACGTAATAGGATGCTCGAAACACGCCATCAATTGCACTGGTTTTTTTAATGAGTGACATCCATCTTCATCAAAGCACGCATCTGCGTTTCGTTGAAGCAACTTTCCAGAACAGTAGAGTAGTACAGCGAGTGTCCTGGAAAATCTCTGAAAGTGGTAACAGGTAAGAGAAATAATAATAATAACAATAATAATAATTAATATAATAATAATAATGTTATTCGCTTTGCGTCCTATTTACTACTTGTACGGTTTTTGTAGACGCTGAGAAAACAGAATTGTGCCCGGTTGGAGTTCTTTCACGCGCCAGTAAATCTACTGATACGAACCTGAGGTACTTGAACACCTTCAAATACTACGGAACTGAACCAAGATCGAACCTGACAACTTAAGCCAGCACCAGTATTATTGGTTACAGATTACGCTGAATGACGCACCTGTAGACACGAATCCAGGCAATGAACGTGTAATGACTTTTTTTTTTTTTTTTTTTGCAAGTTGCTTTACGTCACACCGACACAGATATGTCTTATGGCGACGATGGGGTAGGAAGAGGCTAGGAGTGGTAAGGAAGCGTCCGTGGCCTTAATTAAGGTACAGCCCCAGCATTTGCCTGGTGTGAAAATGGGAAACCACGGAAAACCATTTTCAGTGCTGCCGAGAGTGGGATTCGAACCCACTATCTCCCGATTATCGGATACTGGCCGCACTTAAGCGACTGCAGCTATCGAGCTCGGTAAAGACAATTTTAGAAGACGTAATGAGATTTAGAAGGTTGTAGCGAACTGACAGGAGAATATAAAGGTCAAGGTGGCTGAGGACTTTTTTTTTTTTTTTTTTTGCAAGTTGTCTTTACGTCCCACCGACACAGACAGGTCTTATGGCGACGATGGGATAGGAAAGGGCTAAGAGTGGGACGGAATCGGCCGTGGCCTTAATTAAGGTGCAGTCCCAGCATTTGCCTGGTGTGAAAATGGGAAACCACGGAAAACCATCTTCAGGGTTGTCGACAGTGAGGTTCGAACCCACTATCTCCCGAATACTGGCCACACTTAAGCTGTCGAGCTCGGTGGCCAAGGATTTAGCCACCATATGTTTAGAGTCTATTATTAAGTGTACATTTTAAATTGGTTTTGAATCTCTTTCGTTGCTTGATGGGACTGAATTGCTGAGTTGTATTTACGTGTGTATTATCATAAAGTGTCAAAAGTCACAAATGAGTTATTGTACTGCATATTTATTAGTTTCCATAAATAATGAGTTGGCCTCATTTATTCATTTTGCGTAAAGTAGTAACTTCCTAATTTTTGAGAACTCGCACTCAGACAGATAATAAGGCACTAAATTGTGAATCAACCTTGACGAATTTCGTAAATGGGATTTGAACCGCTGAGATAATATTTGCAGTAATAATACCGCTACTGGTTGAAAAATGAACATGAAAATCCACAGCCTGTTTCTAGTCACTTGACCGGGTCAGCAATGGAATGAATGAAGCCCCCATCTAGCGGCGAGGATGGGAATTGTGCCGGCTGCCGAGCCTCCTGTCACACTCCTCTGGGGCAATAATTAATGAATGGCAGATTAAATTATATTGGAGAGTGTTGTTGGAATGAAAATATGAGAGGGAAAACCGGAGTATCCGGAGAAAAACCTGTCCCACCTCCGCTTTGTCCAGCACAAATCTTACATTGAGTGACCGAGATTTGAACCACGGAACCCACCACTACTGACTGCGGAATACAATACCATATTTGCTTTTCGTGGTATTTTCGTCTTTCGCGCTCAAATTAAGTTACTCATCCCTGCAAGGGAAAGAAAAAACTTGACCTTCCCCAGATCCACCTCTGGATTCTTTCATTCATCACGCCCTTCGCGGCCCTCCACTTTCTTTTACAAATACATACATGCGTACATACATACATCCTTCGAAAGGTCTAAGGTCTTCAATTTTTTCTCTGACAGGTGTTAAGACACGGGGGTTACCTACTTATACTTCCTCTAAAAAATTAATCACCAGCACCAGAATGAGTTTAATGACATCAACGACAAAATGAATAAAGATCTTCTTCTTATTATTATTATTATTACATTCTTTTTCATATTATTAGCATCTGCTCCCGTGGGGAAGAGGTGCACAGTCTAGCAGGGAATGACTCCATAAGGGGCGTTGACACAATCGCTTTTCCAGCTGACTCAACAATTAGCTTCGTCATTGGAAACCAATGAGCACCAGCCAACCGAATACCGAAGCACATGAGGTAACTAAAGAACAATGGTCAAGGAAGAAGGCAACATCGCCCAAGAAAATTTTACTTACAGTACCATAAATAATTCAATTACAACCATAACTGTCAACTTCATTATTTATTATTATTATTATTATTATTATTATTATTATTATTATTATTATTAAAGCCTCCGTGGCTCAGGCGGCAACGCGCCGGCCTCTCACCGTTGGGTTCCGCAGTTCAAATCCCGGTCACTCCATGTGAGATTTGTGCTGGACAAAGCGGAGGAGGAACGCGTTGTTCGCCGGGTACTCTGGTTCCCTCTGTCATGATTCATTCAAGCAACACTCTCCAATATCATTCTATTTCATCTATCATTCATCAAATATTGCCCCAGAGGAGTGCGACAGGTTTCGTCAGCCGGCACAATTCCTATCCTCGCCACTAGATGGGGCTTCATTCATTCCATTCCTGACCAGGGCAAATAACCAGAAACAGGCTGTGGATTTTGAATGTCTCACAAAGTGCTATACCTATCTAGGAGAAGCTAGAGAGCAAAAGGTTTACCGTCAATCGAACGTGCCGATTCGATCAAGGAACTCTAATCATAGGAAGCGAAAGACGAATCAAATACACTACGCAGCCAATAATAATAATAATAATAATAATAATAATAATAATAATAATAATAATAATAATAATAATAATAATAATAATAATAATAATAATAATAATAATAATACAATCTGATTTAAGAAATTTAATTTTGAGAAGCAATGGAATTACTGTATAGAGCAATGCTCCAAGACATGTGTTCATCTCATCCATTTCCCATCCCCGACCAAAGAGTTCTGCAATTCGAAGCGACTATCACGAAGTTGGTCGGTCTCAGCGCCATTTGAAATACGGCTTCCCGCATTGAAAGTTTCCTTTATTGATTATCTGAGCCACTATATTTGATATCCTGATTGGAAGAGCGCTCTCCCCAAATCCTTGGCGCGCCGTCACCTGATATATGAAACTTACCGTATTTTACCTCTTTCAGTTCAGAGATTTGCGTACTTATCTTACGGAAGACGCAAACATTTTCCATTCGCACACGTAAACAAAGAACACATTTCAATTAAAACCACTAAAAGTAATCAAGTACTCCCACACGGATAGGGTGCCCAACCGTTCCGCATTTTAAGGTTTTTTGTAGAGATCCCGCGTGGGACGTCATTTGTCCCTTAACTGTTTCGTATTCTATATGAACGAATTTTCATGATATTGTCATAGAAACATTCTTTTTTTCAAAATACGCAACTGTCCTGACATCTAGCTTCGACTAATCATAGCGTAACCGTTGCTAACAGGATGAATTTTGAAAGTGCAAAGACGCAGGTTATAGCATTATTGGAGAAGCATTCCGAATGTCACCGTTCGTCCGTGGCCATTCTGTAGCACGGAGCGCATCAACATAGTTGTGTTTATTAACTGCTGTCTTATTCAAGTTTTTGTGATTTTTGAAACGGATTCGGCGTCGGATAATGATGACTGCACTTCGTCAGTCACAAAAATAAAGCCATAATTTAACCCGAGAAGGCAAAAGGAAAAAAATAAATACGTATGTTCATATAATGCTAAGTGGATAACCAACATACCATACTTATCTCCTGATCGAAGTAACGTACAAAAGGCGTTTTGTAAACTTTCCCAGAAGACGTTCAGTATGTATTTTATTATTTCATAATTTGTTGACTTTTATTTGTTTTAATTTACATGAAGAGTATTCAATCCACCAGCTGGAAAATAAATTGTACAGTAAAGATGAGAGAAATGTACTTTTCTATGTTATTATTTTAGTAAGAGTATTCTTGGTCAAAAAAGAGTTATCCCGACAATACACAAATTTTTGTCGTTTTAAACTTACAGCTAATAATGTAGCTGTCCCCAAGAAATGTGGAATGTCCCCCTTTTTTCGCTCACAATCTGCTATTACACAATACAATTAAGTTCTGCTATTTGATGACGATCCATATAGTAGTTGGAAAATTACGAGGAGATAACTACAGTACAAGTGATTAAAGCACACACTCTTCTGTACCGTGTGATTCAGCCGCCCCTTCCAACGTAGTTTCATGCAACCCACAATATTAATTCCGTCCTGAAAACATCTGCCCTGCTGGTATGCTGAGACAACATGAACCTGACACGCCGGCAAAACAATTGATATTGTGACCGCAGTAAACCTAATACATGCTATAAGCTGCACAGTGTGATGTACGGAACAGCAGCGTAGTTGGTGAAGGCACGGCAGAGAGGGCTTACGTGAAAGATTCTGTATTTTTAAAATACAGTATTTGTTTCATACGCACCGCACGTAATGTAAGTTTAATATCCGCTTTCCTGCAAACTGTGTATGAGTGAAGTGTTGTGGCCCTAAGAAGGACCGATTAGTTAGCGGGCTTGTCACATACGGACCGGAAATAATAGAACACAACTGCCCTGACAATGTTTCATCGCAGCAAATGCACAAGATAACAGCGTCGTTCCACTGTTTGAATGTGGCAAACGCGGGCCTATGTATACGTATTCAAACATCATACCGATGCAAAAAAGCTTGAACGGTCCAGGATTCGAACCACCGATGACACATTCCATTGATTGCTAACCTAACGTTTAACCACATCCGCTACGCTACACTGTTGCGAACATCCTGGTGGTACAACGAGAGTAGAGATTATACGCCATCCGGATCGGTGTTTAAGACATTAATTACCGCACTGTTATCTAGTTGTATGCCTAGATTCCCCTCTTCGTTACACCCGGTCACGAGGCACGACACATTAATATAGTTACATGGTCAGAGGACGTCGATACATGATTTCAAGGCGTCATGTTTTGCAAGCGGACGATATAACCTGTCTGTATGGTTCAGAATCGTGTGAAAAGTGTACTCACTGGATATTAGTACCGTCCAGTTCGCCTGCAGGGGAATAACCACCTTATTGCCATGTCGCACGTTAGTTGGGTTGCATAAAACTACATTGGAAGGGCGGCTGAATCATGCGGAATGGCTTCTGAGGAATGATTATAGAATGAAGCTTCCAAGTGCTTCTTGTTCAATAATTTCATTCCCAATTCTACACTAGATTTCGCTTCTGACTCCACCACTCACAAGTGTTATCTACATTCTGTTTCTTAAAGAAACATACAGATTACAGTGTTTTATATATTCAGAACTCTTGCCCTCATACTATAGAATGATGTATCTTTAACGGCTTAGCCAGCGTAAGCTAAAATGGCTCAGGAAGGGCCGTTTTTCTTCGACTTGCTTCAATTAAGAAACACTTCTAGTGAGATACGTGTTGAAGACAGATATATGATGTCGTGGACATTGTGTAGAACTTTTAATGCTGAAGAATTCTAGCCCGCATAGTAGAAGTGTATCTTTAATGGTTTAGCTAGCGTAGGCTAAAAGGGCGCAGGAACAACCGGGTTTTTTCTTCGACTTGCTTCACTAAAATCGTTACTGCTCGGCTCCCTTTGGTCATAAATTAGTGTTTCCACATATACAGTTTCTCGAGAAATGCTTAAGCGAATGGTGAAAACCGGATCAAAATGCATGCAGAAGTTCTTGTGATTATCCGTCAAAGACAGACAGACAGACAGACAGACAGACAGACAGACAGACAGGATTGAAGACTTTAGTTTATACTATGTAGAGATGTACACAATGGGTTCAGTAGTAAAATAAATTAATTGCACAACAGAATTGTAGTCCTTCTTCTTCTTCTTCTTCTTCTTCTTCTATATCCTGGTAGGGTCACAGCATAGAACTGGGTTACATAGGAGGACATGGCATTGTTTTACGTCCAAATGGATTTCCTGACGCCAACCCAATGGCGGTATGGAGGAAGGAAACTCTTGTCCTTGTATTCCTCGAAGTTTGACTGTTTGTTCCGGCACCCAACTGGAGCCTGCTTGGACCCTCAAATAGCAAAATCAAATGTTTTACGGGTATAGGAAAACCATAAAAACCAATGGCGTTGCTAAAATGAGACGTACTAGCCTACCAACCGACCACTGCTCAGCCCGAAGGCCTGCAGATTTTGAGGTGTCGTGTTGTCAGCACGATGAATCCTCTCGGCCATTATTTTTGGTTTTCTAGACCGGAGCCGAAATCTCATCGTCAGATAGCTCCTCATTTGTAATCACTTAGGTTGAGTGGACCTCGAACCAGCCCTCAGATTTAGGCACAATTCCCTGACCTGGCCGGGAATCGAACCCGGGGCCTCCGGGTAGGAGGCAGGAACGCTATTCCTACACCGCGGGGCCAGCCCCATATCGGACGACGTCGACATAATTAAATTAATAATAAATTAATAATTAATTATTAATTGAACGGAAATGGTCTGATGGAGAAACTGGAAGTCAGAGAGAGGAGAATTCTCAGGAGGATCTTAGGTCGGGTAAAGAAAGATGAATTCCGTAGACGGCACAATTACGAGCAGAACAAGAAGATACGTACCACTTCGCTGACAGAAACTGAGAAGAGCATTACAGATCTTCGAGTTAAACTGTCTGTACGACATACCCTGAAAGAAATCCGTGGATTTCAGGAAATGCCCCAGAAGAAAGGTACCGCCTGGACAGATTAAAGAAAGAAGGTACACCGACAGAAAATGCAAGAATACTCGGCAAAGATCAAAGACCAACAGTTGAACAGTTGTGGTCCATAGTAGGCCCATTCGAAGCAAGAAGAAGAAGAAAAAATTAATACATTAATTAATAAATGAAGCTCCGCAATAGATCTTCCAGTAGTGTTCGAGTTCTATCATGTGGTAGATACGTAAACCTGCCACGCAGACAGTGTATCCATATCATCGCGACGCTGGTCGTGGAAAACTAAACCGCTATGTTCCCTTTAATGAGATACGGAAGGATCAATTGTATTGGTGCGAGTATCAGAAGTTCGTGCTTATGAGGAGGGGAAGCGATTGTTCACATGGAATTTGAAATTAGTGCGAGGCCGTGTCTCCCTTCTCCTCAGCCCGAATTCAGTTGCTCGCTCACGCTGCATTAATACGTGGTACTGCTTCCAAGAAACAAAGAAGTGAAGTCCAGCGGGGTCACCACAAAAACACACACGGAGCAGGGAAGCACGATGTATTCAAGTACATATCCAATAAATGCACGCGGTAGCCGCTATATGGGGTAAATAAATCACTACGTCACGGCCAATTTTCAGGCTCATAAAAATGGTCCATAAAGAAGGCGGTGAATGTCCACGTCATCGCCGCTATATCGTAAATCAGGGGCGGCTGCTGCTCGTCATTTCTCAGAAGTGCAGTAGCGAGGAATGTCAACTATTCCGAGTCTTCGCTCAATTCGCTAGGGGTGAGATATGACTCACGTTTTCTCCGAGGGGTATAATGAACTCCCTCTACGATATTAACTACTTCATTTCAAAGAATATTGATTGACTCCAACGGGACGGAAAATTTACACTGACAGGAAATTGTTCTATTTATTTATTTATTTATTTATTTATTTATTTATTACCAGTAGAGAATTTTCCAAAAATTGAAGATGTTAAGCTAATAACTCAATCAATTATTATTCTGTGGGTTGTTCTTGTTGTTCCAATAAGATTTCATTCTTTCCGAGAAGGCTTATTTACGTTCTTCCGAACAATTTAGTCTGTACTGTTTTTGTTGTGGGTGATCTGATGTAGCCTCCCAATTGTTTACTTTGTGTCTATTATTATTATTATTATTATTATTATTATTATTATTATTATTATTATTATTATTATTTACTGGCTGTCCGACTCGTTGGCTGAATGGTCAGCGTACTGGCCTTCGGTTTAGGTGGTCCCGGGTTCGATTCCCGGCCGGGTCGGGGATTACAATCGCTTCTGATTAACTCTTCTGGCTCGGGGACTGGGTGTATGTATCCGTCCCAACACTATTCTCATCATATTCAGACAACATGCCACACTTCCAACCACCACAGAAACACGCAATAGTGATTACATCCCTCCATATAGGGTTGGTGTTAGGAAGGGCATCCGGCCATGAAACAGGGCCAACTTCACATATGCGTCGCAGTTCGCACCCGCGACCCCACAGGTGTGGGAAAAGCGGTAGCAAAAGAAGAAAGAAGAAAGGAAGATTACTATTTACTGGTTGCTTGATATCACACTAACACTGACAGGTTTTCAGCAGCGTGGATAGGAGAGGGCTAGAATAGGGAAGAAACCACATAAAATCAACTTCAACGATGCCAGAGGGAAATTCCAACCCAATATGTCCAGAATGCAAGCTAGACGATCCGTACCTCGTAACCAACTCACATGGTCATGTTCAGTTTGCTAATCAATTTGTAAATAAATAAATAAATAAATAAATAAATAAATAAATAAATAAATAAATAAATAAATAAATAAATAAATAAATAAATACATAAACGAAAGTCAGAAGAAGTCACAATCTTTCCCTATTAATATTCATACTGTGCTTCTTTCCCGGAGGATTGCCATTCGATTTCCCGGCTCGCTGTATAATTTAAATACTATACTAGCTTGTAGAGTCAAATGAAGAGTTGTGCGATATGACAGGCAGCGGATGCAGTCACGACACTTCAGCAATACCGATGAAGAATAATTATGCGGACTGCGCATTGCTCTGGCAATTTTGTTCTCAATCCAAGAGTCCCAGATTCGAATCCCAGTGAGTTCGGGTGGGGATTTCACTAGAACCGGCACGTAGGGACAAGAAGGGCATCATGGCTTTTTCAGTTTCGGAAGCCAATTAAACCGTTAATATGTTTAATAAAAGAATGTAGCTCGTATAAAACGTGACACTGGTTCCTGAAATTCCCTCCACATAGCTATCATTGTTTAAAAGTATGTTCCTGAAATTACACCATGCATCAAACGGTACAAATGTTACCTCCCTTTTACTATTTGTTAACCCTTTGTAGTTATCATCAGTAAAACCAGACTGATAATGAATAACAAACTGTTTCATGTTACAGTGGAACCTCGGATTGCGAGTAACTTGGTCTACGAGTGTTTTGCAAGACGAGCAAACATTTTAAATAAATTGTAACTTGATAAGCGAGTGAGGTTTCGCAATACGAGCGTCACGTGTACGTACGTTTCCACCTCCCCTGTGCCTTTGTTTTCCCCTCCTCCTGCCACTCTCTTTCCTGGGAAAGTGTGTGTAATCATTTCCCGCGCTGGACTTCAGTTGGCGTGCCTCGCTCGCATAGTCAACACCGTACGAGTGTACATGTTTTGTTTCTGTCATTAGTGATATAACTGTTCCGCAACGATGGGCCCTGTGAACGAAAAGAAGGCTAAAAAGGAATTCGGTCGGACGAAGGAGATGATTACAATGGAATTTAAGAAGGAAATGATCGAAAAACACGAACGAGGTATGCGAGTGGCTGATATCGCGAGATTTTATAACAAGTCTACGTCTAAAACAGAAGGAGGTTATGGAGATCTCGTCCGAGGATGAGGAGGAGGAAAAGTCAATGGAATCTCTCACTTCAACTGAGATTCCCTCACACCAACATTGATTCAATTATAAGGTAAAGTGCAGTTTAGTTGTTTTACGTTATATTTTGTTTTAGAAATGTTATGCGAATAAATGTTTGTGCGGGCTTGTTTTGTGGACGAATCATCCGAGTTTCAATAGTTTCTTATGGGAAAATTTACTTTGATATACGAGCGATTTGGATTACGAGCATGTTGCCGGAACGAATTATGCTCGCAATCCAAGGTTCCATTGTATATTCATTGGTGAATGTCAACCCTGTATTAAACCATACCATCGGATGTAATTTCACCACAGCGCTCCCTTAGATCGAGCAGGCAATCAAAGGCTTCATTAGGAATTTGAAATTGCAGGTAATAATGACATACCATCGGCGGACGTACTCAACTCGTCGATATCACATGACTGATGAAGAGAGACAAGCGGAAGTGCTGAGGATCGACCTCAAGAACTGCTCGCTATCGACAAGTACGAGCCCAAAGCTGTGATCTGCAAGCTGTACGGCCGTTTTGTATTGTGCAAAGGCTCTCAATACCAGTAGGATTCTTTCTTGGCAGCTGTGGTTGCCAACTTACTTAATGACCAGTTCACGGAGACGTTCTTTACAGACTGTGCCAAATTAATATAATTAACATAGTCCCTAGACATTCAAACAGTCTTTTTAATACACACACCTCAGTGACACAGCTGGTTAGTTCTTCTGTTTCCGAACAAACTAGCCGAGGATGTAAAGGCGCTTTACGTCATAAGGTTTTTATATTTACAACTGATCTGCATTTATGGCTACACCGGCCATGCCGTGTAGGGGTAACATGCCTAACTCTTACCGGGTTCGATTCCCGGCCAGGTCAGGGATTTTTATCTGGATCTGAGGACTGGTTTCAGGCCCACTCAGACTACGTAATTACAACTGAGGGGCCATCTGGCGGTAAGATAGCGGCCCCGGTCAAGAAAGCCAATAATAACGGCCGAGAGGATTCGTTGCGCTGACCACACGACACCTCGTAATATGCAGGCCTTCGGGATAAACAGCGGTCACATGGTAGGTCATGGCCCTTTGGGGCTGCTGCGCCAGAGTTTTTCTTTTTGGCTGTCACCCGTGGCAGACTGCGGATCAGTTGTTAATCTAGTCTCTTACTGTACATCCAGTATGCACAACTACGGGGCAATTCTTGGAGCACAAATGGTAAGATATTCCAGAAGTTTCAGTCAAATTTATTCCGATATATTTTTTTGTACGAGAGAGAAAGAACTCATTTTCATTAAGTTTCCTGAACGTAATTCCACTGGGAAAGAAGGAGCACCCGAACATGGGTAAACATTAATTTTTCTAAAATGACATCTTTACGGTATGTAAACGGAAGCAGAAAACTAGTTTGCAAAAACTATTTCTATTGCGGACATTGCGAGCCTAAATGAGGTTTTGATGAAAAGGATATTAAACTAAGAATGTAATTTCGACGCTGAATGTTTCTTGCTTGCAACCAATTTCATTCTAGCGCTTTTCATATACGGAGCAATTTCTTGTTTGGTAGAGTTTTGGTACGTCATTAGGTGTCGTGAATTTCATTCCAGGACGGGGATTTCTACTATCGAGTACTGTGCTCATTTAGCATCCCGACTTCTGTTGTCGTACTGTTGTTGTTGTTGTTTCTGCTGTTGTTCATTTACGAGAGGCTCGGAAACACTGCGCTCTACGGCCCCATGGGTACAGTGTCTGTGATAACCTGAGAGGCATATCTCCTTCCTTCATCATAGTACCTATTCCCTACTGTAGAGTGTTTGTGGGATTATTTACAAAAAATTCACATCATTATGTACAATAATAGATCGCACGGGCTATAAAAAGAGAAGAAAGTAGTTAAACTAATTATTCTGACCAATGATTTCTCATTTTCCATCTATGCATACATATCAACCAGAAAATAATTGAAAATGTGTCTGAAGTGATGTAAAAGCACTGGTTCATCCTATTTTAATATCAACCTGCATGAATAAAACTCAAGTGAAGAAGAGTTTTTAATCTAACACTGAGGTGAAGTGTGAGTGGGTGAAGTTACTAATATGGTCATTGGTGCGGCATTAGCACTTTCGGGCTCAGACAGTAAAGCAATGTCGAAGTACTTCATTTTTTCATGTTCCGTAAAAAAAATCATGATAAGATTGTGCAGGGATATGAAAGAGTCCAGAGATAGGGTGTGATAAAGGAGAGGCACATTAACTGTATTGTTACTACAGAGGTCCTCTTCTTCTTATTATTATTATTATTATCATCATCATCATTATTATTATTATTCCCATTTTTCCCACACCTGTGAGGTCGCGGGTAGGAACTGCGTCGCACATGTGTATATTGCCCTGTTTTACGGCCGGATACCTTTCCTGACATCAATCCTGTGTGGCGGTCGGTAGTGTGGTGTGTAGTCCGAATATGGAGAGGAAAGTGTTAGGACAAACACAAACACCAAGTCCGCGAGCTAGAAGAATTAATCAGATGCTATTAAAATTTCCGACCCGGCTAGGAATCGAACCCGGGACTCTCTGAACCAAAGGGCCAGCGCTCACCATTCAGCCAAGAAGTCGGGCATTAAATATGCCCTATTAGTATTATTATAACTATTAACAGAAATATACATCCCCACCTCCAAGGGAACAGGTCTGTGCTGACTATGTAGGAAATCACTGAGCACAGTGCGTCGCACTTGACTGAAAGAATTATGACGTTGAATTGTGAAACATAAATCTGGAATAAAGCCTCGAGATCAGTGAGCTGAGAAAAAAGTGGGCAGGACTTTAACATCGCAAATTAATTTTATGCTTTCGGTTTCCATCTAGTCTTCAAGAGCTTCACCGTTAGGATCATTCTTGTTATACCCCCAAAGATGATGATGACTGTTGAAATCATCGCGGAATATAGTTGGATATTGCTGAGGAGGTAAAGGTGGGTTAGGGCTAACTCTGCAAATTGTGACTGTGGTGCCTCCTTGCAGACTGTCCAGCACATTGTCACTGACTGTCCTCTTCGTGCTTTCAAAGGAACGATAACGGACATCCATCATACATCAGTTGAAGCAATACAATGGGTCAGAGAACTATACCTAGAATTGTAAGATTTATTTTATTTTTTTACAAGATACCGACACAAACAGTCTTATGGCGACGATGGGGCAAGGAAGGGCTTGGAGTGGCAAGGAAGTGGCCGTCACCGAAACTAAGCTACAGTCCCTGCATTTACCTGGTAATAATTTCGTGTGGCTATTTCTAGTCGGGTGCAGCCCTTGTAAGGCAGACTCTCCGATGAGGATGGGCGGCATCTGCCATGTGTAGGTAACTGCGTGTTATTGTGGTGTGTGAGTTACGGGGATGTTTGAGTAGCACAAACACCCGGTCCCCGAGCCAAGGGAATTAATCATTACGACCCGGCTGGGAATCGAACCCGAGACCTCTGTGACCAAAGGCCAGCAAGCTAACCATTTAGCCATGGAGCCGGACATTTACCTGGTGTGAAAATGGAAACGGAGAAACATCATCAGGACTGCCGACAAGGGGGTTCGAACCCACTATCTCCCGAATATGGATACTGGCCGCACTTAAGCAACTACAGCTATCGAGCTCGGTGCAATTGTGATTGTACGAGCTTGTGACTGCACACATTTGTCCACAAACTTTGTATAACATATGTAAATAACTTTGATTCATCATACGATTATTAATAATAATCATAATAATAATAACAATGATTACCGGGCGAGTTGGCCGTGCGGTTAGGGGCGCGCAGCTGTGAGCTCGCATCCGGGAGATAGTGGGTTCGAATCCCACTGTCGGCAGCCCTGAAGATGGTTTTCCGTGGTTTCCCTTTTTCACACCAGGCAAATGCTGGGGCTGTACCTTAATTAAGGCCACGGCCGCTTCCTTCCAACTCCTAGGCGTTCCCTATCCCATAGTCGCCGTAAGACCTATCTGTGTCGGTACGACGTAAAGAAAAAAAAATGATTAGTCTATTATTAATTATTTTCATCTCATGAATGTGGTCAGGGTTCAATTCCTGAATGCGGGATTTTGTAGTCGCGTAACTTCAATTCTATGAAAACAGTGGGTCTTGTATTGGCCATTTTAAATTTGTTTCCAAATTGATGTGTTTTTCCACCAGCACCAAAACAGCAGGAATGATATCAATATCCCTGGCCAAGGAACGGATACTGTACATTATGTGCCGCCACAAGGGCTATGTGGAGGAGTACAATACAGTAAAAAGGCGACAGTGCTAATACATGACCTGTCTGGCGATAAACAGCTCTAATTTCGCGAGCACGCCGATAATTTAATAAAACGATGAGTGGGCAAACAAATGCGGTCATCGCAGGCAGAGGATGGAATGTCGATAGGAGGATGGTCTGACTTCAAAGAGACAACGACCGCTGAACTAACAAGCTGGTGAGCTGCCTGGATCAATCTGCTACTAGCAGCGCACTGCAGCTGTACCAGCTGCACATGACAATCCTCTGTGTGAACTTCCACTCACAAAGTTACGACAATCCTATTATAGCAAAGATATTCAACCTGTCTCCCTCAATTCGCATCACATGAAAGAAATTGACCGAGCAAACTGGCTGAACGGTCATGTAACATTCGGGAAATAATATATTCGAATTCCACTGTCGGTAGCCCCGCAGATGATGATGATGATGATTGTTGTTGTTGTTTAAATGGGTCTAACATCTAGGTCATCCGTCCCTAATGGTACGAAATGTAATGACAATTTAAAAGTCCAAAATCATCTACTGACCAGAATTCAAAAAGTGATGATGAAGAATGAATGAATTAATATGAATTTAAAACAATCAGTGGATCTGACCTACAATGCCCCACCTTCCCAGAAACTATCTTAAAACAATAGTATTACTGACCAAGAGACAGCTTCCAAAGCATAATCCTGAATCGATGATGCTCGTTGTCTAAAGGGGTCCAAAATCCAGGTCAACGGCCCTTCATAATGGTACTTATCGCTAGTAAAGTAGAACCATGGTATTTGTCATGTTGCAGTACTAGCGTAGACTTACGGTGTTCCAGTACTACTCAAAAGTATTGTACGTCGCACAGGTTACGAAGACCTATGGTGTTTCTCACATAATGGCGCCACTCAAAGGCAACGCAAACCCATGGTGTTCACTCACCTAGGTGTAGGCTACTAATCACAGGTACTCGTACTATCCCGTAGTGTTCCTCGCGTAGTGGGTACTAATCACAAACAACGCAGACCCACGGTGCCGCTCATATAGTGGTACTAGTCACAGGCAACACCCAGACCCATGGTGTTTCTCACATAATCACAAGCAACGTAAGCCCGTGGTGTTCCGCGTACAGTGGTACTAATCGTAGGTACTGTAAACCCACAGTGAACCACTCTCTGCTGCTACTAATCACAAACCTATTGTGTACCTAACATAGTGGTACTACTCGCAAATAAAGGCGAAGCATGGTGTTCCCAGCGTGATGACACTAATCACAAGTAGTCTCATGTTTGTTAATCAATCATCCCTTGGTCGCCCCTTCTGGTCACCTCTTACGATAGGCAGGGGATGCCGTCGGTGTAAATTCGTCTGCGTTGCCCAACCACAGGGGGTGCCCCGAAGATGGTTTTCTGTAGTTTCCCTTTCGCACACCTTAATTATAGCTACAGTCGCTTCCTTTCCAGACCCAACCCTTCCCAATCTCTCATATCCGAACTCGTATCAGAAAACGGGACTAAAGAGTAGACACATCAACAACAACAGCAACAACAACAACAACAGAAAACAACAACAACAAAAACAATCAGGATCATATACCGAGAAACAAAAATTATCTACAGTCTGTACAAAAATCACTCTGCGGTGATAAGAATCGAGGGCTTTGAAAAGTAGCAGCAATCCAGAAAGGAATGAGGCAAGGTTGCCGCTTGTTTTCGATATCTTAATAGAACAGACGGTAGAGGAAATCAAAAAGAAATTTGGAAATCTAATGAGAGGAAATCAAAACCCTGAGATTTGCGGATAATATTGTTATTTTATCTGAGTCTGAAAAGATTTGGGGAAATTGCTGAGTGGTATGGGATGAGTCTTGAAAAAAAGTACAAGATGAAAATAAATAAGTCCAAAACAAAAGTAATGGAGTGCAGTCGAACAAAGCCAGGTGATATGGGAAATATTATATTAGGAAATTGAGTCTTAAATGGTGTAGATGAATGTTGTTACTTGGGTAGTATAATTACTAACGATGACAGAAGTAAGGAAGGCATAAAATTCAGACTAGCACAAGTAAGGCAGGCCTTTCTTAAGAAAAGAAACCTGCTTACTTCGAACATTGATAAAGGAATTAAATGTTTTTAAAGACTTCCGTCTGGAGCGTGTTAATGCATGGAGGTGAATCTTTTGAAATGTGGCGTTACAGAAGAGTGCTGGAGATGAGATGGGTGGACCGAATTACAGTGAAAATTTGGGTAAATTTGACCACAAAGAAAAAAGAGATAGAATGATAGGACACAAGGTAAGACCCCCCAGGGCTTGTCCAGTTGGTTTCTGAGGGAAGTGCAGACGGTAAGAACGGTAGAGGTATAAATATGAGATGCCGATTAGAGCAGATGCAGAATGTAGTAGTTACGTAGAAATAAAAGATTAGCACAGGATAGGTTGGCTTGGAGAGCTGCATCAAACTAGCAAGGGGAGGCCACGACGTTCGGATTATGAGTTATCTTCAAACTTAGTACACTTTTAGTATTCCATCAGGAGAACATGATGTGCAAGTAGTAAGGTGTACTACTGTACTAAGGCGTTCTCGAAACAATCGCAAGAGAAGTTTTCGCGTTGAATATGTATCGATGCGTTGCGATCATGAACGCGTGATGGCAGCGGTCGAGTGGTTAGCGTTTCAAGCTCCGTAATCGCTGAATCGCTGCCCGCTAATCTTTTTTTTTTTTACACTGGTCATATTATTTCCTATATATTACATAGATATTGCAGGTCAAATCGTCCAGCTGCAAAGCAGTTCCAGGCAACTAACCCGATTTTACTGTCAGGTATGAAGGATTTCGCAAATCACGACTGGCATACATTTTCAGAAAAACTTTACGCATTTGGTCGTTTACTTGTCGATAGTTATAAATTTTACATTTTTAGTAAAGATCAAAATTAGTAAAGAGCCAAATAACATTAGAAATTCAGCAAAAATTCATGCAAATACACGTATTTTTTCATTACATTACCTTTGAATTGTAATACATATGAGAGAATACGACCAGTGTTGAAAATAAACTGATGAGTGGGACTCGATCCAGCGATTACGGAGCTTGAACGCTAACCACTCCACCGCCGCTATCTCGTGCTCATGGTCGCAACGCATCGATACATAGTCAACGCGTAAACTTCTCTTGCGATTTTCTCGAGAACGCCTAAGTACTATGCCTTGTTACTTGCACATTATGTTGTCCTAATGGACTACTAGACGTGTACAAAGTTTGAAGGGAATCCGTGATCCGAACGTCGTGGCCTCCATTTGTAAGATTCAGACATTAAAAAACGAAAGATATAAATAGATGTCATCCTCACAAGTACTCGGGACTAATAACAAGATGTTCAAATCCATTTGAAGCAGTAACAGCAATCATTTATGCTGCTTAAATCTGCGTTTCTCTGCACACATCTATTTCGAAATCCAGAATGCTTTCAAAGAGTAATCACGGAAAGAAGTGGCATGCTAAAAAGGAACAAACAATAAAAGAGAATTGTTTAGAAAGTCGACGAGTGATAATGTGGCTGTAGCGTCTGACTCCATCAGCACTGCTCTCGATAAACTGCCGAGAGAGCTCTCTAATCCACTGATCGATACTCAACTCGACACAGAGTTAAGCTGTTTGTCAATTGTTCAGCTTGCGACTTCACAAAGTGAAGTAACTTCACTAGTCCTCTTCAATCTGAATTGTAGCTTAACACTACTGGAAAAATTGCATCGAGGTCACTAGGCAGGATTAACCCTCAGCAAGCGTCGTGCGGTCCCTGGGACCTCCCGCAGATTTGGTTGCTCTGTGCCATTCCTTTTCCCCAAAGATTTTGGTTGTCCCAATCAGGGGCGTAGCCAAGGGTGGTTATTGGGGGTTAACGCCACCCCACCCAGATAGATTTTTGTAACGGAAAATAAACCGAAACTGACAATAATCAAGTGAAAATAGACTTAAATAGTTTTTTAAATATTCACAGGGACAAAAATGGTAAAACCAACAGATTTCCTGAATCTAAAACTCCGCCACAAAACTCTCCACTTTGATAATATTTTTCTTGTTGTGTATTTTAATATAAGATTTTATAATCTGCAATCTGAATATCAGTATAATTTACTTGTATCAGTGCGCTTATAATGACACCCACGCATGCGCGCACCACACACGCACAAGCAGCATGTTCTTTTATCACATTCAACTCTTCTTTGATACACTATTTTAGCTCTTTTATTTTCTTATTTATTTCCTTAGATTGCTCCCTGATAAATCCCTAGTTTGCTCGTCCTGGCATGCTTATTTGACCACTTCCTTTATTATTTCGAATTCTTCCCAACCAATTACACCCACTGGCCCAGGCCCCGGATTTAATTCAACGCCACCAATTTCCAACAAAACTACTATCACTGCTGCTACCATCAAGGTTACCAATACCGAGTTCGATAGCTGCAGTCGCTTAAGTGCGGCCACTATCCAGTATTCGAGAGATAGTAGGTTCGAACCCTACTGTCGGCAGCCCTGAAAATGGTTTTCCGTGGTTTCCCATTTTTACATAAGGCAAATGCTGGGGCTGTACCTTAATTAAGGCCACGGCCGCTTCCTTCCCACTCCTAGCCCTATCCTGTCCCCCCGTCGCCATAAGACTTATCTGTGTCGGTGCGACGTAAAGCGACTAGCAAAAAGGTTGCTAATACTCCAAGTTGCTGACCATTTTTCTTCTCTCCTATCACTCTTTTTCATTCCATTCCTCCATTCCATTTCCCTATAGCTGCCCTATACTGATCTAGTGAATCACCCACATTCAGTACTCTCAAATTTTGTAAAATTACCCCCCCCCCCCCACAACCCAATCGGTGATCTTGGCTATTCTCTTGGTCTCCCAGTACCTTCAAGCTACTCAGATAGTTTCAGATAATTGTTGCGAAAACATCGTAATGTGCTCTGTTCTAGTAACTAAACAACTCGAGTGGCCCCCTGGACCTCAGAACGCGAGTTACGTCAATTTTCTGTTCCGGTGTGACTTTCTTTATTGCTGTACAAAACTCGCATTGAATTTATAACTATGGCTAAACCCGGACCATCAAAGTTGTGAATTGGATGAATGCATCAGTGGCGTAGACGATTCTGATAATGACTATAGTTCAGAGTAATACATGATCTTCATATTAAAGTAGGGCCTCTCAGGGTTCAAGCACCGGGGCACAAGGTGCATAAAACGACTGCACTAGGTTGACCGGAGTGCAGACCCCACCCCTAGACTTTGAACAATAGCTCTGACTCTCTTTCCCTACACTTGTCTCTCTCGCTCCACTTGTTTCCCCCCTTCCTGACTTGCTCCGCAGCGCTCTACCATCCGAGCCGAGTTGAGCCGAGCTTAGCCGAGAAGCTCCGAGACCGAGGCACGGTGCATAGAACCTCTGCGCCTCGTTTTGTACGCGTGAGATTTTGGGCGTTTAGGAGGCCCTGCATTAAAGGATATTTTAGCTTTTGATTGAGCTGAATGGGGAAAGAACAGATTTACACATCTCATCGTGTATTATGAGTAAGATATATTTAAAATTTTTAAAGTGTTGGCATGAATGACTATGTGAAGTAGGTTTCGGAAATACAGTACCTAAAATGTAAGATCTGCTGGTTTCCATATAACTTTGTTTTTGAATAAATCATTTAATAATTTTGTTCTTAGGACCTTAATTGATATTGCGACGACACAATTAGAAATGATTTGTATATCTGCAAGCAGTTTACTTGAATATTTTTGACGTAGGTACTTCATTAAAACAGACACTAGCCACATGGTATTTTTTTTTAACTGCTCTACAGAGTTATTTCTAAGAAATACTCCCAGCCTTCCTTAATATTAGAGAATTCACCCTTCACAAGCTTTCACTCACCACTGCAATTAAATTAGGACAAACGACTGGCACAGCTTTTTTGATCCAACGGCATCTTCCAAAATTGAAAACTTTATTCAGCCGTGTAGTGCCTCGGACCCCACAATGTTCCACAAGTGTCACGGCGCTTGCTGAGGGTTAAAGTTCACCTGTCTCCTGCAGAGGATCAGTGGTATAGTATCGACCTCCAGGCCCCAAAACTGCGGGTTCAAACTAGGCAGTGGTAGTCGGATTTTTGAAGGACGGAATAAAGTCCGTTCTGCATTCCATGCCGTACGATGTCATATAAAGATTTCTAGCGACATATTTCGAATTTACTCAACGAAATTAATTAAAACTCAGAAATAGATCACCAAGACGGATCTGCTCCTCTGCTATCGAGTAGAGTGAAACGGAACGTCGCTTTTGACAGAGAACCCAAATGGCGTCAATTTTTTAAAAAAGTGGAACGATAACCGAGTGTCGGCCTCCGGGTCCCATGATTACAGGTTCAAACTTAGCGGAGAAATGCTGCGAGTGCTCTGGACAGAAAGAATAACTAATTCGTCCATTATCGCCGAGTTTAATATCATCAAACGCTTTTCCACCGGCGTCAACCACAGCTCAGCGAGACAGGAAGCAGTATGGTGGCAGGATTTCACAAAATGTGTGACCCAATGGGGTCACGACACTCGGTAAATGACTGATGATGATGATGATGAAAGTACACTGAGGAAAGAGAATAGCCGACATCAAAACAGGCAAAAATCATTGATTCATGGTGTTCTGCCTTTATTAACTAATGAACTAATATAAAATATAATTTAATTCTGTGGAAATGTTTTTAGTCCACCTCTGTGGTGTAGTGGTTAGTGTGATTAGCTGCCACCCCCGATGGCCCGGGTTCGATTCCCGGCTCCGCCACGAAATTTGAAAAGTGGTACGAGGGCTGGAACGGGGACCACTCAGCCTCGGGAGGTCAATTGAGTAGAGGGGGGATCGATTCCTACCTCAGCCATCCTGGAAGTGGTTTACCGTGGTTTCCCCCCACTTCTCCTCCAGGCAAATGCTTCTTTCCCTCTTCCTTGTCTATCCCTTACAATCTTCCCATCCCCCCGCAAGGCCCCTGTTCAGCATAGCAAGTGAGGTCTCTGGGCGAGTTACTGGTCATCCTCCCCAGTTGTATCCCCGACCCAGAGTCTGAAGCTCCAGGACACTGCCCTTGAGGTGGTAGAGGTGGGATCCCTCGCCGAGTCCGAAGGAAAAACCGACCCTGGAGGGTAAACAGATAAAGAAGAAGGAAATGTTTTTATCCTAAATTGTATATTTTGGTGCTTACACAGAAAAGTGTTAATATTTCAATTTCCTGTCTCTTCAATATATAGAAAATATAAACGTAAAACATGATCTAAATTATAGTCCCTGGAACTACACGTCAGTATAAAAACAGAAATGCTTCTGCCCGCGAGAGTAATTATCAGTTAAAGCAAATACTAAGTTTCTTTTATAAAATCCTGTGACATACGATGTGCTAACGTTTCAAAATAAGAGATTGTTGTGGTGCTGGTGAATATTGTTCTAAGGGAAAGTACAACCAGGCAACCATCCCCATATCCAAAGAAATTCAATCTTTTTCATTGTTCTGGTGGCTTCCGAACAAACCTGGTGTATAGGCGACCTGCGGGTCTGACAGGATGGGTCCCGGGTCCCGAACTATGATGAATTGTAATTCTGAAAACGACACGCACACACACAAAGCACCTGAACGATCGGAATTAACCAATGGATGTTAAAATCGCCGACCCAGCCGGGAATCGAACTTGGGACCCCTTGGACCAGAGGCCAGCACACTAACGATTTAGCTATGGAGCCGGACATTGTTCTGGTGATATGTGAGGTGCGAACAAGTTCAGTGCTCTTCCCCGGCCTGTAATCTGCCAAGATTTCTTGTTGCAGGTTTCTGGCCAACTTCCAGACGGGGGTCAATGCTTGCGGATCAGTACTAGGAACAGAATCTGGGGTACTCCACATTACGAACCTCGACGTTGATATACATTATTCAAGACATCGCACTTTCCACAAGCGTCTCATACTATTAATGATATCTTGCTCCAGGCGGAGTGTGTTTAGAATAACAGAAAGCAGCTTTGTTAAAAGTGAATCATGTTAGACTTACAAAAGCCTACAACAATCCAGTACAAACAAACTCAAGGAGAGTGCAAACAGTTTGTGCAATCAGTCGTAAGCACTGTGCTGTACAATTAAAGGATGGAGGAAGGGGCAAGAAGGGTTTGTTGAAATAACGCGTGATGCACTGATAGGCTACGCGCGATAAGCAGCAGTGTTTACAGCGCTCTAGGTCTTCTGGTATGGGCTAGAGCAACATTGTTACTTTCATTGACCTGTCTCTGTCTTATCCTTGGCTTTGGCAATTTGAAAGTGACTGAGATATGAGTGATGTTAGTGATGTCATTCGTTATACAGCCAGTCCCTGCTACGGATGGTGTGAAAATTTTGCTCATAGGGTCGGTTGGTGCATGCATTGCAGTGGGCTTGGCACACTGATATGCAATAGCAACTTTGGCTCACTCCTCATCTCCCCCGTACGCCCACTCCTTGTCTCCCTAGTATGCCATCTACGACAGCTAATGGAGGAGCTGTTGAGGATCCAACCAGCCTCCGAGCTGAGGACTAAACATACATACATCCATCCTCTAACTGTCGTAAGAGGCGACTAAAAAGGGGGGTTAGGGGCTCACAACTTGGGAGAATGGGTTGACGACCACGCTTCCCATAGCCGAGTCAAACATTACTTCCACTTGTACCAGTCTCCTCGCTTTGATATTTCCTATCCTACCACCCTTCATCAAATCATCATTTATTTCGACCTCCGTGGTATTAGCTTCGCGAGGCCTAGAGAGTCTCATGCTCACGCCCTTCGTGGCTCTTCCTTTCGAGGTACCTGACCTCTTTCTTTTTTCCCCTCTGATTACTGTCAATAGAGGATGGTGCCTAGCAGTTATTCCTCTGAAAACAATCACAACCACCAACACACTCAGGGTGTCTTAACTTGTGAGCGAGAGTTCGTAGTCATGGAGCCCCTAGCGAAGTCTGGCATCCCTTTCACTTCCTTGCGCGAATCTCCTCACTTGTATCTATCCTATCTGACCTCCTTTGGTCAACTCTTATTATCTTCCCACCCCGACGGTATTAGATCTTCACAGCCTAGCGACTGTTCCATTTTCACTCCCTTCACGGGCCTTCCCCTTTCTTGTCTTTTATACTCTTTTTCCCGATAGCTGCATTGTTAGACGTCGGCCCTGTGGTCTAGAAATAGCGTTCCTGCCTCTCATTCAGAGGCTCCGAGTTCGATCACCGGTCAGGTCAGAGATTTTTACCCAGATCTCAGGGCTAGTTCGAGGACCACTCAGCCTATGTGATCTGTCGGTCAGATGGCAAGTTGGCCGTGCGGTTAGGGGCGCGCAGCTGTGAGCTTGCATCCGGAAGACAGTGGGTTCAAATCCCACTGTCGGCAGCCCTGAAGATGGTTTTCCGTCGTTTCCCATTTTCACATCATGGCTGCCCTGGTCTTAAAAGCCTACAATAAGGACACAGAGGATTCATTGTGCTGATCAGACAGTATTTGCAGGACTTTGGGCTGAGCAACGATCACTTCGTAGACCAAAGCCCATCAGGGGCGTTGTGCTATTGATTGTTTTAGTTTGTTTAATATTTTAGATTTTTTGATAGTGGTTTAACGTTCCACGAACACATCGAATATTTTAGGTGGAGCAAGGATGGTAAAGCAGTGGGAAGGAATCAGCTGTGGTCTTAATTAAGATACAGTCCCAGCATTTGCCTGGTGCGGAAATGGGAAATAACGGAAACCATATTCAGGACTGCCGGGATTTGAACCCACCATTTCCGGAATGTAAAGTCAGAGCAACGCGACCCTAACCGCATGACCAACTCGCTCGGTTGTTCATTTCATTATTCGGGATCAGAGTTTTTTTCATTTTTTCCTCTCATTAGCATAAAGAGATGTCTAGACGTATTTCCTCTTGAAACAACATTCACCGCCACCGCACACACTTAACATCAGCTATTTAAACTTTTCCGTTAAGTCACAAACGCAAAAGGTGCTTTTAAAAGTCTGTACCTTACATTTTTCGTCACCTCAAAAGTGTGATTATTTGTGATGAATGTACGTGGAAAGTGCACAGGCTTTCACACCCACAGCTTTTCGTAAAGTAGATTACCACAGCAGAACTCGCTAAGCCGAAAGACGAAAAGTGCGCACGTACATTCCGGACTAAAGATGTTAACAACAAAAGTCTCTGGTAGGCAAGAACAGCATATTTTTTTATTGCATCTCAGAAGGAAGAACAGAAACGAACAAGAATAATTGGACCCTCCTTCTACCTTCTCCTTTTACGAGTTCTCATAGGGAAAAAGAAGTAAGCACCGCACGAATGAGTAATCAGAAAGATCAAACGGAGACACGACACAAACAGAATTCTAGAGAACGACACGACGACCTGTAAAAGTGTCGCACCACCCTGCATATGAGCAGCAACACAAGAGTAAAACGTTTTACACAAAAGGCGTTTCAAAGACAAGCGGCGCATATCTAACGATCTAGTACGTGGCTTTTATTCTAAAATCTGAGGTATAGTAGGAATAACGAAGAAAAATACTCGTGGTTTTTTTTTCTAGTTGCTTTACGTCGCGCCGACACAGATAGGTCTTATGGCGACGATGGGACAGGAAAGGGCTAGGAGTGGGAAGGAAGCGGCCGTGTTCTTAATTAAGGTACAGCCCCAGCATTTTCCTGGTGTGAAAATGGGAAACCACGGAAAACCATTTTCAGGGCTGCCGACAGTGGGGTTCGAACCTACTATCTCCCGAATACTGGATACTGTCCGCACTTAAGCGACTACAGCTATCGAGCTCGGTAATACTCATGTTAGTGACATAGAAGAATAACTCTAGTTCCGAACGTAGGCCTACGTGATTATGCTAGTATTTTCCCTGTCTAACTTCAGCTGTTACGATGATGATGCTTGTTGTTTAAAGGGGCCATAAATCTAGGTCATCGGCCCGTAATGGTACGAAACGTAATGACAAATTAAGAGTCCAAAATCTTCCACTGACCAGAATTCAAAACGTGATGATGAAGAATGAATGGATGGTTATGAATTTTAAAACAATCAGTGGATCAGACCCGCAGTGCTTCACATTCACAGAAACTGACGTAAAACAATAGTATTACTGACCAAGGGACTGCTTCTAAAGCACAATACTGAATCGATGATGCTTGCAGTCTAAAGGGGTCCAAAATCCAAGTCATCAGCCCCTCAGAATGGTACCTATCGCTAGGAAAGTAGAACCATGGTATTTGTCATGGTGCGGTACTAATCAAAAGTAGCGTACACTCGCGGTATTCCACACATTATGGTACTACCCACAGGTAATGAAATTCGCACATGTAATACAGACCTATGGTGTTTCGCACATTGTGGCGCCATTTATAGGGAAAGCAAACGTATGGTGTTCATCACATAAGTGTACTAACCACAGGGACTCGTACTATCCCGTCGTGTTCCTCATATAGTGAGTACTAATCATAAGCAAGACAGAACCATGCTGTCGCTCCTGAAGTGGTACTAATCACAAACCTATTTGGTACCTAACATAATGTACGGCTCCGTGGCTAAATGGTTAGCGTGCTGGCCTTTGGTCACAGGGGTCCCGGGTTCGATTCCCGGCAGGGTCGGGAATTTTAACCACCATTGGTTAATTTCGCGGGCACTGGCCTGGGTGTATGTGTTGTCCTCATCATCATTTCATCATCACGACGTGCAGGTCGCCCACGGATGTCAAATCAAAAGACCTGCACCTGGCGAGCCGAACATGTCTTCGTACACTCCCGGCACTAAAAACCATATGCCATATCACCTAACATAGTGGTACTACGAGCAAGTTCCCCGCGTGGTGGTACTAATCACAAGTAGTTACATGGTTCTAATACAATCATCCCTTGGTCGCCCCTTTTAGTCACCTCTTACGACAGGCAGGGGATACCGTGGGTGTATTCTTCGTCTGCGAGGTTGTGTGTTTAGTCCGCGAGAAGTATTTTATTTCCCTCAAGTCCGCCGGCAAGCCGGTTAGCACCCCCCTATCCGCCACTTAGGAGTATCACGTTATCCCCTGCTACGCCAGCGTAGTAGCTTCGTGACAGCTGTTATGACTTCTTGCACTTTCAATTCAAGAAAAGCCTGTTATGACTAACATTTCATTAAGGTTCTCCCCCTGTTAGTGAGAGCGGTGGAATACCACCCACGGTATCCCTCGCCTGTCGAAAGAAGTGACTATAAGGCACCCCTCAGGGGTTTGTAACTTGGGAACATGGGTTGGCGACCACCGAGCCTTATCTGAGTCTTGGCATTACTTCCACTTATTAGTGCCAAGTTCCTTACTTGTATCTATCACATCCGACCTCTCTTGGTCAACTCATCTTCTTTTCCGACCCGGCGGTGGTGGTATTATTATTATTATTATTATTATTATTATTATTATTATTATTATTATTATTATTATTATTGTTGTTGTTGTTGTTTTACGTCCTACTAACTTCTTTTACCGTTTTCGGAGACGCCAAGGTGCCGAAACTTTGTCCCGCAGGAGTTCTTTAACGTGCCAGTAATCTACCGACAGGAGTCCGACGTATTTGAGCACCTTCAAATACCACCGGACTGACCTACTCAGCTCGACAGGCAGTAATTATGTAGGCTATCATGCTCCTACATTTAGAATCGAAGAAAGTACCAGGTCAGTCCAGAAGAGTGCACGGAACGTCTGTGAACTGCCACACAGGACCACCTCCTCTTCTCGATTACTTTGGTTCAGCACTACATATGGAATAAGCCCAGCCGTCGACATATGCCAAACTGCTTACTACAGCTTCACCTAACTAAATCCCTCCCTAACACTTAATACATTTCAGTAGATGATCCATGTAAAGTATGAAATATACGAGCAACTTTTTTTTTTACCGTACTGTAATATCGTTTTCTAGTCCCGTTATGTGGAAGAGACCTTCAGCTTTTGTTGTTAAATTATGTAAAAGCACGAGCTCAATGAAAGTATACACTTTCATACGTCCCGTCACGTTCTCGTATGCTATCTAAAGTATTCCGACGGTTCTAAAAGAACTCTCATGAATCATGAAGTGGAATTTCTCATGTCAACAAAATTTCGGCTCAAATGTTTTAAAGAATAGTACCACACAATGTTTTTATTTCACGATTACGACAATTGCATACTATTCAAGAATACCCGTGGCTCCCGAAAAAAAAAAAACTTTAAAAACAAGGAGGGGAATCGTGCACTCTTATTTAATTTGTATCCGGGGATGAGTTCGATCTACCTCAGTTCAGTGGTATTTAAAGGTGCTGGAATATCTCCTGCCTTGTGACAGTAGATATGAAGGCACTTGAAATAAATCTTCAGGAACAACATTTCCGGCACCTCGGCGCCACCAAAAAGTAGTTGGTGGGACGTGGCCTCAAATACCAGGCTGCAGGTTTTCTGAAATGGGGCCGTTTATGTGACCTGCACTACAATTTTGACGTTTCATTTTCTTTTATCACTGAAGCGGAACTCTATTCAAAATCTACTTAACTCATGTCAGCTTATATATATTTCTTCAATTTGCGTTACGTCGCATCGGCACAGACGGGTCTTATGGTGGCGACGGGACAGTAAAAACTAAGAGTTAGAAGGAAGCGGGCGTGGCCTTAATTATGGTACAGCCACATCATTTTCCTGTGTGAAAATGGGAAACCTCGGAAAACTATCTTAGGACTGCCGACAGTGGGATTCGAAGCCACTATCTCCCGAATAAAAGCTCACAGCTGCGCGACACTAACCGCCCGGTTCAAATAATTTCACTTACTTCATTTCGTGTAGCTATTGTAAGGCAGACCCTCCGAAAAGGGTGGGCGGCATTTGCTGCGTTTGGGAAACTGCAGGTTATTATGGAGATGAATGGTGCGTATGGTGTTGGAATTGCAAGGATGTTGGAGACATCACAAAACAAATAGTCCCCCAAAAAGCAAAGTCACCTCCCTACAGGCCATGAAGGCCCTTGGAGGAGTGGAAGGTAAAGGCTTCCACCATTGTTAACCTCGGCACGTGATGGGGTAGCGTGGTTAGCTCTACGTCCGGCCGCCTTTGCCCCCAGGAATTAACCTGGTACTCATTTTTGGTGTAGGCTGAGTGAACCTCAGGGCCATATGCAACTCCGGAAGTGGAAATCTCGTTTCTTAAATTTTACGACTTCCTGACGGGGATTCGAACCCGCGTCCTTCCGGGCGAACCGAGCACACCTTTACCGCCTCGGCCAGGCAGCCCCTAAATAGTCCCCAAGCCAAGGTGAATTAACCATTTAAGATGAAAATCCCAGACCCGTCCTGGAATCGTACCCAGGGCCCTCTGAACCGAAGGCCACAACGCTTACCATTCAGGCCGAACATTTGGAGTGATGCGAAATGGTCCTCTTACATACGAAACATTTGCATCTTGTAAACTGTGCTAGAAATTATTATTTCTTGCGTTTAAATATTAGCGAAGAAATGTGGCTCCATAAGGCGTGTTCAGTACAATAATGCATAGACAAGTTTTTGAATTCCTACCTCTGTGGATGTAGGCCAGTAGTGGTGATCCACTTCATGCAGAAAACATTATATTTTTATTGCATTTTATCCAACTGAAAGTAGGAATTATTATTGCAAGCAATATATACAAGCCTTATTGCCTAATCAGCTAATTATTTCATTAGTAACGCAATTATTAGCGGAAATACACCAAAAATACCGTTCGTCCTGGTTAACCGATTTGTATAGCACCGCAGAAAACAATGGAGACTTTGCATGTTCTCTGTGGAAGGGTAGCAGGGGTATTTTTTTCCCCCAAGGTCTTCGGTGTGGCAGTCTCCTTAGTGTCTGTTAGTTTCTCAGTATGCAGCAAATGCTAAACGATTTTTAATTGTATAATCTAGCCGTGTCCGCCTCTGTGGTGTAGTGGTTAGCGTGATTAGCTGCCACCCCCCGGAGGTCCGGGTTCGATTCCTGGCTCTGCCACGAAAATTTGAAAAGTGGTACGAGGGCTGGAACGGGGTCCACTCAGCCTCGTGAGGTCAAATGAGTAGCGGTGGGTTCGATTCCCACCTCAGCCATCCTCGAAGTGGTTTTCCGTGGTTTCCCACTTCTCCTCCAGGCGAATGCCGGGATGGTACCTAACTTAAGGCCACGGCCGCTTCCTTCCCTCTTCCTTGTCTATCCCTTCCAATCTTCCCATCCCTCCACAAGGCCCCTGTTCAGCATAGCAGGTGAGGCCGCCTGGGCGAGGTACTGGTCATTCTCCCCAGTTGTATCCCCCGACCAAGAGTCTGAAGCTCCAGGACACTGCCCTTGAGGCGGTAGAGGTGGGATCCCTCGCTGAGTCCGAGGGAAAAGCCGAACCTGGAGGGTAAACAGATGATGATGATGATGATAATCTAGCCGTACATCTATTTAAGTGTAATACACGTGTAATATTGTTCCCTTGGTGAAGGTTTTATTGTATAATATTGAATCAAAATCTCGAAAAACTATTATTTCCGAAATTAAGCTGGTAAACTCTGTGGTGTAGTGGTTAGTGTGATGAGCTGCCACCCCCGGAGGCCCGGGTTCGATTCCCGGCTCTGCCACGAAATTTGAAAAGTGGTACCAGGGCTGGAACGGGGTCCACTCAGCCTCGGGAGGTCAACTGAGTAGATGGGGGTTAGATTCCCTCCTCAGCAATCCTGGAAGTGGTTTTCCGTCGTTTCCCACTTCTCCTCCAGGCAAGTGCCGGGATGGTCCCTAGCTTAAGGCCACGGCCGCTTCCTTCTCTCTTCCATGTCTATCGCTTCCAAACTTCCCATCCCCCCACAAGGCCCCTGTTCAGCATAGCAGATGAGGCCACCTGGGCGAGGAACTGGTCATCCTCCCCAGTTCTCTCCCCCGACCCAGTATCTGAAGCTCCAGGACACTGCCCTTGAGGCGGTAGAGGTGGGATCCCTCGTTGAGTCCGAGGAAAAAAAACCGATCCTGGAGGGTAAACAGAAGAAGAAGAAGAAGAAGAAGAAGAAGAAGAAGAAGAAGAAGAAGAAGAAGAATAAGAATAAGAAGAAGACAATGTTAAACTGTCAACTTTTACCTCTCAGTTGAAATTCTCGCAGAGAGCATTAAAAAACTTACCTTTTTGTAGCTACTAGCAAATGTACCCGTGCTTCGCTACGGTATTCTACATTGTATACGGATATCGACGTAAATACTGTGCGTTCATCAAATGAGATTGTTTTAAAATTGCATGTCTCTTAGCCTTATCCGAGAAATAGCATGGGGAGGTCCACATACGTTGTTTCCAAAGTAAAGTGAGGGTTGCGGAGTTGTGATGATAGCGGCAGGCTCACTTGCCTACTGCCATTCACAATCGAGTTGGCAAGTTTACATTATAATTGCAGGCCCCAATGCCTACTGCGCGGTCACAATCGTTTTGGGGAGTTTTAGTTACAATGGCAGACCCATTTCCTACTTTCAGACAGGTTACAGTTGAGGAGTTTTTATTATAATACCAGGCAAGTTCCCTACCACCAGTCAAAATTGAGTTGTGCAGTTATCATTATAATGACAGTCCCTTTTTACTGCTGCTAGCCAGCTTACTGCCAGTCACACAGAATTAGTGAGTTTCCATGAAAATAGCAGGCCACTATGCCTAATGCTAGTCAAATTTTAGATTGGAACATTTGTTTATAATGGCGGGCACCCTGGCCTAGAGCCAAACACAATAGAGTAGGGGACTTTCGAACAAAACTGCATGATCCCTTGTCTTCTGCAAGACAAATCGAAAAGTGAATTATTCATTAAAATGGTAGGCCCTCCTTACTAATGCCAGTTACACAGGAGTTGGAGAAGGACCCCATTCCTACTGCCAGCAGTCAAAGTCGTTGTAGGGAGTACTGATTACAATAGCAGACACATCCTTTCTCGATCGCTACAAATCGACATCAATGAATATATACAGATGGACATCCGAAAGTATATGAATGTTTACAATATTGCGGACCTTCATTTACAGATTAACTGCTGCTAAACGGTACGTCATATCGACAAAGGATCGTACCGTAAGGAGCAGTATTTAGCGATCTAAATTGCTGGTCCTATGATATTTTCTCGCATCTAATCTATTCATGGGTCAGATTGAATCAGAAACGTTGAATAGGTTGAAATTTGTGTAAGAATATCTTACATTGCATTACTTTTCGGATAATTATGTGACATAGCATTTGGCTCACATATGGGTACTGGGCGGGCCAATGTTCGTGTAGAGTTTGATCATACTATCTTTCCTGTAAGTGATTGAAATGATGCACATGAGAAGAAAAGGTTTGGAAATTAATTTCCATTAAGGCAGGTAGATTTCCATTAAGTTTTGTTGTGTGTATTTTGAGGGAGTGCAAAATCACGGTTTCGGTTTCGTATAAACTCCCAATTAGTTCAGGGATTTAGAAACAATATTTGCCCTAAAACCTCCCCAAAGGCCAGGTGGATTCTAAATATGAAGTTTGGTGGAAATATATCCAGTAGTTTTCAAGTTAGAGAAAGACAAACAGACCAACAAACAAACAAACAAACTAACTAACTAACAGACACCAAGGAAACCTACCTTCGGACAGATGGATGCTATATATAAAGTTTGGTTCAAATATCTTGTTAGTTTTCAAGTTGTAAGAAGTACGCTTTACACGCACCCGCTCTTGCGTTAAGTCCGCTGGGATTTGTACCGAAAAACGGTCCGTTAATGATATCTCCCTTACTAAATCCTGTTATCGAAATGATGCACGTGAGAAAAAAAGGTTTAGAAATTAATTTTCATTAAGGCAGGTTGATTTCCATTAAGTTCGGTTGTGTATACTTGAGGGAGTGCAAAATCACGGTTTCGGTTTCGTAAAAATCCCCACTCAGTTCAGGGATTTAGAAACGATATTTGCGCTAAAACCTACCCAAGGACAGGTGGATACTAAATATGAAGTTTGGTGGAAATATATATTTAGTAGTTTTCAAATTATAGAAGGACAGACAAACAGACAAACAGACAAAGAGACAAAAAGACAAACAAACAGCCAGACACCAAAGCCAAAAATGATGCAGATGGTCATTATTACACCTGAAACGGATAACTGTACGGAAATTTCGCCAAAATAATCAATGTACAGACAAACGGTCGTTACGATTTTATTTTTTGCGCTAAAACCTACCCAAGGACAGGTGGATTCTAAATATAAAGTTTGGTGGAAATATATCCAGTAGTTTTCAAGTTATAGAAGGACAGACAAACAGACAAACAGACAAACAAACAGACAAACAGACACCAAAGCTAAAAATGATGCAGATGGTCATTAACACACCTGAAGCGGATAACTGTACGGAAATTTCGCCAAAATAATCAATGTACAGACACACGGTCGTTACGATTTTATTTATATATATATGACGGATAAGCATGGGCACGTTGAAAAGTGCAGACTTCCACTTCGAGATTCATATCTCCTAAACGGTTTATGATATTAAGAAACGGTTTGCGCCATCAGACGCCTCATTTATCGCTCTAAATCTTTGTTTCTAAACCATATCCTCGTATCTCCCATATTAAGGGGGTAAATTGAGTTCAAATATTGGATAGGGTGAAATTTGGGTGCATTTTTAACATTTTACATTACAATTTGCCTACTTATGTATAAGCTAGAATCATGAAATTTGGTACACATATGTCCCTTAATGGTGCCAATGTGCACACCTAGCGCGATCATCCTATCATTCTTATAAGTGTGTCAAACATTGAAATTTACTTGTAAAAATCACCAAATTTACGAACAATCCAGAAATACGGCCAAATTTAACGTATAAGGGAGAGAGATACGACAAAATGTCACAGGACCAAAGTTGTAGATCACTCCGAATTGAAGCGACATTGTGCCATCCGTTTTGTGATACGACTTACCGTTTAGCCAAAAAATAGCTCAAAAGGAATGTCTGCACAGTCATTAAAATTGCCTCCATATTTCGATATCTTTGGGGGTAAAAAGTGAAAAATTTGAACATCTTGGAATTTTCCCGTCGGTTAGGGACCAAAAGCTATATATTCACCAAATTTCAATTGTCTACCTCGTCTGGCAGGTTGTGCCGCCATCTTGATTTGGGGGGATAGGGGATAAAAATGAGGAAATTCCCGAAAATTTTTAAGCCCACGAAACCTATAGGTTATCGTTTTGAATATACTATACGACTGTGTTCTTATGCTGAGCCCAAAATTTGAGCCCCCCCTGCGTGCCCCCTTCAGGGAATTTTGAGAATTTCGGATTTTTCTAGGGATCTTGGGGTCACCAGTTTCCCTCGTACCAAGTTTCAAATTTCTGAGATTTCTGGAAGTGCCTCATTAATTCACGTCTTTTTTCATTTTTAAATATTTATATATACATCGCTCCAGCCCGACTTGCTTTTATATATATAGATGACGGATAAGCATGAGCACGTTGAAAAGTGCAGACTTCCACTTCGAGATTCATATCTCCTAAACGGTTTATGATATTAAGAAACGGTTTGCGCCATCAGACGCCTCATTTATCGCTCTAAATCTTTGTTTCTAAACCATATCCTCGTATCTCCCATATTAAGGGGGTAAATTGAGTTCAAATATTGGATAGGGTGAAATTTGGGTGCATTTTTAACATTTTACATTACAATTTGCCTACTTATGTATAAGCTAGAATCATGAAATTTGGTACACATATGTCCCTTAATGGTGCCAATGTGCACACCTAGCGCGATCATCCTATCATTCTTATAAGTGTGTCAAACATTGAAATTTACTTGTAAAAATCACCAAATTTACGAACAATCCAGAAATACGGCCACATTTAACGTATAAGGGAGAGAGATACGACAAAATGTCACAGGACCAAAGTTGTAGATCACTCCGAATTGAAGGGACATTGTGCCATCCGTTTTGTGATACGACTTACCGTTTAGCCAAAAAATAGCTCAAAAGGAATGTCTGCACAGTCATTAAAATTGCCTCCATATTTCGATATCTTTGGGGGTAAAAAGTGAAAAATTTGAACATCTTGGAATTTTCCCGTCGGTTAGGGACCAAAAGCTATATATTCACCAAATTTCAATTGTCTACCTCGTCTGGCAGGTTGTGCCGCCATCTTGATTTGGGGGGATAGGGGATAAAAATGAGGAAATTCCCGAAAATTTTTAAGCCCACGAAACCTATAGGTTATCGTTTTGGATATACTATACGACTGTGTTCTTATGCTGAGCCCAAAATTTGAGCCCCCCCAGCGTGCCCCCTTCAGGGAATTTTGAGAATTTCGGATTTTTCTAGGGATCTTGGGGTCATCAGTTTCCCTCGTACCAAGTTTCAAATTTCTGAGATTTCTGGAAGTGCCTCATTAATTCACGTCTTTTTTCATTTTTAAATATTTATATATACATCGCTCCAGCCCGACTTGCTTTTATATATATAGATGACGGATAAGCATGAGCACGTTGAAAAGTGCAGACTTCCACTTCGAGATTCATATCTCCTAAACGGTTTATGATATTAAGAAACGGTTTGCGCCATCAGACGCCTCATTTATCGCTCTAAATCTTTGTTTCTAAACCATATCCTCGTATCTCCCATATTAAGGGGGTAAATTGAGTTCAATTATTGGATAGGGTGAAATTTGGGTGCATTTTTAACATTTTACATTACAATTTGCCTACTTATGTATAAGCTAGAATCATGAAATTTGGTACACATATGTCCCTTAATGGTGCCAATGTGCACACCTAGCGCGATCATCCTATCATTCTTATAAGTGTGTCAAACATTGAAATTTACTTGTAAAAATCACCAAATTTACGAACAATCCAGAAATACGGCCACATTTAACGTATAAGGGAGAGAGATACGACAAAATGTCACAGGACCAAAGTTGTAGATCACTCCGAATTGAAGGGACGTTGTGCCATCCGTTTTGTGATACGACTTACCGTTTAGCCAAAAAATAGCTCAAAAGGAATGTCTGCACAGTCATTAAAATTGCCTCCATATTTCGATATCTTTGGGGGTAAAAAGTGAAAAATTTGAACATCTTGGAATTTTCCCGTCGGTTAGGGACCAAAAGCTATATATTCACCAAATTTCAATTGTCTACCTCGTCTGGCAGGTTGTGCCGCCATCTTGATTTGGGGGGATAGGGGATAAAAATGAGGAAATTCCCGAAAATTTTTAAGCCCACGAAACCTATAGGTTATCGTTTTGAATATACTATACGACTGTGTTCTTATGCTGAGCCCAAAATTTGAGCCCCCCCTGCGTGCCCCCTTCAGGGAATTTTGAGAATTTCGGATTTTTCTAGGGATCTTGGGGTCACCAGTTTCCCTCGTACCAAGTTTCAAATTTCTGAGATTTCTGGAAGTGCCTCATTAATTCACGTCTTTTTTCATTTTTAAATATTTATATATACATCGCTCCAGCCCGACTTGCTTTTATATATATAGATGACGGATAAGCATGAGCACGTTGAAAAGTGCAGACTTCCACTTCGAGATTCATATCTCCTAAACGGTTTATGATATTAAGAAACGGTTTGCGCCATCAGACGCCTCATTTATCGCTCTAAATCTTTGTTTCTAAACCATATCCTCGTATCTCCCATATTAAGGGGGTAAATTGAGTTCAAATATTGGATAGGGTGAAATTTGGGTGCATTTTTAACATTTTACATTACAATTTGCCTACTTATGTATAAGCTAGAATCATGAAATTTGGTACACATATGTCCCTTAATGGTGCCAATGTGCACACCTAGCGCGATCATCCTATCATTCTTATAAGTGTGTCAAACATTGAAATTTACTTGTAAAAATCACCAAATTTACGAACAATCCAGAAATACGGCCACATTTAACGTATAAGGGAGAGAGATACGACAAAATGTCACAGGACCAAAGTTGTAGATCACTCCGAATTGAAGGGACATTGTGCCATCCGTTTTGTGATACGACTTACCGTTTAGCCAAAAAATAGCTCAAAAGGAATGTCTGCACAGTCATTAAAATTGCCTCCATATTTCGATATCTTTGGGGGTAAAAAGTGAAAAATTTGAACATCTTGGAATTTTCCCGTCGGTTAGGGACCAAAAGCTATATATTCACCAAATTTCAATTGTCTACCTCGTCTGGCAGGTTGTGCCGCCATCTTGATTTGGGGGGATAGGGGATAAAAATGAGGAAATTCCCGAAAATTTTTAAGCCCACGAAACCTATAGGTTATCGTTTTGGATATACTATACGACTGTGTTATTATGCTGAGCCCAAAATTTGAGCCCCCCCAGCGTGCCCCCTTCAGGGAATTTTGAGAATTTCGGATTTTTCTAGGGATCTTGGGGTCATCAGTTTCCCTCGTACCAAGTTTCAAATTTCTGAGATTTCTGGAAGTGCCTCATTAATTCACGTCTTTTTTCATTTTTAAATATTTATATATACATCGCTCCAGCCCGACTTGCTTTTATATATATAGATGACGGATAAGCATGAGCACGTTGAAAAGTGCAGACTTCCACTTCGAGATTCATATCTCCTAAACGGTTTATGATATTAAGAAACGGTTTGCGCCATCAGACGCCTCATTTATCGCTCTAAATCTTTGTTTCTAAACCATATCCTCGTATCTCCCATATTAAGGGGGTAAATTGAGTTCAAATATTGGATAGGGTGAAATTTGGGTGCATTTTTAACATTTTACATTACAATTTGCCTACTTATGTATAAGCTAGAATCATGAAATTTGGTACACATATGTCCCTTAATGGTGCCAATGTGCACACCTAGCGCGATCATCCTATCATTCTTATAAGTGTGTCAAACATTGAAATTTACTTGTAAAAATCACCAAATTTACGAACAATCCAGAAATACGGCCACATTTAACGTATAAGGGAGAGAGATACGACAAAATGTCACAGGACCAAAGTTGTAGATCACTCCGAATTGAAGGGACATTGTGCCATCCGTTTTGTGATACGACTTACCGTTTAGCCAAAAAATAGCTCAAAAGGAATGTCTGCACAGTCATTAAAATTGCCTCCATATTTCGATATCTTTGGGGGTAAAAAGTGAAAAATTTGAACATCTTGGAATTTTCCCGTCGGTTAGGGACCAAAAGCTATATATTCACCAAATTTCAATTGTCTACCTCGTCTGGCAGGTTGTGCCGCCATCTTGATTTGGGGGGATAGGGGATAAAAATGAGGAAATTCCCGAAAATTTTTAAGCCCACGAAACCTATAGGTTATCGTTTTGGATATACTATACGACTGTGTTATTATGCTGAGCCCAAAATTTGAGCCCCCCCAGCGTGCCCCCTTCAGGGAATTTTGAGAATTTCGGATTTTTCTAGGGATCTTGGGGTCATCAGTTTCCCTCGTACCAAGTTTCAAATTTCTGAGATTTCTGGAAGTGCCTCATTAATTCACGTCTTTTTTCATTTTTAAATATTTATATATACATCGCTCCAGCCCGACTTGCTTTTATATATATAGATAGATGACGGATAAGCATGAGCACGTTGAAAAGTGCAGACTTCCACTTCGAGATTCATATCTCCTAAACGGTTTATGATATTAAGAAACGGTTTGCGCCATCAGACGCCTCATTTATCGCTCTAAATCTTTGTTTCTAAACCATATCCTCGTATCTCCCATATTAAGGGGGTAAATTGAGTTCAAATATTGGATAGGGTGAAATTTGGGTGCATTTTTAACATTTTACATTACAATTTGCCTACTTATGTATAAGCTAGAATCATGAAATTTGGTACACATATGTCCCTTAATGGTGCCAATGTGCACACCTAGCGCGATCATCCTATCATTCTTATAAGTGTGTCAAACATTGAAATTTACTTGTAAAAATCACCAAATTTACGAACAATCCAGAAATACGGCCACATTTAACGTATAAGGGAGAGAGATACGACAAAATGTCACAGGACCAAAGTTGTAGATCACTCCGAATTGAAGGGACATTGTGCCATCCGTTTTGTGATACGACTTACCGTTTAGCCAAAAAATAGCTCAAAAGGAATGTCTGCACAGTCATTAAAATTGCCTCCATATTTCGATATCTTTGGGGGTAAAAAGTGAAAAATTTGAACATCTTGGAATTTTCCCGTCGGTTAGGGACCAAAAGCTATATATTCACCAAATTTCAATTGTCTACCTCGTCTGGCAGGTTGTGCCGCCATCTTGATTTGGGGGGATAGGGGATAAAAATGAGGAAATTCCCGAAAATTTTTAAGCCCACGAAACCTATAGGTTATCGTTTTGGATATACTATACGACTGTGTTATTATGCTGAGCCCAAAATTTGAGCCCCCCCAGCGTGCCCCCTTCAGGGAATTTTGAGAATTTCGGATTTTTCTAGGGATCTTGGGGTCATCAGTTTCCCTCGTACCAAGTTTCAAATTTCTGAGATTTCTGGAAGTGCCTCATTAATTCACGTCTTTTTTCATTTTTAAATATTTATATATACATCGCTCCAGCCCGACTTGCTTTTATATATATAGATAGATGACGGATAAGCATGAGCACGTTGAAAAGTGCAGACTTCCACTTCGAGATTCATATCTCCTAAACGGTTTATGATATTAAGAAACGGTTTGCGCCATCAGACGCCTCATTTATCGCTCTAAATCTTTGTTTCTAAACCATATCCTCGTATCTCCCATATTAAGGGGGTAAATTGAGTTCAAATATTGGATAGGGTGAAATTTGGGTGCATTTTTAACATTTTACATTACAATTTGCCTACTTATGTATAAGCTAGAATCATGAAATTTGGTACACATATGTCCCTTAATGGTGCCAATGTGCACACCTAGCGCGATCATCCTATCATTCTTATAAGTGTGTCAAACATTGAAATTTACTTGTAAAAATCACCAAATTTACGAACAATCCAGAAATACGGCCACATTTAACGTATAAGGGAGAGAGATACGACAAAATGTCACAGGACCAAAGTTGTAGATCACTCCGAATTGAAGGGACATTGTGCCATCCGTTTTGTGATACGACTTACCGTTTAGCCAAAAAATAGCTCAAAAGGAATGTCTGCACAGTCATTAAAATTGCCTCCATATTTCGATATCTTTGGGGGTAAAAAGTGAAAAATTTGAACATCTTGGAATTTTCCCGTCGGTTAGGGACCAAAAGCTATATATTCACCAAATTTCAATTGTCTACCTCGTCTGGCAGGTTGTGCCGCCATCTTGATTTGGGGGGATAGGGGATAAAAATGAGGAAATTCCCGAAAATTTTTAAGCCCACGAAACCTATAGGTTATCGTTTTGGATATACTATACGACTGTGTTCTTATGCTGAGCCCAAAATTTGAGCCCCCCCAGCGTGCCCCCTTCAGGGAATTTTGAGAATTTCGGATTTTTCTAGGGATCTTGGGGTCATCAGTTTCCCTCGTACCAAGTTTCAAATTTCTGAGATTTCTGGAAGTGCCTCATTAATTCACGTCTTTTTTCATTTTTAAATATTTATATATACATCGCTCCAGCCCGACTTGCTTTTATATATATAGATAGATGACGGATAAGCATGAGCACGTTGAAAAGTGCAGACTTCCACTTCGAGATTCATATCTCCTAAACGGTTTATGATATTAAGAAACGGTTTGCGCCATCAGACGCCTCATTTATCGCTCTAAATCTTTGTTTCTAAACCATATCCTCGTATCTCCCATATTAAGGGGGTAAATTGAGTTCAAATATTGGATAGGGTGAAATTTGGGTGCATTTTTAACATTTTACATTACAATTTGCCTACTTATGTATAAGCTAGAATCATGAAATTTGGTACACATATGTCCCTTAATGGTGCCAATGTGCACACCTAGCGCGATCATCCTATCATTCTTATAAGTGTGTCAAACATTGAAATTTACTTGTAAAAATCACCAAATTTACGAACAATCCAGAAATACGGCCACATTTAACGTATAAGGGAGAGAGATACGACAAAATGTCACAGGACCAAAGTTGTAGATCACTCCGAATTGAAGGGACATTGTGCCATCCGTTTTGTGATACGACTTACCGTTTAGCCAAAAAATAGCTCAAAAGGAATGTCTGCACAGTCATTAAAATTGCCTCCATATTTCGATATCTTTGGGGGTAAAAAGTGAAAAATTTGAACATCTTGGAATTTTCCCGTCGGTTAGGGACCAAAAGCTATATATTCACCAAATTTCAATTGTCTACCTCGTCTGGCAGGTTGTGCCGCCATCTTGATTTGGGGGGATAGGGGATAAAAATGAGGAAATTCCCGAAAATTTTTAAGCCCACGAAACCTATAGGTTATCGTTTTGGATATACTATACGACTGTGTTCTTATGCTGAGCCCAAAATTTGAGCCCCCCCTGCGTGCCCCCTTCAGGGAATTTTGAGAATTTCGGATTTTTCTAGGGATCTTGGGGTCATCAGTTTCCCTCGTACCAAGTTTCAAATTTCTGAGATTTCTGGAAGTGCCTCATTAATTCACGTCTTTTTTCATTTTTAAATATTTATATATACATCGCTCCAGCCCGACTTGCTTTTATATATATAGATGACGGATAAGCATGAGCACGTTGAAAAGTGCAGACTTCCACTTCGAGATTCATATCTCCTAAACGGTTTATGATATTAAGAAACGGTTTGCGCCATCAGACGCCTCATTTATCGCTCTAAATCTTTGTTTCTAAACCATATCCTCGTATCTCCCATATTAAGGGGGTAAATTGAGTTCAAATATTGGATAGGGTGAAATTTGGGTGCATTTTTAACATTTTACATTACAATTTTCCTACTTATGTATAAGCTAGAATCATGAAATTTGGTACACATATGTCCCTTAATGGTGCCAATGTGCACACCTAGCGCGATCATCCTATCATTCTTATAAGTGTGTCAAACATTGAAATTTACTTGTAAAAATCACCAAATTTACGAACAATCCAGAAATACGGCCACATTTAACGTATAAGGGAGAGAGATACGACAAAATGTCACAGGACCAAAGTTGTAGATCACTCCGAATTGAAGGGACATTGTGCCATCCGTTTTGTGATACGACTTACCGTTTAGCCAAAAAATAGCTCAAAAGGAATGTCTGCACAGTCATTAAAATTGCCTCCATATTTCGATATCTTTGGGGGTAAAAAGTGAAAAATTTGAACATCTTGGAATTTTCCCGTCGGTTAGGGACCAAAAGCTATATATTCACCAAATTTCAATTGTCTACCTCGTCTGGCAGGTTGTGCCGCCATCTTGATTTGGGGGGATAGGGGATAAAAATGAGGAAATTCCCGAAAATTTTTAAGCCCACGAAACCTATAGGTTATCGTTTTGGATATACTATACGACTGTGTTATTATGCTGAGCCCAAAATTTGAGCCCCCCCAGCGTGCCCCCTTCAGGGAATTTTGAGAATTTCGGATTTTTCTAGGGATCTTGGGGTCATCAGTTTCCCTCGTACCAAGTTTCAAATTTCTGAGATTTCTGGAAGTGCCTCATTAATTCACGTCTTTTTTCATTTTTAAATATTTATATATACATCGCTCCAGCCCGACTTGCTTTTATATATATAGATGACGGATAAGCATGAGCACGTTGAAAAGTGCAGACTTCCACTTCGAGATTCATATCTCCTAAACGGTTTATGATATTAAGAAACGGTTTGCGCCATCAGACGCCTCATTTATCGCTCTAAATCTTTGTTTCTAAACCATATCCTCGTATCTCCCATATTAAGGGGGTAAATTGAGTTCAAATATTGGATAGGGTGAAATTTGGGTGCATTTTTAACATTTTACATTACAATTTTCCTACTTATGTATAAGCTAGAATCATGAAATTTGGTACACATATGTCCCTTAATGGTGCCAATGTGCACACCTAGCGCGATCATCCTATCATTCTTATAAGTGTGTCAAACATTGAAATTTACTTGTAAAAATCACCAAATTTACGAACAATCCAGAAATACGGCCACATTTAACGTATAAGGGAGAGAGATACGACAAAATGTCACAGGACCAAAGTTGTAGATCACTCCGAATTGAAGGGACATTGTGCCATCCGTTTTGTGATACGACTTACCGTTTAGCCAAAAAATAGCTCAAAAGGAATGTCTGCACAGTCATTAAAATTGCCTCCATATTTCGATATCTTTGGGGGTAAAAAGTGAAAAATTTGAACATCTTGGAATTTTCCCGTCGGTTAGGGACCAAAAGCTATATATTCACCAAATTTCAATTGTCTACCTCGTCTGGCAGGTTGTGCCGCCATCTTGATTTGGGGGGATAGGGGATAAAAATGAGGAAATTCCCGAAAATTTTTAAGCCCACGAAACCTATAGGTTATCGTTTTGGATATACTATACGACTGTGTTCTTATGCTGAGCCCAAAATTTGAGCCCCCCCAGCGTGCCCCCTTCAGGGAATTTTGAGAATTTCGGATTTTTCTAGGGATCTTGGGGTCATCAGTTTCCCTCGTACCAAGTTTCAAATTTCTGAGATTTCTGGAAGTGCCTCATTAATTCACGTCTTTTTTCATTTTTAAATATTTATATATACATCGCTCCAGCCCGACTTGCTTTTATATATATAGATGACGGATAAGCATGAGCACGTTGAAAAGTGCAGACTTCCACTTCGAGATTCATATCTCCTAAACGGTTTATGATATTAAGAAACGGTTTGCGCCATCAGACGCCTCATTTATCGCTCTAAATCTTTGTTTCTAAACCATATCCTCGTATCTCCCATATTAAGGGGGTAAATTGAGTTCAATTATTGGATAGGGTGAAATTTGGGTGCATTTTTAACATTTTACATTACAATTTGCCTACTTATGTATAAGCTAGAATCATGAAATTTGGTACACATATGTCCCTTAATGGTGCCAATGTGCACACCTAGCGCGATCATCCTATCATTCTTATAAGTGTGTCAAACATTGAAATTTACTTGTAAAAATCACCAAATTTACGAACAATCCAGAAATACGGCCACATTTAACGTATAAGGGAGAGAGATACGACAAAATGTCACAGGACCAAAGTTGTAGATCACTCCGAATTGAAGGGACGTTGTGCCATCCGTTTTGTGATACGACTTACCGTTTAGCCAAAAAATAGCTCAAAAGGAATGTCTGCACAGTCATTAAAATTGCCTCCATATTTCGATATCTTTGGGGGTAAAAAGTGAAAAATTTGAACATCTTGGAATTTTCCCGTCGGTTAGGGACCAAAAGCTATATATTCACCAAATTTCAATTGTCTACCTCGTCTGGCAGGTTGTGCCGCCATCTTGATTTGGGGGGATAGGGGATAAAAATGAGGAAATTCCCGAAAATTTTTAAGCCCACGAAACCTATAGGTTATCGTTTTGGATATACTATACGACTGTGTTATTATGCTGAGCCCAAAATTTGAGCCCCCCCAGCGTGCCCCCTTCAGGGAATTTTGAGAATTTCGGATTTTTCTAGGGATCTTGGGGTCATCAGTTTCCCTCGTACCAAGTTTCAAATTTCTGAGATTTCTGGAAGTGCCTCATTAATTCACGTCTTTTTTCATTTTTAAATATTTATATATACATCGCTCCAGCCCGACTTGCTTTTATATATATAGATGACGGATAAGCATGAGCACGTTGAAAAGTGCAGACTTCCACTTCGAGATTCATATCTCCTAAACGGTTTATGATATTAAGAAACGGTTTGCGCCATCAGACGCCTCATTTATCGCTCTAAATCTTTGTTTCTAAACCATATCCTCGTATCTCCCATATTAATGGGTAAATTGAGTTCAAATATTGGATAGGGTGAAATTTGGGTGCATTTTTAACATTTTACATTACAATTTGCCTACTTATGTATAAGCTAGAATCATGAAATTTGGTACACATATGTCCTTTAATGGTGCCAATGTGCACACCTAGCGCGATCATCCTATCATTCTTATAAGTGTGTCAAACATTGAAATTTACTTGTAAAAATCACCAAATTTACGAACAATCCAGAAATACGGCCACATTTAACGTATAAGGGAGAGAGATACGACAAAATGTCACAGGACCAAAGTTGTAGATCACTCCGAATTGAAGGGACGTTGTGCCATCCGTTTTGTGATACGACTTACCGTTTAGCCAAAAAATAGCTCAAAAGGAATGTCTGCACAGTCATTAAAATTGCCTCCATATTTCGATATCTTTGGGGGTAAAAAGTGAAAAATTTGAACATCTTGGAATTTTCCCGTCGGTTAGGGACCAAAAGCTATATATTCACCAAATTTCAATTGTCTACCTCGTCTGGCAGGTTGTGCCGCCATCTTGATTTGGGGGGATAGGGGATAAAAATGAGGAAATTCCCGAAAATTTTTAAGCCCACGAAACCTATAGGATATCGTTTTGAATATACTATACGACTGTGTTCTTATGCTGAGCCCAAAATTTGAGCCCCCCCTGCGTGCCCCCTTCAGGGAATTTTGAGAATTTCGGATTTTTCTAGGGATCTTGGGGTCACCAGTTTCCCTCGTACCAAGTTTCAAATTTCTGAGATTTCTGGAAGTGCCTCATTAATTCACGTCTTTTTTCATTTTTAAATATTTATATATACATCGCTCCAGCCCGACTTGCTTTTATATATATAGATGACGGATAAGCATGAGCACGTTGAAAAGTGCAGACTTCCACTTCGAGATTCATATCTCCTAAACGGTTTATGATATTAAGAAACGGTTTGCGCCATCAGACGCCTCATTTATCGCTCTAAATCTTTGTTTCTAAACCATATCCTCGTATCTCCCATATTAAGGGGGTAAATTGAGTTCAAATATTGGATAGGGTGAAATTTGGGTGCATTTTTAACATTTTACATTACAATTTGCCTACTTATGTATAAGCTAGAATCATGAAATTTGGTACACATATGTCCCTTAATGGTGCCAATGTGCACACCTAGCGCGATCATCCTATCATTCTTATAAGTGTGTCAAACATTGAAATTTACTTGTAAAAATCACCAAATTTACGAACAATCCAGAAATACGGCCACATTTAACGTATAAGGGAGAGAGATACGACAAAATGTCACAGGACCAAAGTTGTAGATCACTCCGAATTGAAATGACATTGTGCCATCCGTTTTGTGATACGACTTACCGTTTAGCCAAAAAATAGCTCAAAAGGAATGTCTGCACAGTCATTAAAATTGCCTCCATATTTCGATATCTTTGGGGGTAAAAAGTGAAAAATTTGAACATCTTGGAATTTTCCCGTCGGTTAGGGACCAAAAGCTATATATTCACCAAATTTCAATTGTCTACCTCGTCTGGCAGGTTGTGCCGCCATCTTGATTTGGGGGGATAGGGGATAAAAATGAGGAAATTCCCGAAAATTTTTAAGCCCACGAAACCTATAGGTTATCGTTTTGGATATACTATACGACTGTGTTATTATGCTGAGCCCAAAATTTGAGCCCCCCCAGCGTGCCCCCTTCAGGGAATTTTGAGAATTTCGGATTTTTCTAGGGATCTTGGGGTCATCAGTTTCCCTCGTACCAAGTTTCAAATTTCTGAGATTTCTGGAAGTGCCTCATTAATTCACGTCTTTTTTCATTTTTAAATATTTATATATACATCGCTCCAGCCCGACTTGCTTTTATATATATAGATGACGGATAAGCATGAGCACGTTGAAAAGTGCAGACTTCCACTTCGAGATTCATATCTCCTAAACGGTTTATGATATTAAGAAACGGTTTGCGCCATCAGACGCCTCATTTATCGCTCTAAATCTTTGTTTCTAAACCATATCCTCGTATCTCCCATATTAAGGGGGTAAATTGAGTTCAAATATTGGATAGGGTGAAATTTGGGTGCATTTTTAACATTTTACATTACAATTTGCCTACTTATGTATAAGCTAGAATCATGAAATTTGGTACACATATGTCCCTTAATGGTGCCAATGTGCACACCTAGCGCGATCATCCTATCATTCTTATAAGTGTGTCAAACATTGAAATTTACTTGTAAAAATCACCAAATTTACGAACAATCCAGAAATACGGCCACATTTAACGTATAAGGGAGAGAGATACGACAAAATGTCACAGGACCAAAGTTGTAGATCACTCCGAATTGAAGGGACATTGTGCCATCCGTTTTGTGATACGACTTACCGTTTAGCCAAAAAATAGCTCAAAAGGAATGTCTGCACAGTCATTAAAATTGCCTCCATATTTCGATATCTTTGGGGGTAAAAAGTGAAAAATTTGAACATCTTGGAATTTTCCCGTCGGTTAGGGACCAAAAGCTATATATTCACCAAATTTCAATTGTCTACCTCGTCTGGCAGGTTGTGCCGCCATCTTGATTTGGGGGGATAGGGGATAAAAATGAGGAAATTCCCAAAAATTTTTAAGCCCACGAAACCTATAGGTTATCGTTTTGGATATACTATACGACTGTGTTCTTATGCTGAGCCCAAAATTTGAGCCCCCCCTGCGTGCCCCCTTCAGGGAATTTTGAGAATTTCGGATTTTTCTAGGGATCTTGGGGTCATCAGTTTCCCTCGTACCAAGTTTCAAATTTCTGAGATTTCTGGAAGTGCCTCATTAATTCACGTCTTTTTTCATTTTTAAATATTTATATATACATCGCTCCAGCCCGACTTGCTTTTATATATATAGATAGATGACGGATAAGCATGAGCACGTTGAAAAGTGCAGACTTCCACTTCGAGATTCATATCTCCTAAACGGTTTATGATATTAAGAAACGGTTTGCGCCATCAGACGCCTCATTTATCGCTCTAAATCCTTGTTTCTAAACCATATCCTCGTATCTCCCATATTAAGGGGGTAAATTGAGTTCAAATATTGGATAGGGTGAAATTTGGGTGCATTTTTAACATTTTACATTACAATTTTCCTACTTATGTATAAGCTAGAATCATGAAATTTGGTACACATATGTCCCTTAATGGTGCCAATGTGCACACCTAGCGCGATCATCCTATCATTCTTATAAGTGTGTCAAACATTGAAATTTACTTGTAAAAATCACCAAATTTACGAACAATCCAGAAATACGGCCACATTTAACGTATAAGGGAGAGAGATACGACAAAATGTCACAGGACCAAAGTTGTAGATCACTCCGAATTGAAGGGACATTGTGCCATCCGTTTTGTGATACGACTTACCGTTTAGCCAAAAAATAGCTCAAAAGGAATGTCTGCACAGTCATTAAAATTGCCTCCATATTTCGATATCTTTGGGGGTAAAAAGTGAAAAATTTGAACATCTTGGAATTTTCCCGTCGGTTAGGGACCAAAAGCTATATATTCACCAAATTTCAATTGTCTACCTCGTCTGGCAGGTTGTGCCGCCATCTTGATTTGGGGGGATAGGGGATAAAAATGAGGAAATTCCCGAAAATTTTTAAGCCCACGAAACCTATAGGTTATCGTTTTGGATATACTATACGACTGTGTTCTTATGCTGAGCCCAAAATTTGAGCCCCCCCAGCGTGCCCCCTTCAGGGAATTTTGAGAATTTCGGATTTTTCTAGGGATCTTGGGGTCATCAGTTTCCCTCGTACCAAGTTTCAAATTTCTGAGATTTCTGGAAGTGCCTCATTAATTCACGTCTTTTTTCATTTTTAAATATTTATATATACATCGCTCCAGCCCGACTTGCTTTTATATATATAGATGACGGATAAGCATGAGCACGTTGAAAAGTGCAGACTTCCACTTCGAGATTCATATCTCCTAAACGGTTTATGATATTAAGAAACGGTTTGCGCCATCAGACGCCTCATTTATCGCTCTAAATCTTTGTTTCTAAACCATATCCTCGTATCTCCCATATTAAGGGGGTAAATTGAGTTCAATTATTGGATAGGGTGAAATTTGGGTGCATTTTTAACATTTTACATTACAATTTGCCTACTTATGTATAAGCTAGAATCATGAAATTTGGTACACATATGTCCCTTAATGGTGCCAATGTGCACACCTAGCGCGATCATCCTATCATTCTTATAAGTGTGTCAAACATTGAAATTTACTTGTAAAAATCACCAAATTTACGAACAATCCAGAAATACGGCCACATTTAACGTATAAGGGAGAGAGATACGACAAAATGTCACAGGACCAAAGTTGTAGATCACTCCGAATTGAAGGGACATTGTGCCATCCGTTTTGTGATACGACTTACCGTTTAGCCAAAAAATAGCTCAAAAGGAATGTCTGCACAGTCATTAAAATTGCCTCCATATTTCGATATCTTTGGGGGTAAAAAGTGAAAAATTTGAACATCTTGGAATTTTCCCGTCGGTTAGGGACCAAAAGCTATATATTCACCAAATTTCAATTGTCTACCTCGTCTGGCAGGTTGTGCCGCCATCTTGATTTGGGGGGATAGGGGATAAAAATGAGGAAATTCCCAAAAATTTTTAAGCCCACGAAACCTATAGGTTATCGTTTTGGATATACTATACGACTGTGTTCTTATGCTGAGCCCAAAATTTGAGCCCCCCCTGCGTGCCCCCTTCAGGGAATTTTGAGAATTTCGGATTTTTCTAGGGATCTTGGGGTCATCAGTTTCCCTCGTACCAAGTTTCAAATTTCTGAGATTTCTGGAAGTGCCTCATTAATTCACGTCTTTTTTCATTTTTAAATATTTATATATACATCGCTCCAGCCCGACTTGCTTTTATATATATAGATAGATGACGGATAAGCATGAGCACGTTGAAAAGTGCAGACTTCCACTTCGAGATTCATATCTCCTAAACGGTTTATGATATTAAGAAACGGTTTGCGCCATCAGACGCCTCATTTATCGCTCTAAATCCTTGTTTCTAAACCATATCCTCGTATCTCCCATATTAAGGGGGTAAATTGAGTTCAAATATTGGATAGGGTGAAATTTGGGTGCATTTTTAACATTTTACATTACAATTTTCCTACTTATGTATAAGCTAGAATCATGAAATTTGGTACACATATGTCCCTTAATGGTGCCAATGTGCACACCTAGCGCGATCATCCTATCATTCTTATAAGTGTGTCAAACATTGAAATTTACTTGTAAAAATCACCAAATTTACGAACAATCCAGAAATACGGCCACATTTAACGTATAAGGGAGAGAGATACGACAAAATGTCACAGGACCAAAGTTGTAGATCACTCCGAATTGAAGGGACATTGTGCCATCCGTTTTGTGATACGACTTACCGTTTAGCCAAAAAATAGCTCAAAAGGAATGTCTGCACAGTCATTAAAATTGCCTCCATATTTCGATATCTTTGGGGGTAAAAAGTGAAAAATTTGAACATCTTGGAATTTTCCCGTCGGTTAGGGACCAAAAGCTATATATTCACCAAATTTCAATTGTCTACCTCGTCTGGCAGGTTGTGCCGCCATCTTGATTTGGGGGGATAGGGGATAAAAATGAGGAAATTCCCGAAAATTTTTAAGCCCACGAAACCTATAGGTTATCGTTTTGGATATACTATACGACTGTGTTCTTATGCTGAGCCCAAAATTTGAGCCCCCCCAGCGTGCCCCCTTCAGGGAATTTTGAGAATTTCGGATTTTTCTAGGGATCTTGGGGTCATCAGTTTCCCTCGTACCAAGTTTCAAATTTCTGAGATTTCTGGAAGTGCCTCATTAATTCACGTCTTTTTTCATTTTTAAATATTTATATATACATCGCTCCAGCCCGACTTGCTTTTATATATATAGATGACGGATAAGCATGAGCACGTTGAAAAGTGCAGACTTCCACTTCGAGATTCATATCTCCTAAACGGTTTATGATATTAAGAAACGGTTTGCGCCATCAGACGCCTCATTTATCGCTCTAAATCTTTGTTTCTAAACCATATCCTCGTATCTCCCATATTAAGGGGGTAAATTGAGTTCAATTATTGGATAGGGTGAAATTTGGGTGCATTTTTAACATTTTACATTACAATTTGCCTACTTATGTATAAGCTAGAATCATGAAATTTGGTACACATATGTCCCTTAATGGTGCCAATGTGCACACCTAGCGCGATCATCCTATCATTCTTATAAGTGTGTCAAACATTGAAATTTACTTGTAAAAATCACCAAATTTACGAACAATCCAGAAATACGGCCACATTTAACGTATAAGGGAGAGAGATACGACAAAATGTCACAGGACCAAAGTTGTAGATCACTCCGAATTGAAGGGACATTGTGCCATCCGTTTTGTGATACGACTTACCGTTTAGCCAAAAAATAGCTCAAAAGGAATGTCTGCACAGTCATTAAAATTGCCTCCATATTTCGATATCTTTGGGGGTAAAAAGTGAAAAATTTGAACATCTTGGAATTTTCCCGTCGGTTAGGGACCAAAAGCTATATATTCACCAAATTTCAATTGTCTACCTCGTCTGGCAGGTTGTGCCGCCATCTTGATTTGGGGGGATAGGGGATAAAAATGAGGAAATTCCCGAAAATTTTTAAGCCCACGAAACCTATAGGTTATCGTTTTGGATATACTATACGACTGTGTTCTTATGCTGAGCCCAAAATTTGAGCCCCCCCAGCGTGCCCCCTTCAGGGAATTTTGAGAATTTCGGATTTTTCTAGGGATCTTGGGGTCATCAGTTTCCCTCGTACCAAGTTTCAAATTTCTGAGATTTCTGGAAGTGCCTCATTAATTCACGTCTTTTTTCATTTTTAAATATTTATATATACATCGCTCCAGCCCGACTTGCTTTTATATATATAGATAGATGACGGATAAGCATGAGCACGTTGAAAAGTGCAGACTTCCACTTCGAGATTCATATCTCCTAAACGGTTTATGATATTAAGAAACGGTTTGCGCCATCAGACGCCTCATTTATCGCTCTAAATCTTTGTTTCTAAACCATATCCTCGTATCTCCCATATTAAGGGGGTAAATTGAGTTCAATTATTGGATAGGGTGAAATTTGGGTGCATTTTTAACATTTTACATTACAATTTGCCTACTTATGTATAAGCTAGAATCATGAAATTTGGTACACATATGTCCCTTAATGGTGCCAATGTGCACACCTAGCGCGATCATCCTATCATTCTTATAAGTGTGTCAAACATTGAAATTTACTTGTAAAAATCACCAAATTTACGAACAATCCAGAAATACGGCCACATTTAACGTATAAGGGAGAGAGATACGACAAAATGTCACAGGACCAAAGTTGTAGATCACTCCGAATTGAAGGGACATTGTGCCATCCGTTTTGTGATACGACTTACCGTTTAGCCAAAAAATAGCTCAAAAGGAATGTCTGCACAGTCATTAAAATTGCCTCCATATTTCGATATCTTTGGGGGTAAAAAGTGAAAAATTTGAACATCTTGGAATTTTCCCGTCGGTTAGGGACCAAAAGCTATATATTCACCAAATTTCAATTGTCTACCTCGTCTGGCAGGTTGTGCCGCCATCTTGATTTGGGGGGATAGGGGATAAAAATGAGGAAATTCCCGAAAATTTTTAAGCCCACGAAACCTATAGGTTATCGTTTTGGATATACTATACGACTGTGTTATTATGCTGAGCCCAAAATTTGAGCCCCCCCAGCGTGCCCCCTTCAGGGAATTTTGAGAATTTCGGATTTTTCTAGGGATCTTGGGGTCATCAGTTTCCCTCGTACCAAGTTTCAAATTTCTGAGATTTCTGGAAGTGCCTCATTAATTCACGTCTTTTTTCATTTTTAAATATTTATATATACATCGCTCCAGCCCGACTTGCTTTTATATATATAGATGACGGATAAGCATGAGCACGTTGAAAAGTGCAGACTTCCACTTCGAGATTCATATCTCCTAAACGGTTTATGATATTAAGAAACGGTTTGCGCCATCAGACGCCTCATTTATCGCTCTAAATCTTTGTTTCTAAACCATATCCTCGTATCTCCCATATTAATGGGTAAATTGAGTTCAAATATTGGATAGGGTGAAATTTGGGTGCATTTTTAACATTTTACATTACAATTTGCCTACTTATGTATAAGCTAGAATCATGAAATTTGGTACACATATGTCCTTTAATGGTGCCAATGTGCACACCTAGCGCGATCATCCTATCATTCTTATAAGTGTGTCAAACATTGAAATTTACTTGTAAAAATCACCAAATTTACGAACAATCCAGAAATACGGCCACATTTAACGTATAAGGGAGAGAGATACGACAAAATGTCACAGGACCAAAGTTGTAGATCACTCCGAATTGAAGGGACGTTGTGCCATCCGTTTTGTGATACGACTTACCGTTTAGCCAAAAAATAGCTCAAAAGGAATGTCTGCACAGTCATTAAAATTGCCTCCATATTTCGATATCTTTGGGGGTAAAAAGTGAAAAATTTGAACATCTTGGAATTTTCCCGTCGGTTAGGGACCAAAAGCTATATATTCACCAAATTTCAATTGTCTACCTCGTCTGGCAGGTTGTGCCGCCATCTTGATTTGGGGGGATAGGGGATAAAAATGAGGAAATTCCCGAAAATTTTTAAGCCCACGAAACCTATAGGATATCGTTTTGAATATACTATACGACTGTGTTCTTATGCTGAGCCCAAAATTTGAGCCCCCCCTGCGTGCCCCCTTCAGGGAATTTTGAGAATTTCGGATTTTTCTAGGGATCTTGGGGTCACCAGTTTCCCTCGTACCAAGTTTCAAATTTCTGAGATTTCTGGAAGTGCCTCATTAATTCACGTCTTTTTTCATTTTTAAATATTTATATATACATCGCTCCAGCCCGACTTGCTTTTATATATATAGATGACGGATAAGCATGAGCACGTTGAAAAGTGCAGACTTCCACTTCGAGATTCATATCTCCTAAACGGTTTATGATATTAAGAAACGGTTTGCGCCATCAGACGCCTCATTTATCGCTCTAAATCTTTGTTTCTAAACCATATCCTCGTATCTCCCATATTAAGGGGGTAAATTGAGTTCAAATATTGGATAGGGTGAAATTTGGGTGCATTTTTAACATTTTACATTACAATTTGCCTACTTATGTATAAGCTAGAATCATGAAATTTGGTACACATATGTCCCTTAATGGTGCCAATGTGCACACCTAGCGCGATCATCCTATCATTCTTATAAGTGTGTCAAACATTGAAATTTACTTGTAAAAATCACCAAATTTACGAACAATCCAGAAATACGGCCACATTTAACGTATAAGGGAGAGAGATACGACAAAATGTCACAGGACCAAAGTTGTAGATCACTCCGAATTGAAATGACATTGTGCCATCCGTTTTGTGATACGACTTACCGTTTAGCCAAAAAATAGCTCAAAAGGAATGTCTGCACAGTCATTAAAATTGCCTCCATATTTCGATATCTTTGGGGGTAAAAAGTGAAAAATTTGAACATCTTGGAATTTTCCCGTCGGTTAGGGACCAAAAGCTATATATTCACCAAATTTCAATTGTCTACCTCGTCTGGCAGGTTGTGCCGCCATCTTGATTTGGGGGGATAGGGGATAAAAATGAGGAAATTCCCGAAAATTTTTAAGCCCACGAAACCTATAGGTTATCGTTTTGGATATACTATACGACTGTGTTATTATGCTGAGCCCAAAATTTGAGCCCCCCCAGCGTGCCCCCTTCAGGGAATTTTGAGAATTTCGGATTTTTCTAGGGATCTTGGGGTCATCAGTTTCCCTCGTACCAAGTTTCAAATTTCTGAGATTTCTGGAAGTGCCTCATTAATTCACGTCTTTTTTCATTTTTAAATATTTATATATACATCGCTCCAGCCCGACTTGCTTTTATATATATAGATGACGGATAAGCATGAGCACGTTGAAAAGTGCAGACTTCCACTTCGAGATTCATATCTCCTAAACGGTTTATGATATTAAGAAACGGTTTGCGCCATCAGACGCCTCATTTATCGCTCTAAATCTTTGTTTCTAAACCATATCCTCGTATCTCCCATATTAAGGGGGTAAATTGAGTTCAAATATTGGATAGGGTGAAATTTGGGTGCATTTTTAACATTTTACATTACAATTTTCCTACTTATGTATAAGCTAGAATCATGAAATTTGGTACACATATGTCCCTTAATGGTGCCAATGTGCACACCTAGCGCGATCATCCTATCATTCTTATAAGTGTGTCAAACATTGAAATTTACTTGTAAAAATCACCAAATTTACGAACAATCCAGAAATACGGCCACATTTAACGTATAAGGGAGAGAGATACGACAAAATGTCACAGGACCAAAGTTGTAGATCACTCCGAATTGAAGGGACATTGTGCCATCCGTTTTGTGATACGACTTACCGTTTAGCCAAAAAATAGCTCAAAAGGAATGTCTGCACAGTCATTAAAATTGCCTCCATATTTCGATATCTTTGGGGGTAAAAAGTGAAAAATTTGAACATCTTGGAATTTTCCCGTCGGTTAGGGACCAAAAGCTATATATTCACCAAATTTCAATTGTCTACCTCGTCTGGCAGGTTGTGCCGCCATCTTGATTTGGGGGGATAGGGGATAAAAATGAGGAAATTCCCGAAAATTTTTAAGCCCACGAAACCTATAGGTTATCGTTTTGGATATACTATACGACTGTGTTATTATGCTGAGCCCAAAATTTGAGCCCCCCCAGCGTGCCCCTTCAGGGAATTTTGAGAATTTCGGATTTTTCTAGGGATCTTGGGGTCATCAGTTTCCCTCGTACCAAGTTTCAAATTTCTGAGATTTCTGGAAGTGCCTCATTAATTCACGTCTTTTTTCATTTTTAAATATTTATATATACATCGCTCCAGCCCGACTTGCTTTTATATATATAGATGACGGATAAGCATGAGCACGTTGAAAAGTGCAGACTTCCACTTCGAGATTCATATCTCCTAAACGGTTTATGATATTAAGAAACGGTTTGCGCCATCAGACGCCTCATTTATCGCTCTAAATCTTTGTTTCTAAACCATATCCTCGTATCTCCCATATTAAGGGGGTAAATTGAGTTCAAATATTGGATAGGGTGAAATTTGGGTGCATTTTTAACATTTTACATTACAATTTGCCTACTTATGTATAAGCTAGAATCATGAAATTTGGTACACATATGTCCCTTAATGGTGCCAATGTGCACACCTAGCGCGATCATCCTATCATTCTTATAAGTGTGTCAAACATTGAAATTTACTTGTAAAAATCACCAAATTTACGAACAATCCAGAAATACGGCCACATTTAACGTATAAGGGAGAGAGATACGACAAAATGTCACAGGACCAAAGTTGTAGATCACTCCGAATTGAAGGGACATTGTGCCATCCGTTTTGTGATACGACTTACCGTTTAGCCAAAAAATAGCTCAAAAGGAATGTCTGCACAGTCATTAAAATTGCCTCCATATTTCGATATCTTTGGGGGTAAAAAGTGAAAAATTTGAACATCTTGGAATTTTCCCGTCGGTTAGGGACCAAAAGCTATATATTCACCAAATTTCAATTGTCTACCTCGTCTGGCAGGTTGTGCCGCCATCTTGATTTGGGGGGATAGGGGATAAAAATGAGGAAATTCCCAAAAATTTTTAAGCCCACGAAACCTATAGGTTATCGTTTTGGATATACTATACGACTGTGTTCTTATGCTGAGCCCAAAATTTGAGCCCCCCCTGCGTGCCCCCTTCAGGGAATTTTGAGAATTTCGGATTTTTCTAGGGATCTTGGGGTCATCAGTTTCCCTCGTACCAAGTTTCAAATTTCTGAGATTTCTGGAAGTGCCTCATTAATTCACGTCTTTTTTCATTTTTAAATATTTATATATACATCGCTCCAGCCCGACTTGCTTTTATATATATAGATAGATGACGGATAAGCATGAGCACGTTGAAAAGTGCAGACTTCCACTTCGAGATTCATATCTCCTAAACGGTTTATGATATTAAGAAACGGTTTGCGCCATCAGACGCCTCATTTATCGCTCTAAATCCTTGTTTCTAAACCATATCCTCGTATCTCCCATATTAAGGGGGTAAATTGAGTTCAAATATTGGATAGGGTGAAATTTGGGTGCATTTTTAACATTTTACATTACAATTTGCCTACTTATGTATAAGCTAGAATCATGAAATTTGGTACACATATGTCCCTTAATGGTGCCAATGTGCACACCTAGCGCGATCATCCTATCATTCTTATAAGTGTGTCAAACATTGAAATTTACTTGTAAAAATCACCAAATTTACGAACAATCCAGAAATACGGCCACATTTAACGTATAAGGGAGAGAGATACGACAAAATGTCACAGGACCAAAGTTGTAGATCACTCCGAATTGAAGGGACATTGTGCCATCCGTTTTGTGATACGACTTACCGTTTAGCCAAAAAATAGCTCAAAAGGAATGTCTGCACAGTCATTAAAATTGCCTCCATATTTCGATATCTTTGGGGGTAAAAAGTGAAAAATTTGAACATCTTGGAATTTTCCCGTCGGTTAGGGACCAAAAGCTATATATTCACCAAATTTCAATTGTCTACCTCGTCTGGCAGGTTGTGCCGCCATCTTGATTTGGGGGGATAGGGGATAAAAATGAGGAAATTCCCGAAAATTTTTAAGCCCACGAAACCTATAGGTTATCGTTTTGGATATACTATACGACTGTGTTATTATGCTGAGCCCAAAATTTGAGCCCCCCCAGCGTGCCCCCTTCAGGGAATTTTGAGAATTTCGGATTTTTCTAGGGATCTTGGGGTCATCAGTTTCCCTCGTACCAAGTTTCAAATTTCTGAGATTTCTGGAAGTGCCTCATTAATTCACGTCTTTTTTCATTTTTAAATATTTATATATACATCGCTCCAGCCCGACTTGCTTTTATATATATAGATGACGGATAAGCATGAGCACGTTGAAAAGTGCAGACTTCCACTTCGAGATTCATATCTCCTAAACGGTTTATGATATTAAGAAACGGTTTGCGCCATCAGACGCCTCATTTATCGCTCTAAATCTTTGTTTCTAAACCATATCCTCGTATCTCCCATATTAAGGGGGTAAATTGAGTTCAAATATTGGATAGGGTGAAATTTGGGTGCATTTTTAACATTTTACATTACAATTTGCCTACTTATGTATAAGCTAGAATCATGAAATTTGGTACACATATGTCCCTTAATGGTGCCAATGTGCACACCTAGCGCGATCATCCTATCATTCTTATAAGTGTGTCAAACATTGAAATTTACTTGTAAAAATCACCAAATTTACGAACAATCCAGAAATACGGCCACATTTAACGTATAAGGGAGAGAGATACGACAAAATGTCACAGGACCAAAGTTGTAGATCACTCCGAATTGAAGGGACATTGTGCCATCCGTTTTGTGATACGACTTACCGTTTAGCCAAAAAATAGCTCAAAAGGAATGTCTGCACAGTCATTAAAATTGCCTCCATATTTCGATATCTTTGGGGGTAAAAAGTGAAAAATTTGAACATCTTGGAATTTTCCCGTCGGTTAGGGACCAAAAGCTATATATTCACCAAATTTCAATTGTCTACCTCGTCTGGCAGGTTGTGCCGCCATCTTGATTTGGGGGGATAGGGGATAAAAATGAGGAAATTCCCGAAAATTTTTAAGCCCACGAAACCTATAGGTTATCGTTTTGGATATACTATACGACTGTGTTATTATGCTGAGCCCAAATTTTGAGCCCCCCCAGCGTGCCCCCTTCAGGGAATTTTGAGAATTTCGGATTTTTCTAGGGATCTTGGGGTCATCAGTTTCCCTCGTACCAAGTTTCAAATTTCTGAGATTTCTGGAAGTGCCTCATTAATTCACGTCTTTTTTCATTTTTAAATATTTATATATACATCGCTCCAGCCCGACTTGCTTTTATATATATAGATGACGGATAAGCATGAGCACGTTGAAAAGTGCAGACTTCCACTTCGAGATTCATATCTCCTAAACGGTTTATGATATTAAGAAACGGTTTGCGCCATCAGACGCCTCATTTATCGCTCTAAATCTTTGTTTCTAAACCATATCCTCGTATCTCCCATATTAAGGGGGTAAATTGAGTTCAAATATTGGATAGGGTGAAATTTGGGTGCATTTTTAACATTTTACATTACAATTTGCCTACTTATGTATAAGCTAGAATCATGAAATTTGGTACACATATGTCCCTTAATGGTGCCAATGTGCACACCTAGCGCGATCATCCTATCATTCTTATAAGTGTGTCAAACATTGAAATTTACTTGTAAAAATCACCAAATTTACGAACAATCCAGAAATACGGCCACATTTAACGTATAAGGGAGAGAGATACGACAAAATGTCACAGGACCAAAGTTGTAGATCACTCCGAATTGAAGGGACATTGTGCCATCCGTTTTGTGATACGACTTACCGTTTAGCCAAAAAATAGCTCAAAAGGAATGTCTGCACAGTCATTAAAATTGCCTCCATATTTCGATATCTTTGGGGGTAAAAAGTGAAAAATTTGAACATCTTGGAATTTTCCCGTCGGTTAGGGACCAAAAGCTATATATTCACCAAATTTCAATTGTCTACCTCGTCTGGCAGGTTGTGCCGCCATCTTGATTTGGGGGGATAGGGGATAAAAATGAGGAAATTCCCAAAAATTTTTAAGCCCACGAAACCTATAGGTTATCGTTTTGGATATACTATACGACTGTGTTCTTATGCTGAGCCCAAAATTTGAGCCCCCCCTGCGTGCCCCCTTCAGGGAATTTTGAGAATTTCGGATTTTTCTAGGGATCTTGGGGTCATCAGTTTCCCTCGTACCAAGTTTCAAATTTCTGAGATTTCTGGAAGTGCCTCATTAATTCACGTCTTTTTTCATTTTTAAATATTTATATATACATCGCTCCAGCCCGACTTGCTTTTATATATATAGATAGATGACGGATAAGCATGAGCACGTTGAAAAGTGCAGACTTCCACTTCGAGATTCATATCTCCTAAACGGTTTATGATATTAAGAAACGGTTTGCGCCATCAGACGCCTCATTTATCGCTCTAAATCTTTGTTTCTAAACCATATCCTCGTATCTCCCATATTAAGGGGGTAAATTGAGTTCAAATATTGGATAGGGTGAAATTTGGGTGCATTTTTAACATTTTACATTACAATTTGCCTACTTATGTATAAGCTAGAATCATGAAATTTGGTACACATATGTCCCTTAATGGTGCCAATGTGCACACCTAGCGCGATCATCCTATCATTCTTATAAGTGTGTCAAACATTGAAATTTACTTGTAAAAATCACCAAATTTACGAACAATCCAGAAATACGGCCACATTTAACGTATAAGGGAGAGAGATACGACAAAATGTCACAGGACCAAAGTTGTAGATCACTCCGAATTGAAGGGACGTTGTGCCATCCGTTTTGTGATACGACTTACCGTTTAGCCAAAAAATAGCTCAAAAGGAATGTCTGCACAGTCATTAAAATTGCCTCCATATTTCGATATCTTTGGGGGTAAAAAGTGAAAAATTTGAACATCTTGGAATTTTCCCGTCGGTTAGGGACCAAAAGCTATATATTCACCAAATTTCAATTGTCTACCTCGTCTGGCAGGTTGTGCCGCCATCTTGATTTGGGGGGATAGGGGATAAAAATGAGGAAATTCCCGAAAATTTTTAAGCCCACGAAACCTATAGGTTATCGTTTTGAATATACTATACGACTGTGTTCTTATGCTGAGCCCAAAATTTGAGCCCCCCCTGCGTGCCCCCTTCAGGGAATTTTGAGAATTTCGGATTTTTCTAGGGATCTTGGGGTCACCAGTTTCCCTCGTACCAAGTTTCAAATTTCTGAGATTTCTGGAAGTGCCTCATTAATTCACGTCTTTTTTCATTTTTAAATATTTATATATACATCGCTCCAGCCCGACTTGCTTTTATATATATAGATGACGGATAAGCATGAGCACGTTGAAAAGTGCAGACTTCCACTTCGAGATTCATATCTCCTAAACGGTTTATGATATTAAGAAACGGTTTGCGCCATCAGACGCCTCATTTATCGCTCTAAATCCTTGTTTCTAAACCATATCCTCGTATCTCCCATATTAAGGGGGTAAATTGAGTTCAAATATTGGATAGGGTGAAATTTGGGTGCATTTTTAACATTTTACATTACAATTTGCCTACTTATGTATAAGCTAGAATCATGAAATTTGGTACACATATGTCCCTTAATGGTGCCAATGTGCACACCTAGCGCGATCATCCTATCATTCTTATAAGTGTGTCAAACATTGAAATTTACTTGTAAAAATCACCAAATTTACGAACAATCCAGAAATACGGCCACATTTAACGTATAAGGGAGAGAGATACGACAAAATGTCACAGGACCAAAGTTGTAGATCACTCCGAATTGAAGGGACATTGTGCCATCCGTTTTGTGATACGACTTACCGTTTAGCCAAAAAATAGCTCAAAAGGAATGTCTGCACAGTCATTAAAATTGCCTCCATATTTCGATATCTTTGGGGGTAAAAAGTGAAAAATTTGAACATCTTGGAATTTTCCCGTCGGTTAGGGACCAAAAGCTATATATTCACCAAATTTCAATTGTCTACCTCGTCTGGCAGGTTGTGCCGCCATCTTGATTTGGGGGGATAGGGGATAAAAATGAGGAAATTCCCGAAAATTTTTAAGCCCACGAAACCTATAGGTTATCGTTTTGGATATACTATACGACTGTGTTATTATGCTGAGCCCAAAATTTGAGCCCCCCCAGCGTGCCCCCTTCAGGGAATTTTGAGAATTTCGGATTTTTCTAGGGATCTTGGGGTCATCAGTTTCCCTCGTACCAAGTTTCAAATTTCTGAGATTTCTGGAAGTGCCTCATTAATTCACGTCTTTTTTCATTTTTAAATATTTATATATACATCGCTCCAGCCCGACTTGCTTTTATATATATAGATGACGGATAAGCATGAGCACGTTGAAAAGTGCAGACTTCCACTTCGAGATTCATATCTCCTAAACGGTTTATGATATTAAGAAACGGTTTGCGCCATCAGACGCCTCATTTATCGCTCTAAATCTTTGTTTCTAAACCATATCCTCGTATCTCCCATATTAAGGGGGTAAATTGAGTTCAAATATTGGATAGGGTGAAATTTGGGTGCATTTTTAACATTTTACATTACAATTTGCCTACTTATGTATAAGCTAGAATCATGAAATTTGGTACACATATGTCCCTTAATGGTGCCAATGTGCACACCTAGCGCGATCATCCTATCATTCTTATAAGTGTGTCAAACATTGAAATTTACTTGTAAAAATCACCAAATTTACGAACAATCCAGAAATACGGCCACATTTAACGTATAAGGGAGAGAGATACGACAAAATGTCACAGGACCAAAGTTGTAGATCACTCCGAATTGAAGGGACATTGTGCCATCCGTTTTGTGATACGACTTACCGTTTAGCCAAAAAATAGCTCAAAAGGAATGTCTGCACAGTCATTAAAATTGCCTCCATATTTCGATATCTTTGGGGGTAAAAAGTGAAAAATTTGAACATCTTGGAATTTTCCCGTCGGTTAGGGACCAAAAGCTATATATTCACCAAATTTCAATTGTCTACCTCGTCTGGCAGGTTGTGCCGCCATCTTGATTTGGGGGGATAGGGGATAAAAATGAGGAAATTCCCGAAAATTTTTAAGCCCACGAAACCTATAGGTTATCGTTTTGGATATACTATACGACTGTGTTATTATGCTGAGCCCAAAATTTGAGCCCCCCCAGCGTGCCCCCTTCAGGGAATTTTGAGAATTTCGGATTTTTCTAGGGATCTTGGGGTCATCAGTTTCCCTCGTACCAAGTTTCAAATTTCTGAGATTTCTGGAAGTGCCTCATTAATTCACGTCTTTTTTCATTTTTAAATATTTATATATACATCGCTCCAGCCCGACTTGCTTTTATATATATAGATGACGGATAAGCATGAGCACGTTGAAAAGTGCAGACTTCCACTTCGAGATTCATATCTCCTAAACGGTTTATGATATTAAGAAACGGTTTGCGCCATCAGACGCCTCATTTATCGCTCTAAATCTTTGTTTCTAAACCATATCCTCGTATCTCCCATATTAAGGGGGTAAATTGAGTTCAAATATTGGATAGGGTGAAATTTGGGTGCATTTTTAACATTTTACATTACAATTTGCCTACTTATGTATAAGCTAGAATCATGAAATTTGGTACACATATGTCCCTTAATGGTGCCAATGTGCACACCTAGCGCGATCATCCTATCATTCTTATAAGTGTGTCAAACATTGAAATTTACTTGTAAAAATCACCAAATTTACGAACAATCCAGAAATACGGCCACATTTAACGTATAAGGGAGAGAGATACGACAAAATGTCACAGGACCAAAGTTGTAGATCACTCCGAATTGAAGGGACATTGTGCCATCCGTTTTGTGATACGACTTACCGTTTAGCCAAAAAATAGCTCAAAAGGAATGTCTGCACAGTCATTAAAATTGCCTCCATATTTCGATATCTTTGGGGGTAAAAAGTGAAAAATTTGAACATCTTGGAATTTTCCCGTCGGTTAGGGACCAAAAGCTATATATTCACCAAATTTCAATTGTCTACCTCGTCTGGCAGGTTGTGCCGCCATCTTGATTTGGGGGGATAGGGGATAAAAATGAGGAAATTCCCGAAAATTTTTAAGCCCACGAAACCTATAGGTTATCGTTTTGGATATACTATACGACTGTGTTATTATGCTGAGCCCAAAATTTGAGCCCCCCCAGCGTGCCCCCTTCAGGGAATTTTGAGAATTTCGGATTTTTCTAGGGATCTTGGGGTCATCAGTTTCCCTCGTACCAAGTTTCAAATTTCTGAGATTTCTGGAAGTGCCTCATTAATTCACGTCTTTTTTCATTTTTAAATATTTATATATACATCGCTCCAGCCCGACTTGCTTTTATATATATAGATGACGGATAAGCATGAGCACGTTGAAAAGTGCAGACTTCCACTTCGAGATTCATATCTCCTAAACGGTTTATGATATTAAGAAACGGTTTGCGCCATCAGACGCCTCATTTATCGCTCTAAATCTTTGTTTCTAAACCATATCCTCGTATCTCCCATATTAAGGGGGTAAATTGAGTTCAAATATTGGATAGGGTGAAATTTGGGTGCATTTTTAACATTTTACATTACAATTTGCCTACTTATGTATAAGCTAGAATCATGAAATTTGGTACACATATGTCCCTTAATGGTGCCAATGTGCACACCTAGCGCGATCATCCTATCATTCTTATAAGTGTGTCAAACATTGAAATTTACTTGTAAAAATCACCAAATTTACGAACAATCCAGAAATACGGCCACATTTAACGTATAAGGGAGAGAGATACGACAAAATGTCACAGGACCAAAGTTGTAGATCACTCCGAATTGAAGGGACACTGTGCCATCCGTTTTGTGATACGACTTACCGTTTAGCCAAAAAATAGCTCAAAAGGAATGTCTGCACAGTCATTAAAATTGCCTCCATATTTCGATATCTTTGGGGGTAAAAAGTGAAAAATTTGAACATCTTGGAATTTTCCCGTCGGTTAGGGACCAAAAGCTATATATTCACCAAATTTCAATTGTCTACCTCGTCTGGCAGGTTGTGCCGCCATCTTGATTTGGGGGGATAGGGGATAAAAATGAGGAAATTCCCAAAAATTTTTAAGCCCACGAAACCTATAGGTTATCGTTTTGGATATACTATACGACTGTGTTCTTATGCTGAGCCCAAAATTTGAGCCCCCCCTGCGTGCCCCCTTCAGGGAATTTTGAGAATTTCGGATTTTTCTAGGGATCTTGGGGTCATCAGTTTCCCTCGTACCAAGTTTCAAATTTCTGAGATTTCTGGAAGTGCCTCATTAATTCACGTCTTTTTTCATTTTTAAATATTTATATATACATCGCTCCAGCCCGACTTGCTTTTATATATATAGATAGATGACGGATAAGCATGAGCACGTTGAAAAGTGCAGACTTCCACTTCGAGATTCATATCTCCTAAACGGTTTATGATATTAAGAAACGGTTTGCGCCATCAGACGCCTCATTTATCGCTCTAAATCCTTGTTTCTAAACCATATCCTCGTATCTCCCATATTAAGGGGGTAAATTGAGTTCAAATATTGGATAGGGTGAAATTTGGGTGCATTTTTAACATTTTACATTACAATTTTCCTACTTATGTATAAGCTAGAATCATGAAATTTGGTACACATATGTCCCTTAATGGTGCCAATGTGCACACCTAGCGCGATCATCCTATCATTCTTATAAGTGTGTCAAACATTGAAATTTACTTGTAAAAATCACCAAATTTACGAACAATCCAGAAATACGGCCACATTTAACGTATAAGGGAGAGAGATACGACAAAATGTCACAGGACCAAAGTTGTAGATCACTCCGAATTGAAGGGACATTGTGCCATCCGTTTTGTGATACGACTTACCGTTTAGCCAAAAAATAGCTCAAAAGGAATGTCTGCACAGTCATTAAAATTGCCTCCATATTTCGATATCTTTGGGGGTAAAAAGTGAAAAATTTGAACATCTTGGAATTTTCCCGTCGGTTAGGGACCAAAAGCTATATATTCACCAAATTTCAATTGTCTACCTCGTCTGGCAGGTTGTGCCGCCATCTTGATTTGGGGGGATAGGGGATAAAAATGAGGAAATTCCCGAAAATTTTTAAGCCCACGAAACCTATAGGTTATCGTTTTGGATATACTATACGACTGTGTTCTTATGCTGAGCCCAAAATTTGAGCCCCCCCTGCGTGCCCCCTTCAGGGAATTTTGAGAATTTCGGATTTTTCTAGGGATCTTGGGGTCATCAGTTTCCCTCGTACCAAGTTTCAAATTTCTGAGATTTCTGGAAGTGCCTCATTAATTCACGTCTTTTTTCATTTTTAAATATTTATATATACATCGCTCCAGCCCGACTTGCTTTTATATATATAGATAGATGACGGATAAGCATGAGCACGTTGAAAAGTGCAGACTTCCACTTCGAGATTCATATCTCCTAAACGGTTTATGATATTAAGAAACGGTTTGCGCCATCAGACGCCTCATTTATCGCTCTAAATCCTTGTTTCTAAACCATATCCTCGTATCTCCCATATTAAGGGGGTAAATTGAGTTCAAATATTGGATAGGGTGAAATTTGGGTGCATTTTTAACATTTTACATTACAATTTTCCTACTTTTGTATAAGCTAGAATCATGAAATTTGGTACACATATGTCCCTTAATGGTGCCAATGTGCACACCTAGCGCGATCATCCTATCATTCTTATAAGTGTGTCAAACATTGAAATTTACTTGTAAAAATCACCAAATTTACGAACAATCCAGAAATACGGCCACATTTAACGTATAAGGGAGAGAGATACGACAAAATGTCACAGGACCAAAGTTGTAGATCACTCCGAATTGAAGGGACATTGTGCCATCCGTTTTGTGATACGACTTACCGTTTAGCCAAAAAATAGCTCAAAAGGAATGTCTGCACAGTCATTAAAATTGCCTCCATATTTCGATATCTTTGGGGGTAAAAAGTGAAAAATTTGAACATCTTGGAATTTTCCCGTCGGTTAGGGACCAAAAGCTATATATTCACCAAATTTCAATTGTCTACCTCGTCTGGCAGGTTGTGCCGCCATCTTGATTTGGGGGGATAGGGGATAAAAATGAGGAAATTCCCGAAAATTTTTAAGCCCACGAAACCTATAGGTTATCGTTTTGGATATACTATACGACTGTGTTCTTATGCTGAGCCCAAAATTTGAGCCCCCCCAGCGTGCCCCCTTCAGGGAATTTTGAGAATTTCGGATTTTTCTAGGGATCTTGGGGTCATCAGTTTCCCTCGTACCAAGTTTCAAATTTCTGAGATTTCTGGAAGTGCCTCATTAATTCACGTCTTTTTTCATTTTTAAATATTTATATATACATCGCTCCAGCCCGACTTGCTTTTATATATATAGATGACGGATAAGCATGAGCACGTTGAAAAGTGCAGACTTCCACTTCGAGATTCATATCTCCTAAACGGTTTATGATATTAAGAAACGGTTTGCGCCATCAGACGCCTCATTTATCGCTCTAAATCTTTGTTTCTAAACCATATCCTCGTATCTCCCATATTAAGGGGGTAAATTGAGTTCAAATATTGGATAGGGTGAAATTTGGGTGCATTTTTAACATTTTACATTACAATTTGCCTACTTATGTATAAGCTAGAATCATGAAATTTGGTACACATATGTCCCTTAATGGTGCCAATGTGCACACCTAGCGCGATCATCCTATCATTCTTATAAGTGTGTCAAACATTGAAATTTACTTGTAAAAATCACCAAATTTACGAACAATCCAGAAATACGGCCACATTTAACGTATAAGGGAGAGAGATACGACAAAATGTCACAGGACCAAAGTTGTAGATCACTCCGAATTGAAGGGACATTGTGCCATCCGTTTTGTGATACGACTTACCGTTTAGCCAAAAAATAGCTCAAAAGGAATGTCTGCACAGTCATTAAAATTGCCTCCATATTTCGATATCTTTGGGGGTAAAAAGTGAAAAATTTGAACATCTTGGAATTTTCCCGTCGGTTAGGGACCAAAAGCTATATATTCACCAAATTTCAATTGTCTACCTCGTCTGGCAGGTTGTGCCGCCATCTTGATTTGGGGGGATAGGGGATAAAAATGAGGAAATTCCCAAAAATTTTTAAGCCCACGAAACCTATAGGTTATCGTTTTGGATATACTATACGACTGTGTTCTTATGCTGAGCCCAAAATTTGAGCCCCCCCTGCGTGCCCCCTTCAGGGAATTTTGAGAATTTCGGATTTTTCTAGGGATCTTGGGGTCATCAGTTTCCCTCGTACCAAGTTTCAAATTTCTGAGATTTCTGGAAGTGCCTCATTAATTCACGTCTTTTTTCATTTTTAAATATTTATATATACATCGCTCCAGCCCGACTTGCTTTTATATATATAGATAGATGACGGATAAGCATGAGCACGTTGAAAAGTGCAGACTTCCACTTCGAGATTCATATCTCCTAAACGGTTTATGATATTAAGAAACGGTTTGCGCCATCAGACGCCTCATTTATCGCTCTAAATCCTTGTTTCTAAACCATATCCTCGTATCTCCCATATTAAGGGGGTAAATTGAGTTCAAATATTGGATAGGGTGAAATTTGGGTGCATTTTTAACATTTTACATTACAATTTTCCTACTTATGTATAAGCTAGAATCATGAAATTTGGTACACATATGTCCCTTAATGGTGCCAATGTGCACACCTAGCGCGATCATCCTATCATTCTTATAAGTGTGTCAAACATTGAAATTTACTTGTAAAAATCACCAAATTTACGAACAATCCAGAAATACGGCCACATTTAACGTATAAGGGAGAGAGATACGACAAAATGTCACAGGACCAAAGTTGTAGATCACTCCGAATTGAAGGGACATTGTGCCATCCGTTTTGTGATACGACTTACCGTTTAGCCAAAAAATAGCTCAAAAGGAATGTCTGCACAGTCATTAAAATTGCCTCCATATTTCGATATCTTTGGGGGTAAAAAGTGAAAAATTTGAACATCTTGGAATTTTCCCGTCGGTTAGGGACCAAAAGCTATATATTCACCAAATTTCAATTGTCTACCTCGTCTGGCAGGTTGTGCCGCCATCTTGATTTGGGGGGATAGGGGATAAAAATGAGGAAATTCCCGAAAATTTTTAAGCCCACGAAACCTATAGGTTATCGTTTTGGATATACTATACGACTGTGTTCTTATGCTGAGCCCAAAATTTGAGCCCCCCCTGCGTGCCCCCTTCAGGGAATTTTGAGAATTTCGGATTTTTCTAGGGATCTTGGGGTCATCAGTTTCCCTCGTACCAAGTTTCAAATTTCTGAGATTTCTGGAAGTGCCTCATTAATTCACGTCTTTTTTCATTTTTAAATATTTATATATACATCGCTCCAGCCCGACTTGCTTTTATATATATAGATAGATGACGGATAAGCATGAGCACGTTGAAAAGTGCAGACTTCCACTTCGAGATTCATATCTCCTAAACGGTTTATGATATTAAGAAACGGTTTGCGCCATCAGACGCCTCATTTATCGCTCTAAATCCTTGTTTCTAAACCATATCCTCGTATCTCCCATATTAAGGGGGTAAATTGAGTTCAAATATTGGATAGGGTGAAATTTGGGTGCATTTTTAACATTTTACATTACAATTTTCCTACTTTTGTATAAGCTAGAATCATGAAATTTGGTACACATATGTCCCTTAATGGTGCCAATGTGCACACCTAGCGCGATCATCCTATCATTCTTATAAGTGTGTCAAACATTGAAATTTACTTGTAAAAATCACCAAATTTACGAACAATCCAGAAATACGGCCACATTTAACGTATAAGGGAGAGAGATACGACAAAATGTCACAGGACCAAAGTTGTAGATCACTCCGAATTGAAGGGACATTGTGCCATCCGTTTTGTGATACGACTTACCGTTTAGCCAAAAAATAGCTCAAAAGGAATGTCTGCACAGTCATTAAAATTGCCTCCATATTTCGATATCTTTGGGGGTAAAAAGTGAAAAATTTGAACATCTTGGAATTTTCCCGTCGGTTAGGGACCAAAAGCTATATATTCACCAAATTTCAATTGTCTACCTCGTCTGGCAGGTTGTGCCGCCATCTTGATTTGGGGGGATAGGGGATAAAAATGAGGAAATTCCCGAAAATTTTTAAGCCCACGAAACCTATAGGTTATCGTTTTGGATATACTATACGACTGTGTTCTTATGCTGAGCCCAAAATTTGAGCCCCCCCAGCGTGCCCCCTTCAGGGAATTTTGAGAATTTCGGATTTTTCTAGGGATCTTGGGGTCATCAGTTTCCCTCGTACCAAGTTTCAAATTTCTGAGATTTCTGGAAGTGCCTCATTAATTCACGTCTTTTTTCATTTTTAAATATTTATATATACATCGCTCCAGCCCGACTTGCTTTTATATATATAGATAGATGACGGATAAGCATGAGCACGTTGAAAAGTGCAGACTTCCACTTCGAGATTCATATCTCCTAAACGGTTTATGATATTAAGAAACGGTTTGCGCCATCAGACGCCTCATTTATCGCTCTAAATCTTTGTTTCTAAACCATATCCTCGTATCTCCCATATTAAGGGGGTAAATTGAGTTCAATTATTGGATAGGGTGAAATTTGGGTGCATTTTTAACATTTTACATTACAATTTGCCTACTTATGTATAAGCTAGAATCATGAAATTTGGTACACATATGTCCCTTAATGGTGCCAATGTGCACACCTAGCGCGATCATCCTATCATTCTTATAAGTGTGTCAAACATTGAAATTTACTTGTAAAAATCACCAAATTTACGAACAATCCAGAAATACGGCCACATTTAACGTATAAGGGAGAGAGATACGACAAAATGTCACAGGACCAAAGTTGTAGATCACTCCGAATTGAAGGGACATTGTGCCATCCGTTTTGTGATACGACTTACCGTTTAGCCAAAAAATAGCTCAAAAGGAATGTCTGCACAGTCATTAAAATTGCCTCCATATTTCGATATCTTTGGGGGTAAAAAGTGAAAAATTTGAACATCTTGGAATTTTCCCGTCGGTTAGGGACCAAAAGCTATATATTCACCAAATTTCAATTGTCTACCTCGTCTGGCAGGTTGTGCCGCCATCTTGATTTGGGGGGATAGGGGATAAAAATGAGGAAATTCCCGAAAATTTTTAAGCCCACGAAACCTATAGGTTATCGTTTTGGATATACTATACGACTGTGTTATTATGCTGAGCCCAAAATTTGAGCCCCCCCAGCGTGCCCCCTTCAGGGAATTTTGAGAATTTCGGATTTTTCTAGGGATCTTGGGGTCATCAGTTTCCCTCGTACCAAGTTTCAAATTTCTGAGATTTCTGGAAGTGCCTCATTAATTCACGTCTTTTTTCATTTTTAAATATTTATATATACATCGCTCCAGCCCGACTTGCTTTTATATATATAGATGACGGATAAGCATGAGCACGTTGAAAAGTGCAGACTTCCACTTCGAGATTCATATCTCCTAAACGGTTTATGATATTAAGAAACGGTTTGCGCCATCAGACGCCTCATTTATCGCTCTAAATCTTTGTTTCTAAACCATATCCTCGTATCTCCCATATTAAGGGGGTAAATTGAGTTCAAATATTGGATAGGGTGAAATTTGGGTGCATTTTTAACATTTTACATTACAATTTGCCTACTTATGTATAAGCTAGAATCATGAAATTTGGTACACATATGTCCTTTAATGGTGCCAATGTGCACACCTAGCGCGATCATCCTATCATTCTTATAAGTGTGTCAAACATTGAAATTTACTTGTAAAAATCACCAAATTTACGAACAATCCAGAAATACGGCCACATTTAACGTATAAGGGAGAGAGATACGACAAAATGTCACAGGACCAAAGTTGTAGATCACTCCGAATTGAAGGGACGTTGTGCCATCCGTTTTGTGATACGACTTACCGTTTAGCCAAAAAATAGCTCAAAAGGAATGTCTGCACAGTCATTAAAATTGCCTCCATATTTCGATATCTTTGGGGGTAAAAAGTGAAAAATTTGAACATCTTGGAATTTTCCCGTCGGTTAGGGACCAAAAGCTATATATTCACCAAATTTCAATTGTCTACCTCGTCTGGCAGGTTGTGCCGCCATCTTGATTTGGGGGGATAGGGGATAAAAATGAGGAAATTCCCGAAAATTTTTAAGCCCACGAAACCTATAGGTTATCGTTTTGAATATACTATACGACTGTGTTCTTATGCTGAGCCCAAAATTTGAGCCCCCCCTGCGTGCCCCCTTCAGGGAATTTTGAGAATTTCGGATTTTTCTAGGGATCTTGGGGTCACCAGTTTCCCTCGTACCAAGTTTCAAATTTCTGAGATTTCTGGAAGTGCCTCATTAATTCACGTCTTTTTTCATTTTTAAATATTTATATATACATCGCTCCAGCCCGACTTGCTTTTATATATATAGATGACGGATAAGCATGAGCACGTTGAAAAGTGCAGACTTCCACTTCGAGATTCATATCTCCTAAACGGTTTATGATATTAAGAAACGGTTTGCGCCATCAGACGCCTCATTTATCGCTCTAAATCTTTGTTTCTAAACCATATCCTCGTATCTCCCATATTAAGGGGGTAAATTGAGTTCAAATATTGGATAGGGTGAAATTTGGGTGCATTTTTAACATTTTACATTACAATTTGCCTACTTATGTATAAGCTAGAATCATGAAATTTGGTACACATATGTCCCTTAATGGTGCCAATGTGCACACCTAGCGCGATCATCCTATCATTCTTATAAGTGTGTCAAACATTGAAATTTACTTGTAAAAATCACCAAATTTACGAACAATCCAGAAATACGGCCACATTTAACGTATAAGGGAGAGAGATACGACAAAATGTCACAGGACCAAAGTTGTAGATCACTCCGAATTGAAATGACATTGTGCCATCCGTTTTGTGATACGACTTACCGTTTAGCCAAAAAATAGCTCAAAAGGAATGTCTGCACAGTCATTAAAATTGCCTCCATATTTCGATATCTTTGGGGGTAAAAAGTGAAAAATTTGAACATCTTGGAATTTTCCCGTCGGTTAGGGACCAAAAGCTATATATTCACCAAATTTCAATTGTCTACCTCGTCTGGCAGGTTGTGCCGCCATCTTGATTTGGGGGGATAGGGGATAAAAATGAGGAAATTCCCGAAAATTTTTAAGCCCACGAAACCTATAGGTTATCGTTTTGGATATACTATACGACTGTGTTATTATGCTGAGCCCAAAATTTGAGCCCCCCCAGCGTGCCCCCTTCAGGGAATTTTGAGAATTTCGGATTTTTCTAGGGATCTTGGGGTCATCAGTTTCCCTCGTACCAAGTTTCAAATTTCTGAGATTTCTGGAAGTGCCTCATTAATTCACGTCTTTTTTCATTTTTAAATATTTATATATACATCGCTCCAGCCCGACTTGCTTTTATATATATAGATATTCCACAAACCCGGGTACATTTTGCTGTCTGTACATCCGCCCTCCCCCCCCCACCTTTCTAATTCCCGATCGTCACTGCTGATGTGGGCGGTAGAATAAACCCACGGTATTTGCTGCCTGTCGTAAAAGGCGCCTGAAAGGGGAGCCAGGAGCTGGGTCGACATTCAGAAGTATCGTGACGGCACATCTCATCAGTGGGATGGAAAGAAAGGGCTGCAAGGAAGATTGCAACCACGTCATCTTTCTCTCTTTGTCCAAAGGGCTACAAAATGCGAGAGTTTCAATGAGATCAGGGAATATGCAACGAGGAATGTTGTGGTTGCAGAAAAACGAGACACATATTTATCGCCCGTCAAAAAACCTGACGTTCGTTGTTTCCCGACACCTGATTTATAGAGGTAGATATACTCATCTAGATTATGTGAATAACAAACGAACGTTCAGTAATTGAGTAAAATTAAACGAACAGCAATAATTACATGATACACGTTCACTCTGTATTTCTGTTATAGATATAACAATGCCATGCAGTGGAAATAGCAGAATACGTCATCTGACAAGATTATGAAATATGAATAACATTCCCCGTCGGCTTCAATAACTGGCCGACTGCAGTCGCAGTGGTTCTCCGTTACCACTAAATTAAACATTCTGACAGCTCCAGCGCGAAGAGGAAACCCGAAGATACGTGCAGTAATGTTTATTTTGCATACGCCATCTGTCCATTCTTTCTAGAAGCTTATTTCGGACTGATTGTTTATTGACGAGCGCGCTAACAGCTCTGCAGAGACTAAGCTTGGAGGAGTGAAATAGTCATAACGTGGAGACACCAGGGAACTAACGAAACTCACGACGGACGGACAGGTGAAAATTATCTCGCTGAGACTCCCATCTATATATTTAAAAAATTTATGAAAACTAAAGTCAGTCAGTCCGGCCATTCTATCCGGTCGATTTCCTTCATTTTTTAAAAACTAAAATGTATTCAAGCACAGATTTGTCATCAGGTACTACAAATAACTTCCGCCTTCCTCAAATTATCTGATTTTTTCCATTTTTTGTCTCTTTGAAGCAATCATATCTTTGGTTCTAATTGAGGCACTGAGTTCGTTTTGGCCTAAGAACACTCAGTGGATCAAGCTCTTTCATTTCAGCTCTTAACTATTCAAATTGGTTGATTTTGAGGAAAGTTATGAGTGCACATTCAATTTGACGTCTCATTTTTTCAACATTTTTTCTCATTGAAGCAATCATACCTTTCGTTCTAACTGAGGTAGGCAGTTCGTTTTGGTCTAAAAACACTCCGTGGATCAAGCGCTTTCTCTTGAGGTAATCACTACTTAAATTGGTAGATTCTGAGTAAAGTCATGAGTACATCTGTCTCCATGACAAATATCTTTGAAGGACTTTTTAACAGTTCGGCGCGTAGTGTTGTTCCAAGGAATGTTTAATTCAATTCCCTTGTGTGGTGTATTTTCAAGTGTTTTGTTGACATACTACATTCTGTTACCACAGCAGATCATGTGCTTTATTTCATTAACTCGAAACTTTGCAAATACATCCGTGAAGGTAGTAACGAACAACGCCATACTTTGTACGTACATTGCGGGCGGAGCCAGCGGGAAACTGCTAGTGTTAATTAAGACAAATAACCAACAGTAGATAAGTAGGACTTTCACTCTCAGAACACGTAAGGACGAAATCACTATACGGCTAGCATGTGAAAGGTAGCTCTGAGGATTAGAATGCCTGTTGCTCACGGTAAAATGTTTCTTCAAATTTATTGTGCAATAATTTACTTTTATAAAATTTCTGTTGATCACGGTTAAATTCAAGTTTTATAAAACCTTTGATAAAGCATTTCATAAAATAGGACATGTTCTATTCCGTAAAATTAATTTTGCGAAACGAATCAATTAGCGACGTGAGAAGACTGTGAAGTTAGTTTGTAAACGTAAACAAATACTTCTAAAATGGCAGGATCTGAGTGGACTAAGGAGGCTGTTAGTGTTTGTATGAGGTTAAAATGCCAATGTATCACAATAGAAATGAAAGAAGGGAAGCAGAAAACTCAATCGCCGAATTGGTGTCACAAGTTCGACCGAACTCAAGCCAGGCTGAGGTGAAGGCGAAGATAAATGGGCTTCGAACTCAATTGTCGGTAGCATGTACACATCTTAGTTCAGAATTGAGTTCACAGACGGCCATCCTGATGCTTCCGCGGGTTTTCTAAAATAATTTTACCGTGAGCAACGGGCAGAAGGCTGCTCCATTTCAGGATGTATACATGGAGTTGATATGTAGTCAGTGGCGGTTCATGAAGTTTGATGATGGGAGTTCACATATTCAATTTCAAATGGTAGGTACTATACTTCGGTTCAGAGGGTCCCGAGTTCGATTCCTGGCCGGGTCGGGGATTTTAATCACTTCTGATTAATTCTTTTGGCTGGGAGACTGGGTGTTTGTGTCTGTCACAGCACTCTCCTCTTCATATTCAGACAACACACCAAATTACCAACCAATAGTGAATACACCCATCCATACAGGGCTGGAGTCAGGAAGGGCATCCGGTCGTAAAACAGGATCAAATCGATATGTTCGACGCGGTTCGCAAACACGACTGCACAGGTGTTAAAAATAGCGGTAGAATAGGAAGAAGAAGATAGCATTTTATCTTAAGGGCATCAAATGGTTCCCAGGTAAAATAAACATGAAATCAGACGATAAAGGTAAAACAAACCCTCACCTAAGTCAAAAACGTGGAAGTTGATCGTGTTGCAGGTGAATGTTTGTAGTGAAATAAATTTGAGTTTTGAACACACTACAACACGATTTAATTTTACAAGGTCGGTGCAGAAGTGGAAGCGGCCTTCCCAAAGACTTTATTTCTTATGTTTTAACAAGAGGAGGATTGAATATATTCACTATAGAGAAGGCATGTTACTGTATCCTTTCCCCTAATCCGTCGCTTATTTTCATAAATTCCCATCATCCAGCAAATCAAACTTCGTGTTTCTCTTCTATTTACATTCCCAATATTTATGATCATTGTTTAAATAAATAAATAAATAAATAAATAAATAAATAAATAAATAAATAAATAAATAAATATTGTATGGTACACGAACAGGTCTGGGTATAAAAACAAAGAGCTGATGCTGTAAGCCGGTCACAGGTGCATAATTCTCATCTGGCCCCAACAAGGCAAGTTCTCCAGACATCCAGCCAGTCCAGTTATGGCGAACAAGGAAGAAGAAAGGCTTCTCGAGTTCACTGGAACGTGCAAATTGAGGGAAATCTATGTCTCGCCAGAAGGAAACAAAACTTTGGTGAGATTAATAACTCGTAAGTAAACGGCACACTAGGGAGGGAAGAAGGGGATTATAAATCTCGTTAGAACAATCACATGAGAAGAAGAAAAGAAAGATGAAGAGAATGTCCGTTTGAAATAACATTCATGCGGTACGGTTTAGAGGGTCCTCGATTCGATTCTCGGCCAGGTCAGGGATTTTAATAGCATCTGGTTAATTTCTATGACTCGGGGACAGGGTGTTTATGTTTCTCCGAATGGACTCCTCATCATGGGCCACCACAAACTACGACAAATCCACGTAATTGTGAATAATACAACCCCACCCCAACATACACACAACGTTGCCATCAAAAACGACAACCGGCCTTAAAACAAGGCCGGAAGGATAAGAATGAGAATAAGAACAAGCCTCGTACCCGAAGGCTTCATGTGGATCGACCCTGTCACTCCCGTATACCGCTTTGTGTCTTAAGGGGTGTGGGAAAGCCTTATCTTGACAATTTCATTTGACAGAAAAGATGTCCCTATATCGCAGGAATAACCTTAAAGTTTTGACATTTTTACCACTGATAATTACAACCTTCTCCTCCGTACTGAACTGGAATGAAGAAGTCTGAGTGAGCAGCTGTGGATTTTTTTAATGCTCCATATTTTAGAAAAAGCCTCCGTGGCTCAGGTGGCAGCGCGCCGGCTTCTCACCGCTGGGTTTCATGGTTCAAATCCCGGCCACTCCATGTGAGATTTGCGCTGGACAAAGCGGAGGCGGACGGGTTTTTCTCCGGGTACTCCGGTTTTCCCTGTCATATTTCATTCCAGCAACACTCTCCAATATCATTTAATTTCATCTGTCATTGCCCCAGAACAGTGCGACAGGCTCCGGCACCCGGCACAATTCCTATCCTCGCCGCTAGATGGGGCTAGATTCGGCCAGATTCCTGACCCGGTCGAATGACTGGAAACAGGCTGTGAATTTTCATTTTCATATTTTAGAAAAATGTCATTAAAATTTGCTCTAAATTAGAAACCAATCAAGGGAAATACTTTTTCTAGCTCAGTAGCTACTCTGAAAAAAATGATCTCCTTAGCTTGTATACTTCATGAGATAATGGGTGAGAAATTTGAAAAAAGGCCAATTTTCAGAAAATAAGTAAGACAGAAAATTCATTCGCACATTTACTCATGAGAGCACCTAAAAACAGCCTGGTCTAGTAATGGCAAAACTTTTCAAAATATCGATTTATCGGTTTAATTACATTTAATACAATGATTAAAGGATTTATTATGTTTAATACGTCTTGACACAGATCAGAAAACAAACAACTAACATGATCTTCACTACAATGTCACATTATAAAAACGTTTACAGCCGAGAGATGTCATGATACATAGAAAAACAGTATATACCAGGTATATAGTGAATAGCTAATAATTTACACCGAAAAACCATATGAATAAACTACAAACGTATAATTTGTGTACGAAGTACATCTGATAATTATCAGCGCTCTATAAAATAATAAAACATTTTCTTCCCAACTTCTTCCTCAACACTGCAATTCCATTGGTTCGTGAGAAAAACATAATGATGATCTTATGCAGACTAGCACAAGCAAGGAAAAGCTTTCTTAAGAAAATAAATTTGCTCACTTCAAACATTGATATCGGAATTAGAAAGATGTTTTTGAAGACTTTCGTGTGGAGCGTGGCATTGCATGGAAGTGAAACATGGACGATAACTAGCTCAGAAAGAAAGAGAATAGAAGCTTTTGAAATGTGGTGTTACAGAAGAATGCTGAAGGTGAGATGGATAGATCGAATCACGAATGAAGAGATACTGAATCGAATTGGTGAGAGGAGATCGATTTGGCTAAATTTGACGAGAAGAAGAGATAGAATGATAGGACACATCTTAAGACACCCAGGACTTGTTCAGTTGGTTTTTGAAGGAAGTGTAGGTGGTAAGAACAGTAGGGGTAGACCAAGGTATGAATATGACAAGCAGATTAGAGCAGATGTAGGATGCAATAGTTACGTAGAAATGAAAAGGTTAGCACCGGATAGGGTGGCATGGAGAGCTGCATCAAACCAGTCTATGGACTTATGACTCAAACAACAAAAACAACAACAACGATCTTAGGTCAGTTTCCAATACCTTTTGCGTAAGTCATTTAGAAAAATCAGCTTGGATAACATTTTGCCATTTAATCGGTTTCTCTTTTCCGTGATGGTGTTACTGGCCTTTGAGAACAGTCTCTCTGCTGCGACAGCGGTCGCTATAATGCTCAAGTTTTGCCTAACTAACGTGTAATGCTGAGTTGTGATATTATCAAAGTATTTATTAAGTGAATTGAGAAATGAAAATTCAAATTTCGTAACTGTAGCATGCAAATATTGAAAGGGTCTGAAAAAAAGAATCAAATCGTAGCCAAAAGTATTAAATTAGACAGAAATATCGATATATTGGGCACAAAATATCGATATTAACAATATATCGGAGCTCAAAATATCGATGTCGATATATCGATATTTCTATCTCAAAATATCGATATTCGTTGGCCATCTCTAGCCTGGTCCATAGTCAGCATTACCTGAGTAGTTGTTATGACAGTGCCGGCAACTTCTTCACACACAATTCTGGAACAAATTTGTGAAACCCACAGCCTTCTTGATCAAACGGTTACAGAAATAGGTAACTTCAAAGAGAAGCAATTTCTCAACTGTGCGTTAATATTCTTATTGTTTTTTAATGTTTAGGGGCAATGTATCATAATAAATTATATACCATTTCATTCAGCAGAGTCAAATAATTTTATGAGGCAACATTTGGAAAAAAGTCATTTTAAAAAGAAATTGCTTTACCATTTCCTTTAATTTACCTTTATCTGGCCTGGCCGAGGTGCTAAATGCCTGCTCGGTTCATCCGAAAGCACGTGGGGTCGATTCCCCGTCAAGAAATCTAATAATTTAAGAAACGAGATTTCCACTTCCGGAGTTGCGCATGGTCTAGGGGTTCACTCAACCCACACCAAAAATTACTATTCAAGTGTCGAGTGTACGGTTAGAGGAAGCCTTTACATTCCGCCCCTCCAAGGGCCCTCATGGCCATTACGGATATATGACTCTGCTTTGCTTCGCTTCAACACTAGGTACACTGCGGCCGCCACTACCAACATACACTTGCTGACTTCGCAACAGCTGACACCATGCCTCTATAATACCTACTATAAAAGTAGGCGAATGTCGTCATTGAACACAAACGTGTTACAACAGGATATCCGAGGCATCTCGAAGATTAATCACTCGGTTTCAAGGCTGCCATTTCTTTTTATCACACCACAAGGTTCAGTATTGCCACCTGTGTTCTTATTAATCTTCTGCAATTAAAAAAGAACGCACATCGTCAGGAGGAGGAGAGAGTGAGCTGCCGGTGACGTGGAGTCAACAATAAACGAATTAGAAGGTATAATAGCAGGCTTGGCGGAAAGTGATAACAAAGGGGCGGAAATACAGCACACTGTAGGTGCGGGATTGCTAAATCCACACCGCACGGCACATGCATTATTCTTAAATGGATGGAGCCGTCAAACTTGCTGTAATTTTCCTATTACAGCAGAGAGGTCGGAAGAATAAAATACCCATTGTGATTCCGTAAATAGACTTTTGAAGGTAGCTTCTCAATTAAAGTACCAATCAGAAAGTATTTTAGTTTCTTGCTAGGGGTAAAAGGCCGGCCCCGTGGTGTAGGGGTAGTGTGTCAGCCCCGGCCAGGTCAGGGAATTTTACCTACATCTGAGCGCTGGTTCGAGGTCCACTCAGCCTACGTGATAACAATTGCTGTCTACGATGAGATGGCGGCTCCATTCAAGGAAGCCAAGAATAACGCCCAAACGTATTCATCGTGCTGACCACACGTCACCTCAAAATCTGAGCAGTGGTCACTCGGTAGGCCATGGCCCTTCGGAGTTGTGATGATGATGATGCTTGTTGTTTAAAGGGGCCTAACATCTAGGTCATAGGCCCCTAATGGCACGAAATGACACGAAATGTAATGACAGTTTAAAAGTCCAAAATCATCCACCGACCAGAATCCGAAACATGATGAAGAATGAATGCAAGGATATGAATTTAAAACAATCAGTGGATCCGACCGGCAATACCCCACATTCCCAGAAACTAGCGTTAAAAAATAGTATTACTGACCAGAAGCACAATCCTGAATCGATGATGCTTGTTGTCTAAAGGGGTACGAAATCCAGATCATCGGCCCCTCAGAATGGTACTTATCGCTAGGAAAGTAAAACCATGATATTTGTCATGTCGCGGTACTAATCAAAAGTAGCGTAGACTCGAGGTATTCCACACATTATGGTACTACTCACAGGTAATGTAATACGCGCATGTAACACAGACCTATGGTGTTTTGTCACATTGCAGCGCCATAGAGGCAACGCAAACCTATGGTGTTCCTCACATAGGTGTACTAAACACAGTGACTCGTACTATCGCGTGGTGTTCCTCACGTTGTAGGTACTAATCACAGACGAGGCAGACCCATGGTGTCGCTCATAGAGTGGTACTGATCACAGGTACTGTAAAACTCACCCTGATTCACACACTGTCGCTACTAATCACAAACCTATTGTGTACCTAACATAGTGGTACTAAGAGCAAGTAAAAGCGACCCATGGTGTTCCCCGCATGGTGGTACTAATTACAAGTAGTCTCATGGATCTAATTCGATCATCCCTTGGTCATCCCTTCTTGTCGCCTGTTACGACAAGACAGGAAATACCGTGGGTGTGCTCTTCGCCTGCGTCCCCCACTCATAGCGGAAATGTGTGTTTGGTCCGCGAGAGCTATTTTATTTCGCTCGAGTCCTCCGGGAAGCTGGTTAGGACCCCCTATCCGCCACCTGCGATGCGCTACGTGGGAGTATCACCAGCGTAGTAGGTGCGTGGCTTCGGGGCTGTTGAGCCATGTGTTTTTAAAGGGAAACTTCGGCAATGGCTAGCTCAGAAAGGAAGAGAATAGAAGCTTCTGACATGAGGTATTACAGAGGATAGATCGAACTGGTGAGTTGAGAACGATCTGGCAAAATTTGACCAGAAGAGATAGAATGACAGGAGACATCTTAACCCTTTCAGACCGAGTACGCACAATTGTGCGGGTTCGTATTTTGTTTATCCCTGACCGTATTTGATGTTTTTTCGGCGCTAGACCGGACTGCAGTGATTGTGCGGGACACGTGGCGTCTATTTCAATTGTTTTTAGTATGCGCTTGACCGCCAGGGCGAAGGAAGAAGAGTTTAAAAAGCACAGTTGATCGGCGAGATGGCGAGAAGCAGTAGTGCCAAAAGTAAGTATTTATTTATTGCGTTTATATTAATCTAGAAGCTTTACTGAATACCGGAATATATTCAATGAAGTGTGTACATTGGTTAGTGAACGTAAATTTTGAAGATACATCATCGTATGTGATACAACGAGGTTTTGAATTTTGATACGCACAATTGTGTGGGTCCTTTTTTTCGGATGTTAGTTTTTATTTTGTAAAATAAACTATCAATATGTGTATTGAGGAGCATTTTAGTCAGTTTTTGACATACAAACAAAAATTCACGCCTCCAGTTTTCTTTCAGGTCTGAAAGGGCTAAGACACTCAGGACACGTTCAGATAGTGCTTGAGGGAAGTGTAGGCGGTAAGAACGGTAGGGGAAGACCAAGGTATGATGATGATGATGCTTGTTGTTTTAAGGGTCCTAACATCTAGGTCATCGGCCCCACCAAGGGTTTTTTTTTGCTAGTTGCTTTACGTCGCACCGACTCAGATAGGTCTTATGGCGACGATGGGGCAGGATAGGGCTAGGAGTGGGAAGGAATCGGCCGTGGCCTTAATTAAGGTACAGCCCCAGCATTTGCCTGGTGTGAAAATGGGAAACCATGGAAAACCATTTTCAGGGCTGCCGATAGTGGGGTTCGAACCTACTATCTCCCGAATACTGGATACTGGCCGCAATTACCAAGGTATTAATACGACAACCAGATTAAAGTAGATGTAGTAGTTGCAGAGAATGAAAAGGTTAGCCCATAATAGGGTGACATGGAAGGCTGCATCAAACAGGTCAATGGACTGACAGTCCAAACAACTGCATTGAAAATACATTTGAAATATTTGTGAGGGGAGTGGAGTTTGGTGTCATGGTCCAGCTACCCGGAACGGGTGATATTATATTCTTTATGAGCAGCTCATTGCAGCAGTGTATCCATTTATCCAAGCGCACAGATGGAGCTCCTCCTAGCCCATAGACACACCGAATAGTTACGTATAAAACACACAAACCGAGTAACTTAAAAAAAATCATGCTATGACGACGCGTGCCTGTTCCAGTAACAAGATTATCACTTCATTTCAATAACCCGCTGCAGAAATTCAATTTCACAGCAACACAATTAAAATCTTTTTGTGTGCGAGGGTTTTCATTTCCGGGCGTACAACATGCGCCCTCCAGAGCTTCAGATATGCTCTTACTGCGCGTGTCGGACTGAAGCATGCACGGCTTCTCAGCTACGACCACAACGCATACGATAATCACTGATGTTTCTCGTAAAAGCTACTTCATTTCACAGAAGTTACTCTATTATGGATCTCAGGCTTCTCTGCCGATGATGAGGTTCGAAACCACAAACCCACCGGGCGCGTGGGCCGTGCGGTTAGGGGAGCGCGGCTGTGAGCTTGCATCCGGGAGATAGTGGGTTGGAATCTCACTGTCGACAGCCCTGAAGATGGTTTTCCGTGGTTTCCCCTTTTCACTCCAGGCAAATGCTTGTGCTGTACCTTAATTAAGGCCACGGTCACTTCCTTCCCACTCCTAGGCCTTTCCCATCCCATCGTCGCCATAAGACCTATCTGTGTCGGTGCAACGTAAAGCCACTAGCAAAAAAAGAAAGAATACAAGCTCTCAGCTTATCTTCTCCCTGCCTGACGTAAGAGGCGATTAAAAGGGGAACCACGGGCTTTCAGCATTGTTTTGGCTACTTGTTTAACGTTGCATTGACACATCAAAGGTTTTCGGCGACTGAAGTGTGGGAAAGGTATAGGATTGGGAAGGTTGCAGCCGTGGCCTTAATTAAGGTACAGCCCCAGCATTTGCCTGGTGTGAAATTTGGAAACCACAGAAAATCATCTTCAGGGTTGCCGACAGTCGTGTTCGAACCATTATCTTTCGAATGCAAGCTCACAGCTGCGCGCCCCTAACCCCACGGCCAACTCACAGTGGGCTTCGAACCCACATAAAATTATAAGAATAAGGCTCCAAAACGTATTTTGCCCAGGCTGTCAGTGGTCTGAACTCAGGACCTGACTGCATGAGCTACCGAAGACATTATTTAAAATACCCAAACGTTGCTTCAGATACCATCATCATTGCATAGGAATTGTGCTGATACTTCGAATATAGTGGTCTTTTTTTTTTAACAATTAGCTTTAGGTCGTACCGACACAGATAAGTCTCGTGGAAAGGGCTAGGAGTGGAAAAGAAGCGGCCGTGGCCTTAATTAAGGTACAGCCCCAACATTTGCCTGGTGTGAAAATGGGAAGCCATGGAAGACCATCTTCAGGGTTGCCAACAGTGGGGTTCGAACCCCCTATCTCCCGAATGCAAGCTCACAGTTGCACACTCCTAACCACACGGCCAACTCATTCGGTGAAGATATATTAAAAAGATATCGTGTGTACTCTGTAAAAGCTCGGAATTTTACACCCTGTCTGCTGCTGATTTATCTCTGTTGGATGTACAACTAGGAATTTTCCAGAGCATATGGAGGATAGTGGGCATCATGTGCTCAAGTCCACTTTTGCTTATCATCTGTAACTAGTGGAAAAATTACAAGAGTGTCATGCTTGGAAACTTCCGCATCAAACACAAAGCCAACCACACTGCCAGTGGACAGCATGAAACCTTATCCTTATCTCTCGCTCTTTAGCGGAATTAACATCTATATCTGGCCCTCGCAATCAATAAATTAGCAACTTTCACATAGACTACGTGTGTGTCTGTGTGATGCAAGCAAAAGAAGTAAGGCAACTTATCGTTTTATGATATTTTTAATATCGTGATCGGCCAGACCCATCAGGTTCCGGCAGCAACCCTGCCACTTATTTCAAGGCCCCGGGTTCGATTTTCGTTTCGTTCAATGATTTCAATCCTGTAGTGAGCACTAGAATAGGTCTCAGTCAGCCACGTGTTATCTTAGTTGAGAGGTAGCGGACTCGGTCAAGAAAGCCCAGGAATATGGCTGAGAATTTCATCACACTGACCACATGGCACCCCAAAGATCTGGTTGGGTAGCGGACGTCTTGGAAGCCAAGGAGCTACCAGTTATTTCACTTTATGTTGGTATCCTGATCATAGCTACGTGGAATCCGAATCATGGGAATGTTATTTTTCATTCCGAAAATAGAAATACGGTTACCGGAATACTGTGAAATAAACTAACTTCTACAACCCTCATTCGAAATCCAAATCTCTACAGAACGACGAGATGTAATGTAATGCGTAATGTGGATGAGCTTGCGATGAGAGGGAGAGTTATTCAATCAATCAATCAATCAATCAATCAATCAATCAATCAATCAATCAATCAATCAATCAATCAATCAATCAATCAATCAATCAATCAATCAATCAATCAATCAATCAATCAATCAATCAATCAATCAACCAATCACCATTGATCTGTATTTAGGGCCACTGCCCAAGTGACAGATTCCCTATCTGTTGTTTACATAGTCTTTTCTTTAATAATTGCAAAGAATTTAGAAATTTATCGAACACGTCCCTCGGTAAATTATTCCAATTATTCTTAACTCCTCTTAACAAAGAATAAATATAACGAATTGATGAAAATGAAAAGATAATGAGGTAAAATGTAAAAAATGACCATAAAGGGGACCATGATCAGCATTTATGTATTCGTAAGTTAGCACTGCACCAGTTAACAGATGACATCGAAATTCCGACCCTAATTATTATTATTATTATTATTATTATTATTATTATTATTATTATTATTATTATTATTATGTCACTTTTCCCAGAGCCTATGGGGTCGCGGCTGCGAACCGTGTATCAAAAGAGGACTATGGTCCAGTATTACGACAAGATGCTCTTCCTGACGCCAAACCTATGTAGAGAAATTGATGTATTCACTATTACGCTTATATGTAGAAGTTGGTAGTGTGGTGTGTGGAAATGAAGATGAGTTTATTGGAACAAATGCAAACACAACTAGTCTCTGATGTTGAGAAATTAAACATATGCAACTGAAATCCCCGATCCGACCAAGAAACGAACCCAGAACTTACAGAATCGAAGGCATCGACGCTGACCATTCAGCTAAAAAAGTGGACTAGTCATTGTTAGCATATGTTTACAAATTACAAATTAGGTTTTGATTTGACTTTTTTTTTTTTTTTTTGCTAGTTGCTTTACGTCGCACCGACACAGATAGGTCTTATGGCGACGATGGGATGGGGAAGGGCTAGGAGTGGGAAAGAATTGGCCGTGGCCTTAATTAAGGTACAGCCCCAGCATTTGCCTGGTGTGAAAATGGGAAACCACGGAAAACCATTTTCAGGGCTGCCGACAGTGGGGTTCGAACCTACTGTCTCCCGAATACTGGATACTGGCCGCACTTAAGCGACTGCAGCTATCGAGCTCGGTCATTTGACATTTAAAGAAAGGTATTAACTTCAATTATGTCGGAACCATGAAATGAAATGAAATGTCGTATGGCTTTTAGTGCCGGGATATCCCAGGACGGGTTCGGCTCGCCAGGTGCAGGTCTTTCTATTTGACCCCTGTAGGCGACCTGCGCCTCGTGATGAGGATGGAATGATGATGAAGACAACACATACACCCAGCCCCCGGGCCATTGGAATCAACCAATTAAGGTTAAAATCCCCGACCCGGCCGGGAATCGAACCCGGGACCCTCTAAACCGAAGGCCAGTACGCTGACCGTTCAGCCAACGAGTCGGACGTCGGAACCATGAAGACAGGAGTACGGATTGCAAAGCTGTCTCTGCATTATTGTGTTATAGTTGCGAGGAGCTCGATAATCAGTCTCAATTCCCGGTGGTAACTGGCTAAGGAGCAACGGATCTCGTGTTTGTATTCCTCTGGGTTTAGATAGTTAATTATTCCCGTGCCCGGCGTGGTGTACAGTACATGTTGACATTGGGGAACATCCGACAATAGCACGTGTGGAGTCTCTCTCCAGTACACAGTAACTTCTATAATTCAATAAGAGGGCAGAGCTTCCAAGAATACGAGCTATTCTCGCGATAGTCTTACATCTCCTGTTCAAAAACTCAACCCTTTGTTTACTGATGGAACATTAAAGTCCCACCTTTTAAAGGGTTATGCCAAAAGTTTTTAGCAGAGTGTGAGAAAAAATTTACAAGACAACAATTACAACTTTTCAATTTACTCTTCATTAGCAAGTATACAGTTTTCCATTCCCTGGAACCACTTAGAAAACGTCTCAGTCCAAACTTCTTTCGGGATGTTACTTAGTGCACTCTCGTACGCTGCAATGGCCTGTTCATCTGACGAAACCCGCTGCCCACGAACTTTTTCCTTGGTCTTAGAGAACAGAAGAAAGTCACATGGGGCCAGGTCAGATGAAGAGGGGCGGGGGGGATCAGCTAACACACTCACTTTTTCCTTTTCCAGAAGGTCCATTGTTCTGGCAGCCCTGTGCGCAGGTGCATTGTCGTGATGCAGCAGAAGGTGCCCAGTCTTGGACTTCGGGTGCTGTGACCTCCGTGTGGCGAGGACTTTGGGAAGACAATCATTCACGTACCATTCAACACTGACTGTACGACGTGTGTCCAAGGTCACAGAGGCGAGATGCACCATTTTAGTAAAAAAAAAAAGTTGCCACCATGTTCTTTGCAGAGCTCCGACTTCGTCGAAATTTTGTGGGTGGTTTCTCTCCCTGGAAAGTACCACACAGAAGACTGTCTCTTCGTTTCAGGGTCATAATGGTAGCCCTGTGATTCTTCACATACGACGTTATTTTAGGTGTCTTGGGACTTCCCTCCATTGAATTTTTCTAGCATGAAACGACACCAGTCCACTCTCGCCTCATTTTGGATTCCTATCAGGGAATGTGGCACCCAACGGGCACATCTCTTGGTAAGGCCTAAATAATTGTGAACGATGGTTTGCGCTGCTGTTGAACCAATATTTAGAGTCCCTTGAATGTCACCAAATGTAAGATTTAGATCTTATATGATCATTTTCCTCACAGCAACAATGTTTTCCTGAGTCAGAACTGTAGCTGGAAGACCGAGACGAAGTTCATTTCAATTGACTGCCGACCCCTTGAAAACTCGCAAAAATAATTTCGAACTGTGGTTCCAGAAGGGGAAGCCTCACCAAAAACACGCAGCAAAGAAGAATGGCACTCTTCGGCACTTAAATTCTCTTATAATCTAAAAAAATCATTGAGCGAAAATCGCGGCGCGACAGATCCATCTTGCACCGTGTCTGACTCAGTACTGCCTGTGCATCTTCACGCGTTTTTAAAGTTCACTGCAGAAATTGTACCTTGCCTGGAAACGCGACGGGACTCCCCAGTCCTCTTCAGAAATAGTTTCAGAATCTAGTGAGAAATGGCAGCATCAATCACGCACGATATATACATTTCAAATGAATTGCAGCGGGCGACCTTTCTTCCCGGAATCATTTCAACATGATAATACAAATTACATGTTTCATGCTACATAACCTCTGATTGTGATTCACTCCTCTCATTTGAGGTTAAACAGTGTTCTCAGCGGTGTTTTAACATGGCCGGTTGAACATCGGTTTTAGACAGTGTCTAAGTGATAAATAACGTCTCTGCAATGCGGCAGGCATACTTATGCATTGTTTAACCGTAGACATCTTCCAAATACCGTTTTTGCAATCAGCCTGGCCGAGGTGGTAAAGGCTTGTTCGGTTCGCCTGGAAGGACGTGGGTTCGAATCCCCGTCAGGAAGTCGTAAAATTTAAGAAACGAGATTTCCACTTCAGGAGGTGCATATGGCCCTGAGGTTCACTCAGCCTACACAAAAAATGAGTACCAGGTAAATTACTAGGGGCAAAGGCGGCCGGGCGTAGAGCTAACAACTCTACCCCATCACATGCCGAGGTTAACAATGGTGGAAGTCTTTACCTTCCACTCCTCCAAGGGCCTTCATGGCCTGTACGCAGGTGACTTTGCTTTGCTATTGTTCCACCCTTTATGTACTCGACATGAACTAATAAGTTTTGATTATTTTAATCATTATAGTCTATTTGGGTGCGTATTGAGTTTTATTCAAAATGCAGTGCGGTAGTGAAAATTAAATACTCAGTTTCTGATTAACTACCACGGAAATTCGATTCGGCAATACTGAGCGTAGTAGGTGAGGTGCACCATGCACTCCGCACGACACAGAGAGGTAACCAGGAGGAAACGGAATGTTAGCTTCTTCTGTAAGACTTAGGGGATGTGGCACTTGTCATTTTCTGCCACCAAAGGGATCCCATTAATTCCATCCCACTAGTTGACTTGTTTCACGAACAACTCCTTGTCTACTCCAACTTGCAGCTATCGCGAGAGCAATAATCAGATAGTAAGGCTCGTTAAAATATTCATCGACGGCGGCTGGGCTACAGCAACTCCCATTAATAATTAATGTATCGGAGTGCGCGCAAGTCTGAACGCATTCTCGGCGAGGTGGAGCACACAATGGATTAGTCCCGTCTGTTAAATTATCGACTAACACACTGGGAAATAAGGAACAGAATTATTATATCTGAGATGCCAAGCGCGAAGCCAAAGCTGAATCGATAGGACTACACAGCAGCAATTATATATGTCTCGCATGCCGCATCTATCCTATAATAATTATTATTACATTAAGAATAATAATTTGTAAGCCGAAGGAAGAACAAAAAAGACCGGAAGAGCCTGGACAGAAGAACAACGAAAACAGGCACACAAACCATACAGGAAACTGCGTACAAAGAGAAAGAAATAAGGTTTTAGTGTGATCTTAAGTTGTTAATTCGTTAGTAACATAAATAAATAAATAAATAAATAAATAAATAAATAAATAAATAAATAAATAAATAAATAAATAAATAAATAAATAAATAAATAAATAAATAAATAAATACTATACTCAATAGTGGCTAAAACAGGTATCCTGATCAACATCGGAAAGACCGAGTTATTTACCAATATCAAAGACGCCCATCGAACAATGAGAGTCCGTGACACAAACCATATCAAGAGAGCAAAAACTGTGAAGTACCTTAGAGAGTGGATTTCAGAAGTCCTTAGTGAGATGGTAGCTCTCGAACATAGGAGATTCAAACAAGACAAGGTATACCATGTCTGCAGAAAACTGTACGCCTCAAAACACCTATCGATGAATGTCAAAGTAAGGTGCTATACGGTAATGAAATAGTCAGACCGTCAGTCCTCTACGCAGCACAGTACCCATCTCTAACTAAGAAGACCCCACTAAGAGCCCTCGAAGTATAAGAAAGGAAGTTCGTGAGAAGGATATTAGGATCAAGGATCTTATGAGATGGAAGGCAATGGTACAAACCGTGAACTCTACGAACATCAAGAAACCCTGATATATGCCATCAGAAGAAAACGGCTGGCTTTTTACTGACACCTGTATACAATGGATTCCCTCAGATTGTCCTATACAATCTTCAAAGTAGCCACTGTGGATCTAGCATATCGGGAAGGATCTGGCAGAACTTCATATTAATAATGCCATCATAATTAACAGAACCAACTATCGTTCAGTTATCAAAACTAGACCCTTCCATCATCCCTTACAGAAGCTAAGCTCAATGGGACCAGGAAATAACCCGAGGAACGCAAAATAGAGTTCAGCAAGAAAATGAAGGATTACTGGGTCCTTAGAGGCACTGTACTTGGAGGCAGACAACTAAGTCATGTTCGATACTCTGATGACATCTTGATTATTTCGAGTACGACAGGGATATAGAGGCTATAGTAAATATGTAGATTGTTATATTTCTGTCTTTAGTTCATAGAAATAAGGCACAGTTCATTCTCTCTCCCTTCAGTTTATTTTCGTATGCTCCATTCACTTCAAGTCTCATTTTATAAAGTATCCTTCCCTGTCCTTAGGAGGCAAAATATCACTTAACAATAGCAGACCAGTTTGTGAAATGAAGTTAAATGGTAGACTACACATCCAATAAATGAGGCCAAAGTGACTCCCCATTCTTTGTGTTCGCAGGATAACAAATGACTAGCCATTATTGAGCGGCGCTTGCCGATCGTGTGGAATTACTACTGGAGGCAAATAAACCAGGACGGACGTTCTGTCAGAGTTATACTGCTGTATAATAAATATTAATCAACAAGCTAAGATCCCCCTTTTGTTTTCTCGTATTTTTTTTTTTTAAAAAAATGAACACTCTTCTAAGTCATACAAAAATATTAACTCTCCTCTTTGTCTACAAACCTTCATTATTTGGTGAGTTGGTTGCACGGTTCGGATCATGTAGCTGTCAGCTTCCGTTCGTGAGATGATGGGTTCGAATCTCACTCTGTCGGTCTGAGTAGCTCGGAGATATACCGCTGGCCTTCTGAACTCATCTTGGCAGGTGCGATCCTGGCTCATTCCGATGGTATTTGAAAGTGTTCAAATAGGTCATCCTTGTGTCGGTAGACTTATTGGAACGTTGAAGAACTCCTGCGGGACAAAGTTCCGGCACCTCGGCGTCTCCAATCAACCATAATAATAATAATAATAATAATAATAATAATAATAATAATAATAATAATAATAATAATAATAATAAATCATTTGGAGCGTGCATCATGCGGAACGAACGAATAGGACATATACTATACAGTATATTAGGGCAAGAAAACTGTTCACAGAGAAATGAAAAATACAGCATTGTGCAATAATTCCTGAATAAATAAATGTTCACGATTAAGGAACTAAAGTTTTGGGATACGAGCATTTTTTGAAAGAAAGTATAGATGGTAGGGGTGGTGGTGGTGATGGTGGTGGTGATTGTTTTAAGAGGAAGTACAACTAGGCAACCATCCTCCATATAACACTAATCAGAGAAACAAAATGGAAGTGATCCGGTACTTCGAAAATGAAGGTATCGGCCAAAGGAAAACAAGGGGCCATGAAGGGCTTGAAAATGAAAAACTCCCTAGGCTCTGAATGTTCTAATACCATCGGGGTTGGAAAAGAACAGAGATGACCAAGGGAGATCGTATAATATAGATGAAAGTGAGGAGCCTGGCACAAGTAAGTGGAAGCAATGCCAGGACTCATCTGAGGGTCCCGTGGTCGCCAATCCACACCCCTAAGTTAAGAGCCCCGGGTGCCCCATTTAGTCGCCTCTTACGATAGGCAGGGGATACCGTGCGTTTTATTGTGCCGCCCACACCTACAGGAGATAAAATATAGACTGAACATCGTGTGGTATGAGAATAACGTGTATCCCTCACTGGCCTTCAGTAAGTATTACGTACCGAGCTCGATAGCTGCAGTCGCTTAAGTGCGGCCAGTATCCAGTATTCGGGAGATAGTAGGTTCGAACCCCACTGTCGGCAGCCCTGAAAATGGTTTTCCGTGGTTTCCCATTTTCACACCAGGCAAATGCTGGGGCTGTACCTTAATTAAGGCCACGGCCGCTTCCTTCCCACTCCTAGCCCTTCCCTGTCCCATCGTCGCCATAAGACCTATCTGTGTCGGTGCGACGTAAAGCAACTAGCAAAAAAAAAAAGTATTACGTCATGCACTTCACCTCCATGCTCGCTCAGCTGCTCTCGTTCCTCAACAGCGGGGAGGAAACAGGCTCCGACGTTGTTTCGCTTTGAGCTGAGGCTAGCTGGTCGAAGCGAACACATTTCTTTTATCCAGCATCGTGTAACTTCGGTGCACGCTACCGCAGAGGCAAGATCGGAGTTAATGTTTCAGAAAGCGTTCCAGGAACCTGAATGCACAGTCTTGAACATCTCTAAATAATGCTCCGTGTTCTTGGAAATACACAAATGCATAAGTGATTGACCAAGTTGCAAGTAAAGCAGTGTCTGATCGATTCTATGCAACAAGAACGTGAGCGTTGTTACTTTCCCGTTTTCCGATTCATTTATCGATTTTAGAGGTTATTTAACTACTTGGCTCTTTACACGAGTTTTACCGAGACACCTGGTGAGTACATCACCAGAAAAAAAATGTCGTATGGCTTTTAGTTCCGGGAGTGTCCGCGGACATGTTCGGCTCGTCAGGTGCAGTTCTTTTGATTTGACACCCGTAGGTGACCTGGACGTCGTGATGAGGATGAAATGATAATGAAGACGACACATACACCCAGCTCCCTTGCCAGCGAAATTAACCAGTGATGGTTAAAATTCCCGACCCTGCCAGGAATCAATCCCGGGAACCCTGTGACAAAAGGCCAGCACGCTAACTATTTAGCCATGGAGCCGGACACATCATCAGAGATGTATTTGAAGACTAGAATGGCGGCACTGTACTTGGAGGCGGACAAGTAAGTCATGTTCGATACGCTGATGACATCTTGATAATTTCAAAACATGAGTACGACAGGGATATGACCTCTCCCGTCTCCTCTTTAACTCTGCATTGGAAAATGCGATAAGGGAGTGGTCAAAGGAGTTAGCTAGACAGGCGATTCCATGTGGTATCTCTCTGGGACACGAGTGCAATGGACTGAATGCTGAACGCTTGGAATTCGCCGACAACCTTGCATTTCTACAGTGTGTCCCGCTCCCAGCGGGGCCGGCAGTCGACATGCACACTCCAAGCGGTGTATTCATAACCTCGTGCTGACTCACTCGGTGCATAGCCACGAGGCGGTCAGTTACTCGAGTTTGTGTGTCTTGGGAAGCCGTGAAGTGATACATCTGCTGCAAGAGCGCATGTGGCTGAATTACAGTACAATTAATTAGATTAATTACATTATTACACCGTTCGAAAAAAGAGGTTTTTAAAAAAAATGTATGACGCATATGCAACAACAGAGTCATGTGATTAGGCGATGAGGGGAGTTCAGGAGAGATTTCTCGGGGTTCCAGTTCCAGGTAAAGAAACAGATGTCTCGTGAATAAATTAAGAACAACGGGATCACTTAATAATGCTGTAAAAATAAAGTTTACAAAAATAATCCTCACAACATAGATGAACTTAAAAGAAGGATATCAATAGTAATGAGGACAATTACACAACAGGAACTTATGCATGTGAATAGTAATTTCATTAGAACATGCCAGAAATGCTGAAAGACACCACTTTGAACACCGCCAGTAAAAAAGGTTAGGGTTCGAACCCCATTGTCGGCAGCCCTGAAGGTGGTTTTCCGTGGTTTCCCCATTTTCACACCAGGCAAATGCTGTGGATGTACTTTAATTAAGGCCACGGTCACTTCCTTCCCACTCCTAGTCCTTTCCTGTCCCATCGTTGCCATAAGACCTGTCGTGTGTCGGTGCGACGTAAAGTAATTTGGAAAAAAAGGTTAGTACTAATAATAAAGGCTATTGGGTGCATAACTAAGCAATAAATCTAATAATATCGGTAACAGAATGCGCGGGAGGTTATGAACATACCGTTCGGAACATGCACCTTGTATCCCCGGCACCGCTGGGAGTGGGGCACACTGTATTTAATTTAATAGAAACTTCAGTGAAACAAATCAGTGTTCTCAGACAACAAGCTGCAAAGCAGCTGCATTTCGCTTGAGAAATCACAATACGTTACAAACATCAATTTCCTTGCACACTGCATCTGGAGCAAGGAACGATTAGGAAAACCAACAGGTTTAAGTACCTGAGAGAATGGCTGGAATCCGATCTCTCCAAAACAGTAGCATTATCAACTCGAGTTAATAGGCAAGAACTGGCCTACAAACTGACCAAGACCACCTACAATAATAAGTGTCTCCCCGTAACACTAAAATGAAGCACTACAAGACAAGTCCTCCACCCTGAAGCCTTATATGCTTCAAAACGTCTAATATTCAACAGGAAGGGACTTACAGACAAGGTCGAAATACAGGAGAGAAAAATAATGAGGAAGATATTAGAACTAATCAAGGACGGGAACGAATACAAACGGAGACGCAACCAACAGCTCTACAAATATCGTGAAAAAATCACGGACGTTGCCAGAAAGAGACGCCTAGCATTTTATGGACATGTCTACAGGATGCATCATGCCAGGCTGATCAATCAGCTTCTCGCTTACTGGCAACAGAAGAAGACCAAGTCAGCATGGTTGATGGAAGTAAACAAAGATCTGCAGGAACTGGATCCATTCTCCGAGCGATAGAATTTTACCAGGCGCTTCTAAAATCCCCTGTCCAATCGGAAATAGAACCTCGGACTGTCCGATCCAAAGGCCAGTCGAAGTGCTGGATTTCATAAGAGTTCACTGTTAAGCAGATAAATAAATAAACCGAAGGGTCACATCTAAATGCTGCACACAGTACCTGAGGTCATATTATTATTATTATTATTATTATTATTATTATTATTATTATTATTATTACTTCATTTTTAAATCATTCTATACAGTGTTAATAGTATAGACGCGACGTAAAGGAGCTCACTGGGCTCAATGGCAAATTATAAGCATTAAATTCAATTATTTTTAACACTAATTTTACCAAGATTTTCCATTTTCTGATTTCCAATACGAGTATGGCGTTTATTATTAGCTGTCGTTTGCTCCCGACAATATTCGGCTTTCCTACGAGCAGTGATAACTCTAGCAAATCTGTATAAGGACGAAGACTTCTTTTCTAGAAATTGTAAGACCTAACCACATTTATCCAGAGTCCGCCCACAGAAATACTCCAGGGTTCACGAGGCTAAAAGCTGGCGAGGAATTTCAATAAAAGATAAACTTTATTGTGAGTTTCCCCAGCAATGTTCCGTGACAGCATGTCTCCACCAAAGTGAGAGAACTTCATCCGGCTTTGAGGCTGTGGTGAGCTCTCGTTCTGGATTTCGTGCAATGTGACATCCGTTCGTCCGGTCATCCATATATGCATACATGAATTTGCATTATGGACAGAATTACCTTTCAGTGTTCAATCTGCGATTGAAATAAAGGGTGAATTAATTAAGCTCTACCATAATCTAGTATTCACAGCTAGTACAGTGGATTCAACACCTTGCATCCTGAAATCGTTGCACAGTAAAACCTCGTTAACACGAAATTCAAGGGACGGGAAAATCAAGAAATCGTATTTAAAACAATCATGTTAAACGAATAACAAAATTTAAGAGTTAGAATCTGGCGTGACGCGTTCAAAACTAGCAAGGGAAAAAAATTATAAGATTGACGAGGAATTGACCCTTGTTAATAAACAGGAGAGTTGCCAATCACAGGAAAAGCTGGAAACCATGATTTCGATGCATCAAACGGTTGCTGTCACATGTCTACGCGTGCGCATCTCCCGCATGCTCTGTCCCGAGTACGTCGCTCTGTCTTTACGTGTGAGTGAGTGAGAGCAAATTTGTTTAGTGACCAGTTGAATTTAACACAAAATGGTGCTCACGATAAAACGACGCGTGTTCATTCATCGAACTTCTTTCCAGGCTTTCCTTCACTCGAGCAATGTTTTCTGGTGTTCGAACTCTTAATCTGCTTACCCTCCAGGGTTGGTTTCTCCCTCAGACTTAGCGGGGGATCCCACCTCTACCGCCTCAAGGGCGTGAGACAATGGGTCGGGGGATACAACTGGGGAGGATGACCAGTACCTCGCCCAGGCGGTCTCACATGCTTATGCTTGAACAGGAGCCTTTGTGGGAGATGGGAAGATTGGAAGGCATAGACAAGAAAGAGGAAAGGAAGCGACCGTGGCCTTAAGTTAGGTACCATCCCGGCATTTGCCTGGAGGAGAAGTTGGAAACCACGGAAAACCACTTCCAGGATGGCTGAGGCGGGAATAGAACCCACCTCTACTCAGTTGACCTCCCGAGGCTGAGTGGACCCCGTTCCAGCTCTCGTATCACTTTTCAAATTTCGTGGCAGATCCGGGAATCGAACCCGGGCCTCCGGGGGTGGCAGCTAATCACACTAACTACTACACCACAGAGGCGGACTTTTCGGATAGTTACGAGTTTTATTCGCTACAGAGACCGTCTCGCGCCATTTTGCCACTAAGGTTTACATTACAGACTTTGCTGGAGATTTTGCTCAGTCACTTCCAGTGTATGTGTGATTTATATTTTTTAACTTTTCCTCTTACATTAGCATGATTTTAAACGTGTTTAACTGAAACTACTCGAATCAGGGAATCAGAGTTAGTTTCGGGATTTAATGTTGAGTACAGACGAGGTGGATTCACTTTAATTTTTTTAGCAGAGTACTAGTATTTTATTTATAAGAATATTATTTTGTATAATTTTTTAGGGGGTGATGTATTATCATTGTTTAAAGATTGACTTTTCTGGCTTTTATATTTGTGTTCGAGGTACAGTACCTCGATTTCGATATGATAAATTAACATATTTGGCGTGAAAGGCTTAATTACCTTTGTCACTTAATTTTTTATTGTTTTTGGTGTGTTTAAAGGTTTTTATATTTTCTTTACTTATTTCATGTATTTCATTTAGTAAAGTTAATAGAAGAATTGAACTTCTTTCCGATTCTTACGCAAACAGGTCTGCACAGATTTTCCACGAATCGTGCTTCGCATAACATTCAACTATCCCTGACAGCACAGTTCTCGATTTAAATACGGGTACGACAAATAATGTCGAACAATTCCACGCCATTTTCGTTAACGAAATAGACTGATTTTTCTTTACGGCTGACAGGGAACGTCGGTAGGACTTCACGTTATAAAAACCATATTCTTTATATTCTTCGTTCTAGTATTCATCGCCACCAGTTTCTGTTACTTTTCTTGGAGGTGATGGGGTGACGATCTCTTCGATGTTCTCTAACGCCGCCTCTCTCTCAACTTCCAGAACAATGGCCATGTAATCTTCTGCACTGATATTACCATAATTACACTGGTCGAGAGTTTGTCGTAGCAATCAGTATCTCGGCCATCTTAGAACCATTTGGAACACACATGCACTCAAAAGCGTTAGAAAGGAAATTTACACATTTTTTCCGTTACAATAGCAACATTTTCTTCCATGTCCCTGTCAGACAGGTTCCGATAAATACGGGTAAACTTACATGAAAATTAATCCATAATTCACGAGAGCTGCAAAATTTTCAGATATGGACAGGTTTCCGGATCATAAAGGTTCCAATGAAGGCAGGTTATACTTTATACTTTATTTCTATTTGTACTTTTTATACCTTATTTTCTCTCCACCCTAACACAGTTTGTATACGCTCAGCATTGTCACTGTATTAGTGTTGGGATAATCGAATACCTTTAACAGTAGGCAAATGCTGGGGCTGTACCTTAAATAAGGCCACGGCCGCTTCCTTCCCACTCCTAGGCCTTCCCTGTTCCATCGTCACCATAAGACCTATCTGTGTCGGTCCGACGTAAAGAAACTAGCAAAAAATAATAATAATAATAATCTATCGAACTAATAATCGATAAAATAATCGAATGAGTTTCAAATATCATTCAGTTGTATCACACAGAAGTTTCGATTGCCCGATTGATGCTTGTTGTTTTAAGGGGCCTAACATCAGAAGTATCGGATGCGTCGGGAATCAATTTTTCGGTTTAAGTGTGTAGGGTGGATAATCGACTGAAATAAGCGAACAGATGAACTCTTAAAAAAATAGAATTACGCCTTTTTCCAAATGTATCTCCAAATGTTGAAACTAAATGAATGAATAACTGTCTTCATAACATCACTTTTCATTCAATTATTTCGAAAGCATTCACTATTAAATTGCCTCATCCATTCAAATGCAGTTCCGAATGAATAATCGAAAAATAATCGAACTGAAAAGGTCTCTATTCGATGGCCTCATTGTTTCGAATGAATAATTGAAAAATAATCGAATGGGAAATATAAGAGAATAATCGATTATTTTGTATTCGATTGTCCCCTCACTACACTGTTTGACAAATAAGGGAGTTTACAAAAATAACCTACTTGTAGGGTAAGCGTGGCTCTAATTATGGGTTCAATTAAAACTCTGTCCGTGTCGCATGCATCATTAACCAGCGCCGGCGAAACTGCGTGCAGGGTTGTTAATTAAAACGCGATTATCACCTCGGTGCAGTGGGGTAATCCCACCCCCACGTGGCTGACCTTGTAGTGTGCTTCTCAAGGAGTCTGCTCCTCTAACGCAAGCATCGTAAAGCCAGAATAACCTTACGCTAGCCGGCACGTCGACAGCCGCATCTCTATAAAGAATTCTCAAGGGAAGCGCAGGAAGGGATGTGTGGACTCGCAGTAGTGGCGATTGGGACTTAGAAGTTGGGGGGGGGGGGGGATTTTTATTTTTACAGACAGCAAAAAGTACCCGGGCCAGTTAATAATTAGAGAAAAATGAACGAGTTAGCTGATAAGACAACAGGACAAATTGCTTTTTTTAAAAATAATTTTCAGTTTCAGGTGGCTAAAATGGAATAAAAAAGTATTGTTTTCTCCACAAAGTGGGGGGCGAGGCAACTGTTCTATTCGCCCCCCTCCCCCGCCCCAAACCGCCTCTACTGGACTCCACGATAAACTCACGTCCTTCTCTCTAGTTGCCAGCCACAGAATCTACTTTCGCTACAACTTCTTTCATTCATATTTTAGGACTAGACGAGTTATACAGGGTTGGTTAGCTGTGATGATGTCCAGGTCTTTAACTGAATGGCTCAATGGTTGAATGGTCAGGTCCCGATTTTGACTCCTGGCCAGACGGCGGATATTAACTGGCTCGGGGACTGGGTGCTTGTTTACGTATTGATATATTTCTCTCCGTCTACGTACTAATAAATAGATAAATACAAACCCCATGGGTCAACAGTCCCGAAGGGCCATGCCGTACCAAGCGGCCGCTACTCAGCCCGCAAGACTGTACTGTAGGTAAATTAAGATGTGTCGTGTGGTCAGCACGACGAATCCTCTCGGCAGTTATTCTTGGCTTTCTAGACCTGGGCTGCCACCTCACCGTTAGATAGCTCCTCAATTGTAATCAATAATAATGTTATTGGCTTTACGTCTCGCTAACTACGTTTACGGTTTTCGGGAGTCAATTGTAATAACGTCGGCTGAATGGTCATCGAACCAGCTCTCAGATCCAGGTAAAATTCCCTGACCTGGCCAGAAATCGAACCCGGGGCCTCCGGGTAAGGGGCTTGCACACTACCCAACATTGCGGGACCGGCTGTCTACTTGCAACACACTACACAATAGTCGATAGAGGACAATTTTTTTTTCAAACTGATTTAGGCAGTGTTGCCAACTTGGCGAATTTTCCGCTAAATTTGGCGGAATTAGAAGACTGTCGGCGGAGAAATATAAAATTTAGCGGACAGCGGATTTTTTTGGCGGAATTCTAGGTTTAATATAGCGGAATTCAGTGTTTTATCCATTTTACGTTTAAAAAAAATTGTACTCCAGTCTGTCTCTGAGCTATTCCATATTTCTTATCAGGAGCTAGCACTCACATGAAGAAAACATGTTAGGCCCCTATTTGGATTTGATGCTATGAGATCATGGTATCAAATTTGTAATGCGTGGGGAAAGGGTACTTATCCCTTAATTGGCGAATGACGACAGATAATGAAACTGTGAGAGTGTAGCAATTATTCTTATGCTATTAAGGAAGACCGTTTATTGAACTGGCCTGTTTTGTGTGTGGCCTTTGAGGTAGGGGATTCACCTAGTTTGCACCAGGCAGTAAGACGCCTACAAGTTTTAGGTCGCCGGCTATCAGGCAGGGGGTTAATCCCAGTGAAACTCACAGATCAGGTGAGTGCAGACATTTACTTTATTATTATTATTATTATTATTATTATTATTATTATTATTATTATTATTATTATTATTATTATTATTATTATTATTATTATTATTATTATTATTATTATTATTGCTCATTTTATTACTCATTATTTGAGATCGGATTTCTTGGCGGAATTTTAGCGGATTTTTAGTAGTATTTAGCGGATCTTGAAAATATAAGTTGGCAACACTGGCATTTAGGTCGCACCGATACAGGCGACGATGGGTTACGAAAGGGCTAGGAGTTGGAAGGAAGCCGTCGTGACCTTAATTAAGTGGCAGCCCCGTCATTTGCCTGGTGAGAAAATTAGAAACCACGGAAAACCACCTTCAAGGCTGCCGACAGTGGGGTTCGAACCAATTTTGTCCCGAATGCAAGCTGACATCTATGTGCCCCTAAACGCAGGGCCAACTCGCCCGGTTGGGTGAGTGGCTGCGACGGTTAAGGCACTAGCCTTCTGACCCCAACTTGGCAGGTTGGATCCTGGCTAAGTTTGAAGGTGCGCAAATACGTCAGTCTCGTGTCGGTAGATTTACTGACACCTAAAAGAACTCCTGTGGGACAAAATTCCGCCTCTTCGGCATCTCCGAAAACCGTGTGAAGTAAGTAGTTTTTTGTTGCTTAGTGGCTTTACGTCTCACCGACACAGATAGGTCTTATGGAGACGATGGGATAGGAAAGGGCTAGGAGTTGGAAGGAAGCTGCCGTGGCCTTAATTAATGTACAGTCTGGTGTGAAAATGGGAAACCACGGAAAACCATCTTCAGGCTGCCGACAGTGGCATTCGAACCCACTATCTCCCGGATGCAAGCTCACAGCTGCGCGCCCCTAACCGCACGACTAACTCACCTGGTAAATAAATAAGGAGTGAGGTATAAAATTATTATTATTGTTATTAAGTTCCTCTCTCGTTCAGATCTATTTTTAAATCATTGTGTTTTTCATCGTCGCCGTAAGACCTGTCTATGTCGGTACGAAGTAAAACAGATTAAAAAATAATCACTGCTTTTTGTGTTCAGCGTAGACGCTCCATGAAGGGCCTGTGGCAAATTATGACGCTCAGTTGCGCGTCTCACTGATCGCTGCCATACTCTCCATACACGTCGACACTTCCATTAAAATATTGCCTTTGTGTCCGACTCGTTGGCTGAACGGTCAGCGTACTGGCCTTCGGTTCAGAGGGTCCCGGGTTCGATTCCCGGCCGGGTCGGGGATTTTAACCTTAATTGGTTAACTCCAGTGGCACGGGGGCTGGGTGTATGTGTTGTCTTCTTCATCATTTCATCCTCATCCCGACGCGCAGGTCGCCTACGGGAGTCAAATAGAAAGACCTGCACCTGGCGAGCCGAACCCGTCCTGGGATATCCCGGCACTAAAAGCCATACGACATTTCATTTCATTGCCTTTGTCAGAGCTAGGCAGGTATCTTTGGACGAGTCTCGAGCGAAATCGGGAGCCGATATTATATTGCTGTTTGTTGTCGCCTCCCTGCCTTGGCATCTCATTCACCGTACCTTGTCCCTTCCTTTACTTGGTAATTTGACGTTGCTTGTGTGTGTGATACCATCCCCTTTTGGGCAATATCGCGGCAAGTAAACGATGCGCGCTCGGAAATTATCTAAATAATCCAGAAATTGCTTTCAAATCCACAGCTCGATGTAAAACACAGCACGTGTTTACCCGATAGCACATCCACTCATATATTCTATGAAGAAGACCGACAACCAGGGAAATTTCACTCTGAATTGGCAGTACTGTACCACATTCCTTCCTCGAACAGTACCGAAAGAAGAGAGATGAAACCGAGCAAATTGGCCGTGCAGTTTGGGGCACGCAACTGTGAACTTGCATTCGAGAGATAGCAGGTTCGAACCACACTGTTAGCAGCCCTGAAGATCGTTTTCTGTGGTTTCCTATTTTCACACCAGGCTGTACACTAATTAGGGCCACGGCCGCTTCCTTCCTACTCCTAGCACTTTCCTATTCCATCGTCGTCATAGGACCTATCTGTGTCGGTGCGATGTAAAGCAAATATTCAAAAAAGAAAGAAAGATATGAAGATATTTTTTGCAAGTTGCTTTACGTCGCACCGACACAGATAGGTCTTATGGGGAAGATGGACAGCAAAGGGCTAAAGTGGGAAGGAAGCGTCCGTGGCCTTAATTAAGGTACAGCCCCAGCATTTGCTTGGTGTGAAAATGGGAAACCACAGAAAACTATCTTCAGGGCTACCGACAGTGGGATTCGAACCCACTATCTCCGGAAAACTGGATACTGGCCGCACTTAAGCGACTGCAGCTATCGAGCTCGGTGATATGAGTCTTCATCAGTGCTGAACTTTGGTTGGAAGAAAAGGAGCCCAACAAAATGTTATAAACAGATCTCGGATTTTTAGGTGCTAATTTTTATTTTATTTTAGGTGCCTAATATAGGCTGTTAAATGTGAAAAAGTAGGTTCTATAAATATATTTTGGCGGCTTAAATGTTACGTATTTTAAGAGGCATTTATCAATTAGAATATAATTTTTATTTTGCTGTATTTATAATAAGGGGATGCCTGACCGAGGCGATAAAGGCGTGATCGGTTCGCCCGGAAGGACGTGGGTTTGAATCCCCGTCCGGAAGTCGTAAAATTTACGAAACGAAACCCCATGAAGTGCCGAGGTTACGGATAGTGGAAGCCTTTACCTTCCACCCCTCCAAGGGCCTTCATGGCCTGTACGGAGATGACTTTGCTTTGCTTTTGCATGTGTTTATAATAACTGTTTAGGGGGAATTATAAAACTGATATCACTCACCTCATTGCTATAATATAATTTTAACATCCTATATGTAGCGGGGTAACTCCTGTAATCTTTTTTATTAAAGAAGACATGAAAGCTGACACTTTCTTCTTTTCATTCGTGACACAAGACTACGGGCCTGTACTGCGGGAGCTTCTTAAGGAAGGGATTTCCGGGGCGTGTGGTTTAGATTCCCGATTTTGAGATTTTGTTTGAAAAATCAAGATAATGAAAACTACGCGGTCAACATTTTCATTTCTTGGAATAAATTAAAAAAACCTTTCTATTAGATTTAGGCGTGAAAAGAATAGGAATATAGGCAAATATAGGTTTTAAATCTAGAATACTAACATGCGTAAAATTGGGGTGTGTGCTTCATATAACTGCGCACAGCTCCTTCCCGCGTCACCCCCGAAAGTCTACTCTCATGCAGTGCTTCCACTGATTAATGTGGATGATGTCACCATAGCATAGATGCATGTGTGAGGGGCGAATGCCGGGAGAGTTCATTTTCGATAAGTCACTGCGCCTTTTTGTTTTTACGTGTTGTTAGTGTTGACGCATTATCGTTGGTATGTAAAACTTCTTTCTTTCTTAATCAGTTTACCCAGTATTGGTTTTCACTCGGACTCTGCGAGAGATCCCATCTCTGCCGCCTCAAAGGCAGTGTCCTGGAATGTGAGACTTTGGGATATAGGATACAATTGGGAAGGAGGACCAGTACTTCACCCAGGCGGCCTCACCTGGTATGCTGAACAGGGGCCTTGTGGGGGATGGGATGATTGAAAGGGATAGACAAGGAAGAAGGAAGGAAGCGGCCATGGCCTTAAGTTAGGTACCATCCCGGCATTTGCCTGGAGGAGAAATAGGAAACCACGGAAAACCACTCTGAGGATAGCTGAGGTGGGAATCGAACCCACCTCTACTCAGTTGACCTTCCGAGGCTAACGACAGGTACTTGGATGTTGTCGTATGCCAGTAGGTTGCTCATTCCGGATGGTTGCTTTATAGTTATTGGGAATGTGACTTCCCACGACACAATGGAGTGAAATTTAAGATATAAATTTGACGAGCTGGATGAAGATGTGTCCGGGGAAGACAACCGTTTAGAAACTGAATGTGAGCACGAAGACTCTCAGATGACGATCCCAAATATTTACTCACTGACGATGGTTCCAAAGATAATCTCGACTGTGATCCTTGTTTGCAAGTTTCTGCTGAAATTCAGCCACTTAAGCAGCCACTGAAAGAGAAATCTCAAAAAGGAACTAGGAAGAGAATAACAGAAGCGACTACTTCAAACAGCTCAGCCTTAGCCTCTCAACCTCTAGAACAGCTTTTTGTTAACTGTGACGCGGGCAAATTATTTGGTAAGGATGGTGATATATGGCAAACAACTGATTCAAAAAGAGGAAATACCCAAAACATGAACATAGTTCATATCCGACCAGGATCTACGTCGAACGTAGAAGGTGACACATTTAGGGGTTTTGAATTATTCTTTACTAAACGCATAATGCAAACTATACTTCGTAAATATTAAATAATATATTACTTCGGGAAATAATGTGAAGTTTTCTTATTGTTTTAGCTTAGGAATGGACATGCACGTAAATTCTACGTATGTTAGTATTGGGCAACTTGCGAATAATGGTCGTATTCTAGGACTAACGTCTATTTAGGCATTTTTAGGCGATCTAGAACCACCGTTTTTAACCTTATAAATACATGAAACTTGCAAATACAACTTCATGTTAAGTTCTCTCTTCAGGAACAAAACAGATTTTTGCCTAAAATCCGAGGTCTAGTTATAAATGCTCAGAAAATGTAAGTTAACACGTTCAGTACCTGTTTCTACATAGCTGTAGTGCCCGGCGTTCCAGTCGTCGTACCATGTTTCAAATTTCGTGGCAGAGCCGGGAATCGAACCCAGGCCTCCAGGAGTGACAGCTAATCACACTAACCACTACACCACAGAAGCGGACAGTAAATTATTTACTGAAAAAAGCACACGCCAATGAGTTTTTCTTTGTTTTCTTTAAATAATACCAAATTCTGTACGACTACGATGAGAAGTTTTGTGATACTGACAAAATGAATATATATATATATATATATATATGTGTGTGTGTGTGTGTGTGTGTGTGTGTGTGTCAGTATTGCCGTCCGTATTATCCGAGTTTTCACTTATCCGAGATGACCTCGGTCCTCGGATAATCGGAGTTCTACAGTACTATAGCAGAGTAAACGTATATTATCTACACCAAAACTTGATCCTAAGAGTTGTAGTAAGTAGAAGATAAGAACTGCACGATGGTAAGTGGCATCACCTCCGGCAATAAATCTGATTCCATCTGTCTAGAAGCAGGAAATGATTTCTCTTTATCTTCGAGAGTTGATACTAGCATATATCAAGAGAGGATTTTAGTTTCCATTTACCATCTCACTTGCCTCCAACTTGTTCAAAGTTTATTAGCTCGGGGAACTCTCCGATGGTCCAAACTTTCCAAGTGGAGGACTAAGAAGTTTGATGTCTCTCGAGAAAGGTATCTGTAAAGAGATCGGTAGGACCAGAAACATTGTATCGCACAAGTTCATTCATAAAGGCAAGAAACGCTTCAGCAGAACTTCTCATAACGGATGACTTACGACAGCGGACACCTTTATTAACGGCAATATTTCAATTCAGCGGCAGAAGTACGTGGAGGTGTAGGAGGAGTCTCCCAATGAAGGGCATTTTCAGTACTAGACGTTAAGACGGAAAACCATGGCTTTAATTAGAACAAGGGAAAACATGAGAGAAACCATACCTGAAATAAGAATGTGTGATGAACATGTTTATGTATTTTGTTAATGTGTTTTGAAAAACTAAAGTCATAATTTGATGTATAAAATCCGGTGCGCTTTTTGAAGAACCCTATAACCTTGGAATTTCAAGGAATGCTGATACACAACAAAATACTGTCCGCCTCTGTGGTGTAGTGGTTAATGTGATTAGCTGCCACCCTCGGGTTCGATTCCCGGCTCTGCCACGAAATTTGAAAAGTGGTACGAGGGCTGGAACGGGGTCCACTCAGGCTCGGGAGGTTAACTGAGTAGAGATGGGTTCGATTCCCACCTCAGCCATCCTGGAAGTGGTTTTCTGTGGTTTCCCACTTCTCCTCCAGGCAAATGACGGGATGGTACCTAACTTAAGGCCACGGCCGCTTCCTTCCATCTTCCTTGTCTATCCCTTCCAATCTTCCCGTCCCCCCGCAAGGCCCCTGTTCAGCATAGCAGGTGAGGCCGCCTGGGCGAGGTACTGGTCATCCTTCCCGGTTGTATCCCCCGACACCGTGCCTGAAACTCCGGGACACTGCCCTTGAGGCGGTAGAGGTAGGATCCCTCGCTGAGTCCGAGGGAAAAACCAACCCTGAAGGGTAAACAGATTAAGGTAGAAGACAACAAAATATTGCAATGTAATACATTCGAATACACGAATAAAAAACCAAGTGGTCGTATAGTTCGTTTCCCGCTGACTAGGACAAGAGGTGCCAGCTTAATAAAGGCTCCTATTATATTATAAATAAAAATACATTAGCTTTCATACCATAATGATTCTATACACCGAGTAGACTGGCCGCGCGTGTTAACGAGCTATGGATATAAATCTAAGCTCTGCATCCGAAAACCCTTGGGTTCGAACCCCACCGTCGGCTGTCCTGAGAATGGTTTTCTGAGGTTTCCCATTTTCACTTCCAGGCAAATGCTGAGACAATTCCTTTTCATAGGCCACAACCGATTCTTTCCACATCGTTACCCATTTTAATTACTTTTTGACTCGTTGGCTGAACGGTCAGCGTACTGGCCTTCGGTTCAGAGGGACCCGGGTTCGATTCCCGGCCGGGTCGGGGATTTTAACCTCAATTACTTTTTATTACAATTTGCTTTACACCGCACCAACACGGAAAGGTGCTATGGCGACGGTGGGATAGGAAAGGGCTAAGAATGGGAAGAAAGCGTCCGTGGCCTTAATAAGGTACAGCACCAGCATTTGCGTGGTGTGAAAAAGGCAAACCACGAAAAACCATCTTCAGGGTTGCCGACATTTAAGCTCGAACCCATTATCTCAAGAATGCAAGCTGACAGCCACGTGACTCTAACCGCGCAACCACGGGCTCGGTTTACAAAAATTCGTTCACCATCATTCATTTCACCGCCATTAGCTCCTCAACTGAGAATGGTGCCAGGAAAGGCATCCGCCCGTAAAAAATAATGCCATTTGAATTCATGTCACCTCAGTCCCGACCCAGTATCAAGAAATGCGTACCGGGCGAGTTGGCCGTGCGCGTAGAGGCGCGCGGCTGTGAGCTTGCATCCGGGAGATAGTAGGTTCGAATCCCACTATCGGCAGCCCTGAAAATGGTTTTCCGTGGTTTCCCATTTTCACACCAGGCAAATGCTGGGGCTGTACCTTAATTAAGGCCACGGCCGCTTCCTTCCAACTCCTAGGCCTTTCCTATCCCATCGTCGCCATAAGACCTATCTGTGTCGGTGCGACGTAAAGCCCATAGCAAAAAAAAAGAAATGCGTCTAAGGGGTAGCTATACACAATAATATTATTTTTTTTTTTTTTTTTGCTAGTTGTTTTACGTCGCACCGACACAGATAGGTCTTACGGCGACGATGGGACAGGAAAGGGCTAGGGGTGGGAAGGAAGCGGCCGTGGTCTTCATTAAGGTACAGCCCCAGGATTTGCCTGGTGTGAAAATGGGAAACCACGGAAAACCATTTTCAGGGCTGCCGACAGTGGGGTTCGAACCTACTATCTCCCGAATACTGGATACTGGCCGCACTTAAGCGACTGCAGCTATCGAGCTCGGTAATAATAATTCTATAAAGAGTTAGTTACAAATATCAACCTTGTACGGTTATCTACTCTCCGAGTAGGAACCTAAAATGCATCCACGGTGTCCTTTTCCTTCACATGAGGTGGCTGAAAGGGATTCCACAGAGACTCTCATCACGGAAAAGCGAGGTGGTGACCATTGCGTCTGACACTGATTCCACGTATCTGTGCCAGCCTCCTTGCATTCTTCTCTCCCGCTGGTCTCTTCTGACACCGGCGGTATTAGATTTGCGAGACCTAAGGAGTCATTCATGTTCACGCCCTTCGTGGCCCTTCCCCCTTTGTCTACAGATACCCTCAGAGGGTCGGAACACTTCCCTCCTTTGCTCTGATTAATGTTAAGTGGAAATGGTTATCTAGTTGTTCTCTCCCTTAAATCATCACCACCGGGCGAGTTGGCCGTGAGCGTAGAGGCGCGCGGCTGTGAGCTTGCATCCGGGAGATAGTAGGTTCGAATCCCACTATCGGCAGCCCTGAAGATGGTTTTCCGTGGTTTCCCATTTTCACACCAGGCAAATAGTGGGGCTGTACCTTAATTAAGGCCACGGCCGCTTCCTTCCAACTCCTAGGCCTTTCCCATCCCATCGTCGCCATAAGACCTATCTGTGTCGGTGCGACGTAAAGCCCCTAGCAAAAAAAAAAAAAAAAAAATCATCACCATTACGTTGAGCTCTAAGCTCCACTACAGGAAGAGCTAGCTATAGTTAATAATAATAATAATAATAATAATAATAATAGGCAAGAAGAAATTAATTCAGTTGAAGAACTCAACGAAACTGCCATCAGAACAGGATTTCAAATCTCTAACGGGAAAAGACAGTAGGCTACATGAAAGGAGTCCCACGATATTTTGATGGACCACATTTAATAACTAAATTCGGCAAAATTTCTGAAGTAATCTAGTTTAAATACCTAGGAGAAATCACTCAAACCTCTGGGTTAAATCGTGAGCCAAATAAAGAGAGAATCTCTAAATTACAAATAGCTTGCCGAATCATCTGGAATTCATAGAATAAACAATTTCTAGGAAAGCAAAACTAAGGCATTTTAATACAGTAATCAAACCCAAAACCTTAATCATGGGTGGGAGATCAATAATTAAAGACATGGAGTGCTGAATGGACATATTTCTGCCTTTAAAACACCCGGTTGGGTTCGAAGCCGCGACCTTAGGGTCCGGAGTTCGACACTCTACCACTGATCCATAGATACTAGTGATGTACTGTTCTACAGTGACGCGACAACTCAATTTAGTAATGAAACCCTGAAATTCGATAAAAAAAAAGTCACCCTGGCGGCATACATTCAAAATATGCACAATATGATATGTCGGTTATCAGTTTCTGGATCCCATAATCGCGGGTTTAAAACCCGGCAGAGATGATACAATTTTTGAAAAGCAGAAGACATCAATTCGGCACTGCATGTCTTATGATATCCGCAAGTAAAAGATACACTTGGTACACTTAGGGCTTACGCTTCAAAATTAATTACAACCCAGCCACAGATTGCCCAAATGATGTCCGATTTTCTATACCCTTTGGTCGAATAAAATGGAACATCGAGAATGACACTATCTAAATGCACCAAATGAAAATGCGTGAATTCTGTAGCTTTGCTATACGATTATTTTTAGCAAGGGCTTCTTGGCTGAATTAGAACAGATGTGTTAGGTTCACCCGGAGGGATGTGGGTTCGATTCCTTGTCAGGAAGTCGAAAAATTTAAGGAAGCAGATTTCCACTTCCGGAGTTGCACATGGCCCTGAGGTTCGCTCAACCTACACAAAAATGAGCACCAGGTTAATTTCTGGGACAAAAACGGCCGGTCAAGGAACTAACTACTCTACCCCACCAAGTGCCGAGATTACGGATAGTGGAAACCCATTCATTTGGCATAGCTCCTTCAAGCAAACAGCAATCAAATAAGTACTTAAGGTATGGTAGGCATACTATATTCCAACCCATTGTCTTTAGTATATTCCCAGAAATCTTATCAATCCAAGCTGCCTTTTAGTTTTCAACTTTTGTATCTTGTTGTAAATGTCTTTGTTATCGTAGATAAATTTTAGTACTTCCTTGGTATTGGTCACCTAGTATCCTTGTAAACAACAATTTTTACATACTGCCGCAGCTGGACCAGTGCAATTTATTACTCACGCCTCCAAGGGCCTTCATGGCCTGTACTGAGATGACTTCGCCTTTTGGTTTGCTTCTATTTCGTCTTTTAGAAGTGAACAACAAATAACAAAACTGACATGGGACAGCCTGGGTAGACAATCGTCTACGTATCCTGCAAGAAAGCCATCATTATTCCAGAGTGTTCCTATATCTTCTTCTTCCTGGCCTTAATTTCAATTCACTGGATTCAGTATTGGATATGGATTGGCCCAGTTTTAAGACCAGATTGCCTCGCGGACACCACCCCTATGTGGAGGGATTCATTCGCTATTGCGTGTGTCGTGTAGAAACTGCACGAAGAGTATTAAACAACCAAAGAACTAAAATCCTCGGCCCGGTCAGTAATCGAACCCTAGACTGTCCAAATCTAAGACAGGTACGCTGACATTCATCCAAGCAGCCAGGGAACCACAGTTTTTCTATTTTATATTAAATATAGGCGAAGTGTTCCCCATCTCTCATGGAACGTTCCAATGAAGCGCGTTGTGTATCAGGGCAGAGTCTACTTCGAGTGCCACACAAAATCGATATGGTCCATCTGCACTCAATGAACGGCTTTTCTATTATTCGTAGTACAGAATAACAAAACGTTCCAGCTCTGGAGGTCGCTAATTTTATCTCTACACTCGTCAAGGATTTAACGTAAGTAATCCCATGATACAGCCCGACGAGGAACAGAGAGAATGTTCTAGCCAACCTACAGCAAGACAAGTAGCGATCCAGGATCACTGGTGGCGGTGATTTAGCGGAAATTCAACTCCTCTGTTAATTCTAATGATTGAGGAAAAAATAGAGATCTGCGTGCTCGAGGAATGAAGGTATCGGAAACATAAAGGGAAGCGCCAGACCTCGCAATCATTCTATTAATTTTTTATATAATTTCCTTTATGTCTCACCGATACAGAGGGGCCTTACGGCAATGATGGGAGAGGAAAGGGCTGGGAAGGAAGCAATGATGATGATGATGATTGTTGTCAAAGGAGCCTAACAGCAAGGTCATCGGCCCCTAATGATACCAGGTGCAACAAAATGAAACGATAATTACAACTTCAAGATGTATCCACGGATTAGAATCTAAAACGAATTATAAAAAAAGACCATGAATCCAAAACAGTCCGCCTCTGTGGTGTAGTGATTAGTGTGATTACCTGCCACCCCCAGAGGCCCGGGTTGGATTCCCGGCTCTGCCACGAAATTTGAAAAGTGGTGCGAGGGCTGGGACGGGGTCCACTCAGCCTCGGGAGGTCAACTGAGTAGAGGTGGGTTCGATTCCCACCTCAGCCATCCTAAAAGTGGCTTTCCGTGGTTTCCCACTTCTCTTCCAGGCAAATGACGGGATGGTACCTAACTTAAGGTCACGGCCGCTTCCTTACCTCTCCCTTGTCTATCCCTTCCAATCTTCCTATTCTCCCACAAGGCTCCTGTTCAGCATAGCAGGTGAGGCCGCCTGGGAGGGGTACTGGTCATCCTCCCCAGTTTTATCCCCCGACCCAAAGTATGAAGCTTCAAGACACTGCCCTTGAGGCGGTAGAGGTGGGATCCCTCGCTAAGTCCGAGGGAAAAACCGAACCTGGAGGGTAAACAGATTAAGAAGAAGAAGAATCCAAAACAATTACTGGAACCGATTCACAATGCCTTACTTCCCGAGATGATGCCTGTTGTCCAAAGGGGTCCAAAATCCAGGTCACCGGCCACTCATAACAGCACTAATCACAGGTAACGAAGAATCATGGTGTTTCCTACATGGTGGTACTAGTCACAGGTTATGTAGACCCATTGTATGTCATACATAACGGCACTTCTCACAAGTAACACAGACCCATGATGTTCCTCATACAAGGGTACTACTCACGAGCAACGCAGACCCACGGTGCTCCCCGCAGAGAGGTACTAACCACGGGGGCCTGCTAGATCCGCGGTGTTCCTTTTATAGTGTTACTTATCATAGGACCGGGCGAGTTGGCCGTGCGGTTAGGAGCGCGCAGCTGTGAGCTCGCATCCGGGAGATAGTGGGTTCGAACCCCACTGTCGGCAGCCCTGAAGATGGTTTTCCGTGGTTTCCCGTTTTCACACCAGGCAAATGCTGGGGCTGTACCTTAATTAAGGCCACGACCGTTTCCTTCCCATTCCTAGCCCTTTCCTGTCCCATCGTCGCCATAAGACCTATCTGTGTCGGTGCGACGTAAAGCAAATAGAAAAAGAAAAAAACTTATCATAGGCTACGAATACTCATGGTGTTACTCACATAGTGGTACTTGTCATAGGCAATGTAGACCCACGGTGTACCACACATTATGACACCATCCACAGCAACACAGACCCATGGCGTTCTTCATATAAAGGTACTACTCCCTTAGTAAGCCTCCTCCGATGATAGTCTACGAATCACAGACCCAACTGGCGGCAGTAATGGAGCGTGTTCCTCCGGTAGTAGTGATTACTGCTCTAAGAGGGAACACAACCAGGCACAGGTAGTAGTTCTGATTGGAAGTAAAGTCGACCCATGGTGTTCCTCGCGTAATGGTACTAATTTCAGTGACTACAGTACTAATCACAGATTGTCTCATGGTTCCCAAAAGTATCATCACCGGGCGAGTTGGCCGTGCGGTTAGGGGCGCGCAGCTGTGAGCTTGCATCCGGGAGATAGTGAGTTTAAACCCCACTGTCGGCAGCCCTGAAGATGGTTTTCCGTGGTTTTCCATTTTCACACCAGGCAAATGCTGGGGCTGAATTAATTACGGCCCCTTCCTTCCCACTCCTAGGCCTTTCCTATCCCATCGTTGTCAAAAGACCTATCTATGTCGGTGCGACGTAAAACAAATTGAAAAAGCAAATCGCAAAAAACGTAATCATCCCTTGGTCTCCCCTTTTAGTTGCTTCTTTCGACAGGCAGGGGATACCGTGGGTGTATTCTTCATCTAGGTCCCCCACCCACAAGGATGTGGCCGTGGTTTTACTTAAGTTAAAGCCCCAGCATTTGCTTGGTCTGAAGTTGGGAAACCACAGAAAACCATCTTTAGGGCTGCCGAGAGTGCGGTTCGAGCTCACTATATCCCGAACGCAAGCTCACGGCTATGAAACCCAAACCACGCAGCCTCTCGCTCGGTGAAATTTTTCTCTCACTGGGGTTAGAAGAAAACACGAGTAGACGAAAGGAGGTTGAATGGTAAAGATGAAAGTGACCGAGGTATGAGCGATGCTAGTAATGCCATTCCTTATGCAGCCAGGCCCTGCTACGAATAGAGTGAAAATGTTACTCACAGGGTCGGTTGGTGCATGCATTTCAATGGGGCTGGAAGACTGATATGTAATAGCAACTTCTGGCTCAGTGACGGGGAAAACGCGAACTTTTTTTTTGCTATTTGCTTTACGTCGCACTGACACAGATAGGTCTTATGGCGACGATGGGATAGGAAAGGCCTACGAGTTGGAAGGAAGCGGCCGTGGCCTTAATTATGGTACAGCCCCGGCATTTGCCTGGTGTGAAAATGGGAAACCACGAAAAACCATCTTCAAGGCTGCCGACAGTGAGACTCGAACCCACTATCTCCCGATTACTGGATACTGGCCGCACTTAAACGCGAAATTACCTCACTCTTTATTTCCTTAGTACACCGCTTCAATGATGCCTATGTCATCCAAAATCCAAAGAAAAGCATCTCGATGTGTTCTGAGAGACTACCGACAAAAGAGTAACGTTGCGAAAAAGTTGCAAAGTTTGGGCTGGAAAGACTTGGGAAAAAGGAGACGAGGTGCTCGACTAAGTGGTATGTTCCGAGCTGCCAGCGGAGAGGCATGGAATGACATTAGTAGACAAATAAGTTTGAGTGGTGTTTTTAAAAGTATGAAAGATAAAGTTGGAATTCAAAAGAAGAAATTGGTGAGGAAGTTAGGGATTGGAATAATTTACCAAAGTAGATTTCAATACATTTCCAAGCACTTTGCAATCATTCAAGGAAAGGCTAGAACAGATAGGGAATCTGTGACCTGGGCGACTGCCTTAAATGCAGATCAATGTTGACTGATTCATTTATGAGAGCTAATGGTGGATATGTTGCCACTGTATTTCAATTATTGAAGTCACTGCTACCAAGCAATTCACTAAACCATAAAGTCTTCAGAGGAGTGAAATATAAGCCACTGTACTATCCATAACCTCGAGACTAGCCGTAATTGGAGTAGTTTGATCTATGCCCAACCAAACAGTGTCCCTAGGAATTGTCAATGTTATTTAATTAACGAACTTTCAATTACTCAACTCCTGTAGGAGTTCATCCACGTACCAGAAGCCAACAGGAAATGATCTCACGTCCACGCAGGCGAACTTCAGCCAGGCGGCTATTTTTATTACACCAATGAAGTGGATATAAATCTCTAAGTTCAAATGTGTTGAGGGACAGTAAAGGTATTCCGTTGATAATTCAAGCCCTACAGTTCTAAATAAAAACGAATCTACGTATTTATATGCTCTGAATATTTATTTTTTCATATAGGGCTTGTTCAGAAACAATAGAAAGAACCAACGAATCTCACTGAGCTGTTATTCTCTTTGTGCTGTAGAACGGGCACAGAAAGACACACACATTCGTATTGATCTGAAAGGTCAAAGGGCTTGATTCAACAGATCATAATAGCAGCAAAGGCAACTCGGTGAAATGACATTAAGTCGGAATATATATATTTTTACATCATATCGTTCGTAATCTGTTTTCCCTCCAGGGTCGGTTTTTCCCTCGGACTCAGCGAGGGATCCCACCTCTACCGCCTCAAGGGCAGTGTCCTGGAGCTTCAGACTCTGGGTCGGGAGGTACAACTGGGGAGGATGACCAGTACCTCGCCCAGGCGGCCTCACCTGCTATGCTGAACAGGGGCCTTGTGGAGGGATGGGAAGACTGGATGGGACAGGCAAGGAAGAGGGAAGGAAGCGGCCGTGGCCTTAAGTTAGGTACCATCCCGGCATTTGCCTGGAGGAGAAGTGGGAAACCACGGAAAACCACTTCCAGGATGGCTGAGGTGGGAATCGAACCCACCTCTACTCAGTTGACCTCCCGAGGCTGAGTGGACCCCGTTCCAGCCCTCGTACCACTTTTCAAATTTCGTGGCAGATCCGGGAATCGAACCCGGACCTCCGGGAGTGGCAGCTAATCACGCTAACCACTACACCACAGAGGCGGACTTTACATCATATCACTGAGCAATATTTTCTCGTGATTTTTTTTTAAATTCTAAAAGCCGACTGAGAGATCTAACGTACGTTTGATTTTATATGGAATGTCATGGTGACACAACTGGAGTCCATAATTTTCCTACGGACACTACATCATCATGTCGACAATAAATTCAACAGAATTGACAAAGCCATTAAAAAGTTAAGTCAATCAATCAATCAATCAATCAATCAATCAATCAATCAATCAATCAATGTCACGATATTTCAATTATTGAAGTCAGTCACTGTCAATTCTCTCACAAGACACTACAATTCATTCTTTCTGTACCAGTTATTGTAACTATCGTGATGTAAGGGCTTCCTAGCCAGGGCGATAAATGTGTGCTCTGTTCACCTAGAAGAACATCGGTTCGATTTCCCGTCAGGAACTCCGATCTACCCATTTCGGCATTATTATTGATGATGATGATGCTTGTTGTTTAAAGGGGCCTAACATCTGGGTCAGCGGCCCCTAATGGTACGAAATGAGACGAAATGCAATGACAAGATAAAAGTCCAAAATCCTCCACTGACCAGAATTCAAAACATGAGGACGAAGAATGTATGGATGGATATGAATTTAAGACAATCAGTGGAGCCGACCCGCAGTGCCTCACATTCACAGAAACTGGCGTAAAACAATAGTATTACTGCCCAAGGGACTGCTTCTATAGCACAATACTGAATCGCTAGGAAAGTAGAACCATGGTATTTGTCATGGTGCGGTACTAATCATAAGTAGCGTAGATTCGCGGTAATCCACACATTATGGTACCACTCACAGGTAATGAAATTCGCACCTTAATACAGACCTATGGTGTTTCGCACATTGCGGCGCCATTTACAGGCAACGCAAACCTATGGTTTTCATCACATAAGTGTACTAAACTCAGGGACTCGTACTATCCTGTGGTGTTCCTTATAATAGTGGGTACTAATCACAGGTACTGTAAAAGCCTGACCGCACGATGCTCCTGCGTGCTACTAATCACAAACCTATTTGGTACCTAAGATAGTGGCACTACGCGCAAGTAAAAGCGACCCATGGTGTTCCCCGCGTGGTGGTACTAATCACAAGTAGTTTCACGGTTCTAATACAATCATCCCTTGGTCGTCCCTTTTAGTAGTCTCTTACGACAGGCAGGGGATACCGTGGGTGTATTCTTCGTCTGCGTGCCCCACCTACAGGGGGTTGTGTGTTTGATCCGCGAGAGGTATTTTATTTCCTTCAAGTCCACCGGCAAGCCGGTTAGGACCCCCCTATCCGCCACCTGGGACGCCATCACGTGGGAGTATCATCTCTCCCCCTGCTACGCCAGCGTAGTAGGTTCGTGGGGTATTATTATTATTATTATTATTATTATTATTATTATTATTATTATTATTATTATTATTATTAATTGCCTGTTACCCTCCAGATCGCATGATAATGGGTTCAAACTCTGCAGAGTAGTCGGATTTTTGAAGAGCGGAAAAAGTCCATTCAACATTCCACGTCTTATGATGTCGGTATGTAAAAGATCTCTGGTGACACATTCGGTGTTCACCCGATAAAATTATTAAAATTCAGTCACATACGCTCAAGAGAGATTCAGTTAACTCTGACATCTAGCGGGCCTACAGTGAAAAAACCTACAAACTGTTTTCCAGTCAGTGACCGTGTCAGGGATGGAATGAATGAAGCCCCCATTTTGCGGCGAGGATAGGAATTGTGCCAGCTGCCAAGGCCTGTCGCACTCCTCTGGGGCAATGATTAATGACTGACAGATGAAATGAAATGATAGTCGAGAGTGTTTCTGGAATGAAAGACGACAGGAAAAACCGGAGTATCCGGAGAAAAACCTGTCCCGCCTCCACTCTGTCCAGCACAAATCTCACATGGAGTGACTGGGATTTGAACCACGGAATCCAGCGGTGAGAGGCTGACGCGCTGCCGCCTGAGCCACGGAGGCTCAGTAGGCCTACAGTAAAACGTCCAAATTGATTGGCATACAACCAGATGGCGTTAAATTAAAATGTCTGCACGCGGTAGCTGTTGACATACGAGTTTTAATATTATTACATTCGGCCAGCTATTGAACATAATTATTGTTTCAACTGTTCTCTCCACGGTCTTCAACCTTTGCTCAGTGTTCCTTTTTCCTTTCTGTCCACTTCTTGCCTGTTTTCATTTTGGATTTTTCCTAGAAACCACGGTGTCTGCCAAGATTCTTTCGAAGACGATCACGTTTCACGATGTCACCCTGTGTGATTCCCATTTCTTGTAAGCCCTTATCCACCTCGTTGAACGGCGCTCCTTTGCTTTTCTCAATAGGAAAACATCACATTGGACAGTCTATATAAACTTATTTTTGTCAGGTGACAACAGAAAGCGTCCGCCTTCGTGGTGTAGTGGTTAGTGTGATTAGCTGCCACCCCCGGACGTTCGGGTTCGATTCCCGGCTCTGCTACGAAATTTGAAAAGTGGTACGAGGAATGGAACGGGGTCCACTCAGCCTCGGGAGGTCAACTGAGTAGAGATGGGTTCGATTCCCACCTCAGCCATCTTGGAAGTGGTTTTCCGTGGTTTCCCACTTCTCCTCCAGGCAAATGCCGGGATGGTACCTAACTTAAGGCCACGACCGCTTCCTTCCCTCTTCCTTGTCTATCCCTTCCAATCTTCCCATCCCCCCGCAAGGCCCCTATACAGCATAGCAGGTGAGGCAGCCTGGGCGAGGTAATGGTCATCCTCTCCAGTTGTATCCCCCGACCCACAGTCTGAAGCTCCAGGACACTGCCCTTGAGGCGGTAGAGGTGGGATCCCTCGCTGAGTCCGAGGGAAAAGCTAACCCTGGAGGGTAAGCAAATGAAGAAGAAGAAGACAACATAAATTATTCCCCCTTGTATCCATTATTTTTTCCACGCGT